>NC_081856.1:13168661-14621961 GCF_963259705.1 Myotis daubentonii | reverse complement strand
ACCAGTTAGGCAACCACAGTGTAGGAGTCTGGTAACTCATTTATCTTTGAAGAAATGCATCTTGACCAGAGAATGTGAGAATGTCAACAAATAACAAGGAAATTAGGAAAGCAAGTGGGTCAAGGTTCTATGACTGAAGCCAAGAAAAGGCCTGGGAATTTAGTGAATGATAAGCTCCCAGGAAATTTGAACCAAGCCTTAATGGGGATAATACCTTAGATAAACATATAGTCCAAACGTCACTGCCTAAGAGAGAAGAGCTAAAGAGTCAAAGTTGCTCGTCTTCATCTCAATGAGAGAGAGAAGGGCTGAGCAAGAGAGAGAAAAGGCAAGCAAGGAACAAGTGTAAGAAATACTTGATGATATTATGTGTGCTATTCAGATGGTTTTATTATATTACACTAGTGGCCTGGTGCACAAATTCGTGCACATTGAAAGAAAATTAATCAGAAGAAATATTTTACTATCGCTATTCGCCCTTTCTCTATAATAGAAGCGTCAACCAAATTCACAATCGACAATGACAGATGGAACACACACATGCTATTGGTGCCAGCGAGTACTTTATATGTATTGCGCATGCACAAGTCAACTTAACCTTATATATATAGAATAAACTTGCTTAATTAGAACTGCTTTCTGATTTAGCTCACCTTTTTCCAGCCCAATGAAGCACCCCAACTTCTCTTTCAGGTAATTGTCAGCAACACAGCAGTAAATATCAACATGAAGCAGATTATTATTGTAGATCACACAGGGAGAACAAAGGGTAAAATAAATAACTGTAGCAGTGTTTGACTATATTCTGCACAGTGAGAAAACCTGAAGTCATTTTCAAAGTCCACCATTTCTTACTTATTTTCAGTCGGGTCAAGTTTCTAAGCTTTCTAAATCTCCGTTTTCCTGCAAATGAAAAGAAAATAGGATTCCACTGATTCTCCTATCTACCTACACCAGGACTTCTGTGAGGATCAAATGAGGCATGGGAAAATGCTTCACAGACTTTTGGTTAAAGTGTAAAATGTTTCCACCTGGCTATAAAGCAAGTTGTGTTCCCGGGCTGAAGAAACTCCTAGGGCAGTGATGGCAAACCTATGACACGCGTGTCAGAGGTGACAAGTGAACTCTTTTTTTTGGCTGATTTTTCTTTGTTAAATGGCATTTAAATATATAAAATAAATATCAAAAATATAAATCTTTGTTTTACTATAGTTGCAAGTATCAAAAAATTTCTATACGTGACATGGCACCAGAGTTAAGTTAGGGTTTTTCAAAATGCTGACATGCCAAGCTCAAAAGGTTCGCCATCACTGTCCTAGGGGCTAGTAGTCACTAGGGAGAGGAAGCCGGGCGTTGCTACGTGACATCATCACCAGGTGCCCACAGCCACCGTTTCCAAGCTGGGCTATGGGCCGCATTTTGCACCATGGGGTCTTGGCAGCGTAGGCTGCAATTTGGTTGGCTGTCACTCCAGGGTGGTTGTGGGGCCTGTGTCCCATTTGGGGGAAGCCAAGTGTTGCTTTGTGGGCACCAGGTTCATGGTGCCGTTTCTCTGTAAATGGCCATTGTGCGTCACAACAGCTCCTGCGTCTGCCCCCTGGTAGTCAGTGCGCATCATAGTGAATAGGCAGACAGTTGGACACTTAGCATACTAGCCTTTTATATATATAGAAGATTAGAAATATAGACTATTGAAATGAAGCATAACTTATTTGGATTTAGGAAAGATTGGAACACAAGACAGTTTTATTTTTGTTTCTCAAGGAGCTATGTAGACAATTACTAAGTTCAGTGTGGCAAAAAAAATCTCTCACTGCCTTTACTGACTTGGAGAAAGCCTTCTATGTGTTCTTAAAAAGACAGGATGTCAAGCAAACTCTATGAGTCTTTCCAACCCGATTGGATAAGGTTCCAGGAGGATCTGAGGAAGCAACATGGACAATTCCACGAAGTTGAGACCCACATGGGACTAAAGTAAGAGTATATATTTTGAGCAAATTTTAAATATTCTTTTTGTGATTTTCCTGAAAAATTCACTTAAGAGAACAAAAGAAAGGCTTGCAAGGAAGACTATACAATCTTATTTGCAGAGGATAACAATTACATCGAAGGACAACAATGACCTTCGATGTAATGGGAGATGGGGGGGGGGGAGGGGGGGATCTGCAAACAAGGCCAGCACAGCAGACTGATCAAGACTTGGGGGCCTGACCACAGGATCACTCGGGAGGCTCAATCCCCCAGATACGCCTGAGGCATTCCGCCCAGAAACTCAACACTTCGAAGCAGATGAACTATGACGAAGTCAACTAGATGAAGAGCTAAATCTATAATCTTAGTTGTCACTTGACTCTTGTTCTATCAAAATGTGATTCTAACAAAATCAAAATAAGTCTTCTTTGACTTCTCAAATTTAAGGACAGGACTCCCCTGCCAATGCCTGCGGACCTTGTATTAGACGGTACAATTTCTTGGACAGAGTAACAAGTCAAAGATGGCCATGCCTTTCTGGGGGTGGAGTTCTAGGAAGGCTGCTCGGGACGGATGTCTGCTCAGACACGGGAAAGGGAGTCTTATTCACCACAGTCCTAGCGTCCTGCATCGGCATGATTACCCAGCACTCAAAAGGAGTCCAGGAAACACTGGTTAACTGAGGGGGTGACCAGTTTACCATACGCCAGCACTGTACACACAGCCACTGGGCTCATCCACACAACAGCCCCATGAGGGAAATGCCATTGTTATTTCCACTTAAAGCTGAGGGGACTGGCCTGAAGAGCAGAGGGGTGAAGTGACTGGCCTAAGGAGAGCCAGGGGTAAACAAAGGGTACACTGGCTCCTCCACCCCCTGAACTGTGACACGGCACCGCTGCAGTCTCTCACCGTGGGAGCGAGGGATGGGAAGAGAGGACACTGGATTAGCAAAGGCCAGGCTCCAAGCCCGGAGGCAGCAAAGCACATCAGGCCCACGCAGGGTGAGTACGGGATGAAGGGATGCACGTGGGATCGGGCTGGGCACGTGCTAGGCTGGGATGCACTCAGGTGTGCCGGCGGGCTCCCCAGGTACTTCTTCACGTTTGCCCTGATCCATGACCTTGAGGCAGCTGCATATTTCCCGATGAGGTCAGGCTAGCTCTGTGATTTTCATCCTTAGCTATATGTAAAATCAATACAAATCAGTAAGAAATAGAAATTTAATCAACAGCAAAACAAGCAGAGGACATATATAAAGTCCCAATTCACAGGAAATATAAATGACTTACACTATGAGAAGGAGCTCAACTACATTCATAAAGAAATGCACATTAAAATGCTAAAGATGTATCATTTTCCACCTAATCATATCAGAAAAGGGAAAAACAATTTTAACACAGGCTTGTCTCTAGTCTGGATGATTGTAATAACCTCCCAGACTAAGTTGGGCACAGTGATCCTGGCAAAAGATAAGTCAACGCGCATCACTATTTTGCTAAAAACCCTGCAGTGGTTCTATGTTTTGTTCCCCGAGTAAAAACCAAAGTCCTTAGAATGGCCTACAAGGCCCTTCACACATGGCTCCAAATCTTCTCTGACCTGGACCCACACCTGCTCCACTCCCACCACACTGGCCCCCTTGTGCTCAAACGCACCACACAGGTTCCCACCTTAGGGCCTTTTCCGTGACAGATCTCCGGCTTCTCCCCCAGATGCCCTCAAACCTCGCCCCTTCTCCCTCAAGTCCCTGCTCAAATCTCACCTTCTCAAAAGACCTACCTACTTAAACTGGCATCGTCATCCCTTTATTCTGCTACATTCTCCATCTGTCCATAGCATGTTCATGTCTGATCTACTATAAAACATACTATCTTTATTTTTATTGTCTGTCTCCACCAACGAGAATGTAAGCTTCACCATGGCAGAAATTCATTTTAATTTTAGTTTTATTTCACTGAATATTTGTCTATTCTTGTACCCATGTATCCTATGAGGTCTCACAGGTGGCTAAAATGTAAGAACCAAGATTTATCCTGCAACATGATTTCAGCAAAACATTCAAAGCGGGGTGTCCACGAATACAGAATTGGGTGAATAAATTACAGAACAATCACACAGTGGATACTGGGCAGTGCAGTCCCCGGTCGGAGGTCATGCAGGAGGCAATCAATCGATGTATTTCTCTCACATCAATATTTCCGTCTTTCCCTATCTTCCACTCTCTCTAAAAATCAATGGAAAAATATCCTCGGGTGAGGATTTTTTTTTAAAGTCATCTACAACAGCATTTATATATTTGGAAACAAAAATAAAATCACTCCCTTAAGAGCCAAGAAGAGAGCTACCAAACAGAATACATAATAAAAACTTGAAATTATATAAAATTAAGCTGTCATTCAAATCAAAGAGGTGAAATATTCTAAGAATATCTATTCTAATTGCATTGGGGGGGGGAATCAATTACTAATTCACTGGGCCGACTAAATCCAATCTACTGCTTATATGATCATTTGAAATAGTGATTTTTTTAAAAAAGACTTAGTCTAAGCCAGTGGTCGCCAACCTTTCGGACCTCACGGACCACCGGTTGGCGACTGCTGGTCTAAGCTGTGGGGGAGTAGTGGGGCTGCATGGGGAGAGTGGGGCTGCATGGGGAGGGTGAGCAAAGAAGAAAAAAACTCATGGACATAGACAAGTGTGGTGATTGCCGGGGGGAGAGTGGTGGGAAGAGGTGGAGCAGGGTATAAGAGGGGTAAATGGTGATGGACGGAGACTTCACTTGGGGTGGGGAACACAAATACAGTGTACAGATGATGTGTGGTGGAATTGTGCACCTAAAACCTGTATAATTTTGTTAGCCAGTGTCACCCCAATAAATTCAGTAAAAAGGGGGGAAAATAAAAATATAAAAATAAAAAGACTTAGCCTCAAAGTCAACTTCAAATATAACAGAGTTTCCCCCATAAATCAAGCATATTGGGAAAATATAAAATTATTCCAAATTCTTGTATTCTACAAAGAAATATGTTCCAAATCCAAGGGATTCCTATCACAATATACAGCATTAGACACTGTGCCCTGATCAACAGGCAAAAAGATAATCAACTGAAGTTAAAATAAAACATACCTTCTACCAGAAAAAAGGGAATCGAATCAGCAAGGACAAATAAATGGAAGTTATTAGAAGACCCTTATTTAAAGATTGGTTACACGTAAAACATAGTTCCTTATATTTCATATACTTTGCCTTATAAAATAACACCATAAATTCTATGGCTCATTAATCTAGAGCAGGGGTCAGCACACTTTTTCTGAAAAGAGCCAGACAATAAATGTTTCAGGCTTAGCAGGTTGCACTCACACCTGTTCAACACACCGCAGCCACAGACGACAATACATGAATGAGTGTGCCTGTGCGCCAATAAACTTGATTACGGACACTGAAATCTGAATTTCATGTAATTTTCACACATTACACATTAGTATTCTTCTGTTGATTTTCCCCCGATAATTTTCACAAGTACAACCTGAGACTGTGGGCCACACAAAAACAGGCAGCAGCTGGATTTGGCCCATCGGCCACAGTTTGCCAACCCTGATCTAGAAATACACAAAAAGTAGTTACTAGCAATACTTTCCAAACATTCTTTTTTATAATAGAATATAAAGTGTTGCACCTTCACTATAACATTATTTTTCCAATAGATTAAGTTCTTTTTTTAAAAAAATATATTTTATTGATTTTTCACAGAGAGGAAGGGAGAGGGATAGAGAGTTAGAAACATCGATGAGATGAGAAACACTGATCAGCTGCCTCCTGCACACTCCACTCCCTACTGGGGATGTGCCCACAACCAAGGTACATGCCCTTGACTGGAATCGAACCTGGGACCCTTGAGTCTGCAGACCAACGCTCTATCCACTGAGACAAACCGGTTAGGGCCCAATAGATTAAGTTCTAAAGCAGCATTATCTACCAAAATAATGGCTGAACCAAAACTGAGAAAGCCAAAATGAAGTATTCTTAATATTTCAAAGCCACACAAAAAGGGGTAATAAAACAGGAAAATGTTATTTCGTTACTTGTTCCTAGGTCCATAAATTTCACAAGGATTTAAATTTGTTCAACATAATATTTTCCTATTGAACTAAAATGTATTTATTAGCCCTAACCGGTTTGGCTCAGTGGACAGAGTGTCAGCCTGTGGACTGAAAGGTCCCAGGTTCGATTCCAGTCAAGGGCATGTACCTTGGTTGTGGGCACATCCCCAGTAGGAGGTGTGCAGGAGGCAGCTGATCAATGTTTCTCTCTCATCGATGTTTCTAACTCTCTATCCCTCTCCCTTCCTCTCTGTAAAAAAGAAAAAAAAATCAATAAAATATATTTTAAAAAATAAAATAAAATGGATTTATTAGCATACTTATGCCAAATTTAGAATTTCATTCACACCACATGTAAAACAGTGTTAAAATGTGGCCATAAGAATTGTGGCATTTTCATAGTGAAAGCTGTTCTCTATGGTTAATACTGAAATGTCTTCGAAAAATCACAGCACACTGTCGTGGGAACCGCACTGTAGCTGCAGCTTACCTTTAACTAGTTACTGAGCAGATCACATAAGCCAGCATTTCCCAAAACTTGCATCTACACGTGACTCATTAACACACCAGGACCCATGGCCAAAGGAGTCCGGGAAATGCTATATGTTGTACACATTTCTCAATGTATAATGTACATCAGCGTATCATGAGTTCTGAGAAGTCCTGCAGTAAAGAAATCCTTTGGTTTCATCTAGTATCTCCAAACTTACTCCAGTACTTTTTTCTACAGTACTTATTAAACATCCCCCTAAAGTGAAAATTCCTTAAAACACTCTTTGGGAAACTTTCTCACCAGTAAGGGTTAGATAAATACACCTTCAGGTTCCCAATTTTAAAACTGCGAGGCTATTTCCAAATAGTCACTTCGTGAAAGCTGTTCAAGCATTAAATTCAGGTTTGCCCCAGCCGGTGTGGCTCAGAGCTTGAGCGTCGACCTATGAACCAGAAGGTCGCTGGTTCCATTCCCGGTCAGGGCACATGCCCGGGTTGTGGGCTCGATCCCCAGTAGGGGGCGTGCAGGAGGCAGCCTGTCAATGATTCTCATCACTGATGTGATTTTTTTTTTTCTCTCTCTCCCTTCCTTTCTGAAATCAATAAAAATACTTTTTTTTTAATTCAGGTTTGCAAACTTGAACCCACAGACCAAACACACTCGCCTGTGCTTCCACATGCTCACCTCCCCTCTCAGAGCACTTAGCTATGGGCTGAAATCATCTTTCTAACCTTCTAGAGACCACTGGTTCTCAACCTTCCTAAGGCCGCGACCCTTTAATACAGTTCCTCATGTTGTGGTGACCCCCAACCATAAAATTATTTTTGTTGCTACTTCATAACTGTAATTTTGTTACTGTTATAAATCGTGATGTAAATATCTGAGATGCAGGATGTATTTTCATTGTTACAAATTGAACATAATTAAAGCATAGTGATTCATCACAAAAACAATATGTAATTATATGTGTTTTCCAATGGTCTTAGGTGACCCCTGTGAAAGGGTCAGGTTGAGAACCGCTATTCTAGACTCAACTCTTCAGCTGGAGATAGAATAATGCTCTATCTTCCGTTTTTCTTCAACATCTAGCAGAGAGCCTGGATCATTAGATGGTTGGGTTTTTTGGTTTTGTTTTTATTCTAGTCACCTCCTACTTGACTACCCATAACCACGTTTACCCTCTCCTACTGCCTGTCTATGCAAAGGTGGTCACCTGTCCTGCTCCTCCAAAGCATTCATCTCCCGCTGCTCCCGAGATGAAAACACCCACAGACTGAAGAGAGCTCGTGTACTTCACCCAGGAGCACCGTAGGGCCTAATGCAAAGCCTTGTTACTCTTGCTTTGCTCCCAATTCTAACTACAGTATCTGCTTTCAACACAAGAGCAGTTTAACAGCCTTAAATTAAGGAGGTAGGGCAGGCGCTGCTAATACAGGGGTACACGGACGTGCAACAAGAGATAAGCTGACAACCTCACAGCCAAGGATGGTGGAGAAAGAACAGCGGGCAGACCTGGGGACTCCAGCAGACGCCCAGGGGGATCTGGACAAACCCTGCTCGCATCTCATAAGGCTGAGAATGATGGCTGTCATTTATAAGGCTGACCCTGAGTCAACATGATAGAGCAGTGGTTCTCAACCGTGGCTGCACATTAGAATCACCTGGGAATCTTTTTAAACTCCTGATTTCTGGGCCTCATCCTCCGGAAATTCTGTTTCTTTGTGACTAATGTTGTGGCCCCACCCCATAACAAAGAAACAGAATTTCCGGAGGGTGAGGCCCAAAAATCAGGATTTTAAAAAGATTCCCAGGTGATTCTAATGTGCAGCCAAGGTTGAGAACCACTGTGATAGAGTCTTTAGATTCGTAATGGTGGCGTTTTTAATATGGAAAATGTGTGCCCTGACTTTTAGAAAAATTTATATCCACAATTACTAGAATAAGGAAAGTTTTAGCTTGCAAAAAGGGGTAAGTCCTTAGCAATCTGAAAAACTTGGCTGCCCAGACACTTGCTTCCCTAAGGACTGTGGTTAACTGCAATTCTTACCTTCTCCTTTAACGCTTCCAAAAGATCTATCTGTGACTACTTACACCAGCGTATCATAAAATGATCCCTGATGTTAACCGAGGGTAATGTGTGCCCAACACAGGACATTCGATTCCCCTGGGGAACCTTGGAAAACGCTGGTGTGCAGCTCTCCAGCCAGCAGTTCTGACTGAATGAGTCCGGAGAGAGCCTGGCATCGGACCTGTTTGTGCTGCAGGAGAGCCTGATGCTCCGCCAGAGCTGGAACCACTGAGACAAACAGCTTTCTGCAGGGCATCTTTAAGAATCGTTAAGGGATCTTTAAGACGAACACAGGATGCAGCATTTCCCAAGTTTGTCTTCAAATCCCTTTTTCCACAGAGCACCTGAGACTCCTAGTTCCTCATTCTTCAGCTGAAAATCAAGGTAAGTATTAAGTTTAAATAGTAAGAATCAAACTGCCACTTTCCAAAATGTAAAGCTCTGCCGTGCTTAGGGACAGGGAGGTGAGGAGGGGAAAAGGGAGGTCTACTTGTATGCGATCATGTTTTTTATTACATTTCAAAAATGCCAAATGAAAGCTTGACTTTTAACTAAAAAATTTCATAGTTCCTTGAAATGATGCTTACGTTACATTAAGCCTGTGACTTAAAAGCCTTCACGTGTTGTGAAAGCTAATTGCAAAGGTAAATTCGTGCTGCCCTCTAATGTTGGAAGATAAATATTTCACCTGCGCTACACCAGAAATACTGATGATGAATAAGTTTATTATTTTACAAATGGGAGAAATTATATCAGGTAACATAGAAGGGAAATACGATTTCACTTTTTAGGTGTGCCTGAGTTCAAAAGATTAATTAAGGCTGCCATATTCATGTTCAACATTTTTTTTAATTAGCAAGTCATTTTCCTCAAACTACCCGTAGCTGCCTCTGGGTGTGAAAATCAAGAGAATACACCCCACCCTGCGCATGCCACAGCTGCCATCTCCATTCAGCGTCTCTCCACGCGTCCATGGCAACACTCTTCAAACTTAACGCTCAGGCCCCGGAAAATAATTTTGAAAACTATGTATACTCTTGCACAATTATTACAGCTAAAATTTTCCATTAGAAAAAGTAAAATAAAACAAAATTTTTCATTAGAAGCTTAAATACTTCCAAAGAATGTCGTTTTGGCTTGCTGTAAGTATTGACATTTGAAAATAAAAGTGTGTCACTCCTTTCAATGTATCCAAAGAAATCTACATATCATAACAAGTTGCTGACATCCTCATCTATTTCAACAATACCTAAACTCTGTTAAATATATCAGAAATTTTACATCACTGTTTTTTCTCTTGAATTTGCATCTTATACCACTCTCCATAGAATTGTATCCTAATGTTACACTTTATAACTGAAAGTCTTTTATTGCTCACTCTTCCATAATCCTGTGTATCAAGAATATGGACATTAATTAAAATTTCAGAAGTTTTATATCTCTTGTGACCATAAGCATGTCTGTTTTTTAAAATGTTGTGGAATAGCCTGGCCAGCATGGCTCAGTGGCTGAGCATCGACCTATGAACCAGGAGTTCAAGGTTCGATTCCCGGTCAGGGCACATGCCCCAGTTGCGGGCTGGACCCCCAGTGGGGAGCATGCAGGAGGCAGCCGATCAATAATTCTCTCTCATCATTGATGTTTCTATCCCTCTCTCCCTCTCCCTTCCTATCTGAAATCAATAAAAATGTATTTTTTAAAATGTTGTAGAATAATCCATTATTGCAATTATTATCAGCAAATAATTAATGGAACAACATAAATCACAAATTTTGATGATTTTCAAACAGAAAGTAAAATCTTAGTGGGCATGCTTCCTAGTGAGATAGTTAGGGCTTTTTAAAAAGTATGTATTGTTGTTTCAACAAAGAATATTTCTTACTGCTAAAATGAGATAGGTTCTCAATGTAATTTTTAATTTGGAGTTTCCTAAGTAGGAATAATCACTGAAAACCATCATTCACGTTAATACATAAATCACCACTGAGTTTTATTAAAAGTAAAAGGATTTTTCTGTGTCACCACTTCCATTGTCATCTCCTGTCAGAAGTTATTTTCATGCTGTGGCCACTGACAACGTGATCAGGTCCTCTTGCGATTTGTTGAAAGCAAAGAACAAAAACCACCTGACTTGCAATGGGACGTGTTACACATTTACTACAATTACTCAGTTTCTCACTTTCTAGGAAGTTGTCCGAAAAGGCATCCCTAAGGCTTAGCAAATGACATTAATTACATCAGTTATCCTTACACTTCTTTAATTTCATATCCTCAGAAAGGGTAGAAAAAATAAAAACATTTTGACTCTCCAAATCAAAGGAGGGAAAAAAATTCAGAATTTTTCAAATTGCTCAGAGCTAATACTACCAACCTGTATAAAATTTCCGTTACACAATTCTGAAAGCAGAAAGCCCACTCATCCAAATATTAGCGGTGTATCTGGCTGATTGCTGCCTATTATGTTGAACCATATGAAGCTGACCTATTTATAGGTTAAAAAACAGTCAAATATCGCCAATTTCATAGGGAATGTACCCAGACTGTATGTTGTTGTATCAGTATACAAGCACCACCTGGTGGCAGAAAGCAAAACTGCAGGTAATACCTGTTTATACCACCACTGCTCCAAATATATTCAGTTTCTCAGTTGTTTTACTTTCTTTCCAATATGCTTTTCAAAGGGGCATTACACTAGTGAAGAACGCTTAGATTGACAGTTTGAACAAGCTTAAAATAAACAGCACATCTACCAATAATTAGCAGCTAGTCCTTGACCTATGTCCCATAAACCTTAAAATATAATAAGCTATTTTCATAAACTAAAATCTTAGTTATTTCTGGTTTTCCTGATATTTAACATGATGACATAAAATCAGGTCAGATTCTTCAAAAAACTTGTCTCACCCTCTCAAATTTCCACTCTGTACAGTTCTTTGCAAAAACTTAATTTTCCCAGGGCAATGGGGGGAGTGGGGGAGGGGAGGCATGAAGCCTCAAGTAGGTACCTGGCTCTGCCATAGGAACAAGTAACTTTAGGACAAAATAGTCCAAACTCTTTTCCTTGTTTCACTTGCTATGACTCATACCACACATGCGAAGAGAAAGCAACTTTACTGACCTAGGTACAAGTGATTGGCCCGGGAATTGGATACACTACTAGACAAAGGCAACCAAATATTAGCTTGACACGAAATATACCAACCACGCGAGAGGCCAGGGGTGCTTCGCATGGATGCAAGCCATGCCATTGTTCCAAAATGAAGATGACAAACCAACAGAGCCAAACCCTTTTGGGGAGGACATGTAAATCCTAGGTGAACAAACAACACATGGGCCACTCAACTTAGGCTGTATCCGAAACAAGGCCATTTTCTGCAAGATGCGTTACACATGCTACTCCGAAAGCCCCCGCCCCTGAGCCTCCTGTTTCCACGTGTTCCTCCAACCCCTCACGGAGGCTTTACAGAGTGGTAAGAGGACTCCTCCTAAGTGTCTCATAGGTAATATAAGCTCAACACAGTCAAAACCAAATTCCTCATTTTCCCAAAGACCTGCTCCAACTCCTCCCACTGTCCAGACATGGGAAGGTTACCCTTAATGCTCCCTGTCCAGTCGCTCTCCAAGTGCCACGAAGTCTATCTTCTAAATACCTAGACACAATCTCCTCTCCATCTTCACTGTCCCCGGCTCTCATCACATTAAGCCTGAATTACAACATCCTTGTAATTCATCTGTCTCCCTTGAATTTTAAGCTTATCCAAACTATTTTCCATATACTATCAAAGCAATATTCCTTTAAAAACTATCCAGCTAGCCCTAGCTGGTTTGGCTCAGTGGATAGAGCGTCGGCCTGCGGACTGAAGGGTCCCAGGTTCGATTCCGGTCAAGGGTATATGCCTGGGTTTCGAGCTTGATCCCCCGTAGGGGGCTTGCAGCAGGCAGCCAATCAATAATTCTCTCTCACTGATATTTCTCTCTCTCTCTCCCCCCCTCTCCCTTCCTCTCTAAAATCAATAAAAATAACCCTAACTGGTTTGGTTCAGTGGATAGAGCGTCGGTCTGAAGGGTCCCAGGTTCGATTCCAGTCAAGGGCATGTACCTTGGCTGCGGGCACATCCCCAGTAGCGGGTGTGCAGGAGGCAGCTGATTGATGTTTCTCTCTCATCGATGTTTCTCTCTCATTGATGTTTCTAATTCTCTATCCCTCTCCCTTCCTCTTTGTAAAAAATCAGTAACATATATTAAAAAATGAAATCAATAAAAATATATTTAAAAATAATAAAAGTAAAAATAAAATATCCAGCTATTTTATCCCTCATCTTACAATCCTTCAGTGGCTCTCAATCACCTTCAGGATAAACCCTCTCCCTCTTGGCATGCCACCTGTGGGCACCCAGGTCAGCGCCCTACCTGAACCTTTCAGCATTGTCATCCCCGACACACCCATTTGCTTGCAAGTCCAGGAATGAACTACACTTCTCAGGATTCCTTGCTGTTGTTCTCAAAGTCTAGGCTCCTTTTCCTAACCTCCCTCACCTGGCTGTCACCTGGTTAACCCTGAACCTTCAGTGTAAGTGTCGATTCCTTGTCAGAGGCTTGATTCCCCAGTCTGAGGGAGGCTGTTCTCAATGTTTCCATCGCCATACGGACACATCTATCGTGGTTGTTGTTTCTTTTCATTGTCTTCCTCCTCTAGACTCGGAATCCGCTAGCCTGTCTCTCATCAAAGTATCTACTGTAACACATGTGGCAAAGAGCCGGCAGGCATTCAAACAATGTTTGCTGAGCGAACGAGGCCTCACGAAAGCCCTTTCCGTTGGTATGATCTCCATGTGGAAAGTGAGGCAAGTAAGGGAGGCCCAGTGCCTTCCCCAAATCACACAGCTAAAAGCAGCAGGACTGGGATTTGCACCGGATGTCCTGGCCATAATGGAAATGATTTTCTCTCAGAATCTGGCCTTTGGGGAACCATCCCATAAAATCATTGTGTTATTCGGATGGGACTAAATCCTGTTTATCCAGGCTGAGCGCAAACCCAAACTTGGCCAATTAGAGTCCCCGACCCCAAATCCAGTCTGAATGACAAATTCTGGGATGGACAGTCTACACAAAGGGGTGTGTGTATGTTTTCTAAGAATAATCCAAAACCAAAACCTTTTTCTCCTCCAGATGACAAGTCGAGGTATAGCTAATGGAAGCGAGTTTCTTTGAAAATAAAGTCAAGCAGAAGAAAAATGAGATGAGCAACACTAAAGCCCTGCATCCAACCATGCCTACAGGTCTCCCGCCAGACCTTCAGTCACACGGGGCAAAACCCCCATTTCCACATGGGCCAGCCTGAGATGGGCAGCCTGCGTCAGCACACCGGGCCCTCTGGCTTCAGCCAACCAATAATGCTCTTCTTTTCATCTGTGAATATACAAAATGGACACGTTGTTGGAGGCCTGATCTTAACCACCCTGTTCCTTGAGATAACGTGTATACTTTTTTGTAACAAAGCTGGGAGAACAAAAGCATAAAATGTTCTCCAATCTTTACATCTTGTACTTGGTCATATAAATTTGTGGATGCTTTCAACTTTATATGTTAGCCAACAGGGCTCCAAACGAGAAAGGAAAAGAAAAAAGATGTAACTCGATGTATTCATTTTCAAACGTCTTGGGGGTAGCAAAGGGAGACCGGACTTCAGAGTCCAGGTGAGAATAATCACCTCTTTTTCCTCCAGCGTCAGAAATGGGTGGGGGAGGAAAAGGCCTGGTTATGAGGTCCTCCTCAGGCCTCTGAATGAGTGCAGGTGGAGGAAGCTCATCAGGAAAGAACAGACTAAAAAAACAACAGAACAGCCTGGGCAATATCCAGTTATTGCTTAAGATTATTTTAAGTAGAAAACGAAAGGACCTTTTCAGAAATCCCTGGAAATGCTTCCTGTTTCTTAAACTCCTTCACCTTTCATTCCCTGCCTTACTGGAAGCTGCTGACTCACCTGGAATCTAACAGAAGCATCTCCTCGAAGCTTTGGCTCCGAGTTCCCGGTGACACACGCGGGTGGTGTCCTCTGCAAATGAAGCTCCTTGCGGTATCATAATTCTAACCGAGCAGCGGTGAGGTCTGGCCTTAGGGAGCCGAGAGCTTTTGTAAAACATGGCCTGGCGGCTTCCCTCCTTTCTTTTTGCCCTTTTAGTGACTCAGACCCTCCAAAAACCTGAAGGGAAAGCCCGCTTTATCCACTACATGGAAATGGCCGAAGGCACAACCCTTTGGAGAAGTCAAATCAAATCCTTGCAACTTCATGACAACCACAGAATCAGATCCTGAAACTAGGAATTGCCGACAAAGGAAAAATGTCAGCGTTCTTAGCAGAAGATGTGAAGCAGAAAAGATAAGATCCAAATCCCTGACCCCTGTCACATCCTCATTTCCCACCCCTCTGGCCCAATGGAGACACCAGCACTTAGGACACTGCTGCCGGGCACTCAGCGACCACAGGGCCTTTGCACTTGACGTTTCTCTGTCTGGAACGCCCTTCCTCCCTCCACTGCCATCCCCACTGCTCATTCCCTCTCTTCCTTCAGCTCTTTATTAACACTGTCACCATCTCAGTGAGTAACCACCTCTTACTGACGACTGTCTCCCCCTAGGACATGAGCTCCAAAGGACAGAGATTAATGTCAGAGGTCTCACTGCTTTCCCACCAGATTTCTTTCATTCGAAAGTAATAATTTATAATGTTATACGTCAATGATAGTACAACACGAAAATAAAAAATAGGCAATAAATTCACTAATCGAAAGTCTAGCAAAAGCCCAATATAGGATTATAGACATCAAAATCAATAAACATTTAAGTATAATGTCCTCATGAGTCTATTCGTTATAGCACATTAAAAGTTAACTATCTTGCAAACATAAAATAGGCGAGGTTCCTAACTCAGGTGGGCAGACAGGTCTATGGTGCTCAAGTAGGCAAGCAGTTTCATTTGTATTCGGTAAACTCAGACTGACAAGAGAGGGAACGGATATGTTACACGGAAGAAGAGAAAGTGAGGCGACCATACAACAAATGTGATGTCCCTCTTGCCTCCCACGCGGCGTAGACGCCACAGGATGCTCCGTGGTCGGAGAGGACACAGAGGGATGGAGCAGCACCCCAGGGAGCCGCAGGGAGCTAAGGTGTGGGCCACGGGGGCCAGGAAAGAAGGCAGATGCTCGGGAGGAGTACTTAGGAGGAGGCAACGGCCCACGATCACCACGTGCAGGTTTCGGCAGGGCAGGCAAGATAGGTGCCAGCTACCCATGGACAAGGGACATCACCACAGAGACCGGAGGAGCCAGAGCACAATGCAGGCCCCCAGACAGACACGAGGGCCCCCCTTCCCACCGGGACAGGAGAGTCAATTCCCCAGACACCCCTGGAGGAAGGGGGAGGGGCAGAAGTCTACGAGATTGTCTCAAAGGGTTTCCTCAGAGAACCTGAGCAATAGTTAAATGAGTTACTCACAATGTAAGTAGGACTAAATAGTAATTTTTCCATTACCAAGCAAATAAATATCTTCTCCTCACATCCGAGTCTGTGATATCAGTAAATATACGAAATGATTTGAAAAGCATCAGCAGCCCATCCAGAGATGCAACGATAATTATGTGACATGCTAGAGATATTAGCTAACACTACAATGGCAATTATAGCGCAATGTAAATGTGTCAAATCAATGTCCAACACCCTAAGCTTACACAATGTTACACAACAATTATACCTCAATAAAAAAATTTCAGAGCATCAGCAAATATCTGATCACATGTGAGAACTCCTTAGACATAAAAGTAGTGAAAGATATAACAAAAAAATAATTAACAGATTAGACCATGCAACATTTAAAACTGTAGTATATTACACAAAACAAACACAAAACTAGCCAATTTTTTTAAGCAGGAAAATTAAACAAAGAATTAATGTAATACCCCCAACACATAAACATTTGAAGATTGGTCAAGCACTGCAATACAAGTTAGCAAACTCAAAAAGACAAGTCAAAAAAAAAAAAAAAGCAATTAATAAATATTTGAAAAACTGTTCAGTCTCACAAGTAATCAATAAAACCAAAATCTAAAAACATTCCACTTTTTAACTGTCAAACAGGACAATGCGTTCAAACCCAATTTGTGTTGTCAGAATGCAATGGAATATACTGTAAGAAATTAGTAAAAACTTTAATGTAATTGGGCAAAACGATATTCTTTTAACCCAATACCCCCTTGCAGTAATGTATCTTAAAGAAATAATCAGTAATATAAACAAAAATCTGTATATAAAGACAGTTTACTGCAGCATTATTTATAACTATCATAAAAAGGGAAACCTAAATGATCAAAAGAGGTATGTTTTGTTTGTATACTTATAAAATATTCATTGTTTATACCTATGTATATACTTATAAAGTATACCTTGGCCAAAAAAAGCATTAATACCCATGAAAAAGATTTTTTGAAGATTAAAGATATGAAAAATGATCACTATATTAAGTGAAAAGAAGGCCATGTTACATATATGAGATGAACAAATTATGATATAGTCATACAAAGGAACAATATTCATCAATAAAAAGGAACATCATTATTCATCAATAAAAAAGAGCAAAACCCAACATGGATGAATCTGTAAAAAGAAACGTAAACAAAGAAACCAAGAAAAACATCACATAAAGTGAAAAAAGTCTGATACAGAAGAGTAAATACCGTATGAGTCTAGTTATATGAAGTTCAGTAACGGGGAAAACCAGCCTCTGGTGACAGAAGAGTGGTTACCTCAGGGAGGCGGGAGGAGGAAACTCCCAGGGGGGATGGTGACAAATGAGGATTCACCCAGGTAAAAAGTCATGAAGTAAACTATAATTACATATTACATAAATACAATAATCAAATAAAGTCATCAAGATGTACATTTAGGTCTGTACATTTTATCATTCACATAAACCTCCATGAAGTACTATAGAAATTGCATATTATGGGTAACTCCAATTTGGTTAAATATATTTATATGTAAAGTATAAAGTACACCAAAATATTAAAGGTGGTTAAATCTGGGATTGCAAATTATGTATAATTTCTTTTTAACTTTCTGCATTTTTCACATCCTCTATAATGAGTTAAATTACTTTCACAAATGACCAGGAAAAAAATTATAAACCTTTTTAAAAATCCTGCCATGCTTCTAAAACTGTTACTTCTAACTATCACAAAATTATGTCATGTACAGGAAGACTTAGTAAATCCTCCCAACAAATGTTTTGTAAATTATTAAAACTCTTTCAGGAGAGAAGTTAAGTAGGCTCTTACTCCTTTTCACAGTACTAAATTTCATTGATGTGTCCTATAATTTCATAGCTTTTATCCACCATGAAAAACTGTCTTTAAAAAAATCAGAAGCACTCATGCTTGCAATATATTCGGACAAAATAAGGAAAACACTAATTAAGCAAACCACCTGCTTGGTGAGGAAATGAGCAAGTCAACTGGGCGGTGAGCACTAGACTGTGGAATGACTTTAAAACACGGTCCCGCCCAAAGCAAACATAGGGGTCTCATGACTCAATAAACACCAGTTCCTGAAAACCAGTTATTTTTTAAGTGAAATATTCCTGTGAGTCTGATTTATCTAAGTCCCATGAAATACGCCTGAAGTCAATATTCTTTACAATGAAAACACTCCTTGAGTTTCAGACACGTTTACCGCATGCATAAACTAATAAATAAGAACAAAACCAGAAAGAGACACACCTCTGATTGTACATGCCCCGGAAGTTGTAATTAGCTCTGTAATTGGGGAAGGGCTTCGGATCCAGTGGCCTGTAGATGGCAGGCTCTCCCCGCTTCATGGCAAGCCCGTTCAGCTCCACCGTGGGAGTGATACTACCTGTGAAGACACACGTCAAAGGCACACAAGTGAAATATTTCCCTAATGAATCGTGCCAGCCCTATCTATATTACATGTAAACACCCTGGAAGTAGGTCTGCTTTTCTAAGGGAGTGCATAACCAGACTACATAAACAGGAAAATCGTTCCAAATGAAATCTGGAATCTGGGGTTTTGCAACCTTTTCTGTACAGTAATGAATGACCCAAAACTCAACTTTATAGTGATACTATTTCAAAACAAGGCAAACACAAGTTTTACAGATTGCTCAATTCAGATATTAAGAAAGTTTTGAATTTCATCATTACTTATCCCAGAAAACTTACAATTATCTAGTCATTAAACACCATCATCTGTGAATATTTTTACTTATATTTGGCAATCAAGCAACTAAAATTAGCAAGGAACACAGTCATCAGTAACTCTTGGATTTGTCTAACGAAAATAAATTTTGAATTTTTTCTATAACCAACAGGACAAAGGAATACAAGTATGTAATGCTTTCTGTAGATAATCTTCATAGATACACACGGAAGCATGCATGGATGAAGTGATATATCTGAGATTAGTTTCACAATAACTCAGAGGAGAGAGATAAGAAACAAAATTGGCCCTGGCTGGTGGTCTCAGTGGTTAGAGCGTCGGCCTGTGCACTGAAGGGTCTTCGGTTCGATTTCCTGTCAATGGCATATACCTTGGTTTCAGGTTCAATCCCCGATGCCCCTTCTGGTCAGGGTGTGTGCAGGAGGCAACCAACTGATGTGTGTGTGTGTCTCTCTCTCATTGATGTCTCTCTCTCTCTTTCTCTCTCTCTCTCTCTCTTCCTCCTTCCCTCCCTTCCACTCTCTCTAAAATGCATTGGAAAAAATATCCTTGGGTGAGGATTTAAAAAAATGAAACAAGCTGGGGATGGGTACAGAGATATTCACTATCTTATTCTCTCTATTCTAGTACAAGTTCGAATAATTATATAATGAATAATACACAATATAAAATTATTATGTCGTTATTTTAAGTACCAAAAGAAGTTATTTAATAAAATATATGTACATATGTTCCATGTAACAAATCACAAAAATAAATCTAAAGCTTTCCTAGAAAGTAAAATTTATTTGCAATGTAAATTCTGTGCACAGTACGTTTAAGACTCCATTCATCACATACAAAATTGGGTCCAGTTCCTGCCACAGTGAACCCAGGGCCGGCACAGAGCACCAGCAAAGGGGTGGGGCTGACCCAAATGCACTCCTGGCAGCCAGGCCACGAGCAACCCACCAAGACTCAAGAACCTGCTCACTGGGTCTCATCGCTAAAGAATTCGTGTGAAACCACGGAAGAGTTTAAAGGAACAAGGATAAACCAAGGTTAAGAAGAGGGGAAAATATAGGGGGTGAAGGACAACGGAAGAGGTGGGAAAGAATAAGCAAAAAAAGCAAAGTTAATAGATTGAATTAGTCCAAATCCCTAATTTAATCCATATGCACGGGGCAGAGGAAGAGAAAGTCAAGCATGAAGGAATTTCCTTTTGTCTTTCATTCATTCAGCATTTTACAAACCTTAAGCATACAGCTCCAGGAATTACTACACATGTAAACACTCATGTGACCTCCACTCAGAACAAGATACGAACGTTTCCATCACCTGGAAAGTTCCTCAGGCCATTTTCCAGTCAGGACCTACCTCCCCAAGTTACCCATTCTGACCTCTGTCATCATTGATCAGTTTTGTCCTTCGAAGCTGAATATGAATCCTTCTGTCTTGCTTCTTTCACTCGACATAATGATTTTTATTGAATATATCAACATTTTAAACTATATTTCATCACTGAATATTCCAATGAATGAATATACCAGTTTATCTAATCTGCTATCGATGGGACACCTGGGATTGTTTCCAGTTTGGGGCTATTAAGTGAAAAGCCACCTTGAACTTTTTAAAATAAGTTCATACACTCATTTCTCCTGGGTGTGTATACTAGCAGTGGATCTGCGAGGTCACAGAGTAGGTTTATATTTAACTTTATTACGGACTGCGTAACAGTTTTCCAAAGATTTTTATCAACAACAAAGTGCAGTCTGCCTTTAAAAGCTTACCATTTTCTTCAGGAAGACTTCAGTTTAATAATTAACATGTAAATTAGGTGTAAGATTTATGTCATTTCGAGTTCTCCTTTGCAATAATCGCACAGACACCAACAGCCTCAAGGTCACAGAGGGTCTTGGTGAAAGGAGAGAAGGTGAGCAGAAACGCACAAACTGTGCTGAAAAGGTTCCTCTCGTCTAGAGGAAAGTAGCTCCTACTGTTTCACCAAGAACTAGACTAAGGCACTGATGTTTTCCCATAAAACACTCAAAAAGTAACTTCAAACTCTGAGATACCTCCAGGTAATGCTCAGTACCATTACTTTCAGCATATGCCAGTTGGGCACAGGCTACATAAAGATAATCGTGACACAGGAATCCTCATGTATGATACGGCTATAAACAACACTATAAACACAGGATCCTTTTTCAGTGGTTTTTAGCCACTTTAAAGGAAATTTCTACATTTATCAGTGATTAATATAAAAAGGCTAAGTAATAAGATATACAAACGTCTATAGCTACAATCGTTGATTTCTAATGTGTGACAGGTAGAAGAAAATTGCCACATATTACTGACACTTGAGGCCACAGCTTTGTAGGAAGTTATTACAGTCCCTAGAACATAGCAGTTACTCAATAAATATTTGTTGAAAGAATTAATGGATTCCAGGCTCCTTGGAGAACTGGCTGGCACCAGCGTTAGGGCCAGGGCCAGGAAAATGCAGGTCGGCCTAGAACAGCTATTGTACCAGAAAGTAAGAAATGATCAAAGAATGAGGGGGAAATAGCAGAAGGACACAGGGATTAACTAGAAGGGGCCATACCACTGGCCAAATCTGGGACAAGTTGAGAATCAAAATAAATAATGACAGATTGCAAGCCTCTAAGTAAAAGAGGAATGCAGGTATCTGTGGTGACATACATAAATACACAAATGAAAAAAGGGGGGGAAGAAAAGCTCTTGGGTAGAATGCCAACTATTAAATCTAAAAAGAATATTGTAATTTAAAAATCACCCTTTGGGAAAGAATATTTCTGTTGTTTTAAATCACAAAAGAGCCCTGGCCGGCTTGGCTCAGTGGATAGAGCATCAGTCTGCGGAATGAAGGGTCCCGGGTTCGATTCCGGCCAAGGGCACATGCCTGGGTTGTGGGCTCAATCCCCAGTGGGGGGCGTGCAGGAGGCAGCCGATCATTGATGTTTCTATCTCTCCTCCCTTCCTCTCTGAAATCAATAAATACATTAAAAAAAATAATAAATAAATAAAAATCACGAAAGAAAAAAAATCACTGTGGTGCCTGGCCAGTGTGGCTCAGTGATTGAGTGTTTCGAACCCATGCAACAAGAGGTCACTGACTTGGTTCCCTGACAGAGCACATGCCCGCGTTGCAGGCGGGATCCCCAGCAGGGGCATGTAGGAGGCTGCCATCGGTGGTTCTCTCTCATCGTTGATGTTTCTGACTCTCTCCCTTCCTCTCTGAAATCAATAAAAACATATTTTTAAAAAAGAACATCCTTTCATTGTTGCTGCAATTCACTATTCAATTTGGCCAAAACTCTGTTGGTTTCTTTAGTGTGTCTAATTGATGCCTAAATAGCTTTCTCATTTTTTCCAACAGATCTAGAAACAGAAGCTTGTGATGCAAGAACACCTACCTTTTTTGTGGCATTCATCAACTTCTGGCCTTAATTCATCTTCTGATGTGATTTAAGCATGAGCACGTGCCTAACCATGACTCAGCCATTGCAATCCTACGCACATCCCCAACAGAGATGTATGTGTACAAGAACCATCACCACAGTATTAGTTCTACATAACAGCCCCAGCTGGAAACAATCTAACTGCCCATCAATCGTACAATGACTAAGTAAACTGTGGGATATTCAGGCAACGGGACACTATAGAGCAGTGATGGCGAACCTATGACACGCGTGTCAGAGGTGACACGCGAACTCATTTTTTTTGGTTGATTTTTCTTTGTTAAATGGCATTTAAATATATAAAATAAATATCAAAAATATAAGTCTTTGTTTTACTCTGGTTGCAAACATCAAAAAATTTCTGTATGTGCCAAAACCGGTTTGGCTCAGTGGATGGAGCGTCGGCCTGTGGACTGAAGGGTCCCAGGTTCGGTTCCGGTCAAGGGCATGTACCTGGGTTGCGGGCACATGCCCAGTGGGGGATGTGCGGGGGGGCGGCTGATCGATGTTTCTCTCTCATCGATGTTTCTGACTCTCTATCTCTCTCCCTTCCTCTCTGTAAAAAATCAATAAAATATATTTTAAAAAAAAAATTTCTGTATGTGACACAGCACCAGAGTTAAGTTAGGGTTTTTCAAAATGCTGACACGGCGAGCAGGGTTCGCCATCCCTGCTACAGAGCAATGGAATAGTACGCTGTTAAGCACAGCACAGATCATTCTCACAAGCACGACGGTGAGAAAAACGAGCTCTCTGGCGGATGGCTCCGGAGGAGGCACAGTGAGCCTAAGGCGGCAGAAAGCAGAGCCATGCTCCCTGTGGAGTTGCGTAACCACTGGGAAGGGCTGGGGCTCTGGTAGAGCCTGTGGAACTGGAAAAGCGACCAAAGAGCCAAGACCCATCAGGGCTCTCCATACATCGATGCGTGCACTTGCCGTTGCATCGATTACACTCCATTTTAAAAGCTTACCCCCCAAATCTACTCCTCTCGGCTCACTGCCACTTCCAACAGTGGAAATGCATCCCCACTGGCCCTCAGGCTCGGTCCTGCTTCCTTCCTCTGGCTCCCTGGCTGCTGTGCCTCCTGCAATAACCCTTGAGGTGGGCCTGACCCAGAGCTCGGCACACACACTCTCGCTCCATTCACACACCCACCCTGGCGAGCACTGCACTCGCCCGGCGGCAGCCACGGGGCCGGCGGCAGCCACGGGGCCGGCGGCAGCCACGGGGCCGGCGGCAGCCACGGGGCCGGCGGCAGCCACGGGGCCGGCGGCAGCCACGGGGCCGGCGGCAGCCACGGGGCCAGGAACTCCTGTCCTGCTCCCTTCCGGCCGCCACTCCCAACACAGCGCAGGGGCAGACAGAACTCAATGCACATGCGTTTCTTTTCTTCTTTCTTCACCCATAAACTATGGCAGGGGGTTCCTAACTGATCGTGTTTTAGTATTTTCTGCCTTCCATTTTCATGTCAAATTGAACTTTCTAAGATGCTTTTTTAAACATATCATCCACCAGCTCGTAAACATTAATCCACCAAACTACCTAAGTCCTCCTTTAACATCGTCCATAGGGTCTTCGACTTTAAGCTACATGGAAACCTGTATGCGGAAGCCAATTCCCCAGAGGCTAGTGATATGCACGAGAGCGAACTTCCTGCAGCACCTAATGAAACGAGGTAATTGAGGACCTGCTGTGTGGATGAAACTTAATCTCCTAAAGCTGGCGCTCAAGTCCATCACAATCCACTCCCTGAATACATCTTCAGTCTTTTATATATATACTAGAGCAGTGATGGCGAACCTTTTGAGCTCAGCGTGTCAGCATTTTGAAAAACCCTAACTTAACTCTGGTGCCGTGTCACATATAGAAATTGTTTGGTATTTGCAACCATAGTAAAACAAAGACTTATATTTTTGATATTTATTTTATATATTTAAATGCCATTTAACAAAGAAAAATCAACCAAAAAAATGAGTTTGTGTGTCACCTCTGACACGTGTGTCATGGGTTCGCCATCACTGTACTAGAGGTCCAATGCAGAAAATTCATGCATTGGGGGGGGGGGGGGGGGGGGGGCCTCAGCCTGGCCTGCGCCCTCTCGCAGTCCGGGAGCCCTCGGAGGAGCGGGCCTAAGCCAGTAGTCGGACATCCTTAGCACTGCCGCGGACGTGGGAGAGGCTCCCACCACCACCACTGTCTTGCCAGCTGTGAGCCCAGCTTCTGGCTGAGCAGCACTCCCCCTGTGGGAGCACACTGATCACCAGGAGGCAGCTCCTGCATTGAGTATCTGCCCCCTGGTGGTCAGTGCGTGTCATAGCAACCAGTCATTCCACCATTCGGTCAATTTGCATATTAGCCTTTTATTATATAGGATATATTTTTTTAATTGATTTCAGAGAGAAGAAGGGAGAGGGAGAGAGAGAAACATCAAAGAGAGAGAAACATCAATCAGCTGCCTCCCTCATGCCCCCTCCCGGGAATTGAGCCTGCAATCTGGGCATGTGCCCTGACCAGGAATCGAACTGGGACCTTCTGGTACATGGGACCACACCAACCTACTGAGCTACACCAGCCGGGCTACATCTTCAGTCTTATCTCGTAATGGTCACTTACCTGTTCTAACTAAAAACCATCTACAACTTTTTAAAAAACAAACCAATTGTCCAGATCCCAATTCCAATGCCTTTCCTCAGAGTAGAGTCTTCCTTCCTCTCCTCCATGCCTGCCCACACTCCAGTCAAGGCCCACATCTCACCTCAACTACCTCCAGTCATGTTACCATGACTTACAGCACCAATGGCTATTATTATTCACTTTACCGCTGAGTTATGTGTCTTAGGTAAATGACCATAAAATCTTACATTTTATATACTTCTTAGATCTATGTATACAAGTTCTTAACAAACAGAAGTAGTGGTGGCATCCTAATGATAAACCAGTAATCTAAAGAGATTTTAAAAATTGAATAAGTAGGTAGCCTCTTATCAACTTCAAACTGAACAGGTTTTTTTTCTTTATTATAATAATAGTTTGGCTTCTTTAAACTTACTTCAGAAATACTAGACTCAGCTGGACAGAAGCCAAAGGCCTAGCAATAGGAAAGTCACGGAGTTCTGGAAAGAATAGTCCTTGCAAAAGGAGATTGTCTTATTAACAGGTGCCACGTGAGCACAAAAAGTGTCTGACTTGATTACAAACATAAGTGTGTAAACTATAATTAAACAGATTATAGGGTCACTGTTGGCAGGCAAAATGTCTTTTTGTACTCCACCACAAAAACACCTAACGCAATACGGGTCAGAGGTAACCACTTGAATTAATAAGTTAACAAATAAGTAAAGGGATGTAGGGCGGGTACTGAATTTCTGAAACTTCATTAATTTGATGTTGTGAACTGCACTACGTCCAATACAGGTTTGCCTCTTCCCAATAGATTACTGGACATATAATGTTGTTGGCATATATGCAGAACAACTTTTTAAAATTATTAGTAGGAACCCTGGCTGGTTTGGCTCAGTGGACAGAGCGTCAGCCTGTGGACTGAGGGTCCCAGGTTCGATTCCGGTCAAGGGCGCATGCCCGGGTTGAGAGCTCGATCCCCAGTGGGGGGCATGCAGGAGGTAGCTGACCAATGATTCTCTCTTATCATTGATATTTCTCTCTCTCCCTCTTCCTACCTCTCTGAAATCAATAAAAGTATATTTTAAAAAATTATTAGTAGGAGCTTAAAATTAGAACATTCATTGTATTAAATACAGTTGGGGTTGCTTTTTTTTTTATTTGTGGGTTTTTTACTAAATTTCATAAAAATGTCCTAAACTGAATATCAATCATTTCAACACCAACAAACAGAGTAAGAAGATGCTTAGGCTAATTTTATAATTTTTTATTAATCTAAAAAAAGAGTAACCATTTTAATTATTAAATTTTATATGATATATTTAAAAAGAAAAAAATGATTATTTCTATCTTAACTTTAGGAAAAATTTCAATCTTATTTCTGTTCTTTGTATCCAAATTTCTTTTCGCCCAAGATTAAAAAATAAGTAATGGCCCTGGCTGGTGTGGCTCCTTCGGGCATCAGTCCCATGAACTGAAGGGTTATTGGTTTGATTCTGAAAATTCCTGGTCACGGTACATACCCAGGTTGTGGGCTCAACCCCTGGTGGGGGGCATGCAGGAGACAACCGATAGCTGACATCGATGTTTCTCTCCCTTCCTCTGTCTCTCTCAAAAAAAAAATCAATAATAAAAAATATTTTTAAAAAAAGAAAGAAAAAGTCAGTAATGCACCATGATAGTACCCACTAAGGCAACATTTTTAATTAATTACAATTACCTTCTTCATTCTCTCACGCGCAGTTCTCATCCACCCGTCTTTCTCATCTGTACTATTCACACACCTGCTGACTACACAACTGGCCTGCTGGAACGGACAGAGACGGCACACAGAACACACAGCAGGACAGCGGAGGTGAGTCTGCCATACCTGGGTTACTATTCACATTACTTCTGGGTGGTTTCTGAACTGGCTTGGGGAGTGTCGATTCAGTCAAAGCTTTACCAGCAACAGCCTGCTGGGCCTTCTTGATACTGCTCCCTTCCGATTCCCATGTCTGCTCACCGAGGCTCAGCTGCACTGAGAACATCTTAGAAAAACACAGAGAGGAAGGAAAGCATTAAAAGTTTTCAGGAAATTAAAAAAAAAGGAGACAAAGGCACTACTCGTTGAAATATTTTAAGCAATAAAAAGAATATTTAAAAAAAAAGTTTTCAGGAAATCAAATGTGCTATCCGAGAGAAAAATAGATACATCACAGAATCAACATTTTAGAGCTAGAGGTCCCTTACAGATCATTTGCAACAAAATTGTTATGATTCTACGTTGTGAAAGAATTTTAAGAGCTTGGGCCAAATCTGTTCTGTCCTATCCAAAGGCTGAAAGGCATACATGTACATTTGGGGTAGAAAAGTCAAAAGAAATCATGTCCCTAAAAAGGATCATGCTGTTAATGCCATTCAAATAGTCCTCAAAAAAGTAAAGTACAAAGAGTTCAGCGAAACTGTAAGGGAACCCAAAAGGCCCTGTGTCTGTAACACTTTATAAAATTAAATTCTTTAAACTCACACTTGGCATGATCGAGTCAGTAAGTCAGGCAATCCTATCAAATGTTATGTCACCAAGATACTCTCAATCCTCCACAACCAACATTTAACCCGTCACCAAAATCTGTCCATTATTTCTCAAACCTCTCTGTCTGCGTTGGAGTCAGACTTTCATCATCGTTAGCTCAGACATAATAATCTCCCACCTGATTTCTGCTAAAACTATCTTCCTAAAACTCAAATCCAATTGCATCACCCCAACCAACAGCAGGTTAAAACTCTTTAACTGTTCCCGCCCCAGCTGCTCCCACCTGTCAGTCTTCACTTCACACCCTAACCTTCCATTCACACCATATTTCTATATGAGCCCCAAACCTACTGCTCACCTTGAGAATTTAGAATCAAGTTACAGGATACGAACACAATCCACTATTTTAGTCCACATATAGCTTAGTACTCTCTAGGAATACAAAGTATTAACCCCAAATACTTTTCAATTAAAAAGAAATAATCACAGGAAGGAAGTCAGGCAGAAAATACCTTAGCCAAGTGACTAAGTTCAATCATCAAGAATCACACAAACTGACATCATGAACCTCCTGATAGGACCCAATGAGAAAATTGAATATCCTTGACCAAAAATGTTTCACCTGAATCTAACCACAGGGAAACAATCAGATGATGGTATATGCTATAAGATAACTGGACTATACTCTTCAAAAATAACAATGTCATGAAAGGAAAAAAAACAAAACAAAAGAATAATAGCTATTATAGATTAAAGGATGCTCAAGGAACATGAATGCATATGATCAAGTACAACAAATGACCCTTGATTGGATGTGTAGTTGGAAGACAAAAAAGTAGAAAAGGCATTGAGAGAACAACTCAGGAAATTTGACTGTGGACTCTACATGTATCAAATAATATGTTCAGTCAGAGTCAAATTTCTTAAGTGATGATACAGTATTGTGGTTAGTAGAAGAATGTCTTTGATCTTTTACAAGATAGATAAATAAGAACATTAACAGTAGCCCTGGCCAGTGTGGCCCAGTTGGTTGAGCGTCGACCCAAAGGTCTCCAGTTAGATTCAGGATCAGGGCATATGCCCGTGTTGCAGGCTCAATCCCCAGTAGCGGGTGTGCAGGAGGCAGCCGATCAATGTTTCACTCTCATATCGATGTTTCTTACTCCCTCTCTCTTCCTTTCTCTCTAAAATCAATAAAAACATATTTAAAACAAAAAACTGATAAAATTTTTAAAAATCTATGAAGCAAAGACTAATAGAACTGTGAAGAGAAACAGAAAACCGACAATTAAAGTCAGAGATTCAATGCCCTCTCTCTCAATAACTGATCTAACAATTATCAAGCAGACAATCTCAGAGAATTTATTAGACTTGAACTACACTCAATGAACATAACCTGAATGATATTTTTAGAACACTCTACCCAAAAGAACAGAATATACATGAGTTTCAATTTCTCATAAAACATTTACCAATTTCTAGCACTAAATGCCTATACTAGAAAAGAAGCAAGAGATCAAATAAGTTAATTTCAGCTTCCATCTTAAGGAATTGGAGAAAGCAGAGCAAATTAAATCTAAAGTAAACAGAAAAGAATTAATAAAGATAAAAGCAAACATTAACAAAACAGTAAAACAATACAGAAAAAAACTCAATAAAACTAAAAGCTATTTTTTTGCAAAGATCAATGAAATTGGTAAACCTATAGCCAGACGAATCATGAAAAAAAGAGAAGACACAAATTTCCAATATCAGGAATAAGAGAGGTAACATCACTACAGAGTCTTTAAAGTATTGAAAGATAACAAGTGAACATTTTCTAATTTTATGCCAATAAGCTCAACAACCTAAATTCCTTGAAAGACACAATAACTAAAGCTCATTCAAGAGGAAATAGGTAACCCCAATAGCCCCCATATATGTTAAAGAAAATTAATATGTATTTAAAACTCTTTCCACAAAGAAAACTCCAGACCCAGATGGTTTCAATAACAAATTCCACCAAATGTTTAAGGAAGAAATAATACCAATTTATACAAACTCTTCTAAAAATTGAAGGAAGACTCCCCAACTTATTCTATGAAGCCAACATTACCTTGATACCAAAACCCAGAGTATGATACTACTGAAGAAAACAAAACTACAGACTATCTCTCTCACACAACTAAACATAAAAATTCCTTAACAAAATATTACCAAATGGAATCCATCAATATAGAACTGAGATAATACATTTTAACCACGTGTTTTATTCTAGGAATGCAAGGGTGGTTTCTACACTTGAGAATCAATGTAATTCACAATGTCAAAAGATGAAAAACAAAAAACCATAGGACTATCTCAATCAATGTAGAACCATATGACAAAAATCAACATCTATTCAGGTTAAAAACTCTCAGGAAATGGTAATTATAAAAGAATTTCCTCAATCTATTTAAAGGCAGCTACCAAAAAAAAGCTATATATAACAGCACAATTAATGGGGGGGGGGGGGAGATTTTAAATGGCTGCCCATAAGATCAGGAACAAGATAGAGATATTGGCTTCCGTAACTTCTATTCAACATTGTACTGTAAGTTCTAGCCAATGCAATTAGGGAAGAATAAATAAAGAACATTCAGATTGGAAAGTAAGATTTAAAATTGTCTTTATTCACAAATGGCATGTGGAACATCCAACAGCATAAAAAAATAAAAAAAAAAGCTACTAAAACTGATAAGTGAGTTTAACAAGACTTGCAGGCTACTAGATCCGTATATAAAAACCAGTGTATTTTTATAGGACAGCAATGATAAATAAAAACAAAATAGAAACTAAAATATAAAAAACAATACCACTTATAATAGCATCAAAAATATGAAATACTTAGGATAAACCTAAAGATGTAAAATACCTGCTCAATGAAAACTACAAAGCATTTCTGAAAGAAATTAAAGAGTAAATAAATGAGAGATACATTTTGTGGATGGATTGGGAGATTCAATGTTTCTAATATCTTCATTTTTGCCAAATTGAGCTATAGATTTATGTCAATTCTATTCAAAATAACATGTTTTACAGAATGGAAAGCTGACTTTAGAATTCATATGAAAATGCAAAGGCTGTAAAATAGCCAAAACAATTCTGAAAAGGGACCAAATTGGAGGGCTAATACTATGCGATTTCAAGACTTACAAAGGTACAGTAATCAAAACAGCCCAGCATAAAGATAGAAAAAACAGATCAACAGAACAGAGTCCAGAATTAAAGAAACACATATACGGAAAGCTGATTTGTGATAAAGGGGCACAGGCAATGCAGTGGAGAAAGAATCAACTATTCAACAACAATAAAATCAAAAGCTGTTGGTTTTATAGAATCTGGACGTTGTTCCATATCTCACATCACATAAAAAAATTAAGTCAGAATGGCAGACCTAAATGTTAAGACTTAATGTCAAACCTAAAACTATAAAACATCTAGAAGCTAAGATAGAAGAAAATCTTCTGATCTCTGATGAGGCAAAGATTTCTTAGATATGATACCAAAAGCACAATCTATCTGAGAACAAATGGATGTCAGGGAATTAATCAAAATTAACAACTGCTCTTTGAAAGGCACTGTTAAAAAAAGAAAAGATAAGACTCAGACTAGAAGGGAATATTCGCCAAGCACATTAATGAAGGACTTGTATTCAGAATATGTAAAAAGTGGTATCACAGCATATGGCAGAGGAGAAGGCTGCAGTGCAGGAACAGTGAGTATCATGTAGCAAATACTCAATAATTATTTTACCAAGGATTTTTTTAAAATCCTATACATAACTGCCCTGGACGGCTTGCTCAATGGTTAGAGCATCAGCCCATGCACCAAAGGGTCACAGGTTTGATTCCCGGTCAAGGGCACATACCTGGGTTGCGGGTCTGTGTCACTCTTGACTTTACACAATGGAAGGAAAGCTCATTTTGACTCTTTTAGCTTGAAGTCAGATTGTAAATTTGGATTAAGTTATTTTCATGAATTTTATGTTAAAATTTAAGTTCAATCCCTGGTCAGGGCATGTGGAGGCAACCAATCAATTTCTCTCTCAAGTCAATATTTCCCTCTTTCTTTCTCCTTTCCCCCCTCCCTCCCTCTCTCCCTTCCACTCTCAAAAAAAAAAAAAAATCAATGGAAAAAATATCCTCAAGTAAGGATTAACAACAACAAAAAATCCTATGCATGCCCACCAGCATGGCTCAATGGTTGAGCACTGACCTATGAGCCAGGAGGTCACGGTTCAATACCCGGTCAGGGCACATGCCCAGATTGCATGCTTGATCCCCAGTGTGGGGCGTCCAGGAAGCAGCCAATCAATGATTCTCTCTCATCCTTGATGTTTCTCTCTCTTGCTCTCCCTTCCTCTCTGAAACCAATAAAAATATTTTTAAAAAAAAGAAAGGGGTATGAATTAACGGGCATGAAAGAGGAGATATGATTAGGGAGATAGATCAAGGCCAAAACCTTCTTCTCTAAACAAAAGAAATTATGTAAATCATTGCCCAGAATCCTTCATAAAAGCCTCTAATAGAAAACAAAATTGATGGATTTTAATTTCATCTTATTTTCCTTCTTTAAAGGAGATGCTAGAAAACAATTTAATAACCCAAGAGCTAGCTGCTTTACAAAAATAAACCAGCTTTTACAGAATCAATGCCTCCACATTCTATACAAAAATTGATGACCATTATCATAATCTTTAATATCCAAGATTTAAAATGTACCAAAGGATTTTTATGCACAACTGAGACTTTTTTAAACAGATGAGAATTCAAACCCATATGCACTAGCTACAGATTTCTTTGTAACAGGTATATATGTAAACATACATGTATAAGGCTATATATGGAAATATAAGTTGTTTTTCCATTTAAAAGAACAACATTACAAGTGAATGCACAGATAGTAACAATACTGGTTATACAACTTCTATAAATGGTGAGTCTCGGAATTAAACAACGGAAAAGATGCCTCACTTCTAGGTAACCATCGCTGTACTCGCAGTGTTACTGCAGCAGCTGTGATTTAACGGAAAGAGCACTACACCTGGGAGCCAAAGAACACATTGTCAATGTTGACACGGGCATTTATGAACTATTACGCAAGTCATTTAACTTTTCTGTGCCTGAGTTTCTTAGTTCATAAAAAGAAAATCAAAAAGCCGTATCTCATGTGATTTGGGGAAGTACTGTTATCTACGTTTTGTAAACCATAAAAAGCTACAAAGCTGTCCAATTACAGACTTCAAAATATTTTTAATATGGAACTAAGAGCCTTCAGGACATCTGCCGCCCCCACCCCCAAAAATGAAGCACAATGAAAACCTGAGATGATAAATCTGATAGACTTTGAGAAGCGTGTCTCACCGCCTGGCTTCGTAACCTTACCTTCGCGTGAGCGGGCCCTCTTTCTCTCAGAAGTTTATACTGGGGTTGGACTCTATTGAAACGGGCTAACTCATTTACCAGACACATTGGCGTTTTCTCTTTGGGTTTTGCCATTTTATCTTGGAGAGAAGCTGTAAATAAAAAGGCTGTGAAGTTTTTGTCACTCTTGACTTTATACAATGGAAGAAAAGCTCATTTTGACTCTTTTAGCTTGAAGTCAGATTGTATATATGGATTAAGTTATTTTCATGAATTTTATATTAAAATTTCAAATCATCTAATGCCTTCCATTACATGCAACAGAAATATGAATCACATTTTAAACACTACATTAAGGTAACTTTTTCCTAAGTACTGAGGTTGCTCTCTCTATACATATATGTTAACAGCATGCTTAAAGATTTTTAAATAATATAGGATAATAACAATTTCTAACTTATCTTGTAACTTTTCTTTCCTCTTAAAAAATTTCAGCATAAACATATAATCCTCCTGGTCCTTATTACTATAAAACTCAGTATCTTCTCATCTTGAGGCAGCATATTAATTGAAAAGCTCTAGACTTGGGAATCAAATCCTAAATTTAAGTACTAGTTTTTTCAACTACTATTTCATAATAACTTCTTTTTATTTATTTAAACAAAATTTTGAAAGTATAAGTAGAAAGAATAATTTAACAAATGCCTACGTCCTTAGCATCCAGAACTGAAATTAACATTTTCCATGTTTCCTTTAAGTCTTATAAAAAAAAAACCAACAGCAACAGTATTAACTTACAGTTAAGTTCCTTTTATCTAGAAACCAAAATTATATGAATTCAGAATATATCCCTCTAGGATATTTTAAATATATTTAAATGCATGCATATCCAGGAAGAAATACAGTCTTGATATATATGGCTTTATAGCCACATAAATAGTAATAATATATCTTTTCCATAACTTTCTTCACTCTTCATTATGTTTTTGCGATTGTAACTTACATAGATTCAGTACGTCACTTTTAACTGCGGTATAATTTCCATCACAAGATCATATCCATTTCTTAACCCACTCCCCTACCGACAGAGATTTAGATTGCTTCAAACTCTTCACTCGCACAGGTAAATATGCGCTACCAAGTGGCACTGAGAATGACTGTAGCCAATTACCTTCCCCGGCAACATGTAATTACCGTCTCTCTCAATCCTGAAAACACACGGTATGGTCGGGTATTTTAATTTTGATAATCTAATATCTGACAAGTAGTATCCCATTATTGTCCCCCTACCCACCCCTCTTTTAATTTGCATCCACACATTGCAAGTGAGGCTACTCATCCTCTCATGTTATTGATCATTTGGGTTTCCTCTTCTGGGAATTGCTTCTGTCCTTTCTATTGATCATTTTGTATATGTAATATTTTTTTAAAAAACTACTAATCAATCTTTATGGACTGTGCTTTTCAGGCCTTAGGAAATCCTTTCCTAACCTGCAAGGTCTTAATGATTTTCACTTAAATTTCCTAAGCCTTCTCTTCTTTATCTGCAAAGTAAAGGCAATAAATCTATCCTACTTAACTCACAGGCTGTTATGAGGTTAAGATTTTTAAATGTATGGTATCCTAAATTATATTACAGCTTCAGAAATTTTCCTAATACCATATTAAGTTATTTTACCCTATGTTTTTCCTTCTTCTCACTTACAGACACATTAGCTGCATTTTAGTTTTTCTTTCATCTCCCATGAATCAGTGTTACACCATGCACGTGGATTGCTTCCTGCTCAAACTGGAGTCACAATGTACGGAGAACACATTAAATGAATGGAAACAACTGGTTTTAGGAACTTCATGTTCAAATGTTATATGGCAAGACCTAATGTAGAAAATGGTATTCTTTTAACTTTTTAATGCTCTTTACAGGACCAATAAATTCATATAATAACTCTATCACAATCATTATGATTAAGAAATGATTTATAGGAAAACTACATAAATACCTAAAAGAGTAGAAGTAAAAGGAAAGAGAATCTAAGAAATCAACTATAGAGCCAATACAGACGACAAGTGATTCTACAATTAAACCATTCTAAGTGGCTTGCAAGCCAAAAAAACAAAACAAAACAACAACCTAGTAATCATTATTGTTTGGATCAACACAAAAAAAAACAAAAGTCAAGGGGGTTTTGAGGAAACCTGCATTTTACTTAGCCCATTGGGTAGCATTCAGATAAACATGTCATAAATGGTTCCGGAAACAGTCATTGTATCAAACACAAGGTGACCTGGGGCTATAATCAGTTTTGGTACAAGCATACTATGATATTAAATACTCAAGTACAACAGATAACACAGCTACCTAAACATCAAAAACAAAAGCCAAACAAAAAACGACAAATTTATTAAAAATGAGAAAATATTAAAGTCTGGTAAGAATCAGGCAATTTTGCATAACACTGAACTAGTATCTGTGCTGTTAGTGTACAATGTTGATAACTCAGCAATGCTGCACATTCATCTGTTACAATGGCAAAGCTTCTAGGAACATGGCAAGCACAATGTGACAGCTTCACAGTACGAAAAGGGTGGTTTTTTCAAATATATTTTCATTGATTTCAGAGAGGGAGAGAAAGAGAAACATCAATGATGAGATCATCACTGATTGGCTGCCTCCTGTACGCCCCCTACTGGGGATTGAGCCTGCACCCCGGGCATGTACCCTGACCTGGAATCAAAACGTGACCTCCAGGTTCAGAGATCAACGCTCAACCACTGAACCATGCCACCCAGGCCAGTAAGAAAAGTTTTAACAGCACAGGCTTGAAGTCTATTAAAGGAAAGTGCTAACTAATAACATGGTATTAAATTTATATTCCACTAATTTTGACTTTCTGCTTCATAAAAATAACATGCACCCAATAAAACATTTCAATGTGTGAATGAAGTTTTGGCATGAAGGGTATGCAAAGCACCTGCAAGACCTCACTTTGATAAAACTTTATAGCTAAACTGCAACTGTTTCAAGTTGGAAAATTTGAAAATAATTAATCCTGGTTGAAATTGTTTGTTTTACAAAATGATTAAAACTGTAAATAGCTGTTCCTCTATTTAATCAGAAATCTCATTAGTCTTAACTACTTGACAAAGCTCTTACCAGTGCCATCAAATTTCTTGAAAACACAAAGATGCTGCAGGACCTGTTTCAAAGCTGTTCCTAAATCAGTTATAAAACAGTCACCGGATGCAAAGTACAGCCGAGGGAATATCGTCAGTCATATTGTAACAACTCTGTATGGTGTCAGATGGGCACTACAGTTATGGAGAGATCACTTCGTAAACGATGTCACTGTCTAACCGCTATGTTATACACTTGAAACTAATATAATATTGTATGTCAACTGTAATTGGGGAAGAAAAAAAAAAGGCGGGCCCTAAGTGTAATGCCTACAATCTTTGAGTTTTCAAATGAAGCTACAGTGGGATTTCAATACTGCTAGAAGAGTGTGGCCTTGCCAGCATTTGGTATGGTCATTTGGACTTTAGTAAAGTCTTCTTCACTTTAGCCATTCGAACAGGTGCATTCCCATTGCGGTTGTAATTGGTATTTCCCTAATGACTAATGAGGTTGAACATATTTTCATTTTTATATGCTATCTATATATGTCCTGTAGTGAAGTGTCTATCTGAATATTTTACCCATTTTAATTGGGTAATTTCTTTTCCTTATTGTTTTATTTGAAGTTCTTTATATATTCTAAATACAAGTAGTACTAGTATTAATCAGGTATACGTTTGGCAAAGATTTTTTCTCAGTGTGTGGCATCTCCTTTTTATTCTCTTAGCAGTGTCTTTTGAAAAACAGACTTTAATAATGTCTAATTACTCAATTTGTTCATTTACAGATTGTGCTTTAGGTGTTGTAAGTAGGAAATAATTGCCTAGTTAAGATCGCAAAGATTTTCTCCTGTTTTCTTCTAGCAGCTTTACAATTTGAGGTGCATATTTAGGTCTCTGAGCCATTTTAAATTAATTTTTATACACAGTGCAAGGTATGTATTCAATTTTATTTTTTGCATATCGATACGCAAGTTTGAGTACTATTTGTGAAAAAGGCTATATATTTTTTTTCACTATATTGTTTAATGGCTGGTCAAAATCAATTACCTATATATAAGTGGGTTTATTTCTGGACTACCTACCTCCTGTTTCATTAGCCTAGTTGTCATTTTTATGCCAATGCTACTTTTACTGCAATTTTATAATAATTATTGAAATTAAGTAGTGTTGCCCCCCACCCAACACTGTTCTTGGATGTTGTGGCTATTCTAAGTTCTTGCATTTCACCATGAATTTTTTTTTTTTAAAGATGGAACTTTTTTTTGTAAATATATTTTTATTGATTTCAGAGGAAGGGAGGGGGAGAGAGACAGAAACATCAATGATGGATGAGAGAGAATCATCGATCGGCTGCCTCCTGCACACCTCCTACTGGGATAGAGACTGCAACCCAGACATGTGCCCTTGACCAGAATCGAACCCGGGACCCTTCAGTCTGCAGGCCAATGCTCTATCCACTGAGCCAAACTGGCTAGGGCAACATGAATTTTATTTTAAGCAAAAATGCCTGCAAGGCTCTGGCTGTTGTGGCTCAGTTGGCTGGGCACTGTCCCGGGCACCCATGGGTTGCTAATTCCCAGTCAGGCACATGCCTGGGCTGTGGGCTTGGTCCCTGGTAGGGTGTGTGCAGGAGGCAGCCTATCAATGTGTTCTCACATCGATGTTTCTCTCTTCTCCCTCCATCTCTAAAAGTCTATGAACTATTTTTTAAAAAAAAAAAAAAAAATGCCTGCAAGGATTAGAGTAAAATTTTCTTTAATCTGTACATTAATTTTGTAAAAATCAACATTTTAACAAAGTTGAGTCTTCCAACCAATGTACAGAATACAGAGTCTATTCCCATTACTGAAATAATGATACGTCAATCATAGTTGTGTTCTATCATCACCACAGTGAACTGGTAAATCCTGAACTATTGCTTCTAGAGGGAATACAGTGTCAGGTTCCTACAAGCCTCTGATTATAACATTTTTGACAATTAATCAACACATAACCTTGTTTTATGGGTGTTTCTAGTTAAGGACACATTACTTAATATATGTTATTGGTTTATTAACATTGAACTCACAGCCAACCAGCACTGTAACTCTTAACTGAAAAGAGCTAATCTAAATACATGTATGGAGAAGGCACATCTCAACATTCTTATGCTTAGGAAATGCAAAAAATGTGGCACTAAGTAGACCAAGAAAAGGACACATGTACAGATGATAGCTGAAACGAGAGAGCAGAGTTCACCATGTTCAACTTCAGTTCACACTGAACACTTCAGGTGACTCAAATTTTTCACCACTCTGCATGTGTTAGCTCTTTGGTCAGAAGCAGTGTTGTATGGAATACCAAGACTACAACTAACGTGTCCGTGGATGTGGTGGTCAAAGAAGGCAAATCCATGTACAGGGTACACAGATTGCTGGTCCCTCATGATGGAAGAGGTTCATGCAATCAACCTGTCACTAGGTGGCTAGTTCCTATGGGAATCGTGTCACATCAGGAATTCTCTGCAAGCTGGGCCCTCAACCACCATTAAGCTAAATGGGTCTTGATGAGAGGAAGTCTATGTTGTTGAGTCCATTTATAACCTCTAACTTGATTACCAAGCCATTTTGTATGTGAGCCTGTTGAGCAAGAAAGGATAGGATTGCTGGAGAAAGGAAATGACTGACATCTATAAAGCAAGTCATCTGGTCCATCTATTTACTGAGAGTCTCTATTGAAGTAGGTATCTTTAGGGGAAATACTTGAATAGAATACAAATATTCTCTTCTGTACACACTGTTAAAGGCCCATCCATGTACCTTCTCCCCCAGACCTCCTTTTTACCAATCCTCCAGTCCTGATCACATAGCCAAACCATCCATCCGAATATGTGTACATCCATATTTGTCAACTTCTATCTCCATCTAGATAGACAACCATATGTACAGTTGTGCCTCATTATTCGTGGGGGATTGGTTCCAGGATGCCCCTCAAATACAAAAATCCATGGATGCTCAAGTCCTTATATGAAATGGCACAGTATTTGCATATAATCTACACACATTCTCTTGTTTGCTTTAAATCATCGCTATATACTTGTAACACCTAATACAAGGTAAATGCTATGTAAATAGTTGTTGTACTGTATTGTTTAGGAAATAATGGCAAGAAAAAAGTTTACCTGTTCAGCATAGATGCAACCATCATAGGCCCAATTACACAGTGCACGTCAATAACAATGTAACTTTTTTTCCCCCCAAATATTTTGGAGCCAGTTGGTTGAATCCGTAGGTGTGAAACCTGCAGATATGAAGGGCCGACTGTACTGTTCAGTGAAAGGTTCTGCCTTCTCCAATGTCTTTCGGGGCCTCCCTATAGTGCTCATCCATTTCCCGTTGGTAGCAAGCTGAGCTTTTTCTTCCTCCACCAACTGATCATAGGGCAGTGATGGCGAACCTTTTGAGCTCGGCGTGTTAGCATTTTGAAAAACCCTAACTTAACTCTGGTGCCATGTCACTATAGAAATTTTTTGATATTTGCAACCATAGTAAAACAAAGACTTATATTTTGATATTTATTTTATATATTTCAATGCCATTTAACAAAGAAAAATGAGTTTGCGTGTCACCCCTGACACGTGTGCCATAGGTTCGCCATCGCTGTCCTAGGGCATTTGCCATGAGGCCTTAGGTACTGACCGAGGAAGAGGTGGCAATGCGGCAGGAAGAGGTGACAGTCTGAGCGGGTTCACTCTCACCTGATGACAGATGCTACAGTACATACCTAGCTTTATGGCTGGATGGATCAGGTGACACCTCGCTCATGATGGGCAGCTCAGGCTGCATTCACTTGGGGTCTCCAGGGTCAGGTGTTCAGTCTCCACCAGGGCCCAGGAGCAAGCCAGACACTGAGCGGAGTTAAGTCCACCATCACCATGCCTGGCCACCACTGTGACCGTTGGTAAGTATACCCTCAGGCCCAGGGTATCACTCCACACCCTGGGTAGTTTTAGGGTGACAGGGTACCCTCCCTTCTGTACCACAGGACAGCACAACACAGCCCAGAGACTTGCAGGGCCGCCTCTAACTCCTGGCTTATTACATATCAGTCCACAAGGCCTCGAAAGGCCCCTTTTGGGGTACATGCTCACCAACTGGGAGAAATTTGACCAAGTCCCTCAAAAAAGAGGCTAATCTTTTGCAACGTGGCCTGGCCCCAGTATAAACTGGGCAATGAAGATGTTTGGACAGTTAATGGCACCATTAATTTTAATACCATCTTACAACTAGACCTATTTTGCAAGTCCCAAGGAAATAGATGGAGGTTCCATATATCCAAGCCTTTATGGCCCTCAGAGATGACCCTAAGCTATGTACTACCTGTAAACCAGAAAAAATGTACCTTATTTTGATATTTTTTGTCCCATCTGTTTTTTTCCTTTTTCATCTTTACCTACCTTTTTTTGAACCATTATTTTTTAGTATTCAATTTTATGTCCCTTATGGGCTTATAATTTATTTTTCTTTGTTTTGTTTTAGAGCAATGGCTCTAAAATATACACAGCCTACCTTCAAATAAATATTACACCACTGCATATGTGGCGTAAGCCCTAACCATGTATACGTCCCTTTCCCATGCCCCATTCTTCATGCTACTGACATCAGTCTATTTATGTATGTTATACACTTCCAATTAACTGTTATCTTTATTTTGAATCATCAATTATCTTTTGAAAGGTTAAAAACTAAGAAAATGTCTTTTATATTTACCATGTATTATATAATTTCCTGCACTCTTCGTTGCTTTTCAAAGATCCAAATTTCCATCTGTTATTATTTTTCTTTGCCTAAAGAACTTCTTTAAGACCTTGTGCAGTGCGAGTCTGATAAAAGTGAATTTCCTCAGATTTTGCTTCTCTCAAAAGTCACTGCCTTTGCCTATCATATATCTGATAAGGGATTAATACACGGAATATATAAAGAACACTTATGTCTCAACAACAAAAATATACCAATCAGCCCGGCTGATGTTGCTCAATGGTTGAGCATCAACCTATGAACCAGGAGGTCATGGTTTAAATCACAGTCAGGGCACATGCCTGCCTGGGTTGCGGGCTCGATCCCCAATAGGGAACGTGCAGGAGGCAGCTGATCAATGACTCTCTCTCATCACTGATGTTTCTTTTTTTTCTTTTTTTTTAAATATATTTTACTGATCTTTTTACAGAGAGGAAGGGAGAGGGATAGAGAGTTAGAAACATCAATGAGAGAGAGACATCGATCAGCCACCTCCTGCACACCCCCCACTGGGGATGTGCCCACAACCAAGGTACATGCCCTTGACTGGAATCTAACCTGGGACCCTTCAGTCCGCAGGCCGACGCTCTATCCACTGAGCCAAACCGGTCAGGGCTCATCATTGATATTTCTATCTCTCTCTCCCTCTTCCTTCCTCTCTGAAATCAATAAAAAGATATTTTAAAAAAAGAAAAATATACCAATCAAAAAATGTGTAATGAACTTGAATAGACAATTCTTCAAAGATGGCATAGAAGTGACCAACATATGAAAATATACGCACCATCACTAATCATCAGAGAAATGCAAATCAAAATTACAATGAGATGCCACTTCGCACCCATTAAAATGACCATTAGCAAAAAAACAGAAATTAAGTATTGGTGAGGATGTGGGAAGTTGAAGCCCTGGTTCATTACTAGTGGGAATGTGAAATAGTGCAGTCATTATGAAAAACAGTAATTAAACATAGAATTGCCATAAGATTCAGCAATTTAACTTCTGGGTACATACCCAGAATAACTAAGAGCAGAAACTTGAATAGATATTTGCACCCCATGTTCACAACAGCCAAAAGGTGGAAGCCACCCAAGTGTCCTCCCATGGATGAATGGCTAAATAAAATGGGTATGTACATAAAATAGAACATTATTCAGCATTAAAAAATAAATTCTAACACAAGCTACACCATGGATGAACCTTGAGGACATTACACAAAGTAAAATAAGCCAGTCTCAAAAGCACAAATACTGTATGATTCCACTTAGAAAAAAAATGTTTTTTCTCATAGTGTCTTTGTTTGGCTTTGGTATCAGAGAAATGCTGGTCTCAGAATAAGTTAGTATTCTCTCCTCTCCTATTTTTCTGAAGAGTCTGAGGAGGATTGGTGTTAATTCTTCTTTAAATGTTTGGTAGAATTCACCAGTGAAGCCATCTGGTCCTGGACCTTTTTTTTTTTTTTTTTTTTTTTTGGTTTAGGAGAGATTTTTTTTCTATTATTGATTCAATCTGTTCATGTTTTCTATTTTTTTTCTTGAGTCAGTTTCAATAATCAGTATTTCTAGGAATTATTCCATTTCATGTAGGTTATACAATTTTTTTCCTCTATTTATTCATACTATTCTCTTAGAATCATTTTTATTTCTTTAAGGTCAATAGTAATATCCTCACTTTCATTTCTGATTTTAGTTATTTGCATTTTTGTTGTTTTTTTCCTTTGCCAGTCTAGCTAAAACTTTGTTAATTTTGTTGATCTTTTCAAAGAAACTTGTGGTTTTGCTGATTCTCCATATTGTTTCCTATTCTGTATTTTATTTATCTCCACTTAATCTTTATTATTTCCTTTTTTTGTTAGTGTTAGATCTAATATGCTCCTCTTTTCTAGTTTCCTTAAGGTGAAAAGTTAGGTTATATGTTTCAGAGCTTTCTTCTTCTTTTATGTCAGTAATTTTCAACCCATGTGCCATGGCTCACTGGTGTGCCACAAGAATTTGTAAAACATGCAATACCTGACTACTTAGTCAGGGGCACTGACCTCTTTTCCTTTAGATTAACAAATAAAAAAATGCCAACAGCCAACCTAACAATAGCCGTCTGATGTGAACTCCCTGTCTTAAACCATAAATATATAGGTCAGATAATAGACTTGCATCTTATTGGTCACGTTGCATAAGATTGCATCTGATTGGTTAATTTTTGGTACCAGAAATCCTTATGTACAAGTGTAGGCACCTGATTTTTTTTAAAGTCACTTTGTTTTTTTTGTTGTTATTGTTTCGTTTGGTCGTTTTATAATTGTAATCAATGAGTGTGCTTGTGAATTTAGTTTGGTGTACTTCCAGAACTGTTGGTATCTTTCTTAATATATTTTTATTGATTTCCAGAGAGGGAGAGATAGAAACATCAATGATGAAAGAAAATCACTGACTGACTGCCTCTTGCACAACCCTCACTAGGGATCGAGCTGTAACCCAGGCATGTGCCCTGACTGGAAATCAAACCATGACCTCTTGGTTCATAGGTTGACACTCAACCTCTGAGCAACATCAGCCAGGCTTAAAAATTCACTTTGGAATAAAAAGTGTAGCCGAAACTGGTTTGGCTCAGTAGATAGAGCATCGGCCTGCAGACTGAGAGGCCCCAGGTTCGATTCCGGTCAGGGGCATGTACCTTGGTTGCGGGTACATCCCCAGTGGGAGGTGTGCAGGAGGCAGCTGATCGATGTTTCTCTCTCATTGATGTTTCTGACTCTCTGTCTCTCTCCCTTCCTCTCTGTAAAAAATCAATAAAATATATTTTTAAAAAAAGTGTAGGTAGTTACTATTATTTTTTATTTTTGTAAATCAATCAAAATTATACCCTTTTTTGGTCAGATCAACAAAAAAATGTATTTTTTTGGTGTGCCACAGAATTTTAGGAATTAGTTTATGGGTGCCATGGGATGAAAAAGGTTGAAATCGCTGCTTTATGTGTTTACTGCTATAAATTTCCCGCTGCTTTCACTGCACCTCACAAGTTATGGTATATAGTGTTTTCATTTTCATTCGTCTCTAATGATTCTCTCATTTCACCTGTGATTTCTTCTTTGATCTGTTGGTTATTTAAGAGTCCTTGCCCTAGCCAGCTGCTCAGTGGTTAGAGCGTCAGCCTGCAGACTGGAGGTTTGATTCCAGTCAAGGGCACGTACCTTGGTTGCAGGCTCACTCGGACCTCAGAGCTGGTAGGGGCATGAGCGGGAGGCCAACCAAGCAATGTGTCTCTCTCTCTCCTGCTCCCTTCCACTGCCTCTAAAAATCAATGGAAAAATATCCTCAGTGAGGATTAACAATAACAACAAAATGTATGGAAACTTGTTTGTGGCTCAACAAAACCTGGAGAGTCTTATGTTCACCTGCGAATGTGTATTCTGCTTTGCTGGGTGTTTTGTACATATTTACTAGGTCTGATTGGTTTTTATTTTGTTCGAGTCCCCTGTTTCCTTGCTGACCTTCTGCCTAAATGTTCTGTCCCTTATTACGGCTGAGGCAAGCATTTTAGTGTTTGACTGGATGACAAAAAGCCTGAATTTTACATCGTTGGGTTCTGACGTGGGTTGTATGCCTCTAAATAGTGCCGGACTTTGTTCTTGTGCACAATTAAGTTACTTGGGATTACTTGGAGCCTCCTGAGGACTCTCCCCAATGCCCCATGTATCACAAGGTATTTACACTCTGGACAGTGGAGACACAAACTATCCCCAGCATTCCGTGAGCTCTGGAGATTGTTTCCTTACTGTTTTTCAGTAGTTCTTTCCCTGCCTTTGCGGAGGTCCTGTCACCATCTATGGATCAAAACTCAGCCAAAGACGGAAGGGGAGCCCTCTGCAGATCTCCAGAATGCACGCACGCTGGCCTGCACGCCTCTACTGCAATATGCACTCCGTCCGCCTGCCCCACCCAGCTCCCTGCTCTCTGGTCCTCTGCCCTGCAATTCTTGGTCTTCCCGAACTCTTCCCCGTGTTTTAGCTCCTGAAGCCTGGGCTCGGCTCCCGTCCCTCCTCCCTGCATCGCAGCCTACGAACAGCCTCATGGCCCTCCCTGAGCTGCAACAGAAGGGCTGCTCCCATTCGCTCCCATTCTCAGGGATCACAGGCCGCTGCCACCTGTCATTCAGTGTCTAAAAGCCACTGTTTACATACTGGCTTGTTTGTAAAGGAAGGGTATGTGCTATCGCTGCCTAACAACCCTCCCCTGACAGCTTCTGAGGTTCCGCAATCACGGAGAAGCCTCGCTGGGTGGTTCTGGCTCAGGATCTCTCGTGAGGTTGCAGTCAGGGGTCAGGGGGTCAGGGGCCAGGGCTGGGAGCCTAAAAGGGCGGGAGATCTGCTTCACAGAAGGCCCCTCAGCGCCTTGTCAGCGGTTGGCAGGAGGCCACGTGGGCCTCTCCACTGGGCTCTTCCCAACATGGCAGCTCACACTCTCAGAGAAGCTGGCTATTTTTCAGTCCCCTAAGTGCAGGCTGCTTCCTGTGGCTTCAACAGAGATGGGCGGACTGTGGATCCTACTCCACAACCAGACTTGGAGAGAAAAATGACTCAGAGTGAGTAGCAGCAGGTTGTAAGAGAAAACAATAGAGTTCCTGCGCCTGTGGCAGGAAAGGGGAGGGGAGCAGCAGCTGACTGGTCTCAGGAAAGGGTCAAGCTCCATTCCCCCAAACCGACCAACCTGAACGCCCACCTTTCCCCCCATCTCCAGAGCCAGACAGCAATAGCGACAGCGACGTGCACACGGTGACAACATACTAACTCCAAGCACAGCAGCAACAGTCCCACGACCAGCACGAAGCATTTGCCTTTGTCACCTCAGCACAAGCCTGCGAGATGGGAATCATTAGCCCGACACTCCAGGCCTGTTTCCTGAGGCCCTTAAGGGCCTACACGCTTTACAGTGCTTTACAGTGCATCTTGGTGCCGCTTTATTCTCCCAGCGTAGCCCCGGGCTCCCTCCGCCCTGCAGGGGCACTAAAATTCCGCTCCGCTCATCAGGCCTGAGCGCTTCCTCTTAGAGTCTATGTTCCCAGCACCTACTACCAAACCTCTTTAAAAAAAACACTAAAAAAAAAGTAAAAACCCACACATTTAGACCTCTTTTATTTATTTTAACTTTTAGCTTTTTTTTTTAGATCAGACCTCTGTGAATTCTCTGCTCAGGGCTTTCCCGATGCCACAGCTGCCTAATATAGACTCCCCGACCCTTCAGACAGCCGCCCTGTCAAGTGTGCCTCACCAACTAATCCCCAAAAATGCGCCCCACGTCAGCCACTCAATTTAACATATTATTTCACAGCACATGTGCCTTCTTCATTTATATTTGCTACAACTTCATGTTAAGATGGGTTTCCTCTCCCCCAGGGACTTACAATTAATCATCAGGGAGAAAGGCCAAAACTATACCAAACTCCTACATAGGTTTTCATTAGTTAATTATGGAATAATAAATTAAGAAATATATAAGGCAATGGTTATAAATAGTAGCTCACAAAATTCTCAAGGGGGTATAATCAAAAGAATTTTATTTACAAAGAAAAAGAAAAACATAGCAGTGGACACAAATAAGCAATTCACAAAAGACAAAACCAAAAGAGCCAATATATGCAAATCATAGGAATGCAAATTAAAGTAACACTTTTTGTCAGACAAATTGGCCAACATTGAAAATGTGTCAAGGATGTAAGGAAACAGGCATTCTAATAAACTTTTAATAAATGAGATTTTGTATTTTTAGTATTTTTGCATTAAGTATCTTTAAAATCTACATACCCCTTTGACTAGTATTTCTATTTCTAATACTTAATTACAAGAAAATAATGGAACAAGGAATACAGATGTAAAATTACATGGCACTAATTATAATATACAATCTGTCCAACAATAAGGGTTTGACTAAATAAATTTTAGTACCTCCAAACTATGATTAAGAATTCACTTCAGAATATTAGGTGCTGTATACACATATTTTTTAAAACAACATATATTCACACAAAAACATACCTGCGTAGAAAAATATCTAGAAGTATACACCCCAAAATATTAGCAGTGATAATCTCTGTAAAAGAATAGTGGAATTATTTGTGACTTTTTTTTTTCTCTTTGCTTATTTGCGCCACTTAACTTTTCTACATGAGTTGCACATGGATCACAACACACACTCCAGACAAAAGTCAAATTGAGGAGCACAAATTTAAAGGAAAAGTGTCATTATTCTAACAGAACATGATCATTCCCAAATGCCTAGTAAGAATAATATCAGGCAGGGTTAATTTTTTTTTTTTTAAGTCAAATAGCTTAGTATTCAATAGCCTACGTTTTAATTAGTACCAGAAACACACCCAGGAGGTTTTGTTAGTGCTCTTCAGGCATTTTAAGACAACAAAAGGACCTCCCAAATAAAAATTGAGTCCTAATCCTAAAGACAGTGCTGAGATCACATAATAAAAACCTCCACTGCTCCGAGTGGAAGGTCGGCCTCCATCGCCTTTTGTTACATTATCTCGAGAATCCTCCTCTGCAGGGAGAGCGGTCACCGTGAAAACGAGCAAACATAAAATCACCCAGAAGTTGAAGAATCCAGTGTAAGAGAAAGCCTTCTCTATAGCTTCCGCAATCCAAATGAGGGTAACTCTTCCCTCAGGCTCGAACATTTTGGGGGACAACACTTAGTCGACAGCAAGAGAGGCTCCTGAAGTGAGTCCGCAATACATGTCTATGACAAGCAAAGCGCGCACAGCCGCAGGCAATGGGGACGACCTCTAGCCAAAACCCAGGGACCCGCGGTGGCCATGCAGACGGTCGCCTGGGAACCACTCCACGTGCCTGACTCAACATGACCAGCAGCACGGACAGTTAGTAAATCCTGAGTGGGACTCACCTATGGGCGCTACTTTTCAGTGATGTTGACTGGCACAAAATGATCAATTCCATCTGTGTGCAGCAGAATATAAAACAAATTATTCTAATCGGACCCTATCATTAATGGCAGGTGTCCACACGGTCATCTAGAGGCAACTTCACACGGACAGCAGTTTGCCGGCCATGTCTCAGCAGCTCTGTGAACGCATGCAGTAGGGATTCACCGCCCTAAGCACAGTGCAGCTCTGAAATGCCTTTCACCGGTATCAGTGATGGCTTGGATGAAAGCAGTATTTATTGCACGAGAAAATTTTCCAATGCCAGGATAAAATCAAAGAACAGCTTTGCAGAAGGGAGAGATTTTACATTAATGGCATGTGTGTAAAGCAAGCATCATCTAGCCCCAAACGGACAACACCATTATGTGGTTGCTGTTAAAAAGAATGCAGATACCCTGGCTTTCATCACAACCCTTGCACCATTCATCCACTCATTCAGCAAATAGATGAATACTATCCCCAACAAGAACTACTAGGACCTGAGATGCAAGAGTAAGCAAGCAAGGTCACTACCTCCAGGGAGCATTTGGCTACAGAATATCTAATAAACAGACATTAAACAACTAATGACATATTTAAATGTCAAGGAAATGTCAGGATGTCATTCAATAGAAGGGCAGGCAAGGTGCCGGGAGAGCAAATACTAGGCCGATGGGAGAGGCCGCGCGCAGGGGAACAGCGAGGTCAGGCAGAGGTGCTCTCGCGGAGTCCCCGTGGTGGGAATGACCCTGCCCCGTGAAGGAACTGAAACAGCCCGGGAGAACTGAAACAGTGAGACTGTTTCCTGGGCACGTGCTAAATCTGAGATGTATAAAGACATCCAGGTTAAGAGATCAGGCTGGTCACTGCTATGTGACTCTGGAGCTCAGAGAACAGGTCGAGACCAGGAGTCAACTTGGAAGTCATTAGGGACGGCGTGTGGTGCACAGGAACTGGGCATGTCCTGGGCAAGGTAAGCAGGTGGGGTGGGGGGTGGGGGTGGGGGGTGGGGAGGTGACTTGCATTACTTCCTCAAATCGCACACAAAAAATTACTTTTGCAATCGAATTTTGCCATCTAGCCCAGCTGGTGTGGCTGAGGGGTTGAGCATTGACCTATGAACCACGAGATCATGGTTCGATTCCCAGTTAGGGCATATGCCCAGGTTGCAGGCTTGATTCCCATTGTGGGGCATGCAGGAAGCCGCCAATCAATGATTCTCATCATTGATATTTCTATCTCTCTCCCTCTCCCTTCCTCTCTGAAATCAATAAAAATATTTTTTAAAGAAAAAAAAAATTTTGCCATCAAAACTTCTCTCTTGATTTGCAAACGTGAAATAAAGTGCTTTCTAATACTACAGTTACGATACAATGCCCGATTTGTTCAGAAAGGATAAGATTAAGGGTATGAAGTTCTTGGAGAAATGCCAAGACCCAAGAAAACTATTTCTTTCAGTGAATCTGAGGCACCCTAAGCTGTCATTTATTTAGCAGAGCACTTCCTTCTCGCCTTTTCCAGTGCCCTAGACAGAAGCCTTTTTTTAACACACCGATACGACCACTTCACAAGATTTGCCACTAGAAGTGCTTGCAGTCCGCAGAACTGCCACCGACGGAAGACGGATCGCAATGGGCAGCATTCTGAACACGCCAGCAGGTCCTGGAGGGACGCGACATCAAAAGGAACCAGCCAGCGGCCGAGCCCGCTCAGCGCTCCTGAAAGTTATCGCCACTCAGGATTACCGCCGTAATCCTCCAACAGCCTGCCCTGCACAGCCGCCTGCGAAGAAGAGCTAGCGTGTAACTGCTCTATGAAGCGGTGGTCAGGTTATGGTTACAGAAAAGCCAGGTAGAAACGTGCCACGGGGTCTATGGCCCAAGCACCACATTAGTATGACAGGCCTCAACACCAACTCACCTGGTTGATTTGAAGCATGTTAAAGCAATATGGACCCAACTGCTGGATCCCTCACGGCTCCAAAATCTGGAAAATGGAAACGGAGAAATGAAGTTGAGCTTATCTGGTGACTCCAAGGATTAGCACTTGTAACACACACCCCTGATCAAAATCAGATGTAAAATGGAGAACTTTCTAGGTCGATAAACATGTTCTCTACCTGCAACGCCCAGTCCGGTAGCCTCTAGCCCAGCCGTGGGTTTGCCCACGGGCCGGATCCGGGCCGTTTGGAATGAATAAAACTATTGAAAAAAAAAGACCGTACCCTTTTATGTAATGATGTTTGCTTTGAATTTATATCAGTTCACACAAACACTCCATCCATGCTTTTGTTCCGGCCCTCCGGTCCAGTTTAAGAACCCATTGTGGCCCTCGAGTCAAAAAGTTTGCCCACCCCTGCTCTAGCCACACACAGCTACTGAAGCCCTTGAAATGTGGCTAATGCAACCAAGAAAGCAAATTTTTACTTTTCTTTAATATTAACTGAAATTTACATAAGCACATGTGGCTAGTGGCTACCATTCCGGACAGCGCAAATCTAGGCTGAATAAAGTGCCCCTCCCACCCCCCACCCCCGCCGCCCCTCCCCTGGTTCCAGAGTTCTAAGACAATTCCAGCAAAAGTGAAACTTAAAATGATCTAAAAGTTTATATTTAATATATACTCCCCCATTCTAAATATACTCAGATTAACATTTAATATCCTCTCCCCTTGCTCCAATAAGGTGTTGAGGCTTTGCTCCCATCCCCTAGAAGATAAATTAAGCCTAAAGATGCAACACACACGTATTCTCTTAGTTTGGCACAAGAAAGAGTACACAGTATGGTTACCTACCTGGAGACTTTTGTTTGTGGTTTTATTATCACCATTATAAAAACAGCATGCACATTAAAATTTCACATAAACGGACTGACAGAGGTCACAGGGGAGGGGGAGAGGGGGGACTGGATGAAAGAAAGTGAAGAGATTAGGCAAAGAGCATATACACATAACCCATGGACACGGACAGCAGAGTGGCGAAGGCCGGGGGAGGGGGGCTGGGTGGAGGCAGACATGGGGGAAACGGGGACATCTGTAAGAGTGTCAACAATAAAAAAAAATTTCTCATAAGATTTTCAAAAGGAAAATCACCGATCCTGACACATCCCAGAGTTAGATTCAAATGTGTTTCCTTCTGGATCGGACCTCACCATGGTGGGATTTCTTTTCATGTGGCAAATTTCTTGTACACTTAACTTTAAAATATATTTACCAAAGAAGGACAACAACACCAAACTTATTGGCTCAGTGGTTGAGCGTCAACCTATGAACCAGGAGGTCACGGTTTGATTCCCAGTCAGGGCACATGCCCAGGTTGCAGGCTTGATCCCCAGTACGGGGCATGCAGGAGGCAGCCGATCAATGATTCTCTCTCATCGTTGATGTTTCTATCTCTCTACCCCTTTCCTCTCTGAAATCAATAAAAATATATTTTTAAAAAATAAATTATATACACAGCCCCCCCCCCCAAAAAATTACCTAAAAAGCAGTAAGTTTTGATATACAAAAGTTGTATAATTTATACGTGTGTGTAAATTTTTATGCTGTAAAATTTTAATATTAAACTTTCCCTCAGAAGCCAACGTTCTTGAGACACACATATACGCACAGATACATCATATTCACACACATATATACACACACACGCCTATTATAAATGTGTGTGTACGTTTGCCTATCATTTTTTTGAAATGACAAACCAGGGTCAATTCTAAATGACTTTGGAGGTTTTCAATATATTTCTTACAATAGTGACCTCAGCATTTTATAGCTTACAAGAGAATCATATGTTATAGAAACAGCCCAAGGCCTGAGCAGCCGTGCATTTGAGATCGAGTCCGAGCTCTTCAGGAGGTGACCTTCTGAGCCTTGGTAAATTACTAAGCACTTTGTGTATCTTTGGGTTCTTTTTCTTTCGTATCTTTTTTTTTTTTAAGTCTTTACAAAATAAACTAAAGTCCTTGTAGCTGGCAGCCTCTAACAACTGGACAACAGCCGTTATAACGACATACAGCTGCTCTGTGTCTCTCACCTGTCTGCTCAGAAGGGAGCCAGCTCACAGTGCGAGCTGCCCTGTGGAGAGGCCCACCTGGCAAAGGACTGAGGGAGGCCACCAGCCCTAAAGAAACTGAGGCCTTCCGCCCAGTACCCTCCTGGGAAGTGAATCCTGCCAGGGGCCACAGGAACCAGCTTGGAAGCAAATCTTCCCCCAGTCGAGCTTTCAGCTGAGACTACAGCCCCATGACAGCTTACCTGTACCTCATAGGAGACCTGGGCCACAGGCACCCAGATAAGCTGCACCCAGATTTCTGAGGTAATAAATGTGTTAAGCCCTTAATTTCTGGCGTAGTTTGTTATGCATCAATAAATAAGACAGTTTGGTTCAACTCTAAAATTCTATAACCCTATGGTGTTTCAGGTATTAACTAACATATGTAAGTAGGCCAAAAAAGAATTCCCTGTGCAAAATTAAAAAGTGGCGAATTATAAAACTTAAGCATGTATATTTTATTCAAAAGATGAAATCATTAAAATGTGTGGCATCACTCAAATGATATTAAAATATACCAGCGATAACTAAAAATACAGACCCATCTGATTTTCATTTTTTAATTGGGAACAATTCATTTGGAAGTTAAAATGTAAATGAACTACCAAAAGCATCTCAGTGATTTCATGTGCCGTACTTTCTAGAATGTAACATTATTTGGTAAGCACTCACCCAAGTTGAGAAATCCCATTTTGTTTTTATTTAATGTAAACCTCTACAGCTTACAAATGCTTATCTTTAGAGCCGTATGTCATTCTTTAGTATTCGAATTTGGTACCACTGGTGGCTGATTCCGAGCAGTAGCCACAGTAAGATACAGGGGTACCTTTTTTTTAAAGTTCTAATCTTCTGCTATAAAAAGGTAGTTTTATAAAGAAAAAATGAAAGCATCACCCGATCTGGCCGGGCTCCGTGGATAGAGCACTGGCCCTCGGACTGAAGGGTCCCGGGTTCAATTCCTGTCAAGTACCCGTACGCAGGTTGCAGGCTCGATCCCTGGCCCTGGCTGGGGTATGTGCAGGAGGCAACCAATGGATGTCTCCATGTTTCTCTCTCTGTGTCTCTCCCCCTCCCTTCCACTCTCTCTAAATATCAATGGAAAAATATCCTCAAATGAGAATTTAAAAAAAAAAAAGCCCAGCTGGGTGGCTCAGCATCCACCCAGGAACCAAGAGGTGGTTGTTCCATTCCCAGTCAGATTCTCAGTCAGGGTACAAGCCCAGGTTGCAGGGTTGCAGCTGGATCCCTGGTGGGGGGCGTGTGGGAGGCAGCCAATCAGTGATGTTCCTCTCTCTCATTGATGTTTCTATCTTTCTATCCCTCTCCCTTCCGCTCTCTAAAAATCAATAAAAACATTAAGAAAAGAAAAAAAAAAAAGCACCTATTTGCTTAAAATGGACCTGGCAATTTTAAATATTCTGCAATCCTTTTCTCCACAATAATAATATCAAAATCTGTATACATTAAAACATGAAACTAATATCCATCACAGCACCTGAGAGGTAACTGGGTCACATTCGGAACCTATTCTTTTTCACAAATTCCATTAAATTTACATCAATATAAAATTTGTGATTCACAACTATACTGTGGACAACCCAAAATGCCCACCATGACACATCTTTAACAGTGCACTTCTTCTTGAAAGACACGCCTGGTCTAGTGTCCTATATTTAAAACAATTTGATAAAATATCAAGGCAGTAGATTCCAATTTACAGGTTAAGAAACCTAGCCCCGCCGAAACCGGTTTGGCTCAGTGGATAGAGCGTCGGCCTGCGGACTGAAAGGTCCCAGGTTCGATTCCGGTCAAGGGCATGTACCTGGGTTGCAGGCATATCCCCAGTAGGAGATGTGCAGGAGGCAGCTGATCGATGTTTCTCTCTCATCGATGTTTCTCTCTATCTCTCTCCCCTCCTCTCTGTAAAAAATCAATAAAATATATTTTAAAAAATAAATAAATAAATAAATAAATAAATAAATAAAAAGAAACCTAGCCCCATGCCTCAAAAATGCCCTCCAGGGGTGCCCAGTCAGGCACCTTAGAACAGGCAGTTTCAGATTCCGGCTACTAAATGGAAGCGGGGCGGGCTCCATGGAGAGAGGGCCCTGCTCAGTGCGGGAGGACTTGCTCCCATGAGGACTCTGAAAGGCACTGCTGGTAAAACCCACTGCTTTTGATTCGAATTACACGTGGCTCATCTGGTAAACTGAAAGGCGGGCTTAAATCTCTAAAATCCTCAACAATTAAATACTGCTTTATAAAACAGCAATATTAATCTCCCTATACATTTTTATATCATCATCCATTCCACAGTCCTCCCTTAAATGCCTTCTTTGGACAACTTGGAAAGCAAAAGCATGTCCCATCTCCATCCTTAAGACTCCATACTACTATAACCCTAAATATCAACTCCAAGCTCCTTACTCTAAAAAACGCCTGGGGTCCTTAAAGTGTTTTCAAAATCTTTTTCACTTTCATTTTCCTTTAAAAGTAGGCATCCCCAAAAAACTGCTTTTATGTTTTTAAAAAATGACTAGAATGAATTTTAATATGTCCTAAGAGTCTGTGGAAGATTCTATGTATATAGATGTCTCACTTCATGAACTTTTCCCATAAAAGTCAATAAAAATACCACCAGCCAAGAGGAAAAGGAAACTAGCATTTATCAGACTCCAATTTTAAATGCTGCAGGCCATATTTTGCCATTTTTTTAAATATATTTTATTGATATTTTTATAGAGAGGAAGGGAGAGGAATAGAGAGTTAGAAACATCGATGAGAGAGAAACATCGATCAGCCGCCTCCTGCACATCTCCTACTGGGGATGTGCCCGCAACCCAGGTACATGCCCTTGACCGGAATCGAACCTGGGACCCTTGAGTCCGCAGGCCGATGCTCTATCCACTGAGCCAAACGGGTTTCGGCATATTTTGCCATTTTTTAAATATATTTTTATTGATTTCAGAGAGAAAGGGAGAGGAAGGAACAATGTTTAGAAACATTAATGATGAGAAACAATGATAGAAACGTCAGTTGATCGGCTGCCTCCTGCAGGCCCCCTGCCCGGGGGGTGTGTGGGCTCAAGCCTGCAACCCCAGCGTGTGCTCTGATCAGGTCCCATGACCACCTGGTTCACAGCTCCACACTCGACCACTGAGCACACCGGCTGGGCTATTTTGCCATTTTTGCATTAACTCAATCTTCATCACCTTGGATGTAGGTATTATCCCCATCTTTCCAGAAGTTAGGTTTCTTTCCCATAGTGCATTGCTAGGATTAAAACCCCATATGGTCTGGTTCAAAATCCTCTTCTCTTCGTTATACAATTATAAACAAAGACTAAACCTAAAGTTTTTCCTGTCACAAAGGGCATGGGCTCTAGGGCAACATAATGTCAAGGCTCCTCTACAGAATTTTGGTGACTCATTCAAAATCAAATAATTATACATATATAAGTTATAGTTAATATGGATTCTAGACACTCATCTACTATTTTCTTTAGTACTAAGAGGCAAAAATATACCTATATATGATTTGATCGGACTGTGCATCTCTCTATTCAGCCTAATATCAACCAGTCCAATTTTACAACATCTAGATTTTCCCCTCTTTCTGACCTGTGCACATAAATAATCAGATACCCAGCACAAAAGGAGACAGAGTAATAGGAGTAAAGAGATTAGCTACAAAACAAAACATATTGGCCAATTATTACATCTTCCAGACCTGATCCTAAAACCAGAAAACCACTCAACCTCATTTTGTGTTGCTTATATACTAAAAAGTTTGATGACCACCCTAGCCAGTTTGGCTCAGTGGATAGAACATCGGCGTGAGGACTGAAGGGTCCCAGGTTCAATTCCAGTCAAGGGCACATGTCTGGGCTGCAGGCTTGATCTCCAGTGGGGGGCGTGCAGGAGGCAGCCAATCAATGATTCTCTCTCATCATTGATGTTTCTCTCTCTCCCTCTCTCTTCCTCTCTGAAATCAATAAAGATATATTTTAAAATAAAAATTAAAAGTTTGATGACCATTTTAGGTATTTTTGAAATCCTTACCTTTGCTGAAAACCAGACCAAGCCACTCTTTCCTAGAATTCCATTCCCAGTAAGCTAAGGAAGCTAAAATATGCAAGTTTATGGTTTTCCATGCTGTGTATTTAGGAATAAAGAGCCGTGATGTATGATATTTATTACCCTCATGGTCCAGGAAAAAGATATTGTGTGTGTGTGTGCCATAGAGAGATCAAGTGATAAACTGTAAAACAGTAACAAGTGCATCTGAGTAAAGGTTACATAAGTGTTCTTTGTACTATGCTTGCTACTTGAAATTATTTCCAAATAAAAAGCTAAAACTTAAAATTACATGGCATTCTATCTGAAGTTAGCCATGCATATTTAGATTATACAGCAACATTTTTACAAATACAAAGCAAGAGTTCTTAAGGAAAAATAATATTTTTTTTTTGAGGACATATGCACCATATCCTACCAACTAATGTTCTTTCAGGAATAAATTTCAAACGACACTGCCATGTAATGAAACGTGGCAACGGGGACTGGAGTTGAAACCCTAGCAGGGAAAGAAAAAAACACACACCCCCCATAGTTTGGCCTAAGTGCTTCAAAAATGTAATACAGGCCTGCTGCAAAATGCAGCAAATCGACAATTCCAGGGACATGTGATCTCTCTAGTTTGGAGAAAATACAGACAAACTGAAAAACTTGTCGGATGACGAAACAATCGAGATGCGGAATGTTTTGGTTTTGATGGTTTTATTAAATATGCCCCCCCTCCACTGCAGCTCAATTAAAGTATATTTGAACCATCTTACGAGGAAGGACAGAGAAGACCTCTCCTCCAGGAGAAATGCTGCAATCTGTTCCCCCACGAGGTTACTATTATCCTGCCTGCCCATCGCAATTCTGCTTTCAAGTGTTTACCAGGGTTTTTCTTAAAACGTAAGGATGCATGGGAAGAGAAGGCAAAGGTTTTGCTTGGCCAAAGTGCAACAAAATCGCGAAAGCAAACATTCAAAATCAAGGTTTTCAGCTCACAGTGAACTACCTTTCCAGGATCCTCTCTCCTTCCCGCAGGAACCACCCACTTGAAAATCCTTCCGTACATTCTCCTAATGGAACGGTCCCTCCCCGCTCAAGGAGTTCTTAACCTTTCGGGGGGTGGGGGTGGGGGTCGAGGGCGTCGGGGGCTTTGCAAACAGGATTCATCACAAATGCAAACGCCTGCACAGATCTGCGGGGACGTGCAGAGCCCCGAGGCCACGGCCCCCGCCCCCTCGCCAAGACTCGCAGCCCCGCGGCTCCCCGGCAGCCTCTGCAGAACCCCCACCCCAGCCCCGCTCCCCGGAGGGGCCGGCGGCGCTGCCCACACACGGAGCAGAGCACTCGGTAACTGATCTTTGTCTGTTCGCCCGACTCCCTTCGCCAGGCAAGGTCACTAGCCGCCAGCCACCCCTGTCCGCCCGGCCGGCATCGCGGCGGCGGCCCGCAGGAGCCCGGGCAGAACTTGCCCGTCACAGGCTCTATTTGTCCCCTCGGCCCCACCTCCCTGCCCGTGACGGCGCGTTACGTCTGCACCGCTTGCCCATTTTACAGAAGGCGCTCCCCGCCCCCGGAGCCCCCGCCCCGCCCTCCCGCGGCGCCCCCCGGCCCGCTCCCCGCAGACCCTCCCTCCCCTCCCCCCTCCCCTCCCTTCCCCTCCCTCTCCACCGCTGCACCCGCCGCCCCTCTTCCCGCCGCTCCCACCGGCCCCCACCACCCCACCTTCCAGCGCCCTCCGGGCAGCTCCAGCCCCCCACGACCCCCACCCCCGCGCCCCACTTGTGCCGGCCTCCCAGCCTCCTCCCGGCTCCTCCCCTCCCGACACCTGTGTCGTCCCACCTCCTCCACGCACCCCCCCCATTCATTCGCCCCCTCCCCGGCGCCCCTGCCCCCACCGGCCTCCTCCCCTCCCCCTCCCGCCAGGAGCCCGCCGAGGGGGAGGCGCGGGGCAGGGGAGGCCGCGGAGGGGCCGGGTCCCCGGGGCTCGCCGCGCGCCGCGGACCTGCGGGACTCCCCGGCGCCCTCGGTCTCCGCCGCCCGCGGGGCGGAAGCCGCGGCCTCCGGGGCGCCCCCCGGCCGGGGATTTACCTTCTGGCCGGCGACACTGGGCGGACGGCTCCCACATTGGCACACGCTCCAAAGAACTGACCCCGCTCGGCCGCCGCCGCCGCCGGCTTCCACCCCTCGGGCTCCCCGCCCCCAGCCTCCGCCCGCCTCCCCGGCGCTCCCGCCGCGCCCTCCCGGGCCCGCGCCGCGCGCCCCCGCCCCGCGCGCGCCCGGCCGGCCCTCCCCGCCTCCCCGCCCGGCGCCCGGCGCGGCCATTGTTCGCGGCGCCGCTCCCGCCCCCTGGCGGCCGTCCGGGCCCGCAGCGGCGGCCGTACCCGGGGGCTGCGGTGCCGGCGCCCGCCGGCTGGGCCCGGGCGCTAGGGACCGTCCCCGGGGCCTGGGGAGGGAGGGCGGCGAGTGCATGGGGAGCGCACCCCGTCCGCAGGCTCCCGGTCCCCGGCCCGCCCCGAGCACGCGCTGCAAAGGGTGGGCCTGGGGCAGCCGCCGGCACACCTGCGCGGGCAGCCGCCTCCCCGGCCCGGGGGACACTCGGCTCTTTCCAGACGGCGGTCGGCGCCCAGTGCCCGCCCGTACCTTCCCCAGGCTCGCCGGCTGCCCCGCTCTGCTCAGCCGGGGACGCGCGACCATCCCGCGTGTGCTCCGGCCGCCGCTGTGCGCCGCTGTGGGATGCACGGTTAGCGGATCAGGCACCTTCCCCGTCTGGGGGGGCGGGGGAAGGGGGAGGGGACGTGGCGGGGGGACGTGGAGGGGTGTAGTGCCACTGTCTCCTCCAGAAAACACCAATGATGAGTAATCACCTGTTCTCCAAGATCAGCAACGCGGCCACACATCCTCCTCGACCAAAAAAGAAAAAAAAAATCGTAGTTGGTCACATGAAAAAGAAATCCTTGGAACCGAAAATGAGGACCATTTTACAACAGTGCCCTAAATCCTAGATTGTTGAAGCCAGAGTGCCAGAAAACTCAAATTACTTTCTGATTCGTCCTGGTTTTGATGTGGGTTTCTGGTGGCCAGATAACCCCAGTTCAGCCCCCCCCCCCCAAATTCCACACTTCATTTAATAAGCGGCACCAAAAATAATCTGACAATAAAGTCCAAAAATATAAATATCCCGTGTTTTCACCAACGCATCCATTGGCATTGTTATTCCCAGCATTCCTGCCCAACACCAGTTCCCCTGAGAAGTGTCTACCAGGCCTGTGATTTCAGCGCTCACTGAAAACCAATGGGAGTCTTATCTCCAACTGGGAGACAGTGCAGCCTGTGGTTAAAAGCAAGAGCACCAATCGTAGATAACCAGGCCTGCTCTCCATTTGCCTGTTGCTTACCCAATGACTCAGTTATTCTTTTGTTCCACAGGAGGTTACGTATGATATTATGTGTTTAAATGTGATGCTATATAAAAAGCCCTTTATGCAGGGCCTGGCCTGTGGTAGGTCTCCTGTGCTGAGCTATGAGCTGCCAATAGGTCTTCTCCTAGGACTTTCCCATGCTCCTCCCTCTGCACCTCTGCAATCCCTCACACTTACCATGTGGCATCCTCCCCGTATCTGCACCAGTCCTTCATCCATGACCCTGGGCTGGGGGTGTGGGGTGGGGCTGGGACCCCTTGTTCCTCACAGGGGATCCCTGCAGCCGAGATATCCCAGTCTTGATGTACTTTCTTCTTTTACTTCTCTAATTGTAGGACTTCCATGCAGCCACCTTTCAGGCGGTGCTGAATGATGGTTATTCTGTATTTCAGTTGTAATTTGGTTGTGGTTGTGGGAGGCGGGGAGTCCCACTGTGTACCTACGCTGCCATCTTGGTTCTCAAGAACAGTGTTTTTAAGCTTGAATCAGCACCTTCAGTTGCCCAAGGTATAGAACCTCAGTACATGGAGTCACCTGAGTGACATGGTAATCTGCACACAAATCAAGGATCTCAAGATTTTACTTTAAAACGAAATATTTGCATAGGAATTGAAAATAATGGGCAATTAAAGAGGAGTGGTCCTATTGGCAGCTGAGTAAAACAGAGCAACTAATTTATCCAATCATTGATAGGCTAGCTCCTGTACATCACACTGGGGATGGAGCCTGCAACCTGGGCGTGTGCCCTGACGGGGAGTCCAACAGTGACCTCCCGGATCATAGGTCGACACTCAACCGCTGAGCCAAGCCACCTGGACTCCGTGCATCTTTAATAGCAGTCAAATATTCAACCACCAGAAAAAAAAATAGTGCTTTCAACTTTATAGTCAGTTTAAGCATTTTGAATGGGACAGGTTCCAGAGTCACACATATGCTTCTATTGGAACATATATTTATCACTACACAGTATTTGTTTCTTCTAGTGTATCTTCAGCTCTTCGAAGACAAGAACAAGTACTTCCTCATGTTTGCTTCTGCGGCATCGAGCACAGTGCCTATATGGTCATTAATAAATGCTGGTTGAATAAATGGATTAGTGAATTTGACAAACATTTATTGAGTACTGCTGGGAAGGAAAATTTTTTCCTCCACCCTTCTTTTAGCTGGTCTAATAATTAAAATGACATGGGACAGATTAGGAGGAGAAAAGGCAATTTACTTACTTACATGAGGGGGCCCCTTAAAAGCATGAGAGCCAAGGGCAAGGCTGGTCATTGAGGTTGCAATGCCCTCCTGCGTTAAGGAACGGGATAAGGGCCCAGAGCCTCAAAGGGGAGAGTATTGCACAGGACAGGAAGAAGAGCGGATGTTTGGCAATTCCATGTTTGCCCTGCCATCCACGTAAGGCAAGCAGATCAAAGTTATCTCTGGTAATAGCTCTCTTTCTGGACCAGGCCCTCCATCGAAATTCTTCCAGTAGTTAAGGCAGATAGAGGAGTCTTTCTTGAGTCTGCTGAGTCTTGATTGCCTTCAGTTCAAAATAATCCACATGCCAAGGTGGCATATCTGGGGATCACGTATCTGCGCCCCTGCTACTATATGCCAAGGACTGTTCATGGCCGGGGATATATAGCAATGAAAAAAAACCTGCAAAGTCTTTGCCCTCCTGGAACTTACAGAGGAATGAATGAATGAATGAATGAATGAATGAGTGAAATAAACACTCCCAAATCCTTCACCTCTTGGAGTACCATTCTGGATATTCCTAATTTATTTGTGTATTCACTAATGAATTGATTGCTTGGAATTAAATAATTTTTCCATAATAATGATGTTTTTTCCAAAACATTAGCTGTCTACACACTGTACTAAAAAAAAAAAAGCAGAAATAAATTACATTATAAATATCATCATTGAGAGTAAGGAAACAAAATTTTATTTAATAAACTGTACAAAGAGAACCAAGATGGCGGCATAGGTTAACGCCGGAGTTTGCTGCTTTGAACAACTACTTCAAAAGTGAAACTAAAACACGGAACAGACATCACCCAGAACCACAGGAACGCTGGCTGAGTGGAAGTCCTACAACTAGGAGGAAAGAGAAACGCATACGGACACTCAGAGGAGGCGCAGTGCTGAAGTCAAATTCTGAGGTGCAGAGTGCGCGGAGCGGGCTGGCGGCTGGCGGCGGAGGGGCGCGGTTGTTGTTTTCAATCGGGAGGGAGTCGCAGACTCTGAGCTCCAGATCCGGGCGAGTCTTTAGGGACCCAGACTCAAACGGGAGAAGCGGGACTGTCTGGCTTCGGTCAGAGCGAGTGCAGCTTTCTCTCCCAGCTTTGCAGGGGGTGCTGGGACTCAGAGAGGCAGAGCCCCTGGGGATAGGACTGAGAGCCGCCATAACTGCTCTCTCCGGCCCACCCTGTTGATCCTGTGCGACCCGCCCCGCCCAAGCCCTGCACAGAGGCATTTGCCGGATAGCCTCAGGCAAAGGCTAGATTAGCACCTCCCTAGAGGACAGAAGTTCTCTCACTGCTAACACAGCTGATTCTCATAGCCACTTGGCCTGGAGGTCAAACCCTCCCTGGAATTAGCTACAACAATCAAGATTTATCTATAAGACTGCGAACAAAGACCACTAGGGGATGCACCAAGGAAGCATAACAAAATGCGGAGACAAAGAAACAGGACAAAATTGTCAATGGAAGAAATAGAGTTCAGAACCACACTTTTAAGGTCTCTCAAGAACTGTTTAGAAGCTGCCGATAAACTTAATGAGATCTACACGAAAACTAATAAGACCCTCGATCTTATATTGGGGAACCAACTAGAAATTAAGCACACACGGACTGAAATAACGAATATTATACAGACGCCCGACAGCAGACCAGAGGAGCGCAAGAATCAAGTCAATGATTTGAAATGCGAGGAAGCAAAAAACATCCAACGGGAAAAGCAAAATGAAAAAAGAATCCAAAAATGCGAGGATAGTGTAAGGAGCCTCTGGGACAGCTTCAAGCGTACCAACATCAGAATTATAGGGGTGCCAGAAGATGAGAGAGAGCAAAATATTGAAAACCTATTTGAAGAAATAATGACAGAAAACTTCCCCCACCTGGTGAAAGAAATGGACTTACAGGTCCAAGAAGCGCGGAGAACCCCAAACAAAAGGAATCCAAAGAGGACCACACCAAGACACATCATAATTAAAATGCCAAGAGCAAAAGATAAAGAGAGAATCTTAAAAACAGCAAGAGAAAGAAACTCAGTTACCTACAAGGGAATACCCATACGACTGTCAGCTGATTTCTCAACAGAAACTTTGCAGGCCAGAAGGGAGTGGCAAGAAATATTCAAAGTGATGAATACCAAGAACCTACAACCAAGATTACTTTATCCAGCAAAGCTATCATTCAGAATTGAAGGTCAGATAAAGAGCTTCACAGATAAGGAAAAGCTAAAGGAGTTCATCACCACCAAACCAGGATTATATGAAATGCTGAAAGGTATCCTTTAAGAAGAGGAAGAGGAAGAAAAAGGTAAAGATACAAATTATGAACAACAAATATGCATCTATCAACAAGTGAATCTAAGAATCAAGTGAATAAATAATCTGATGAACAGAATGAACTGTTGATTATAATAGAATCAGGGACATAGAAAGGGAATGGACTGACTATTCTTGGGGGGGAAAGGGGTGTGGGAGATTTGGGAAGAGACTGGACAAAAATCGTGCACCTATGGATGAGGACAGTGGGTGGGGAGTGAGGGCGGAGGGTGGGGCGGGAACTGGGAGGAGGGGAGTTATGGGGGGAAAAAAAAAAGGAACAAATGTAATAATCTGAACAATAAAGATTTAATTTAAAAAAATAAATAAATAAATAAACTGTACAAAGATTCTTTTAAGTTTTATGAAACATAGTGTTCAACATATTTTTAAAATTTTTGTATTGATGTTTAGAGAGAGAGAAGATGGGAGAGGGGGAGAGAGAAACATTGATCGACTGACTTCTGTATGCCCCTTGCCAGGGATCTGGCTGCAACCCTGTCATGTGTCCTGACCAGGAATCGAACCAGCAACCTTTCAGCGCATGGGACAACAACCAACCAACTGAGCCACGCCAGCCAGGCTCAACAGATATTTTTGAATAATAAAAAAAAGGAAACCAATTATATTTATTTTGACTTTTCCTTCATATCTATCATCTTCTAAATATCTCAATTTGGAAGTGAGTGGAGGGGGCTACATCTACCCTTTCCATCATGCCAGAAATTAGATTTAACTATATTCAAATATCTTTATTCTAATTTATTGGCTAAGTCTCCATTTCAAAATTACTTAATTAAAATACAAGATAAGCCCTGACCGGTTTGGTTCAGTGGATAGAGCGTCGGCCCGCGGACTGAAGGGTCCCAATTTCGATTCCGGTCAAGGGCATGTACCTTGGTTGTGGGCATATCCCCGGTAGGGGGTGTGCAGGAGGCAGCTGATCGATGTTTCTCTCTCATCGATGTTTCTAACTCTCTATCCCTCTTCCTTCCTCTCTGTAAAAAAACCAATAAAATATATTTAAAAAACAAAATACAAGATAAGATAGCTTTACAATCTGCTCTTTCATCTCAGTCTGTTTTATCATCTATAAATCGGGTTATTTTACTGAATGTGTACTGGGGTTCAGGAAGAGCCACCCCAAGATGTGCCTCCGTGGATGCAGGTTATTTTGAACTAAAGGCAACAGAGACCCTGGGGGCACAGGAGAAATTCGCCTGTCATAGAAATCACCAGAAATAACTTTGAATGCGCTATCTACATGGCAGGGCAGACTACTGACTACTGAACATCTCCTCTTCTTACCCTCCTCCAATGACCCTTTGAAACCCTGAGGCACCTCACCTCATCCTTAGCTCAGAAAGACACATAGATATGGCCAGTGTGGCTCAGTGGTAGATCGTAGGCCAGAGCACCAAAAGTTCCAGGTTCGATTCCCAAATAGGGCACATGCCCGGATTGTGGGCTCGATCCCCAGCAGGGGGTGTGCAGGAGGCAGTTGATCAATGATTCTCACCATTAATGTTTCTATCTCTCTCTCTCTCCCTTTCCTTTTCTCTCTCAAATCAATTCCATATATCCTCGGGTGAGGATTTTGAAAAATGCCAGCGATACCTCATTTTAACTTTCTGTCCTGAACCTCTCATGTCGGTGGGGCCTCTCACTCACCCATGTATGTATTAAATTTGGTTCCTCTTTTCGTGTTAATCTGTCTTATTTAGATGGAATTACTAGACCAGCAGAAGGAGCGCTGCGGGGGACGTGTCCTCCTCCCCTACAATACTTGCTCAGACTGCCTTTACCCATAGTACAAAATACTCGCAGAAAGCATTCTATCCAGTGGGCTTTCTCCTAGCCTGGGTTCTTCTTCTCTTTTTTGAATGCAATGACCCATTTTATTATCATCATCATCATCATCATTATTGTTGCTATAATGATCGACACAATTTTAACATAATTTATTTTCATTTTGTTCATGCCTAATCTGAGAAGTTCTTTCCAGTTCTCTGGTTACCTTAGCTTTGCCCAGTAGAGTTTCGGCTGCCTGCGGGCGGGCAGGGGGGGGGGGATTTTTTTTTCATGCATTTCATTAGTTTTTAAGGATGGAAGAGTGTGGTGTGATGATATAATAAGAAATATTTATTTTGCTGTTTGTCCAGGGTTCCTATTATAGAGTTCCTAAACTTGTAATTTTCATGATTTGTTATAATATTTGGGTTTTGTTCCAAGCTCCTGAAATAGCCACAGAATAATAAAGGTGAAAGTGTTTTGCCCTGGTGGGTGTGGTTCACTTGGTTGAGCTTAGTTCTGTGCACCAAAAGGTCACCGGTTCGATTCCGGGACAGGGCACATACCCAGGTTTAGTGTACAATCCCCAGTTTACAATTCCAAAAAACCAGAGAATTGGTGGGTGGTGTGGAAAAGCATTCCAGAGAGGAAATCTATAATTTGGCTTTATTCCACCAGGTTTAAACTAAATTTATAATACTTTCCTTTGAATCACATATTTTTGACAAAGGCCAGAAATGTGCCTTATTTATAATTGTTTAATTTTCTTGCAACAGAAATAAATGTGTAACTTTTTAAAAAATATATTTTTATTGATTTTTTAAAAATATTTTTTATATATATTTTGTTGATTTTTTACAGAGAGGAAGGGAGAGAGATAGAGAGCCAGAAACATCAATGAGAGAGAAACATCGATCAGCTGCTTCCTGCACATCCCCCACTGGGGAAATGCCCGCAACCCAGGTACATGCCCTTGACCGGAATTGAACCCGGGACCCTTTAGTCCACAGGCCGACACTCTGTCCACTGAGCCAAACCGGTTTCGGCATTTATTGATTTTTTAAAGAGAGAAGAGCGAGATAGAAACATTGATGAGAGAGAAACATCAACATAAATTGGCTGCCTCCTGCATGTCCCAACTATGGTATTGAGCCTGCAATCCAGGCATGTGCACTGACCGTGAGTGAATTGAACCAGTGACCTGCTGGTGGCTCAATCATTCAACCACACCAGCCAGGCTGCAATATTATTTTTAATTTTATTTATTGATTAATTTGAGAGAGGGAGGAAGGGAGGAAGAAAGAGGAGAGAGAGAGAGAGACCCATTGCTCTACTTATATATGCACTCTTTGGTTGATTCTTGTATGTACCCTGACCTGGGATTGAACCCACAACCCTACTGTATCTGGAAGATGCTCTAACCAAATGAGTTACCCAGCCAGGGCTAAACATGTAACATTTCTAAACAGGGTGGAAGGGAAGGCAGGTGTTCCTTTTTAAGTAAGTTGTTACATTTTACTTATAACTATTTTGAGAGACATCATCTTAGCAATCACCTCTCAATTTTTCCTTATTGTCCCCTCCTTTTCAAAGGACTTCATGATTGATCCAACATTCTCCCTTCGCATGTATAAAGGAAGAAAAAAAACCTGAACCTTGCAGCTACTGACACCTCCTCATTCTTTCCTCTCTTTGGTAGCTGTCAATGGCATTCTGAGTTAGTAAGATATTGCAGTGTAATAAGCCACCCCAGAACTTGGGGTGTTTTTTTTAAATTTTTATATATACACTGAGTGGCCAGATTATTATGACCACCTGACGTTTGTAGGCAAATTAGCTATAATTTCACGCTGAAGTTGCTAGAGGGCCAGACCATTATAAACAGGGAAGCAGGTTGTTTGCCACGACAGAAGTGATTTTTTTCTGGAGATATGGGTAAACAACGCGATTTAACATCCTCTGAATGTGGGATATATATATATATATATATACACACATACAGAGTGGCCAGATTATTATGACCACCTGATGTTTGTAGGCAAATTAGCCGTACATTGCATCGCATGGGATATGGAAGCCAAAGGCCTGTTCGAACACCTTTGCTGTCTGCAGTTACCAAGATAAAACGTCTCCAATTCGCACAGGAACACAAGGATTGGACAGTTGAGCTTTGGAAAAAAGTCATGTGGTCCGATGAATCACGTTTCCAGTTGCAGATGGCAGAGTGAGAATTTGGCGGAAACAGCATGAAAGCATGCACCCTACATGAATGAGTACAACCCTTCAAGCTGGTGGGAGCAGTGTTATGGTTTGGGGCATGTTTTCCTGGCATGATTTGGGCCCTTTAATTCATGTGGAACAACATCTGAATAGCACAACATACCTAAGTATCGTTGCTGATCAAGTTCATCCTATAATGTTGATGGCGTATCCCAATGGAGATGGCTTCTTCCAATAAGACAATGCACCATGCCACGGTGCTCATATTGTGCAGGAGTGGTTTCAAGAACATGAGGAAGACTTTACCTTGCTTAGGTGGCCCCACAATCACCAGATCTCAATCCAATTGAGCATTTGTGGGACGAAGTTAAAAGAGCCATCAGGCAGCTGGTTCCACAACCATCAAATCTCACAGAACTGGACAGTGCTATTCATCAGGCATGGTGTCAGATTCCTTGCAACACCTTTCAACATCTTGTGGAGTCAATGTCAAGAAGAATCGCCACAGTACTGAAAGCAAAAGGTGGCCCAACGAAGTACTGATGGGGTGGTCATAGTAATCTGGCCACTCACGTTCAAATATATCCCATGTTCAAAGGCTGTTAAATCGCGTTGTTTACCCATTGAAGTTGTTGTGGGAGGCAGCAATTTCCCGGTGTTTACCTATGCCGCCATCTTAGTTTCTCCTATTATTTTAAATTTTATTTATTGATTAATTTGAGAGAGGGAGGAAGGGAGGAAGAAAGAGGAGAGAGAGAGAGAGAGAGAGAGAGAGAGAGAGAGAGAGAGACCCATTGCTCTACTTATATATGCACTCTTTGCTTGATTCTTGTATGTACCCTGACCTGGGATTGAACCCACAACCCTGCTGTATCTGGAAGATGCTCTAACCAAATGAGCTACCCAGCCAGGGCTAAACATGTAACATTTCTAAACAGGGTGGAAGGGAAGGCATCAGGCAGCTGGCAGCCTTCAGAAAAAACACTTATACTGTCGTGGTAAACAACCTGCTTTTCTATTTATAATGGTCTGGCCCTCTAGCAACTTCAGCGTGAAATTATAGCTAATTTGCCTACAAATGTCAGGTGGTCATAATAATCTGGCCACTCGTGTGTGTGTGTGTGTATGCTCACACACACACACACACACACACACACACACACACACACACACTAGTGGCCTGGTGCACGAATTTGTGCACATTGAAAGGAAATTAATTAGAAGAAATATTTTAATATCGCTATTCGCCCTTTCTCTATAATAGAAGTGTCAACCAAATTCACAATCAACAATGACAGATTGAAACACACACATGTGATTGGTGCCAGTGAGAGCTTTATATATATATATACATATAGACCTGCTTTCTGATTTAGCTAAGCTTTTTCAAGCTCAGTGAAGCACCCAACTTCTCTTTCAGGTAATTATCAGCAACACAGCAGTAAATACCAACACGAAGCAGATTATTATTGTAGATCACGCAGGGAGAACAAAGGGTAAAATATGTAAGTGCAGCAGTGTTTGGCTATATTCTGTGCAGTGAGAAAATCTGAAGTCATTCTTAAGGTCCACCATTTCTTACTTCTTTTCAGTCAGGTCAAGTTTCTAAGCTTTCTAAATCTCCATTTTCTGGCTAATGAAAAGAAAATAGAATTCCACCAAGTCTCCTATCTACCTACTCCAGGACTTCTGGATGAGATGAGGCAAGCTTCACAGACATTTCGTTAAAGTGTAAAATGTTTCCATCTGGCTATAAATCAAGCCTAGATTATAGGCTTGATCCCCAGCCCCCATTGGGGCGTATGCAGGAAGCAGCCAATCGATGTCTCTCTCACATTGATGTTTCTCTCTGTGTCTCTACCCCTCTCTGCCCCTCTCTCTAAAAATCAATGGAAAAATATCCTCAGGTGAGGATTAACAACAAAAACAGGGTTTTTTTTGTACATTTCGCTCTCATCCCCTAGCTGTATTCTCCCCTCCAAGTATTTTCACTCCTGATGCTGAGTTGCAGCTGAAAATTACTTTGTCTTCCATCCTGGACTGATAGGTGAAAGGGAAGTCACACTGCTTGTGACCTAAGGAACTTGGAAGTGAGTTAAAACCGTCATCCTTGAAGCTGACTCTGTGTCAGAATCATCTGGGGGAGCATTATTCCCCCGAAACATAATTCTGGCTCCATTCCAAATCGTACCAGAAGGAGATAAGAGTTGAATTGACTTAACACTCAGCAATGCTATATTGAACACTTGTTTTTTCCTTGACGAGACAGGATATAAAACATTATCTCTTTACTTTCTGGCACTGGCAGGCATGGATGAGCTCATGGGAGTCTCTTCAGCTTTGTGAACAGAGGAACACTTTGGCCAGGTCCACGTTTGTACTAAGATGTGATTTCAGGAATATCAAGATGAGAATGATGGGAAATTCTGTTTGAAAAGTTCAGAACTCTTCTTAATCATGAACGTTTGTTGAATTCCTGATCTACAGCGGGCAATATGCAAGCAACTGGGATAAAGAAGTAAAAAGACCCCGGTGAGGTCGAGACGGCCCCGGTGAGGTAGGGACGACCCCAGTGAGGTCGGGACAGCCCCGGTGAGGTCCGGACAGCCCCGGTGAGGTCGGGACAGCCCCGGTGAGGTCAAGACGGCCCTGGTGGGGATGAAACGGCCCCGGTGAGGATGGGATAGATAATGGGGACCAGTATAGACTGATGAACAGGGGTAGATACAGAGGCAGAGCAGCATTGAACAGACTATCAAACTACAGTGGGAAGCCTGGGGAGGGTTTGAAGGGGGGGCGGGTTAAGAGATCAACCGAAGGACTTATATGCATGCATATAATAACCAATGGACACAAGACACTAGGGGGTAGGGGAGGCCGGGGGAATGTCAAGCGGGGAAAAAGGAGACATTTGTAATACTTCAAGAAATAAAAATTATTTAAAAAATAAAAGGTAGGGGGAAAAAAAGAAGTAAAAAGAGCCCTGGCCGGTGTGGCTCAATGGTTTGAGCATCATCCCTGGTTTGATTCCCAGTCAGGGCATATGCCCGAGTTTCAGGCTCGATCCCTAGTAGGGTGTGAGCAGGAGGCAACTAACCCATGTTTCTTTCTCATTATGCTTCTCTCTCTTCCCCCTCTTCCTCTCTCTCTAAAATCAATAAAATCATTTTTTTAAAAAAGAAGTAAAAAGACATTATTTTTATCATCAAGTTCAAAGTCAAGTAAATTTCCATGACTTAAGTCAAATTTCCAGGGGTACTGTTATTTTTATTCCTGTTAAATCGTATGTATTGATAGTCAATTCTTATGTGCTACAGAAGGCTATGTTCTCCAAAAATTCTCTTCTGGTATAGAAATTGCATTAAGATCTAGGAACTATCACTAAAGAACTTTAATAGTTCTTGGGGAAAATTATGCTCAAGCAAAGTTACAATGTCTTCTTCCAGTCGAATCTGTAAGAGATTGCCTTGGGTCTATTCAGATTCCTGAATTGGCCATCAGGGACAATCCCCCTGCCAAACTGGCCTTATCGCCGCCGGTCCCTAGACACAAGAAATCCAAAGTGGCCCGGCTGGTGTGGCTCAGAGGTTGAGTATGGACCTCTGAACCAGGAGGTCCTGGTTTGATGCCCAGTTGGGGCACATGCCCAGGTTGTGGGCTCAATCTCCAGTGTGGGGCATGCAGGAGGCAGCTAATTGATGATTCTCTCTCATTATTGATGTTTCTCACTCTCCCTTCCTCTCTGAAATTAATAAAAATATATTAAAAAGAAATCCAAAGTGTTAAAACAGTAGCTTTAACTTGGACTAATATAAAACAGCCGAAACCAGTTTGGCTCAGTGGATAGAGCGTTGGCCTGCAGACTGAAAGGTCCCGGGTTCGATTCCGGTCAAGGGCATGTACCAGAGTTGCGGGCACATCCCCAGTAGGAGATGTGCAGGAGGCAGCTGATCGATGTTTCTCTCTCATCGATGTTTCTAACTCTCTATCCCTCTTCCTTCCTCTCTGTAAAAAAAATCAATAAAAATATATTTTAAAATAAAAATAAATAAATAAATAACTAGAGGCCCAGTGCACAAAATTTGTGCATGGGTAGGGTCCCTAGGCCTGGCTGGTGATCAGAGCCGATCGGGGCCTTCTGGCTGCTGGCCAGGCCCTTCCTTTCCCGGCTGCCAGTTGCCAGGCAAGGCCTTCCTTCATTCCGTGCCGCACCCTGGTGGTCAGTGCACATCGTAGTGAGTGATCAAATTCCCAGTCAAACTTCCAAGGGGACACTGCAATATTAGCCTTTTATATATAGATAGATGGACTGGTGCAATGTCCCCTGGCAGGAATGGGGTATGTAGTTTTTAGGACCCACATATTCTTCCCATTGAAGATGAAGCCCCATAGAGAGGTCTTGAATTCCAGTGCGTGTACAGCATCCTTGAAGATGGCATGCACCTTCAAAGATGGTTGCCTGCCAGCTGACACATCATTGTTCCTCGGCAGGCTATTCTAATGCACTCTCAGGCCAATCACTTCCGGATGATGCATACATGATAAGGCCAGCTGACCCCATGGCCATGGGCCCACTCCTGCACCTCCTTTGCTGTGAAGTGAGTCTCCTGGTCAGATAGCATGTTGTGTGGACTCCATGCCTGTGGATCAGGCATTCTCATGAGACCCGACAGTGATGTTGGCTGACTGACTCTACTGGCAGAAAAGGGAAACCGTTACCCTTTGTATTAGATTGCTAGTAAAAATTTTCACAAACTGGGAAGCTTGAACAACAGAAATTTATTCTCGGAGTTCTGGAGCTAAAAATCCACGATCAGGTGTTAGCACGACCATGTTCTCCAAAGGTTCTGGGCAAGAATCCTTCCTTGACTTTTCCCACAGTCATCGGTGTTCCTTTGCTTGTAGATACATCACTCATTGTTCCATGGTGTTCTCCCCTCAGATGCCTGTGTCTTCTCCAGTTCTTAAAAGGACACCACTCACACTGGATTAAGGTCCACCCTACTCCAGCATAACCTCACCGTAACTAACCACATCTTCAATGACTGTTTCCAAATACATTCTGAGGTAATGGGAGTTAGGACTTCAACATATCTTGGTAAGCAATACAAGTTAACCCATGACAGATGATGATAGGGTGGCCGATTTCAGTTTGGAAGAAGTAACTTTCTAGGAATAAGATTTATTCAGAAGTGCAGTAACTTTCTGAGGTTAATTCTCATCAGTGAAAGTGGTCAGGGGTGAATCCTTCAACGATGTTAAAGAATGACTAATTCAATGGTTAGGTTATTCAACTAGAAAATATTTAATTCCTTTCCAGCTGTTAGTTAATAAGCTCATGAACTAAGTAAAATTACAGCACACTGTTTCATTGGCATTGCCACCTAAAAACTTCAGTTCACATCTCTACTAATTGACTAGATAAGCTACTATACTTGGTGCTATGGGGGATACCAACGTACCTCCTCCCCCAAATTGGTTCCTCCTTTTGTGAAAGTCATCACTCCTCACTCAGTTGTCCAACTAAAAAATACAGCGTCCTGCTAAGTATAAAACGATTGACTTAGAGCATGGATTTTGGAGTAAGTCAGACTCAGACTTAAATTTCAGCTTTTAAGCACGTCCATTTTCTCATTCTCCACTTCAGGTCATCATCATCATCATCTGCTGTTTCTATTGTTGAAAGCTGAATTCTTCTCAATTAAAGCAATTCATGAGTTCTGATATGTATCTGTGAAACCAAAATAATCAAGACAAAGAACATATCCATCAATCATGCCCCTTCCCACCACCCCTATCCTCACACAAACTCTTACCTAATTTTTGTCAGTATAAGTTCCCATTTCATAGAATCTTAATGTAAAGAAAATCATACAGTATGTACTTTTTCACCTGGGTGTTTTCACTCAGAATAATACAAAGTTATCAATGTTGCATGCTTCAAGTTTGTTCCTTTTTTGGGGTGTGTGTGTGTGTGTGTGTGTGTGTTTATTGCTGAGTAGATATAGATATACCAGGGTTTGGCAACCCAGTCACCTATTGGTAGACATTTGGGATAAACTTGAGAAAAGGTCTGTGATTCTTTGTGTGGACACATGCTTTCTTTTCTCTTGGGTAATACACAGGGGTAAAATGGTTTATTTGTACAGTAGGTACATGTTTTACTTTTTGAGAAGCTGCCAAACTGTACTCCCAAGTGGTTGTACAATTCTATGTTCCCATCGTAGTGTAGGGAAGTTCCCATTGCTCCACATCCTTGCCCAAACTTGGTCAATGCAGCGGGTGTCTCCCGTTATTCATATTCCCCTTATGACTAATGATATTGGGTAGCTTTTCATGTACTTATTTGCCATCCCTGTACTTTCTTAAGTAGCAGTTCAAAATATTAATAAAATTTGCCCATTTTTAAACTGGGTTTTCTTCATGTTATTAGTTTTTAAAATATAGCCTAAATATAAATCCTTTACCCGATATATTTTGCAAATATATTGCCTTGCCTTTTCAGTATGTCTTTTGAAAAGTCTAAGTTTTAAATTTTGATGAGCCCAATTTCGCAATTGTTTTTGTATCACAAAGCATATCCTGGGCTTTGTTTTATGGGCAACCTTCCCTGTTATTGCCCACACAGTGGCTCAGCTTTCTAATTTCCTCCCTATTGATAAATGTCCTGAGGGCAACAGGAACTTTGCTAGTGCATCTGTGGAGTGGAAACTGAGAGCCCAAAGTTGGTTTTTATTGAACGTGTGTCACTTTCACACCATTAAGTTGAAAAATTGTAAGTTGGGAACTGTCTGTACCTGTTTAGTGTCCATTTTTAACCTTAATGAGTGTGAGGTTTACCTTTATGATCCTCAGGGCTCCTCAGATGTACTTAATTTAAAGCAAGTTCTTAATTTATGAATATATTAAAGATAAGCAATTTATCTCAGAGATATAACAAGAATATGAGAAATACCATTTTTTAAATAAAAAAAGCAAACCCAATGAATTTACTTAAGAGTAATAATTTTCTGAAGAGTAATTTTCTAACTCTGGGATGAGAAGGGTAGCATGTTCTGCTCTAACACTTCACAGAGATAGTGATTTAGATGTATGTTTCAAAACTGCTGGTGCTTGCCTAAGTTTCTTTAAAACAGCTATGATAAAAGACCACGTACAACCAAGTTAATTCAAAAAACATTTATTAAAAGCTTATATGATACGACTATGTGCTAGGGACACACACACAGTTGGGACATTGTTCCTATAGTTAGAGTTCAGGATAGAAGACTGGTGGGGGTGGAGAGGGAAGGACAGAGGTAACATTTGAACTGGTGCTTTCGGGTAGGAAAGCAGGTGATGGACACTCCAGGGACTGCGGAGACCATCAGCAAAGTACAGGCACGCGTGTTCTGTTACTACTTAAAGAACGAGGTGTGTGGACAGCTGAAGAACATCTAGGACACCAGGACCACGTAGTGTAAGGGGACTGAGAAAAGGGGGACGTTTTAGAGATGTCTTAAGACAGGCTCAACAGGGCTTAATGATATCAGAGATAACTAGCAAGTAATGTTCAATTCCCCGTTTGGGTAACTAGATTGGATAGAATGCTGACAGGAAAGATGTTTTGGGGTCCGAGGGTAAAAAAAATTTTAATGTCAAGTTGAATACCTTTTCTGCAGGACACAGACATCCATATTAGGTTCTCGCCTGGTATGACTCTACCCACATTATGTCCTTGAAGGCAAACACATCTAAAAGATATTTTCTACCATAGTTTATTTCAACTTTCCTATTAAAATATTTTCATACTCCACTGGACTGGAAAGGGCACACAAGTATTCCCACTTATATACTCTGCCTTAATATCATACGCAATTTAAAAGATTTGTTGACAGGGATTACCAAAGGACAGAACCACTGTGGCCTTGGGCCATATTCTCCAAGCACACAAAACCCTTAGCTGTGTCACCTGACCCTTCAATTCAGTTCATGTTTGATTTTGCTGGGTGCTATATGAGTGTGAAAAGTACTAAATACAGGAAGGGCTTCAATAGAAACACTCAGTCACCCTTTCACTAGTGGAGAAGTCATACCATCTATGTCAGGTAGAAATTGTTCTGAGGATTACAGTAAAGGAAGAGAGTGGCATCAGAGTCCAGAGGAGATGGATCTTGCATTTATCTAAGGAGCTGCTCATCGAGCTGCAGAACCTGCCCGTTGAGACAAGACATCCTCGGGCCATAGATACCCTGTGGAAAGAAAACACTCAGACCACCAGCAGAGCACACTGGGTTTCCTCCTGCTGGGAAGAGCGGGGATGCAGAGACGGCCTTCTGCTTGCTTCCTTCTCTCCTCTCACAGCTTCAGGAGTTCCTCGCTTACTTTAGGTGATGGGTCTGTATACTCAGGAAAATATCCAGAAGTTCTGTGGAGTCTGCCCTTATTAATCACTCAACTTGAAGTTCAACAGCGCCAGACTCCTGTTCACTCTAAGTGCCCGGGTCTCTATTTCCATCTTTTCTGAAACACCCAGTCGTTCACCAGGACTTAACGCACGAAGAAGCACTGAGAGGCACCAGGCTAAACTGCCAGGTAAAGGTGACCTGCGAGCAATACAAACAAGCCGCTCTAGAGACTGTCTTCTCTGTTGCCCTCATTTGGAAATGGACACATTACTGTTTCCATAATCTTTTAAAGATCTGTCTTTGTAAAGAAGAAGTACTATAGAAATAAATTTTTACATTATCATCTATAAAGAGGTTTAATATCTCTGCAATTTAGTACTCAAGTCTACAGGAAAAAAACAATAACAACTGCTTTATTATTAAAAGTTACTGAATTCCATGAAGCACACAATGTAATTTATATTCAACTAACAAAAGTTTGATACATGTATTTAAAAATATATAATATATAGGCTTTATCTGTCTTTAACATTTATATTCTATTTAAAAAGCAATAGCTTTACATATTTTACAACTTGGATTTATAAAATATACACATTCACCCTCTTCAAATCTTGAAGCGCAAGCTTCCATTCCTATTAATAAAATGTACAATGTGTATTTCTGAATATTGAGAGGAAAATGGTACCAAATAAGAACAAAATAATCCATTTTGACTTATAAACATGCAGTCAATTCTAGATAATTTAATAATCTATTCAAATAATTATTTTACCTCAAGCATGACAATCCATTCCATTTATGTGAACAATCTGTGGTTAATTATGGAGAGGTTTGTATTTTCATTGTAACTGACACAATCTACCAAATTGCTTAGCAGTCTTGCTTCAGGCTCTATAATTAACGAGGCAGGATTATTTAATCTTCCCATACACCAGGAAATGTGACAAGTGATGTCATGTTGAACAAGCAAAAGCCCATGCTTCTGCCTTTGAGCTTAGAAGTAATGTAGGAACAGTTTCCTCAAAAACCTGCCAGTGTATGTGCCAAGAATCAGACCGAGAACTGTTTCCTTTTCCCACTAACTGCACTGCGCCCACAAAGCTGGAGTTCTTAGGTGTGTCAGGCCAGCTTCTAGTCTGGCATTCCTTCCACACATTCAAAATGACTTCAGGTGTTACTTTTTTCTTTTTTTTAACCAACCAAGTACCTTTCATAAAAAACATTTTCTTGTAAACATTCTGGAGATTCACCCCCAAATATATATTCCAATACTAACATTTTAGAATTAAAATCACAGTCAGTACCACAGAACCAGAGCTTCCAACTTCAGGGGACAGATTCAGTTTGAAGGATGTGTTTAAATTCTGTGGGCCTCTAATGGTAATGATAAACGCACAGTTTATGCTGAGAAAGCAAAAGCCTCCTACAAATTATTGTTTAAAAAGAGTCCAAATCTCAAAGTGACTTAGAAACTTAAACAGAAATATACTTTTAGCAAAACAAGTAATTTAACGGAAAGGAAAAGGGAAGTAAAGGAGGAAGGAAGGAGGGAGGGCGAAAAACTTAGAAGTCAGAAACTGCTGAAGAACAAAACACTACACACACATCTGTGAGGAGACAGTGAGGAAAAAGAGGAATAAAAAACAAAACAAAAAACAACGGACTGCAAAGAGGACTAGGGCCAGTTGGTGCAGATGAAAGACACCCTCTTCACAGATCTGACTCATGCCCAACACAGAATACCAGAGCAGCTGATTCTGGTACCAAGGAAGCCTTAGAAGAGAAACGTATGGTTAAGACTGAGTTCTTTATAAAAATCAACTCGCACAATTACAAATCTAAAACATTCAGCTAAAATATGCACAAAAAACTAAATAAAAGTGAGACCGAGAAATATAAGCAGGAATATAAAGCCTTAGAACTAGTGACACTGAATTCTTTATTTAAAAAAAGTTAACGAACAGTACCTCCTCTTCTCTTCTATTTTTAGGGAGAAGCTTTAACAAGGCTTAAATATCTCAATTCTCGAAAACAATAGGCTTTTTAAAAAATAAGACTTGATTAGCAGAAACAAGTCATATGTGGTTACATACCATTTTCACATCACTACTCATTTCCATTATCTGTCAATTCATCTTTGATGTAATCTGGGGATGATCAAGCAGCCACTAGATACCTGTTTTAGAATCTGAAAAAATTATCTACCACAGGAATCTAATGATACATTATATTGCATATATTTAAAATATCAGAAGGGAAAAAGTAATAAACTATTCTAGTTATTTTATACCAAATATGGGTATACCTAGTCAATAAGGATTAAGATCTTTCTCCAGGTGAACTGTTTAGAAAAGCTATTTTTAGCATTTGCCCCTGGGGATTAAAAAAAATTTTTATTTCCCTGCTAGCTAAAAGGAAGAATTTACACATTACAAGTAAAGTCCTTTAGAGGTGAATATCAAATTCCTTAAGAGAACATCCACACAATTTACTTTTTTAAAAAGTTTATCTTAAAAAAACTGAAAACCATTTCTCTCTTTAAAGTCTACGGCAAATACCTACTTGACGTAATAGTATTTTCCTCTTTTTTTGAAAGGGCCAAGTTCCTGATCTAAGCATGCAAAATAAGGAATTGAATGCATCACGGTCTTAACAGAATTTGGCAAACCAGAAGAATGGCCTTAAAATAAATAAATAAACAAACAAACAAACAAGAAGGACGTGCACTGTCTGAATGTGAGGATTCTTAGGCCTCCGCAGCAGACAGTGCCCCACAGGGAAGAGGGAAGAGGGAAGAGGGAAGGAGCAGGCTCCTATGTACATTTTCTTGGCGTTGTGGTTGTCTTCCAACAACGTATCACAGAGAAATAGCCATTTAGTTATTACAAAGCCATTAACTGCCCTTTCCAGAGCAATGACTCAGGTAAACATCTTATGTCTTTCAATAATGTAACTTACATTTAAAATTAACTCATTAAATCTAAGTGCAAAGGACTTGTCAATGATTCCTAAGTTCAAGGGAGAAATAGTGTTATCTGATTGTAAATTTTGAATGGTTGGTGTTTCTATATTTTAGGATATTTCATCTTCATTTCTTCTCTTTAAACCATAAAATGAACTGAAATTATTTGGTTTTCCTTTACTTTCCTCTGCTTCATTTTAATTTTTATGGTGTCTCCATGTAGAGAGAGAGGTATGTTAAAATACTGTTATTCATATTTTAAGAACTCAACTGAGGTTATATCTATAATATAGCATTGTTAATCTTTGACCTGGTATATCAATTCTTTCGGTAAATAAATGTCACAGGTCATTTTTTTAAATAAAAGGATTTTAGTAAGAGAACCAGCAGAACGAAGAGAATTTCCCCCACCCTCACCCCCGAAAATGATCAGGTTAATCAGTTTAGAGCAGTTATGTAAAATATGAAAAATACATAATTTACAGCTGCGATTTTCATATTAAAAAGCAGTTAAAAACTAAGAGTAATTCAAAGCATCTCCAAAAACATTTTCTGTCTTGTTTAAATAGGCCATCTAGTAAGACAGATAAAGACTACTATGGGAACTTATTTATGCCTAGTCAAGAGAGAAAAAAATGTTTTTAATTTTAAAAAGTGGTAGTTGCTAACTAGCAGTATAAACAGTGTCCACAATTTGGTGGCTGGCTATAGTTTTAATTTTTTTTCAAGTTATTTCTAAAGCAGACGTATTTTTGAAGTCTACCCACCCCTGAGTTCAGCAATTATACTTTAGAGTGTAAAATTATATGCCCATAATTAACAACATGTACAAAGCTACAAAATGTTGTCTATACAGAGATTAAAAACAAATTTTAAAATATTACTTGCCAATTATTGATTGGACAGTTTTGCTGGGGTACATATTTCAAACCTTTCAGCCAATTGGCTTTTATTTTTAAGCCCAAATTGATTCATAAATTCACTGCAGGATATGTCAAAAGAGTGCAACAATATGCATTAGTAAAAATAACATTGTAGTAGAAACAGATTTTGCATATGTGAAAAGGTAATTTATAAAATACATTAATCACTTTTAAAAAAGAGAGCCTAGCTGCAGTATCATTAACTTACACGGTACTGAGAATTGGACCTTTCAACAATTTTTTTCCTATAGAAAAAATCTGACTGTAAAGCGAAGACTGTAAGCAAAGTCTTTTAAATAAGAAAACAAAAAAGAAATCTCTCCAGGAATAACTGTATGGTTGTGTGAGATAAATAAAATAAGTAAACATACCATTCTATGGTGTACTTCTGCCTAAATTTTAAAATAAAAATGTCCACACTCTTTGATACAACATTAAGCCTCTGTCAAAAATGTATTTCTTATTTTAGGGTACAGGATTGAAGGACAAGATGATAGTTACAAGTAAAGAAAATTTACAAGAAAAAAATTGACAAAAGTTTTTCAATTAAAGTATTGTAACATTCAAACTTGACTTAAAACAGAACAAAAGAAACAAAATGGCAAACAAAAAATGTTTTTGGGTTTTCGAAACAAATAAATGAAATAGTGTTTAGGCAGTAGGGCTCATGCTGATGGCTAGCAGGAAGTAACAGAGTGTACTCTACTTGGAAAAATCATTAATGTACAAACAAGCCCAAATTATGGACTGCAGTAATTTAATCATCACTGCCATTTTTCTTCCAAAATAAAGCCTTGATTAAACCATTCATACCCTATTATTACTCATACCTTTACTTCAAAGATTAAAGGAACTATATACAACGAATGAATTTATTTTCACCATAGGGATAACATATTGTACCTCTCTGCCAATGTTACTTGAAAACCTTCCATGTCAAAACAACTTGACAGTAGATATAAACAATTCAATAAATACGCAATGATCTTTCATTACAGTCCTTTGAAGATGCATGTTAATTCATGCTGTTAACCTTAGGATCACAGTGCATAGAATCCAAATAGAAACAAGTTGGGGTGACTTTCAAAGTAATATTGGATCCCTCACTTTATTTATAATCCCACGAGAACCGTTACGTTAATGTCCCAGGTCCCGTCATGCATTAATCACTGGGTGGCAGGAGTTAATGAAAATTTTTCCTGTTTTGACGTCCATTGCCGGCAATGAACGTCCCAAAACCGTAAAGGAAGTCATTGTTATTGCACAATACATGAGGACCTGGAACTTTTCCAAAAGCTTAAAAAAATAAAAATAAAAAATGGAATTATATTTGACATTTCCTGACACCTGCATTAATACTGTATGACTAATAAATGCATGTCAGCTGCCTGGACTGAACCAGCGATCAACATGCGCCCAGAATGCACACGAGTAAAAATGCAGTAAAAGGAAGTAGTCTTCATTGCCTATAGGTCACTTCCAGTCAAAGGTTAAAGTTCAAAGACTGAATGATCAAAGTGCTCATTTTCTCAGTAGGACTATCTTCTGCTAGGAGGATGATAATAGTGGCATCAACAAGTATCATCTTGAAGAAAAGGAGAAAAAATATAATTAAAAAAGTCAAGCATGTGTTAGTAAAATCTATAAGTTAGTCTAACAAAAAAATAATTTCAAGTATCAAAAACACTTAGGTTTACATATCTGACTTGCTTAACCAATCCCTGCAAATAAAAAAGTCCAATTTGTGTTCATTTATATAGTGACAAACAAATCAAGTCCTATTTTTTCAGGGAAATGGTAGTTCATACACATCTTAAAATGACGTACTAATAGTACATTAGCTCTATTTAAAATAATAAATTAATATATGTTAGCACATATTCAGGATTTACCAGTCTTAAGAGAATTCTTTTATGGGGAACAATTTAAAATGATAACAAGATAAGAAGTACACCCCTGAGGAACAATGCCATGCTATTTAACACAGAACAAACAAGTCATGTCTTCAGTCTATTGAAGGAAGTAACTTCACAAAGGAGGCACAATCTCCACATCAATCAAATAATGTCATTAAAAAAACCTCATGCCCTAACTGGTTTGGCTCAGTGGATAGAGCGTCGGCCTGCGGACTGAAGGGTCCCAGGTTCGATTCCGGTCAAGGGCACATGCCCCGGTTGTAGGCTTGATCCCCAGTAAGGGCCTCCAGGAGGCAGCTGATCAATGATTCTCTCTCATCATTGATGTTTCTATCTCTCTCTCTCTCCTTTCCTCTCTGAAATCAATAAAAATATATTAAAAAAAAAACACCCAGATTTATTTAATAACTCCTCGTAGCCTCAACATTATATTTTTGTAATACGTAGCATCATCTTCTGGGTTCATGACTTGTTTTACAAGATTTATTTCACAAAACATATCTGAAGGATTTATTTTGAGGATTGGTTATTCTTCAGAAAGAAGCTAGACTAGTGGCAACTACTAGAGTTGTTAAAGCTTTCTAACAGAAAATTCTGAAAAATTGGCTAAAATATTTTACAAACCTTTCCATGTTTGGATCAATATATTGCTATTAACATTCCCATTCATAAAGACTCAATGAGAACTAAAAACCAGTAAACTGACTTCTATCCTAGACAAACTAATGGAATATTCCGTGATCCTACACCTTCTTTGAAAACATATTTTTATTGATTTCAGAGAGGAAGGGAGAGGGAGAGAAAGCTAGAAAAATCAATGATGAGAATCATTAATAGGCTGCTTCCTGCACACCCCCTACTGGGGATTGAGCCTGCACCTCAGGCATGTACCCTTGACCGGAATTGAACCTGGGACCCTTCAGTCCACAGGCCAACACTCTATCCACTGAGCCAAACCAGTTATGGCTGTGTTCCTACACCTTAAGGGTAATCTAAAGGGTGAAATAGACTAGATTTTTAAAATAAATCACATCTAAATTAGAATCCTTTAATAAATAACAAATCTTTAAGAAGCTGATGTGGCTCAATGGTCGAGTGTCAACCTAAGAACCAGGTGGTCAAGGTTCAATTCTCAATCAGGGTACATGCCTGGGTTGCGGAACCAATCCACCATGTGGGTTGTGTGGGTTGTGCACGAGGCAGCCAATCAATGATTCTCTCTCATCGTTGATGTTTCTATCTCTCCCACTTCTGTCCTCTCAGAAATCAAAATAAATAAATATATATATATATGTATGGAAACAAGTGGATAGTTTATAGCCTCTAAGTGTCACAACTTGAAACTATCTGTTTCTTAAATCAGTGTGGAAATGGGAAAAAGAGGACATATTAGTTATGGATGTACAAACTTAAGAATATGAGTAAGTTCCTTAAAATATCACTTCTCCAGTAGTATATTTCATAATACTAGAAATTAATACTAAAACTAATCACACTTAAATCTCTAAGCTAAGAGATAGCACTAAACTCTATCTAATATGTCAAACTACTGAGGATAAACTTTAGCATCACGTCATGTGACAAAGTATGCACTAAGTGACAGATAAAATCAAGTCAACATAAAGTTACCCAGCAATAAGTTTTTTAAAAAATATATTTTATTGATTTTTTACAGAGAGGAAGGGAGAGGGATAGCGTTACAAACATCAATGAGAGAGAAACATTGATCAGCTGCCTCCTGAAGACTCCCTACTGGGGATGTGCCCACAACCAAGGTACATGCCCTTGACCAAAATCGAACCTGGGACCCTTCAGTCCATAGGCCGACGCTCTACCCACTGACCCAAACCGGTCAGGGCAACAGTAAGTTCTTATCTCCAAAGACACATCATCTTTGATAGGTGGTACCATAAATGTACCTTTATCAGGTTGTTCATTCTGGAAGTTTTCCAGGACAATAGGCTGATGTAGAATGTGCTACCAACATCCAAAATGACTGGGAGATCCATGCAAAGCTATTCTTCCTATCTTGATTCCCATGTTGGGTCAGATGTTAAAAGAAATTTAAAACTAATGCAACATTGTCTGCCTTGAGTACTGTATCCTTCCTAAATAAGTTCTGAAAATGGAGTTCAATTAAACATGACAACTCCACGATGGCTGAATGGCATCAAGAATCTGTGAGCAAACATTTAAGTACAGAGACAGGTACAAGCAAAAGCCATGGCCACCTTCTCCTTAAAAAAGAAGACCCGCCTCTAAGCAGCAAAAAATTCATTGTTAGAAGGAACACAGCGTCCTGGCTAAATGAAAGGGTTCTTGGATATCAGACATGGCTTACAAAAGAATAGTTGTTATAGTGAACCCATCTTGGATCAAAACAAATATAAGTCTACAAAAGGTACTGAAAGAACACAACGTATTTAACCTCCTGGCTAATGTATTTGTGGCAAGATAATGCCCTAAAAAAAAAAATCTATTAACCATTTAAATTTTTTCTGGAACTGCAGAAGCCCCTCCTAAAATTATATTCTCAAACAGCATATACAAATCACCAGTTCCAAACAGGTGACACCTACCATGGCTAACTTCACTGGGTTCTGGGAAACATGAATGGGAGAGAACTATATTAGAAGAAGGTCATTTAGTTTTCCCCAGAGTACAATTACCATCACATTATACTGGAAACCATCCTCCTGAATATTCCCAGGTACAGAAGATTAGAAGAAAAGGGATACAGGATAAAGATCAGTAGATATGAAGTGGGATGCTACCTCCAAGAAAGACAAAAATCAATCTTTATAGTTAGATTAGTCTCTTAACAGTTTAGGGAATTAAAGTTTTCCTTTGATGAACTGATTCAAGAAAGATTTCAGATCAGACAATAAAACTGTTATAAAGGGCAAAAAACTGTTAAAATTAGTATAAAAGTTTGGACTCATCAATTTAGAGTTCAAAAAGGTAGCACAGCCGTAACCGGTTTGGCTCAGTGGATAGAGCGTTGGCCTATGGACTGAAGGGTCCCAGGTTCGATTCCAATCAAGGGCATGTGCCTTGGGGGGTGTGCAGGAGGCAGTTGATCGATGTTTCTCTCTCATCGATGTTTCTAACTCTCTATTCCTCTCCCTTCCTCTCTGTAAAAAATCAACAAAATATATATTTTTTAAAAAAGGTTCACAACTAATGTAGATAAAACTATGAATTTATAAGGCAAGGAGAAAAAGAGTTTGTTAATACTAGTTTGCGATTAATTTTATGTTCTTATTCTCTTATAATCCTGCAGGAAATGTTTCAGCCAAATGGAACCAGAATGTAGTCTATAGTTTTGCAAAAGACATTCTTCTGCTCCTTATCAGTTTACTGAATAAAACATATAAACATTATGTCAATTTATTTCCTATAAGCCTAGTTTTCTGGAGCCAATACTCGAAAGCAGTCTTAAGCTATATTGTTTAATCATCTATCACCTTAAGAAAAATGCTTCAGTAACCACACATCTGTACTCCTATCTATAGAAAGCAGTAATTTAAGAAACTAAGTTGTAAATGTTTTATATTAATTCCAGAAAGCAAATGGATATTAATGGATTCTAGTTGACTGCTAGCTCACTGAAAGTTTTTATAATCTCATAAAAATATTCTTTCTTATCTTTTTCAAGAACAATTGCGTCTGCTTTATAATATAGAAAGTTGAGGCTCAGTCGTTCATTCACTTGTACACTGAACTGGATACAAACTTGCCTTCTAAGAAGATTCTAGCTCTCAATCACAGGCAAATCCCACAGACCCTCAGTATGCTGAGATAAACTGTCCATTCAATACGTATTTAGCAGTGACTAGGCTAAATTTCAAGGTATGCTAACTAATAATGCAGAAGATGACAAATTTAAGCTGAGGTGCTTTTTTTCAAGAACCCAACACTGGCAATATCTGGCAGCTCAATTTTAGTGTGTCAGCTGAGTCCCCCTCTTCTAAAACCAGGAGATAAACTAAATTTCAGATTTGTTTTTCATTAATAGTGCCTTCATCCTGCATCCAGAAACCCCCTCTGAAGTACACATGAATCACCAGTCTAAACCCAAAACCTCTCCTGTCTCTTTGGCTACACTTGACACATATTCTGACCCACGCTGATCCAAGGATGTTAGTTAGCATCACAGAGCAGGGCTGTGGAGCTCCATACCTGAAGCCTACCATTCTGCATGTTTCTAGAAACTGAAATGTTAAGTGTTTCAGGGAGTTCATCCAATTCCAAGCAAATCTTTGTTTAGTCTGATCTTTCTGTTTAGCTTTGCTGGCAAACTTTGTAATCCTTTCAGAATTAGATGCTGCTAAGAAGTAACAAATGATCATCTGTCTTGGTAACTTGGTTATAAAGAGAACATGATCAATGAAGACCTTTTGGAACTAAAGCAGCTAAGCAGAATACAAACACCTAAGACTTGATGTATTCTACTTTATAAGTGAGTACGATTACCTTATTGATAAGATTTTCCAAATTTAATTACAATGTCAAGGTAGGCTATTTTTCACATTGCCCAAAACTGTTAATTATTCTTAAGTGTAAAAAGAAGACACTATATGCTACCCAGCTGACACACTTTATCTTTTTAAAGATGAAGAAAATGTTCAAAGAAGATTCTCTGCACGTACTGACCCACATTTGACAGAGCAGTTGCTCTACCGTCACAAAATAATACACTAGTATTACTCTTCCCTGATTTCACACCAGGCTCACTCATGGAGCAAAATTGTTGATTTAAGGGTAATTGTGGGAAGGGGATGATTCACACTTACAGGGTTCAAGAAAACACACTGAGGTAAGAATGGTCACTATAAGTTAATGAACTGAGGATGTTCGAAATAATTATCTGTGAATGAAAAAGAACATGTGTTCTGGGGCTAGGATACTATCTCAGGACTGAAACTGGACTAGGGTAGTCATGATTTAGTTGAATTAGAATCCAGTGCTTTTAAAAAATGGTTTATTTGTATTTTAGGGGGAGGGATAGGAAGAGGGGATACTTTTAATCTGTTTATTGAGAAAATTAATTCCGATATAAACCCTGGACTATTTTACATTAAGAGGTAAATTTTGTTTAAAAAGTCTCTCTTGGAAAAAAAAAAAATAAAAAAATAAAAAGTCTCTCTTGGCCTGGCCGGCGTGGCTCAGTGGTTGAGCATCAACCTATGAACCAGGAGTTCACAGTTCAATTTCCGGTCAGGGCATATGCCCAGGTTGCAGGCTGAACCCCCAGTGGGGGGAGAGAGAGGGGATGCAGGAGGCTGCCAATCGATGATTCTCTAATTGTTGTTTCTATTTCTCTCCCTCTCTCTTCCTTTCTGAAATCAATAAAAATACGTATTTTTAAAAAGCAAAGCTCTTTTCTTGGAACTTTTTGGCCAACCTAGAGATGATCCATCTAAAAATATTAAAAGACTTTTCTAGTTTATTTATGAAAGTGCAGATTTCTCAGAAAGTAACTGATAAAAACTATTAATATCAAAATAACTTCTATTATAAGTGTATTTTATTTTAAAGAACTGATTTTTATATTTTTAGTATCACCGTGGCTTTTCTCCATTTCTTATCAAAAAACAGGTTAACAGCCCTAACCGGTTTAGCTCAGTGGATAGAGCGTCAGCCTGAGGACTGAAGGGTCCTGGGTTTGATTCCGGTCAAGGGCATGTACCTTGGTTGTGGGCACATCCCCAGTGGGAGGTGTGCAGGAGGCAGCTGATCGATGTTTCTCTCTCATCGATGTTTCTAACTATCTCTCTCCCATCCTCTCTGTAACAAATCAATAAAATATATTTAAAAAATAAATAAAAAATAAAACACAGGTAATAAATTCTAGACGTATTTTTAGATAAAAGGCTTCTCAATCAATCCTATATAATAAAAGGCTAATATGCAAATCGACCAAACCGCAGAACAACCGGTCGCTATGATGTGCACTGACCACCAGGGGGCAGACACTCAACGCAGGAGCTACCCCCTGGTGGTCAGTGTGCTCTGACAGGGGGAGTGCAGCTCAGCCAGAAGCCCTGGCCAGGCTTATGGCTGGCAAGCGCAGTGGCGGTGGCAGTTTGACATCCCCCGAGGGCTCCCTGACTGTGAGAGGGCACAGGCTGGGCTGAGGGACACCCCCCACCACCACCCGAGTGCACAAATTTTGCGCACCAGGCCTCTAGTTTACCATATTTACAAATCTTATATACAAAAAGACCTAGAAAAGTCTAACTGTATTGCAATGTCTATTATTACATTAATATGCTTTGGTGTATGGTAGACTAATTTTCCTTCATTATCTTTTAGTTGAAAGTTCAAACTGATTTTTTCACCTGTCATTTTTTTCCAAACCTTTTAAAACACTCACCCTATCATTCCATTGGATTTTTACTGAATTACATTAAACCTACATTTTTTCAAGAATACACATTTTTGGGGAGAGCATTTGAGACCTTGCTCTCCAACATGTCATGTCATCAGTTTGGCTCAAATAAACTCATAAAAAATTACATTTTAAAAATAATACTGGGCCGAAACCAGTTTGGCTCAGTGGATAGAGCGTCGGCCTGCGGACTGAAGGGTCCCAGGTTCGATTCCGGTCAAGGGCATGTACCTTGGTTGTGGGCACATCCCCAGTAGGGGATGTGCAGGAGGCAACTGATCGATGTTTTTCTCTCATCGATGTTTCTAACTATCTCTCTCTCTTCCTCTCTGCAAAAAATCAATAAAATATATATATATTTATATATTTATTTATTTATTTATTTATTTTTTTATTGATTTCAGAGAGGAAGGGAGAGGGAGGGATAGAAACATCAGTGATGAGAGAGAACCACTGATCGGCCGTCTCCCGCACGCCCCCCACTGGGGATCGAGCCCGCAACCCAGGCATGTGCCCCTGACAGGAATCGAACCTGGGACCCTTGAGTCCGCAAACCGACGCTCTATCCACTGAGCCAAACCAGCTAGGGCAAAATATATATTTTTTAAAAAATAATAATAATAATACTGGTTTCTCATTAAAATATATTCTCACAGCTCTTAACAGTTTTGTTATTTTTTTTCTTCTAGGTCTCTATATGTATTTCTCATTAACATTATCCCAAATATTCCTTTTTTCTGTGGCTCTTCTTTCACTGTGGTTCCTAAACTGTACCTGCTGGAATAGTGCTATTGTACTGACTCCAGTCATCTTTTATTTCAACACCTAGAGAACTCCTATTATTTATTATTTTTTAAATCTTTATTGTTTAAAAGCATTACATATGTCCCCTTGAGAACACCTATAATTTAAAAAAGTTTTTTAAAGAATGAAAAGGAAACAGTAGTAAGGAAAATTGGTTTTTGGAGTCAGAAGTCCTGAATTGCAACACAGTTTCATTACTTCTTTTGTTTTTGTTGCTTCTGTTGTTGTTTCCAGATTTATTGAGGTATAATTGACAAATAAAATTGTCACATTTTTTTAAAGTTTTTAATAGACTCAAATTAATTGAGGTAACAGGTTTCATATTGGATAGAAAGATAAGGGGGAAAGGCTCCATTCCTTCTCAAGAGTTTTGTCAGTTCTAATTCTTATTAGATAACATTAAAACAAAAATCAAAACAAAGGAAACGCTCTTATGTATATAACTAGAGGCCTGGTGCACAAAAATTTGCGCACTCGGGGGGCGTCCCTCAGCCCAGCCTGTGCCCTCTCACAGTCTGGGACCCCTTGGGGGATGTCCACCTGCTGGCAGTCAGACATCACTCTGGCAGCCCGGGAGCCCTCGGGGGATGTCCACTTGCCAGCGGGGAGCAGGCCTAAGCTGCAGTTGGACATCCTTAGCGCTGCTGAGGAGGCGGGAGAGGCTCCCACCACCACTGCTGTGCTGGTAGCCATCAGCCTGGCTTGTGGCTGAGCAGAGCTCCCCCTGTGGGAGCGCACTGACCACCAGGGGGCAGCACCTGCATTGAACATCTGTCCCCGGGTGGTCAGTGTGTGTCATAGTGACCAGTCATTCTCAGTCGTTCTGCTGTTAGGGTCAATTTGCATATTACCCTTTTATTATATAGGATAGAGGCCTGGTGCACAGGTGGGGGCCGGCTGGTTTGCTCTAAAGGGTGTCCCGGATCAGGATGGGGGCCCCGCTGGGGTGCCTGGCCAGCCTGGGTGAGGGGCTGAGGGCCATTTTCAAGCTGGCCACATCCCCTTCAGGGTGGGGGTCCCCACTGGGGTGCCTGGCCAGCCTGGGTGAGGGGCTGATGGCTGTTTGCAGACTGGCCAAGCCACCCAGCTATCCAAGCTATCAGCCTCTCCTTTTTTTCTTTTTTCTGGGATTTATTTATCTTCTATAATTGAAACTTTGTAGCCTTGAGCGGAGCGGAGGGCTGGCCAGGGCATGCGGGAAGCTTGGCTTCCTCCATCGCCAGGGGCAAACCAAGCCTCCTGCTCGCTCCAGCTCCGTGGCCTCCGCCATCTTAGTTGGGTTAATTTGCATACTCACTCCTGATTGGCTGGTGGGTGTGGCTTGAGCATAGCAGATGGGCAGTTAATTTGCATGTTTCTCTTTTATTATATAGGGTGTCATGGGGGGGTGTTTTGTTCACTTGCTTCAAAAAGTATATTGAGAATATCAATTTTTTGTCTTTAATTTTAAGCATTTCTGGCAAAGCAGTAAGGTCAGTTTAGAAAAGATGCCAGCAGCTTTCAATTATAAAAGCTACCATCACCCTCCCCACAAGAACAGAAATGTAAAATTATAGAGAGTACTGTATACATAACTTCACATTTTTTGAGGAATAACTATTAGAGGAGGAAGCACTTTCTTTAATTTGATGGGTCAGCTCTAACAATGTGGCTCCCCCTCCCAGAGAACAGCACCAAAACTGAAGGAGTACACAGGCATCAAAACCTCTATTTCAAACATCAGGTTTCCCAACAACTAGCTCTAATTTGATCTAAACATTATTAAGGATTTCTTTTTTTGTAATATAATGGTAGTTTCAAAATGTTAAAGCAATTTTAGATTTTACTTGTATGATGGTTATAATTTTATGTGCCCCATTAAGAAGCTAGTATAACTTGCCCATAAAATATCTTAAAGTATTTTTAAAAATTTTTCTCCATATTACAAAAATTCAACATTAATTATATTCCCTTCTTTTTTTCAAGCAAAAAGATATATAATTTTTCAAATCAAAATGCTAAAAAGTTATTATTCTAAAATAAAACTGCTTACCATGATACCACCATTTTGTTTTCTTTGGATTCTTGTTACATGTTCGAACATAAAAAGAATTATCTGGTGGTCGTCTCTGAAACAAAAAAGCGTTTAAATAGAAAAGAAGTTGTAAAATAGAAAAGCATAAGGGAAAGACAGATTTAATAAAAGCTTTAGCAAAACTATTATAGAATGCATAAAAAAAGAATATAACTACTGCTGGCATAAATGAAAGAAACCCTAGGGACTGTAGACATTTGACACTAAAATTGCTTTTAAAAAATTAGAAGCGTGTGGTGTAGTTTGAGTTAGGCTCCTGTGCGATTACTAGCGAATGAATATCAACTAGTAGTGGCATCATTAGGTTGTAAGAAATTCTCGTTTCATTTATCTTGTCTCCCTAGAAATAAGTTAATAATTACTTTTGTGAGGTAATTAAAACAAAAAAGTCTACCCAATTAGGTTTGTCTGAGAAAACTAATGCAACTTATACATCTCAACAAAGGAATTTACTTTTCTGTAAGATCACCAAGGACAGACCATAGGACTCAGTTTCCAAATAATATGAGAAAAAAGGGGAAGAGATATATTGGCATTTCTGCTGTACATATATATGCCTTACAGGAACCATACTACAAACAGATGGCAGCTTTGCAAGGGATATACTAGTACATCAGAAACAGTGATGCCAACACTGAAGATAGATTATAGAAAAGAGCTGTCCTGAAAACTGTTGTATATTGATCAAGTACAAGGAATAGGTGACACTAAAGATTTGGAAACAGGTCAAACCTGTACTAAAGTCATGGAGGGTAGGTTTGTAGCTAATAGGATAGGCTCAAGCACAATTCAATGGAGAACAGGACTACCTAGAGACAGCAGGAAGGAAAACAGGTCGTTCACCTCATCTAAAACTCACATATAGGACTCTAATCTTAGCCGAGCCTCATAATGCCCCTATTTGTTAATATTAATTTAACAAAAGGGAAGAGTAGAGCATAAGATGTACAACAACTATCCCAAGGTTACCCTGTTAATACTGTCTGAGGAAATTCCTGAAAAATTATGACATTAGATGCCTAACTACTTCAAAGACTAGATGATCTGCTGTTGCTTGTCCTGCAAAGTCATAACCAGTGCTCATATGGAATAAATTGCTACTACTATGGCAAATAATTTCACGAACTACTTTTATGTATATTTACTAAAACCCAATTAAAAAAAAACAAACCTTATTCTATTTGCTTAAGTCAAGAATATAACCTAACTGGTAAATGCCCAAGGAAATTGTGTTCTTAGAAAAAATAAACTATATATAAAGATGGATTACCAAATTGTTTTAGAATAGGGACACAGGCTGGGAAGTTTGGACTATATATATTATAAGGGCACTGAGAATAAAGGGTAGATTACTAAAAAACCCCTGGTCTCAAATCTACTAACACCTACTGACATAACAGATTTACTAGTAAATACCTTCAGTTTAGGAAATCATTCTTGACTATGAAAAGGGAATCTGGAACAAAACAATTGTAACTAAATCTAAATTCTCAAAAGCCTATAGTAAAAATTAAAATTTGCATTAGAAAAGAGTCAACTAATAAAGTGAAACTCATACAACCATGTCCACCACAGAATACCATTCACCTGCTTTACTAGAAGAGTTTTTGGTGAATATTTAAAAGACTTTTTAAAGCTTATTTGAAGCGAGAGCACCTCAATGACAAAGCAAGTTTCCAATTTGTAATCTACTACTTAGCACAGTAAAAATAGCATAGAGTAGGTACCTAATAAATGTTTGCTGAATTTCATTATATTTCACAGAGTTAATGCTGCCAGATGCTGACTTCCAGAGTACCATTTTGTTGAATACATTATAGTTTATACAATATAATATAGCTTATCAATAATTCAAATGGAATGGCTAGTCTTATATACGAAATATCGAAGAAATGGTAGGAAACAACTAAATATGAGGGGAATGGTGAAGCTTAGACAAAGATGAAGGAGACAGAGAATATAGTAATTTTCTAGTTTTTAATAGTAAATCAATAAATTTAAATGTAAACAAAAGTTAATCATCAGGTATATGCAAGAGCTATGTCAGATATCACTAGTATTCACCTCTTAGCTTTTCTTATTCAATCCTGTTACTGCCTCACCTATCTATAGATGTTAAACATTAGCAGGGACATAGAAACCCTAGTCATAGCAAACTGCTCTGTTCTACTAAAAGCTTAAAACTGGTATGTGTCCTGGGGAAGAAAATATGGAAGTAATAAAGGAGTAAGACTTATTTCCAAGCCCTTGGGGTTTACTAAAGCTCAAATGTAGTGTTAAAATGGAGCTTAGAAAAGAGCAAAGAGGAAACTCAAGTTAAAAAGCGATACTAACATATGTACTCTATTTATCTCTTCTAAGATGTACATTTTTCTTGCACAGTTTAATATTCTTGAATGGAGATACATGTCTTAACTAATGGTGTGTCACAAGTTTAACTGCCCCAGTTAATTTCCTTTCTTATATAGTATATAAAAGTGCATTTTAAGGGCTCTTAATGCTATAATTTGAAAAAAAAAATCTAACCCATTATTTACCATGCCCAGTTGAACAAACCCATTTTTTTTTCTTTTTAAACCTAACACCAAGAAACTTGTTATGGAACTAACATCCCAAGAAACTTACTTTGCAAACAGTGGCTTAAAGTGCTTGAGTCTAGATAACCCACTATTTAAAAATAAAGTACTCTGCTAGCCAGTTTGGCTCAGTGGATAGAGCGTTGACCTGTGGACCAAAGGGTCCCAGGTTCGATTCTGGTCAAGGGCATGTACCTCGGTTACAGGCTCCTCCCCTGCTTGGGCCATGGTCAGGGAGCATGCAGGAGGCAACTATTGATGTGTTTCTCTCACATCGATATTTCTCTCTGTCTTTCCCTCTCTCTTCCACTCTATCTCTAAAAATCAATGGACAAATATCTTTGGGTGAGGATAAAAAAAATTAAAATAAAGTCCTATCTTAAAAGTTCTCTAAATACCAATTTAATAAAAATGACAGTTCAATTTGGAAACAGAAAAGTAAATAACCTCTCAGCTCTCTAATCTCAAGGAGAAGTTTGTTTCTTCTGTAAGCAGAATACAAAGGAAAGCCCCATGGGGAAGTAAGGCTTTAAAACCGTAGCACTCTATGAATATTGTGCCGCACTAATCCTCAAGTGGGAGTGACAAGGGGACCAGAAGTGCAGAGGATTTAGGGTCTTTGAAAAGATATCCTAAATATTAACTCATGTGACTTTTGTTTTTGGTCTTATTCTCTTCTGCATCAGACAAAGAACCTGTGGATTTGTAAAGGAGAGTAAGAGGAAAAGTCCTAAAAATTCTCCTGATAATCTAGTCTGCCGCCTTCAACCTAATCATTATGATAGCAAAGCTCCGGTTCCTGGGAAATGCCCTGAAAGAGGCTATAGGGTGAGAGCCAGCACAGGGAAGAGGAGTAGGGAACTCCCTTATGATGCTTGTTCTTGGGGCTTTTCACTCTGAAATCTAGAAACAAGAATTTCTTGTACACTTTTGCCCCGTGCATGTTTTTAGAAAAAAAATCCAGACTGTTTAGAACATCTGCAGGTATTTTCTGTTTAAGAAATATAAAACAATGTCTAACTTCTATTTGAGATGAAAGATTATCAAAACACGCATTCCCTATAACTTTATAATAAAAAACATTAAGTCCTTCCTTCAAATAAAATGTGTATGAAAATAGTTTCTCTACCTAAACTGAAAGAAGAGACATTACCTGGAATAATTCTGAAAAGTCCTACCTTTTCTTTGCAGCTGGAAAGCATGCTAATAATGCTAAGACAAACTGATTGGACTGAGAGCGCTGGGGACCAGTCTTCTGTTAGAATGGATAAACAGATATGACCATTGCTATAAACATGAGGATGAACGGGAATATTTTCACCAGTAAACATGACCTAAGAAAGAATAAAATTCCATTAACATGCAAATATTCTGTATGACAAAAAAAAAAAAATCCCCACATTATCTTAGTATTTTTAAAACCAAATTAAAAATAAACAAAAACAGTGCCAGGAACAAGATAAATAACTGCTTTTTTATTCTCATGAATTCAGTAAATACTGGTTTCACTGTATGAATGCCCATGTCATCGGGGGAGGGGAACCCCCAAATTATCTATTTTATATTTCAGTTATTTTTCAAATCCCCTATAAATATTTTCAAATTACCATGTAATTTTAGACTAGTAAAAGTCAACTCTCGATTTTTAAGAATGGTTTTTCAAATTCTATTCATTGCTCTCTGCATTTGATTTGTATAGAAATCAAATACAATAAAATTCTGAACAGAAAGTATTCAATTTTGAGACAATATGAGTTATAGTTTGGAGGAACACCCCTTCCACCTGTAACAATGCTACCACCTCAGGTACTCTATGCAGAAGAAAATGACTGCAACATATTCCACCTCCTCTAAACTTATACATCCATTATGATGGGCACAAATTACTACTTATTAGTCAGTAAATAACTATGTACCTAGACCAAAATAAAAAACACAAATCGGGGGGGGGGGGGGGGGGGTTGAATGAGACTCCCAATTACTTGCTGTTTTTCTCTGCCTTTTCTTTTACTCAATTCTTATAATAGTTTTTCCTTTCTCCATCTTGCTTCTACACTATTTTGAAAGGTAATAAACCTATTATTTCCTTCCTTTGCCCTAATAATTCAACAAATATCCTAATAGTAGTGTTTCTTATACATATCTACCTAAGCATCTGAAAAGGAAGGAGAGTAGATCCATGTATCCTGAGGAATTTATAAGCATAGCCCAAAGTAGGTCAAAGACAATAAAAGTTATTTTTAAGAATGTTTGTTACTTCATATTAAATTACTTATTTTAACATAGAAGTTAATTCACCAATCTTTAACTGAATTTTATTTTGCAATAAAATGTACCATTTTTATTCTGTTGTTTAGTATTCATTCCTAATTCCCCAACCTGGCCTTTAAAAAAATTACCTGAAGATGTGGCTAAAAATACAAATTCAAGGACCCCACTTTCACAGATTTTGAATCAGTAGGTATAGTGGGATTATTATAAAGCTCATCAAATATAAACCAGTAGTTTCCAAACAAGGCTTACAGTATTTTTCTCAGTCCTGCAAACTGCCTCACACTTGAATATAGCAGAATCTTAGTAAAAGAAACTTTACCTTAACTTATGACAGAAACTGACGAAGCATACATTGTTCTAGGCATACCTTTCCTTCCCTTTAGAAAGAAAAGAGCCAGTGAAATAAATGTGGCCAGTGTAAAGTATGTCATAATTTAATATAGGATACGTTGTGGAAAATTACCATAAGCTAGGCTTTTGCTTTTATTTTTACACAGCTAGCTACAAATCTAACTTTATTACAATCTCACAAATACTTATATTTAACAAAGCATTCTTTCATACAAGTAGGAGTTCTCTAATATTTCAAACACACTACTAACATATGGGACTCATTTCCTTGGCTAAAGCTAATATAAGACAGCAAGAAGATTTTTTTTCTCAAAGGAATGACTTTTCAAACATTTTTTTTTTTTCTCTTTAAAATCTGGCCATCCACCCTCCATTCACACTAAAGAGAGCTAAAAGCTGAAAAATAAAAGTAGAATTTCGAAATAAGAGACATCAAGTTACTTTCCTTGCCCATGCAGAAAACCCCTGAAAGACTGGCACGGCTGGATTAGAAGTATACCATTTACCTCAATTATATCTGCCCATGCTAATGCCTTTTTCATGACTTCTTGCTTAAAGAAAGTCCTGCTCTGCAAAAGGAAATGACTGCTTACATGGTCTTGCAATTCTTGAATTTATCCTCGTTTCCACAGGCTATTTTAATTTAATTTTTAAATTAAATTTTATTTTTTACCAGAACAAATTATAGTTTATTATTACACGCATTTGATATTCCCACAACCTGTTGTAAATGCCTACAGTGGGTGTTAACGAATCTCACAGAATATGCATCTGCTTTGGGGTATTCCTTTTGCCAGAAAATACCATTGGACCAGTAGGATATATTTATTAAGAATGCAAGCAATGCCCAAGAGCTTATTCTCTGACCACAACAATTATTTTTTCACAGGATATTTTTCAGGAATAACTTTTTTAAGAAATCAAGTAGAACAGTGCTTTGAAATTGCCAGAAAATGAAGAACCACCAAGTTATCTTCTTTGGCAAAAGAGAACCAATGTATCAGCAACCATCAAGGAAAATACACACAGACAAATACAATGGTCAACACTGTATACTCTGACTAGCCAATTCACAGAGCAGAAGGAAAGCAGTATTCTTGGGTAGAAATGATGGCATACTAAATCACTTGGCCTGGGAGCCAAGAAATATGCAGGGACCAAAAGGAAACAAGGAGAAGCGAGAGGAAAGGAGGGGGCAGCAGTGGACACCTGCAGCAGAGGCAGCACAGTCTGTAAGCAGAGAAGAGCCAGAAATCAAGAGATCAGCTCTGAAGTATGAGGGGACTGAACTAAAAATCAGATCTCAGTAACCCTTAAAAAACAAACAAATAAAACGGGGCTTTTTAACATGCTGCATGCAGGGCAAATGTAGACAGTCCAAAACTTTTAGCAACCATAAAAACAGGGGAATAACTTAGTTGTACATAGTACAGGTAACCCCTAAGGCCTAACCTGACAGATACAGAATTTTAGAAGTTTCATGTCTAAACATGGAAAGGCTGAGTTTACGTGCCATAGATGGATTGCTAAAATAAAAGAAAACACTTTTCAAGAGTTTATCATGTAAAAAGCTGGTAAGTAGTTTCCACAGGCTGTTTTAATGTAAACTTTGCTATTCTGGTCCTCTGCATGGGATTGGGAGAGTAAGCAAGGCTGAATTTCTTCAAGATCACTCTCTTAATCATCCTCATGTACTTAACACCAGTAGAAGCCAAAGGAGGAAATGTACATTTCAGTTATTTTAATGCAGCTAAGTAAGTTCTAACCTTAAGAGATAATTAAGCTATTTTCAGAGTTCAAAACTTTTTATTTGTAGTCCCAAGTAGCTGATAAAACTATCCAAAACAAATCTGGCAAGACAACTGAATATAAATGAATTTGAAACGAAGGGAGTAAGTAAGAATGTTGCTAATTTATTTATTTTTAAAATAATTTATTCAGATACAAACTAGTCATATAGACCTAATGCATATGAACCACACCTGAAGTTCTCAGTCTGCATTAGAAGCAGTCCTCAGATGTCTCTAAACTTCCAAACATCTCCCTATCAATGGGGCTCATTTTCAAGAGCAGGTGTGATCTGAGAACTGTGCTCAGGATCCATATAATTTTATGTGTGCATATTACACATCCACTGAATGTACGGTCATAAAAAACTACTAAAATGTAAACTGAAAGCCACCAAGAGTGACAAAATAAAGGCTTGAGCTCAGCTGTTCCTAATATGAAATTAATGGTACTCATATATAAGATTTCCAAGCATCAAGCTCAACCGTACAATACTGAGGTCTTACCACAGGAAGGCATACTACTATGTTCAGACTGGTGCGCTAGAAGTAATTATAAAGTCAGATACCTAATCTGGTGTTAGGTTAGGTCAAAACACAGCATATATAGAATGAGTAGTAGAAAACAGGCTATAATTATAAAAGCCAATTGATAATATGGATACCAAGATTTCTCCAGGGACAATGCGAGAGAATACTTTTTTCCTGATGAAAACTGAAAGTAGCCCTGACTGGTTTGGCGCAGTGGATAGAGTGCCGGCCTGCGGACTGAAGGGTTCCAGGTTCAATTCCAGTCAAGGGCATGTACCTTGGTTGCAGGCACATCCCCAGTAGGGGACATGCAGGAGGCAGCTGATTGATGTTTCTCTCTCATCAATGTTTCTGACTCTCTATCCCTTTCCTTTCCTCTCTGTAAAAAATCAATAAAATATTTAAAAAACAAACAAACAAAAAAAAAACTGAAAGTAGATGAAATAATGTGTAACCATAAAACTGAACACACAAGCAGAGAATTTACTGTAATAAACTAAATTGGTATCTAATTATGAATAATATATGATTATAGGTAGTCTAGTGTAAATGGTGAGTCTTTGACAAAAGTGACTGGGGGTTAGATTTTAACATAGTTTTCAACTCAATTCCTCCCCTTGGTCATCTACTATGAATTGGCCGCATCAGTATTAACCGTTTTCCCGGTGTTTCATAATTACCATGACCATACAGCTACACCTGTACTGCAAAGACAAAATTTCTGGTAATAATTAAACTAAGATTGGGTTCCCGTGAACGGAAACCACTCTCTCCTTTATGCGCTGTGATCTTCTAGCCTACCTGTCTTTCCTGTACCTTCCCTCCGCTTTACCTCCAAGGCTTGAATGAACCGGGTTGTCAGGTATCCTAGGTGCTAGCTAGACCATTTAAGGCAATAGAAATTGTTATTAAGACTTTGGAAAGCTTACCTGCCATCATATGACAGAGCAAGGAGAATTGGAGCACAGATAACAGGACGAGGACACTATGAAGACAGGTTTGGGATCTCCACATTAGGGAGTTCTCAGCAACTAAATGAAAGGTCTATGTTCAGGGCATGCAAAGGAGGGGAATAAGGGTGAGGGAGAAATGACTACTCTTTTGCCCCAATGTTTCGAAAGCTTTGTAGTCAAGGCAAGTATATTTTCAGCACTGCTCTTAGCATCAATATGGTTTCAAAACTAAAGTGTCCTCTTCCTCCTAAAAAAATATTCCCCTCCTATTTCTAAAATGCCTAACATTTCTCCAACAAAAATTATTTGAAAGCTTAAAAACAACTATAACTGGGACATTTACAACCTAATATAGGTGTGCTTCAGATTTGTTTTATTCAAACAGGATGCTCTGCCCTAGCTGGTTTGGCTCAGTGGATCAATGATTCTCTCTCATTTTTATTTCAATCTCTCTCTCCCTCTCCCTTCCTCTCTGAAATAAACAAACAAACAAACAAACAAACAAACATAAAACAACTAGGATGCTCTGACAGGCGAATGGGGTCTAAGATAGTGAATATTTTTAGGAAGGGAGAGTTGTGAATGTGAAGGAGGAGGTAGAAAGGAAAAGAAGCAAAATAGTAAAGACATAAGCTTGAAGGCTTCATAGTTTTTGTTGTTGTTTTTTTGTGTTTTTTAAAAATATATATTTTATTGATCATTTACAGAGAGGAAGGGAGAAGGATAGAGAGTTAGAAACATCGATGAGAGAGAAACATCAATCAGCTGCCTCCTGCACACTCCCTACTGGGGATGTGCCCGCAACCAAGGTACATGCCCTTGACCAGAATCGAACCTGGGACCCTTGAGTGCACAGGCTGATGCTCTATCCACTGAGCCAAACCGGTTAGGGCAAGACATCATAGTTTTGATGGAGACTGACCATACCTCCCAAGTCCTTTGAGATAAACTTCAAACTCCTTCACATTACTGTTTTGACAGATTCCCAAATATCCATTCCCTTTAATCTCTCGTTGTAGCCCTCCAGGATCTACACACAAAACCACAACATAAGCTCACAGAACTCAGAAGAGGCCACATTCTCTCATGCCTTGCCCGTTTGACATAAATAAACCCTTCTTGTTTCTTAAGTCCCAGTGCAAACAGGTTTTTCAACAAAAAATAATTGAAAGCTTAAAAACAACTAAAGACATTCTACTCTAAATCAGTCACTGCTTTCTCTTTGCTCCCAAGCATACAATCACACTTCCAGTTGCAGAGCCCAAAACTTGTGGAGTCTTCCTCGACTCCTTCCCTTCATTCACATTCCAAGCTGATCCATCAGCAAATTCTGTTAGCTCAACCAACTTTTAAAATAGGGATAGCGGTTGAGCATCGACCCATGAACCAAGAGGTCAGGGTTTGATTCCCGGTCAGAGCACATACCCAGGTTATTGGCTTGATCCCCAGTGGGGGCTGTGCAGTAGGCAGCTGACCAGTGATTTGCCCTAATCACTGATGGGTTTCTCTTTCTCTCTCTCTCTGTCTCCTCTCTCTCTCTCTCTCTCTCTCCCTTTCCCCCTCTCTTTATCTCTATCTCTCTCCCTCCCTCTCTGAAATCAATAAAAATATATTTAAAAATAAAATAATTAAGTACAAAATATGGCACCTTCCATGACCTCCACTGCTACTCTTCCTGAATTACTTCAATAGCTTATCTGGCCCTAGCTGGTTTGGTTCAGTGGATAGAACATCAGCCTGCGGACTGAAAGGTCCACGTTCGATTCCAATTTTGGTCAAGGGCATGTACCTGGGTTGCAGGCTCCATCCCCAGTAGTGGGCATGCAGGAGGCAGCCAATCAATGATTCTCTCTCATCACTGATGTTTCTCTCTCTCTCTTCCTCTCTGAAATCAATAAATATACATCCTATCTAATAAAAGAGAAAAATGGTAATTGGTGTACGACGATACCCTTTTCATTGGCTAATCAGGGCTATATGCAAATTAACTGCCAACAAGATGGCGGTTAATTTGCATATGTAGGCACAATGCAGGGAGGCGAAAGGGAAAGCAGGAAGAAGCCCCCTGCCACTGACAGTGATCGGAAACCCAGGGGGGAGCTAAGAGCTGGGGGGCATGCCCTGCCCCCCAGCCATGATCGGAGAATCAGGCGCCTTTGCTGCCCTGGCCAGTGATAGCAGGAAGTAGGGGTGGAGCCAGCGATGGGAGCTGGGCACTGTCGAAGCTGGCAGTCCCAGGAGCTAGGGGTCCCTTGCCTGGGCCTAAAGCAGAGCCCACGATCGCGGGGCCGCTGCAGCTGCGGGTCCCCGCTGCCCGGGCCGGACGCCTAGGCCAGAGGCATTAGGCCTGGGCAAGGGCGGAGCCTGCAACCACGGGGAGCTGGGGTCCCCTGCCCAGGCCTGACACCTCTGCCGGAGGCCTCAGGCCTGGTCAAGGGGCTGATCCGGTGATTGGTGATCGGAGGGTGATGAGGGTCAACTCCTCTGGCCGAGGCATCAGGCCTGGGTGGGGGGCGGAGCCGGGGATTGGGGGGATATGATGTTCCCCTTGCCCAGGCCTGAAGCCTGGGTCAGAGGCGTCAGGCTTGGGCAGGGGGTGGATCAAGCGATCAGAGGGAGATGGGGGTCCCCTGTCCAAGCCTGACACCTCTGGCAGAGGCGTCAGGCCTGGGCAAGGGGCCGATCAGGTGATCGGAGGGTGATGGGGGTCTACGCCTCTGGCCGAGGCATCAGGCCTGGGCTGGGGGCAGAACCAGTGATGGGGGGAAATGAGGGTCCTCTGTCAGAGGCGTCAGGCCTGGGCAAGGGGCCGATCCTGCGATTGGAGGGTGATGGGGGTCAACGCCTGAGGGCTCCCAGTATGTGAGAGGGGGCAGGCTGGGCTGAGGGACACTCCCCACCCCCCCCACACACCCAGTGCACGAATTTCATGCACCGGGCCCCTAGTATTTAATAAAAGCTTATCAGGTATCCCTGCACCAGTGTCCCCAATAGTCAATTTGCTATGTAACAGCCAGCTTTTACCTTTTAATTTTAAGTAGGATCATGACATTACTCAAAATCTTCCAAGGTTTTCCATTTCATTCAGAGTAAAAGTCAAAATTCTTACCATGGGCTTTAAATGTCCTATCAGCCCAAATTACCTTTGCCCTATGCCCTACACTTCCCCCCTTGTTTACATAGCACTCTAGGGACCACTACAGGAGCACTGAAGTCACCTGCTCTTCCCCTCACCTCTGTCACATGGTTCACTCACTCATCTCTTTCAGATCTCTGCTCCGATGCCACCCTTTCAGTGAAATCTTCCCTAATCACTCTTTCAAAACTACAACACCCTCATTCCTCTTTTCTGCCCCCCCCCCCACTGTTTTCCATACTCTATGTATTTTACTTACTGTCTGTCTCTTTCCACAAGAATACAAACTACATGTAAGCAGGGTTTTATTTTCTCCTATAGTTTTGTTTACCACTGAATCACCAATACCTAGTCCAGGATCTGTCCTATGCTATGTGCTATATAAATACTTACCAAATTAATGTCTACCTGTCCAAATATTAAACAGATTATAAGGCAGGACCAATGCTTTTTAATTTCTGTACTCCCATCTCTGAAGTACACAGAAGAGTATTTGGCACACAATTCATGCTCAATACAAGTTAAATTAGCCATTTACCTGCATGCTAATATAGAAAAGTAGTATATACAAAAATATTATATTTTCTGTATGGCTGGTCGTAAATGCACATTCGTAGAAACCAGTGATGAAAAGGTGTCTCATCTTGGCTCTCATATTAACTGAAAGTTTTTTGTCATTATTTTCTTTAAAGCAAATGGCCAGGCCAAACACCATTATTTTAGATAGGTAGTCTTTTCACTATAAAGTGAAATAATGTGAGATAAATTATAACTAGTAGGGGAAAAAACACAGCACACTATCATGTTTATGTATGGTCGTAAAGATCTCACTCACAGATACAAAAGTAATAATTTCACAATGAGATTGGTCTATTCTAGTGCTATTTCCCCAAATTCTACTCTTGTAAATAGTGGTCAATTTAGTGTTGTTCATTGCACAGGAGATTGAATGACTAGCCAACCAGTGCCAGTGCTGCCAGGTCTCATCCAATATAATCTTTGCTTTGAATGAAGAAATTTATTACCTCAGAGCAATGGGCTTCTACAAAGTCTGTTATGACAAACATCTTTAAATCTATATGCATATCAAGCGTTTATTGTTTAGACCCATTATAATTACATTATAACCATAAAGATGATGTGATTAAAAATAATATTTAACTATTGCTGGACTCAGAGTAGCTCTGTCATGTTCTCAATCCTGGATATTAGGATATGGAACTTCTACGACATGGGAGAGACTAAAGGATGAATTGATGTTAAAAACAGAATCTTCGTATTATTCCAAAAGTTTGGGAACAAGTACCCTGGAGCTTACAAAGGTATCATTCTACAAATGATCTTTCTCCTCCAGAGATAACGTTACTGAATGGATAAATAGGCATTTTTTCCCCATGCTGGTACTCACTCCTAATTGGCTGTCAATAGAGAAGTAACTTGGGTTTGAGTCGTGACTATTCTACTAGCTAGCTTTTAAACCATGAACAAGACATTTTACTTGTATAAGTTTCAATTTCTTCACTTATAAAGTGAGGATGAACCCATCTCCCTCTAACCTCTCTCTTCATTAAGAGCTATTACAAAAAAAATGAGGATGGATGTTACATTACAAAGTATAATATAAATATCCTATGTAAGAAAAGGCAAATCAACCAAAAGGTAGAACAACCAGTCTCTATGACGCACACGGATCACCAGGGGGCAGAAGCTCAATGCAGGAGCTGCCCCTTCATGGTCAGTGCGCTCTCACAGGGGAAGTGCTGCTCAGCCAGAAGCTCTGAGCTGGGCTCATGGCTGGTGAGCACTGCAGTGGTAGCACTCCTGCCTCCGTTGCAGCGCTAAGGATGTCTGACTGCCGGCTTAGGCCCGCTCCCCGTGGGGAGCAGTCAAGACATCCCCCAAGGGTTCCTGGACTGCAAGAGGGCACAGGCCAGGCTGAGGGACCCCTGTGAGTGCACAAAATTCGTGCACCGGGCCTCTAGTTCAGTGATGACGAACCTCTGACAAGAGAACTCATTTTTTGGTTGATTTTTCTTTGTTAAATGGCATTTAAGTATATAAAATAAATATCAAAAATATAAATCTTTGTTTACTATGGTTGCAAATATCAAAAAAATTTCTATATGTGACACAGCACCAGAGTTAAGTTAGGGTTTTTCAAAATGCTGACATGCTGAGCTCAAAAGGTTCGCCATCGCTGCTCTAGTTACTATATAATAGAATGCATGAAGGTAATGTATAGCTAAAATGATTAAATTCAGACTTGACCATGAATGGACCTAAGCTAAAGAGTATTTAGACCTGACAGGAAATAATGAACCATTAGAGGTTTTACTGAGGAAGGTGGTTCCGCCGTGTGTACTAGTATATATAAAAACCAATGAGGTAATTGTGACTTCAAAGAAACCTAATGGCACTGTAAAAGGATGGGTAGGGGTGAAAAGAACTAGGATTAGCACTGACAGTAAGGTAAGAGCAGAGTGACTGCTAAAGGATCTGAAAAACTGCATTTAGAGTGTGGAAAACGGAAGAATTTTAACGCAAGCAGTGAAAAAAATATCTCCTTATTTTGTAATTGGAAAAGATTGAGTTTAGATGTGTTATGTTTGAGATGTCTGGAGTTATTTAAGTAGAGATGTTCAAGAAGGGAGTGAAATTAAACATCAGAAGGGAGAGCTTATACTCAGAGCTGTAGACCTGGGACCAGCTGCTTAGGATGGTTGAAGTCAGAGAAGAGTGAGAAGAGTAAGGGAGAGCTGAATAAAGAACTCCAAAATCAGAAGGCTAGGCAGAGTACATTCGAAGAAAAAGAATTTAAAAAATATGAGATAAGATGATAAAGGGAATTTATTACAAATGACCATATGTTAAAAATGAAATTCAAATGATGCTCGTTTGATATTTGATACAGAAATAAATACTAAGGATTAGAGGACACTTTTGACTTAGTTTCACGTTTACAAAAATAGTATTTTCCTGATGAAAAATGTGTGAGCTCCCACAGTAAGCCTCCAGTAGTCAAAAACTTCCAAGTTGGTTAGTTGTATTCTCCTTCCATATACTCAAGACCCCGTTGCCTTCAAGCATTAACAGTCAGCAATGATGCTAATAAACCAAAAGCAACAATAGAAAGTGAAGATCATTTTCTGGAGAGAAGGAAGATATTTACTTTTGTTTTTTATTATAGTCTATTTCTATTAGACTATGGTATATTCTTTAAAGTAGCAATGCAATATGACTTTCCTTAAAAATAGCATATTTTAGCACCAAACAGGTTGAATTTCAGGTATTTGGGAAATTTAATCATCCAGAACACCTCATTACCTAGCAAAATAAACAGAGTTGGCATTAAGTCTTATCATTTTGCCACTACGAGTAGCTCATTTACCCTTACCAAGCCAGAAATCTGAAGTCATCTTAGAGTCTCCTCTTCTATAACCTCCACCGATTAATTATTCACCCTGTTAAACAGCTCTCAGAAAAGTTCCTCCACCACTATTTTCCCCTGTCTGAGTATGAAGCCATTAACCGACAGCGCCTCAAATTATAATGATCAGATTTGGGGCTCAGGTCTAGATGTTTAACATCTCATGGTATACTCTGCTCTTGCAGTGCTAAAATGTTGCAAAGACAGCATGTCAATGCAAAATCAAAGAAGTGCTCCTTTGAACAAAGCACTTGCCTCTTTACAATGGTATCATCTTATCTAGGAACGCCTAGCTATTCCAGAATGTTAAGTTCTCTCTCCAACAATCCATAGGCCTGGGTCAGATTTCCACCCCTTTTTATTAACATCTATGGTTAAGAAAGTTTTAAGTTCTTGGAAGTACAAAAGTAGCAAAGACCTAATCTCAATAATGTAAAATGTTCAAAAGATCCTGGTTTACATTATGGTAAGATAAAGGAAGAAATCTATTTACATAATTAAAATAAATTTACTTTATCAAGTTTTTCTTTGTCAAAAATCACCAATTTAGCATTTTGCTATAAGAAATACAATGAATTTTTAAAAAGCAAGGAGTTACCTGAGGAGAGTCAAAAGGATATCGACTACTAAACTTAAATAGAAGTTGAAATTTTTCCCCTTCATATAAGGTACCTGGTGCACCTTCCATGTCTACAATCCACCTAGAATATAGAAAAAAAGAAATTAAAAACTTCAGATAAAAGGGATTGGGGCAAGAAGGAGAAAAGATAACACCAAGAACTTCCTCTATGCCAGGTTTTGGGATAGGAGTCATTTGTGTATAATAGCATACTTCATCCTCCCAATAATTATAAAAACAGCCATTCACATTCCTGGAATGCCTGCTCAAGGGTTAAATAACTAGATCAAGGTCAGACAGCTAGCAAAAGACAGAGACAAATTTTATCCCAGGTCTCAAAAAACAAACATAATAAATAACAAATGAATAAATCAAAAACAAAATAAAAACCTAACTCAGGGTGATAACAGCAAAGCCTGTGCTATTCCTACTCAATTTATCCTATCTTATTTTCTCAAGATTATTTCTACAATGACTAAGAAGATTTTATAAATAACATCAAACTAATTAACTTCCATTCTGATATCAATTATTTTAGAAGCAATGAGGGAAGTATCAGCAATGACAACTGAGAACTACAGTCATCTGACCGACGATCTCATCAGTGTTCTAAAGAAGACAAAATAGGAAAAAGAAAGCTAAGCTGACACTGGTCCACGTACTCTGATGGGTATTCAAAATTCTATATGGCTTTTCCTTAGTTTCTCATTATGTCTCAACTGTTTAATAAAACCCAGAATATATTTCTCTGGTATCAATGCAAGCTTACTTTGTTTCCACGTATAAAAACCATGAATATAAAATAGAGACATAATTAGGAACTCATTCTTATGGCTTTGGTCCACTTTGCTTCTAAAATACTGCCCCATTATCTTTCTCATCAAAATCTCTATTTCTCTACCTTCCCCTTCTCCATTTGATTTAAAAGAAAAGAACAACAGGTAATGTGTAAAATATACTTATATCTCTGCACTTATAGTAATTATTGCACACCTGACCAATTCCTTCAATGTTATGCTTTTCGGGTATAAAAATTCATTATTTTAAATACAGGGAAACAAAAGAAAGAAAGAAATGAGAATACAGTTTTGGGTTCTATTCATCACACCACTTACTATTGATTAAGAGTATGTGAAATAATAAATGTGCCTATTCTCTCAAAGCAACAGCGAATGTGGACAGGCTTTTAAGAGCACAGCTATTCATTTTCAGAATGCATGCTGAATACATATGTGGTAAAAAAGATATGACCACAGACCCAAGAGGCAGTATTTTACAGTGAAATTAGATAGATCTGCCCCTTAGCTAGCTGTGTGGCCATGAGTAAGCTATTTAACCTCCCCCATTTTAACTATTTCAATTGTAAAACAGGTATTTTCAAAGTGTTGTTGGATACATAACATTACATATGCAAAAAAAACCTAGCACATTCCTGACTGCAGAGCCAGAACACAATAAATTAAATATAATGCAAAAGCTGCACTAAAAAACAAAATCTAAAACTATTCTCTTTACAAACTAGGTAGGTCCTTCCTAGCCATCAAAATCCCCTTTTAGCCCTAACCGGGTTTGGCTCAGTGGATAGAGCATCGGCCTGTGGACTGAAGGGTCCCGGGTTCGATTCCGGTCAAGGGCATGTACCTTGGTTGCGGGCACATCCCCAGTAAGGGGTGTGCAAGAGGCAGCTGATCAATATTTCTCTCTCATCGATGTTTCTCACTATCCCTCTCCTTTCCTCTCTGTAAAAAGTCAATAAAATATATATTAAAAAAAAAATCCCCTTTTTATCCACTCCCCCTAATCTGGACAACCATTGCAAAGCGATATTCTGAGGAAAACTCAAGACTTCCTGGTAGCCTTTCATTGTGTTTTATAAGGTAATTTTTAGGACAATGTACCATAAATTTATGTGATATACCCAAGCACAGCCTTTTTAAAAAAAGAAATCCTTGCCCAAGGATTTTTTTAATGATTTTTTTTTTTTTTTAAGCAAGAGAGGGAGGGGAAGAGGGAGGGAGAGAGAGACAGACAGACAGACAGAAAGACCCCCTACCTGGGGATTGAACCCTAACCTAGGGATGTGCCCTGACCAGGAACCAATCGAACCTGACACCTTTTGGTGTATAGGAAAATGCTCCAACCAACTGAGACACCCAGCCAGGGCTACAGCTTTTAAACAGCTAAGCAAATACCTCAATAATCCCTCCAAAGCTGGGTGACAGGTCAAAAAAGGCATAATTTTCTATTGTACAGTATACTGTACTTTTAAATAACATTTTATTAATTAAAAAGTAAAATATGGTCACCATAGAAAATTTAGAAAAAGTATCAATAAAAAAAAATCACCCATAGGTAATTACTGTTAAAAGTTTTTTGGGTACATCTCATTCTAGTCATTTTGTGTTGCAGTTTCTTTATCAATGGTATTGAAGACTAGTAGTTGCATTATGTGCACACTTAATTACATAAATTCAAATCATCAGTGTTTATGATTTCAATCACAAGCACCCCTCCCCCCGCCCCCCAAAGTAAGGATGAGATGGGAGCAGTCTCAGTTATTAACTTCTTGTGAGTAGCTGAGATTCTAATGTTTAAATATAGGTCTGAACTGCGCAGGTCCACTTATACGGGAGTATTTCTTCAATAAATATGTAGAGTACTGTAAATGTATGTTCCTTCTAGTCAATCTGTTTATATCTCTATTCCTTCAGATAGCACAGGGGTTTATTAGGTTAAAGGATATGATACTCGTGTTTTTAAAGGTCTTAATATATGCTACCATAATGTCTTCTACAAAGCTAAATGTGCTTTCATCATCTTTCTTATCCCTATCCACATCCCATATAATCCCACGAAATAAAACTTTTGTGATTCATTTATGTTATTTTAAAAGAAAAATTACTGCCAGACAAAATCTCTAAATGCATTATTCAAAGATAATGCATGCTGTTTTCAAAAGAAACATCAACAAAATGGCAACCAGTCAAATGGGAGAAGATATTTGCAAACAATACCTCTGACAAGGGGTCAATATCCAAAATATCCAAAATATATAATGAACTCATACAACTCAACAAAAGAACAATCCAATTAAAAAATAGGCAGAGGACATACAAATGGCCAACAGATATACGAAAAGATGCTCAACTTCACTAGCTATAAGGAAAAGGCAAATCAAAGCCACAATTATATACCACCTCACGTTAGAATGGCTATTATCAATAAGATAAGAAATAATAAGTATTGCAGAGAATGTGGAGAAAAAGGAACCATTATACACTGCTGATGGAAATGTAAATTGGAGCAGTCTCAATGGAAAACAGTATGGAGGTTCCTCAAAAAATAAAGAATAGAGCTACCATATGACCCAGCAACTCCTCTTTTGGGTATCTACCCAAAATATTTGTAAAGATATAGGTATTCCTATGTTCACTGCAACATTATTCAGTGGCCAAGACATGGAAACAACTTAAATGTCCTTTGACTGATGACTGGATAAAGAAGATGTGGTATGTATATACAAGTGAATACTACACTCAGCCATAAAAAAAAGATGGAATATTGCCATTTGAGACAACATGGGTGGATCTTGAAAGCATCATGCTAAGTGAAATAAGTCACATAGAAAAGGACAAGATCATAAGATTTTATTCATATGTGGAATATAAAACAAAAAACAACAAAAGAAAAAACAAAATAAACTCACAGACACAGACAACAGCTTGGTAGTTACCAGAGGGGAAAAGGGGGAGGTCGAAGAGGGTAAGGGGGGAAGAATACTAGATTTTGGGTGGTAAGTACACAATAAAATATAGAGATGTTATATTATAAAGTTGTACACCTGAAACATATAATGTTAATAACCAATGTTACCCCAATAAAATTAAATTTTTTTAAAAAAGTAATGCTGGCCCAGCTGGTATGGCTCAGTAGTTGATCATCAACCTATGAACCAGGAAGTCATGGCTCAATTCCTGGTCCAATTCCCAGTCGGAGCACATGCCTGGGTTTCGGGCTTGGTCCCCAGTGTGGGGCACACAGGAGGCAGCCAATCAATGATTCTCCCTCAGCATTTATGTTTCTCTCTCTCTCTCCCTCTCCCTTCCTCTCTGAAATCAATAAAGAAATATTTTTTTAAAAAAGAGATTGTTATAGAACTAGAGATGTGCATTGCATTTTCAAACATCAATATATCCATCTAAATATCAACATATTAATTGCCCATATTCCTGTTCTTCATGTTTGACTCCTGCCTTAATAACTCAAATGTCAAAGTGAAAGGTAACGAAAATTTTTTCTTCTAGAAGGACAAGTATGCCCCCCAACCCTCCATTGTGTGAATTTTGGTTACTTTTGCTCTCTCAACCTAAAATATCCTATATAATAAAAGCCTAATATGCTAAGTGTCTGGTCAACCTGTTGGCCATTCAATCAAAGCATAATATGCTAAGTGTCTGGTCAACCTGTTGGCCATTCAATCAAAGCATAATATGCTAATGATATGCTAAGGCCACTCAACCACTCGCTATAACGTGCACCACGGGGGTCCCTCGGCCTGACCTGCGCCTTCTCGCAATCTGGGACCCCTCAGGCGATGTTGGAGATCCGGTTTCGGCTCATCTCACAGGCCAGACCGAGGGACCGTTTAGTCACAATTCAATATTTGAATTGTCCTTATTTGTCCTACAAGATGGTCTATGGTAAACTTTTATCTTGTAGGCTTCTATCCTTTTTATGTTTTTCTGGAGATTTTTTTTAAAGGAAAGGAGCAATTTTATATTTTCCCCCTATTTCAGAACATTCGCCCTTAGTTAACAGAATTATTAAATCAAAGGAACAGTAAGAATAGACCATACTAGGTTGTGAGATCTTAGAATGATACTTGTAAAAATATTTTAAACTAAGTCAAATTCATTTTTAAGAGAGGGGACGCATCTCTCTCTACTCTTCTTGGTATCATATCTGGGAAGATACTTCTGCTCCACTCCCAAGGTGCTGAGTTAGAGAGAATACTTGTGTTCCCTTCCACCCTTCACTTTTTCATGCATAGAGTAAGGTCTGTTAACTGTATTTACCGCTTGCTGGAAGAGAAGTGATGAAATATGAAAACAATTATATATTTAATAAAATAAGTATACATTCATACATTACACTGATAATAAAAGAAACTAAGTACTTTAAAAATTAAGTACTTACTGTGTAATTGAATTTTGAACACTCTTTTCATTTAAAGTCATCCCAGGAGGTGGGTCATTTTGCAAAGCCAACAGTTCTTTCTGCAGTCGTTTCTAGAAAAAAATACCAATAATAATTTGTACCTTTTTGTTATATGTCTAAATATATTTATAAAAATTGATGTTGTAAAGGGTTATGAAGAGCAGCCAGCTATCTACAAAACTTCATAGCTATTTCATGGAGGTTTGTAAGGTCTCAGCCTAGGTTATAAGTGTTGAGTGTTAGTAGTGCTTCTTTTACTGTTTTTCAACTATAAATATAATCCAAAAGAACATGTCATTTCAGACATGAATAAGTTTTAAATAGTTATTTATAATTTACAACCCATATTTGTTTTCTTAAATATGATCACCTGCACATTTTTAATCTTTCAACACCAGAATATAACATATCAGGGCCCAAGATATGTAAATTTATTTTCTGATATAACAGATGCCCCCAAATGGCTATGTAGTTTGCTTTCTTGTTTGTACAGCTTTTATTGTCCAACTCTTTAGTTATTATCACCAGTGTACATTAATTTATAGTACACAACAACAACAAACTCACAGAAGCTCACAATTTATGGGTTTAAAATCCAAATAATTAGAATTGTATGCAACATAATAAAGATTATGAATAAACATCTTTTCTTGGATTAGACAAACATAAATATCTGTTCAGAACTCAAGAACTTGCTACTTAAAAGCTAGTATCAAAAAAAAGAGCTAGTATCTGCTTTTTTCTGGACAAATATTACTATCAATATAGCAATGTTTCTAGATCTTTTCAATATATGACATCTTTAAATAAGCTTAACATAACCCAACACCAATACAGTTTAGAAAACAACTCCCCTTCTTTGTTGAGAATCACTGTAACAGAACTTATAAATGGCTCTTTAGTTGCCAAGAATGAAAAGTTTTCCTCAGACGTTACAATATCATAATTGAAAGTAACGATGAAAATAAAATATCAACTACATACAATTCCCCCCAATCCCATTCTGACCACATCCCACATTATCTAGCAAAAGGGTTTGTTTTGGCAACTATATCATGTTATTTTGGTGTAACAAACTCCAACTCATCTTCAGTGCTGGCATTACATTGACTAACATTTACTGCTTCATGTGCTCTTTTAAAAATTTATTTATTATTGACTAGAGGACCGGTGCACGAACTTTGTGCACTCGGGAGGGGTGGCGTCCCTCCGCCTGGCTTGCACCCTCTCGCAGTCCAGGAGCCCTTGTGGGATGTCCAACTGACAGCTTAGGCCCGGACCAGGCCTAAGCCGTCAGTCAGACATCCTTAGCACTGCCATGGAGGCAGGTGAGGCTCCCGCCACCACTGTTGCACTTGCCAGCCGTGAGCACAGCTTCTGGTGCACTGACCACCGGGGACAGCTCCTATGTTGAGCATCTGTCCCCTAGTGGTCAGTCTGCATCATAGCGACCAGTCGTTCTACCATTCGGTCATTTTGCATATTAGCTTTTTATTATGTAAGATTGACTGACTGATTTTAGCGAGAGAGGAAGAGAGAGGGAGGAGAGGGAGAAATATCAATTTCCTATTCCATTTATTGATGCATTCATTGATTGATTCTTATATGTGCCCTGTATGGGGATCAAACCTGCAACTTGGCATGTCGGGATTACACTCTAACCAACCGGGGGACTTTCTCAATGTCATCAGCAATGTGCAAAAGTGTTTGTTTTCTTTGCAATCTTGCCAGAACTAAAGGTAATCATCCTCATCAATTTCTGTGAAGTTGGCAAAAAAAATATTCTACCTTGCTTGCTGTTTAAATTTATACTGCTAATGGCTACTAGAATAAATTTTTGTTGTCTACTAACTTAAAATCTGTAAGGCTTTCCCAGTTTGTCATTTGCCCTTCAACTTTGATGTTTGCCATGCACACACTTAAAAGTTATATTATTAAATATATTTTTTTTAAAAATCAAATAAATGACGATTTCATTAAAAAAAAGAAGAACCTGAAATTTAATTTTGGTTATTTCATTTGTCCATTTTCTTTCCCTTTTTAAGGTCTGGATGAGACTTCTTGGGAAGCCTCTAAGAACTTTACTGTGGGCTACATGGGGCATTAGAAGCCAGTGCACTCATCCTCCGGACTCCTTCCCAGTGTCTGGAGGCGCTATCGGAACCACAGACCCGGCCAGGAGCTTCCCTAAGGCAGTAGAGTCGGGCCAGGGGGCCACTAGGCAGGCCCTAATTTTTTCTTTAAAAGAATTTATTTTAGAATCATGTCTTTCTGTATATTAACTTGGGGAATATCAGTTAATATTTAGGAAATAAGATTTGAGGTCAGCCATCTTCCAAAAAAAAAATTTTTTTTGCTCATTTAAAAAAGTACAAGTTAACTATACACCTTTTATCCATGAGTTTAGGAACTATAGTGATATGGCTTAGAAAGCATAATGGCCTAAGTATTTTCAAAATATAAGTTCATGTGGAAAAGAACTTTGTTTATGTGTGTGGAGGAAACCTATAGGTTTAAAATACTACGTCAGCCAATGATTTAAAAGACCTTTAATTGTTTTGTTTTTGAAGCCACCCTTGTCTTCCTATGAGGAAGAACTGAGAGGGGATGATTCTCTGTGTAAAACTCCAAATTGGTGGTGTTGACTTTTGAGCTTGAACATTTTCAGACTTGATTAAAACTTGGTTTATTCTAATTTCTGTATCAAAAGGGTTTTATGTGGTAACTAGTCTTATAACATGTATGTATCATATGTTTGTTCATCTAAAGCTTTTTAATCCAAATAAAAATGGAGTTTGCAAAGTGAAAAAAAAAATTAAATTTCACTGTGTTGGAAATGAAAATCTGTTTAGTCTTTGAAACACATTATTTGGCTTTCAGTAGACCACAGTCCTGATTTTTCTCCTTTGTGACCACTCACTCCTTTTGGGCACTACTGTACCCCGAAAGCATGAGGAAGTGATTTATACATTTATCTCTCTTTAGGCTATGGGCTTTTAAAAAACAGTCTTGTAGCTTTTTGCATTCCAATCTGATTTTTGAAGATGTCAATTTAAAATAAGAATGAGTAGCTTGGAGAACCAAGATGGCGGCATAGGTTAACGCTGGAGTTTGCTGCTTTGAACAACTACTTCAAAAGTGAAACTAAAAGACGGAAAGGACATCACCCAGAACCACAGGAACGCTGGCTGAGTGGAAGTCCTACAACTAGGAGGAAAGAGAAACGCATACGGACACTCAGAGGAGGCGCAGTGCTGAAGTCAAATTCTGAGGTGCGGAGTGCGCGGAGCGGGCTGGCGGCGGAGGGCGTGGTTGTTGTTTTCAATCGGGAGGGAGTCGCAGACTCTGAGCTCCAGATACAGGCGAGTCTTTAGGGACCCAGACTCAAACGGGAGAAGCAGGACTGTCTGGCTTCGGTCAGAGCGAGTGCAGCTTTCTCTCCCAGCTTTGCAGCGGGTGCTCGGACTCAGAGAGGCAGAGCCCCTGGGGACAGGACTGAGAGCCGCCATAACTGCTCTCTCCAGCCCACCCTGTTGATCCTGTGCTACCCGCCCTGCCCAAGCCCTGCACAGAGGCATTGCCGGATAGCCTCAGGCAAAGGCTAGATTAGCACCTCCCTAGAGGACAGAAGTTCTCTCACTGCTGACACAGCTGATTCTCATAGCCACTTGGCCTGGAGGTCAAACCCTCCCTGGTACTAGCTACAACAATCAAGGTTTAACTATAAGACTGCAAACAAAGACCACTAGGGGGTGCACCAAGGAAGCATAACAAAATGCGGAGACAAAGAAACAGGACAAAATTGTCAATGGAAGATATAGAGTTCAGAACCACACTTTTAAGGTCTCTCAAGAACTGTTTAGAAGCCGCCGATAAACTTAATGAGATCTACAAGAAAACTAATGAGACCCTCGATGTTATATTGGGGAACCAACTAGAAATTAAGCATACACGGACTGAAATAAAGAATATTATACAGACTCCCGACAGCAGACCAGAGGAGCGCAAGAATCAAGTCAATGATTTGAAATGCGAGGGAGCAAAAAACACCCAACCGGAAAAGCAAAATGAAAAAAGAATCCAAAAATGCGAGGATAATGTAAGGAGCCTCTGGGACAGCTTCAAGCGTACCAACATCAGAATTATAGGGGTGCCAGAAGATGAGAGAGAGCAAGATATTGAAAACCTATTTGAAGAAATAATGACAGAAAACTTCCCCCACCTGGTGAAAGAAATGGACTTACAGGTCCAAGAAGCGCGGAGAACCCCAAACAAAAGGAATCCAAAGAGGACCACACCAAGACACATCATAATTAAAATGCCAAGAGCAAAAGATAAAGAGAGAATCTTAAAAACAGCAAGAGAAAGTAACTCAGTTACCTACAAGGGAGTACCCATACGACTGTCAGCTGATTTCTCAACAGAAACTTTGTAGGCCAGAAGGGAGTGGCAAGAAATATTCAAAGTGATGAATAGCAAGAACCTACAACCAAGATTACTTTATCCAGCAAAGCTATCATTCAGAATTGAAGGTCAGATAAAGAGCTTCACAGATAAGGAAAAGCTAAAGGAGTTCATCACCACCAAACCAGGATTATATGAAATGCTGAAAGGTATCCTTTAAGAAGAGGAAGAGGAAGAAAAAGGTAAAGATACAAATTATGAACAACAAATATGCATCTATCAACAAGTGAATCTAAGAATCAAGTGAATAAATAATCTGATGAACAGAATGAACTGGTGATTATAATAGAATCAGGGACATAGAAAGGGAATGGACTGACTATTCTTGGGGGGGAAAGGGGTGTGGGAGATTCGGGAAGAGACTGGACAAAAATCGTGCACCTATGGATGAAGACAGTGGGTGGGGAGTGAGGGCGGAGGGTGGGGAGGGAACTGGGAGGAGGGGAGTTTTGGGGGGGAAAAAAGAGGAACAAATGTAATAATCTGAACAATAAAGATTTAATTAAAAAAAAAAAAAGAATGAGTAGCTTCATTTATTGACGGCTTTCCATTTCCTAAGGGGGGGAAAGTTTCAATAAGTTATTAGGAGTTAAGGTCTCTAGAAGTGTATTTAGAATTCTGTAGGAAAGAAAACATTTTCTTAATATGCCTGAATCAGTATTTTAAAATAAAATTTTATTGCTTAGCATCTCACCCAGAAATAAATGGCAATTGTTATAACTATTTTTTAAATATATTATTATTGATTTCAGAGAGGAAGGGAGAGGGGGAGAGTTAGAACATCAGTGATGAGAGAGAATCATTGATTGGCTGCCTCCTCCATGCTCCCTACTGGGGATTGAGCCCGCAACCCAGGCATGTGCCCTTGACCAGAACTGAACCCGAGACCCTTCAGTTTGCAGGCTGACGCTCTATCCACTGAGCCAAACCAACTTAGGGCTGTTATAATTATTACTATATTGCCGGAGAGGGGGAATAGTGGTTGTTATTGTCATGATATTAATGAGCACCAACAAATTTTTTTCTAATCTTGCTCCCCTATTATCCTTTCATCTTTAGTTTGTTTTAGATGAAATTGGAAAGAAAACTTACTGGCCATTGTATGTACTGCTGTATTAGCAAGCTTTGTCATATATATATATATATATATATATATATATATATATATATATATATATATATGGCTACATTTTTAGTATTTTCCCTCACTTCTGTTTCTTCCTATGCTAAACAAGGATTTCTATCTTTTAAAATAGTTTCTTAAATCTGTCACTTTGAGATAAAACTTCACAAGATGTGAGGCCTAACTCCCCATCCCCTTAAACTTGCTCCATTTCTCATCACATTTTTTTTAAAATATATATTTTATTGATTTTTTACAGAGAGGAAGGGAGAGAGATAGAGAGTTAGAAACATCGATGAGAGAGAAACATCGATCAGCTGCCTCCTGCACATCTCCCACTGGGGATGTGCCCGCAACCCAGGTACATGCCCTTGACCGGAATTGAACCTGGGACCTTTCAGTCCGCAGGCCGACGCTCTATCCACTGAGCCAAACCGGTTTCGGCTCTCATCACATTTTAATATACCATATACTTACTTGTTTTGTTATTATTTACTGACCATCTCCCCCCTCCCCCCCATCATTTAAGCTTTACAGGCCCAGGAATCTTGTCAGTTTGTCCCTTTACGCATTGCCATTGTTTGTATCTAAGAGAAATATATTCTGTTCTTTTTTGTTTGTTTAAAATATATTTTTATTGATTTCAGAGAGAAGAGAGAGAAACAGCAATGCTGAGAGAGAATCAATGATCGGCTGCCTCCCACATGCCCCACAGTGGGGACCAAGCCCACAACCCGGGAATGTGCCCTTGACCAAAATCAAACCCAGGACCCTTCAGTCCGCAGGCCGATGCTCTATCCACTGAGCCAAACTGGCTACAGCTTGTTCTGGTTTTGATTTATAATGACAGAACTATCATTTAAATGTTTTGTGCCTTGGTTTCAACATACATTAGTGTGGGATAATACTTACATAAATGCATTAGTTTAGAAGCTGAACTGCTTTATATATTAATGGCCTTTTTAGGATGCTATTTAAAAATATTTTAAAAATTCATTTTAGAGACAAGGGAAATATCAACTGGTTGTCTCCAACTGGGGATCAAACCTGTAACCTTTCAGTATATGGGATGACATTCCAGCCAAGTGAGCAATACTGGCCAGGGCACTTTTTTTTTTTTTAACTAGGAGCGTATCGTTTGATGTGGTATTCTTTAACTTAAACAGTAATGTACACTATAAAACAAACATCTTAGTACATATTTATACTGTCATACCCATCATCTTCAGCTGTCTGAAAAAGGAAATGATCAGGAGCTGAAGCAGCAAAAATCACATTGGGATGAAATGCCATAATATAGCACTGTGTGACACAATGTGGACCTGTTGCTGGGTCATGCTTTTATTTTATGAGGACTTGGAAAAATCATTCTTAATTTCTCTAGTTAGTTTCCATGAGGTGGTATGTAATACAGTTTAAGCGCACATGAAGCAGGCACTGGCCAAGTAGCTCTATAGAAAACAAAAACAAAGTGAATTCGGGGACACTGAAATTTTGCCTTGGGGGTTTCTACCAAGCAAAGGGTGGGGGTGGGAGGAACCAAAAAGTGAGGAATCTAACAGACCCACATAAAACTGTGACCCCATCAGTGTAAGAAGGATGAACAAGGTAGAGGGTGCAGGAGACAGCAGTGAAATCTGCCTGTTTTGAACTCAGCAATGAGTAGAGGGAAAAATTCTTCCACGAAATGTCATAACCTCAAGTGGACATCTACAGGGGTGTACAATATGAACTACTACCTGAGAACCTTAGGCAAGAATTTAATTAAAAGTGTTCCATGAAGTAATGCCCCAGGCCACTGACAGAGCAAATAAAAGTCCTGGAAAAATACAAGTTCTATCTTTTGAAGCAACAATTTCACTTCTCAGAATCTAGAAAGATACATTCAAAAATTCATAAAGACCAAATGAGAAATTATTCAGAAAACAATAGCATGCAATACTTGATATAATAAAAATCTATCTTCCCCAGCTGGAAAAGCACTAGTTCCCCAATTAATTTACCTTATGTTCTTGTAGCATTTATATAACTGAGCAACTCCAAGGCAGAAATTATGGTCTATTCATCTTTGTATTCCTAGCATTCAAAACTGTGCTAGGAATATGTATTTTTGCCTCACTGTTTGTAGGAGAAAAATCCATAAACAATATATGTATCAACAGGTTATACAAATTATGACATATGAAAACAAGACTATTAAAAGCATAGAGAATTATGTGGATCTAGGTGTACTAACAACAAAAGCACTGCAAAATATTGAAATAAAGAAAAAGCAAGCAGCAAAAACACATAAAATCCTTTTTTTTAAAAATTTTAAAGTATATTTTATTGATTTTCTACAGAGAGGAAGGGAGAGGGATAGAAACATCGATGAGAGAGAAACATCAATTCAGCTACCTCCTGCACACTCCCTACTGGGTATGCGCCCGCAACCAAGGTACATGCCATTGACCGGAATCGAACCCGGGACCCCTCAGTCCACGGGCCGACGCTCTATCCACTGAGCCAAACCAGTCAGGGCCACATAAAATCCTTTATGTTAAAACAAAATCAAGAGATTTATTTACCCAGATGTCATATAACACATACAAGAGATAAGAAAGAAGCACATCCAACTACTTTACAGTAGTTCCCTACTAGTAGTAGAAATGCAGAGAGAGGACATCCCTATTTGCACTATATACTTTTATATTATGACTATTTACAACAAGTAGAAGGGTATTTCTTGTATAATTAGAAAATAAATTTAAGGGCCCAATGGATAAAAAAACACGTCCACATAAAAACATGTCCACGAATGTTCATAGCAACATTATTTATAATAGCCACAATGTGGAAGCAACCCAAATATCCATTAACTGATGAATGGGGTAAACAAAATATGCTGTATATATAAAGTGGAATATTATTTTGCTATAAAAAGAATGAAGTACTAATACATGCTGCAACATGGATGAACCTCAAAAACATTATGCTAAGTAATGACAAAAAAGTCAGTGACAAAAAACCACATATATACCATTTACATGAAATGTCCAAAACAGGCAAATTTATACACACAGAAAGTAGACAGGAATTTGCCAAGGGATGGGGAGACTATCAAGTGGGGTATCGGAGAATACATGCTTACAGGCACAAGGTTTCTTTGGGAATTATGAAAATATTCTTATATTAAATTATGGAGATGGTTGCACACCTGATTGTACACTTTAGATGGGTGAATTTTATGACAGATAAATTACATCTAAATAAAACTCAATGATAGATTAAACAGCAGATTAAACACAGGTGAAGAGGGAATTAGTACCTAAGCGGAAGATCGGAAGGCTTTTTCCAGGATGTAACACAAAGGGAACACAAAAGAGAATGGAAGGCAACATTTAAAGAGATAATGCCTGAAAATTTCCCAGAATTGTTGAATACATCAGTCCTCAAATTCAAAAGCCCAATGAATTCCAAAAAACATAAAAAGAATTCCAAACTTAAACACATCACTGTGAAAGTACAGAACACCATCTAAAATAGAGTTAATTCTAAAACCATAGAGAAAATATATATTACCTACAAAACTACAAAATTCAGAGTGATGGTTATCATTAAAATATTCATTTTTTTAATCTCAATTCCAGTTGACATGCAGTATATTAGTTTCAGGTGTACAATATAGTAGACATTTATATAACAAAGTAATTACCTCGGTAAGTATAGTCCCCATCTGACACCATACATAATTATTACAATATTATTGACCATATTTTCTATGCTGTACTGTCCATTCCCATGACTATTTTCTTATCTGGTAATTTGTACATCTTAACCCCCTCCCATCCGGCAACCGTCAATTTGTTCTCCACATCTATGAGTTTGTCTGTTCATTTATTTTGTTTTTTAAGTTCCATATGTAAGTGAAACCATATGGTATTTGTCTGATTTATTTCACTTCGCATAATACCCTCTAGATCAGTGGTTCTCAACCTTCCTAATGCCACGACCCTTTAATACAGTTCCTCATGTTGTGGTTACCCCCAACCATAAAATTATTTTCGTTGCTACTTCATAACTGTAATTTTGCTGCTGTTATGAATCGTAATGTAAATATCTGATATGCAGGATGTATTTCCATTGTTACAAATTGAACATAATTAAAGCATAGTGATTAATCACAAAAGCAATATGTAATTATATATGTGTTTTCCGATGGTCTTAGGCGACCCCTATGAAAGGGTCGTTCGACCCCCAAAGGGTTCGCAACCCACAGGTTGAGAACCGCTGCTCTAGATCCATCCATGTTGTAGCAAATAGCAAGATTTCTTTTTTTCTTTTTTTTACAGGAAGGGAGAGGGATAGTTAGAAACATGGATGAGAGAGAAACATCGATGAGAGAGAAACATCAATCAGCTGCCTCCTGCACACCTCCTACTGGGGATGTGCCCTTGAAGATAAATTGTCAAGGTACATGCCCTTGATCGAAATCGAACCTGGGACCCGCAGGCTGACACTCTATCTACTGAGCCAAACCAGTTAGGGCACAAGATTTCAATCTTTTTTTCTAATGGTAGAGTAATAATCTATTGTACACATATACTATAACTTCTTTACCTAAAAGCTGTAACTATGTTTAAGGGTAAAAAGGCTATCAGAAACCAGTCTGCATTTCATAGACATCAGTAAATATTCTGTCCTCCGCAAGATCTGAGAGAACCAATCACAAAATCCCTAGAACAAAACCTCACCCCACACAACCTCATACCCTCTCTTCCCACGAACACACACAGACAGATATACACCCAGACACATCCTAAAGAATAAAACATTTGGAAAAGGGATACAACATCAAGAATGAGAAGTAACCTGAAACACAACATTTCTGTTTTTAGGGAGAAAACGATCACATAATTTCAGTATCAGTGAAGCAAGTTCTGAGATGATTTGCTGTCAACATTTTAAGGTTTGTGAACTGGAAGCTTAAGAGAAAAACACTGCCCTAGCCAGTTTGGCTCAGTGGATAGAGCATCAGCCCGAAGACTGATTCTTCTTTCTTCTCCAGGTTCAATTCTTGCCAAGGGCATGTACCTCAGTTGCAGGCTCGATCACTGGTCCTGGTTGGAGCACATGCAGGAGGCAACTAGTCGATGTGTCTCTCTCACATTGATGTTTCTCTATGTCCCTCCCCCTCTATTCCACTCTCTCTAAAAATCAATGGAAAAATATCCTCGTGTGAGGATTAATTTTTTTAAAAAAAGAGAGAAAAACACCTACCATCAGAAAAAAAAACACAGAATTTCATTGAGGCATTATCTACAAAGTGAAATAATCATCAACCAAATATTAATCTAGTTGAAAGAGATGCATGTAATTAACAGAAAATTTACACTAATTTTAAAATACTATATACGGAGAACCAAGATGGCGGCATAAGGTATAGACCTGTGCGTGCTGCCTCCCATAACAACACTGAAACTACCAACTGTAAGACAAAACAGCTATCATTCAGAACCATGGGAAAGCTGGCCCAGTGGAAGTTCTACAACTGGAAGGAAAGAAGGAAGCACACTGAGACTGAGTAGGAGGTGCAGAGGGCCAAGAGCAGAGGTACGGAGTCGCGCGCCAGGAGGGCTGCAGCTGGATGTGCAGTTTTTTTCTATCAGAAGGGGATACAAGCTCTCGAATCCACTGAGCTTGTTTGGGGTGGGATTCTGAGGTCCCAGACCCTTACGGGGAGAGGCGGGACTGCCTTGCAGCGGGTTGGAGAGCGAGGGTGGCTTTCTTGCGGAGCTGCTTGCCAGCACTGGAGTTGCGGAGACGCCATTGCTGTTTGCTCCGCCCTGGTGATTCTCTGAGACCCCGCCCTACTCAATTTACATCCCCACCCAAGCTGTGCCAGTGGCACAAAAGGAATCACCTGTGCTATTGCAGCCTGACCCAAGAAACTGCAGATTTCAACTCCTGGCATCCATAAGGGACACACTCAAGAAGCAGAATCAGGTTCGGAGGAAGCCGGAGCCGGACCCTGCTGGGCGGGAGACATGGAACCGCTGTACCAGCAAACGCACAAGCAGGTCCACCAGATCCAGTCTCACATGGGACGCCGGGAGACGGCAGACAAGCAGTCTGTGCAATTAGTAGAAAACGAAATCCAAGCAAGCATACCAGATATTCAGCCAGCTAGAACACCTGGAGATTTTGTCCAGCAAGGAGCCCCCCAACAAAAGACAGAATGCCAAACTTCGTGTTGACCAGTTAAAGTATGATTTCCAGCACCTGCAGACTGCTCTCAGAAACTTACAGCATCAGCGATACGCAAGGGAGCAGCAGGAGAGACAGAGAGGAGCTTCTGTCTTGCACCTTCACCCCCAATGTGGGATGCGGTGCCCCCTGCTAGGCTACGTGAGGCTGCGACGGCCCCTGCGAGGCTGTGTGAGGCAGCGACGGCCCCTGCGAGGCTGTGTGAGGCAGCGACGGCCCCTGCGAGGCTGCGACAGCCCCTGTGAGGCTGCAACGCCCCCTGTGAGGCTGCGACGGCCCCTGCGAGGCAGCAACGCCCCGTGAGACTGCATGAGGCTGCGACGGCCCCTGCGAGGCTGCGATGGCCCCTGTGAGGCTGCAACGCCCCCTGTGAGGGTGCAACGCCCCGTGAGACTGCATGAGGCTGCGACGGCCCCTGCGAGGCTGCGATGGCCCCTGTGAGGCTGCAACGCCCCCTGTGAGGGTGCAATGCCCCGTGAGACTGCATGAGGCTGCGACGGCCCCTGCGAGGCTTCGTGAGGCTGCGACGGCCCTTGCGAGGCTTTATGAGGCTGCAACGGCCCCTGCGAGGCTGCAACGCCCCCTGTGAGGCTGCATGAGGTGGCGATGGTCCCTGCGAGGCTTCGTGAGGCTGTGACGGCCCGTGTGAGGCTGCAACGGGCCCTCTGAGGCTGCAACGGCCCCTGTGAAGCTACGATGGCCCCTGAGAGGAAGTGACGGCTCCTGCGAGGCTGTGATGGCTCCTGCGAGGCTGCGACGGCCCCTGTGAGGCTGTGTGAGGCTGCAACAGCCCCTGCGAGGCTGTGTGAGGCTGCGACGGCCCCTGCTAGGCTGCAACGGCCTCTGCAAGACTGTGACGCCCCCTGTGAGGCTGCGTGAGGCTGCGACGGCCCCTGCGAGGCTGGGACGCCCCCTGTGAGGCTGCGATGGCCCCTGCTAGGCTGCAATGCCTCCTGTGAGGCTGCGACAACCCCTGCAGGGCTGCGTGAGGCTGCGACGGCCCCTGCTAGGCTGCAACGGCCCCTGCGAGACTGCAACGCCCCCTGTGAGGCTGCATAAGGTGGCGATGGTCCCTGCGAGGCTGCAACAGCCCCTGTGAGGCTTTGTGAGGCTGCGACGGCCCCTGCGAGGCTGCGTGAGGCTCCAACGCCCCCTGCGAGACTGCAACGCCCCCTGCGAGGCTGCGACGGGCCCTCTGAGGCTGCGACGGCCCCTGTGAGACTGCATGAGGCTGCAACGGCCCCTGTGAGGCTGCGTCGGCCCCTGCGAGGCTTCGTGAGGCTGCGACGGCCCCTGCGAGGCTGCGTGAGGCTCCAATGGCCCCTGCAAGACTGCAACGCACCCTGCGAGGCCGCGACGGGCCCTCTGAGGCTGCAACGGCCCCTGTGAGACTGCATGAGGCTGCGACGGCCCCTGTGAGGCTACAATGGCCCCTGAGAGGCTGCGACGGCCCCTGCTAGGCTGCAACGGCCTCTGCAAGACTGTGACGCCCCCTGTGAGGCTGCGTGAGGCTGCGTCGGCCCCTGCGAGGCTGTGACAGCCCCTGGGAAGCTGGCGGAACCCCACAAGCCACCCAGACAGCTTCGTCGACGGCCCGCAAACCAGCTCGCAGCCCAACATACAATTATCACCCAAAGGGCGAGAGGGGCGAGAGCAGCTGTAGTGTTGCTTTCTCCTCACTTTTGGTAGCGAAATCCTCATTTTAAACATAAGAGGACACATTATTTTAAAAAGCCGTTACGTGGCTCTGTACCTTTCTGAGTAGAGCGTGAACAAGTCGTGAGAGACCTTTCCGAACACAGGGACACGTTGCAGATGGAAATAGCTACATTTTCCATGTGTATGACCTTTGACCGGGCAACAAAAAGCGTACTTATGGATGAGGACAGTGGAGGGGGGGGTAAGGGCAGAGGGTGGGGTGGGAACTGAGTGGAGGGGAGCTATGGGGGGGGGGGAGGGCAACAACTATAATAATCTGATCAATAAAGATTTATTTTTAAAAAAATTTAAAAATACTACATACTTTATCCTGTTTATTTTTTTTTTATCCTATTTAATTCTTCAGTTTGTTTAATTGGGCCAGGGAAGAAGCTGAAGCAAAAGGAATCAAAGACAGGGCAAGAAGCGATGTTTGCATATTGTTTATGACCTATTTGAGAGGGGGGGAGTATTTACTTAGAAAACATATGAGTGCTTACAAACAATAGAGTTGTCCTTAGTGAGTTAAAAATCTAATAAAGACAAAGTACCTCTATATTAAGTATGAGGCAGAAATGAAAAAATCCCATGAAAGAGGCAAAATGTGCTGAGAGCACATAAGGTAAAAAAAATGTGTACACTGTGAAAACAGGCTAAGTTTGGTGGGTTTATGACGTCAGGTATAAAGCTGTGAAGAACTAAAGTAGATTTGAGTAAAATATGAATTCAGAAAAATAGTACAAAGAGTGGAAGGACTAACTAATAACCTGCTAGAGAGGAAAAAAATATCCCAGAAACAATGACAAGATAAGGGGAGCTATTGAACTAGCCGGAATTCAAAATGGAATTTCAATATAAAAAGTGACTAAAAAACGTTGCTAAGTTTTCCTAGCAAGTAAAGGAGAACAACAGAATGTACACATCCGCAGTAATGTCCACTTCAACCTAAGGGCAAGTGAAGATAGACCCAGGACAGAGAATCAAAAACTACCTAACTCCCAGGGATATGAATGGGCTGAAAGAAAGTTCAGCATTGGTTTGCAAAGGGAGATGCCTGGCTCAGCAGTTGAGCATCTCAGGAGGTCACAGTATGACTCCTGGTCAGGGCACATGGCCAGGTTGGGGGCTCAATCCCCAGTGTGGGGCGTGCAGGAGGCAGCGATCAATGATTCACATCATCTCTCTCTCTCTCTCTCTCTCTCTCTCTCTCTCTCTCTCTCTCTCTCCCTTCCTCTCTGAAATCAATATATATTAAAAAAAAAAAAAAAAGGAAGATGCAAGGGCTAGCAGCAATGGCCCTAAAGAAAGGCTATTCACATTTTAATACAAGGCTCCTAAGATTATTTAAAACAACAATAAAAATTTGAGTGTGAGCCATGGTTTGGGTTTGGCTTGAAGGACAGAACGTTGGCCTGTGAAGTGAAAGGTCCCGGGTTCGATTCTGGTCAAGGGCATGTACCTCAGTTACAGTTCCCTACCCTAGTCGGAGGCATGTGGGAGGCAACCAATTGATGTGTCTCTCTCACATTGGTGTTTCTCCTCTCCTTCTTTCCACTCTCTCTAAAAATCAATATAAAAAATATCCTTGGACAAGGATTAAAAAAAATTTTTTTTAACAAAAAAAAAACACTTGAGGTTGTAATTATCCAACTCCAAAGATTCATGAAATAAAATTTGTAGGTTTATCTAGGTACACAACTGGTATATAGGAGAATCACTTAGCTCATAACCGAGTCTGGAGGACCACCCAGCAGCCATATCTTAATGCACTTGGTACACTAATCCTCCTCCACAAGGAACTCTCAGGGCAGTTACTTTGTTTCTTTGAATAAAATAGCTACCACAGTGGTCGGCAAACTCATTAGTCAACAGAGCCAAATATCAACAGTACAACGATTGAAATTTCTTTTGAGAGCCAAATTTTTAAAACTTAAACTATATAGGTAGGTACATTGTTATTAACTTAATTAGGGTACTCCTAAGCTGGCCTTTGCTAAAAACCTCCTCAATCTGATTGCTGAGGTCGACCCCTTCCAACTCTCCCATCCACACTCGTCTTGTATACTTGTTTCGTTTATCTCCTTTCATTCATCCTCTCTATATGTCCAAACCATCTCAACATACCTTTCTCAATCCTCAACACTACATCTTCTTTCACTCCACAACGTTCCCTAAAATTAACTTAATAAACTTTACTTAAAGTTTTAAGTCAACTTCACACTGCATGTGCGCGCCTGCACGTATTTGTAGAAGAGCCACACTCAAGAGACCAAAGAGCCGCATGTGACTCGCAAGCTGCGGTTTGCCAACCACTGAGCTACCAAATAAGATTTCACTAAATTATAAGGCAGTTAATATTGGCTCTGATATTTAGTTCAGGAAATGAATGCTCTTTAATAGAAATATGATTATGTGGACAGCAAGGAACATGTATAAACATTTTCACAGTCTCACAATTAATTCTTTTAAAAAAAACATATTTTTATTGATTTCAGAGAGGGAGAGGGAGATAGAAACATCAATGATCAGAGAAAATCATTGATTGGTTGCCTCCTGCACGCTCACTTACAGGGTATTGAACCCAAAACCCAGGCATGTGCCCTTGACCAAAACCAAGCCCGGAACCCTTCAGTCTGCAGGCCGATACTCTATCCACTGAGCCAAACCAGCGAGGGCTCACATTTGATTCTTAAAGCTCTCCCCAGATGTATCAACTTTCATATGCCTACCATCTCCTGAACTCTGAATCTGGTCCAAGATGTATTACATCATCCAATTTACAAAATCTGCACACCTAAAATCCCCCATTGTAGTGAAGATCAACTCTAAACTTAGGGTGTGCATTAGCTGAGAAAAAATCCAATGCCCAAGATTGCTCTCTGGGGATAGTTTTGTTTTGTTTTGTTTAAAGCTTCCCAGGTGACTTAAAATATAATGCCAAAACTGAAAACCAGTAACTCAAATTGTGTTGGCAACTCTAGGAAAAAAACTGGGGGGAGGTATTGATCTACAGTAGAAAATGGAAAAAGGCAAAAAAAGGAATCTGAATGTAGCAACATTACAATTGTTTAATTGATTTTAAAGAGAGGATGGGAGAGGGAGAGAAACATCCATATGCACAAAGAGAGAGAGAGAAACATGGATCGGTTGCCTTCTGTGCACATGACCAGGAATGGGACCCACAACCTGGGTATAAGAAGCTCTGATCCCAAGAATAAAAACCCTCAACCTTTTGGTGTACGGGACATCACCCCAACTGAGCCACACCAGCCAGGGCACAATGTTACTTTTTACCAGCTTTAACCAGGCTTCAATACATTCCAAATTAAAGGTGAACTGGTAATTTAAATAAAAATAGTCAATTCTCATTAAATTCACAGAAGTTATGCTCTATAAAGTCACAGCAAATATTGAACCACGGTTCCTAGGGGAAATACAGGGCTAGGTGCCTGTGATCCTCTGGTCACATTCAACCAAAAATAATAATGGTTCCTGTGTGTTTCTGTTTAAAGACACCTTAATATAGACTGTTGGTTCTTTAACACCGAACCTGAGGCCAACAGCACATGCCTGAACAAAGGTTACCTAACATACAGTCTTCCTGCAATTAGGAACACTAGGCAGCACTTCAGTCCTCCCCTTGGGAGCCATTTTAAAGACAGAAATGTGTGTGTGTGTGTGGGGGGGGGGGTGGTGTCGCATTAAATAGACTGAAAAAAGGACAACTGTTTACAGTACAATAGCTGAAACAAGGCAGAGCATCACCTTGTTTGACTCAGCTGGGAACATGAGCTTCCAGAAAGGGAAATTTTTTGGTCTTTTTGCCAATCGGTTGTGTAAATCACCATGAAAGCACCATAAATATCCATTATTAGTATTACAAATAATTTTACTGAGTAGACAGATTCAAAAATACAGAATCTGTGAATAAGGATGGGCTGTAGCAGTATCAAATCAAGGTAGTTCAAACTAACTGTCATAAAGACATGAATTCCATGAGGTTCCTACTAAGCACATCAAGAGCAAAGATGGCACCAACATATGCACTATGTAATTTTTTCCATTGGAATCCTTAAACTGGGTTTCTTTAAGAATGTAACAATTTTTCTCACAGCAAAATCTTCATACTAAAAAAATCTATATACCCCATTTGCTCAATATATCTTCCTTTCATGTAGTAAAAAAGCAAAATTATATTTTAATTAGTATTTCAATTACCTCTAATTACAAAATGCAGCAATGATTTTAAAGAAAGGATATGGCCCTAGCCAGTTTGGCTCAGTGGATAGAGCGTTGGTCCTCACACCGAAGGGTCCCAGATTCAATTCTGGTCAAGGGCATGTACCTCGATTGCAGGCTTGACCCTGGCCCCCATCAATGTATCTCTTTCACATGGATGTTTCTGCGTCTCTCCCACTCCCTTCCACTCTCTAAAAATCAATGGAAAAATATCCTCAGGTAAGGATTAACAAAAAGAAAAAAAGGTATGTTGATTGGACTACACCCATGTTTCTCTCATTGATGTTTCTCTCTCCCCCTCTCCCTTCCTCTCTCTAAAATCAATATAAAAATATGTAGGGGTTTTTAAAGACACAAACACACTTTGGGACAAAAATAGAAGGCATCTTATTAATTGCAAAACAGAGTAGCACAATGACTGCGAAGATGATTATCCTAGCTAATGCTTTTGTTCACTTAGACTTGACTCTACTATCCACTGATGTTTATCATTCAAAGGGAACACCTTTAATTCTACTGTTCCCCCTTTCTCTGGGCACTTGGTCCAACAGCTCCTGAATAACCCTATTCCCTGCCAGAACACCCAGCCAAACTTCTTAAATACCATAATTCTAGCTATATTCCCCAAGTCCCCAGTGCTCAGTAAGCCTCTGTATCCAAGATGACAATTTTCTAACTTTTGATTATCCTGTACCCTTCATAATGAGATCAACAAATAGTCATGTGGAATTTAATTGTAAAGGCAGCATGACTACAATAGTAATGTTGGTAAGAGCCCATATTCCACCTCTCTCAATCACTACATCCAATTACTTATGAGCAATGAAATTATGAATAATCCAAAATAATTTATTTCTAAGTCACCTGAAAATTAGCACACATTCATAGTCCATCTTTTGTTATTAAATCGAAAACTCCTTCCATCTAGCCAAATCAAGTCAATAGTCTAAGATCCAAAAATAAAAATAAAAAAATAGTCTAAGATCCAATTAGGTAAGAGAGGAAGAAAATGCAGAAAACCCACAAGAGTAATTCAACTGACCATGTCTCTCAATTATACCACTGTTTTTAGATTTGGCAAACATCAACTATTATGCACTGGCCTTCTAAGACCTTAGACCAGCCGTGGGCAAACTACGGCCAGCGGGCCGCATTCGGCCCGTTTGAAATGAATAAAACTAAAAAAAAAAAAAGACCCTACCCTTTTATGTAATGATGTTTACTTTGAATTTATATTAGTTCACACAAACACTTCATCCATGCTTTTGTTCCGGCCCTCCGGTCCAGTTTAAGAACCCATTGTGGCCCTCGAGTCAAAAAGTTTGCCCACCCCTGCCTTAGACATAACATAAGGGAGTCCACACCTGAAGTTAATAAATAAATCTGGATGGTCAAATTAGAAAAGTATACCACGTATATTTAAAACTTCCAACGTAAGAGAAGTCTGAATGAAACAGTTGTATTCTAAGATCAGAAAATATATTCAGTAGGCTAAGTTAGTTAAATACTTTATAATACATATTTGTGAATGAAATGAGCCAATAGGGAAAGAAAAAAAAAGATTAAACACAAAATGAAAATAAAACAACACACAAAATATAATTTTATGGTTTAGCGCAGTGGTTCTCAACCTTCCTAATGCCGCGACCCTTTAATACAGTTCCTCATGTTGTGGTGACCCCAATTTCATTGTTACAAATTGAACATAATTAAAGCATAGTGATTAATCACAAAAACATGTAATTACATATGTGTTTTCCGATGGTCTTAGGCGACCCCTGTGAAAGGGTCGTTCGACACCCAAAGGGGTCGAGACCCACAGGTTGAGAACCGCTGGTTTAGCTGAATACAGAATACCCCAATACTGCTATACTCTTATGAATGTTTAGAATCACATAAAAATTCTCTTAATAGTGCTTTTGTAGTTTGGAGACAGAAAGTTTGTAGCAAAAAATCAAGATCCCTAAAATGTTATATCTAAAAATTTGCTACAAAGAACTTTCATTTAGTATTTTAAGATTTCTAGAATTATCAAAATCAAATGTAAATCTCTCTCTTTAATCTAACTCCTACCAATTTTAAGTACCATCACGAGCCCACCATTCTCTAAGAATAGTTTCTTAAAACATAAACTGGCCCTTTCCCAATAGCTCAGTTCATTAGAGTGTCGTCCCGATATTCAAAGTTGTGGGTTCAATCTGCAGACAGGGCACATATAAGAATCAACCAATGTTTATCCAGCAAAGCTATCATTCAGAATGGAAAGTCAGATAAAGAGCTTCACGGATAAGAAAAAGCTAAAGGAGTTCATCACCACCAAACCAGCATTATATGAAATGCTGAAAGGTATTCTTTAAGAAGAGGAAGAAGAAAAAGGAACTCTTACCATTTGCCACAGCATGGATGGAACTGGAGAGCGGATAAATACCACAGGATCTCACTCATTTGTGGAATATAATGAACAACATAAACTGATGAACAAGGACTGATCCAGAGACGGAGAGGCATTGATTGGACTGTCGGGCCTTGGAGGGAAGGTAGGGGAGGGTGGGGGCAAGGGGGAAAGATCAACCAAAGGACTTATATGCAAGCATATAGGCCTAACCAATGGACACGGACAACGGGGGGGGGGGGGGGGGGTGAGGGGATGAGTGGGGGGGGTATAGGGTACACATATGTAATATCTTAATCAATAAAAAAATATTAAAAAAAAAAAGAATCAACCAATGAATGCATAAATACTAGTAAGTGGAACAACAAATGGATATTTCTCTCCCCACCCCCACCCCCACCCCACATCTTAAAAGGAAAGAAAAACAAACAATACATAATTCTTAGTGACTTGTGACTGTTCCAAAAACTGGGAAACCATGTCTCAAAGGGCTCACATGAGTTTGAAAACCACAATCTTGAAGGGTAAAGAACTCTAGCAACATGACAGAGCAGGGATTACCCAGCATTACAGGTGTGCCAGGGTACCGATCCTCATCCTCAGCGTTTCACACACCTAGCTGCAACCTCCAACTACCTCACCCATCTTAATGTGCTGTTCAAAAATTATTTTCTGCCAAAACCGGTTTGGCTCAGTGGATAGAGCGTCGGCCTGCGGACTGAAAGGTCCTGGGTTCAATTCCGGTCAAGGGCATGTACCTGGGTTGCGGGCACATCTCCAGTAGATGTGCAGGAGGCAGCTGATCGATGTTTCTCTCTCATCGATGTTTCTAACTCTCTCTATCTCTCTCCCTTCCTCTCTGTAAAAAATCAATAAAATATATTTTAAAAAAAAATTATTTTCTGCATGTGCCACAACCTGAAAAAATGTTGGGAGGCACGACTAAGATGATACTAAGTTACAACTTCAACTTTAAAATACATACTCTCCAAGGAGAAATGCAAAGTCTACCCATAGTTATGGATGCTAAAGAATACTTCATTTTTATCAACATGAGTAATCAAATTCTATGTTACATTTGTATAATATGCAAAATACAGTTCCTCTTACTGCTTAAGTAGCCTCTTCAGCAGCACTAATATCCTGCTGTGGCTAAAATAAAGAAATCTGGCCCAGCAGGCGTGGCTCGGGGGTGGAGCATCGACCTATGAACCAGGAGGTCACAGTTTGATTCCTGGTCAGGGCACAAGCCCGGATAACGGGCTTGATCCCTAGTGGGGTGTGTGCAGGAGGCAGCAGATCAATGATTCTCTCTCATCATTGATGTTTCTGTCTCTCCCTCTCCTCTCCTCTATGAAATCTATAAAAATATATTTTTTAAAAAATTTGAAAACTTTTTAGCTAAGGACTTGGTCAGAGCACAGCATTTGTGCACTCTATACTTCCTAAGCATTCTAACTGAAATTCCCCAAATATCCATTTCTTAACCTCCTTCCATGCTTTTTCTCCACAACACGATCACCTTCTAATATAATATGCAATTAACTTAAATATTTTGTTCCTGTCTCTCCCAATTAGACTTTTTATATCCAAAAAGACAGAAATCTTGTCTACTTCTGTTCACTGCTATATCCCCAGCACCTTAGATGAGTACCTGACACATAATAGGCCCTCAAAAAATTATTGATGAGTGAACAAATTTGATTGCAGCTTTATGTGTAATTTAATTGTTTTGAAAAAGTTAAGCTTTGCTCATAAGATGGTCAAGGAAAAAATTTGTTCACCAAAGACAGAACCACAGAAAGTTGTGTTGTGTTCGAAAAATCTTGATTTATGTATATTAAAGTATTTGTCAAGATACTACCAGGAATTTGAGATGTTTTAAAAATACAAATACAAAGAAAGACTTAGTCTTATTTTAGTTAAATTAGGGAACATCAGTTTTCCATTTCTCTCATCAGAAAGCACAAAGGAATAAAGGGTGATAGGACAGTCAAAGGTAGTACATGGGACACAAAAAAATGCAGTATTACACTGGCAAGTTTTTTCCCCATTGCTTAAGTCACCATGTAAAATTCATAATTATCAATATTAAGTTCTTTACTGACTCATTTTTCTCTCAAAAACAAAACTGCTGGCCCCAACCGGTTTGGCTCAGTGGCTAGAGCATCAGCCTGTGGACTGAAGGGTCCCAGGTTCGATTCCGGTCAAGGGCATGTACCTTGGTTGCGGGACATTCCCAGAAGGGGGTGTGCAGGAGGCAGCTGATCGATGTTTCTAACTCTATTCCTCTCCCTTCCTCTCTATAAAAAAATCAAGAAAATATATTTTTAAAAAACACCCTGCTCTTTCCAGACACTTGAAGCCTAAATCTAACCAGCAAATTAGTTATCCCCGTACTTCTCATGTGCAATACCATCACAAATATTGTGGATTTTAATCTTAATTCTGTCTTAAAACAAATATTTTTAGTCTTAATACAAATCATCTTAAATTGGTCACATAGCCCAGCTACCGTTCAACTGGTGTTCCAGTTCCTTTTGGGGCCTCAAATGACGGAACTTCTCTCACATCTCCGGGGAGATTAGTGTAAAGGATAATGTTTCCTGAAATTGTTCTTGTTTTTCCCCTGCACCATTTCATGACATCTCTTCAACTAGGAATGTTCTATACTTATTTTTTTTCTTCCTATTCTGCAGCAAAGTCCAGGGGGCGAAGCAAAGGTAAAAAACAAAACAAAACAAAACTGTATGAAGAACAGGTTGGAAGGGGCGAACACAAAAGCACAGAATTAAATGTGAACCCAAGTATGTGCACAAAAGAGGAAGATGATGAAAAAAAGGAGAAGAGATAAAAGAAAACCGCTGTTCTGGCCTACAAAGGAGTAAAACCCAGAGCGGGGAGACCTGCTGATTATTCAAGCGACAAAAGCACGAAATCCTTCTAAGAAAAAACGTGGTCTCTTTCTCTACTCGAGGCGCCGTCGTTAAATCCCAAGCGCGCCGGCGGGACACTCACGCGCGCGTCCCACCTCCTCTTCCCACGCGCTCGGACCCGGGGAGCCCTCGCCGGGAAACGAGGCGCAGACTGCGGATAACGTGGAGCCCATCTCTGCCAAACTCCAACTCTGGTTGCCATCTTTGCCAGAAAAACACATACACAATTCCTCGGATTCGGGAAATCGGGGCTCCGTGAAGTTGGAAAGCCGGGAAACCACGCACTGCCAAGCCAGGTCGCGGTGACACGGGCCGGCCAACAGCTCCGACCCGACGGAGGCTGCACCGAGGACCGGGGGGGAGAGAAAGGGCAAAGGGCCGGGGCCGGCCGCTACCGCCAGGGCGGGGCGGGGCGCCGCGGGGGAGGGCGACCTGCAGCCGAGCGACCCCGGGGGGTCCAGGGGTCGCGACTCGGCTCCCGGGACGTCGCGTAGCAGGCGGCGAGGGGTGTCGAGGGGCCGAGGGCAGCTTCGGGGAGCGGGAGGACGCGGGCTGCTGGGCGCGGAGAGCGGCGGCTCGGAGGGAAAGGTACCCGAGAGGCGAGAAACGAAGGGGCCAAGGGAGAGCCGAGGGGCCGGGCAGCCGGGGAGGCCGGCGTGGGAGGCCTGGGCAGCGGCCGCCGGGCGCCCTCCCCGGGAACGCCTTTGCAGCTCCCCCACCCGCAGCCCCTCTCGGGGCCGCTCCTGCCCCGGCGCCGGCGGCCAGAGCAGCTGTTTCCGCCGGGCCGGGGACCGCGGAGGGGAAGGCATCCCTGCGGCGGGCGGGCGGGCCGGCAGCGGCCAACTGTGCGAGCGGGAGGCGACAGCCGCCGAGCCAACGCCAAACTTCGCCCGTTCCTCCCCTTCGCCTTCTTTAGCCCCCAACTTCCCGGCCGGCTGGTGTCCGCTTCGACCGACCGAGCCCGCCGCCGCCCCCCCCCCCGCCCTTCTTTTCGCCGCCTCTCACTCCTCCCCAACGCCCGAAGCCTGGGGGGGGACTGGCGGCCAGGGCCGCTCCCGAGCCCGCCCGGTGCCCCTGAGCCCCAGACGCCGCCCCCGACGAAACGCTCGCATCCTCTCCGAGGCTCCCTCGCCCGCCCAGATGCTGCAAACTCCTCTCACCTGCATTGACGCCATGATGGAACCATCCCTCCCCCCCGAGGCCGGCGAGGCCAGAGACGCAGGGGGCGGAGCCGCCGTGCTCGCGTCACGCCGGGGGCCCAGCATCCCGGGCGCGGGGGCGGGGCCTCCGGTGGAAGGGAATGGCGCGACGGGATTGGCTGGCGCGCTGGGCGCCCGCGGGCGGGACGGGCGGGTTGGGGCGCGGGGGGGGGGGGGAGGTAGACGGCGCTGTCAGTATCCTCGGTCCCCTCCTGCGGTCGGGCGTCCGCGGCGAGCCCCCCGGCGGCCCCGATCGCGCGGGGCGTGCGTCTCCGGTTCTGAGCGGGCCGCGGTTGCTTTCTTTTCCGCCTGTTCCCCGAGATCCTGATGATGTCGGGACTCGTGGGTGTTTTGTTCTGTTTTTTTTTTCTGGTTTGTTTTGTTTTCCCAACCATAAGTAGATGGTGTACAGATGTTCCCCTTCGCAGGTCTTTCCGCACCTTTGGGCCCCCGTGCGCACCCTTGGGGCTGGAGAAAACTTTCCGCGGGGCTGCTTTCTGGTCTTTCCGCACATGGCAGGCTTCTCAGAGCCCTCATTTGGGAAGAGACACGGGTTTCCTTGTGCAACGGTCTGAGAATGGAAAGCAGAACAACACTTTGCTGTAAAGGCAAGCGTAGGTTTTGTAGAGCTGAAACTTGCCCGGAAGGGAAGGGAAATTTTTGAAATTGTTTTTTCCTCTGTGTGTGTGATTTCAGCCCCTGCATCCCAGCCCCTGAGTTTAAAACTTTACGTGTGTCAGTAATAGTTAACGGTGGTTAGAGCATTGACATTTGATTAGACATTTGACCCTAGACAGGAATTTCTTTGTTTAATGTATGTATCAGCGTCGCGCTATAACATACACGTATCTTCTATCACATCCATACTTCAGCCTGTTTCGTGGTGGACAGTTATGTGGTCATTCGACATGGGGATGTATTGAATAGGGAACGCTGAGCAGACAAAATTTATTCTGGGAATGCACCAGTTCTGCCAAAATTCATCAGAAGTCACGTTTAAAACAGCGATTCTGGAACTGAATATGTCATTGGTTTGTAAGAGGAAAATGGAAGCCAAAGGCTTGCACCTTGTGTTCTATCTCTAAAAAATGAAGGGGTGTGATAATATATTGAGTTGAAGGCTTTTATTTTACCAGAATGAAAGCTTAAAACCTCTCATTTCATTCACTTGGAGACCTTTTAGAAGTTTCTATAAGATTTAAATACAAGAGCAATGTAGGATATCATCATTTCCACACTTAAATTATGTTCTCTGGGAAATTCCCTAATGTAGAATGTCTTCAAAATGAAAAAGATCTTTAAAATACACCAATTATTCTATGGTATAGAGAGGAAGTTACTATAGTGGTATACTTTTTTTTTGCTATCAGACTTCCACCCTAATTGCCAGAAATGGGCCGGTTTTCCCTTTGTTGTGCAAAATGACCTTGTCCTTAAGGAATGTTTGGAGGCTCTTGGTGACTAAGAATAATCCAGAAGCACATCAGGTGTTAGCCCAGTGTGTTGTCAACATTTCAACTGTGAGTAAAACTCACATGTACCAATGAAAGAGGAAAGCTGTTTCAGATTCATTTTCTTTTGGAGATTTTTTTATCCCATCATCTCAGAAAATTGCTCCAGAAGATCACATTTTATCATCTAAGGTTCACCTTGTTTAAAAGCTGATTCTCCCTAAGGTGTGAGTGACATCAGATGACCCCACAAACAAAGCATTATGACATCATCAGAGCCAACAACCAGTGTGACAAATATGAGAAAAGGGGTTTTGGTAATCTTGACATGCCTCACAGTAAAAATCAGCATCTGGTTCCTTGTGTTTTATATGTGTTAAAAAGGATCTTCATAGGAGGGAAAAGTCAGTACCATGCATGCTTATGAAATTTTGTATTTCAGGGAGTTACTTGACCCTCACAAGTCCATCCATCGGTAGAGGTATGTAAACCTCAAGATAAGAACACCTTTAGTAAGGAGGTGGCACCTTTAGTAAGGAGATCAGCTCACTCTCATGCCCTTCGAAACCTACCTTTTACAGAGATATAGTTGCATAGCACTTCCTTTCATTTGCTTATGTTCCAGTCTTCCTGAAAAGCAGGGTGCTGTGTGGAAAGCTCTGAGTTGAGAACCAGAAGAGCTGAGCGCTTCCCTTGGTCCTTCCCAGGGGTGATGCTAAACATATTTAACAACAGATGTGGCACGGATGTGGCACAGGGACCAACCATGCAGAACAGAAGCTGCTCATGCTGGGGCAGGGATCTGGATGCTCCCTGCCTGGTGGGCCGGATCAGGGGGAGCTCTGTGAGTATTCAGAAGCCACTGAAGGGAGATCCTTTGGGGGGCAGGGGTTGAGGGCACTGGCTCTTTACTAACCTCTATAGAAGTATGTTAGTGTTTTCTTCTGGGGGTGACAGAAATGTTCTAAAAGTAGATTGTGGTGATGATTGCCCAACTGTATAAATTTACTCAATGATTTATTATCATGGGTGAAGTTTATGGTATATAAATTATACCATAACTAGAGGCCCGGTGCACGAAATTCATGTCCTCGTGGTGGGGGTTTCTTCAGCCTGGCCTGTGCCCTCTCGCAGTCTGGGAGCCCTCAGGAGCGGGCCTAAGCCGTCAGTAGGACATCCTTACTGCCACTGTGCTCGCCAGCCGGGAGCCTGCCTCAGGGCTTCTGGCTGAGCGGCGCTCTCCCTGTGGGAGCACACTGACCACCAGGGCGCAGCTCCTGTGTTGAGCATCTGTCCCCTGGTGGTCAGTGTGCATCATAGTGACTGGTCATTCCGCAGTCCAGTCTATTTGCATATTAGCCTTTTATTATATAGGATAAAGCTGTTCAAAGAAAGAGAAAGCCATTTCAGTGTGTTAACACAGCCAACACCAGTGAGGCCTAGATGGCCTTCAGACTGGCTCTCCCCTTAATGGTATGAGAAAGTGGTATGGTCAGTTATCTCCCTGGGTCAGCATTTCTTCAAAGCTTTCCAGATAAGTTATTTCCATTGTGAAAAATTCCATAATGGTGTCATCACAATTCCTATTGCTCTCTCTCACCTGCTCATAAGGCTTTCGTTGCCTAATCACATAGTTATCTTTGCTATATTGCTTAGGAGGACAGCAGCCCTAGTGTTTTTGTCCCTGCCAGACAGTTCTTTCTCAGCCTATGACCTTATGTCCTGCCTAACTTTCCCATCCACTTGTTGTGAGCATTTTTGCCTGATCTTGCTTAACCTGTATTAGGAAAGGCACTAGATTTGAAATCAAAAGGCCTAGATTTGAATTCTAACTCAGCTTTTTCTTAGTTCTGTGACATGAAGTTGGTCACTTAAATGTCTCTGGACTTGGTTTTGTCCTCTGTAAAATGGGAGTAAAAATGCCCACGTGCAGTTTGTGGTGGAGTCTCGATGAGATGATGTAGAGGAGCTCCATGAGCTGCACAGCAGCACATGGATGAGAGGCCATACCTGGCTCTTCCCCTGCAGTACTCTGTTCTCTCTCCAGTCGGCAGATGAGATGCTGGCTAGAGATAAGAAGTGAGGTACACGCCATGACTGAGAAATACCCATGCCAAGATCCCCAGATTTCATATCACTGTGAACACAGGCAAGTCTGGGCAGCCACTCTCTCTGACCTGAACTCTTCATAGACAAACTTTCGAGGTTGGGATGTTGCCTCTCCCTACCGCACCCAATGTCCTTGCCTGAACGTGGCACCCTCCCAAGCCTGGCCTTATTAATGACAGTAATGATAACATCTACCTTGGGTTGAATATTTCCATGTGCCACACAGGCACTGTGGGAGACACTTGCATTTCCTGTATTATGTAAAGTTTAAAACAGCATTTTGAGAACGAAAGCCAGTTCCCATTTCCAGGTTAGGAAGAGGCGTAGAGAGGCAGCTGAGGAACAGCAGAGTCAGGCTTCTACTTTGGGAACGCTAACCCCATGGCTCTGCAGACTGAATTATTTGACTAGTATGCATGCAGCGTTGTCCTTCCAATGCCAAGTAACTAATCAAATTGAGTCATTTTAAACTTGAACTTAATAGACAAGGTGGATTTTACATTTCACCCAGAATATCTGATGCTCCCAAATACATCTAATTGGTGGGTTTTCACACAGTTTGACAAAGTAAAAAAGTTAAAATTAAAAAGTGGCAATTTTGACCAAAAAGCACATACTGAGTGCCAGGCACTGCAGATATAAAGGTGAGTAAGACACAGTTCCCATAGTCGCATTGCTTACCATCAGGAAAACAGATGAAAGGTTTTGATAGACTATAGGAAAGCTACTTGCTGCCTTTGATGGGATGCTAAGTGAGGCTCAAGTAGTCTTGCCTAGGAGCTGAAGACGACTTCCTGGAAGAGCCAGGGCCTGAGCAGAGGTGAAAAGGGGTAGAAGAGAGGCGTTCCTGAGAGGGAGCAGGCCTGTAATTGGTGTCTACAGGGGCTGTCAGTTTGGTATTGCCCAATGGAAAGTGATGGGAGGAGCTGGGAGACAAGAGGCAGGCGAGACATGGTCATGGAAGGCTTTGTTGGCTGAGGAGGAGTTTGGACTTGATCTTAGAAACCATTTGGCAAATTTGAGGTGTTATCAAATGGGAAGTGATGGGGCCAGATTTGTATTTTGGAATGACTGCTCTGGTGGCCGAACAGATTTATCACAGAAGATCAAACAAAAACCAGAGAAGGAGGCTATTGTAAGGGTCAAACAAAAATCAGAGACGGAGGATGAGGGCTTGGTCAAAGGCATATTGAGGAAGGAAATGAAATGAAGGACTCTAGAGATATTTAGGGAGGGAACATATAGGACTGGGATTGTTAGTATGTAGGGACAAGGAAAGAGTTGAGCACCAGGTTTCTGATTTGAAAATACAGGAGTTGTCAGAATGGCTACCATCATCAAATCAACAAACGACAAGTGCTATCGAGGATGTGGAGAAAAAGGAACCCTCCTGCACTGCTGGTGGGAGTGCAGACTGGTGCAGCCACTGTGGAAAACAGTATGGAGTTTCCTCAAAAAATTAAATATGGAACTCCCAATGGACCCAGTAATCCCACTTCTAGAAATATATCCCAAGAAATCAGAAGCATCAATCAGAATATATGCTCCCCTATGTTTATAGCAGCGCAATTTATAATAGCTAAGACTTGGAAATAGCCTAAGTGCCCATCAGCAAATGAGTGGATTAAAAAACTTTGGTACATCTACACAATGGAATACTACGCCGCTGTAAAGAAAGAACGTTCACCATTTGCAACAGCATGGATGGACCTGGAGAACATTATTCTAAGTGAAATCAGCCAGTAGGAGAAAGATAAATATCACATGATCTCACTCATTTGTGGAATATAATAAACAACATAAACCGATGAACAAAAATAGATCCAGTCATAGAAGCATCGAACAGACTGACAAACCTCAGCGGGAAGGCAGGGGAGGGTGAGAGGGGACGGGTAGGAGATCAACCAAAAGACTTGCATGCATGCATGTAAGCATAACCAATGGACACAGACAGTAGAGGGGTGAGGGCATGTGCTGGGGGTGGGTGGGTGGGAGCAGACAGGGAGAGGTCAATAGGGGAAAAAGGAGACATATGTAATAATTTCAACAATAAAGAATTTTTTAAAAAGAAGCCCTAGCCAGTTTGGCTCAGTGAATAAAGCACCGGCCTGCGGACTGAAGGGTCCCAGTTTCAATTCCAGTCAAAGACACATGCCCGGGTTGCAGGCTCCATCCCCTGTGGGGGAGTGTGCAGGAGGCAGTGGATCAATAATTCTGATCATTGATGTTTCTATCTCTCCCTCTTCCTCCCTCTCTGAAATCAATAAAAATAAGTAAAAAGAAAGAAAATACAGGAGTTGATAGAAATAAAAGGAATGATAATAAAGGGGGGAAATATAATTCCATTTTGGACATGTTTGAGGATTTTAAGCTTCATGTAGGACATCTGTCCTACCTTTTTCAAGTGGAAGTTGTAAAATCTATCTCAAATGAATTTGCTAGGAAATCCTGGGGACAGAGGTTCAACTGATATGAGGACTCCTTTCTGTCCGTCTCTGAGGTGACCTAGGTGCCCTCTAGTCCCCAGACTCTCATCCATCCAACTCATATCCAGCTCAGTAACCCCAGGATAGTTCCAGCTACAAAGATCTGGGAGGGGCTCTAATTGGCTTAGTTTTAATCAGCTCCATTTCTCAACTAATCAGTGATGAAAAGGTGAGATACTTTGATTGGTAGGGCCTGGGCTGACTCTTGCAGCATGGGTGGGCCAGGGGGCCGCCCCACTGGAATCACATGTAAAAAGAGCTCTCCGAAGAAAGAAGGTGCTTATTCTACAATGAGGGAAGACAAGAGGAGAGATGCCAGAGAGACAAAAAGCATAGAGTCCACTACTACATCTGAAGGGAATATATTCAGCAGGTAATTCTGCATCTCAGGCCTGAAGCTGGAGAGGGTGGGGAGAAGCTTTCATTTGGGTGTAGTTTGGGATTGATTTTAACATTAGATGGCCTGAAATTTTCTTCTTTTTTTAGAGAAAGGGAGGGAGGGAGAGAGAGAGAGAAACATGGATGTGAGAATGAAACATTGATCAGTTGCCTCCCACACACACCCCGACTGGTATTGCACCTGAAACCTGGTTAAGTACCCTGACTGGGAATTGAACCTTCTTCCACCTTCTAGTATATGGAGGATGCTCCCACCAACTGAGCCAGCTCCAGAAGGAGCCCAGTTCATTTAGTAAAATGATTACATCTGAAAGCATGAGAATAAAGAGGTCATTTCAACCGAGAGTTTAGGAGAAAGAAGAATATGATCCTGAGGTCAGAAGCTAGGGGAATATCAACATTTAGGAGGAGAGTAACCTAGCAGCCAAAAGAGAGTGGAGAAGGGAGTAAATTGTCAGTAATGTAAATTCATCTAAGAGTATTTGTTTTTTAAAAAACAACTGGCAACTGGAGTATATCAGTGATCTGCATCAGTTTACTTTTTGAATTGTGGTGTGAACTGCCAAGTGAAGCTATAGAGACATCAAGAGGCTTAGCTGAGAAGAGGGAGATCAGACGATACTAGAGATAAATGCCAGAAAGAGGGTGGGGGAAATTTTGGTTTTTTTGTTTGTTTTCAGAAAGATATTTGACTATTTTCATATGCAAAAAGGAGTCAACAGAAAGGGAGATAGAAGTTTGAAGAGAGAGGGATCATATATATTTAGTTTGATGTTGAGGAAGTCTCCTAATAGCTTCTGAAATCATAATATCATAGAACTGGGGGAAATAGAATCCTAGGATATGGCGGGGTAGATGAAACCACAGGATAAACACCACCGTACATGTTCCTAGAGCATGAATTTTATTGTTTAGTAGCTTATTTAAAATAGAACATTCTTCAGACTCTTTGATATTCAAGGGCACACTTAGGGTTACTTAAGTGGGAACTTGGGAGAATCACTGAGGTAAATATTAAATTTAAACCTGTTGCTGGCTTCTTTTGCTTATTGGCTTTGTCAACTGCAATGAAAAGCAGCAAAGAGTTTACAATTATTAGAGAGGCCAACTTTGAAGGGACTCTTCTGGCCAAAGGTAAGATGGTTTGAGCAACAAAACAAGTAAGGACTGCAATAAGCTGAAGCACATCCACATGGAGATACATGTATGCACATCTATGTACACACATACACAATCATATTATGCCATAAATTCATAATGATATAAGAAACCCCCCGCATTGGTCAACTTTTGAACTTGCTAGGTCACCAACTCATTTGGGGAAAAGAGGAAACATTAACTTTTTTCTACCTCTCCTATATGCACTGTATTTCAAGGTAACCAAATGGTTGATAAAGGGGAGTCCTTCCTTATAGGAGAAATTCAGCTATTGCACATAGAAGCTATGAAGCAATAAGAAGAATAATTTTGCAAACTTTAGTGAAGTAATGAAGCCCAACATCAATCATTAATGGGTGCTGAAGTGATCAGAAGAAAAGGGAGGGGGAACTTTATCATGAATGGATCATGATGACACACCTGAACCAAGCTGGAAATGGTACAATAGGAAGTAATATGAAATGCTCTTGCCAAAAAGCCTAATCATGACTATATCTCATGATCAGTTTGTAGGACATAAGGGTGAGAGAGGTGCAAAACAGAGAACTTTTAAAACCACACCATGAGGCTGAAGTCAGATAGGAAATTCTATAGGACAAATGCAGTTTCTTCAATAAATGGCTACCTAAGGAAAAAAAAGAATGAAGACACAAATTACTAATGCCAGAAATGAAAGGGGGAAATCCCATGGACATTAAAGGGATAAAGGGATATTATGAACAACTCTATGCTCACAAATTTGATAACCAAGATTAAATGGACCAATTTCTTGAAAAATACACCTACCCATACTTATAGAAGTAATAGATATGTAAATAGGCCTACATCTATCAAAGAAATTGAATCAATAATCAATAACCTTCCAAAACAGAAAGTACCAGGCCCAGATACATTCACTGGTGAATTATACCAAGCATTTAAGGAAGAAATTATTCTAATTCCCTATAATCCTTTTAAGAAGATAGAAATAGCCCTAACTGGTTTGGCTCAGTGGATGGAGCGTCGGACTGGGGACTGAAGGGTCTTGGGTTTGATTCTGGTCAAGGGCACATGCCTGGGTTGCGGGCTTGATCCCCAGTGGGAGACGTTCAGGAGGCAGCCAATCAATGATTCTCTCTCATCATTGATGTTTCTATCTCTCTTTCCCTCTCCCTTCCTCTCTGAATCAATAAAGATATATTTAAAAAAAAAAAAAAAGAAGATAGAAATAGCCCTGGCCAGTTTGGTTCAGTGGATAGAGCGTCGGCCTGAGGACTGAAGAGTCCCAGGTTCAATTCCTGTCCAGGGTACATGCCCAGGTTGTGAGCTCGATCCCCAGTGGGGGGTATGCAGGAGGCAGCCGATTGATGATTTTCATCATTGATATCTCTATCTCTCTTCCTCTCCCTTCCTCTCTGAAATCAATAAAAATAAATTTAAATATATATATATATGTTTTAAAAAAAGAAGATAGAAGTAGAGGTAATACTTCCTGACTCCTTTTATGAGGCCAGTATTACCCTAATATGAAAAGCAAAGACAATACAAGAAAACCTCAGATCAATATAGCTCATGAATGTAGGAGCAAAAATCCTCAACAAAATATTAGCTTATCTAATCTCACAATATATAAAAAGAGTAATACTGATCAAGTGGGAAATTTCCCAGGTATGTAAGGCTTTTCAACATTAAAAATTAATTAATGTAATCTATCATATTGATAGACTAAAAAAGAAAATTACAAGATCAAATCAGTAGATACAGAAAACGCATTTGACAAGATCTAACACCCATCAACAATCTAAGTTCTCAGTAAACTAGGAATAAAGGGGAACTTCCTCAACCTGATAAAAATGATCCTTAAAAAAACCCTACAGCTAACATCGTAATTAATGGTGAGAAACTGGACGCTCCCCACTAAGGTCAGGAACAAAGCATGGATGTCCCCACCATTGCTTTCCTGGGAGGGGACCTCCAGGTATGTGCGTCTCTGCTTCTTTGCACCTAGAAGATGGTGACAGATTGATTTAGCTGTTGCGGATGGTCATGAAGGGGTTCAGTGTGATTCCTGTTTAATTGGGGGGGGTTCTCACTCTTAATCAACATTCAAAATTTTCCATGGCAGATGTGTAACCACAAGCTGCCAAATCAACTGACATTTTAATTCAGCAACTTTCTGAATCGGGTTTCAAGTTTGGTTTTATAGTTGTCAGAAAGCTGTTTGTGGCTGAAGAGTAAAATATTAGAAATATCCTAGAATTCTAACGGTGCCTTGAAAAGAAACAGGATTTGAAGTTGTCCTCTTTCATTAACCTGTCAAGTACCATCAAAAGCAACCACTCCCCTGGATATAAATTCACACTGTTAATTCTCCAGGCATTGTAAGCATCCAAAGCTCTGCCCTCAATGGGCAAGAAGAAACGTGAGTAGCTATTTACCTCTCCTGAACTCTTGGCTTTCAGATCCCCATTTGTGAGTACTATGGAACTGCCACAGCTGGCCAAGGTAATCAGTCAGATTCCCCCATTTTCCCCAGGGTTTGTTGCCTGCAACCCACCCTCAATATCGATTCCTATAAGAGTCATGGTTCTTAACTGAAAGCAACTGAAATCAACTACAACTCCCTGGGTGGAGAAGAAAAGGCAATCACTGGAAGAATGCGGCGGGCTCCTTGGCTATGTGCCTAGGCCAGTGATGGCGAACCTTTTGAGCTCGGCATGTCAGCATTTTGAAAAACCCTCACTTAACTCTGGTCCCGTGTCACATATAGAAATTTTTTGATCTTTGCAATCATAGTAAAACAAAGACATATTTTTGATATTTATTTTATATATTTAAATGCCATTTAACAAAGAAAAATCAACCACAAAAATGAGTTCGCATGTCACCTCTGACACGCGTGTCATAGGTTCGCCGTCACTGGCCTAGGCGCTGGTAGTCAGGAGGCAGGGAAGAATTGACTCTCTTTAGCTCCTGTAGAAGGATGTTAGGGTCCCACCTTCATGTGGATGTCTTAATGATCACTTGCCCTCTTTCCTCCTTCTCCATGAAAGAGAGGGAAATGCCTTAGTTGTCTTGACCCAACAACATGAAAGCCAACATAGGTCCATACAATACTAGTCAACAATTAGATCCGGTGGCCAAAGGTTTCCCTCCCTCTCTGTGCAAGAGACAACAATGGGCTCACCACTGACTCTTCGTGTGCCTCATTCAGTGTGAGCTTTTTTTACTCTCATCAGACTCAGGGCTATCTGGTAGAAGACAAACCTCCTATGAAGTTTTTTTTTTTTTTTTTTTAAATATATTTTATTGACTTTTTACAGAGAGGAAGGGAAAGGGATAGAGAGTTAGAAACATCGATGAGAGAGAAACATCAATCATCTGCCTCCTGCACAATAAAAATCTATTTAACAAAATAAAATAAAAATCAGTGGAAGAAATATCCTCTGGTGAGGATTAACAAAAAACAAAAATAGACCAACTAGCAAGTCCTTAAGTTGATTTAAAGAAAACACCTCTTGAAATTGCTGAATTAGCTTGATTTACTGGTAGTTCTTACCTAAAAGATGAAACAGGCCAATATCAAATGGGCTATGGTATTATCTCTATAAATAAAACCACTGAGGGGGACAAAAGAGGGGAAATGGGGGACATCTGTAATATTTTAAAAAAATGAAACCACTGAGGCCAGTCGAACCTTCTGCCTGACAAGCAGAGCTCTATGCATTAACCAGAGCTTGCAATTTGGCCACAGATCAAATGGCTAACATTCATACTGACAGCAGGTAGGCCTTTGGTTTACCCATGACTTTGGTATGCTTTGGAAACAGAGAAGATAGCTTCCCATGTATGCCAAATCTGCCCAAAGCACTACTCTGAAAAGCCCAGTCGACTTCCAGGTGGCATTTTCCCTTGACTTTAGGACCTTTGAGGTTTGGCCAATGGATTTGATTCGGTTGTTCCCTCCCCAAGGACACAAATACGTGCTAGTGATCTGTATGTTTCCTCATTTGGTGGAGGCATTCCCATGCCCCAGAGCCACAGCCTTTGCAGTCGGTAATATACTCCTAGGAAGACCTTCCCCACTTGCGGAATCCCCTCAGAGTTCCATAGCAACTGGGAAATTTAATTCACAGGTCAAATTATACAATCTCTTTATCCGATCTGACTGATTTTGCAACATTTCCATTATGCTTATCATGCCCAGTCCTCCAGTCTTGTAGAACTAATGCAGCAATTAAAATTCAATTGACAAAAGCCGGGGAGTCCTTTACTCTGCTTTGGCCTAAGGCTCTTTCCTTGATATAGTTACAGTTCACGGAGCAATCACTCCACAGGCGCTCCCTCCCATGAAAACCTACATCATGATCTTCATCCAGGAGACTATCTACTGCAGTGGCTCTCAACCTTCTGGCCCTTTAAATACAGTTCCTCATGTTGTGACCCAACCATAAAATTATTTTCTTTGCTACTTCATAACTGTAATGTTTCTACTGTTATGAATCGTCATGTAAATATCTGATATGCAGGATGGTCTTAGGCGACCCCTGTGAAAGGGTCATTTGACCGCCAAAGGGGTCGCGACCCACAGGTTGAGAACCGCTGGTCTATTGGAAATGCAATCTCCATAAAGATGCCCTTCTGCCCGATGGCAAGGGCCACATGAGGCCTTACTTACTAACCCTTGTGCAGTAAACAAGGGTACTGACTCATGGATTCATGTTTCTCATATAAAAAGGACACCCACACCTGAGTGATCACCTCAACCTATTGGAGACCTTACGCTAAAAATCCCTGAACAACCCAAGACCACCACTAGGATTCTCATTCTGGGATCAACTCAGATGGCACCTGATGTGCACGGCTCTCCCGAGACCCACCTCAGACCAGTAGTACATGAATCTACTCAGTAACCCTTACATTTGGTCTTCCCTTTGGCCACCTGTTTCATGTACTGATTATAAAAATGTGTAACTGTGGGGAAGCACGGGACTTGGCTGGAAAGTCTGTAAGGAGGATTCCCCGAAAGGTCAGGGGCTTCTGAGGGGAACTTGCCAAAGGCGGCAGCCCTTGCCTTGACTTTTCCAAACAAGTCTGATCTCCGGGGTGTTTCACCAGAATCTCTATGTTTGGTCTTTAAAGACCCGACCTTGTAGAAACATATGCTTTCTCAAGGATACTTACCCTGCTGATTGCATCTAGAGGTTAATTTGAGTTCAAGCTGTTGTTCCAATAAAAAGCCAACGAGGCAGGTGAACAGGGCTGCTTTTACTTCTAAGGTAAAAACAGTCCCTCAGCCTCTCTTTCACAGAAACCTGTGTCAGCAATCTGTTCACCGTCGCTCAGGGTCTGCTGGGCAGCCCAGCAGCTGGTGCCCTGTGTGAGGAGGCCAGGTACGCAACAAAACGTGGCAGAACCCTCGAAAACAAAGAGGAAGAAAATGAAAGTAACTGTGCAGTAAGTCATTGGAGCCCGCTTGGGATTTCCAAGTTCGAGGGAATTCGTTCTCAGCTAAGGTTTCATAATGGGACAACAGTTGTCCACAGAACAGCAGCAATATATCACAGTGCTGAAACAGTTATTAAAAGCAGGTGGTGCCTCTGTTACAGAAGAACTAAAAAACTTATTAAAAATTGTTATGATTTATAATCCTTGGTTCCCTGATGCTGGAACACTAGACCGTAATCTCTGGGAACAAGTGGGCAGGAATTTAAAAAGAAATGAGGCCCAGAGAAAACAAGTGCCCTTATCATCAACTATGTGGGCTCTTGTTCGCGCTGCATTATGCCCACTTCATATTGAAGATCAAAAGCCTACAGAGCAACAGGAGGACTTACCACTGCCCCCTCCTCCTGAAGCAGGGACTGTAGAGCCTGTAATACCCAAAGCCCCGCCGCTGGAGGGAATATTTCCCGATCCTCCGCCTCCGGTGTGGAAGGCGCATCAACTAGATCCTCAGTTATGGGGTCCTGTGTCAGGCAGGCCATGTTAGGAGGAGAGCTTTTGGCTTGTCCAGTTATGCAAGATCAACAAGGTAATAGAATTTATGAGCCGCTCTCCTTTAATACCTTTAAAGAAATAAGGAAAACTGTTAGAGAAAACGGGGCTAACAGTCCATTTACAAAAGGACTCCTACAAAAGGACTCCTAATGCCTCCTCTGAAAATTATCACATGACTCCTTGGGACTGGCAGATTTTAGCCAAGACAACTCTGGACGCCAGTCAATATCTATTATGGAGAGCAGAATATAATAAAATCTGTGAACAACAGACTATTTGTAGGTGTTCACTAGCCACCCCACACGGGAGCCCTCTGCACCGCATTCTGGTTCTAAGTCCCCAGCACTAGAAGACATCTTCTGAAAAATCCATGGAAAGGACTTTGGTTTATTAAGTCTTGTCTGTAGGTTGTGCACCCCTATAAATGTGGTTCATAAAGTGTCTCTGTTAATTGTTGTTTTGTGTCTTTGTTTAGTTTAATTTGTTTAAAGATAGGGCACATTTCACTTTACTAGGGGCCCCAGCTACTTGTAACAGGCTAAGCTTGTAATAGGGATTCCAGGAACTTCCCAGCAGCTGCCAAGAACTCTTATGCTTGGGGACTTTCCTGTTCTCCCTCTCAAGACACCAGCCACTAGAAACTCTTGGCTAGTAGAAGTTCTTGTCTGTCTATAATGTAACTTGGTTACTGATTGATGTTCTTTACTTGCTTGCTTTTCTTTGGGGGACTTAGTTTGCACTTCACCATTTTATAAATATAGTAAATCCTTGGTCTTTACTGTTCAGGCTTTATGCCATTCAAAACTCATGTGCTATATTGGGTTAATATAAAATAAAATTCTAAGACTAATATCCCAGTCCACCCTTTTGTAAGTACTCATTCATTTACTGTAGGGTTTTTTGTTTCTGTTTTTAAAATCTCTTCTTATATACAAAATCTCATATTGTTAGTCTACTCAAAAAGAGAAAGAATATGAGAAATAATTAAACTCCCCAAGTATTTATCCTAGAGGGCTACAGCTACAGAAGTACCCTTGAGTAGGCTGCAGAAGTGGCAGCAGTGGGGTGGGGGAGACAATCTTCTTGTTAAAAAAAAAAGTACTTTTACACTAAAGCCGTTAAAGGCCCAGAAGTTACTGCAGTCCTGGGAACAACCCCCAGGACCTGCTATCTCCCCACATACACACCCATCCTTTCTCTAGCCTCCTAAAAGTTGTCAAGGTCATATTACCTCTATTATGCTTCTTAAAAATCCTATCTAATAAAAGACAAATAAGGTAATTAACCGTACCTCCGATATGCTTCCCATTGGCTAATCAGGACGATATGCAAATTAACTGCCAACCAAGATGGCGGTTAACCGCCAACCAAGATGGCGGCTAATTTGCATAGTGCCAGCAGGGCGGGACAGTGCCATTCCGCCTGCCCTGCTGCTATCCGGGCCTGCTATCTGCGACCCTGGCGGCAGGTGGCCCATATGGGACCCGACCCAGGGCTGGCAGGCGGGACCACAGCAATCCGCCACCAGCCATGCCCACAAACCACAGATCTGCCACCGGCCACACCCACAAACGGCCCTCCCGAGGGGATCCGAGGCTGGCCGGTGCTAATGCAACGTTCTGCCAACACCCACACCCGGGCCGCCTTTGCCCTGCGCAAACTATGCAGCTGGGAGAGGGGAGTGGGGCCGCTGGGAGCAGGTCGGGAACTGCCTGGGGTTTGCATCAGGCAGCCCAGAGCGGAGTGCGAACCATCCCCACTGGTAGCTGCTTGCTCATTCACTTACTTGCCCATTCATTCACTCATTCACTCACTCAGCAAATCCTCTCAGGTCCCTGGCACCAGGCCAGGCATTGAAGTTGAAGCAGGATGAGACAGAGCTGTCCTCAAGATGTTAGTAATTCAGTATGCAGCCAGGAGAGGGCCACCAGGCGCTGGGAGCAGGGTGGGAACTTTCCCGGGGTGGGCTTCAGGCAGCCAGGAGTGGGGCCGAAACTTCTGCCACGTTGCCAGGGCAACGGGGCAGAAGTTCCCGCACCATAGCTGCTTGCTCATTCACTTACTCGCTCATTCATTCACTCACTCATTATTCACTCACTCAGCAAACCCTCTCAGGTCCCTGGCACCAGGCCAGGCACTGAAGGTGAAGCAGGATAAGACAGAGCTATGTCCTCAAGATATTAGTAATTCAGTAGGGCGAAGCAGGCACATGAACCAGGCAGTTGTATGCACAGATGCAGTGTACTGGGTTCAGTGAGGGCTGTAACTAACGCTGACTTTGTTCTCTTGATAAAATGGGGCCTCGGGAGCTAGGCCACCCCAAGCCTGTAGGCCTGTGCCTAGGCCAGGAGTGGCTGGGATCCCGGAACATGACAGAGGGTGCAGGTCGGGCTGAGGGGTCTGGCCCCACCCCTCACCCTCACCCCCGAGTGCACAAATTTTTGTGCACCGGGCTACAAGTGTAAATATATTTTCCATTAGAAAAATAAGCCTATTTCTAAAAGTAAGAAAAAAAACCCCCAACAGTGTTTCCTATATTTGCCTAGGAAGCAAAAATTATATATATATATAATTAAAATAATTGTATTATGTTAATCAGGAAGCTGATTACTTTAAATGAATAAATTACTTAATACTGTTTAATAATAATTATACATAATCTTTTAGCCTAATATAACTAACTACCTTCCTAGGGTTTACATTTTAAAGTTTTCTTTCTCTCCTTATAAAGGAAATTTTATACTTAAAATATATAAAAAACTCTGTCAAATAAAAGAATAATTATATTCTATTTATATATGCATATTAAATAAATCCTAATATTCTTTCATTTATAACTATTATAAATTATAATATTATAGAATAATATATTTTCCAAAAGGAAAAAATTCCATGTCATTTACATTACTACTATAAAGTATCTGAATTTATAGAAATACTGGCAAAAAATAAAAAGAAACAACAATTTTATTATGAAATTAAATAAAAATAATTATATGGTTTTTGTAACTTTGTTGAAAGTATTGCTAATTCTTAAACTTTTTATTTTTCAAATATAAAAAAGCATCTCTAAAACAATTTAATAAATTATATACTTTTCTCCCTACCTGTTCCTCCAAAATTTAACAATTCTTAATATATAGCAATACATTTCTTTACATAAATTCAATAATACCAATTTCCAATTATAGCTATATTAACCAAAATAAAAAATAACAATAGGCCGAAACCGGTTTGGCTCAGTGGATAGAGCGTTGGCCTGCGGACTGAGGGGTCCTGGGTTTGATTCCGGTCAGGGGCATGTACCTGGGTTGCGGGCACATCCCCAGTGGGGGATGTGCAGGAGGCAGCTGATTGATGTTCCTCTCTCATCGATGTTTCTAACTCTCTATCTCTCTCCCTTCCTCTCTGTAAAAAATCAATAAATTAAAAAAAAAAATAACAATAGGCCTGCTTAGAGCAGCCATGCTTTTACCACCTTTTACAGGACTTAGTCCATCCAGCATTCCCCGGGAATTCCTTACAATCCACAGGGTCAGGCCATTATTGAACGTGCCCATTCAACATTAAAACACATACTAGTATAACAAAAACGGGGGAATATGGGACTCAAGGACCCAATGAATTATTCACATGGGGGAGAGGATATGCATGTGTTTCTACCTCTACAGGGCCGCTGTGGATTCCAGCTTGTCGGATTGAACTCTATCATGGCATGGCACAGTGACTACCAGAACGCCTCCGGCCAGTACAGTGTAACTTTTACTAGTAATCTTACTGACAATAGCCTGATTTGCACCACTCACCCCTATGTCTTTGTTATGGCCCCAATCTACTAATCAACCTTAGTTCATCTTTTCTAGTAGAGGTTGGAGAAGGAGTTTATTTTGCATCCTGTATTACCACCCAGAATATTACTTCATTGAACATCAGCACTATTATGGTACTTAGGAGACACGCAGAAACCCTAATACCTGTAATCTCATTAAGAAATGGCGAGGCTCATCAGCTGTCGAAGTTTTAGAAAGAGCATTGAGCCCATTATGGCCCAAAAGATTTTTGGGAATGCTCATTGCAGCCATTATCTGGGCTGTTGTTATTCTTACTACTGCCTTGACTTTTCTAAACAAGTCCCATCCCCAGCGTGTTTTACTGGAATCTCTGTTTAGTCTTTAAAGACCCGACCTTGTAGAAGCATATACTTTCTCAAGGATACTTAACCTGCTGATTGTATCTAGAGGTTAATTTGAGTTCAAGCTGTTGCTCCAATAAAAAGCCAACAAGGCAGGTGAACAGGGCTGCTTTTACTTCTAAAGTAAAACAGTCCCTTAGCCTCTTGCACAGAAACCTGTGTCGGAGCAGTCTGCTCATCCATCGCTCAGGGTCTACTGGTCAACCCCAGCACGTAACTATACTTTTTTGTATGCTTCAGATGATGAGTTCACACCTTAAGCAACTATAACTTCTTACAGTGTCTCCTTAATGTGGGGAAATTCAGGGGATAACACCACTCAATCCTGAAAGCAGGTGTCCTTCTGCTCTTGAATACTATTTTGGGGACTAGATAAAAAATCTGGTATTTGGTGGAAAACAAAAATGTTTCAAAGAATCCCAGCCCAAAAACTTGAAACAACCAAACCCATACTAATCTTCCAATCCTGACCCAAACATATTGAAACCTCAGGTGCTCTTTTAATCATTCATGACAAATTATGACTTTGTCTGCCGTGATGAGGACTATTATGTTCATCCAACAATTGGAGAACATAAAGTCCCTGTCTCACAAATAGAACTTAATACTGTACTCAGGGTCTGGGTTGAGGGCCTAATCACAGGTTCTCACTTGACGGCACTGGGTTTTTATCCTTATGTGGGACCCAAACATGTCTGTCACCTTGCTGATGATGAGGTAGATGTGGTACTGTTGTTAGTCCCTAACGCTGTCACCAGAAAGACTTTTCTTCTGCCATTATCCCTAACCTAGGCTCTTTTGTCTATAAACTTTGATCAAAATAAAACAAACAAAACTGGCTTTTTGAATATTGTCTTTTTAGTCCTTTCCACCCCAAATCACATAATAGATAAGCAAGGCTTTGGGCATGTCTTCCCTAGAGTTTTCTTTCTTTGGTATGATATAGTTGAATTAGAAATGTCGACCAGAAATCTATTCTTGGAGGACAATCATGAAACGTTACTGCCGCTGCCTGCCTGAGATAGCTTTACAAAAACTTGGGGTTCCGCCCAGCAAGGTGGTACTTGTGCCCTATTGGAAGAGCAATGTTGTTTCTATGTCAACACATCAGGTAAAGTGATACAAAAGTTTGAGGTTCTGAAATAAAATCTTACAAACCTTGGACAGAACATTAGCCCCTAAATTGGGATTGGACAGACTTATTTAGCTGGCTGCCTGCAGGAATAGAGAGCTGGCTTCGTTCTCTATTATAAGCCCTTCATTATATTGGTGTTTGATTATACTGTTTGCCACATTAATCAGGTGTCTTTTTTTAAAAAATATATATTTTATTGATTTTTTTACAGAGAGGGAGAGAAGAGGGATAGAGAGTTAGAAACATCGATAAGAGAGAAACATGGGCCAAAACCGGTTTGGCTCAGTGGATAGAGCGTCAGCCTGTGGACTGGGGGGTCCCAGGTTCGATTCCGGTCAAGGGCATGTACCTGGGTTGTGGGCACATCCCCAGTGGGGGATGTGCAGGAGGCAGCTGATCGATGTTTCTCTCTCATCGATGTTTCTAACTCTATCTCTCTCCCTTCCTCTCTGTAAAAAATCAATAAAATATATTAAAAAAACAAACAAACATGGATCAGCTGCCCCCTGCACACACCCTACTGGAGATGTGCCCGCAACCAAGGTACATGCCCTTGACTGGAATTGAACCTGGGACCCTTGAGTCCGCACGCTGACTATCCACTGAGCCAAACCGGTTAGGGCTTAATCAGCTGTCTTACCAGGTGCATCGAACAATCACTAATAGCCATTACCAGAATAATGGTAGCCCATTGCCTAGAGATGTTACAATAAATAAATCTGAGACCACCTCTACCAAGGAACTTTAAATGTGAGAAATATGATTTAGCCTTGTTTCCAAGCCCCCTTGTTGCTCAAATGTGGCCATACGCTCACGCTCTTGTACACTCAGGAGACCACTTACCTTCTACGTGGGATATGACATACTTGAAATGAGCCCTCCTGGAGATGAGGGATCAATGTTGCTTTTCAATGACAGACCAAATATACTTCCTAATGGCTGGCCCATGCTTTCTAAGTAAAGATCTGGATAGAAAGGGGAAAATGTAATGCCCAACCTGCATGGCTCTGGCTGAGTGTCGGCCTATGAACCAGGAAATCACGGTTCAATTCCCAGTCAGGGCACATGCCTGGGTTGGGGGCTCAATCCCTAATACGGGGCATGAAGGAGGCAGCGTCAATGGCTTTCTCATCATTGATGTTTCTACCTTTCTCTCTGAAATATATATATATATATATATATATATATATATATATATATATACACACACACATATATATATACACATATATATATATATATAATTTTTTTTTAAAGGGGGAAATGTGAAAGAAAAACAGAAAATGGAGTTGGTATTGTCAAGGGAGCAATCTAAAATGGAGCCGAGGCCTCTGGGAAGCTGAGCTAAAATATCCCCATCCTTAAGTAATCAAGGTACTCTCCAATGAAAACCTTTTCCTAAAGAGCTGAGGCCACGAAGTTACATTAACTGGTGGAAATTTAAAAAAAATTTTAACAGTGGATCTGAGCCCGTTGTTATGCACAGGCAGAATTAATCACAAGCCCTATTTCCTGATGTAAAAGGCAACTGATTAAGATTTTGAACAATTCTGGTTGAACAAGTCATGAAAATTAAAATTTTTCTTATCCTGAGCTGTCATCTTATACAAGGGAGTACCCATACGACTGTCAGCTGATTTCTCAACAGAAACCTTGCAGGCCAGAAGGGAGTGGCAAGAAATATTCAGTGATTAATAGCAAGAACCTACAACCAAGATTACTTTATCCAGCAAAGCTATCATTCAGAATTGAAGGTCAGATAAAGAGCTTCACAGATAAGGAAAAGCTAAAGGGGTTCATCACCACTAAACCAGTATTATATGAAATGCTGAAAGGTATCCTTTAAGAAGAAGAAAAAGGTAAAGATACAAATTATGAACAACAAAAACACATCTATCAACAAGTGAATCTAAAAATCAAGTGAATAAATAATCTGATGAACAGAATAAACTGGTGATTATAATAGAATCAGGGGCATAGAAAGGGAGTGGACTGACTATTCTTGGGGGAAAAAGGGGTGTGGGGGATGCGGGAAGAGACTGGACAAAAATCGTGCACCTATGGATGAGGACAGTGGGGGTGTGTGTGTGTGTGGGCGGAGGGTGGGGTGGGAACCGGGTGGAGGGGGACTATGGGGGGAAAAAAGAGGAACAACTGTAATAATCTGAACAATAAAGATTTAATTAAAAAAAAGTGAAGCAATAGATCCTATCACAGATAAAGGTCAGCACATACATGTATCTAGGTAAATGTAATAAAACATTTTCTATTACAAATTACTGAAAACATCTAGTACTATAAAGAGGGGAAAATCTGATTCTGATCCACTTAGGTCCTATGGAAGAAGTAATAAACACAAGATTTATAGAACTTGATTAAGACTAAATTCTTTGCCAAAGCAACTTAGACTTTTCCAATTAAAAACAACTTGGATTGGGGGTACCAACCAGGGAATGTGGAGGAAGGAAATGAAATATTCCACAGGACATTACAAGGAAGTCTTTTGTTTTCAGCTAGATACATGAATTAAAGATTTTACATATGTACCTAATTCAGGGTAAGTTAATTACAATATGAATGAAAAATGAGTTTTGGGTTGAATTGGCATTGCATATATTGGTATGAAAACAGCACAATTTCCTTTTATATCAACTAGAGGCCTGGTGCATGAAATTTATGCACAGGTAAGGTCCCTAGGCCTGGTTGGCGATCAGGACCGATCTGTGAGGTGACTGGCGGGGGCTCCAGTGGCATCCACCTAGGCCAGCCCCGCCCCCCCCCCATGCCAGTTGCCTCCCTCTGCACGGCAACCAGCAGGGTGATCGGCTCCCCCCCCAACCCCCGGCACCCACCTTGGCTGGCCTGGGGCCTGCGGGCAGCTCCTGAGTTGAGTGTGGTCAGTGTGTGTCACAGCCACCAGTCGTTCTGCCAGTCAGTCCACCGTTCAGTCAATTTGCATATTAGGCTTTTATCATATAGGATTATTGATAACCAGAGCTAAAACTGGATTTTCTTTATATGGCAGGCAACAGAAAACTACAAGAATCCTAAATTAATCTAGTTAATATATTTAGTACTGATGTGTAATAGCTAATGCCTAATCAAAAGCAGCAAAGTTAAATTTATAGATTTAAGAGATGCAGTAAGAAAACCATTTTCTCTCATTTACTCTGATCTAATGATCTGTAATGTTGCAATCTTGTTTGCTTATAAAAAGAACCTTCCTCTCTGTAAAATATCAATGAAAATATATTTTAAAAAATATTTTTTTAAAATAGTGGTGTCTGGCCAGCCAGTGTGGCTCAGCAGTTGAGTGTTGACCTATGAACCAGGAGGTCATGGTTTCATTCCTGGTCAGGGTACATGCCCGGGTTGTGGACTTGATCCCCAGTGTGGGATGTGCCAGAGGCAGCCAATCAATGATTCTATCTCATCATTAATGTTCCTCCTCCTTCCTCTCTGAAATCAATAATATATATTTTTAAAAAGTGGTAAACATCACCCTAGAGATGTGCAACTTCCTAATTTTCTAGATGTGAAATTAAGGCCTAGTGACTTATTCAAGATCACATGGCTAATTTGCACAAGATTTCAGACTTTCTAACTCTCTGTTGGTGCTCTAATATACCAAAATACTTCACGGCAAAACAATGTTTAAACCAACAAACCATTAAGTACAATATTCAAGAGTTTAGCCCAACAGGAATATAAAACTTGAGCACAAACATGACTGACTTAAAATTAAACCAGATTTATATATTGCAAATAAAATACCACATATATAAAATCAATGGTATGTATTAATTTCCAGATCATGCTTTATCAAAACCTCAATTTGGCACCGCTAAGTCTGTATGAAATTTCCTCTACATAAGAATTACTAGGGATTAATTTAATCACTCTTCAATCTTTAACAGCAATTTCATATTATTTTTCAGAATATTTATACTGTTTTGAAAGAATAATCGATAAACTTAGCAAAATGACTCACTAAGATGACAGGTCCATGAATAGCAAGATGTCTCTAAATATTTCTCTCTTGTAACAAGCTGAATTTGCTGCTTATAATAAATTGTATTTCTCAATATCAACAAGATTCTTCAAAAGGAAACTGTTATCTGTCAATAATTACATAAAAGACAAGCAATCTAGAAAGCATAAAATAATCTAGATAGTACAAAAATTAAATGTTAACTGAATAAAACAGGATTTTGTGGGAATATTTGTGCAGAAAAAAGATACAGAGGAAACTTGCACATAATTTAAACATAATTAAAAAAGTAAACTAATTACCAAGTGTCAGAAAGCTGGTAAAGTTTCCATGCTATATAAAATTAACTTCTTAAATTTAACCAAATAAAAATCCCTGCTGTTCAATAAGATGTCCTGAAGCAAATAGTTTCATGAATCCTCAAGAGACAATTAAGGCTAAAAAGATCAAACACCAAGTGTTCATCAAACCTTTCAGTCAACAGAGCCTTTATTAACATGCAAGTACCATTTGCCACAAGATATACACGTTCTCCTAATCTTTCAGTTCTTTTTCAATATTTTGACTTAAGGTTACTTGTGGATCTAACATAAAAAGTAACCTACAAAAATCGGTCAAGGTAAAACTTGATTCTAGCTATCACCTTAACCTTTTATTATTTAGGCTTATAATTGACATTATTTGTCTCAAGTAGTAGAATATAATTCTTGTACTTGATAATCTTCTATACTGAAATATGTACCAGAATATCTTAGGAAGTTACTAAATATATGGAATTAACATATATATTTAACTGCTTTCAATAAGCTGGAAAGTACAATGTTAAGTTTTCTAAGAGGAAAATCATTTCTAGATCTTGGTTATGATTTTTGCAGTCTCCATAAAAACTGATCCATATTAAACCAGTCTTGAAGAACTAAGATGAAAACTTAAAAACCCTAATGATAGCCTTGATTTACTAAGATAGAAATAATAAACCAAACTACAGTTCTCTTTTCCCAGGCCTCAGCAGAGATACTCTGTCATAGCTTTTGAAATTTTTTTGTCTGCTTGGTATAAAAGTTGAATGATCTCTTTCTAAGTTAGATATCAGTAGAAGACCCACAGATGATGGGCATATTTATTGGGACACAAGATAATTCATATATTGTATCAAAGTGCATTATAAGATTTGCACTATGTCTGTCCACGTTTGTCACATTTTATAACATTTCAGTTGGATGCAGGAAGACTGGAATTGTTCAGAAAAGTCTAGCTTTTAAGATGTGAGTAAAGTTCATAGTGAGTCTTTTAAAACATTTAAATAACCAGAAGTATAATCACAACAAGGGACTATGTAAGAAGAATGAATATTGCAAAGGAAGCTTTATAGTCAATGAAAATACAGTACTTTGGATTGGCCAAAATGCACAGTACACATGAAATCAAGGTCATGTACTTTACTTATTGACCATGTGGCTACAGTTCAAAAGGTCACTGTTCCAACAGCTGTACCAAGTAATCTGCCAAACTGCTTTTAAATAAAGTTTTTAAATTGTAGCAATGAACAAAAAGACAAGATACACTTAAACAATACTGCAGTTTATCAAAAGACACATAAGAAAATTTCAACTCATGTCTTTGACAATTATAAAAAAATCAACATTTGGCTAAGTTATAAACATGTTTATAATGCAATTATTTGCATAATTCTAATGGTAATGATGGCTATAAGATCAGAATAGGTAAAAAAAAAAGACACTAAAAACATAAAAATACATAGCCCAATATTTACCTGTAGAGTATGTTCATTTATGACTAAATTTCAGCATTTACTATATTGCCACCGCTCTAATTTTAAAAATCACATCCAAAGGGTAAGGCAAAACTACTTAGCAACTGACATATTTGTTTATTTCTCAATTTGTGAAAATGTCCTTAATCTGTTGATGTAGCAAACAAATTTCAACTGTGCTATGCAAAAGAAGAGACGATAGTCTGCTTTGCAATGAACTTTAAAGTTCAATCGCACACAGGCAACATGCTATATATGAAAAAATTACTAACTGAACTACAGGTATTAAATACTGAAAAAAGTTAACAGTTTATTATAATTTATTTTATTTAACAATCTAGGAAGTTCGCAGCCATCAGCAGTTCCAGTGCAATTTCAGGTGCAATTGGGAATTCAGGAATTTCCGTGGAGCTGTTAGTGTAGCGAACCTTGTAAGTAAAATACATGCACACTTTTGATAGCACGTGTGAAGGGATCTCTCTAAAATTGACTTCATTAGTTTCATTCTCAGCAAACTGACCTATAAAAGAAAAAAAAAAAGGTAGGTTATGCACTGAAGGGTGTTCCTCCAAAATTCTCATGTGGAAGTCCTTACACCCAGAACTTCAGAATGTGACTGTATTTGGAGACGGGTGTTTTTTCCGCCCCCCCCCCCTCCTGTTCAGGAAGCATTTTAAATATGGAATGCTTCACAAATTTGCATGTCATCCTTGCACAGGGACCATGCTATCGTTCCAATTTTAGTATACGTACTGCCAAAGTGAGCATGGAGACAGGGTCTTTAAAGAGTTAATTAAAGCAAAATAGGATTTATTAGGATGGGCTCTAATCATGTGACTGCTAGCCTTATAAGAGGGGATTAGGGTCCAGGTGGAGTGGCTCAGTGGTTGAGCTCGACCTATGAACCAGATCACTGTTCAATTCCCGGTCAGGACACATGCCCGACTGCAGGCTCCATCCCCAGTGTGGGGTGTGCAGGAGGCAGCCGATCAATGATTCTCTCTCATCACTGATGTTTCTATCTCTTTCTCCCTCTCCCCTCCTCTCTAAAATCAATAAAAGTATATTAAAAAAAAAAGGGGGTGGGGATTAGGTCACAGACACAGACAGGGGGAAGACAATGTGAAGACACAGGGAGAAGGCCATCTCAGAAGAAACCAACGCTGCTGACACCATGATCTTGAATGTCTACCCTCTAGGACCATGCAAAATAAATTTCTGCTGTCTACATCACTCAGCCTATGGTACTTTAAAATTTATTTATTTATTGATTGATTTTAGAGAGAGAGAAAGGGATAGGGAGAGAGAGAAACATCACTGTGAGAACACAACATGGATCGGCTGCCTCCTGCATGGTCCCCTACCAAGGATGAAGCCTGAAACCTCAGCATGTGCCCTGACTGAGAATCAAACTGGCTATCTCTCAGTGCACATGGATGACCGAGCCACACTGGCCAGGGCGGGTCTATGACAGCCCTAGCAAATTATTACGACATGAAATAAATCCATCTAGCATCAAGCAAAATATCTAACTCTGACTTTTGAGTATAAACATAAAAAGATCTTTATTAAGATAGCATTTGAGATTCATCAAGACTGAATTTTAAAATTTTGATTCTCTCCTCAAAGTCTGGACACTTTGGAGCTTCTCCAAAGAATCTTGATGTTGGGATGACTGAAGGGTAAGTAGGAATCAAGTCTTCATGGACCATAAGGAGCCCTGTACTATATGGAATTGCCATGTAAAAATAAATAATAGGTGAAATACTATTCTAAAAACCTTTCAGGAAAGAAAATGTACTGTTTCCCCCTTTCGTTTTTAAAAATATAATCATGTGAATGAGATCTTATTTAATAACTCTTAACAATTTGTAGTGATTTCTCAAAATTTCTTTAGTCATATAAAGAAATTAATCATTTAGTTTTTATTATAGGGATAAAATATATTCTTAGCCCAGGCCAGTGTGACTCAGTTGACTGAGTGTTGCCTGTGCACTAAAAGGTCATTGGTTTGATTCCCAGGCAGGGCACATACCTAGGTTTTGGGTTCGATCCTGTTGGGGTGCATATGGGAGGCAACAGGTCCATGTTTCTCTCTCACTTTGACAATTCCCTCTCCCTTCTTCTCTAAAATCAATAAATACATATTTAAAAAATAGCAACCACCAAAAATATTTTCTTAGCATTCATGCACTAGCACTATGACCTAAATACAAAAGGCAGAAAAAATATACTTTCTGAGAATGTAGTATTTTAAAGGTTTTCTAATTGTATGTTGGCTGGGGGGTGGGAGGAAAGAAGAGCAGGATTCAGCAAAATAATCCACAGCTATGGGTAACTTGGTTTGCCAATAATAAAAATTTTCTTTCTTGAATATATGTATGAAACATTACCAATAGGCATTTATTTGAGACTAGACAAACATTTATGGTTTTTCTTTGAGGTGAAATTCGTATCACAAATTTAACCATTTTAAAAAGAGTACAATTCAGTTTACATTCACAATGCTGTGTAACCACCCTATCTTGTTTCAAAACATTTTTATCAAACCCAAATATAATCCTGTAACCATTAAGCAATTACTCCCTGTTTCCCTACCCCCAACCTCTGTTTTCTATCACACCAATCTACTTTCTATCTCTATGGATTTATCTACTCTGGATATTTCATACAAATGGAATCACACAACATGTGACCTTTTGTGACTGGCTTCTTTCACTTAGCTTAATGTTTAGAAGGTGCATCCATGTTATGGCCTATATCAGCATTTCATCCTTCTTTAAGAAGCATTAGTTTTGGGCTGAAAGTTTGATCTTTAAGATAAAGCTCTTCTTATTGAAGTAAAGGAGATCAAGCATACAACAAGCAAAAGTCCTCTAATTTTAATTTTTAAAATTTTCTTGGCATCTGCGATTTCCCCCCCTAAAGTACATCCCAGCTCTGTCCCATAGAAGTCGAAAGCAATTCAAGCCAGGAGCAATGTTCCTGCTAGCACACGGACTGGGGTCCCTAAGTACCATTTCCCATTAAAAGAAATAGGGGCTCTTGGAAAAATGGTCATTCTCAGGATTAATGGAATAACATGCAAAATGAGCCTGAGAAATCTTGGTATTACAGAAAGTAGTAACTATCCAAGATCAATGGAGCCATGTCAAAAGGACGCAGAAAACAACATGACGTGGGTCCTTCTGCCATAAAAATGGAGTGCTTGAGCACCAATGAGAATGACTGGGCCAGGTGAAAAAGCACTATATATATAAAGTCAGGAGCTGATAATGATGTGCAAAAAAGCAAACAAAAAAACCGCAAACACTCTTTGCTATTGGAGGATGCTGGAGAAGCAATTCATTACACTGCAAAATTATATGTAAAGGGGGGGAAAAATTAAGCATTTAACTTTTCTTTCCTGTACAGACTGTATTTCAGGGTCACCAAACAGTTCTTTAAAAGAGATTTCTAACTAAATAAATGCAGAAGAAACTACACAATTAGAAAATCACTGTTTTGTAATTCCAAATGAAGTATATATCTCAGCAATAATCACAATGAATGCTAAAACCATTACATGAAAGTCTGACTGGGGAATTGTTCATGGATGAAACCAGCCTGATAACCCTGGAACCACTACTCAATCTTGACATTGCTAAAAGATGTGTTACAACAGGATATAATAGTACCACCTATGAAGTATTCTTGCCCAGTAAAATGAACCAGATTCTAAGCAAGCCTCTGGAGTTCTAATTATGAGTTTACAAGCTGAAACAGTAAGCCTAATCAGGATGTGGACATTATATAAATAACATTGTTTCTTTGTAAAACTGATGGCCTGGAACAAAGGGAGGGATCAGGGGGACTATAAAGATTTTATGAGGGAAATGACAATGTCAGGGATTTGCTCGAAATACTCTTTAAAAAGTGAGAATAAGAGACGAAACAAGATTGGCAAAATGTTGGTAAATTTTTGGAGGTGTATTCGTTTCTCTACTTCCATGTAGTTTTTAAGTTTCCATAGTGAAAAAATATAGAAAGGGAATTGCAAGGGACCCCAAATAGCCAAAACAATCTTCAGCCTCACATTTCTCTATTTCAAAATTTACTACAATGCTACAGTAAATCAAAACAGTTTGGCCCTGAGCATGGTTAGAGCATTGGCCCCTGCACTGAAGGGTCAAGGGCACATACCTGAGTTGTAGGTTTGCTCCCTGCCCTCAGTTGGGTGCATGTGGGAGGCAACCAATCAATGTGTCTCTCTCACATTGATGTTTTCCTTTCTCCCTGCTCCCTCCCTTCCACTCTCTCTGAAAAACAATGGAAAAAATATCCTCAGATAAGGATTAACAACAACCCCCCCAAACCCCCCATGAGACAGTTTGGTAAGGACAGATATATAGCACAATGGAAAAGAATTAAGAACCCAGAAATAAACCCGCATATCTGTGATCAACTGATTCTCAACAAGGGTGCCAAGACCATTCAATGGGGTAAAGAATAGTCTCTCTTGCCCTAGCCGGTTTGGCTCAGTGGATAGAGGCAGTCGATCAATTATTCTCTCTCATCATTGATGTTTTTTTCTCTCTCTCCCTCTTCCTTCCTCTCTAAAATCAATAAAAAACATATTTAAAAAAGAATAGTCTCTTCAACAAATGGTATGGGTATGTCCACATGCGAAAGATAAATTATTACCTCATGTCATACACAAAAGTTAACTTAAAATAAAAAACCTAATTACAAGAGCTAAAACCATAGCCCTCTTATAAGAAAACATAGGGATAAATCTTCATGACATTGGATTTGACAATGGATTTTTAGACAGGCCTCCAAAAACAGCAATGGGATAAGAGATAAATTTGGCTTCATCAACATAAAAACTTTTGTTCATCAAAAGATACTACTAAGGACTAGCTGGCGTGGCTCAATGGTTGAGCATCGATCTATGAACCAGGAGGTCACGGTTCCAATCCCAGGCAGGGCACATGCCTGGGTTGTGGGCTAGATCCCCAGTGTGGGGCGTGCAGGAGACAGTAGCTGATCAATGATTCTCTATCATCATTGATGATTCTGTATCTCTCTCCCTCTCTGAAATCAACAAAAATATATTTAAAGCCCTAGCTGGTTTGGCTCAGTGGATAGAGCATCAGCCTGTGGACTGGAGGGTCCTGGGTTCGATTCCGGTCAGGGGCACATGCCCGAAATGCAGGCTTGTTCCCTGGTGGTGGTGGTGGCGGTGGCGGCGTGCATGCAGGAGTCAGCCAATCAATGATTCTCATCATTATGTTTCTATCTCTCTCTCCCTTCCTCTCTGAAATCAATAAAAAATATATATTAAAAAAAAAAAAAAAAGCATTTCTGCCGAAACCGGTTTGGCTCAGTGGATGGAGCGTCGGCCTGCGGACTGAAGGGTCCCGGGTTTGGTTCTGGTCAAGGGCATGTACCTTGGTTGCGGGCATATCCCCAGTGGGAGATGTGCAGGAGGCAGCTGATCGATGTTTCTCTCTCATCGATGTTTCTAACTCTCTATCTCTCTCCCTTCCTCTCTGTAAAAAATCAATAAAATATATTTTTTAAAATAAAAGCATTTCTAATAAAACATGTATTTTTTTTTCTAAAGAAAAGAATAAAAGAAAAAGACAACCTACAGAATGGGAGAAAATATTAAATCATGTATCTGATAAGAATCTAGTGTCCAAAATTTATAAAGAACTCTTACAACTCAACAATAGAAAAGACAAACAACCCAATTAAAAAGTTGGCAACGGACTTAAAGAGACATTTCTCCAGAGGATACACAAATAGCCAGCAAGCACATGAAGAGATAGTCAACATCATTAGTCACTAGGGAAATGCTAATCAAAACCACAATGACACACTACTGGTACCCATTTGGATGGCTAGAATAAAAAAAAGTGCAAATGAAGTGTCAGTGAGGATGTGGAGAAAACCACATAAGGAACCCTCATACACTGCTGGTAGGAATGTAAAACGGTTCAGCCACTGCAAAGTTTGGCATTTCCTCCAAAAGTTAAACATAGAAGCCACCATATGTTCCATAAATTCCAATCCTCAAGAAAAATTACTCAGAGAAAATGTTAAGGATAGATACTTGGGAGGTGGTAACTTCTATAGATAAACTTTAGAAGCATGAGCATAAATGAAACCAGGAGCACAAATCACCAGAGGCCTGTGTAGAAGGAGCTGACCATGGAAACTAACCTAGGAAAATGATCCTTCCTATTTCAAAGTAACCCAACTGGTTCTTAGTGAAACTACGGTAAATACCTAAAAACAGGGTATGGCAGAAACCAACTTTCCCCCCAATGCAACATTCAATTATGTGATGTTCAAATAGTTACTGTCTCTTAAATGTTATGAGTCATTTCACTTTAAAACATTCATCAAACATTAAAAGTGAAGATATATGAAGAGAAAATAAAGGAAATGTTCCTACCTGGGCCACTCAACATGGCTTTTATTGTTCCTGATGTTAATGCATGTTCTCTTTTTACAATAAATTCATGACCATCTGAAGATATCAATTTGACATACATGGCATCAGGGCCTTCACAGCCACCATAGGTTTTCTCTTCTCCATCTAAATAAAGTAGTAAAATGACTTTTGAATCACAAAATTTATGAACAATAAACAGGTTTACCAAGGTTAATATTTGAGAAACTCAGACCAGAAAGATTTCTCGTGGGTAATAGCTACCAAGATTTTAAAGGTTTTAAGCTTCTTGTTTATTACTCTCTACACATTTTCCAATGTCATGATAACTCTACATTCAAGGATGTTACTTTGGGTGAAAATTTACCACTATTTTTCAAGGAAGTATTAATAATATTTTTGTGACCACAGCAGCAAATTCAAATTTGAAGACTAAAACAAAATATTCATATAGTACAATTTTAGCCCTGGCTGGTGTGGCTCAGTTGGTTGTGTGTCGTCCCATGCACTAGAGACTCCATCCCCAGTAGGGGGCATGTAGGAGGCAGCCAATAGATGTGCTCTCACATTGATGTTTCTCTTTCTTCCACCTCTCTTCCTCTATTTCTAAAAAATAAATTTAAAAAAAGGTAAAACTTTAATCCTATCACCTGAAATACTTATTTTAAAAATAAAATGCATGTGTTAATGAATGAATGAATGTTTATATGTCATGTGAGCTCAACTTCTGACAAGCCCAAATGCTAAATGTTAGGGCTTCTTTTACTTAGGATTTTATTCTTGATCCACAAAAATAACTATCAAAATATTTTATTGATCGGTTTAAATTATTACACAATGAAAGTAATGAATACGGTCAAATTCAGTCTTTAAACACTGAAAGTAGAGGTGAGGAGACAGGAGTGTATAGATGTCACTTGCTACCAAACCTCACTGATGCCATACTGGCTTCAGCACAGTGGCTAGCTCAATATAACTTTCTGGGAAGTATATATATTTATATATTCCTTTAAAATCTTTCTCACATATATAACTCTCACAATATTATACTGACAGAATTTTAATTTTTATGGTTACCAATATCTGAAAGTTTCTTACGGCTTTTTCTAAAAATTTAGGGAGCCCTAGAAAGAAGTACATAGGATGAGGCTGAAGTAATGTTCAGGTACTAACACACATTTATTCATTTATTTCTTTTCTTCTTTTTTCCCCTCAGGTGAGGATATTTTTTTTTAGAGAGTAGAAGGAAGGAGGGGAGGGGATGAGAAAAAGAAAAAGAGGAAGAGAGGGAGAGAGGGAGAGGGAGAGGGAGAGGGAGAGAGAGAGAGAGAGAGAGAGAGAGAGAGAGAGAGAGAGAGAAGCATCGATGTGAGACACATTGATTGGTTGCCTCCTGAACACACCCGGCCCCAGCTGGAGATTGAACCTGCAACTTTTGATGAGAGGGCCAATGCTGTAACCACTGAACACACCAGCCAGGGCTACTCATTTATTTCTTAATAGTTAATTTAGAAATCCCTAAAATTAACATTAATAAAAATCAAGATCACTTATGTGCTACTGCTGCCCAAAATGTTTACTCTGAATGTAATAGGAGAAAACACTGAGACAAATCTAAATTTAAAAGTGCCATGGAAGACTTCACTCCTCACCCCAGGACAGCCAGGTAGGGAACTGTTTAAAGGACACTAAGGGGGAGGGGGGTAAAGGGAGTGAAATAGGAGACATCTGTAATACTATCAACAATAAAAACATATATGTATTAAAAAATTAAAAAGGAGTCTAAAGTGACAAATGAATGCAATAAATGATTCCTGATTAGATCCTGGATTTAAAATAATAAACCTGTTAAAAAGAACACTATTGAAACAACTGAAAAACTTTGAATATGAAGCGAACACATGCTGATGTATTTAGGTGTGTACAACTAAATCTTAAATGATAGATAAGAAAGCATTTTTTATGTTTATGTGTGTATATACTCATGTATATATGTATATATAAACACGCACACACAGAGTGAAAGCGAATGTGGAAAAACAGTAACAACTGGTAAAGGCTAGGTGGTACATTATTCTTTCAATTTTTCATAACAAAAGGCTGGGGGACTTGTAAAGATGCAAGTAACTTCTAAGTTAGGAACTATCCAAGCATACAGGTTCTCAGCAGTTTTGTCAATTTCTGAGAACAAAAATACACATAATTATCAGTTATTTAAATTTATACTTTGAGTATTTTTTGGTAAGCTAAGCCATTTTTTATGTCTGTTGGAAAAGTTTCTAATATCATAAGGTAAAGTACTCACTAGGAATCACAAATTTTATTGGGTACAATAATGGTATCGATCTGTCTTTCAAGATTGTACAGTAAACATAGGTTGTTGAATTAAACAACTACTTGTGGTCTACTTTGACCACTTTCTAACTTGCATTTGCATTCACTGACATTGAAGGCCTATCTTTGAGTGGGAAAACCAGCTTCTACTAGTTGAAATACCCGTTATTTTCTTATGAAACTTACCCATTATGTTCTTATGAAATTCTACTTCGCTTGCACAGGAAGTTTAGTAGTTTCCTGAAAATATAACAAAGCCATATTAAGACATGTTTTTCACCATTATTTAATATGTCCTTGGTGTTACAAGTTTAAGGACTCTCTCTCTCTCTCTCTCTCTCTCTCTCTCTCTCTCTCTCTCTCTCTCTCTCGCTGCTAAACAGGAATTTTCTAGCCACCACACTGTGGAACAGCACCATGTTTCTGAACATATGAAAAGATGATCACCTCCGGGACAATTAAGTCGAAATACGGACTTTTTTTTTTTTTTTTTCCTTTAAGGCAACTATTCTGAAAGATTTAAAAATACTGATGCTGTTCGTTAGGACCTAAACTGAACTTGAAAGAGATCCTTGGCCTTCATCATCTTCATATATATACTACATCTACTTGATTCTGGTAGACATAAAATATTTGCTGAATGAATGACAACACGATAAATCCAAGGACATGAAGTAGCTTTCATGAGAATGAAAAAGGTAAAGCTTGCTCACTTCTTATGTAAATGTTCACATCTATATGTTTTATCCCTTCTGCATATAGGCTACCAATAATCTAATTTAACAGAAGAGTGGTAAAAATTTATAATTTTTTGAGAAACCTTAAATTTTATAAAATATGGTGGTTGCTAAATAAAAAGGGCTCATGTTTTCAGTAATTTGTACTTTAACAGCATTGCTTCAAAGAAGGATTTTATTAATACCAGTATTATTTTTTATGTGACTATTAGGAAAACAGCATATCCTCATTATCCTTTTCTCTAAGAAATTTCCTGGCTAATACTTTAATTCTAGCCTTAAGGGGAGGGTCAAGAAAATAAGCCACACATTTTAGAGCAAGAAAGAAACTTGGAGATAACATGTCATCCTCACCTTAAAAAACAGTAACATCCCTGCCGTACAGAGAGGATAAATGACTTGTTCCAGGTAATGATGGAGTAAAGCAGGAGTCACCTGTTAGAACACTGGCTAAGCACAGAGGTAGATATTTAAAGTACCATTTCTAGCCGAAGCCGGTTTGGCTCAGTGGATGGAGCGTCGGCCTGCGGACTGAGGGGTCCCGGGTTCGATTCTGGTCAAGGGCATGTGCCTTGGTTGCGGGCACATCCCCAGTGGGGGATGTGCAGGAGGCAGCTGATCGATGTTTCTCTCTCTCTGTCTCTCTCCCTTCCTCTCTGTAAAAGATCAATAAAATATATTTAAATAAATAAATAAATAAATAAATAAAGTACCATTTCTAATGGAGGCAATGTAGCATTACTACCAAGAATTTGAGGGCCTGGTAAGTGGTAAACATTGCATTAAACATCGTATATACATTGTCTTATTTTAAACCAACATTTTCACAAAAGAATTATTGTTCCCATTTTAAAGATGAGGAAACACTCAGAGGCTGCTACCTGCTCAAGGATTCTACAGCTTAAGTGGCAGCCTCGGGATTTAAACCTAGGTAGGCAGGCTCAATAGCCCACACTCCCTTCCACTATTCCATACTGCCATGGTAAAGCATGCTGGCTCCGGTTAAAACTTAGCCACTACTGCTGAGAGCTGTGCTGCATTCTCTAAAATTAAAATACAGTACTATGCCGTTTTATGATAATAAAGTAGACACTTAAAAATTCATCAGTCATTATTTTCTTCTGTTCATACTGCTTTGTAATCATTCTCCTAAAAAACAAACAAAAAATACAAAAAAAGGACAAAATGCTAGAAAAGCTAGACCAAGAATTTCAAGTGCCAACTTTGCTATCTGGAAAATTTTCAGAGCAAAATATCTAGAATGTTTACTTAACTAGCAGTAGCTAGGCAACCATGCAAAGTGACATCATAGAAGCCCTTTGGGTAGCAACAGTTTCTCCAGACTTCTTAATATAGTAAATAAAATCCAGCATTTATACAAGGGTTAAAGGGGGAGGGGAAAGGCTCCCTATCACTAACAAAGAAAGAGTATTATCAACAAGAATTAGGAGCAAATCTTAATTCTTTTAAAAAAATATATTTTATTGATTTTTTTACAGAGAGGAAGGGAGAGTTAGAAACATCGATGAGAGAGAAACATGGATCAGCTGCCTCCTGCACACCGCCTACTGGGGATGTGCCCACAACCAGGGTACATGCCCTTGACTAGAATCGAACCTGGGACCCTTTAGTCCGCAGGCCGAAGCTCTATCCACTGAGCCAAACCAGTTAGGGCACAAATCTTAATTCTTAGCTAGAAGCTAAAAATATTTGAAACATGAGGAAATTTGGACTTAACCCACAAATTACCTATAGCCGTGGCTCTTTGGCCCCTTGAGTGTGGCCCTTCCTAAGCCTTAGGAGTACCCTAATTAAGTTAATAACAATGTTTAAAAAATTTGGCTCTCAAAAGAAATTTCAATCGTTGTCCTGCTGATATTTGGTTCTGTTGACTAATGAGTTTGCCGACCACTGACCTATAGAGATCTAAGTTTGAGGTGGCAAAAATCTGTTTGAACATTTGAACGTCTATTCCATAACTGGGCTGAGTTCTGGAAAAATGAATAAGGCAAAAGCAAGTGGTCGAGAAGCAGTGGGCTGAATGTCTAGGCAGCAGACAGCTTCTGAACAAAGGCCTGACTGAGATATCATTGTGCTCTTAGAGTATTACATATAACATTACTCTTTTATAATTTATAATATTTTGGTAACAAATAGAAATTCCAGGTGAACCTAGGGCCTACAATGAAATTAGTTTTGAATCTAGTATCCTTGAACACTGAAAATCCCATCCTATTTCTGATTTGAAATGTTATCTTTTCATATACCATATTGCGACATGGATATCCAGATTATATTGTTCCATCAACGCTGTTTGTACCTGACCAATATAGCCCATTTTTAAAATTATAATAGCCTGATAAACATGTTTTGATCAATGGTTGGGCAATCCCCTTTTTGTTATTACACATTTATTGTTAGGTCTATTTTTCAGTATAGTTTCTATTATGAATGGGATCCATTTCCCTATTATATTTTTGGAAAGGCTATTGCTGATGTTTTAAAGAAAAGCCTAAATTCATTCAGTTGATCTTGTATCCCAACATCTTTGCAGAACTGTTCTAATAGTTTTTCAGTTAATTTGCTTGGATTATTTAAGTAGCAATTTAAATATTATAGCAACAGCTACAAATAAGTCTACTGTTTATGTATTTTTTCCTTTTCCTTTTTTACACTGGATATTTACTTGGAAAAAATGTTGGATGTCTGATATCACTCTCAAAATAAACTGTAGGTTAAAATACCAAATGTAAGAACACCACTCTGGAAAAATAGCTGCAAAAACAAATGGACCTGTGAAAAAATGCTCCATCTCCATGGTAAGCAGTAAAATGCAAATTTAAAGTACTCAAATTTGCTAAGTATAAGTGTTGGAGAGGGGAGAAGTGGGTGATACCAAATAAACGACACACTAATTTTGGAAGACAGCAGCAGAATCGTCCATCAGGAGGGTAGCAATTCTTCCTGGTATCTACTTTAGAGAAACCCAGCATCCTGTGTATAGGCTCTTTATTGTAATACTAGAGGCCTGGTGCATGAAATTCATGCGTGGGTATGGTCCCTAGGCCTGGCCTGCGATCATCTTCCCCAGCTGGCCCCACCTCCTGCCCTGCCCCCCCCCCCCCCCCCCCCCCCCCCCCGGTTTCCAGCTTGCCATTGGGCGATTAGAGCCTGCGGGAGGGACGGAGAGGTTGGCTGTTCCTGCTGCTTGCCGGCCCCACCCCCGCTGCAGGTCCTCTGTGTGTGAGGCAACAGGTGGGGCGGGGGCCTTGGCCTGGCACCACCTGTGTCTCCTGCCACCCAGCCCTGGGTCCCATTCGCCATCGGGCGATGGGAGCCTGCCAGCCAGGAAAAGGGACCAAAAGGTGGTCAGTGCGCCTCCTAGTGACTGGTTGAGTGGTCATTCTGGTCATTCCACCCTTAGGGTCAATTCTGCATATTACCCTTTTATTACATAGGATGTATACAAAGGAAAAACTGAAAATACCCTTACAGGTTCACCAATTAAGGAATGAGCTAAATAAAAACAGTGTATCTATACTTATAAAATACTAGAGGCCCAGTACACGAAAATTAGTGCACTGGGGGGGGGGGGGGAATCCCCTCAGCCCAGCCTGCACCCTCTCGCAGTCCAGGACCCCTCAGGGGATGTACACCTGCCGCTTAGGCCCACTCCCTGGGGGATCAGGCCTAAGATGGCAGTCAGACAGAGCCCTCAGGGGATGTCTGACTGACAGCTTAGCCCCGTTCCCCAGGGGAGCAAGCCTAAGCTGCAGTTGGACATCCTTACCACTACTGTGGAGGTGGGAGAGGTTCCCACCACCACAGCTGCCCTTGCAGCCATCAGCCCAGCTTGTGGCTGAGTGGAGCTCCCCCTGTGGGAGCGCACTGACCACCAGGGGGCAGCTCCTGCATTGAGTGTCTGCCCCCTGTTGGTCAGTGTGCATCATAACGACTGGTCGTTCTGCTGTAACAGTTGTTTAGGCTTTTTTTAATATAGATTAGTTTCAGATGTACAGCATAGTGGTTAGACAATCATATACTTTACAAAGTGTTCCTCCTGTATTTCCAGTACTCACCTGGCACCATACAGTTATTACAACATTACTGACATTTCCTATGCTTTACTTTATTTCCCCATGCCAAGATAAACTGTTTATTTTTTAAAAGCAGATTAGAATAAGTACAGTTTGATGCCATTATGTAAAATAAGTGTCTTCCTCTTGCCTATTAATCTCATTTTCTGCAGATAAATGCATAAAAATACATGTTCGAAAATTTAAATAACTAGAAAACAGATTTAAAACTGATTTTTAAAAAGCAACAAATAAGTGTATAGAACCAAGCAGTGCATGAAGGGAACAATGGTCAGTCAACTTGATGATTATTAACTATGTGTAATACGATTAATTTGGAAAACAAAGTAAATAACACTGACCAAAAATTATCTAATGTTCAGGCCTATTTGAAGAGGCTTGACAAAGACATGAGAATATCCTGCCGAGAATGAGCTTATGGTGTTAATGAATTAATGTCTCTGAGGATGAGTTAAAATATTCATTCTGGCCATTAAACTTATGACAATGCTTCCATATTTAACTCTTAGGCAGACAGTCTTAATGCTTTTAGCAAACGGTACCCTTTCTCATCTTCTCCCCCACGGTGGAATTTATAGTTTTCTTCACTATTAGACAGAAATATTTCACAGCTGCCTTTTTAGTGTGTCTTTTTAGATATATTTGTCACCCTAACTAGCTATGGAAACATAAGGCAGGGAGGCTCTTTCTTTATGACCCACACACCCAGCACACAATGGTAATTAAGTGGTCATGTTAACAGAGTAAAGCCGTATACAATAATGTCCCCGCCACAGACATAGATAGTATTATCCTGAGTGTTCCAACAAAATAGTTATTCAATGGCACTATGCTTTTGACCAAATTCATGTTTTTCCTTGATGTTGGCCTTGAAAAACTTGGAACTTTCAGACAACCAAAATAAAAATTGTTCTTTCTGGGAACATCTATTTAAGTTTACTGAAATATTTTGGTTTATACCGAGGGAAGGAAGTGACTAAGGAAGGAGACAATATTCTATCTTTCACAATAGAATTAAGTCAATATGAATTCTAATTCTTTTTTTTTTTAAAAATATATTTGTATTGATTTCAGAGAGGAAGGGAGAGGGGGAGGGAGATAGAAACATCAATGATGAGAGAATCACCGATCTGCTTCCTGCATGTCCCACCAAGGGATCAAGCCCCCAACCAGGGCATGTGCACTGACAGGGAATCAAACCGCATCCTCTCTCTACTACAAATGCCTGGAACTCCCAATTTCCCATCTTTCTTAAGGAGAGAGGCTCCCACACAGCACAGAACTTTCTGGCTCCAGCCTTGTGTTTCCACTGAGTCTATTTCACCCCTGGAAACTACCTAATCTCCCTGAGAGAATGATCTCCAAATTCCTTTGTTTTGGTTTGAAAGGTATGAACAAGTATTCCCACTATATAGTATATACTTAAGTATAGATTCTTGCATTATAAAATGATTTAAAAATATTTTTTATTGATTTCAGAGAGGAAGGGAGAGAGAGAGAGAGATAGAAACATCAATGATGAGAGAGAATCATTGATCAGCTGCCTCCTGCACACTCCCTACTGGGGATCAAGCCCGCAACCTGGGCATGTGCCCTTGACCAGAATCAAACTTGGGACCCTTCAGTTCGCAGGCTGACACTCTATCTACTGAGCCAAACTGGCTAGGGCATGACAAGATCAATCTTTACTTTAACAGAGCTTATAGTCTTTTTGCATCTAAGATAAGGTATCATTAAAATGTCAGGATAACTTATAACTTCCCTTTTTTCTGGACCCGCTCAGGGCACAACCAAATGCCCTGGGTGCCAGGACAGATATCACAAACTCCTTCACAGTTATTATTATCTTTATCGTGTTAATTGTTGATTTAACTATCCTGCACCCACCTAAGTAAAAGAAGTGTCTATCACAGTGATGGCGAACCTGACACGCGTGTCAGAGGTGACACGCGAACTCATTTGGTTGATTTTTCTTTGTTAAATGGCATTTAAATATATAAAATAAATATCAAAAATATAAGTTTGTTTTACTATGGTTGCAAATATCAAAAAATTTCTATATGTGACACAGCACCAGAGTTAAGTTAGGGTTTTTCAAAATGCTGACATGCCGAGCTCAAAAGGTTCGCCATCACTGGTCTATCATTTTATTCTTTATCCAGCCCCAGAGGACCGCCCCCACTGTCTCCCCATCTCTAATCTATCACCAATGGATTTCATGTAATCCACATCCATCTCCTCCTTTGATTGCAAGGTTTAAAAAATAGATGAAAAAACCGCCATTCTCTGGAGCATTATCCCAATACGTTAAGATTTTGCTTCCCAGAAATTGTCAACAGTTTGGCTCAAATAACTCACAAAAATTCTTTACAGGTTTGAATGTTCTTATATTAACCATATATATATATATATATACTAGAGGCCCGGTGCACAAAAATTTGTGCACTCTGGGGGGGGGGGGTCCCTCAGCCCGGCCTGTGCCCTCTCGCAGTCTGGGACCCCTCCAGAGATAACGACCTGCTGGCTTAGGCCTGCTCCCGGGTGGTAGAGGGCAGGCCCAATCCCTAGGTGCAGCCCCTGGTCGGGCTCAGAGCAGGGCCGATTGGGGAGTTGGGGCGCCGCCCCGTCATGCACAGAGCAGGGCAGATTGGGAGGTTGTGATGCTATCCTCAGTCATGCTCAGGGTAGGGCCGATTGGGGGGGTTGGGGCACCGTCCCCTGTCACACTCAAGGCAGGGTCGATGGGGAGGTTGCGGCGCCACCCCCTGTCACGCACAGAGCAGGGCCAATCGGGGTTGGGGCGCTGCCCCCGTCACACACAGAACAGGGCCCATCAGGGGGTTGGGGCACCGCCCTCTATCACCCACAGAGCAGGGCCGATCAGGGGGTTGGGGCACCGCCACTCTCACACTCAGGGCAGGGCCGATGGGGAGGTTATGGCTCTACCCCGTAACACACAGACCAGGGCCCGTGGGGGGGGGGGGTGGTTGAGGAGCTCCCCCCTATCAGGCACAGAGCAGGGCTGCTCAGGGGGTTTGGGCGCTGCCACCTGTCACACTGATCCTGGTGCCGGAAGGCATATTACCCTTTTACTATATAGGGTAGAGGCCGGGTGCATGGGTGGGGCCGGCTGGTTTTCCCTGAAGGGTGTCCTGGATCAGGGTGGGGGTCCCCACTGGGGTGCCTGGCCAGTCTGGGTAAGGGGCTGAGGGCTGTTTTCAGGCTGGGAGTGACTGAAGTTCCCAACCGCTCCTTTTTTTCTTTTTCTTTTTTTTATTCTGGGCCAGCTTTACCTTGAGGCTTGGTTCCAGCTCTTAGGCCTCCGCGGCTGAAAGTAGGTTTCTGGCCTTTGCTTACAATGTTGTGAATCTGCTGGCTGAAGTCTGGTGGTATTTGTTACAATGTTTCTTAAACTGCCTGCTCAGAGGCCTGCAGCCGCAGTCACTGAGGCAAGCAAGCCCCATGTTAGTTTCAAGCTGCCTGGCTGCCAACCGCCATCTTGGCTGACAGTTAATTTGCATATCTCGATGATTAGCCAATGAAAAGGGTAGCGGTCGTACGCCAATTACCATGTTTCTCTTTTATTAGTGTAGAAGATATATATATGCGTGTGTACACACACACACACACACACACACACAAAAAGAAAAAACAAAACACTATATGTATATATTTAGAATGGTCGATAATTATATGTTTTCTTATATTTATTTGCTCATCCCACATCTCATTGTCCTTATATCCCTAACTCCTGCCCTCCACCAAATCCAATTTTCTGCCTAACACAGGTCTCAACTAAAGAGACAACCATTTTGGCTGGTCTTAACTTTAAATTCATGCCTATACGTTAAATAGGAACTTGACATTGTATTGATCCTAGAAAAATGGATTTTCTACTCTGAGAAAATTTACAGCTTCCTCAAAATCTCCAACACCCATCTCCTCCCTGGCCTGACCACTTGTTTCTTCAAGAAAATGGAAATAGCCCTGGTCGGTGTGGCTCAGTAGGTTGGAGTGTCAGTGCTCCAAAAGGTGGCAGGTTCCATTCCTGCTCAGAGCACATACCTAGGTTGCATGTTTAATCCCGGTTGGGGTGAGTGTAGGAGGCAACCGACATATCTCTCTAACATCTCTCTAACATCTCTCTCTAACATCTCTCTCTCTCTCTCTCTCTCTCCCTCCCTCCCTCTCTCTCTCCCTCCCTCCCTGTGAAAAAAAACAAACACAGCAAAAAACGGAAACAATCACTTCAATTGCCCTGTCTTTCCCCCTTCATCCTACCTGCATGTATACACCATATAGTCTGTCTACCCTTCTGTTTCAAAAATTAAATAGAAACCATCCTTCTATCCAAGACCAACCTTTCCACTTGAGCACATACATCTATCCAGGGCTTGTGGTTATCATTACTTTCATGAATACATGAAAATGCTGTAACATCATCACCACCATCCACTTCTTAACCTACTCTAATCACTTTTGGCCCACTAGTTCATTCAAAGGGCTCTTATCAAATTTCAACTACTTTATTTGGTCACATGATGAATATATAATCCTCATCCTCTGAAGCAGGGCTTACAGTTGACTGCTGCCTCCTTCCTGAAACATTTCCTTCCCCTAGTGTCACAGACACCACATTTTTTTTGTTTCCATCACGGCTGGCTCTTCTGACTGGAGTGCTCCCACACATCGGCCCTCTTCTCCACTAACTCTCCACTCAGTGTCCTCCCGGCAGCCCAAAGATTTAAATATCACCTATAAAATCTGACTCCCAGATTATCTCCCTAGCCAGACATCTTCCCTGAGAAACAACTGTGGAAATCCAACTTGGCTACTGCACATATTCTGAGCTGTATACTAGATCAAACTCAGATCTCGATTTATTCCTCAGAAACCAGTGCATCCACCCCAGCCCTCATTTCAGTAAATGGCACTACTGTTCACCCAGATGCTTGGGCAAAACAGTTGATTTCTCAAAAAAAAAAATTGGGGTGGGGGGGTTCTAGACACGAAGGCAAGACCATTTGGCTCTATCTTAAAATTATATTCCAAATCAAACTACTTCTCACTAACTACAATTCTACATCTCTAGGTCAAGCCACCACTTCTCAACTGGACTACTGTTAGGGGCAAAAATAGAAGATTGGGGACAAGCTATGGTTATGGGAAATATTAACCATGCTCTGTTAACCATGATTGCCTTGTGTTGGTTAGAGAAAGGACATTCTGACCTGGCTGGGAGTTGTGCCACCAGGATCTGGGAGTCAACCTTGGAACCATTCTCATTCGAGGATTGCCTATTATCATGGAAAGATTAACAACTTTGTTGCCCAAACAAGGAGTCCCACCCCAGCCTCCTACTTCCCCATATAATCCTTGTCCTACCCTATATAAGCAGCTGTCTTTGGGGGCGCTGCAGAGCAGATTTTTGTGGATGACCTGCTGTTCTCCCATACTGCCGGCAGTACTGGAATAAACACTCACATATGATTCAATCCCATCTCTGCTTAGACTCAAGTAGTGACAGGCAGTACAGACCCACTGATTGTCCGGTTACACTAACACAAACCTCCTTAGGAGTTGGTTTCCTCACTTTCCTCCAATCTGGTCTATTCTCCACCCAAAAACCAGTCATCAAAAGCATAAATCAGATGTTCCTTCCCTGTACAAAATCCTCTCTCATTACAAAATCCAGTTTCTCATTACAAACAGAAAAATGAGTATCAAGCTCCATCTTATTTAGTCCTTATTAATCACTCTGACCTCATTTCCCATCACTATACACCAGCCACACTGGCATCCTTGGAATTATAACAGGCCAAGCTCATCCCTTCCTTAAGGTCTTTGCTTTTGCAGTTACTGCTATCTTAAATTTCTTTCCTCATATCCTCCTCATCATTGAGGTCTTCATGCAAAACATCGACTCCTCAGACAGGTAGATCTTCTTTGTTCACTTCCCTATCAAAATTAGACACCCTCACTAGTCACTCTATCTTGATCTAACTCTGATCCTGCTATATTTTCTTCACATTTATCACCACCTGAAACTACTGTATACCTACTTATTGTATATCCTCTTTCTTTTTTAAAAAAAATATCTTATTGACTTCAGAGAGGAAGGGAGAGGGAGAGAGAGAAGCAATGATGATGGCGGATCATGGATCGGCTGCCTCCTGCACGTCCCCCACTGGGGACTCAGCCGGCAACCAACGCACGTGCCCTGACTGGGAATCCAACCATGACCAGCTGACATTCAACCACTGAGCAACACCAGCGGGCTGGGCTGGGCTTTTTCTGACCTTATGGACAGTAAGCATTTAGCACAGGTTAGCTAAAATTCATTAAACACGTATCAGTGTAACTGCAAAGACTTTCCAGTTTACTTTCTAGTACTGAAAAATCGACCCCCAAACCTCAAACAGCACTTTATAAGACGTAAACTAATACTACTTTAGAACTTGATATATAAGGTGATTCTAACTTCTGATCACAAGTTATTGCCTAATTATATTAAAAAACTACCATAGAGTCATGAAACTGGCATACTCAATTTGAAATAAATTTACATATATATATATATATATATATATATATATATATATATATATATATATATATACATACACAATACATATTTGTTGGAGTGGTAGATAATAAGTCTCATACATAAGGAAAAAAGGGTAATCATTTACGAATTAAGTATGAACCCCAAATCGCTGGCAATAACCGATAATATCCCCGATGACTGGATCATAGCCGTTGCCTTGCCATTATCATCTCCGGAACGAATGACTCCACGTGTAAACTGCGACGTTTCAGCATCATGAATCAGACAACGTAAAGGAGGTTAGAGAATTATCGTTTTAGTCCACCAAACAGAAAAGGAAAACAACTACTGGGGGGATTGAAGAGCAAATCTGGCAGTTTGAAAATAACTAGTTATTTCGGTGGTTTTCTCCTCTGAAGGCGACGAGGAACAGAAATACTGGCAGTAGTGACACGAACACCACAGCTCTAGGTTACTAACGAGGTTTTCGTTTCATGGGAGAAACTCCATGGCCACTGGACCTGACAAGAGACGCCTCCTTCCAGACACGACGGGGAGGGAGAGAGATGCGCGACAGCCTCAAGCCACCGCGTCGGGCCGAAGTCCGCCGGTAAGCTGCCCGGAAGGGAAACTTCTCGGGGTCCCGCAGCCGGGAAGAGCGAGGGCCTCTCCCCGGGGTAGGGACTGCCTCCCAGAAAAGGGCGACTCTCGGCGCACTCGGGGAACGCACACACAAAAAGCGACCGAGCTGCCGGATTCCACGTTCCCCGCGCTCAGCCCCGTCCCCCCGGCCGCCGCCCCACCTCCGCCTTTTTTCCGAGCCCACCGGACGGCGCCGGGAGAGGGCCCGCCGCCCTCTTCTCCCCTCCCCCAAACCAGGGGCAGAGGAGGCCCCGGGAGGTCGGGAGCTTCCGTCCTTCCCCGCCCAAATGGGAAGAGGTGGGCAGCGGGGCAGCGAGCGCGCCCGGTCCGAGCCCCCCTCGCTCTCCACGCGGACCTGCATCTTCGTTCCCTCCCCACAGCCCGACTCACTCGTCAGTCCCGCAGCCACCGCAGCCACCGCAGCCACCGCGCCGGGTCCCGCGCACCTCCACAGCCCCCACGCCAGGGCCACCCCCCCACCCCCACAAGCCTGCCGCCGTGGGTTCCGGGGCACTTGGAGGAATCACTTCCGCTGGGTCACCGACGCTCTGTACCACGCGCGGGAGATTAGTATCCGGCGAGGCGGGGAGGGCGCGGCCTATTTTCGGCCACAGCGCCCCCTTCCCTTCTCCCAGTATCACTGGCAAATCTCAACCAATCCGATACCAGGTCTCCCGGTTCCCAGCATGCAGCGCCGACCCTGTCCCATTTTCCGCAGGGATCGTGTTCTCAGAGCCGCGCACCACACTGCATCCTGGGATTTGTAGTTTCTCCGGCGAGTCGGTCGGTGTTTGGTTGAGGCAGCAGCGCGTCCTGGGACTTGTAGTTTCTCACGCCGGCTCTTAAGATTTGGGCGATTTTAGAGCTTGTCCCTGCCTCTCGTTTTGGGGGTACGCCTGGAGGCCGGAGACTGCAGAGGAAAGATCGAAAGGTGCGAGTGTGGTTTCGAAGCTGACAAGATCGTGTTCTTTAGGAAGCAACATCTGTCTTTTGTGTCCTTTTGTGAGAAATTGCGGTGCGCGTTGAAGAGCATCTCAACTGCTCGCGCAATCGGCTGGCCTCATTTCCTCCCTTCCCGGTACGGGTCACTGTTTTCCGAAAAGTAAGCACATTTCCCCCCGCCCGCCACCCCGTCCCCACCCAGCGCCGGGGTTGCTCAGCGCGTCTAGATTCTGAGATCATTCACAGAAAGTCCAGGCGTCTGCCTGCCGCCAGTACTCCGTTCTGAGACCTTCTTTGTCGCTCCACGCCCCCTCTCTTGCTCTCGGGTTCCCTTGCTCTCTCTAGACGCGCCCATCCTTTTTACTTGCTGCCTGTGGTCAACATCAGGCACCCTTCCGGAAAGGCTGAAACAGCTAAATATTCACCCCCTGCGTACAGGACCGTGGCACGTAGGGCCAAGCAGCTCACCATTGCAAGTTGCTCAACTAGGCGCTGTTGTGTAACAACGTCCCTAAACCGAAAGAGACGATCCAAAGTTTGTTGACCTAATTAATGACTTGCGTGCGGGAAGACATTTTTAGTTAATTTGGCAGGTAAACTGTATTGCTTTTTACAGAAAGGCTGCCCTGGGTTAACTTGTCAAACAAAGCCTTTGCAAACATCGTGAAAGTTCGTTGGCGGTGATGGTATTCAGAGTTCGGTGGGGAGGAGACGCAGTGCCGTGAGAAGAGGAGGCTGTGGGCCCATTTTCAATCAGATCTTTCCTCCGTTTCCTTCTGAAGTGTCCTTTTCTCGCCTATCTTGCCTTTTTCCCTCACTGCATTATGGAATGATAGAATTTTCCAGGTGAGGATACGGAGGCTAGCTAAAGCCAGATTGAAGGCTAGAATCTAGTCCAGGGCTTTTTTCTTCTTTTGTGCAAAATTAAATTAAAAAATTTTATTTATGTAATCAATACAATACATGCTTATTATAAAAAATGCAGAAATCGCAGATGTTTTGTTTTTTCCATGAGCGTTTACATAGATAGACCATGCACTTGATTTTTTCTGAGGTGTAGCTTGTATTGTTGACAGGAAGCCACTGCCAGGATAGAATAAGAGAGACAGAATGGTTTCTTGTAGGCAAAGGTGTCAGACATGGGTGCGTTTGGTCTCTCTATGAGTTTAATTTGTATGCAGAACATATACAAAAAAGTTAGATAGACTCAGAGGAAGGAACAGTGAGAATTGGTAAAAGGAATATCAAAAACAAAATATGCATGTGACACCATCTTGCTGGCAGAAAGTAGCAAAGATCTGAAATGATTTTTGATAAAAGTGAAAGAAGAAAGTGCCAAAGCTGGATTGCATTTGAACAACGGAGAAGGCAAAAATCATAACCACAGAAGAAATACACAACTTTCACATAGACATTGAAATTGTTTAAAATTTTGTTTAACCCTGGTTCTCTCATCAATTCAAATAGAGCCTGCAACCAAGAAATCAAGACCAGGCTGAAACTTGGAAGGGCAGCAGAGGAAGAATTTGGAAAGACCACCAATAGCCAAGATGTGTGATTAGAATCCAAGCCTGAGATCACCCACACCCTTGTATTCCCAGTTCCTATGTATGGATGTGAAGATGGCTGACAGGAAAAAGGCTGATATGAAATACGGTGTTGGAGGAGCGCTTGATGGATACCATGAATTGCCAGAAAGATGAACAGGTAGATCCTAGAGAAAATTAACCCTGAAACATTACTGGAGGCAAATGACAAAACTGAACCTGTCTTATTTTGGGCACATCATGAGAAGGCAGGGTTCTTTGAAAAAGATAATAATGCTGGGAAAATAGAAGGCTGCAGGAAAAGAGGAAGACCAGCTATGAGATGGATTGGTTCCATAAAAGAAGCCACAGGCTGACTCTGCAGGAGGTGAGCAGGGCTGTTGGGGACAGGACATTGTGGATGTCACTCTCATGGGACCGACAGGAGCCAGAGCTGCCTCAGTGGCAGGTAACACACACTGTACATATGGGGTTCTGTACACTGTTTCCTTTCCAACTTAACAAACCTCAAAAACTCAAACGTCCGTAACCAAAACCTCCACAGCATCATTTAAAATGTCAGTGTAGAATTACATTGCATAAATGCACCATGATTTACTTATTTCCTTAATACCGCCTGTTTACCTTCTTTCCATTTTAAATCACTTTAAGTAATGCTGTGTTCAGTATCTCTGCAGAAATCTTTGGCCATGTTTCTGATTATTTCTTTAGAATATGAACATTTTAAAAGATTTTGATAATCTGTTGACAAATTTTTTTTTCTAGAAAGATCCAGTATATGATTTAAATCAGTAATGTATAAAGAAGTATGTAGGGTTCTTATAAATATACTAGCTTTACCAATATTTTTTTCCATCATGCCATTCTGATCTTAAGCTCACCTTAAAGGATGGGAAGGATATTGGTGAATGGGGAGGAAAGACAGCTAAAAAACCAAAAATTACATACAGTAATGATGGCCAGTCTGAAAGTGACAGCCATTTTCAATTTTTCCATCAGCCTCTATTTTTAAGGGGAACCTCTGAGGTGATATGAACAAGGAATCAAAGCTTCTTTCTTAAATAGCAAAAAAAAAAAAAAAAATTAAATATCATTCAAGTAGTTTACATTCAACAAATGTCTCTAAATTACTAGACTTGGGAAATTTATTTTAACAATGCATAACAATTCCCTATAATTTTATAGCACAGTCTTCAGAATATGATTTCATTTTAGCTATTTAGAAACCTTGAGAAGTAGACCAAATTTTTACTTACTGACTATATTTGTAGGATGAAGCTAAGCTTAACAGGAGATAAAAATGCAGGTTTCCTCAGCATATTGTTCAAGTAATGGAAGAGAAGGCTATTAGACTGAGATGACTCTGGTACTTGGTAGCCTAGTAGGGAAACCAAAACCTAAGCCAGAGTCAATTCCTGTAAATGCTTCAACAAGGATAAGACCAACCACCAATTATAAACAGCCGACTAAGTTTTCCCAAATAACGCAACTGCTCAACTTACGGCCAATCAAATAATTGTTTGCTTTGCCTGTGCATGTTGTCTGTAAAAGCCTTGCCTTTAGCTCTGGTCAGTTGAGCTTTCCTAGCCACTTCCAGTTTGGTACTGCCTGATTTGAATAAATTTTTGCTCAAATAAACTCAAAATTCTTAATATGCCTCAGTTTATCTTTTTAACAATATTAAAGAAAAAGTTAAATATGTATCAGTAAAATAATGGGTAAATGATGATGTTTGCCTACTAATTACACTGATTAGAAGAGTTTTTACAATGTAAGTGGGTAACTTTCAGAATGAAATTATTCATAAAGAAGTAGTGTAATTTCATCCTTCTGGGTACCCAGAAAAAGTGGACAGGAGTTGCCACGGTGATATTATTTTAGACTATTAGCTTGTTCTCCTCTTATGCAAATCGCATGCTGAGTCAAAACCAGTTTCCAACTAGTAAACGAAAGTGTGCTTTTACTAGTTGGCTGCTCATCCTTCCAGACTGAGCTGAACGTGATGCTTCTGTGAGGCCAGATTAAGCATGAGGTGGTATGGCCTTTTGTGAACTGGGCTATTTAATTACTTTTTAGCTTATTTATAAGTGTTTCCTTCACTACATGAGCACTGTGGATTCCCAATTATATCCAGTATCCTTGAATCCTCTGCGCCTAACAATCCTAATAGACGCTGAAGCACTTTAACAAGTAGGGAATGAGTGTTTACCTGGAGGTGAATGATTCCGCAAGACAAATTTAACAAGTATGAACATTCTATGAAACGAGGTCCATTTACTTCCTAGCAATCCACTGGTTGCATTAAGTTACCACTCATTTCGTTCAAATCCTATAGTGTTACTGCTCCTCTGGGTCAACAGGCTAGCTAGATAGAATCACTTTCCGCAAAGAAAACAGTGTTTTGGGCCTAGAAAATGACGCCCACGAGAATGAAAGATTTAACCTTGGCTTCCAGGCTTTGTCCTTCGCGCGTGGTTCTCCCCAGTCCTTCCTTCTCTGTCGTGCGGGGCGCCAGGCTCTGGGACGCGGAAGCCCCGCGCGCAGCTGGGCGTTTGCGGGTTGCGGCAGCTAGCGGCCGGTGTCGCGGCGTTATAGCTCCGCGGACAGGGAACGCGCGCTACCCGGGGGAAGGTTTCCGGCGGACCGCATATTCGGCGCACGTGCGGCGGCCAATCCGGGCCGGTGGGCTCCAGGGGGCGGGGCCAGCGTGACCGTTCGGGGCCGCCGTCCGTGAGGAGCCGGCCTTCGGGGTTCCCGGCGCGCGGCGCGGCCCGTCGCCACTCCTCACGTGCGGGATGCTGCTTTTGGCGTTGGGCGGCCCATTGACGGCCGGACGGCGGCTCTGCGGGCAGAGAGCGACGCCGTGGGCGGCCATCGCGTTCCGAGGCCTCAGGGCGGCCGTCTCGCGGGGGGCCTCCGGCACCTCCTCGGGGCCGGTCGGCGGCGGGAGCGCTGGGCGGTGGCCTTTCCGGCGTCCCGCGCCAGCGCAGGTCGGCGGCGGAGGGCTTGCGGGCCGGAGTAAGGGAGGGAAATGGGCGCCGCGTCCTACCTGGGGAGCCCGGCTCTCAGACGGCTTCTCCCCACGCCGGCCCGTGGCTGTGGTGCGGCCGGAGCCCTCTGCGGGCCGGTCTCGGCCCGGGAACAGCCCGTGCGCCCGGGCACCACGGCTCCCGCGGGGCTCGGCGCATCCTTTGGGGAGGGGTTCTTCTCTGCGTGGGTCCGAGCACTTTACAGCAGTTTGCCCTTTCTGCAGAAGCTCAGACGGGTTAATTTGCAACACATATCCATGCAAATTATATCCCGAATTACGAACTTGCATAACCTGACTTGGAGTTGTTTTTTTAAAAAATATATATTTTATTGATTTTAGAGAGAGGGAGAGGGATATAGAGATAGAAACATCGATTGGCTGCCTCCTGCACTCCCTCCACTCGGCGTCCAGCCTGCAATCCCGGGATGTGCCCTGACCGGGAATCGAACCGTGACCTTCCGGTTCATAGGTCCGTGCACAATCACTGAGCCACACCCGTGGGGCTGAGTTCGGGTTTTTTTATTTGGTGGCTCTATTTTTAGGCATTCGTTTGCTCCCTGGAAAAAGGGGGATGGAGATGCTAATCCTCTCATTTTAATCTGAGTTGTCTTCTGATCCTGCCCAGTGAAATACCAGGATTAGCAGACGTGGTTGAAATTGGAAACTAATTATATTTCAGCAGAAAGGACTTGGACATGCCTTTTGAAGTCTGTGTGCTGTGAAATTCATTTTCCGATGCTCCGGGGACTCCTGTTCCCATGAAATTTGATGTTGGGTTTCAAGTATGGTTTCCTTAAAAGGAGCTAGGGATGCCAGGGGATAGATCCAGGGCCTTCAACACTTACTCTTTTGTTTTGTTTTGTACTAGCTATAGTATAAATATTTTAGAAGTAATAAAAACATTCTGGAATTTACACAATCTGATTTTTCAGTGTTTTACTTACATCAATAAAATTTTTGTTTTTGAAGAGCAAAATGCATGTAACTCTGACAATCAGACGAGGGTGATGTTCTCATAAACAGTGGAATAGAAGAAACTATTCCAGTGAAGTTTTTATATGTTCCAGGTCAGACTACTTAAAAAGCTTGAAGCTGGGACGCAAACCTAGGCCTTCAAATTCCAACTAACATGGGTCTACTTATGACGGGACTTAGGAAAGCCATTCTATTAGCAAGTTTGGCATCTTTAGCTCTAGATTATTTGGGAGAGTTCCTTACATCACCTCATGTGACAAGTTCTCTTCATTATCTTAATTTTTTTAAATTTAAAAGTTCTAAATACAATTAATTATCTACTTATAAAGGTCTCTGTTTCAATAGATACCCATTTGTTGGGAAAGATGTGTTCGATGCTTATACAAACAAGTTGAAAAATCAGAAGACGGAAGACTGATTTATACTGGGAATTTGGCCCGAACAGTATTTGGTGGGTAATCAGAAATGATGGTATTGTCTTTTCCTTTTAATTGTTAAAAAAAAAAAAAATGCTCTTAGTATGTGCTACTTTAGCACCTCTTAATTGCAAGACAAGGACATATTAAACTATAATTTTTTTTCTTGTGGTTTGTTGATAGAAGATTTAGAGGTTGAGACCTTTGCATATTTAGGTTTAAATAGATTTTTGAAGTATGTTATGCCTTTTGATCTTATGGCTAGGTACTAAAGCTTTTTTCCTTTGGTCACCTCTTGGGATGTTTAACAACAAAACAGCAAAAAGTGTATATTCAGGTAACGTTTGAATATACAGAAAAAAAGAAAATACCTCTGAAGAGATTATTTTTTTTGGAATAAACATTTCATATATTTTAAAATTTGGCAGTCAAAATGAGCATGTAATACTTTTTTACATTTTTCTTAGGTCATCTTAGAACTTTCAACAAACATGCTTATTGTGGCTTTTCCAGGTGGTAGAGAATTATGGAGAAGGAAAAGATGGTGTGCTAAATTGCTGCAAATTTAAAACTCTTTCCTTAGATCATAATTTAGAATTTGGTATGGAACAATTTAGTAGGGAAGATCAGGAGAACTTAGGTATCTCATTATATAATCTTTAAAAAAGGTATAACCTGAACTATATGGAGGATTGTTTTTATAACCAAGTCCGACATTAGATTTCAACACTCATATTTGCATTTGTGTTTTTGATCATGCTGGTATCAATCAATCATTAAAATTTACTCTGGAAATCTGTGTTCTCTAGTGTTTGACATTAAAATAGAGTGCATTTAAAGTACATTTTTAGCTATTTAAAACTTTAGGAGTAAGGACAGGTTATTATCGCTATTGAGTGAAGTCCTGAAGTTATTCTAATAATTTAGAAATTTCTTCAGAAGTCAATCCATGACTACGCCATTGAGCCTGTGCCGTGTCACATTTCTGGCCTGGGATACCGGGATTGATGCCACTGAGTTGTGTTAACAGTGATCCCCATCATAACCTTCCTCTGAACAGACACTGTTCCTGCAAATGCAGGAAAGTCATCAATTTATCTAATGTTCCCACTTGAATCCATTCTAGAAAGACGAGAATATTAATAGGAATTAATTTTGGTGTGAGTAGGATGTAATATTTGTCTAAGAGGAAATCTATCCAGGGTATTCAAAGTTCTAGAATTGTAACTTGTAGAGGAATTTAATATTCGATTTCTTTCAGTATTATGAAAATAGAAAGTCACTCCACTTATCAGGGATTAATATTTTTTTATGTGGAAACAGGGAGAAACATTTTTTCTATGTAAAATTAAGAGACATTAAGATATAGATGCACCATTCTTGAAGGTTCTTTAACTACCAAATGGGTCCTAGTTTAAAGACATTTGCAGACATTTTGTTAATTCAGCAATAAGTAATTATGTCATAGTATTCTCATTTAAGATGAGTAGACTTTAAACATGAGGAGGTGTGAAAGAAAGGCATCCCAGGCATGGAAGTAGTATGAGCAAAGGAAGATGGGAAAGCCTAGAATGTTTGTTTTTTTATTTTTAGAGAGAGGGAAAGACAAATTTATCGATGTAAGAGAAACACATTGATTGGTTGCCTACTGCATGCCCCTGACCAGGGCCTGGGCTGGGGAGGAGCCAGTAACTGAGGTATGTGCCCTCGACTGGAATCAAACCTGGGACCCTTTGGTCCATAGGCTGACGCTCTATCCACCGAGCCAGACCGGCAAACGGCTAGGGCTATGTTTATTTCTTTTTGAAAATTTTTTAAGAGTTTATTTGAGCCAAACTGATGACAAATACCATGGAGCAAGGCCTCAAATGCTCTTAGAATATGTTTAAAAAATAGTAATTACTTCAATCCAGGCAAAATAAAGTATATGTGTATATTAGTTTTCTAGGGCTCTTGTAATAAATTTCCAGGAACTTGGTGGCTTAAAACAACGGAAATTTATTCTCACAGTTTTGGAGGCTGGAAGTCTGAAGTCAAGGTGTGGACAGGACATGCTCTCTCTGAAGGCTCTGGGGAAGAATTCTTCCTTGCCTCTTCCAGCTTCTGGTAGCTCTCAGCACTACTTTCGTAGCTGCGTAACTCATCTCTGCGTTCCGCTTCACAGGGCTTTCTCTGTGTCTGTCCTGCCTATCCTTATAAGGATACCGCCATTGGAGTTAGGGCCCACCCTAATCCAGTATGATCTCATCTCAATATTTATTCGTCTGCACAGACCCTATTTCCAAATAAGTTGACATTCTAAGATTCAGGGTGGACATAACTTTTGGGGGATGCTATTCAACCCACTACACTGTGACAATGGGGAAAAAAGGTAGTTGGAAGGGCTGACGAGGCTTTAATATAGGAGGCAACTTGGTCCACATTGTGTCCCATGTGTACCAGTGTCATGGCGACTACTGTGAGAGGAAGGAATTATTTTTAAATTACCGATACGAGCCTTCAACCAACAGTAATGGATTAGAGTGTCTGCGCTGTCCAACAGCATCTGCTGTCAAACTTTCGGTTTTTGCCAGTTTAGGGGGGAAATGGCATCTCATTGTGGTTTTTATTGCATGTTTCATATGATTGAGGTTTGGCACCATTTAATCTGTTTAAAGGACCATGTGCATTTTTGTTTCAATGAACTGCTTGTACTTCCTGCATGTTTGTACAGTGTTGGTTTTTTTCTTCTCATATACTAGAAACATTTTATATAGTGGGAGTGTTAACTGCATAGAAGTTGCAAATATTTTTCTCATTTGTCTATACTTGTTTATGGTGTTCATATCTATGTACATTTTAATGTGTTCAGATTTACCAGCCTTTCCCCCTGATTGCTTCAGTATTTTGAGTCATAATTATAGAAAAGTTTTCATATTAGATTACAAAGGATTTCATGGATGTTTTCTTCCTATACCTCTATGATTTTATTTTTTTATATTTAAATCTCAGAATTATTTGGAATTTTCCTGATATATGGTATGAGGGATGGATTGAATTTTATCTTTTTCTGTATGGCTATCCAGCTGTCCCAATACCACTTTTGCCCATTTATTTTATTTTATTATTATTTTTTTAATATATTTTATTGATTTTTTACAGAGAGGAAGGGAGAGGGATAGAGAATTAGAAACATCGATGAGAGAGAAACACCGATCAGCTGCCTCCTGTATACTGCCCACTGGGGATGTGCCCGCAACCGAGGTACATGCCCTTGACTGGAATCAAACCTGGGACCCTTGAGTCTGCAGGCCGACACTCTATCCACTGAGCCAAACTGGTTAGGCTTGCCCATTTATTTTAGATTAATCTTTATTCTGTACTAAATATACATATACTATAAAGTTTATTTCTTGATTTTTCATTTTGTTCCATTGATCAGTCTGCTTTTTTATGCATCAGCACCATGCTTTTTTTTTTTTTTTTTTTTTTTTACTCCTCACCTGAGGATATGTTTATTGATTTTTTTTTTTTTTTTAGATAGAGAGAAAGGGAGAAAGACGCGTGCGCCACACACACACACACACACACACACATCAATGTGAGAGAGAAACATCGGTTGGTTGCCTCTCAAACGTACCCCAACCAGAGACCAAACTCAACCTAGGTGTGTGCTCTGACAGGGGATGGAACCCTGGACCTTTCAGTGTACAGGACAACACGCCAATCAACTGAGTTACACCAGCCAGGGCAGTATCATGCTATCTTAATTATAGTCTTATGTTTCAATATCTAACATTCCCCTCCACTTTTATTTTTGTTTTTCTAAATTCACTTTATAATCAGTTTGTCTAAGGTATCCACTTGTCTATTTTCCAAACAGATGGTATTTTATTGGGATTATGTTAAAAGTATACATGCAAAGAAATTTACATTTAAAGTCATTTGTTTACTTATTGTGGTAAAACACATAACAAAATTTATCACTTTAACTATTGTTAATTATACAGTTCAGAAGTCATTGATGTTGAATCTTTCTAATATGATATGTTGAATACCTTTCCCATATATTTCTATCCACTGGTATTATTTTTATTTTTGGTAATTTGTTGTTTTAAGCTTGGGTTTTTAGCTAGATAAAGTTAGCCCCCTGTTTGAAGAATTTATATTATGTATGTGCAGGTGCTTGTTAATAGAGAGTTTTATTTGATAATGTGCTGACTGAATTGATGGTTATAGTATTCATAAGGATCTTTGAGTGTTGTTAAATCTTTTATTGGGGAACTGAGGTAGAGGCCAGTTAATCCTAAAGCACATTTCCCATCTGGAGAGGCAGTGCGCTGGAATGGCCAATGGCCTGGACTTGAGTCACATGGCCTGGGTTTGAATCCCAGCACTGCAAGCTATGTGACATTGAACAAGGGCCTCATTTTTCCCATTTCAAATGATCTCATGTTAATATTTGTGCATGTGTGTTATAGGGCTGTCTATAGATTTCATGAATAAAATATGTAGAATGCTTCAGACAGAACTTGGAATGTTACAACACTTATGTGTTTTGTTTTAATGATGATATAGTAAGAAGAAATGTGGGAAATTAATTGGATAGGTTGATTGTTTTATAAAATTTAAAAGTATTAATCCTCTCCCTTTTTTTTTTTTCCTGTTTAGGTGTGAAATGTTTCTCTTATTCTACAAGTGTGATCAGCCTTACATTTCTACCATACATTTTTGCCCAAAATAATGTTGTATTTGGAAGTCTGCCTTTGCAAATCTTATTTTATGGCATCATAGGAAGCTTTACAGTGATCACTCCAGTCCTGCTTCACTTAGTTACAAAAGGCTATGTCATTCGGTTGTACCATGAGGCCACGACAGATACTTACAAAGCCATTACTTACAATGTTTTGCTTTCAGAAACCAGTACTGTGTTTCAACAGAATGACGTGAAGATTCCAAGCAGCACACATCCGTTTACCACATTTTATGCTAAAACAAAATCACTGTTAGTTAATCCAGGTCTTTTTCCAAACCCCAAAGACTATGACCATCTAATGGGTTATGACAAACCATTCACTTTTGATATGGAAGAAACCAGTGAAAAGAAACAGCTTGAAGATGAGAAATGAGTCTGTTGTTTTTATGTTTGTGCTTAAATGTGATTTATTTTCCTGTGTTTAATAATAAAATTGCCTTTACTTTTATTTTCTGTTGCTGTTAAAAAATTGAAACTGTAACAGACAACGTTTGATTAATTTTCAGATAATTATATTCCTTTATAATAACAAGCTATGCGTGAAAAACAAAACGCAATATTCCACCATTTGTGTTTTAAAAAAGGTGTGAAAATACATGCACATGCTGGCGTATGCATGGATAATGAGTAAGTGTGGTTGTCTTTCAGCTGGGAATTGGATATCAGGCACATAGGGGGGTTATTTTTCCTTTGTGTTTGGATTTTTTTTAAGTATAGATACAATCTTTTCTCACATTAAAAACTATTTTAAAAAATTCACATATTCTGGAAAGCAGTGTCAATCTGCTTCCTTTGGTCACAGCTTGTTGCCTCGGTTCTCTGACAGGGCTGCCTGTGGGGAAATGGTGCCCTCAGCAGTCTCTTCTGTGGTCCCTCATGCACTCCTCCCTTGGTGCATCCTATCAGTAGGAAAAGAACTTGCACTAAGGTGGATAGTATGCTTCGTAAATAGCGATCTCTGCTAACTTACTAAGTATTTGCATTTTAAGATTTTACCTCTAACTGTAAAACAAAAGTTGGTTCCTGTGAAGGATTTTCAGCCAGGAGCAAAAGAGCTCACACCTTTTAGATCTGTAGATACTTAAGTGCCTAGTGTATGCTAGGTATTGTGCTAATTGCCAGGGTCACAGTTAACAAAACACCTAGACTGCATGGAGCTACCTAATGTCTCACTGCCTGCCAAGATGGTGAGGCTAATCTTCACGCCTGGCCTCTATAAGGGAGGTTGATGGGGAAGCAGCAGGGTCATCACTAGTTCATAGGGATGATAAGTCTGAAACTGCTAGCTTACAGCTTTAGATAGAAAAGAGCTCATTTTTGTGACACCCAGAGCCTGCCTTCTGCTAGGTCCTAGGATCTGCCAGCTTGCCTAGCAGAGAGCGGGCTCTAGGGTCTCAGAAAGATAAGCTGGTTACGTCTCTTCACAAGTTGGGTTTCTGCCTGCCTGTTCTGCCCTGGGTTACTTAGGTATATTGTTGTTGCTGTCTTAGCAGTTAATGTGATGTATATCTTTTTGTTGTTAATCCTCACCCAAGGATATTTTTCCATTGCTTTTAGAGTGGAAGGAAGGGAGGAGGGAGCAGGGGAGAGAGAAACTTTGATGTGAGAAACATTGGCTGCCTCTAGCATGTCTCCTACTGGGGATCAAGCCTGCAACCCGGGCATGTGCCCTGACTTAGGATATAACCAGAGACCTTTTGGTGCATGGGATGATGCTCACTCAACTGAACCACACTGACCAGGGCTAAACACATTTTTAAATTATGGTAAAATGTATAACAAAAATTTACCATCTTAACCAATTTGAAGTGTGCAGTTTATAGTACAATTCAGTATAGTGTTAACTATATTTACATTGCTGTGCAGTAGGTGTCTAGAACGTTTTTATCTTGCAAACCTGAAACTTAATATCTATTGAACAACTCCCCATATCCTCCTCTCCCGTGGATTTGTGCCTTTTAAAAAAATGGAAGCCTAGCCAGTATGCTCAATGGTTGAGCATTGACCTATGAACCAGGAGATCATGGTTCGATTCCCTGTCCGGCATATGCCTGAGTTGTGGGCTCGATCCTCAAAATGGGGCATGCAGGAGGCAACCGACCAATGATTCTCATCATTGATGTTTCTATTTCTCCCTCTTCCTCTCTGAAATCAATAAAAAAAAATTTTTTTAAAGTAATTTAAAAGAAAAGGAAAGTTGCAAAACTGCCTGAGCAGCAAGACCTCTTTCCGGGGCTATTTGAGAAAGCTCGCTGTCATTAAGGGTCTGCAAGTACAATCCTATGACTTCAGCAGAGCTTTTGACCTACAAGGAGTTTTCCCTCATTCTTGGCCTGGGTCTGAGCCCTGAACTTCAGGGAAACTCCTCAATTCGTATCAATCATTGCTTATATTAAGAGTTATTTTTGTGAATTAAAATTTCTTCAGATTTCATTTCCAACTCAGGTTAAGTGTTTTCATAGAGAAATTTTGTGTTTATATTACACTAAAACCACATGTACAACAAATACCTCTATTAAATAGTTTAAAATGTAAAAAAAGAAAAGGAAAGTCACACAGTTCTTGAAACCTTTTACCAACATGTGCTTATGACCACCTAAACTTGTAGATTTCTAGGCCCCAAGCCCATGCCATTATAATCCCAAACTATATCCTATAAATGATTTCAAATAGCAAAGAATCTAAAGGATTAACTTTTTCTGGAATGGAATAAGAATTTTGAAATGAAATTCATGCCATACATGAAATAGTGGTCATTTTATTATTAGGGCTCAAAATACTTCCTGGAGCTGCAGTTTGCTTAAGGAAGTGCATTCTCAAGCCTGGCGGGGCCCCAGCCCACAAGGCAGACCTACAGCTGATGGACTGTCTGGGGTCTTGGGCAGCCCGGCTCTGCCCCATGGCTGAACTGTTGCTGAGCAGGAATAGTTTGCAGAGGGCTGTTCAGTTCGGATCTATTTGCCCAGTGCTCTGGGCCACGAGAAATTGGGTAAAGAGCCTCTGTGGGAGAATAACAATGTAGACGGAAAAGGGGTGTCCTCTGTTGGGATCCTAAAGGAGACCTACAGGCTGGCTTTGTTACTGTTGACTGGGAAATCCCTTGTTTTGTGTGTAAAGCTCTGCGCTGTAATTTGCATCAAGTGTTGGAAAAGAGTACATATATTTTAAATCATTTTCTTTTCTCCCCTTGCAGGAAGTACTCAGATATCACACACACACACACACACACACACACACACACACACACACACACACACACAGAAAGAGGAAACAGTTGGATTGGAACTTAGAAGTCATGTGACTGATGACTAAGTTGACTCTTTCCTACTTACTGAAAGGGAAGAAGAGCCTGAGGATGAGTTGCTGGCTCTCCTTGCATTTGTAAAGTTTTGGAGCTATTAAATCATGTTCCCACTTATGCTTTTTTCCACCCTGTTTTCTTCCACGTTGCCTGAACCCAGGGAGCCGTACTGGATCTGCAACTCCTCTGATGTGAGCCTTTGGTATAGCTACTGCGGTAAGTGCACAGCAACAAGTGGTTGTAGTGCCAACTATTTCGAGGGTGTGTTTTCACAGGAACCTCATTCTGCTGTGGTGGGGACACAGGAAGCGTCGTGTGTTCCAGCTGCTGCCCGCAGCAAGAGTGACGGCTGATGACTTCCCTGTGTGGGTTATCTTGATCCTTCACAGGTGTCACCAGTCTCTAAACTGTTGTTCTTGACCTCCAAGTGCTTCTGCTGTTTCCTGTGGTTAACTTTCTACACCTTGAGCCTAGCTTCAGATTCCTCCCGGTTTTGGCAGAACTGTCTGCTTCTGAGCTCTTGCCTCCAGCCCCAAGACTAGCTCTTGACAAGGAAGCACAGTCCCAGGTGCCTCCTGGAACGGATTATTGTGGCCAGCGATTTTCAACCGCTGGGCCACATTATTTAAAACATGCGACACATGGCTATTTAGTTAGGGGCACGGACCTCTTTTCCCTTAGACTGTCAAATAAAAAAGTGACAGCAGCCAACACAACAATAGCCTTTTGGCGTGAATGAATAAGAATTATATCTTCTTTTTTTTGTCGGATCAGCAAAAAAACCCCAAAACATTTCTTTTTTTTTAAATTAAACCTTTATTGTTCAGATTATTACATTTGTTCCTCTTTTTTCCCCCCATAACTCCCCTCCTCCCAGTTCCTGCCCCACCCTCTGCCCTCATTCCCCACCCACTGTCCTCATCCATAGGTGCACGATTTTTGTCCAGTCTCTTCCCTCATCCCCCTCACCCCTTTCCCCCCCAAGAGTAGTCAGTCCATTCCCTTTCTATGTCCCTGATTCTATTATAATCACCAGTTCATTCTGTTCATCAGATTATTTATTCACTTGATTCTTAGATTCACTTGCTGATAAATGCACATTTGTTGTTCATAATTTGTATCTTTACCTTTTTCTTCTTCTTCCTCTTCTTAAAGGATACCTTTCAGCATTTCATATAATACTGGTTTGGTGGTAATGAACTCCTTTAGCTTTTCCTTATCTGTGAAGCTCTTTATCTGACCTTCAATTCTGAATGATAGCTTTGCTGGATAAAGTAATCTTGGTTGTAGGTTCTTGGTATTCATCACTTTGAATATTTCTTGCCACTCTCTTCTGGCCAGAAAGCAGCAAAGTTTCTGTTGAGAAATCAGCTGACAGTCGTATGGGTATTTCCTTGTAGGTAACTGAGTTTCTTTCTCTTGCTGCTTTTAAGATTCTCTCTTTGTCTTTTGCTCTTGGCATTTTAATTATGATGTGTCTTGGTGTGGTCCTCTTTGGATTCCTTTTGTTTGGGGTTCTCTGCGCTTCCTGGACCTGTAAGTCTATTTCTTTCGCCAGGTAGGGGAAGTTTTCTGTCATTTCTTCAAATAGGTTTTCAATATCTTTCTCTCTCTCTCCTTCTGGCACCCCTATAATTCTGATGTTGGTACGCTTGAAGCTGTCCCAGAGGCTCCTTACACTATCTTCGTATTTTCGGATTCTTTTTTCATTTTGCTTTTCCGGTTGGGTGTTTTTTGCTTCTTCTCATTTCAACTCTTTGACTTGATTCTTGTGCTCCTCTGGCCTGCTGTTGGGAGTCTGTATAATATTCTTTATTTCAGTCCGTGTATGCTTAATTTCTAGTTGGTTCTTTATCACAACATCGAGGGTCTCATTAGGTTTTTTGTAGATCTCATTAAGTTTATCGGCAGTTTCTAGAAAATTATTGAAAGATTTTAAAAGTATGGTTCTGAACTCTATATCCTCCATTGACAATTTTGTCCTGTTTCTTTGTCTCTGCATTTTTTATGCTTTCTTGGTGCACCCCCTAGTGGTCTTTGTGCGCAGTCTTGTTGTAGTTAACCTTGATTGTTGTAGGTAATACTTGGGGGGATTTGACCTCCAGGCCAACTGGCTGTGAGAATCAGCTGTGTCTGCAGTGGGAGAACTTCCGTCCTCTGGGGAGTTGCTAATCTAGCCTTTGCCTGAGGCTATCCGGCAAATGGCTCTGTGTAGGGCTTGGGCGAGGCGGGTCACACGAGATCAAAAGGGCGTGCGGAGCGAGCAGTTATGGCTGCTCTCAGTCCCGTCCCCAGAGGCTCTGCCTCTCAGAGTCCCAGCCACCGCTGCAAACCTCGGAGAGAAAGCTGCCCTCGAGTTCCGACTGATGTCAGACAGTCCCGCTTCTCCCGTTTGAGTCTGGGTCCCTAGAGACTCACCCAGAACTGGAGCTCAGAGCCTGAGACTCCCTCCTGATTGAAACAGACAACCGCGCCCTCAGCCGCCAGCCCGCTCTGCGCGCACCTCCACACCTTTGTATTTTCCTCACTGTGCCTCCTCTGAGTCTTGGTATGCTGTTCTCTTTCCTTCTAGTTGAAGAATTTCCCCTCAGCCAGCCTTCCTGTGGTTGTATTTTTGAAGTGGTTGTGCGAGGCAGCAATCTCCGGTGTTGACCTATGCCGCCATCTTGGTTCTCTCCCAAAACATTTCTTGATGGACTACAGTATTTTAATCTGTAAAATGAAAGTGATTTTAGAACCTATCTGAGGTAAAATTTTTAACACAGAGCCACATAGAAACAGTCTTGACCACTTTTTAAAATATCAGCCATACCTAATGCTATGGACTGGTCTGATCACTGCCCTACCCCGACCTCTTTTTCTGAAAGCACAGCTTCAGGGCTTGGCCACTGTCTTTCTTTGGTGCTTTCTACTTCCTTGCTCACCATGGGTTGAATATAATATCAGAGAGGTTGAAGGAGAGGCTTGCCAAAATATTAGTTCTTTGAGATTCTTTTGGGAAAGGGGATTTATGGTTTAACCATTTGGGGGAGAATTACAAATGTCTGTTGAGTTCTGAGAAGTGCAAAGAAGAAACCTATTTAATCTCCAGATTTACCGTTTTATTTTATTTCATTTTTTGAGTGTGTGTTGACTATCCTAAGAAATATACTCTGGCAAACACTAATAGAGGTTCTTTCCGGGGAGTTAGCATAATTGACAGGTGTGAGAGCAAGACCAAGCTCACCTTTGTGGATTGTGCTGAATTCCCTCTCAACCTGGCTCTGGAATTTCTCCATCCTACAAGATCAGTGTCCATTCCCTCTTCCAAAAAGGCTCCTCCGTCCACTCGGCCTACACGTTGATCATGCCACCTTCTCTGTGCTAAGTTTCAGGGGGCCTTTGTTTATATACCACTTCATATTATAATTAGCTTTTAAGCTCCTAGTATCAATAATTTGATTTGTCTTTTAAAAAATGCTTTTATTGCCCTAACCCAGTGGTTGGCAAACTCATTAGTCAACAGAGCCAAATATCAACAGTACAACAATTGAAATTTCTTCTGAGAGCCAAATTTTTTAAACTTAAACTATATAGATAGGTACATTGTTATTAACTTAATTAGGGCACTCCTAAGGCTTAGGAAGAGCCACACTCAAGGGGCCAAAGAGCTGCATGTGGCTCGAGAGCTGCAGTTTGCTGACCACGGCCCTAACCGGTTTGGCTCAGTGAATAGAGTGTCGGCCTACTGACTGAAGGGTCCCAGATTCGATTCCTATATGTTATTGATTTTTAGAGAAAGGGAGAGGAAGAGAGAGAGAGAAACATCAAAATGAGAGTGAATCAATGGTCTGTGTCCTGCACATCCCCAATTGGGGATCTAGCCAGTAACCCAGACACATACCCTGACTGAGAATTCAACCAGCAACCTTTTGGTGCATAGATGACACCCAATCAATTGAGCTGATTTGTCTTTTGATTTTTTTTTTTTTAAATTTCAGAGAGGAAGGGAGAGGGAGAGGGAGAGGTAGAAACATAAATGATGAGAGAAAATCATTGATCAGTTGCCTCCTGCACATCCTCTACTGAGGATGGAGCCTGCAACCCGGGCATGTGCCCTAACCGGAATCGAACCTGAATCCTTCTGTCCACAGGCTGACGCTCTATTCACTGAGCCAAACCAGGTAGGGCTGTCTTTTTATTTAAAAAAAAATTGTTTGTATTGATTTTTAGAGAATCAGGAAGGGAGTGGGAGCAAGAAAGAAACATTGATTGAGGATCAAACCTGAAACCTGGCCATGTGCCCTGATTGCTAATCGAACCGTGACTTCCTGGTTCATAAGTCAACCAAAGCTCAACCACTGAGCCACACCAGGTGGGCTAAGCAGATGATTGTACAGATGATTACTTATTCAGGTTCCATACTAGTTTTAGGTCTGTTCCAACTTTCTATTCTTCAGTCCTTTTGGGGACCCGCCCCCTCTGGAAAATTTGGGCATCTGGATGCATGAATTAACCTCTTCCCTCCCAAGTGAAGCTGGAGGCTAGGGGATTCTTTTCCTGTCTTTGCTGTGCCAGGCTCAGGGTCTCTGTTGAGAGGGTGTCCTGAATCTCCCTACCAACTTCAGTGAGTCTGGATTCGAGTTCTCCTGGGTCACAGGAAACTTTCAATTAGTTTCTGATTTCTCACAAAGGGAATTTGTCCATGAATTGTTGTTGAATTCGAAGTTTGTGTGGGAAAGAAGGGTCTTGGACTTCCTACTCTGCCATCTTGCGACGCTACTCCTCTGGAGAAGGAGATATTTTTAACCATCATCAGTTTTTCTCATTATACAATTTTAATACTAAAGGCATCATTTGGGGGGGGGGGTGAATTTCAGAATATTTTACTTTATTGGAAAAAATGCATTGACATTATCTTCATTCCATTTAGATAACATGAAATATCCTATTTCAATAAGAAGTGAACCCTGTGTAGAATTGAAGGGAAGCAAAGGATATTTGCATATTGCCTACATTCCAAGTAAGTTTTGTAACAAAACCAAAGTTTTGTTAATGTACATCTGTTAAAAGAATTCAAGCGATATCAATGACAAATGATTGTGTTCCAAATGTACATGTATTAGTTTTCTGTTATTATGTAACAAATGACCACAATCTTAATATCTCAAAACAGTACACATTTACTGTCTCATAGTCTTTGCACGGCAGTAATCTGAGCGTGGCTTCACCGTGCCTGCTACAGGACCTCCCACCAGGTTGCAGTCAAGCTGTCTGCCAGGACAGGGGTCTCTCCTGAAGGCTCAATTAGGGAAGGATTCTCTGCAGTTCACATGTGACTTTTGACAGGGTTCAGTTCCTGTCTGGCTGCTGGCCTTTTCACCATGGCTTCTTGCTTCATCAAAACCAGCAAAGGGGACAGTCAGCTAACAAGACAGAAGTCACAGTCTTGGGTAGCCTAATCATGGAAGTGTCACTCTATCAACTTGGCTTTATCTGTTTGTTAGAAGCAAGTCACTAGGCTCACACTCATGGGGAAGAGATTACATAATGGTATGGAGGGTAAAAGTGGAAATAATATGAGACTTCTAACAATCTATCAGGTATGAGTATATCCTTTGTCAGTCATTAGCTATTCAACTGATAAATAAAGTTAGGTTTCCACTAGTTAAAGATCTGTGTTATGAGCAAGCCAGGACAATTTTTCCTAAAGGTGACCCCCCTTCTAAAAAAAAATAAGATGATGATGGGATAAAAAAAGACAATGTTTTTTGTTTGTGTTGTCTTGTTTTCCCTCTCTGTGATTTTACTTGTCATCAGCTTAGTAACAAATAAATTGGGTGATGGTTATAGCATCAGGATGGATCCAGGTGTTTGGGAAAACACAAAAACCTTTATCCTCTCTTACCAGGCAGCTTCACTGTGTGAAGCCCTAGGATCCCAGGACACTTCAGTTCTCGTCATCCTCCTCACCATTACTGTTTATCATCACCTATAATCTAGCTTGTATTTGGAGCTTACAGTTTACTAAGGGCTTTCACATATGTAAGCTTAGATAAAGATTTCCCTAGTTTTAGTTCTCTAGCTTACAAGAAAGAGGTAGCTGAGAACCCAGAAACAATAGACAATAAACTTGTGCTTTACTATTTCTGAAATTAAGTGTTCAACCTGCACTTGGACATTTGGTTTCTGTATTCATTTAGTCATTGAAAAATGCATAGTATATTTCAAGTATTGTGTTAGGTACTGTGAATTCATTGATAAATAAGACATCCTCTTGACATTCAAGAATCTTCCAGGGCAATAGGAGGGACAGACCTATAGATATATGGCATGGTAAGTGAAGTGACAGTAAAGAGGCTGAGTGATAACACAGAGCAAAGAGCAATCAACTCTATTCACTCCATTGTCTTGGCCAAGAGTAAAAAATATTTTTATCCCTAAGTTTTTGCCTGGCTCTACAATTTCTTCTTCTTTTCTCAGGTTTTGTTTTCTGGTCTATGTGATGTGCTTTACCCCTAGATGTTTGGCAGAAGTGATTATATATGACATAACGAGTGACCTAATTTTTAAGCAAACCTCTTGTCCTTACACACAGGAAGCGAGTTGTATCCTTTCAGATCCAAGTAGTAATAGTACAATATAGCATTGCTGAGGGTTCTCTGAAAAGCAGATAACCAAGAAGGAATTAGGCATATAAGACATTAATCAGGAGGAAATGCCAGTGAACAATAAAGGGAAGAGGATGCCCGAGCAGGCAAGGAGAGGGTTCAGATTGAGGTGCAGATCTGATACCTTTGAAATGAGAGAAGAAAGGAAGGAGAATTTGGTAGCATGGTCATCAGACCAAAATGCATCCCTGAGAGCCTGTCAGCCAGGTCAATGGGGAGCCTTAGAGCAAAGATCACCTGTCACCCGTGTGCCATGGCAGGCAGCAGTAGGCTGCCTCTGTGTCCTTGCCGTGCTCCGTCATTAGAGGAGTGACCTGTGGGAGGTTGGCCGCTGGCTGAGATGGATATGAAGGTGCAGCAGCTGGGGGCTGTCTGCCAACTACCTTCCTGCCAGCAGGGTCTTTGGAAGGAAGGTTTGAGTAGGTACCTTTGTGGCCACCACAGATACCCTAATCATTTACTAAGTATGACATTTATATCATTATGTTAATTTACTAACAAAATAATTATTCAGTTATATTTTTATAGAATTTTGTAATTATGATCTGAGTTTCCCTAGAATATACTAGAATTTCTGTGTAAAGTCTGGGGCCACATTATAGAAGTCAACCTTGTTTTTATGGTGCTCTCTCTACTTCTATTCAGTAAGAGCTCTAAGTAGAAATTGAATAAAAAATAGATATTATTTATTTTGAGACTTTATAACCTTGCTAGTAAATTATTTGTGTACCATTAGTTGATTGACAAATAAGGCTGGACTATAAGCCTCCCTGAAAATTACTTCTGGTAGTTCCTGGTGAGGTCAAAAAAAGTCTTCTTAGTTACCACATGACAGCCACCAGGTTCTTATCTCTCACTCCAACATCCACATTAATATCCCTGGCCTGCTGAGCCATGCAAGTGGTACCTCACCTTGACTATTTGTCGTGTGCCTCACAGGACCACAATGATGTCCAAGGACAAGAAGCTTCTCGAGATGTAGACCACTGAGATATCAAAACAGCACTTCCTTTCTTGGTGTCAGTGGAGACCGGGAACATGCTGTGTTCCATGCAGCAATGAAAGAAGGTCTCTTGTCCTGCCTTGTCCTTGTGTACCCCAGCAGTACTGCTATGTGTCTGTCTCAGGAATTTCTCATGAAAACAGCTCTTCAGCTTCTGCCCACATCCCTGTTTTTGGAGAGGGTCAGGCTAAAGTCCATGGACTGGACCATGGGACCACAGTTAGAAGCAGACTCTGTTATGTTCTTTATACTCTACCCCATAAGTAGAGAAGTAGAGACAAATTAGGAAGTTTGGTGGTACCTTAGGCTCAGAGTAATGAGGGCCTGCATTAAAACTGTGGGAATGGGCCCTGACTGGTTTGGCTCAGTGGATAGAGCGTCGGCCTGCGGACTGAAGGGTCCCAGGTTCAATTCTGGTCAAGGGCATGTACCTTGGTTGCAGGAGCATCCCCAGTGGGGTTTGTTCAGGAGACAGCTGATGGATGTTTCTCTCTCATCGATGTTTCTAGCTTTTTATCCCTCTCCCTCTCTGTAAAAAAAAAAATCAATAAAATATATTTAAAACAACAACAACAACAACAACTGTGGCAATGGGGCCGAAATGGAGACTAGTAAGATTACTGGGATTAGGAATTCTAGTGCTGATTTGCTGATGAAGATGAGGAAATCAATTTAGGATCTATAGGGTGAGATGAGCAACATTTGAGTAGAGATATCGAATGCATATATGAGACAGTATTTAGGAGAAAGGTTGAGACTAAAGATGATGATTTAGGAATTAGTATCCTATGTGGCAGAGTAAATATTGAGGAAAACTGAGGATAGAAACCTTAGGTAGGGGAGTCAATGAACTAGACTGAGGAGGAGTTAGAGAGGTTGAAGGACAACCAGAGAGAGTGGGAGCACTGACACCAAACCAAGGAGAGAGTTTTGAGGAGGAGCTGGCAGTTCTGTTACCCACAGTCAAATTCAAGTTAAGGTTGGAAAACTTTTCCTTTGGTTATGGCTACAATGAGCCCTGGTGACCTTATTAGGAAAATATTTTCAATGAGGTGGTAGCTATAATAAACTATTTTCATTATTAAAAAATTGTACATCTTTCCCAGTTGGGCCAACTGAATAATATAAGAATTGAGCAAAATGCATTGTTTACTGGCTTTTCTCACATTAATTGATAATAGGGAGACCATGAGGAAATAATAAATGGCTCATACACCTAATTTTTAATCAAAAGGTTTAATTTTATCCTCCAAGAAATCTTTCATCAAAACTATTAAAAAGTAGGCATGAGTTGATTATCATTATTTCCTTTCTTTTCTTTGAACTTCCTAGCAGAACTGTAACTAGAACAGAAAATTTTATATCTTCATTTGATAGTTTTCTAAAAAAATAATTTTCTCTATTTTTAGGCATAGCATATAATTCTTACTGTGGAATATTCTATTTGATTACAATCCACTAGTTACCCTCTCAAAACTCCAGTTTTCTCATCTACAGAATAAGGATCACAATACCCATATTATAGATAGTTGTGAAGATTAAATGAAATTATGTTGCAAAAGCACAGGACATATTTTAAGTATATAATAAGTATTAATTATTATTTATAAAATGATCTCTTATTTGAGGGACTAATGGGATTTTTTTCTTTTTAAGGAAGAGACATAAAAAATTTATATTTCAATCTGTATTTATCTTTTAACACTGTGAATTTTCCGATGCGCAAAGAAGTCATTTGCCGAGGATCTGATGATGATTATTCTTTTTGTAGAGCTCTAAAGGGAGGTAAGCATTTAATCTATGTTACTCTCAGAATTAAATAGAATAGTTTATGAGAATGTTCTGAAAATTAAATACACTGAAAATGTGAAGTTCCTTTTCTGATAATAACTCTTTATTCCCATTTAAAATTTTTACTTTTAGCAGTTTGGACATTTTACAATTATGTTATTTATTATTAAGATGACACTTGTGTGTGTTTGCAGGGATATTAGAATTTTTACCTTGTTCAGATAATATTTGTATATTTACCCTCAGTTATGGTTCTCTTTTTCTAAACATTACATTTATTATTTTTCATGGAAACTTACTAGATTTTGCTGCAGAGCTACCTTCAGTGTTCTTTATACTCAACCTCAGAAGAAGGGAAGTGGAGACAAATTAGGAAGTTTGGTGGTACCCTAGGCTCAGAGTAATGAGGGCCTGCATTAAGACTGTGGGAATGGGGATAAAATGGAGACTAGTAAGATTTATTGGGATTGGGAATTCTAGTGCCAACAAAGGGGCAAATTCTTAAAGATAATGAGTTCTATTCTGGGTATGTTGAGCTCAAGGTAATTTTGGAACATTCAAATAAACATGTCCATTTGGCAGTTGACATATGGGCCCAGAGCTGAGGACATTCTGATTTAAGAAACATAGATGCTGCCCGACTGGTGTGGCTCAGTTGGTTGAGTGACCCATGCACCAAGAGGTCGCCTGTTCGATTCCCCATCAGAGCACATGCCCTGGGTTATAGGCTTGATTCCCAGCAGGGGGTGTGCAGGAGGTAGCCGGTCCTTGTGATATTTCTCTCATCAATGTTTCTATCTCTCTCTCCCTCTACCTTCCTCTCTCTCTAAAATCAATTAAAAATATTTTTTAAAATCTTCCTAAATTAAAAAAAAAAAGAGACATCATGAGACCCTTGAAAGTTTGGGACTCGAATTAGTATCAGACATATCTACTTTTAAAGTAACTGTCCTTCTCTATTATACCCTGCTGAAGGAGCAGTAATATTAAATATGCACATATATTACTTGGGATGAAGCATATTAGCACTCGCTTGTTCATCACTCATTCACCGTTGAGACCAGTGGGCCTTAAAAGTTTGCCTCCACTAATGCTGGTCCTGAGAGAGGCTTGCAGTGGTGGAGGAGCCACAGGAGAATGGGAGCCAGGGAATAAGACTTATCATTTCTCTACAATTTGTTTGGGAGTGCTGCTGCCAGTGGTAGAAGTGTCAAAGTTGAATGCTGTACTACCAAAAAAGTCACTTAGTGATGTCCTGTTCTTTGTGTTTTGTTTGCAGAGACTGTGAATACAACAGTGCCCTTCTCCTACAGGGGCATCCTGTTCTCTAAGGTATTGTCTAAGAGTCATTTTGTCCTTTCTTAATCTTTGGCAGTAACAGATGTGTGAAGAATTTGAATAAGCAGTTTGCAACTTAAAAAATTGATATTCAAGCCCTGGCTGGGTTTTCTCAGTGGTTAGAGCACTGGCCTGCAGACTGGGGGAGTCCTGGGTTCTATTCTGCTCAGGGGCACGTGCCTGGTTGCTGACTTGATCCATCCCCAGTGGGGGGCGTGCAGGAAGCAGTCAATCAGTGATTCTCATCATTGATGTTTCTGTCTCTCTCTCCCTCCCCTTCCTCTCTGAAATAAAAAAAAAATATATTAAAAAAAATCGATAGTCAAGAATTTCCCCTACTTTTATTTGGTTTTGGGTGTTTTCCCATTTCTTATTTCTGAAGAATATGGAAATATAAAAAAGTTACATGAAAGAAAGCTCTTTTTCACATCATGTTTTTCCTCTAACATTACACGGCTAAAAGTAATGCAAATGCTCACTGTTAATATGTTGGATGACTTTTGGGCGAAAGCACTGTAAGAACTCCGTAGCTGCCTCTATGAATAATAACCATGTGCTTTTAGATGTTTGCATTAGATACCTAGCAATGAAAATTTTGCACATTTCACTTTGGGTGAATATTTAAAAATAAACTTTAACAATGCATATTCTTTACTGATTACAAATGATATTTAGTGTTTGAAAATCTCATAGGTTAGTCCAGGGGTGGGCAAACTTTTTGACTCGAGGGCCACGATCAGTTCTTAAACTGGACTGGAGGGCCGGAACAAAAGCATGGATGGAGTGTTTGTGTGAACTAATATAAATTCAAAGTAAACATCATTACATAAAAGGGTACGGTCTTTTTTTTTTTTTAGTTTTATTCATTTCAAATGGGCCGGATCCGGCCCGCCGGCCGTAGTTTGCCCACGGCTGGGTTAGTCTCAAAAATGGTTAAAAAACATTTTCATACTTGGGAAATAAATGAGTTTTGAGTCTGCTGAATTCAAAGACACAAAATTTCATCTCATTAGAAAATTGGGAAAATGATAACCAATCCAATTTAAATGACTTCCTCCTAGTAATAAAAACAGTCTTTGAAAATAGAAGCACATAGCATTTTATATTACTTGTGTTTCTTATTCCTCATTTTAGGGAAAATACAGATGTGTTGTGGAAGCCATCACTGGGAATACTGAAGAAATGCTCTTTTGTTTGAATTTTACCATCATACACCAACCTACTTTCAATTAGAATAAATCTAATGTGCCAGGACTGACCGCAGACCCTGAGTGATGGATGAAAGGATGAGTCTGACACTCGTTTCTGTGAAAGAGAGGCTAAGGGACTGCTTGGCTATAGGCACCAAACAGCTTGCCTCCTTAGGCTTTTATTGTAATAACAGCTTGAACTCAAATTAACCTCCAGATACAATCAGCAGGGTAAGTATCCTTGAGAAAGTATATGCTTCTACAAGGTTGTGTATAAAGACTAAACATAGAGATTCCAGTAGAACACCCAGGGGCTCGTACTTATTTGGAAAAGTCAAGATAGGGGTTGCCGCTTTCGGCAAGGTTCCCCTAGAGGTCCCCGACCTTTTGGAGAATCCTCCTTACAGACTTTCCAACCAAGTCTCGTTCTTCCCCACAAAGTATATTTTTATTTTTCAAAGGTTTTATTCTTCACTTAATTATTTTTTTTTGCAGAGTGTTTTAGTTTGCTAGGGCTGCCATAACAAATACCACAGAGTGGGTAGCCTAAACAATAGAGATTTATTTTCTCACGGTCTGGAGGCCAGAAATCTGAAGTCAGTGTTGGTGGATTTGGTTCCTTCTGAGGCCTCTCTCTCTCTCTTTCTTTTTTATTTTATTATTTTTTTAAAATTTAAATTATTTATTGTTTAAAGTATTACATACTAGTATGTATCCTTTCCCCCCATTGACCTCTCCTCAGCCACTCCTACCCCCCAGCACATGCCCTCACCCCCCTACTATCCGTGTCCATTGGTTATGCTTATATGAATGCATACAAATCCTCTGGTTGATCTCTTACCCCATCCTTCTTACCCTCCCCTGTTTTTCCTTTGAGGTTTGACAGACTGTTCGATGCTTCTGTGTCTCCGGATCTATTTTTGTTCATCAGTTTATGTTGTTCATAATATTCCACAAATGAGTGAGATCTTGTGATATTTATCTTTCTCTGACTGGCTTATTTAGCTTAGCATAATGCTCTCCAGGTCCGTCCATGCTGATGCAAATGGTAGAAGTTCCTTCCTTTTTACAGCAGTATAGTATTCCATTGTGTAGATGTGCCAAAATTTTTTAATCCACTCATCTGGTGATGGGCACTTAGGCTGTTTCCAAATCTTAGCTATGGTGAATTGTGCTGCTATGAACATAGGGGTGCATATATCCTTTCTGATTGGTGTTTCTGATTTCTTGGGATATATTCCTAGGAGTGGGATCACTGGGTCAAATGGGAGTTCCATTTTTAAGTTTTTGGGGAAACTCCATACTGTTTTCCACAGTGGCTGCACCAGTGAGGCCTCTCTCTTTAGATCATAGATAATCTCCCTGTGTCTTCACATGGTGTTCCTCTGTGTGTGTGTCTTAATCTCTTCTTCTTTTAAGGACACCAGTCATATTAGATTAAGGTCCACCTATATGACCTTAGTCACCTTTTAAAGACCATATCTCCAAATCCAGACACACTTTGAGATACTGTGGGATAGGGCTTCAGCATATGATTTGGGGGGCGGGGGCATCATTCAGCCCACAAAACACAGGTAATGAAATCTCTTGAACTAGCCGACCTTTCTCCATTTCCTGCCTCTGCTCTGGGGCAGGTGACCTTCCCGCAGCTGGCCAGGGGTCTCAGGCCAAGTATTCTCCACAGAGGCAGTTCCTGCTTTCAAAGTACAGGCCCAGTCATGTCACAAGGCCAATGGAATAAAACGAAACACGAACAAATAAGGGCCTTCCTGGGCTTTTGATTCCTTTGGGATAAAGCTGGCATCTTTGGAGGGCCTGCTGGGCCTTATCCATCCTTTCCCTTTCTAGCTGCATCTCTCTCTCCTTGCTGTCTGTGTTCCAGAATACGCCACCGTCCCTCCCACTCCAGAGCCTTCGTCCACACGGTTTCTTTTATTGATTTATTTTTATTAAATTTATTGGGGTAACTGCTTAATAGGATCATATAGGTTTAAGGTGTGGATCTATGTTACAAGGTCTGTATATTGCACTGCACACCCACCACCCAAAACAAAGTCAAATCATCTTCAGAGACCATATAGTAGGCCTTCTTCATCCCCCAGACATCCCTCTTTCAATTCTTGTTTATTACTGGTCTTTCATTGCTCAGAAAGAGTTAATGACTTTAAAAAAAAAAAGAGTTAATGACTTGTATAAATATTCCTTAGATATTAGCCTTGTGTTCTCTCTGTTGGAGTCGATTAGGGCTTTTAGCATAATTGCTCTTTGAATATCTTCACTGTCCTAACTGGCTTTGTGGTTCTCAGATTTCAGTTCAGCCCCTGCATCCCACTATTAAGAAAATAAAAGTTTATGGAGCCAAACTTTTCCCTGCTCCCGAAAAATTTCATGATCTCATATTTCTCCTCTCAGCTCTCTGACCTGTTCAAATAATTGGTTTCACCCTCCGTTGAGCTTTACAAGAATTGTTCCTGGGGATTTCCATGCTGCCTGTGGAAGAGTAAATTTCATTTGTGAAGTTATCAAGTAATTTGCAGCTATTACATTGTGCTACCTCTCAGCAGTTATTTTAAAATGACACCCTTTGTTCTTTGTAGTTCTCATCTGTCCTCTAGTAAGTAAATTGTTTTTAGGAACTTCTTGAGCTATAATTTAAAGAAGTCCTGAAAATAGCACTTCTTTTATTCTGAGTATTTTGCAGCACCATCATAAGCCTGTTCTGGAAAACCCCACGGTGGGTGCAAATAGCTGTTTCCCTCACATTGATTGTTTTAGGGATTGAGAAAAGGGCGTGATTGTGATGGTTTACTTGGTGGCCCTGTGCAGCCGACACTGAGATTCCTGGACTGCAGCGCTGCAGAGAGAGCTGCGGGGGCCAGTTTTCAGATGAGCCCAAGGCCCAGATTCCCAAAAGCCAGGGCTGTTCTCCCTGAGACTGACTCCTGGAGGCCAGAGGTGCAGGCCAGTCTCCCACTTCCTCCCTCAGAGCTGTGTCAGTATACACTTGTCCCGGTATCACTTTAAGACGCACACAACCGGAAGCTTTTAGATGACTAACTTGCTTTTGCTATTTTAAATTTGAAATTGTTCTTCCTAGGGTGTCGACAAATTAAAAAACAACAACAGGTAGACGGGTCTGCTAGCAGTTCACTAATTAAAACTTCTTTTTTCATTTTAAAATGAGAACTTCTTGTTAGATTAATAAAAATCTTTGCTGGCCTGGCCAGCATGGCTCAGTGGTTGAGCATTAATCTACGAACCAGGAAGTCAGAGTTTGATTCCAGGTCTGGGCACATGTCCAGGTTGGGGGCTCGGTCCCCAGTGTGGGGTGTGCGGGAAGCAGATGATCAATGATTCTCTCTCATCATTTATGTTTCTATCTCTTCCTTCCTCTCTGAATCAATAAAAATATATATTAAAAAAATCTTTGCTGGCTTCTTTAATAAAAATTAATGCATTTCATTGTATCAAATTCACACAAGTGGATAGAATAACAAATGAAATTCCCATTTTCATTTCTTTATACTGTTTCCCTAAAACCATTTTAATAATTCGGCATATGAGTTTTCAGATTTTTGCTTCATATGTACATCATACTATATATGTTATCTTTATATTCATGTATCTGTATATGTGTATTTCTAAATGTGAAGTTGCTGTATTCTGTTTTTAATTTGAATTTGGGAAATTCAAATCTAAGTCACTACATATAGATATACTTCATTTAACAAATGGCTGCATAATTTTCTATTTGGCTATACTGTAATTTAGTAACTAATTTTTCTATAGAATCTATAGTATAAGTTATAGTATAGATGTAGAATATAGTACTGATACTGGAACGGGTGAGCAGGAATTTTTCCCAGGGTCTTGTCTCACGGAATCTAAGAAAGAAGCCACGGACCAGAGGCCTTCAAACAAGGCAGGAGTTCATTGCAAACAAACACAGGATTCCCGCTGGGGAGGGACATTCAAATGGGTTGCCCCCAAGTATTCTGCTCTGCCCCGTATATCTGCTGAAGGCCTGCTCTTTGTCTATCTGTGCCGCTCTCTGATTGGTTCCTGGCCTTTTTGCAACATTGTTCTCTTTCATGTCCAAGAAAAAACATCCTGTTTCCTGCAAAACACATTCTTTGTTGGTTTCAGCTAGCTCCACAATTCCTCCTTCTTCCACCCCTCACCCTACTTTAACTCCCTTCAGTACTAAACACTAGTTGTGATAAGATATAAGTTTAATTTTTGCTCACAGTACAGTGTGTGACTAAGCAGCCCAGAGTTTGTCTGGAAGCCGTGATGTTGGGAGCCCACAGTCCCCCTACCTTGGTACTCCCCTCACCTCCCCCATGCTGAGATGACCCTCCACTATATTCACATTCCAGCCAGTGGGAAGGAGAGAGAGGGAAAGTGGCACACCCACTCATTTTAAGGGCATGACAGGAATTGTACCTAGTACTTTTACTAACCTTCTGACCAATCAGAACTTGTTCACGTGGCCATACCTCCTTGTAAGGGAAACTGGGAAAAGTAGCCTTTATTTTGGCTGCCATATACCTAGCAATGAACCTGAAGATGTTACTATAGATAGAGCGAATGACACAGGGACCCCTAGTGGTCTCTATAGCAGAACACCTAACCTGGTTTGCAACAATGCATTAATTAGTGGTATTATTTGATTAGTATGTATCTACCCCACTACATCATAATCTCTACAAGAGCAGGGACCATATCTGGTTTTGCTCACCGTTGTATCCTCATCATCTATCCCAGTGCCTGGTACATAGTAGGACATCAATACAGAGGTGGGAAAAGTAGGTTAATAATAATAATAATAATAATAATAATAAAGAATATAATAATAAATGAATAAATCACAATAATATAAGAATAAACTGTGTTTTGTGTACTCATAACTAAACCTACTTTTGCCAACCCCCGTATGTATTTTTTGAATGCATGAATACATATATTGGGTCTCTATTTTCCTTGTCTCACACTTGACACTCAGGCTAGACCAAACCATATATGCTTGCCTAGTAATGTATTCATTATCCATTAAAAACATCTTGGCTAATATGCTAAACAAACACAGTCATCACACTGTTTTAATTTTTTTGATGACTTTTGAGATGATACATATTTTCACGTATTTCCATTTATATTTCCTGTTTTGAGATTTGACGTGACCAATTCTATCAACATCCCTTGAGGTGCATGAACAGTTTAACACAGTAGATTTCAGTCACTGCCATAGATCGGAGTCAGGGGTTCGCTCAGGGCCGCACTTGATGAGGAGTAGAATGGAGAGTGATGCTCGAAGGAGGGCATTCGTGGATTCTACCTGAGAGCAGTTTCTCACTCCTGAGTTTGCCACAGGAGTTGGGAATACAGTGTTAAAGGTTAACATTCCCTGTGTAGAATCTGTAGGGGTGGTGTGGTATTGTGACTTATAATAAGAAATAGATATTCGTTCCTCATCATCCTTTCTGGCACCCTTTTAGAGCTACACCCTTGGCATTTCTTAAATGTAAGAGCTATGATGATGTCTTGATTCTCATAACAAACCCCTTTCAGCTGAAAGGGTTAAAGAGAATAAAACGGGGCAGAGGAAACTTACTGCGCTTAGCAGATATCTTGCAGAAAGCTTGCGGCCTTGAGCTCGCATAGCCTAGATAACCACTGGACATCTGGTGCCGGGAGGAACCAAGGGCGTACTGGACAGTCAAGCTCTGTTCGTCAGCAGAACTGTTTGCAGCCAGCAGAAGTTAATAAAACCCTGCCTCCCCCTTCAGTCACCGCTGATTCCTTTCTCAGACTCAGCCCACCTGCACCCAGGTGCCTGAAAGAAAAGTTCTTTTGGTACATTATGGCCTCATGTCATAGGTGTGCGACCCCGGCCCACTCCGAACATTACATCAACCACACTTGAGTTTATGGTAGTGTGGTGGCTTTTGGAAAGCCCCTAAGTCCAGCAAACCAGTCATGTAATCAGGTTGGGACTTAAAAATTTTTTTAAAAATTTTTATTTTATTAATGTCAGAGAGGAAGGGAAGGGGAGAGAGAAACATTAATGATGAGAGAGAATCACTGATCGCCTGCCTCCTTCAAACCCCACACTGGGGATCGAGCCCGAAACCTAGGCTTGTGCCTTGACCGGGAATCGAACCATGACCTCCTGGGTCATAAGTGGATGCTCAACCAAGGGAGAGGGACTGGAGGTTGAATTGATCACTAAAGGCCAATGATTTAATCAATTGTGCCTATGTAATGAAGCCCCATAAAGCCCCAAAAGGACAGGGTCTGGAGAGCTTCCCGGTTGGTGAGCCAGCATGTGCCACATGCCGGCCCCCAATTCCATGGGACAGAAGAAGCTCCTTTGTTTATCCCCCTGCCCCATGTATCTCAGCTGGCTGTAGATTCCTACCTTTTATTTTGTTTATTTATTTTAAAAATATATTTTATTGATTTTTTACAGAGAGGGAGAGGGGTAGAGAGTTAGAAACATCAATGAGAGAGAAGCATAGATCAGCTGCCTCCTGCACACTCCCTACTGAGTATGTGCCCGCAACCAAGGTACATGCTCTTGACCAGAATTGAACCTGGGACCCTTGAGTCCGCAGGCCGATGCTCTATCCACTGAGCCAAACTGGTTAGGTAGGACATGGTATCCTTTTATTTTTATTTTATTATTTTTTTAAATTCTCACCCTAGGATATTTTCCCATTGATTTTTAGAGAGAGTGGAAGAGAGAGGGAAAGACAGAGAGAAACATCAACATGAGAGCAACACATCGATTGGTTGCCTCCTGCAGGTGCCCTGACTAGGGCTGGGGCCGGGGAGGAGCCAATTTGTATCCTTTTATATCCTTTGTAATAAACTGATCATGTAGTAAGAAAACTGGTTTCCTGAGTTTTGTGAACCACTCTAACAAATAAATTGAACCTAAGGAAGGGGTCATGGGAACTCTGATTTTTAGGCAGTGCATCAGAAGCACAAGTCAGAAGAACTTGAACTTGTAATTGGCATCTGGAGTGGGGGTGGTCTTGGGGACTGAGCCCTTAATCTGTGGAATCTGATGCTATCACTAGGTGGATAGTGTCAGATTTGAGTTAAATTTGTGGGGCAGTGGGTCCATGCCCTCAGAGAATTGAGTTAATTGCTTGGTTGTATCAAAAAACACACATATCATAGGTGGTATTTTACATTTCTATTTACAGAAATATCTAAGAGTTTTAGCAGTCAGTAAAGATTAGTGTTGTATTGATAAATGAATTAGTTTAAGATGGTGTTAATGATGGCCAGCCCACCCATAATCACCCACCACACCAACTACCACTGGGAACAGATGTTTTGCTTATATATGTTAAGTGATAACATAAAAATATAAAATATATTTAACAAGGATGCACTGAATGAAGTTATATGAAAAAATTAAAATATGTGAGGGTAGTGGGATTTAGATATTATACTCCTTTTAACGTTATTATTTTAAAAAATATGTTTTATTGATTTTTTTTAGAGAAGGGAGAAGGTGAGATAGAAACATCGATGCCAGAGAAACATTGATCAGCTGCCTCCTGCACACCCCCTACGGGGCATGTGCTCCAACTGGGAATCGAACTGGTGACCTCTTGGTTCAAAGGTTGATGCTCAACCACTGAACCACACTGTCTGGGCTTAACATTCTTTTCTTTTAAAAAAATATATTTTTATTGATTTCAGAGAGGAAGGGAGAGGGAGACAGAGAGAGAAACATCAATGATGAGGGAGAATCATGGATCGGCTGCCTCCGGCATGCCCTCTACTGGGGATCGAGCCCACAACCTGGGCATGGGCCCTTGACCGGAATCGAACCTGGGACTCTTTGGTCCGCAGACTGACGCTCTATCCACTGAGCCAAACCAGCTAGGGCTTAACATTATTTTCTTAATATTGTTGTCGTATTGTTGCTAATGAAGCTAAATCATATTACCATTACTTTCACCAAACCTAACTACCCAAACCAATCCTGTTAGCAATGCCCTTTTAAAACTACATACGACCTATACGATATTATTGGTAAAAGAGAAAAGAAGAGGGGGCTGTTCTAAATATAAGCAAGTATGTGGCCACTGTGCGGAAGACACCTTTTCCTGTATAAGACTCAGTTGTAATTCTGAAAGCCAAGAGAGGAAGCAATAATTCAAGGCAGAGGAAGTGAAGGGCTTCGATTTCCTTAGCGTTCACGAGCAGGCCTGGTATGGACATCAGTGCTAACGAGAACAGCATGCTGTCAGACAGAGGTGCACGCCAGGCTTCCATGGGGAGATGGCCTAGGGTCAGCACAAATGCGGCAGCGGGGACTCAGTGGTTTTGCTCTGGGTTTAGGTTGGGTATGACGGGAAGTAGCCTGCCGATAAATTGTTCAGTGGCTGCTCAGACATGCCTGTGACTGCAGATGCCCCAATGGGCACACAGTTCCTATTAATCTAGTCTGGGAAGCTTCTCTCTCACAATGACCAAGTCCTTAGCAGGGTTCAATGTGACTCCCTTCTCAATTTACTTTTTTTTTTTTTAAATAGACTTTATTGATTTTTTACAAAGAAGTAGGGAGAGGGGTAGAGAGTTAGAAACATTGATGCGAGAGAAACATCCATCAGCTGCCTCCTGCACACTCCTTACTGGGTTATGTGCCCGCAACCAAGGTACATGTCCTTGACCGGAATTGAACCTGGGACCATTGAGTCTGCAGGCCAATGCTCTATCCTCTGAGCCAAACCGGTTAGGGCTCCCTTCTCAATTTAAATGATGGAGTTTTCAAGTTCAAGCACTCTCTGAGTAAAGTTGACTCATACAGCTGTTTAGAGAGGGTGAACGCACCAACAAGGAACAGGAAACACTTGGTAATATGGTTGGCGAGACGAGGTTATTTTGTAGAAGAGGAGGAGAGTTTGGTGGGAGGGTAATATTGGCCAGTAGGAGGGTACCACGTGAGTGCGCGCGCGCGCGCGCGCGCGCGCGCGCGCGTGTGTGTGTGTGTGTGTGTGTGTGTGTGTGTGTGTGTGAGATGTATGGACACCAGGGTTGGGGTAGAGGAAGTGACAGACAACAGGGGCTAAGAAAAGAAAGTAGAAGTATGACGTAACTGCCTCCATTACAATTTCAGTTAAAGGACTGGTGGCAGCCCTGGGTAAGTCGATGTACCCGAGGCTGTAACCTTTAGCTTCACCCAAGTTAGCCCGGTTTGCCCTGACCAGGTGGGCCCATTTCTGACCCTTTCCTGGTCTGATAGAAACCACTCTGGGAGTGGAAGGAAGCAGGGCTGAAAAGACAAAGCCAGGGGAAGTGCAGGATGGGAGCTCAGAGCTTAAAGACAGTAGCTCTGCCTGGAAGCCAGGCTCCCTTCGGGGACAGGGTGTAGCAGAGAGCCCAAACACAGAAGAAGGGAAGGTGCCAGGCAGGCGGTGGAGCATGGTGACCGGAGAGTTGGATGGTGGTTGGGCTCTAGGAATGCAGGGACATGGGAGTGATGGGAACTCAATTCAGAGGGTGACACTTACTCCCAGGACATCCCTGGCATCAATCTGAGGGGTCGCAAATTCAGATTGCTAAGGGGCTAAGAGGGAGGCATGTGATTATGGTGAATAAAAAGGCATCTGCAAATTTAATTGTACCCTCTGGGAATGCTGGTCCAATGTGGTCAGATCCTCTGATTTTTCAAGAGAAGGGGTACATTTGGATTTTTATGCCCCCAAATTTAATCACACAGTGTTGGCAATTGATTTAAAACATTTAAAAAACACCATTGTGGAACCTGCCAAATAACACTTGTACATTCCACAGCCCCTGAAACTCAACATGGCAAAATGGAACTCAGTCTGTATTCCCTATTTCAGCAAGGAACTCAGCAAGGAAGCTGGGCCTCAACCCCAACTCCTCCCTCTCCTTTCTGCCTCACCTCCCATAGGCCACTGAACCACGCGGAGTCAGCCTCCTGAAATCGCTGTCTCTTACATTTGGTATCTAATCTACATCCCTATGCTCACTGTCTTTGTTCTTTCCTGGCCTGACCCATTTCTCAGTCTTTTTTTTTTTTTAGTTATTCAGCTTTTTTAAAAAAGATACTTTTATTAATATTTTACAGAGAGAAAAGGAGAGGGGTAGAGAGTCAGAAACATTGTTGAGAGAGAAACATTGAAGAGCTGCCTCTGCACGCCCCCTATTGGGGGTTGAGCCGCAACCAAGGTACATGCCCTTGACCAGAATCGAACCCGGGATCCTTCAGTCCGAGGGCCGACGCTGTAGCCACTGAGCCAAACCGGTCAGGGCATTTCTCAGTCTTTAGTGTCCCCCAGGTCTAATCCTCTAGTGACCTGTCTAAAATAAAAATTGAAACAAGGCATTGCCTTGCCCCCCAAATTCTATTCCCAATATGTTTTTAAAATTGAAGTATAGTTGGAATGCAATATTATACTAGTTTCAGGTGTACAATATAGTGATTCAACATTTGTGAGCATTACAATGCGCTCACCACCCTGAGTCTAGTAACTACCTGTCACCGTGCAGACTTACTGCAATTTTATTGACTATACACACACATTCAACTCCATAATCTGATCCCTGACTGCAGCTTCAGCCTCATTGCTCGTGAGCCTCCGTCCTAGTCTATGTGCAGACACCAACATAGGACCAGCACAAATACAGCAACTTTTTGGTAAGTCACACTGTTTCTGTCCTCTCTACCTTTGATCACCCAGCATCTCTTACCTAGAATGAATGAACTTGCCTTGCTGTACCAGAATGTGTTCAACTCTAAGTGATGCAAAATCCTACTCACACTGGCTTAAATAATAAAGCAGATTCGTTGACTTAGGTAAACAGTAGGGCAGGCTTCAGGGTCGGTCTGATACAGTGGTTCAGAGATGTCACCGAGGACCCAGATTCCGCCTTTTCTGTCTTACGGCACCACCTTCAACCCGAGGCTGACATCCCAAGACAGCTGCTGACAACCCTGGGGTTACCTGCCTCCTGTCTACATCCCGGACGGGTGGTCTGCGGTGGGGAGAGGAGAAGATGATTTCCAGAAAGTGTCTCAGCCGGGTAAGAAAACCTCGCTTCACCCCGGCCAGGGTGGCTCAGTTGGTTGAGCATTGTCCCGTGCACCGAAGGGTCACTGGTTCCCTGGTCCAGGTGCGTGTGGGAGGCAACCTATCAATGTTTTTTCTCTCTCCCACATCTGTGTGGATGTCAGAATAGTGGTTCTTTGGGGAGGGTGTTAACTGGAGTGTCTGAAGAAGCCTGTGGGATGCTGGAAATTTTCTGTATTTTGATCTGGGTGGCAGGTATAAAGGAGTAAATATGTTAAAATCTTTTGAGCTGTACAATGAAGATATGTGCCCTTTACGATACCTATGTTAGAACAATAAAGCATTACAAACAATTCCACATTACTCATCCGTGCATTCTTAAATGGACTGGTGCCTGTGTTTTTGATTAGGTTCTTCTGAGACTGAACAGATGCAGCCCAATAAGGCACAGTCACATGTGGGTTTATGTATAAATAATTATAATACAATTACCTTTCCAGGCTTACCTCCAACTTCCCAGCATACGCTGGACACTCCTGCCAAATTGGATTACTCATTCTTCCTCAAACACCCGATCCTTCTCACTTCTTTGTCCTTGTTCATGTATATTAACTTTCTGTATATTAACTTTTCCTGAGATAAATCACATTTTAAATGGACCCAAAGAGTTTTCTTTGGAAAAAAAATCAAACCTTATAAGACCATTTATAAAATAAAGGATCACAAAATCTTATTATAGCATTTATTTTTTGGTAAAACCCAGATCTTCATATGTTGAGCTTGCATAAAATGAAAAATTATGTGATCTAACATATTCACTAATAATAGCTAATAAAAGTTAATAGCTGTAATAAAAACAACTGAAAACAAGAATTCTGAGAGGCAGTAAGGTAGAGAAACGGGCATAGACTTTGATGTCAGAGGGACATGATTTTGATTTGTTTTCATCACTTGTCAGATGTGAACTCCCCTGGGTCAATTAGGTTCTTTTTTGATAAATAGCAAAACATGTGGATAAGCAAGATGTGGTATACACATACAATAAAATATCGTTCGACCATGAAGGAGAATTAAGTTCTGATACATGATATGACATAAATGAACCTGAAATATATTGTGCTAAGTGAAATAAAGCAGACACAAAAAGACAAATATTGCATGATTTCACTTACATGAGGTACCTAGAGCTGTTAAATTTATAGAGACAGAAAGTAGAATGGAGGTTCCCAGAGGTTGGGGGAGTGGGGAGAGAGAATCATTGTTTAATGGTTATTGTTTAAGAGTTTCTGTCTGGGGTGATAAAAGTAGTTTTGGAAATAGTGATGATGGTTGCACAACATTGCGAGTGTAATGAATGCTGCTGAACTGTACACTTAAAAATAGTTAAAATGGCAATATTATGTTATATATATTTTACCACATAAAATATTTTTTTCAAGTACTGGATTAATGATAAGACAGTACCCTCTCCCATTCTCTTTGCTGCCCCTACTGTAACGCATTCTTAGTTCCTGTTCCGGTTTTGAGGCCTTCTGCCCCCCCCACCCCCACCCCGAGTCCTAATGACCATTTCATCCAGGAATCCTCCTTTTCAGAGGAACAGAGGTCTCAGCGTGCGGCACGTTGTCCATGCTGTCTCAGAGGCTGTAACAGAACGGTCACTTCTGTCTGTTATGTTAGACTTTTCCAGAATATACAGCTGTCCAGGGTCACGGAGTGTAGAGCTGTCATTGAATGCTTCCTCTCTTTCCACCTCAACATCCTAATAGCAACGAGAGTTTAAGGAGGGTATAGGAAAACGGGTAGTGCGGGACTGTGTCTTTAAAAAAAGTTTTTACTGACTTCAGAGAGAGGAAGGGAGAGGGAGAGAGAGAGAGAAACATTAATGATAAGGGAGAATCATCAATCGGCCGCCTCCTGCACGCCCCACCTCGGGGATCGAGCCCACAACCTGGGCATGTGTCCTGACCAGGAATTGAACCCATGACCTCCTGGTTCATAGGTTGATGCTCAACCACTGAGCCGCACCAGCTGGATCTTGCAGAAGCTGAGAGTCTCCCATAAAGTCTAACAATGTGGGAGGGGGTCCCGGGAGAGTTTTGTCACAAGGCAGCTGTGAATTCTTAAAGGTAGAGCCTGTGTGGGGACGGAAGCAGGGCAGACCCTTCCCCACATCCAGGCTGTGAGGACAGCGGGACAGAGAGAAGGCAGGGAGGGCGAGTCTCTTCCTCAAGTTCACATCCAGCACCATTTGCAGTGAGGAGGCGGGTGAGGGTAGGGAGGGAGCTATGCACCTGAGTGGAAGGGGAAGCACATCTCTGAAGATGACGTTAGATCTGGTATTCAATAAACAAACCAACGGAAAGAAACAGACTCACAGACACAGAACTGTCTGAGTTGCCAGAGGGGTGGAGGGGTGGGGAGGGGGCTCATTGAGAAGGTGAGGATTAAGAAGTACTAATTGGTAATTACAAAATAGTCATGGGGATGTAAAGCACAGCATAGGGAATCTAGTCAACAATATTGTAATAGCTGTGTATGGTGCCGGGTGGGTCCTGGAAATACTGGAGGGAACACTGTGTAAAGTATGTGATTGCCTAACCGCTATGCGTACACCCGAAACTAATACAAAATGATATTGAATGCGGAGAGAGAGAGAGAGAGAGAGAGAGAGAGAGAGAGAGAGAGAGAGAGAGAGAGAGAGAATAAAAGACTGGGAAAGAAAAAGCACACCTCAAACACATTGTTCAAGACTCCTTTGTTTGTGTGCACACAGACCTCTGGAAGGCAGCCAAGCCCCTCCCCAGCTAAACAGTGGCCGGGGTGACAGGGATCCCTAGGTTGTCTGGCTGCAAAGCCAGACACTGAGCCTGCCTTTTTGCTGTAATGCCAGGCTCCTGAGCAGGACGGGAGGGGCTGGGGGAGAGGATGGCTTCCCAAGCTTGGGATCATCTGCCTGAGGACGCAGTTACTCATTGTCGGTGCAGAAGGCGGAGCCTGGTGTCTGCCCACCAAACCGCTCGGTCACCAGGAGCGTGCATTGTTCTCGGCCACCGTAGCCATAGCGATGGCTTTGCCGGTCAGGATGCTGTTCTGTTCACTTTTCCAACCCCTCCTCCCTGTTGTTCAGCAGTGACAGCCACACTGGCCTTTTTCCCGCTCCTCGGACACGCCAGGCTCCTTCCGTCCCAGGGATTCGCACCTGCTGCCCTTCCCCGGCCCCTTTCCACGCCTGGCTTCCCCGGACATGCAGGCCTCCGCCTCGGTGTCACTTCCCCAGAGAGATCCCGCCTGGCCACCTACACCGGCCTCTCCCTACTCCTCTCACACTCTGCCCTAACTCTCATTTCTAGCTTGTTGCCATCCTGAGGTATGCCATCTCTCCTGCTGGAATGTTGGGGGACCCGGCCAGCGCTGCTCCGTGCTGGGTCGCTGGAGCCTGGTGCCTGTAGGCACTTGTTGGCTGGCTGGGGCAGTTCAGGCACCTTTTGCTCACGGCACCCTCCACGGAGGCCTGTCTCCACCCCACGCCCATCACTGCTCCTTCCAGTGAACCACGGGACCTGCCACAGCTGGAGGCAATCTGCTCTTCCATTGAAGTCGAGGGTTCCCCCTGTTGTATTTATAAAGCAAAACTTAACCAACAGTCGGATTGGGGCCCAGTTACGAGTGAGGCTGAGGGCCAAGATGACTCATGTTTTAAGGAAAACCTGTTGCCCGAGCTGCGTGTGTTTCCTCTGATGTAAGATTCGTTGTGATGGGAAAGGGAAGGGGTGGGGGACACGTGTTCACGCCGCTTTCGCATCAGCTCCCAGGTGAGGCGCCTCAGGGTTGGAATGCGGCACCTGTGTTAGGCAGCGTGGGCTGCTGAGAAAAAATACTGTAGGCGGGTGGCTTGAATAACAGACGTTCACTCCTCACTGTTCAGTAGGCTGAGAAGTACAAGATCAAGGTGCTGGCAGATTTGGCTCCTGGTGTGAGGCCATCAGCAGGACAGCCGCCTTGCTGTGTCCTCACAAGGCAGAGAGGGAGAGAGGGAGCGAGCTCTGGACTGTCTTCCACTTTTTAAAAAAATTTATAATATGTTCTTATTGATTTCAGAGAGAGGAAGGGAGGGGAAGCGACAGAAACATCAATGGTGAGAAAGAATCATTGATCGCCTGCCTCCTGCAGCTCCACACGAGGGACCGAGCCCACAGTCCGAGCATGTGCCCTGACCGGGAATCAATCTGTGACCTCCTGGTTCATAGGTCGACGCTCAACCACTGAGCCACCCCAGCCGGGCTGTCTTCCTCTTTTATAAGGTAAGCCATCCCGTCATGGGGACCCTCATCACACCTGAATCGCCTCTAAACACCATCACATTAGGGGTGAGGGCTTCACCATATGCATTGGTGAGGGCACACACATTCAGTTCACAATAGTGTCTCTCAAACAGTTGTACCATATTGTTTAGTGTTGTTCTCGCCATGGTATACCTTTGAAGCCAAAGAGCCTGACTGATACCTTTGCCGAGTACCTGGTGCGTATCTGACAAGTTCAAATGATTGATTGTTGGTGGGATTGTGGGTGAACCCAGCAGAAGAATTGGGGCGAATGCAGCCGATTACAATCACTACGGCTCACCAAGGGCAAAGGTGTTACAAGGGTTCGAGTATCTATCTCCACTGTTAGTGGGAAGGTGGATTTTTGGCAGCTGCAGCCTTGTTAGTCTACCCAATATTCAAAACCAGACATGTAAATTGTCCCAGCGACATCAGTCATTATGCCTTTATTTCCTTGAGTTTTGCCGCGAGGCAATACTAGTCTGAATGTATGAAACTGTGCTTTAGACACTAAAGGAAACACGAGAAACACGCTTCTAAGCTTCTCGGGAAACTTTGGGAAGGCGCTAACAATGGATTCCTGTGTCACCGACAAGGTTATATAAATGTTCCTGCTCCGTCTTAAGGCATTTTGAACAGTTTTCTGCAAAATTCTGTCCAGATAAATTGCTTTGGATCTAATGAAAATGAAATCTAATTTTCACCCGTGTTTCATGTTGCTGAGGGAGGGATGCCTAGAGAATGGACCGGTGACGACTTGGAATGTAAAAAGTGGCCTTTTGTCTGCCTGCTCTCAGGGAGAGAGGAAGAGAGCAAACTGGGAGGCAGAGTAAACATCTAACACGCTTCAGGTGTTTCTGTCCCATGATGGCAGCCTTCCGGTCCGGTCCGTCCTTAGCGTCTCAGCGTGACGCCGTCTGTGGGAGGGCATTCCAGCCCCTCTCTGGACGTGGGACTGCTCTGTTCCCCTTGGTTTCCACATGGATCACCAAATATTTATTCTGTTAAAAGAAATAGGTTTGAGAGTGTTCCACACCCACGTCCTGCCACTTCCCCACTCCCAGGAATCTTGTTTATTTTGTGTGTATTCATCATTCTGGGAAAACCCCAGCACCGAGCACCGGGACATTTCCTTCAAGAGCCAGCAGGGGTCAGCCAGGTACACCCTCTGCTCTGGCTTGTCCCTGGGCCACTGCTCTTGCCAAGACCAGGGCAGCACCAGGAGCCATTTGCGGGTCCCCTGAGCTGGGCCAGGGCAGTTGCTAAGCCCTCAGAGGTGTTTGTGTCCCCTCCCTACCTTTTTGCACTCTCCCTGCTTTACACTCACCCTCTCCTGGGCTCCGTCCCTGTCCTTCCCTCCCATCACCATCTCAGCTAGAACCACAAACCATCTTTTCCCCACTGAAATGGAGCGCTAGCATCTATTTTTACAAAATATATTTTTATTGATTTCAGAGAAGAAGAGAGAGGGAGAGAGACAGAGACATCAATGATGAGAGAGAATCATTGATTGGCTGCCTCCTGCACGCCCCCTACTGGGGGTTGAGCCCGAAACCCGGGCATATGGCCTGACCGGGAATTGAACTGTGACCTCCTGGTTCATAGGTCGATGCTCAACCACTGAGCCATGCCAGCCAGGCCTCTAGAGTCTATTTTAAATCGAAGCTCTACAGTAATTAATGTTACAGGTTTATCATGTTAACAGGCCTCTTTTGCCACTCGTTGACATTGACCCTGGTGGGGAATTCCAGCTGTGGTCTGGTGGGAGGGGGAGTTGGGGGTGAGGAAGGTGCAGCGGAGAGAATTGCTGAGAACAGTTCCATGGCTCACAGAAGGGCTGGCTGTTTTAGTCTGAGAGTGAAAATCCCATCTGCTCAGGGGCTGAGCTCCCCTCCCTGGATTAGTAGCGATGGACTAGCTGGTGGCTATGACTGGCCAAAAGGTTCACAAACCGTGAGAACTCTTCAACTTCTGGAGGTTCTCAGTGGGCTATTGCCACGCATCTCTTACCCCCAATCCTCAAAACAGGACCAGCTGCATGATATGTGGGGTTTAGTGCGAGACAAAAAATGCAGTTCTCCTTATTCAAAAACTATGAAGAATTCCCAGTCAGTGACGACAGAGCATTACGCCAAGCACAGGCCCTCTGAGCACGGAGCCCTGTGTACACTATTGTGGGCTCTGGGGATTCTGTAGTCAACAAAACAAAGTCCCTGCCCTCACAGATCTCAAAATCTAGTTGGGGAAGACAACCACAGACACAACACCTTAACCCGCCCCCTAACACACTATAGGTGCCCAATGAGTGTGTATTGAAAGAGCCAGTGAGTGAATAAAGTATTTAATAAGATTTCTGTAATGAAGATGGAAGATGTAACATACAAAGAAGGAAGCCAGGCAGAAGGCTTTGCCAGTGTTATATAGTTTATTCCTACTTTGCTTCTATTAAATCTGCAAGAAATGTTAGCGATCAGTTCACAGGAAATAGATGATGTGTTTCAGAGCCATGGAGGCTAGCCTGTCAGCCTGAATATGCTACAATGGGCCTTAAGGCTGTATTTCCAGTGTGTGGTCAGTAGGTGGTGCTGTACCTTGTTAGGGCTTCATCTCCACCAGGTCCTGGGTGTGTGCGGAAGCCTGCTCACACAGATCCAAGTGTTAAATGCGGTTTTAACTGGATTATGTACTTGTCTATCATTGACAATTAGATGCGCTTCTCCAGTAATTTGGTAAGACACTCTTGGAATTATACGTATAAAACTCAACATTTAAAATGTCATTCCTCCGTAAGTGGAACATTTAGATGTCATGTAAGTGATATAAAATATATCTCAATATTGGAGATAGAGCAGGGCCCACATGCTGCAGATCTCTGCCTTCAACGCTAGATGACGATTGAATTTTGCTTCCTTCTCCATGTGAACCTGACACGTGTATGTAGTGTGTGTAATTTACATAATGTTATATAGACTGCACTTTGTAGCAAGACCGCATAAGGTATGAGATTTGCTTTCCTTATTGAACTGGTTCAGGGAGGGAGAAGTAAAGGAAGGATAGTGTAGGGAGGGGTGTTGACGGGGAGACGAGGCTGCAGTAAAATCCAGAAGGCTGGGCGGCCTTGTGGGAATTCTATGAACACTTCTCAGGTGGCAAGTTTCCTCCAATCTCGGGCCTTCTCCGGCTGCCCGGCCGTCTTTGTCCACCCAGAAAGCTTGCTGAAGCGGCAGCACCTCGCCCGGCTGCTTCCCCTGGCACCTGCAGCTGGCTAGTGCTTGTCCAACGCCCGCCTTCCTGTCGTCGGGAGTGGCCCTCCCAGAGGCAATGTAGCTACCGCCAGGCATCCCGAGACGCTGGTGTGGTCAGGCCTAAAGAGTCAGATGACCCGAGATTCCGGTGGGCCCCTGGCTTTCCTCTGAGCCAGGCTGAATAACCATCACTCGCCAGATGACCTGTGTCCCCGGGCGTCCCTGGTAGATTAGAGCGGTGGGCTCCCAGGGTGAGACTGTTCACACTGCTACGAACATGCAGTTCCCGGAAGGGAAGGCCTTCGGAACACCTTTGCCGGTGGGTGGGCCGCTCACAGGTGCCGAGGTCAACACAGTGCCTCAGATTACTTTCACTCCAAGCAGTGCCCCTGCCCTTCCCTGGAATCTGGGGCCTGAAACTGCAGAGAGCGGTTCGGTCCTCCTCCCTTTCGGCCAGCACCTCCTTCTTTCCTCGCTGTCATCAGAGACCCCTGTCCAAGGGACAAATGTGGTGACCAGTCTACCATGTCCCCATCTTGCTCACCCCTTTGCTTTTATTTTATTTATTTGAAAAAATATTTTTATTGCTTTCAGAGAGGAAGGGAAAGGGAGATAGAAGCATCAGTGATGAGAGAGAATCATCAATCGGCTGCCTCCTGCACGCTCCACACTGGGGATTGAGCCTGCAACCCGGGCATGTGCCCTGACTGGGAATCGAACCATCGCCTCCTGGTTCATAGGTTGATGCTCAACCACTGAGCCATGCCGGCTGGGCTAGAATTCAGCTCTTTGCTTTTAGAGATCCCCTGGCTCTGCTGGCTCTTTTTAAGACTTCCACTATGTCATCCAGTCACTGCTCATTGAGTCAGCTGACGTGTGGCGTGTCCGACTGTGCCCAGGCGCTGGGCCGGGGAGGCAGCAGGGCTCAGTTCCTGCCCTCAGCTTCTTCTTAGCACACAGTTCCTTTCTCCACGACTCATTGGAAACCGGTTTTCCTCCGATGATACAGCTTTTCTTTGGCCCTTGACTGCAAGTTCTCTTAGCCTTCCGGACACTGGAGCTTTCTGTCTTCTTACGGTCATTAATGTATTGGCTTTTTGTCACTTCATGGGGACACACTGGCTCTGAGAACCTCTAGGCATCCATTTCTCATTCAATGAAGACCCATCATGTCTGTGTTTCTTAATCAGAAAAGGGAGAGTTTTTGCCCTAACCGGTTTGGCTCAGTGGATAGAGCCTCGGCCTGGGGACTGAAGGGTCCCAGGTTTGATTCCGGTCAAGGGCATATACCTTGGTTGTGGGCACATCCCCAGTAGGAGATGTGCAGGAGGCAGCTGATCGATGTTTCTCTCTCATCCATGTTTCTAACTCTCTATCCCTCTCCCTTCCTCTCTGTAAAAAATCAATAAAATATATTTTTTAAAAAAAAGAAGAAAAAAAAAGAAAAGGGAGAGTTTTCATGGGCTCCCAGTTGAGTCCCCGTATCACCGCATGGCCCCCTCTCACTGAAACGCTGGGAAAACGAGGGTCTGCCTTTAGGAAGAAGAGGTTGGGGATTGGCACCTGAGTCATCCAATGAAAGCATCGCCCCTGAGGCCCACTCTATCCAGCTGCCTTCGCTCCGCCACATGCATTCGCTCCTGGGCCACCACTTCTCTGCGGCTGGCTGCTGTCTTCATCCAGGCTGGCTTTAGCCTCGGCATGGATGTCTCTTGGCCTTAGAGCTCCTTGCCGTCCCGCCCCCCCCCCCCCCTCACTACTATAAAGCTGCCCCCTAACCAGCCAGTGCTGAATTCACTTCTGCACCCAGACTTGTCCGCCCTGCTGCACTGGAATCATGGAAGTCTGTCACCATCACTGCAATGAGGGTCCTGGATTCATCTGTGCTCCTCTCTCGTCCTCACCGCTGACCTCCCTCCAAAGCCCCTGAGACCTGTTCATCTCATCTCTGGACTTGTCTTTATCCTGAGACAGCTCCTCTTCAAGTCCTCACCCTTTTCATCCATCCTCCAAGCGGCCCCCGTTATCTTCATGGAACTTGATTTCATTGTTCTTTCTTGACTAACAACCTCAGTGTCTCAGCATAAAATAAAAGCATGGCATTCAAAGTCTGTCCTGCCCATGTGCCACTCAGCCCCGCCGCCTCGCCGCTCTCTTCTTTGTCATTCTAGGTCTTCAGATTCCCAAGGAGGTGTCAGGGCTTTGTGATGTCCGGGACGCTCTTTCTGCCCTTCTCCCTCAGCGAACTCCTCATCCTTAAGAAGCCAGCTCAGATATAACCTCGGCGGCCTGTGTCCCGCAGCCTCCCAGGCAGAACGAATCACGCTGCCTCCTCTTCTCCCCGTGCGCTGCCCCTCGTGGTGGTGACACTGCTTTCCACACCCACATCTGTGTCCTTTCAGAACCAGCCTCCGAGTTCGCTGCACGTCTTCAGCGGCTGCTGCAGTGCCTGGCTCACAGCAGGCGCTCGGGGCTGTTTGCTGAAGATGTTTTTGAACGATTGTGGCTAGCGGCGGCGGACATTTCCTGGACGTTGTGCGTTCGGTACACTCTTAACCTGCAGTAAATACGAACCCTAAAAGTTTAGTTAAGAAAACTTCAGAGAACAAATGTTTACTGCGGTGGAGAGATCTCAGTTTCCAGGATCGGAGGTGGGGTGTGTGTGTGTGGTTGGTGTTTTTAGAACAAGGCAATGGCTCAGCCCCGTGGGAGCAGATTGCATGAGACAAGCACCCGGAGTGGGGAGGGGAACGCCAGCCAATCTGTCAGATTTCATCATCGGCAGGTCTGGGGCTGGTAAGATTCTTAATATATGCCTCTCACACTTCGACCGCGTGAGGAGCCGCCCTCCATTTCCATCCTCTGCAGGTTGCTTATACAACCCCTCTGAAAGGAATGTTTGAAAATGCGTCTTGGTGTATTGTGTTTATTTATTTGTTATTATTATTTTTTTTAAAATATATATTTTTTTTACTGATTTCCGAGAGAAAGGGAGAGGGAGAGAGAGATAGAAACATCAATGAGAATCATTGGTCGGCTGCCCCCTGCACGTCCCCTGCTGGGGATCGAGCCCACAACCCAGGCATGTGCCCTTGACAGGAATCGAACCTGGGAGCCTTCAGTCCGCAGGCTGAGGCTCTATTCACTGAGACAAACTGGTGAGGGCTGTATTATGTTTATTAAGCATGGGTTCTGATCCTTTCTGCTCCGTGATAAGCCTGCAGGCATGGAGAAGAGGCACATCTCTCTTGTGGGTGACTTCTTAGCCAACCAAGAAAGAATATATTTTTCTTTTTATTTTACACCGCTAAAATTGCAATTATATAATTATGAAAAGGCAGTTTGGGGAGTAGTCCACTTAAGACTTGAGATTAGAGGGGGCTGTTGCTGTCAACAAAAAGAGGATCAGTGATTTTATTTTATTTATTACTCTGGGAAACCTACTTGCTCATGGGCTGTGGGCATTGGCAAATAAAATGTGTGGTTTGGGCCCGGCAGGTGTAGTTCAGTGGTTGAATGTTGACCCATGAACCAGGAGGTCACAGTTTGCATCCCCGTTAGGGCACATGCCCAGGTTGTGGGCTCAATCCCCAGTAGGGGGCATGCAGGAGGCAGCCAATCCATGATTCTCTCTCATCATTGATGTTTCTGTCTCTTCCTCTCCCTTCCTCTCTCTGAAATCAATAAAAACATATTTTTAAAAAAATGTGTGGGTTGGTAGGATGTATATACTTGCCTGACTGTAGGTGAGTGTGCATGTAGATCAGTAATTACAGTAAAATCTACTAAGTTTCAGAAAGCAGTGGAATGATCCCATGAACACATAAATATTTCTCATACACACACGCAATGCCTTTCTGTGCTAATAGTGTACAGATAGCTCTCCTTTAACAAGTGGATAATATCTGAAACACTTTGTTTTAAGGGGGCTAAATATCTTTCCTGAAAACTACTAATGTTTTCATTTTCTTTGCAATAATCTCTTTCTCAAGCTGGCCACACAAAAAGTAATCTTCAGTCAGGATTGAATTACTGTTATTTTCAAACTCCTAGCATCTGAAATAATGAGGTTTTGCTACAATTTTTTTTCCGTTCTTTATAGTAGTTAAAGATATTTCTCTCCATCAGATTGAAACAAAGCAGAGGATAAGCAGTGTAAATATAATGTCTTAGGTCCCTGACTAGAAATATAGTTCATCTTCTGTTTTAGCTGGAGAAATAAGCAATTGATAATTTCTAATGCGTTAGAAGGTTCTGTTCAGGAATTTTCAAGGCAGATCTTCCATTTTTGAAAGAAAGAAAATTTTCTGATGGGTTTAAGTATACCCCCTCTTGTGCATTCTGCATATGACTGTGTGTGAAAAGAAAGAGACAGTTCTAAATGGGTAACTTGGCAGGAATTCTGGTGATAGGAGATGATTTTACAGAGACGGAGTGTGTGATGATAGAAACAGCAAGCTTGGCCTTGAACGTAGAAGCCTGGCCTCTTTGGATTGAACACTGAGAAAGGACAGTGTGTATTTCCCAGTATTGTTGTTCCAAAGGTGTGGTAACAACATGAAAAGCAAAAATCCATTGTTGCAGCGATGACTTTCAAGTTGAAGAACAGTGTTGCAAGCATCCCTTTCATGTAATGAATTAAGTTCAGGTTTCGCATGAGTGATGTCTTAATTGCTGGTGGTGACCTTTAATTCCTCCCCCCCTCCACTTAAAAGATTAAGCTTTATTCAGGACAGAGTTGAAGAGAGAATAAAAAGTCAGTGCGTTAGCAGCATAATCTGTTGAGTCACGAGAAAAAGGCTTATACACACACATAACATCTCTGCTGCACTCACACACAAGCCTGTCCCTTAAATGCCAAAGACACGGTCATTTCTTCCTCTTCCCCTTCCTAAAAGTTTAGTGCCAGGCACTACACCTTTTTGTTAATCATTGAGATTTTCCTAGCCTTTCTGTAGATACAATTCCTCTTCTTACTCCCCTGAAACTCTGAGGTCGTCCATGGCCCCAGCCTTGCTAAATCCAAAGCTCAGTCCTATCTTCCTTTGACATGACTTTTCAGCAGAGTTGGCACAGGAAACACTTTCTCTCTTTCTTGACTTTTAAGACATCATGGTTCTTTGGTTTCCCTCCTATCGCACTGGCCACTTCTCTCCAGAAGCTTGCCGCTTCCTTCTCTTTTCACGCACCATCCAGGGCTCAGGGCTTAGATCTTGTGTTTTTCTCCACTTGACTCACTCCCTTGGCAATCTCACTGGTACTGTGGCTTTATATGTTAACACCTCGCATAAGTACATCGCCAGCCCAAATCTGTCCCTGAGTTCCAGACTCATCATCAACCAACTAGTCTGGGTCTCTCTCTGCATTTGCACCTTCATGTATCTGCAAGTAAAACCCAGGTCTTCCCTCCAAGTCGCCCTCCCTGAGAGTCTTGTGCCTATCAGTGAAGGACAGCCTCATCCTTCCAGGTGCAGGAAGCACCCCTGACTCCTCTCTTCCCCTCAGTTCTACATCCAACCCTTCAAAGAATCACAATATCCGGGCTTCTCACCACCTCACTGTTACCATCTTAGTCTGATCCACCAACCTCCCTTGAATGGATGATTTCAATTGCCTTTTAACTGGTCTCCAAGCTTCTAGCCATGTTGTCCTTAGTCAGTTTTCCATAGAGCGGCCAGTAGGCTGTTTAATACACCAGTCAGAGCATGTTACTTCTCTGCTCAGTGACTCCATGTTTCCTTCAGAGTCAAGGCCAAAGACCTTACCAAGGCCTGTAAGTGCTGCAGGACCTGCCCCTTCCCCCACCTGCTACTATCTCACTTCCTCTCCTGTTGCTCGTGCACTGCAGGTTCCTCTCCTGTTGCTCGTGCACTGCAGGTTCAGTGTGGCCTCTGCTGGTTCTTAAACATTCCAGGTGTGTTTTCATTTTAGGGCCTTCTCCAGACGGTGTACTTAACTCCCTCATTTCAAGTCCTTCCAATGTCATCTGCTTCCTGATGACGCTAATAGCCACTGCAATCTGCACCCCACCTCAGCACTCTTGGTCCCCCTGCTCTATATGTTTTCTATAACATGTATCATTTAGTAAGACACTATATAACATGCTTATTTATTATGCTTATTTTTAAATTGTCAGCCTCTTCTACTAAAATGTCATCCTCATGAGGTCAGGGGCTTTTGTCTGTGTCGATCCCAGCATCTGGTGTGGTATATAGTACAAGTTTTCAGTAAATGTGTAAAAGCAGAAATACATAAAATAGAGCCTAAAAAGACTAGAAAAGATTAATGAGACTAAGAGCTGGTTCTTCGGAAACATATACAAAATTGACAAACCTTTATCTAGACTCACAAAAAAACAAAGAAAAAAAAAAAAAAGAAAAAGAAAAAGAGAGAGGACACAGTAAAATGAAAAATGAAAGAGGAGCCGAACTGGTTTGGCTCAGTGGATAGAGCATCAGCCTGTGGACTCAAGGGTCCCAGGTTTGATTCCGGTCAAGGGCCTGTACCTTAGTTGCAGGCACATCCCCAGAAGGAGGTGTGTAGGAAGCAGCTGATCAATGTTTCTCTCTCATCGATGTTTCTAACTCTCTATCCCTCTCCCTTCTTCTCTTTAAAAAATCAATAAAATATATTTTTTTTGAAAAAAAAAATGAAAGAGGAGACATTACAACTTATACTGCAGAAATACAACGGATCATAAGAGACTACCATGAACAATTATATTCCAACAAACTTGACAATCTAGAAGAAATGGATAAATTCCTAGAAATATGCAACCTGCCAAGATTGAATCATGAAGAAATAGAAAATCTAAACAGACTGCTTACTAGTAAGGATATTGAATCAATAATAAAAAACCTCCCAACAAACAAAACTCCAGGACCAGATGGCTTCACTGCATTTTACCAAACACTCAAAGAACAATGAATACCAATTGTTCTTCCAAAAAATAGAAGAGGAGGGAACACTTCTATACTCACTTTATGAACCCAGCATTACCTTGATACCAATCCAGGCACAAGAAAAGAAGTTACAGGCCAATAACCCTGATGAACATAGATGAAAAAAATCCTCAGCAAAACATTGGCAAACAAAATTCAACAATACAGTAAGAGGATTATACACCATGATCAAATAGGATTTATTACAGGGATGCAAGGATGGTTCAACATCTGCAAATCAATCACTGTGATACACCACATTAACAAAATGTTAAATAAAAATTATATGACCATCTTAATAGATGCAGGAAAGAATTTGAGAAAATTCAACATCCATTTATGATAAAAAATCTTAACAAAGTGAGTATAGGGAGAATGGACTTGAACATAATAAAGGCCATATATGACAAACCCACAGCTAACATCATACCCAGCTGTGAAAAGCTACAAGCTTTTCCTCTAGGATCAGAATAAGGCAAGGATGTCCTTTTATTTAACACTAGTGATCCGGTGCATGGATTCGTGTACATTGAAGGGAAATTAATTAGAAGGTGGCCAGCGGGGCGGGACTGGGCGAGATGGGCCGGACATGCCCTGGAGCCAACCTCCTGCTGTCCCTCCCTGGCTGGCTGCACCTGGGGCCGCACCATGGTGGAGTGAGTAGGGTCCCTCAGGCAGGTGGGGTCCCTTTGCCTGGCCTGCAGGGATCAGGCTGAAACCGGCTCTTGACATCACCTGAGGGGTCCCGGAGTGCAAGAGGGCACTCTGCAAAGTCATACAGGGTGTGGAATGCAAACCCAAGTGTGCAGTAAACCAGATTCGGGGCGACAGTGCCCCAGCAACAGCATAACCCACGGCCGAAGGTGGAATTGCACGGTCCCATAAGGAATCGGGCTCCCTCCTCTCTGGTTTCGAGGTGTGTCACCCAAGAACCTCTGCCAAGTCACTGCAGCTCAGCAGCTCCTGTGTTGAGCATCTGCCCCCTGGTGGTCAGTGCGCGTCATAGTGACCAGTTGGATGGTGGGAGGGACACTTAGCATATTAGCCTTTTACTTATATAGATAGTATTTGTAGTCCTACCCAGAGCAATTAGGCAAGAAAGAGAAGTAAAAGGCATCCAAATTGGAAAGGAAGAAGTAAAACTGTCAGTATTTGCAGATAAAATGATATTACATATAGAAAATTCTAAAGGCTCCATCAAAGTACTGTTAAACTAATAAATTCAGTAGAGTTGCAAGATACACATCAGTATACAAAAATCTGTTATGTTTCTATATACTAATAACAAATTATTAGAGTAATTAAGAAAATGTTCCCATTTACAATTATATCAAAAAGAATCAAATACCTAGCAGTACACTTAACCAAGGAGGTGAAATATATGTGCACTGAAAATTATAAGACGTTAATGAAAGATATTGAAGACACACATAAATGGAAAGATATTCCATGATCTTGAATTGGAAGAATGCACTACAATTTGGGGGTGGTGTTGCTAAATGGTTAGAGCACCAGCTTGTGCACCAAAGAGTTGCAAGTTTGATTCCCAGTCAAGGTCATGAACCTGGATTGCAGGTTTGATCCCTAGCCCTGGTGGGAGAGGAGGGAAGGGAGCGTGTGGGAGGCAGCCATTGATGTGTCTCTCTCACATCAATGTTTTTCTCTCTTCCCCTCCCTCTTAACCTCTCTAAAAAAATCAATGAAAAAAATATCCTCAGATGAGGATTAACAGCAACAAAAATTTTTGTTAAAATGTTCATACTAATCAAAGCAATATACAGGTTCAATGCAATTCCTGCCAAAATTCCAACGGCATTTTCCACAGAAATATAACAAATAATCTCACTTGTATGAAAAATTTGAATGGTACCACAAAATACTCTGAATAGCCAAAACAATCTTGAGAGAGAAGAACAAAGCTGGAGGCATCATACTCCTTGATTTCAGACGATATTACAGGGGTATAGTAATCAAAATAGTATGGTATTGGCATAAAAATAGACACATAGATCAATGGAACAGAATAAAGAGCCCAGAAATAAACCCTCGATTAATTTACAATAAAAGAGCCAAGAATGTACAATAGGGAGAGGACAGTCTCTTCAATAAATGGTGTTGGGAAAACTGAAAACCACATGCAGAGAATGGAACTGGCCACCATCTTACATCATACACAAAGTAACAAAAATGGATTAAAGAACTGACTGTAAGACTTGAAAGCATAAAACTAGAAGAAAACATAGGTGGTAAACTCCTTGACATGTCTTGGCGATTTGGGGATTTAACAGCAAAAGCAAAGGCAACAAAAGCAGAAAATAAACAAGTGAGACTACATTAAACTAAAAAGTTTCTGCACAGTAAAGAGACCGTCAACAAAATAAAACATAACCTACTGAATGGGAGAAATATTTGCAAATCTTATATCTGATAAGAGGTCAATATCCAAAATATATCAAGCACTCATGCAACTAAATAGCAAAAAAAAAAAAAAAAAAAAAAAGAGACACACACACCAATCAACCTAATTAAAAAATAGGCAAAGGATCTGAATAGTCATTTTTCTAAGGAAGACACACAGATGGCCAACAGGCACATGGAAAAGATGTTCAACATTAATTATTAGAGAAATGAAAATCAAAAGCACAAGGAAAGTCACCTCACACTTGTTACAATGACTATTATAAGAGACAAGAAGTAAGTGTTGGCAAGGATGAGGAGAAAAGGGTACCCTGTGCACTGTTAGTGGGAATGTAAATTGGTGCAGCCACGGGAAACATCGGAGGTTTCTAAAAAAATTAAAAATAGAACTGCCATATGATCCAGCAATTCCACTTTTGGATATTTATCTGAAGAAAATAAAACCACTAACTCAAAAATATAAATGCACCCCCATGTTTAATGCCGCATTATTTACAATAGCCAAGACATAGAGACGACCGAAATGTCCATCAGTGAATGAATGAAGAAATTGTGGGATATGTATATATGTCCCCCAAAATGTATACACACACTTTGAATAATTATAAAGGCAGTGCTTATTAAAATACATTTCATTTTCAAAACTGACCTATCAGCTGTTACAGTGTGTCTACATACATATAAATATAATATGATCTCACTTATATTTGGAATCTAAACAAACAACCTGAAGAACAGATTGGTGGTTGCCTGAGGCAAGGAGGGGGGCAAAACGGGTGAAGGAAAGGTACAGCATGGTGACTATCCTATATAATAAAGATGTAATATGCAAATGGTCATTACGTTGTAAAGCGTAACAACCGAGCATGTAATGACCGGATCACGGATCAGAGCTACTGGCTACAAGCGGGTGGCGGAGAGCTACAGGAGGGGGCAGGGCAGCAAGCTATGAGGGGGGTGGGGGGGTAGCGGAGAGCTACAGGAGGGGGCAGGGCAGTGCCGGGGTCCAGCCCCAGCAGGTCCAGGGGTTCCCAAAGGTGTAGACGGAGTTGGCAAAGAAGGAAGGACACGGAGACAGTGTTCAGTTGATCAGCAGCCTAACCAGGATCTCTAGCCAGGATCTCCAGCCAAGTTCTGGTCTGGATCTCCAGAGAGGTTCTGGTTAGGATCTCCAGCCAGGTTCTGTCTGAGATCTCCGGCCAGGTTCAGTCACCAGGTTCTAGTCAGGTTCTCTTGCCAATTTCTGTAGTCAGGTTCAGTCCAGGATCTTTTGCCATGTTCTCTCCAGCGAAGTTCTGTCTGTAGGTTCTGTGTAGGTTCTGTCTTCTTGGCTCTCTTCTAAGTTCTGTCTCTTTCTGTCTTGTTACATCTGTATTTATACCAGTTGATTCAATCCCATCAATCTCTATTACAAAGGTTAGGGCGTTTCTTATCTCCATTCCAGGGAGTAAAGATTATGTAGCTTAAGCATGATTGTTCATAGTTAAAGTGATTAATTACCCGCCTGGCACTTAGTTGAGGGGTTTTATTCCCTCCCTAACTTCAGGGGAAAATCCCTACCTGGGGATTCAACCTTTCTCTGAGAGGTGACCTTGGTTAAAACACAGCGCCAAGAAGGTGAGCAAACATATTAAGAACCGTATGCCATATATGCCAGGTCCCTTGAAATAGCAAGCATGGACCGGCTCCGGGCAGGGCAGCAAGCTATGAGGGGGGTGGGGGGGGTGGCGGAGAGCTACAGGAGGGGGCAGGGCAGCAAGCTATGAGGGGGGTGGGGGGATGGGGGAAGCTACAGGAGGGTGGGGCAGTGGGCAGAGAGCTACAGGAGGGCGGTAGTGAGCTACTGGAGAGCTACTGGCACTTGGATTCGTGCGTAGGGCTACTCATAGTTAATAATACTGTATTGCATATTTGAAAGTAGCTAAGAGACTGGATCTTGAAAGTTCTTATCACAAGAAAAAAAAATTTGTAACTATATATATGGTGATGGCTGTTCATACACCTGAAACTAAAATAATGTTAGGTCATTATACTAAAAAAAAATATATTTACTGTTAGTAAGTGGTTACATTAAATACTGTTCTTTTATATTATTTTACATTTTATTTATTTAGTTATAAAATATTTTTATTGATTTCGGAGAGAAAGGGAGAGGGAGAGAGAGAAACATCAATGATGAGAATGAATCACTGATCTGCTGCCTCCTGCATGCCCTCCACTGGGGACCGAGCCTGTAACCAGGGCACGTGCCCTGACCAGACCAGGAATCAAACTGTGACCTCCTGGTTCATAGGTCGACACTCAACCACTGAGCCACACTGGCCGGGGTAAAGAGTGTTCTTTTGGTTAAGGAGGTAAGGAATATGGATATGAAACATGGATAATAACACTTTCAGATGGAAGCTTATTTTATTTTCTAATAAAGAAAGCATCTTGTGGAAAAGTTCTGTGATTGTGGCGAGGTTTATGTCTCAAGTGCAGGTCATGCTTTGCTAGGTGTAGGAAGAGCTGCGTCTTTAAATGACTTAACGGGACATGTTCAAGCAACTCAGCACTTGGCAGGTTTGACTTTGATGAGCAGGAGCAGGTGGGTGGCTCAGGCTTCTCAACCTTGAAGAGATGACTCCCAATGACTTTGTTTGTTTTCTGGGTAGTTGTAGGATAAAATGAGATTTAATTCAGGAGCCTGGGAAAGGTGTAACCATTGTTCAGGTGAAAGGGAGAGGGGCGTGTGACAGACAAATAGGAAGGAACAGGTGTGAGAAGAGCACGCGGGACACAGCCCTGGGAACCGTGCTGGCAGGGTGCCCCTGGGGTTGATGGTAACTTGTGAGAATAGTTTCTCTTTAGTACAAAGAAATGAAACTCAACCAGCAATGAATGCCGCTCACACAAGCGTGCCCACTGTTGTGACTTCCGGGGGGAGGTGTCCTGTGTTTCTGCAGGCTTATGCCTTTCCAGAGCTTTGAGAGGCTTTCCATGCTTTGAAAACTCGGATTTTTCTGAGACCGTTTCAAATTGTAACCATCTTGACACTATCTTTCACTTTTTTCTAATGATTCTCTTTTCTTGCTTAGCCTTTCTCCTTCTTCTGCGTCCTCTCCTCCCTCGCCCTCCCTATCTGGCTACATTTTCTGGCACTTGGTTTGTTTGCCAGGAAAAGGACAACTGCCTGAGAAGGAGAAAGCTCCTTCCCTCCTTCTGGGCTGTGCTGGGACCTCCGAGCGGGACAATGGTTCCTGTTCTCTTGGGAAGGGAAGTGCCTGCCACGTACCCCTCTTTAAACAACGTGGGCAAGTTCAGGGGTCTCGTGGAAGATACTGAAATCTGTGAAGTCATTAGCCTGCCCATCGCCTGAAAGTTCTTTGATGGGCTAATCATTTACTTAACATTTGTTCTTGGGAGCTTTTGATCATGGCCCCTCAGAGGGAAGCCCTGTGCACTACCATTTGGGACCGTAAGTATGCAAAAGCTGCCGCAGGTTATGCTGGGAGAGCCCTCACTGTTGGATCCAACAGGGTGAGAATGAGGTGTCTGATTTTGGTTTTGTTTGTTTGGTATAAAAATTCTATCAGAGTCTCTTATGTTCAGAACTCTCATGGAGTTTATAAAAGTTTTGCAAACCAGAATAAAGGGATATGTGTGAATATATGTCCACATCCACATTTGTTTTAAAAATTAATGACTCCTAGCAATTTGTGCTGTTCTCTTTCTTCTTTCTCAGTATCACTGTTATCCATTGTTACTCTCTTGTTAGATATTTCCATGAGTCTGTCTACATGTATGAAATGGAAAATTAACAGTAATAATTTATATAACATGAACCCTCCCAGATTTACACATAAAATAATACATAATAATTTTAAAATGATAATTCTTTCAACCTTTAATTCCTTTTTTTATTTTGCCCTCCCCTACACACACACACACACACACACACACACATTTTATATATATAATAAATATCTGTATATATATATATATATATATATATATATATATATATATATATCTTTTTTTTTTTTCTAAACCTTGATCACTTAATTAAGGTGGTGTTTTTCCAGGCTTCTCCGCTATAAAGTACTATTTTTCTCTTTGCAATTAGTGAGCAATTTGCAAGGAGATGCTTTCTGACTGCCTAAGTAGCCTGTCTCTCATTAAATGTTCATCCGTTGATAATTTCCTAGCTCTATTGTGTCAAGTGATAAATATAGAAGTGATGGAGATAGCAAATCAGAACTGTTTTTATAAAAAATAATCTGCCACTCTCCCTTTACTAGCCTACAATATAGATCAGGGGTCCTCAAACTTTTAAAACAGGGGGCCGGTTCACTGTCCCTCAGACCGTTGGAGGGCTGGACTATAGTTTAAAAAAAAAACTATGAACAAATTCCTATGCACACTGCACATATCTTATTTTGAAGTAAAAAAACAAAACGGGAACAAATACAATATTTGTATTTGCATGTGGCGCGCGGGCTGTAGTCATAGATGTATGTCATAGATGATATAACCTACCTACACTTAACTTCAACTGTAACATAAAGGAGAAAGGAAAGAAGAGTGACTTATAGTAAAAATGATACGTATTTCAGGAAGGAGTCAGGTGCGAGGAGTCCTGGTGATAGGGACAGCCACTCCACGCAGAGGTGGCTTACTGATGGCTCGGATGCAGCCAGGGGCATATGTCAGTAACATGACTTTTGAAAATGGTGAACAACTCTTGGTGAAGTTTGGAACAAAATAGAGCACAGTAATCCCTCAGTTTACTTCAAATACATTAAAATAGTGCATAAATCATTTGATTTTAAATCTAAAACATGTACATAGGATTTGGACCATTATAAATATGTTTTTACCCACATGGATGCTGGGTAGGGCGCTCAGCAAGTCCTATGGGATGCAGAATAGGACTTTGCACTGTGGCACCAGCCTGCTCATTCCAGGACATTGGCTACCTCTGGCCCACACCCCTAAATGTCTTTAGTATTCCATCACCACATAACCCCCACAAACGTCCAAAATGTCCCCTGGACGGGCTAACGTTGTTTGGGAATCACTGTTTTAAGATTCCTGCCCCCCAACCCCCCCAAAAAAGATAGAAATATATACATATTGACTTTTGGTGTTCCTTAGTAGCTGTCTAGTCTCTCCCCTGTATGCTAGACTCTGTTGCATCTTATAGGCCTTGGACACATGAGACTTTTCTACCTCCACAGATGCATAATGTATTGACTGAGTTTTAGGAGGTAAAATAGTGATTCCCCCACACTTAGCACTTCACAGGGATGGATACGAAGATTAATGTCTCCTTCAGTTATGACCAGAGAGACAAGGAATGTTTCCCAGAACTCAAACCAAACATTCCACACACTTCTCCCCCTCCCATCTTGTAGGTGTCTTTGACTTTGCTATCAAAGGTTTTGCCCCTGGATGCCCCTGAATTTAGATCAAAATCTGAAACAGAAATGTGACCCAATAATAAGAAGGTCTGGGTTTTGAGAGGCCATCTTGCCCCATTAAAGAAGAATTACAATCCAGGACTGAGTGCCCAGCAATGCAGTTGCGGAGAACCAGTCGGTCGCTAGTCTAAGTAAGGATGTTTTGACAAAGGTGGGCCAGGTCCACCTGATTCATCGATCTGTTATAAACCATAATAATAACGTGAACTAGTCAAAGGAATTTTAAGGAAGGAGACATCTGTTTGATCTGAGGGGTTTTTGTTGACTGTGTGGACAGACGTGGTAACAAAAACGTGCCCCATCACATGTCGTCAGTTAGTATTGCTTGAGTCAGTTTCTCCTCTGCTTTCTCAGGCCAGCCACCAGTTTGTCTTCTTTACACGCTTTCATGCTCCAACTTTTGAGACGTGATGAGTCTGACTTCGGAGCTGACCAAATGATTTCATCACATTCATGCTTTTCTGAAATCACATTTACAAATTTCCATAGGTCATCCGCCGAGAGCAGCTAACTGGAGACACCTACCGAGCGAAGGCCGAAGGTGGGGCGCATTAATTTTGTGGCCTTTTCCTTGTTTTTTTGAGATTGTTTTGTGCACCCTCCCCTGATCGAGAGGTTTCTTCCTCAGGAGCCTTCTGAGTGCTTTGACCTGGATCAGTTACCGTATGACAGACTGTCCCAACAGGACAAAAATGAGTTGATTATTTGAGCTGAATTTCCTGGGAGTTTCCCTCACAACGTAAGAGTCAGAACTCATAGAAAACTAGAGCGTGCAGCTTCCACTGTCCTGTGTGGTACCATCCATTCATCCAGATGTTGACAGAAGTCCCTTTATGCTTCCGGTGCTGAGGGAGACGGACTGTGTTCCCACGCCCCCGCAGGGCATGAGGACTCAGAGAGTTCAGGATGAGGAGTTGGGTGACCTGGGCCCCCCTTCTTGTGCCACCTCTTACCAGCTGGCATGTTTGAACTTCACACTCCTTATAAAAACAATCCCTGTTTTGTCTACAGTACAATGTGATTGTGAGGGTCAAGGGAAACAAGAAAATTCCAATGATGCTTAAAACACCTTTTTTTTTTAAACACTGAGACACTGGGCAGCATTTTTGAGACCACGTATCTGGGAATTAAGTTTTGGGACCTCCCAGGGCAGCTGAGAGGACCCAGTGTTAGTTCCAGAGCGAACCCTCTGAATGGGATGAATGGGCACGAGAATGAGCTAGCTGTCCTATTGTCTCTTCAGCCTCAAAACGTCAACATTGAAGTCATCACATCTTAACCGTGGTTTTAGGCCACCACCTGCCCTTCGTGGTCCTCTCTGGCCCTAATACCCCAGTCTTGTGGAGTTGACAGGACCCCTTCCCCCAGTATGGTCTTGGCTGCAGTGGCAGGGACCGACACAGGGACAGACAGGGACAGTGTGGACATGCTCTGACAGCTATGCTCCCCTCCATTGTCTGCTCACAATCCTGTTTACCAAGTCTGCTGAGATGGAGACGAGCTAGAGTAGGTTTTCACAAAATAATTCAGAGTGTGGTGAACAAAATCAATGGCAAATGATGAAATGGGAGAAAAAGAAGCTGATTTAGGGTTAGGTCAGTGGTCGGTAAACTGCGGCTCGGCAAACTGCAGTTTGCGAGCCACATGCGGCTCTTTGGCCCCTTGAGTGCGGCTCTTCCACAAAATACCGACTTCTGCGCATGGGCCACGAAGTTTCAATCGCACTGTACGTGCGCGCCCGCACGTGGTATTTTGTGGAAGAGCCGCACTCAAGGGGCCAAAGAGCTGCCTGTGGCTCGCGAGCCGCGGTTTGCCGACCACGGGTTAGGTGATTCAGGTCCTCGTCTGGGCCTCCTACTTGCCTTCTGTGAGGCTTTGGGAAAACGACTTCACCTTTAGCACCTCAGTTTCCCCGGAGGAGGCTAGCCATAGCGGCCACGACCATGTTCCCGAGCGACCAGGGGAGTCAGATGGACAGTGGTTGTTATGCCATCGCTGAACTGTTCCCTGTGGCACAGTGAACATAAAGCAACAAATTTGGGTTGTTTCGTTGTTAAAGAGAGGCAGTTGCAAAGAAGCTAGAATTTATTGAGCATTTATTATAAACCTGATGTAAGGTTAAGAATTTTACATACAGCCCGACTGGCGTGGCTTAGTGGTTGAGCATTGACCTATGAACCAGGAGGTCATGGCTTGATTCCCAGTCAGGGCACATGCTCAGGTTGTGGGCTCGATCCCCAGTGTGGGGTGTGCAGGAGGCAGCCGATTAATGATTCTCTCTCATCATTGATGTTTTCATCTCTCTCTCCCTCTCCCTTCCTCTCTGAAATCAATAAAAATATATTAAGAAAAGAATTTTACATACATAATCACACTTAGTCTTCATAACAATCCTGTAAAGTAGGTATTATTAACTCTATTTTTGTCCGAGAGGGTGAGTAACTTGCCCAAGATTTCACTCGTGCCAGGAGGACTTTCCAGAATTCAGATCCAGGTATAGCTGGCACCAAAACTCCTGCTCCTCCCCTGGCACCTGCTGCCTCAGTTGTAGGACAAACATTCGTGATTTCTGTGCTTGTATGTATAGAGATAAAACAACAAAAAATGAACACACCAAGAATCCAACCTTTGTATCTTAATCCAAGTAGAGCTTCTGTATTTGAGGAGGGAAAGGCCAGGCTAAATGCCCGTATCAGAGAGATTCAAGCTGAGGGTTCTTCAAACACCACACCTACGTGGGTGTTGAATCTGGGAGTGTTAGGAGAAGAATGCCAGTGGGCGGGGATGCCATGAGATTCCACAGGGAGTGTCAGTATCTGCCCGAGGAGCCCGAATCCAAGCAGGTGGCTGAATCGACAAATCCGTGTGAATCTGGCTGATGGGAAGCATTTCACATCATCCGTGAGGGCCAGAGCCAAATTCACTAGATTTCAGTGAAAACTATGAATAGGAAACGCAGAGAATTCATGAAGGAATGCCTAACAAGGAGACTCAAGTGTAAACCTCTACGTGCTTGGTGTCTAGGGATCAGTGAGAAGATTTAAGGATCTGGGTATTTTATTTATTTATTTTAAAATATATTTTTGATAATTTCAGAGAGGAAGGGAGAGGGAGAAAGAGATAGAACATTGAGAAAGAGAAAGAATCATTGATCGGCTGCCTGCTGCATGCCCCCTCCTGGGGATCAATCCTGCAACCCGGGCATGTGCCCTGACCAGGAATTGAACCGTGACCTCCTGGTTCATGGGTTGATGCTCAACCACTGAGCCACACTGGTCGGGCAGGATCTGGGTATTTTAGATCTGTTTAGTCCGTGGCCAGTTTGTGGCTTTATGTTTAGAGTAACATTTCATAACTGGCGCCTGGATTGCAGGAAGACAGAAAAGCAGTACAGCCATTGCGTGTGACTATTATAAAACTTAGCTGGTGCTTTTTAAAAATAGGTCCAACCAAATTAGCTCTGGGCACCTGCTGGAGCTTAGTGTGTTTTCAGATAGACTTGTTTGCTATCAGCCAACAAACAAACAAACAAAAAAACCCTAATGCAACAAAACCCTCCACCCACATGGTTTGTTATAAAACCTGACACTCCTGATGCTTTTCCAAGACACATCTCTGAGATCAAATCATTCGAACAAGGAAAAAAGACATTGGACGTCTTGAAAGAGGAGGGCAAATTAATATTGTTAGACTCATCTCAGAAAAGCTCGGGGGAGAAGAAAGGTGGAGGTGGTGGATAATGTGGGATGTTAAGCACATTGTGAAAGTGTTTCCAATTCCTTATGCAAATGTGTTTCAACACTGATGTTATAACATGGCTGGAATTTTGGGATTTATAGTTTTACTGGCAGGGCCCCTTAAACATATGTGGACAGCTGTCTCAAGAGATTTGGACTTTTATTTCTTTATTAGAGGCCCGGTGCACAAAAATTCATGCACTCAGGGGAGTCTCTCAGCCCAGCCTGCACGCTCTCACAATCCGGGACCCCTCGGGTAGGGTCCAGTCCCATTGCAGCATGGCTCAGGTTCCCCAGATCTGTGGGCCGGGGGGGAAGGGGCAGGGACCAAGAGGCCAGCCTGATGGCAGCATGGCTCCATTCCCAGAGCTCCCTGCTGCCACCGCGCCACAGGCGGCCGGAGCCCACAGCTCCCTCCCAGGACTGACTCCCGCCACGGGCCGCCAGGACCCAGGACCAACTCCCGCCATGGGCAGCCGGGACCCAGGACCGACTTCCACCACACCACTGGCATCCAGGGCTGACTCCCGCTGCAGGCCGCCAGGACCCAGGACCGACTTCCACCGCACCACTGGCATCCAGGACTGACTCCCGCTGCAGGCCGCCAGGAGCCAGGACTGACTTCCACCGCACCACTGGCATCCAGGACCAACTCCTGCTGCAGGCCGCCGGGACCCAGGACCGACTTCCACCGCACCACTGGCATCCAGGACTGACTCCCACTGCAGGCCGCCAGGACCCAGGACCGACTTCCACCGCACCACTGGCATCCAGGACCGACTCCTGCTGCAGGCCGCCGGGACCCAGGACCGACTTCCACCACGCCAGCTGGGACCCCAGCCTGGTGTTCGGTCATCCGTCTGGACGTTTGGGTCATGATGAACCCTGGCTCTTTATATATTAGGATTTGACAGAAGAGCTATAGATGATGTCTAAGTGAACAATGGCAATAGTTACATCAACAAAAGTGTCAGAAATCATTTTATGGAGATTTAAAATTTTAGGCAATAGTGAAAACTGTCAATGGCTCACAGAGGATGCTAAATTCTGGACCAACATCGGTAAAGGAAAAACCCCTTTCTGCAGTGACTTAGGGTGCCAGGCCTCACCTGAATTCTCGCCTCATTAGTTCTCGGACTGTTTTAGTATGCACATGCTTTATATAGTAAAAAGGCTCGAAGAAGCCTATCGTATCACCAGGTACATATCGCTGAATAAAATACAACTGACTTACTAGTGATCACCCTGACTTTTTGAATAATTTTGAATAATTTCTTTCCTAACCACTGCAGGTTCTTGCGATCAAATTGGTATCTTAGAAGTCCTGCTTATAATAGTAACAACAAGAAAACCGATGACTCCTCTGCTGCCACCACTTACTAAACACCTGGTAATGCCCGGCCCGTGTGGCTCTTTGGTTGAGTGTTGACGTATGAACCAGGAGGTCATGGTTCAATTCCTGGTCAGGACCCATGCCCAGGTTTCAAGCTCGATCCCCAGTAGGGGGCGTGCAGGAGGCAGCTGATTGATGATTCTCTCTCATCATTGAGGTTTCTATCTCTCCCTCTCCCATCCTCTCTCTGAAGTAAATATTTAAAAAACTAAACACCTGGTACTGCAATAGATACTTTATATGCATTTTTACATTCCTGTAAGATAATTATTGTTAGCCCAATTTTATAAACAGGGAAACGGAGCATCTTAGAGTCCACACGGTTAAAATAACAGGAATATTAGAATTTGAATCTACGTTAGCCTGGCTTAGAACAACGTGAAAGGAGGCATTTTCTTTGGGAGTGCCTGGCAAAACGGCAAACTAGCTTTGCTCCCCGTCAGAGGGTCCTGAAACGTGAGACATAAATACGACATAGGAGCAAACTCCCGTTCATTCTAAATGAGGAGATGCAGGCCAGAGCTTGCAGAGTTCCCCAGACACCCTCCTGAACAGGTGTGGTTTAACTGAGCCCAGTGCAGCGGAGCAACTAAAGCTGCCTCCCTCGTTTGCTAAAGGGCTGGTCACACAGAACCATTGAAGTGCGTGAGTTCTCTACTGAGTTATCCACTTGTGCCCGGGAATCTTAAAATAAACTCTCCTTTGTGAATGCGAAGGCTTACTAATTCTTTCACAAACCCCAAACCCTGTAATTTTTACTAAGTACCCGAGAATGTCACGAATGCTAATATCAGAGTTTTTGGGTCTTTCCCAAAGATTTTAAAATATCATTGCAAAATCCGATTCAGTATTTCCTGCAAGTAATCGAAATGAACCTTGATTTACCAAATAAAGAGAAGTCTTGTAGCAGGCGCCAATCCCCGATTCATCTTATTAATAGCAATTTAGTTGAGCATTTGGCATTCTCTGTACCATTACTAGTATTTATCAGGTGGGGTTGGAACATGGTATTGTCATTTATGTTTTGGATTATTTATCTCATAGTATTTAGGGCTTCGTTTAGCAACCTGAAAAACATGTATTGGTCTTGGATCATTTATCTTCTTTCTCTGAGAGAACTCAAGCTTTACGTAAATCCTGGTCTGTACAACTGTGGCCAAATTAGAACACGTGAAAAATGCGCTCAGCCACTTCCTTATACAGCTGCGTACTGGGAAGCATCTCCCACTACATGGTTAGCCCTCAACTAATTGGGCCGGAGTTGGAAAAAATGCCATTATGTTTGTCTGAGGTTATGTAGACTTGGCTAGAAAGACCCTACTTCGTCCTTATATGGTATTTATAATTTTTAAATATATTATAAGTAAGTGACTGAATAGTAATGCATTTACCACTTGGTAAATGTAATTATGAGATATGTCCTAGCTGAAGTTTTCTTTGTTGTTCCCAAGCAGATATAAACCTTTTCTCTGATTGCCCGAAGTATTTGAGTCACATATTTTTCTTATGCAAGACCGCCTGCTAGAATATACCATTTCTTTGTGCATGTCACCAAAAGGTACCCCAATTAATGAGCTGGATATTTACAAAAAAGTACCCCTTTCTCTGGGTCAGGCTAAGGTAGCTCTGTGCCAGCTCTGTGTAGACTGGTTTTTAAACCCACTGTCTCTCCTTGTTGTGCGATGGCCTCTGCTGTTACAATTCATAATCTGAGCGGTATGATAGGTGTTTGTACTTTATCATTCATTCAATCAGCAAATGTTCAACAAGCACCTATTATAAACCGGGCACTGGTTAAGCTCTGGAGAGTATGACAATGACTAAGGCACAGACTCTGCCCTCAAGGAACTCCTATCTTAGTGCGTGAGAAGGATGCTTATCTGTCAGTGTCACAGCAGCAAACAGATGGCCCATCCACAGGATGAATGGAAGAGATGCTAGTAGAGACTATTCACACGTCAGAGTACAGGGGACTCACCAGGGATAGAGCAGGATCTAGGGGCTAGCTATGCAGGGCTTCTGAAGGGTTGATGGAAACAGTTACTGGAACCTACAGAGACAGTGGGGGGGGGGGAGAGAGAGAGAGAGAGAGAGAGAGAGAGAGAGAGAGAGAGAGAGAGAGAGAGAGAGAATGCTCTAGGGTCCCTGCCCAGAGCAGAAATCTTAGAGGGAAGGACTGGGCACTTTACAGAGAGGGATATGGATGGAGGAAATAAATACCCCATCCTCCTTCTACTTCTGTCCTCGGATCTCCTGATGTCCCTCAACCAGAGACCAGGAGGCAAGGACGTTTATTGATTTAGTCCTTAGAGGTCAACCTTCTCAGAGAGGAGAATGGGATGGAGGAGAGTGCAGAGTAGGTTTGGAGGGCAAAAGAAGATATCCAACACACTCCATTCTTCTTGCCTCTCTATATCAACTCTCGTCCTTCACTCAGTGAATGTTAGTGTCCCAACACAGGTAACATGGTCCCATCAGCTCCTTCAGTTAATCATTGGCACTGATGTCATCAATCTGGTCATATTCTCAGAAAACTAGCAATCACCAGTGTTCTTCATATATACAAGGATATGGGGGAAGAAGAGGAAAAGAAATAATGAATACAAAATGCAGCTGCTACATTTTCTACTGCTATAGCTTGTCGCAAGACTTAATTGACTTTTGTCCAGCAACCATTCCCTGCTTTCCCTGCTAACATCTCACCTGAACATGGTGCTTTACCTAGTGAGGTAACCCAAACCTTCATCCCTATGGGTCTGCATCCTTGGATTTTTGTCTTAATTGAGTAGCTGCAGTTTTCCACTGACCAGGGCTATTGGGCAAGACAGTACTAAGAGATGCTCTAGCAGTGGTCGGCAAACTGCGGCTCGCGAGCCACATGCGGCTCTTTGGCCCCTTGAGTGTGGCTCTTCCACAAAATACCGACTTCTGCGCATGGGCCACGAAGTTTCAATCGCACTGTACGCGCGCGCCCGCGCGTGGTATTTTGTGGAAGAGCCACACTCAAGGGGCCAAAGAGCCGCACGTGGCTCGCGAGCCGCAGTTTGCCGACCACGGCTCTAGGGGATCTCTGTGTTTCCAACACAGTTTTTCGTGCCTCCATTTTGTAACAACAACCCAATTTCCTCCTGGTAATTGGGATCAATCACCCTGGTCAGCGGAGTGACCTTCGTCCTCTGTCTGTTGACACAGAGGCGCCAGAATTTTAAAAAGGCCAGCGGAGGGCTTCAGAATTCATTGGAAGAGTGATTGTGTTTTCTGGCAGCAGTGTGTTTTCCTTGGACACTAGGACATCTACACTCACTGAGCTCAACCTTACGTTGATAGGATACAAAATTTCTTTGAGTTATGGAGACAAGATGAAAAACTCACTAGATAGAATGGTGAGGGAGTACTTCTATCTCCTCCCTCTGGTTCCTGGAGAGACAGGACTATCTAGCGGAGGCTGGTTTAAGGCCTATATTACCACATCCTGTAGGATAGCACCCCAGCCTCACGGTGTGTGGGCTCCAGCTGGTGCAATAGCTGATTTTTGAACGGGCCATTCTGCCATTTTATCAAGCCATTTTTTAAAGAAAATTATCTTTATTACTGAAAGTATTACGGATGTCCTCTCTTTCCCCCCACATTGACCCTCTTCACCTCGCCCCTGCCCCTCCCAGGCTTTCACCATAATATTATCTGTGTCCATGGGCTATGCATATGTGCATATAAGTTCCCCAATTAATCTCTCCCACCCACTTCCCCACCCCCGTCTCCCCTCTGAGATTCATCACTCTGTTCTGTGCCCCTATGTCTCTGGATCTATTTTGTTCCTCAGTTTGTTTTGTTCATTAGATTCCACATATGAGTGAGATCACGTGATACTTATCTTTCTCTTGCAAGCCAGTTATTTTTGGATGGTAAAACCAATGAGTGAAATGTATGTGAACTCTTTGCTATTCTTCCTTTGCCTAAAGGAGGAATTTAAAAATTAAAATTGTGTGGGACACTGATGCCAAGGATGAAAGCATTCTGTAAGTCCATGTACGGAGGTGTTGGAAAAAGCACTTTAGACTGAGAAAGCAAATCTGCACCCAGCATATGAGTCTAACATGAGGACAAATGTACTCCCCCTGCACTCCTGGAAGAAGTCCAGTTTAACTTACCTGCTTCCCCGTGACTGGCCGGAACTCTGGGAAATCGCGTTATATCAGGGCTTTGGTGTTGGCAGGCTGGGCATTCCACAGGCGGGGCAGCTAGAAAGCTTGGGGCGTCCGTGCACAGCCTCAGTCCTGCTACTAGCACCACTTCTTACATGGGCCCATCAAGCAAACGCTGCGGAGGCCAAGGAAAGAGGCTGCCTGACACGCAGAGTAGGTCGTTTTGTCTTGATCATCAAGAGCCTCCTACAAAGGGATCCTTGTGGTCGGTACCTTCACACTTCACGTCCGTGTTAAGAGTCCTTCACATATCTTGTCCATTCACATAGCTTTTCCTTGTCACCAGTTTTCTAATCTTGTTCTTTTCAAGTCCCTGACCAGCCAGCCAACACTGTTAGCCCCTGCCCATGTGTCAGTGTAGATCTAGACCTCAACCATTTTTTTTTTCCTTCTCATGAAGCAGACAAGCAAATGTACGCTCCAAAGTTGTGTCCATGGCCTGAAAGACATACAGTGCCCATCTGTCTGTCATCAGGCCCAAGCATTTCCTCCCTCTCTCAGCTGATCCCAGAGAACTTCCAATGTCACCACAGGTGGGCTGAGGAAGAGATGTGTCTCCCAAACACATCGAGGCTAGTCTATGTTGTACCATTTCCAGTGTAAATGCATGTGCTGCTGTGCACAGTAGGTTTTATAATTTGGTGGATCAAATAAACACCCAGGTCATGATAGTTCAAATCGCTGTGTCTCTTGATGTCCCATGGTCTGGCATTCACTCTCCATCAGGGCTTGGGAATAAGCCAGAAGCTGCATTCCTTTTATTTTTTTAAAAAGGATTTAAAAATGGGTTTTTAGAGACAGAGGAAGGGACAGGGAGAAACTTTGATGTGAGAGTGAAACATTGATCAGCTGCCTCCTGCATACCCTCTACTGGGAATCGAGCTTGCAACCTGGGCATGTGCCCTGGCTGGAATTGAACCCAGCAACCTTTCGGTGCACAGGACACAGCTTAAGCAACTGAGACACCCTGGCCAGGGTGCCAGAAGTTGCATTTCAAATGGAGAGTCATTGATGGCAAAGAGGGCATGGCTTGCTGAAGGCTCGTTTGTCACACCAACTAGGAGATAACACCTGTAAATTCTCTCACAGAAGAGGAGATAACTGAGTCAGGTTTTGAAGGATGAATAATACTTCCTAGATGGGTGGACAAGCTATTGAACAGCATGTGCAAAGATATGAAAAAGTGAAATAGGAGAATCCTAACACAGTTTGGCATCATTGGGTTATGGGATGTAAGGAGATGCTCAGGGACCTAGTCATGGGCATCTTTTGAACCCTGCAGAGGAAGTTACTGAATTCTTTTAAGCAGAGGAGTTATCTATTTAAGAAAATGTACTATTCTTTGTATCTCCTCTGGTGCCTTGCACAGTCTCTTAACAATAATTGATCATACAAATTGTTTTGGTTTTAAATTTTGATTGGAAATAGGATTAGTTACATATGGTGACATTTATTACAGTAACTTCACACCTTTTTCCTACTAGGTCTCAAAATCTCTACCTCCAAACTCAAATATTTTCTTTCATGTGTGACTTGTTTAGGTCCCTCCCTCCCTCCCTCCCTCTCCCTTCTTCTCCCTTCCCTGCCTTCCTCCCTTCCTTCTCCCCCACCTCTCCATCTAAATAATTCTGCATAGAGGTGTGTAAATGAGAATTGGCTTTTATTCTGCTATTGGATTCTCATCATTAAAATTTCTAGTCTATTTGGGTTCCTTGCTTAGTAACTCCCCCAAAATAAAATAAAATAAAAGGTTTCACCTCCTCACTTTTATGAGTAAGATACTAGTGCAAATCTATCTCATCTCTTTAACTGTTTTGTACTCCCTTTCTACACGTAAAAGGATGTTGCCTAAGCTACCTGAAATAGTCTATGAATAACGAACCTGTGTTTGGGTAAGTGCGCAGTGTCTTTAAAACATGAGTGAATCCACTGCTAAAATATTTATAGTTTAGTCAACATAACTTGAAGAATGATCAGTTGTGGTAGCAGATATCCAAATCTTTGAAATGCCTTGAGAAGTCTATGCCCTTACATGGTGCAGCACCCTCCGTTCTGAACCCTTGCTTCCATATGTGGAAATGAGAACTTCGTTGTTCTGTGTCAGGAGCGGGGCATAGCACCAACGAAGAGTGCCATCCGGGCCCTGATCCCGGGAGGGAAGGGCAGAGAGAACAAATGGCAGATCAGACGTTTGGCGTTGAGAGGAGGCCTGAGCGTGGCGTGCTTTGATTTCAGAGATGGCTCTGTGCCTGGCCAAGTTTTGTAGATTGTGGAACTGGGTGATAACTGGCCCCGGGAACATTGGGTGACCAGATTAGAAGGCAGAGATCAAGTTTGCGAAAGGAAGGGTGAAGGAGACACTGGCCAGTACACCAGGATTTGAACTCCCTCCGGCAAGCGTTCTGAGAACGTGCGGATGGCATTCAACCTCTGAGCAGGGCTTCACATTCTGTGGGATTGGAGATGGGTCTCTGGAGAGCTGGGGTTGGTAACTCAATAGGAAAGGGGTGGAGAATGAATTATTTTGCCCCTCAATCTAGAGCAGTGGTTCTCAACCTTCCTAACGCCGAGACCCTTTAATACAGTTCCTCATGTGGTGGTGACCCCCAATTTCATTGTTACAGATTGAACATAATGAAAGCATAGTGATTAATCACAAAACAATCTGTAATGATATATGTGTTTTCCGATGGTCTTAGGCGACCACTGTGAAAGGGTCGTTCGACCCCCAAAGGGGTCGCGACCCACAGGTTGAGAACCGCTGGTCTAGAGCATGGCATGGCTCTAAAATGCAAAGGTTCTCAGCCCCACTGGGACTGTTCAAACTTTAGTGTTATTCTTGAAAAATCAATGTAGACACCAGACCTTTATGAGTAAAACAAGAGGGTAATTTTTTTTATTGTTTAAAGTATTACATGTCTCTTTCCCGCCCCCCCCCCCCATTAACACCCCCCTATGCCACTCCCACCCCTAAAGGCAACCCCCCCCCCCGCCCCAGTGTCTTGTGCCCATTGGTCATGCTAATATGCACGCACACAAGTCTTTTGGTTGATCTCTCACCCGCCCCCTCCCCGAGGTTGGATGGTCTGCTCAGTGCCACCTTGTCTCTGGATCTGTTTTTGTTCATCAGTTTATGTTGATCATTATATCCCACATATGAGTGAGATCGTGTGATACTTACCTTTCTCTGGCTGGCTTATTTCGCTTAGCATAATGCTCTCCAGCTCCATCCATGCTGTTGCAAATGGTAAAAGTTCCTTCTTTTTTTTTTTTTTTTTAAATTTTATAATGCTTTTATATTTTTCTTTTTTTTCTTTTTTCTATTTATTTTTTTCCATTTTATTTATTTATTTATTTTATTGCTTAAAGTATTACAAAGACTATTACATATGTCTTCTTTTTTTCCCCTCCACCCTGGACAATCCCCTGGCCTCCCCTACCCCCCAGTGTCTTATGTCCATTGGTTATGCTTATATGCATGCATACAAGTCCTTTGGTTGCTCTCTTACCCACCTCCCTCCTGCCCTCCCACCCTCCCCGGCCTTCCTGCTATAGTTTGACAGTCTGTTCGAGGCAGCTCTGCCTCTGTATCTATTTTTGTTCATAAGTTTATAATGGTCTTTATTATCCAGAAATGAGTGAGATCATGTGGTATTTTTCCTTCATTGACTGGCTTATTTCACTTAGCATAATGCTCTCCAGTTCCATCCATGCTGTTGCAAATAGTTCCTTCTTTTTTATAGGAGCGTAGTATTAAACAAGAGGGTAATTTAAAAGTAAAAATATTCCCCGAAGAATTTCTGTGTTGAAAACAGAATGGGGTGGAATTAGTGGTCCAACATGCATTATGTTCTTCAAGCATCATCTAGCAATACTTAGTAAGCCTAAAGTTATAAATTCCCTTCATCGGTGCTATGCAAAGATATCTCCACAGATTCAGTCCCTCTCTGGTAGTATTTTATAAAACCCCTTGCTTTGTCATGAATATTTGGCTACAGGTTAGGAGGAAAAGAAAGATATCTTTTTAAAAATTTATTTTTCAGTTAGAAGTTGACATACAATATTATGCTAGCTTCAGGTGCACAGCATAGCGATTAGACATTTATATACTTTAGGAAGTGAAGCAAAAAATAATCTTGAATTAAAGATGGCTATTCCTGGTGGAACAACAGAATTATTGTCATTCACCCCATTGCATGCTTTTATTTTGCTGAATTGAAAAGCATTTTATGTTACTCTATCAATTGATTTTAAAACTTTGAAATTGTTTGTTTTTCAGGGGTTACATTTGGAGCTCAATAGAGCTGCACATAGCCATAACTAAGTAAGAACTTAGTTTTAATTACAGTGCTTACATGTCTAGGCCAAGGGTGTTTTCAGGATGGAAAGGAAGATTAAGTCCCAGAGAAGAAATTTGAGACCTTTGGGCAAGAATGAACAAAAGTAATCTTTTAAAAAATATATATTTTATTGATTTTTTTTAACAGAGAGGAAGGGAGAGGGATAGAGAGTTAGAAACATTGATCAGCTGCCTCCTGAACAACCCCCACTGGGGATGTGCCCACAACCAAGGTACATGCCCTTGACCCTTCAGTCCACAGGCTGACGCTCTATCCACTGAACCGGTTAGGGCAACAAAAGGAAACTTACTGTTTTTTATAGCTTCCAGAAACGGAAAATAATAATAATAAATATATATATATATATAACTTTTTGAATGACTCCAAGTGCCTATTGGGCTTTGTGGAATAAACAGATAGAATGTTCCTGTGTATTGTTTTTGAGAGTAAATTTTGTTTTGTGACCTGAATTAAAGGCCCTTTTATTATAAAAAGCATTTGGCTGGATTAGAAAAACAAGTAATGGGCCTTGTTTTTTAATAGACTATCTAACACTTTCACACTTATTGTGGTTTTTGTATACATTTGGATTTATTCTTGAATTCTTGATTTCTACTTCTCTTTTCCTTAGTTTCTTTCTCTTCCTTGCCTTGACCTCTACCTTTAATCCCATTTCTGACTTTTGGGTGAAGATGGAGTTTTCAAGGTTGCATTTCCCTACCTTCATTGACTTGGAAGTGAACTCTTATCTGTCTTTTGGTGATTAAGGTTTTTACCACTTACCTGTTAGCGTATTTTTAGTATCAAGATATAGAATGAGTTAATATATACATCCTTTCCCTAAACCAGATAAGAACAAAAGCCCGCTTTTACTTCCTCCTTTCTGCCCTGAATCTCCCTGCCACAATTCTACTTTCTTCTCTTTCCCTGGACACCATCTTTCATGCCAAGATCATTTGGAATTGTCACCATCATTTTGAATGTATCACTTTTTTCTCTTAAATTAGGTTGTTTTTTGTTAATCCTCATCAGAGGATATTTTTCCCATTGATATTTAAAGAGGGTGGAAGGGAGGGAGGGAGAGGGAGAGGGAGAGGGAGAGAGAGCGAGAGCGAGAGCGAGAGCGAGAGAGAGAGAGAGAGAGAGAGAGAGAGAGAGAGAGAGAACATTGATGTGAGAGAAACACTGATGTGAGAGAAACACATTGATTGGTTGCCTCCTGCGTGTACCCTGACTGGGCTGGCAATTGAACCTGCAACCCAGGTATGTGCCCTTGATCCAGAATAGAACACATGACACTTCAGTTTGCAGGCTGACATTTAACCCCTGAGAAGCACCAGCCAGGGCTTGGTCGGTTAGTTTTTGGTCAGGGCTGATTTTTAAAATATTCTTCCAGCTAGTAAAATGTAGGTGGAAGACTTCCTATATTCTTGCATGTCTACAATAGCTTTATTTCTTATTGACCCTGGGACTGAATATAGACTTTCAAAATCATAATTATTTTACCATATAAAATGGAAAATACTATTTTAGTGTATTTTTGCATTCAGTATTTTCTATGAGAAAACTCATGACAATCTGATTCTTATTTCTTTGTAGCTAATCTCCACCCCCAGCCACGAATGTCATCTTGGTGTGCCTGGGTGTTGGTCTGTTTTCTTCCATCCTGCTGGACATTTGTTGAATCCATTTATTATGAGGATTTTTTAATCTTTTCTGAAAGTCTTTTTCTTTCTTGTTAATCTGTGAGTATTTCTTCTCTCTGTTCTTTTGAAATTTATTTTTTTTAACATTTATCATTTATTTGTCCTTTGAGAGCTGTGTTCCAGGAGAATCCCTCAGTTGTATCTTCTAACCAAGTAATCATTCTTCAATTATATATTTTCTGTTATTCAGCACATTTATTGAGTTAACTCCCCCCCCCCCCAATAACCACAATTTTCCTTTCCAAGTTTCCCAGTTGTTGTTCATAAGAACCAGTTTTAGTTAAAAGGAGCCATTCTCCTCTCTTATTCCTCTGAGGATGTTAACTACATGTACGGCACCTACATCTTCTGAAGTCCCATTGGTTTATTCCATCACCTTTGCTTCTTTGGCTGCTAGTTTATCCACGTGATGACGGTGGTGCCTTCATTCCGAGTGCTACTTTCCCTTCAGTATTTGCGGGGTTGGTTAGTCCGTCTCTGCTGGACCCGGTTACCTGGCCTGTCTCCAGGGTTCCAGGTGGAGCTGTGGCCTGTGGCCTGTGGGCGATGGAGGCACCTTCCTTCCGGGTGGCAGTAAGTACCGTCCCCAGGCCCGGGACCAGGGACCACCTCTGTCTGGCTGTGCACTGCTCCCACCTTGAGTGGAAGCCTCTACCTGGGCCACAGGAAGCAGAGGGACAAGGGGCTCAAGCTTTCTGATGCCTCTACCTCCACCAAACACCCTTCTGCTCGAACCCAGATCCTCCCTCAGCTTGGACCCCACATTCTCACATTCCCACATTTATTCTCACCCTCTCCCTCGGTCCTCTTCTATTGTTTTGGCTATTATTTTTTTCCCTTTATTAGAAACTCATCTGCCTTTAATTTTTCAGGAATTTCTATAATTTCTGGCCTATGGAGAGCACTAAGTTTTACTTTCTAATGCTGTTTTCAATTACACTTTTTTCTTGTCATTTATAGGAATTGGAGATGAGAGCGAGGTTTTTTTTTTTTTTTTTTTTTTTTTTTTATTTATTTATTTATTTTTATTGCTTAAAGGATTACAAAGGGTATTACATATGTATCCATTTTATCCCCCCGCCCTAGACAGTCCCCTAGCCTCCCCTATCACCCAGTGTCTTATGTCCATTGGTTATGCTTATATGCATACATACAAGTCCTTTAGTTGATCTCTTACCCCCCTACCTCCTGCCCCCCAACCCTCCCCGGCCTTCCCACTGCAGTTTGACAATCTGTTTGAGGCAGCTCTGCCTCTGTATCTATTATTGTTCAAAAGTTTATAATGGTCTCTATTGTCCATGAATGAGTGAGATCATGTGGTATTTTTCCTTTATTGACTGGCTTATTTCACTTAGCATAATGCTCTCCAGTTCCATCCATGACGTTGCAAATGGTAAGAGTTCCTTCCTTTTTACAGCAGCATAGTATTCCATCGTATAGATGTACCACAGTTTTCTAATCCATTCATCTACTGATGGGCACTTAGGCTGTTTCCAGATCTTAGCTATGGTGAATTGTGCTGCTATGAACATAGGGGTGCATATATCCTTTCTGATTGGTGTTTCTGGTTTCTTGGGATATATTCCTAGAAGTGGGATCACAGGGTCAAATGGGAGTTCCATTTTCAGTTTTTTAAGGAAACTCCATACTGTCTTCCATAGTGGCTGCACCAGTCTGCATTCCCACCAGCAGTGCACAAGTGTTCCTTTTTCTCCACATCCTCTCCAGCACTTGTCGTTTGTTGATTTGTTGATGATAGCCAGTCTGACAGGTGTGAGATGGTACCTCATTGCTGTTTTGATTTGCATCTCTCGGATGATTAGTGACTTTGAGCATGTTTTCATATGTCTCTTGGCTTTCTGAATGTCCTCTTTTGAAAGGTGTCTATTTAGGTCCTTTGCCCATTTTTTGATTGGATTGTTTATCTTCCTTTTGTTAAGTTGTATGAGTTCCCTATAAATTTTGGAGATTAGGCCCTTATCAGATATGTCATTGGCAAATATGTTTTCCCACACAGTGGGTTTTCTCGTTGTTTTGTTGATGGTTTCTTTTGCTGTGCAGAAGCTTTTTATTTTGATGTAGTCCCATTTGTTCATTTTTTCTTTAGTTTCAAGTGCCCTAGGAGCTGTATCAGTGAAGAAATTGCTTCGGCATATGTCTGAGATTTTGTTGCCTTTGGATTCTTCTAGAATTTTTATGGTTTCCCGTCGTACATTTAAGTCCTTTATCCATTTTGAGTTTATTTTTGTGTATGGTGTAAGTTGGTGGTCTAGTTTCATTTTCTTGCATATATCTGTCCAATTTTCCCAGCACCATTTATTGAAGAGACTATCTTGGCTCCATTGTATGTTCTTGCCTCCTTTGTCAAATATTAATTGAGCATATTGGTTCGGGCCGATTTCTGGGCTCTCTATTCTATTCCATTGATCTATATGCCTATTCTTGTGCCAGTACCAGGCAGTTTTGAGAACAGTGGCTTTGTAATACAACTTGATATCTGGTATTGAGATCCCACCTACTTTGTTCTTTTTCAGGATTGCTGCAGCTATTCGGGGTCTTTTTTTATTCCAGATGAATTTTTGGAGAGTTCGTTCTAGATCTCTGAAGTATGCCGTTGGTATTTTAATGGGAAGTGCGTTGAATTTATAGATTGCTTTGGGTAGTATGGACATTTTAATGATGTTGATTCTACCAATCCATGAACACGGTATGTTCTTCCATCTGTTTATGTCTTCCTCTATATCTTTTTTCAACGTCCTGTAGTTTTCTGAGTAGAGGTCTTTTACCTCTTTAGTTAAGTTTATTCCTAGGTAGCTTAATTTTTTTGTTGCAATGGTAAAGAGAGCGAGGTTTTAGCATATTTTCAGTTGTGGTCCTGGTCTAATCTCCTCCTGGTCTGTTGTAAAGCATATTAGCCTGATGGAAATGAAGTCCATCAGTATATCTACCAAGTAATATCTATCCCTATCTCCAAATTCAAGTGGAAATGTATACTGTGAGTATATGTTACATATACTAACATGTATTGCATCCCTGCTTGTTAATGCCTTCAGTTTGGCCCTCTCAAAGCATCCTGAGGGTATATCAGTGCTAAGATAGAAAAATGGAGTGTTAAGGAGCTAAAATAATGTACCCAAAGTCCTACAGCAAGAGACAGAGCCACGATTCACACCTAGGTCTCGCCATGGCAACAGCTGCCTTCCATTAAAAGGCATGAGGTAACGATACTGGGCCATGTCCTCACCGGATCATGTCACCAAACACACTTAGCGCCCCTAGAGTGGGTGCTGGGAGAAATAATGAAATCAGGAATCACTGATTATCGTGGATAATTTGCAGACAAATCACGGAGTTGACAGCATTTTTCAATTCCATGTTGTCTCCTTGTCAACACGATTGATTCTTGGAGCAATTTGTGAACTGTTAGTTCCTTAGCGGAGGCCACTGCATGTAAATGGCCTGTACGCATCAGTAAACATGTGGGCAGTGTTGGCAAGTGAGGGTTCTGTTTTGAAGTGATTTTTCTCATAGCTTTCTGCTGAGGTTTGTTTTCACATAAGCAGTAACTACAGAACGTGCGTGCCGTGAGGGTAAATGTTGTTTTGCTGGTTCGAGAGCACCATATGGACTGTGTGGCAGGCTGTGATGACCTGTCTGTCACTTCCCAGAGAGAGAGAAGCCTTCCCAGCAATTGTGAGACATCGGATTCCAGGTCCATACAGGCAGGGAGTGGAGATAATTTAAGCTTTTTTTAAAAACAATCTGTGAGTATTTTTCAAAGTCTGCATTGTTTTGTTCAAGGAGTTTTGGAAAATCTATCTGAATAAACACCTGGGAAACTGAGAAAGGAAAAGACCTTGTATTTCAGTTGAGAAGTTTTCAAAATGGAAGAGCCAACGGATTTGAAAATGTTGTCAGAGTACAAGGGGGCCCATGAGAGAAGGCGGGAGACACGGAGCCGGGTGGGCAGTGCGGGGCCAACCAGTCCAAGAACCTTCTCTTCGGTTCATTGCTTTGATGTGGAGTGAAGGGAATTTCCACCTGCCTCACGAAGCTCTGAGATAATGGCTACAAATTCCTTAGCATTTACTTTCCGCCAATCATTTGAGATGGTTCTTAAACCTCCACACCTTTCTCGCATCCCTTCCAGGGTCCTCCCTGCCCAGGGCCGGCCTGGGGGCCAATGTCAGACCGCAGACCGAGGGGAAGAGTCCGAAGCTCTGGCTCAGGGGGACCTGGAGTCAGGTGTTGACCTCTTGGGGGCCTGGGCAGGTGGCAGGCAACTCACGCAGGTGACTTCCTGCCTGAGCTTCTGAGTTCCAAAGTAGTGAGCATGCGCCAGGCTCATGGCCGTCCATCACCCTTTGGGGGGCCTTTCTGTAGTGGGGTAGCCCCTCACAATGAGCTGTTACCGCCCAGCAGAGACATCAGCTCAGGCTCCGGGCCCCTTTGCCGCAGGGATGCAGGGATGGACCCAGAATCTGCCCGTCAGAGGCGTCGGCATGAGTCTGCCGCTCAGACGTGAGGAGCATGGGAAAGTATCAGCCTGCACTTTGGTGGCCCTGGTGGCCACGGCAGCATTTCCCTCCGGGGCTCAGGTGGAGCTGGTTTCCTTATCTGGCCAGATCTGTGGTTTGAAATGGGGCTTTGTTTATAGAAAGTGAGGTCTGTTCTCCAGCCCCCCGCCCCCCGCCCCCCACCGGCTACTTTTGTGCTCCCCACTATCTCTGAAATAAACTCCTTTGCTGCAGTGAAGAGTTGCTCCCGGGAGGTAAATGGTCTGCTTTGGACTCTGTGGCCTGGCTCATCTCGAAAGAACACCCCTGCTTTCTCCTACACAGGAAGGGAGACCGAGGCTGAATCGTTCACTTAGTCAATCAGCGAATGTCACTAGGTGCCTTCAGCGTGTGAGACGCTGCATTAGGCCCTGAGTGTTCCACGGGAAGCCTGCTCCTAGCCTCCAGGACTTCAGCGCTTGCAGAGCAGACAAGCCCTAGCATACAAACCCACTGCGCTCCAGCTGAGGACTGAGCCAGACGTGACCTGCCGTCGTCATTGACACAATGCTGGGAATTGTTCCGAGCCATTTGGCAGAAGCTGAGGGTGAAACAGCTGGGGCTAATTTATATGAAAATGACCTAATACTAATAAAAAACTTTCTATAAAGTAGGAAGGGAAAGAAGGAAAGGCCATGTTCGCTGGCCACCTTGCTTCCTTTTCTTACCTGCTTTGGGGACTGCTACGGATGCCTAGACAGGTTTTATTTCAAGTTGTGGAACATTCGAGATTTGGGAGGTGGAGGGAGTTGGACAATACTGGAACTCGCTCAACGTTTGCTCCGTGATGATGTCTTGACTGAAGTGTAAAGGAGGTGCAGAAAGCTTAGGTAGATGGTCCCTCATTATTTATTGAGCGCCTGCTGTGTACCACACACCTAGGGTTCCCACATGTTATTGCAGGCAGTTTCTTTCTCTCTCTTTGCCTAAATCCGTGTAGGTCTCTTTAAATTACAAGTGGAAGAAAAACCTCTCAAAGAGCAAAAAGGGGAACATTTTGTTTCATGCAACTGAAAGATTTGGGGGTAACTTCATGGAAAACTGGATGTAGGTGCTCAAACAATGACCTTGGGAATTTCGTTTCTCCGTCTCCAGGTAATACTTCCTGCTCTGTCAGCTTTATGTTCAGATTGTTGCCTCCTTCACGGAGGGTGGTGAGAGCTGCAGGGCCACAGCATGTCAGACTCATCCCTTCAATGGAAGGGGAACTGCTACTGTCCAAGCATGGCAGCAAGTGCCAGGTTTGAGCCTGAATCAGTTTAGGATGGTTTTGGCCACAAATAATGCAAAAACTGGATAAACGGGGCTGATATTTCTCACGTAGCAGGAAGCCTGCAGGTAGAGGCAGTTCCAGAGTCAGTGAACTCGGGGCATCAATCATGTCAGGGCTCCTGGGCGGCTTCTCCATGGCTCTCTTGACTCAGATGGTTGACCAAGCTCCCAGCATCACATCTTCTTATGACAATGTCATGTCCAAAGGTAGGAAAGAATAAGTCCCTGCTTTGTGTCTCTTTTCAAGAATGCAGATTTTTTGGTTTTGTTTTTGTTATTAATCTTCACCTGAGGATATTTTTTTCCATTGATTTTTAGAGAGAGTGGAAGAGAGGGAGGGAGGGAGGGAGAGAGAGTGAGAGAGAGAGAGAGAGAGAGAGAGAGAGAGAGAGAGAGAGAGAGAAACATTGATGTGAGAGAGACATCAATTGGCTACCTCCTAACCTGGGCCAGGGATTGAACCTGCAACTCAGGTACATGCCTTTGACCCGGAATCAAACCAGAGACCCTTTGGTCTGCAGAATGATCTATAACCACTGAGAAAAACTGGCTAGGGCTATGCAGATTTTATTGGAATGAACACACACACACACACACACACACACACACACACACACACACACACATGCACGCACACAACGCAGAAAATCTCTACAGAAGCCACTGAAGGGACAGACCACTCCTTATATCTCATGGGTGAATTATATCACATACTCTTTACCAATCCTTTTCAAGGGAAATACACGTATCTTGGTAGTTTTCAGCTTATTAACATTTCTCCTTTGGGGCTAGGTGTGAGCCCATGGATGTCTCTCTGGCCACCCAATAGCTAAACAAAATCCGTTCAAATTAGCAAGGAAGAAGTGGTGGACTGTGTAGGCACCAAACAGTATCTGCCAGTGTTATGTATGCATTCCTGAACCAGTCCCAATGTCCACCCTAGTCACATGTCTTCTGTGTGGGTGCTGTGGAGGTGGTGGCCATGGTGGTAGGTAGAGGTATTGTGTCAGTTTGCTCAACTCACATAAACTCAGAGTGTAAGAAATCAGGTCCCTACTATTCAAACTGTGACTCCTATGCTAATTCTCCTACCCAGGAATAACATGAAAATTCTTTGTCAGATTTTTGACATAATTGTTAGAAAGAAAAAAAGGATTTCTGTTCCTATCTTTCTATCTTAACCCAAGATTTTGGGTAGCTCATAAATATTTCAGATTCACCATAGACAGTGACCTGGGTGGACGAGGATAGAGGAAAGCATGTGTTCAACGGGCTTTCTCAAGACAGTGAACGCATTTTAAGCTGCTCAACACAGCACTGTTATCACAGACCATCTGCAGAACATGGAAATATTTGTTAGCAGAGTCATTTATTGGAATGATACTTGGCATTGTGAAATTTCACAGTTATTCTGCTTCTTCACCTTGGTCTATCTTTTATAAAGTTTCCTTTTTAAGAATCCTCTATATAAATATAGGCGATCTAAGGGCTTTATTGAAGAGATGATAACTTTGTGTTGGGCACAGACATAAATACCGAGAAGATAACTTATATCCCCATATAAACCACATGTGGATTGGATGGTTAAACACTTCCATCATGATATTCTTCTCTCCAAAAATGTGTATTAGCTTTTTGTTCTCTATGGTGATAAGCATTCATGCTTCTTCCTGATTTTTCAGGACCCCAAGGAATCTGCCCTTACTTTTCACTCAAGATTCCCACGCTCTTTAGCTTAAGCTTCTCTCTAAGCTTCTCCCTCCACCATTTGACTTGGCTGGTGCAGGTTCTGACCATTGAAATGCCCTTCCTCTACTCGTCTGAATTCTACTCACCCCTCAGGGCCAAGCTTCCTCCCCTGCTGAGTCAGCTGACACATGTCTCCCTGTTCTGTGAACTCTGAACCCATGATTACCCCATTTAAGGCAATTCAGCACAAAAATGTTCCATGCTTCTTTGTTTGTTAATCGTTTCCATGTGCACATACTGTCCTGTCTCCTTAGTTACATCTTTGAACATAGAACAGGTATCTCTGTCTCAGATATTTCTCTTAGCACCAGATGGATATTAGAGATATAACCTTGGATGTCTCAGAGACACCTCAATGTCAGCATATCTGAAGCGCTACCTCTTACCTGCCTCTCCCTTCTGTTCCAACTCACTCCTGTTCCTGTTTCTATAAATAAGCTCCTAAGCAATTGCCCAACCCACTCCTGATTCTTCCCTTTCTTTTAGAAACTCATCGTCTAGCCCCTGAGTTCTGTCAATTCTATTCCTATGCACGCCTTTGGATCCCCTTCTCCATCCCTGGCACCACTGGCTTATTCAAGCCTTTGCCACCCTTCACTTGGACTATTGCACTGGCTTTCCAAAAAGTCCCCCTGGATCCAGACTCATCTCTTTCAACCCATCACCTTTACTATTGCCCAGAGAGCATAGAGTATGTCACCCCTCAGCTTAAAAACCTTCAGTCATTCCCACTGCCAGAAGAAATCAGAACTCTGACATCGCCTGCAAAGTCATTAATAATCCAGTTCCCTGCCTAGCTTTCCAGCTTCCTGTTCTGTATTACCCGATAATGAGTCTTTTGGCCAAAGGACTCCTAGTGGTCCCATGAACACCTGTGCTCATCCAGGTCAGCCAACATGGATTTGGCATCTGGAATTCCTGCATAGTACCAATGATATGTTTATGTGTGTCTTTCTCCCACTATAGTTTGAGGTTTTATCTCAGTGCCTGGCACAAAGTAGGAACTCAATAAATGATAGATGGGTATATGATGAGGTAATGATGATATGTAAACTCTGGATGTGAAGGGACTGCATAGCCTAACTTCTCATCTCTCACAGATGAAGCATAGGATTAGACCTAACACAGGCCTTCAATACACACTCGTCGTGGGATGGTTGTCCCTGCTCAAATCAAGGAGCCTGGGATGTTTACTAGGTTTTAGAAAAATAGCCTTAGGATCTTATTAGATGCATTATTGACTAGGTTTTTGGAATTGGAGCAGGGGTTGCCTTTCCTCTGGTCCCTTCATGGGTAGAATTTTGAGTATTTCAGGCAGCTGTTTGCTAATGTGCTGGGTTTAGTGTGGAGGCCTCCTGGATTGGTTCTACTCTTAGGTCATCCATGGAATAGGTTATCAAAGGAATAAGAACGATGCATGAATTAGAATATAATTTAGAGGCAGGAATCTACTCTTTACTTCCTTTTGGATTATCAACAGCTGTATTTTAAACTCAATACTTAGAGTGGAGGTAGGTGTAAATATGTCAAGAGGAGACATGTATGGCAAACTCAGTGAAAGGTTTCCAGGTAACATGTACATGGGGAGAGTGAGTTTCTAGTGATGAGTAACGTCAGGAGAGATGACATCTATCCAGACACAGAGCTGTCACCTGGACACAGTGCAGAGAGCCTGGGCTTCCTGGTGTCCCCAGCAGGTCCTCAAAGGGGGACCTTCTTTATGACTCTGTCTTAAGCCTGTAAGCCCCAAAGCTTTCAATGGGGTTGGCTGGCCATGTTAACAATCCTATATAATAAAGAGCTAATATGCAAATGGTCATCACACCCTCACGCCATCATGCTGTAATGGCTCAGACACTCAACACTGGGGAGAGAGGAATGGGGACCAGCCAGGCACAAATGAGCTTGTGAGAGAGGAATGGGGACCAGCCGGGTACAGATGAGCTCAAGAGAGAGGAATGGGGACCAGCCAGGCTGCTGGTCAAGGAGAGGGATAAGCTGCCCACCCCTCAGTCCCAAGTGCCTATTGTTGCGGCCCAGGTGAAGCTGCGGCCGGCCTGGGCAAAGCTGGTCCGGGTCCTGGGAGCCTGCAATTGGCCAGAGGGAGGGAAGCCCAGGTCCTGGGTGCCTGCACCGGGTGGAGGAGGGAATCCTGGATCCCAGGTGCAGGGCAAGGCATCCCCTGAGGGGTCCCCAATTGGAGAGGGTGCAGGCCGGGCTGAGGGCCCCCTCCATGCACGAATTTTGTGCACCGGGCCTCTAGTAGAAAATAATCATTAATCTTTTTTTAAAAAAATATATTTTATTGATTTTTTACAGAGAGGAAAGGAGAGGGATAGAGAGTTAGAAACATCAATGAGAGAGAAACATTGATCAGCTGCCTCCTACATACTCCCTACCAGGTATGTGCCTGCAACCAAGGTAAATGCCCCTGACCGGAATCGAACCTGGGACCCTTAAGTCCCCAGGCTGATGCTCTATCCACTGAGCAAAACCAGTCAGGGAAAACATAATCATTAATCTTAAATGAATCAATTGCTCTACTATTTAGTAAAAGAGTGACTTCTGGGGGTGGGACTCCACTCATTCTTCTTCGAATTCCTGACACGGTGCCAGCAAGAGATGCTATTTGCTCTTAAGCTGCTACCTATTTTAGTCTCCTCCCCTCCCTTCCCCCACCCTGCCTTTTGTTACCAAATCTCTTGTCCACTATCACTTTTTAAAAAAATATATATTTTATTGATTTTTTACAGAGAGGAAGGGAGAGGGTTAGAGAGTTAGAAACATCAATGAGAGAGAAACATTGATCAGCTGCCTCCTGCACACCCCCCACTGGGGATGTGCCCACATCCAAGGTACATGCCCTTGATCAGAATCGAACCCAGGACCCTTCAGTCCGCAGGCCGACGCTCTATCCACTGAGCCAAACCAACTAGGGCAAGCATTTTTTTTTCTTATTTTTACATTAAATGAACTTCAGATAGCCAGTGACATCTTAGATTTGATGAAACACAGTAAATCAGAATGTCTACAGGGAGGAGCCTGGGCAAAAATATTGTTCAAAGTGCCTCAAGTGAGTTTGATAAACACTGAGAGTTACAGGGCTCATATGAGGGAGACATTAACAAGGGGCCGCTTTTACAGAGACCTTTGAATCCTTAGCACAGCGCCTGGTCCATTGGAGATGATCCTCATTTACTGAACCAGGTGGAATTATTAAGGGCATTGGAGAAGCCATCAAAATTATAGTATGCCTACACTATAGTACAGGGGTGGGCAAACTTTTTGACTCGAGGGCCACAATGGGTTCTTAAACTGGACCGGAGGGCCGGAACAAGAGCATGGATGGAGTGTTTGTGTGAACTAATATAAATTCAAAGTAAACATCATTACATAAAAGGGTACGGTCTTTTATTTCAATCGTTTTATTAATTTCAAACGGGCCGTAGTTTGCCCACGGCTGCTATAGTATATAGTCTACACTATATATTCCATGTCTCCTTCCTTCCCTTCTTTCTCTCCATCCCTCCCTCCATCTATCATCTCTATCTCTCTCTGTACTATTAGATGATAGAGCAACTGTCTGGAAAGACAAGTAGACATTTCCCAGGTGAGTGGGGAGAAAGAGTCTAAGAGAACTCTGCAAAGGCAGACTGGGGTGGCACCTAGAGTGTGTGGGAGGTGCTACTGGAGGGGAAGCATGTTGGTGACAGGTGCAGAGGAGGCTGGCGAGGTGGTCATTTGACTCTTTAGCCCAGAGCACAGCCTGTTGGGATGGATTTGCGAGGAGGCCAGTGGGCAATTAGGAATTCAGAGGCAATTGAAGTGCTGATTCAACCTGCCAAAATTCTGAGTAGCCCAAGAATTTCTTTAATCACCACCCAGCTTTCATTGTGTTGGGGCTTTATCCTGGCACCAAGTGCCTTGTGCCAACAGCCTGCACTGCTTGGCTGGCCTAGAAGTGCACCGGGCTCCCCTCCTTTTCTCTTTCTGACCCACAGATTCACCCACTGAATCTCCGGGGCTTTACAGACTGGATCGCTTTACTCTGGTCTCAGAGTCGCACACCTCCAGGGGGCACCACTCACACTGTAGTCTCTGTCCCACGTTTGCTCACAGGATGCGGCGTTGCCTCATCTTCCATTTGCATGTTCACATGAGCCTTCTGAGGCCTGTCCTTTTCCAGGGACTTGGCCCCCCAGAAGGAATTTTAGGGCTCATGGTGGCTGTGGGGGAGGGTGTTTTGGATTGGGCCAGGCTGCCAGAGGCAGCAAGATGAGGTGGTTGGTAAGCGTATGGGCTCTGGAGCAAAAGCGTGAGTTTAAGTCCTGACTGCCCCTTAAAGCGTGTGACAGGGACCCATGGCCTGCTGTCTGTGCCTCTGTTTTCTTCTCTGGAAAACGGGGATACTCAGAATACCTGTCTCACTGAGTTGCTGTGAGGGTTAAATGGTTAATGCGATTAAGCTTCTAAAACAGTCTGGCATGTGGTAAGCACTCAAAAACCTTAGCTAACATTATTTGGTGCTTTTAAAAAAAACTTAAAAAATATTGATTTTAGAGAGCGAGGAAGGGAGAAGGAGAGAAACATGGATGTGAGAGAAAAACATTGATTGGTTGCCTTCTGCAGGTACCCTGACCAGGGACTGAACCCGCAACCCCTCTTCCGTGCACAGGATGCCACTCTAGCCAACTGACCCATGGCAGCCAGGGCTGGTTGGTACTTTTTATACCATATGCAATGTCCTTTCTATACCGTATGTGTGGGATTGCTTTCCAAGAGTTGCTGGCTATTTCTGGCCCAGTTATTAATTTGTCTGCAAAGAGGAGAATGATGGTGGAAGCGTGCTGGTAATTTAGCAGCAATGCTTCTTTCAGGTTGAAGTGTGTTCCTGAATTTCCAAATTACCCACGACTGTGGGCCTGGGTCTCTGCTTTACTGCGCTCTGTTTGGCAGAATCTGATGGAATTCGTGGAGGATACAATGAATTGGGTGGGATGTGTCGCTAATCACTCAGCATTTGCTGGAACATCTCCGACTGTAAAATGATCTCCCGAAAGTCCATGGAGGGTGTTGGTGGGAAGACAAGATGGAACCTTCCCCCAAGACTGAGACTCTAGGTCTCTGGTTGACAGTGATGGGTGACCTTTTATTTTATGGTAAATGGTTTCACTGAGGCTGCTTGTTATTGCAGAATAGCCTAGGTTACCCTGGCTGGTATAACAGGTTTGGCCTCGTTATGCCAAGCTCATTGGGCCTTCCTTAGGCCCCACAGAAACAGAGTTGCTTTGAAGAAGGAATCAGCTCAATATTGGGAGCGTCTTGTATCATATGCAACTTTCAGAGCCAATCGGAAGCGAACCCAGTCAGGTCTTTGCAGACCCCATTTTACTGGCCATCCTTAAAAATTTGGCTCAGATTTTTAAGTTCATGTTCATGTAGAACGATGGCAGAGGGAGCTCACCGAATGTCTTTAACCCATTTTTTAAAAAGCAGGTCAAGTTCAGCATCTGGAGAATAACTTGCAATTTGGTTGAAAAAAATTGAGCAAGTGTTAACATGAAATTCAGTAAAGGGGTCAGGGATATTCTAAGTTTAAAATTCTGAGATGAATTCGTTTGGCCCAAGGCTCTGTCAGCTGTCTATTGTTGCCAAGTCCAAGAAGTGCCTGGCTTTTCATCTTTTCCAGAGGGTATCTGTCTTGTTAAGATTGTGCTGAATCAGTCTTGGTATTTCTTGATTAGAAGAACATTTGGAAAGTCAGTGGTCTCTCCACCATAAGAAGTGAGGTTTGCTGAACTATGGCAGGGGAGTTAGATGATAGAGGGGTTTGAGTTCACCCCTTCTAGGAAGAAGACAGAAGAGGGGTAGAGTGATATGTCCCCCAGAAACAGACCCAGAGACAGGCTCATATGCAAGCGAGGAGTTTAAGACAGTGACTGGGTGGGGGTGGGGGGAGGGGGGTAATGGAGGGATGGGGGATGTGGGATGGAGAGGGGGGCAGAGAGGGGATCAGCTCACAGGAGGGCCAGGGGGCAGCTGCATCCCGATCCTCAGGGGACAGGTTGTGCTCCTGAGTTGTCGGGACCCATAGCAAGGCCTGGATGATGAACCGGGGCCTCTGGGTAAGGATAGTAGGGAGCAGACCACCCCGGCTCCGGGAATACATGCGGTATGGTAGAAAAATAAAGTCTTGTTATGTTAAGCTACTATTGAGGCTGCCTGTTATTGCAGAATAGCCTAGGTTACCCTGGCCAATATAGAGTACTTTATTAATATGTACAATGACTTCCATATTTTTAACAGAAATAGCCTTTCACGTTTCGGCCCCATTAGCTATTGGTGAAGGACCATGGGGGGAGGGGCTGGGCGTGGGGACATGTCGCAGACATGCCCAGTTGCCTGTGTATGCAGGCACAGCAGGCTCTGGTGGCTCTTTGATGCTGGCATTTGAAAGGGAGAACCAGGAGGCACAGAAAATGGTAGAAAGGGACCAGGGGACCTGGGCACTACAGAGGAGAAAGGAAAGGTGCTAGTAGGGCTCCTTCGTTTTCTCCCTGCCCCCCTACTCCCTGCGCCAAGCTGTAATGGGGGTGGGGCGGCGGCTCTGCAACATGTGGATCTGAGGGAAACATGCAGGTGGGGCCTGAATGCTGACACAGGGGAGTGGGTTCAGTTAGGAGTGGGGACAGGGGTCATGGGCAGAGACAGGTCTGGGGTTCCGCCCTGAGTCCCCTCTGTCTCCCAAAGAGCAGGGAGGAAGTCTGGACCTTCCCACACGCAGGTGGACAGCACTGGGTTGGGAGCCCATTAGAAGCCAGCAGACCCCAGGGAACAGCCTGGCACCAGTGGGAACCAAGGTGAAAGTGAGCCACCTGGGAGGACTGCGAGCCCGGAAGGCCAGGGGCGTGAGATGCAGGTGATGGAGCACAGACAAGGCCAGACGACGGGCGGTCCCTTTCCTGCCTGTGCCCCTGTCTCTCTGGTTGGGTCTCTGGGTGGAAGGCCCCTTCTGCTCTGGGCCAGGGTAGGGCTCAGAGGAGGGGAGACGAGTAGCTGCTTTGGCCTAGTTCTAGACTCTACATTCAAGGGCGAGAGGTAGAGGGGACTTCAGACATCATCGGAGGAGGCAGGGAGACAGGCAGGGCTCTGGGCAGGAGCCCCACCTGGGCATAAGGAGCAAAATCACATCTCGCTGTCGGCTCCGTCTCCTGCCAGAGAGGGACGATGACAGGAGCGTGAGGGATGAAGTGACTGTAGTGTCTGCCAGGCCCGTCTTTGCCAAGCCTTCTGCTCTTAACCTTGGATGCCTTAACCAAAAACGGAGGCCCCTCACTTTCCGGCGTCACCTAGCGTAGAACTATTCCTTCCTGTCTGAGCAGAGCAAGCATCTCATGTCCTCCCTTCTCTGCTATCAGCTGGCTGCTTTCTGACTAACAGCAAGGTGCTCAGACCTCCCTCTCGTGCTCGTAGCTCAATGGGCTTCCGTTCCCAAGGTTATGTGTAGAGGAGAAAGGTACAGTCTTTTTGCCTTTGAAAGTCATTGAAACATTTTCTTTCTTATTATAAAACACCCAGGCTCATTTAAAAAAATCTGTCTGTAGAAAAGGAAAGAAAATAAATACCAATAATTCTACAACCCAGAGGAAACACCATTGTTTTCATTTTGGCACGAGTCCTTCTCATCTTTTTATCAATACATAAATATTTAAGATGCATACAAGGAATTTATTTGCATATTAACAGAGGGGCAGAGTTCTCAGCCAAAGAGATGAATGTGTTCAGACTTAGGGCTTGTCTTTTATCACAAATCCCTACCATTTATTTAAAATTTATTTCTTCAACAAATATTTATTCAGTTCCTGTTAGATGCCAAGCATTCTGATCAATGCAGCTATTATGTCGACTTTCTGGTTGCATGTCTAGATAGTAAACTCTTGAGGTCTGGGACAGTGATTTTTTAAAAATGTTTTCCTAATATCTAGCATAGTGCCTGACATGTAGTAAGTAGGTGCTCAATAAATGCTGCTTGTATAAATCAAGATACAGTGGCAATAGTTCCTAAATAGAAAATCAGGGCATATGGTCTGGCAAAGCATTTTTTCTTATTAGTAGATTTATTTACAGAGAATGTTATTAAAATTAATTTATTCTATTAGCTATGTTGAAAAAGAGACACAGCCCTAACCGGTTTGGCTCAGTGGATAGAGCATCAGCCTGTGGACTGAAAGGTCCCAGGTTCGATTCTGGTCAAGGGCATGTACCTTGATTGCGGGCACATTCCCAGTAGGGGGTGTGCAGGAGGCAGCTGATCAATGTTTCTCTCTCATCGATGTTTCTAACTCTCTATCCCTCTCCCTTCCTCTCTGTCAAAAATCAATAAAATATATTTTTTAAAAAAGAAAAAGAGACACCAAATATGACAAGTTCCCCAAACTGCTTTATTCTGATTACACTTTTTTTTTTTGGCTGAAGTGGGGCTCCCGGGTGTCTTGGTTTTCTGTGAACTCATGGGAACTAGGCTCTGCCGCGTTAGCACCCTATGCCTTTTAGGACTGACATCCATCCTGGGCGGAGGCAGTGCGGATGCTGACTTCTCGTTCAGCTTTCCCAGGAGCCACATGGGTGCTGCACCACTTCCTGTAGGCCAGCTCCATGAGAAGACAGCATTTCTCTCCTTCTTACTCCACCTTTCCTGCGTCTGTCCTTGAACTTGTCTTTTCATGTGCAGGCTATTTCAAGACCTTTCATCCCAGGTTTGCTTTGGCACCTGTAACCGGGCAGCCCTTTGAAGCAGAATGGCTGGAAGGGAACCGAGATGGGCTCCTGCCCCGGCCTCAGGACACAGCTAGATCAAAGCGGACGCCACCTGTGATGGCTCACAAGACACTGCCTCGCTCTCCCCGGTGGTCTCTTCCCAGACTGGGGCATTGGGAATGGTTTATTTTAACTGTGAGCTCTTGTGTTTCTGGAATGTACGTGTGGCATGAGGCCATGATGTGGGGAGAGGGTGGTATGTGAGTGGCCAGAAAATATCAGTGTCTTCCCTGACTTTTAGCAAGTCTTTTTTTTTTTTTTTAAACAGAACTGTCAGTGTGGACAGAAACAGAACCTAGAAGCTGCTATTAATGTGGCATAGCTAATGAATGATTTAAGAACTTTGAAAGCATGAGGTGTTCCGTAACAAGATGACGTTTACATTAAAAATGACCCTGGGCTGGGGAAATGTACTGAACGTGTGGTTTATATAAGGAAAGAACCTCCTCCTCTCCCCGATACAGGCCCTGCTGCTTTTAGAAAGCGGTCAAGCTTTTTTTTTGATGGACAGATGACTGGTTCACGCCCTGTCCATAATGCTGTGATCAATTATTTCCTAATGCTTTTCATAATGTGTACTCCTCAGGGAGTTCACTCCCCCCAAATGGATGCATTTATGACTCAGCTGTTCTGCTGGAAATAGGTGACTGCATCCGGTCATCGTTTTTGTAGACGTTGATCATGATCAATTCATTTCAGACCAAGATCTATTGACTTTGCCTCTGGGTGTCAAAGTGTCTTCCAGCCCAGTCAGCGTGGCTCAGTGGTTGAACATCAACCTATGAACCAGGAGGTCATGGTTTGATTCCTGGTTGGGGCACATGCCCAGGTTGCAGGCTTGATCCCCAGTGTGGGGGGTGGCCAATTGATGATTCTCTCTCATCATTGATGTTTCTATATCTCTCTCCCTCTCCCTTCCTCTCTGAAATCAATAAAAAGATATTTTTTAAAAAAGTGTCTTCCAGCCCTGGCTGGATGGCTCAATTGGTTGTTTCCCAGTCAGGGCACATACCTAGGCAGCTGGTCAATGTTTCTCTCTCTCTCTCCCTCCCTTTCTCTCTCTAAAATCAATAAACATATCCTCAGGTGAGGAATAAAAAAAAATGTTAAAAAAGTGTTTCCTGTTCAGAGATTTTATTTATAGGCCATGATTACTAAATACTTACAAATGTAAGTAATTAAAAACTCTTCTGGGCTCACACACATTCCTTCTAGAAAACCCTGACATCGTTGTATTCAAGGGGAGGCCAATTGAGATAGATTTCTTTTTTTAAAAAAAATATTTTTATTGATTTCAGAGAGGAAGGGAGAGGGAGAGAGAAACAGAAACATTGATGAGAGAGAATCATTGATCATCTTCCTTCTGCACAACCTCTACTGGGGATTGAACCCACAACTCTGGCCTGTGCCTGATCAGGAGTTGAAACATGACTTCCAGCTTAGTGAAATAGATTTCTTATATTGCCCTTTATGTTTTAGGGTCAAAGGGCATATGCCTTTTATTTCTGTTTGTTTTAAAATGCATTTTTAGTAGATAATACATGCATAGTATGAAATACATAAGATTCAAATTCACATACAGTGAAAATGAAGCCTTCTAGAAAACCAGACCACCCAGTTTTTCTAGGCTTACTTAGAGATATCTCCTTATTAACAGTATAGACGTCCAGAAATATTCAATGCATATCACGAATATAAAGCATATGACATATGTTTTTATTTCATTTTATTTTTTCAGGCGGATAACATAATGATTTAGTATTTGTATAGCAAATAATCAGCACAATTAGTCTACTTAACATCCATCACCACACATATTTACAAAATTATTTTCCTTGTGAGATCTTTTGAGATCTACTCTCTTAGCAACTTTTCAGTATACAACGCAGTACTATTAACTATAATTACTATGCTGCACATTATTCAAACAGTTTTGTATGGGATTTTGTAGTTGCATTTTGTGACTACGATGTCTCTCTCCCCTGAGCATCCCTGCCCTCGTCCTCAAAGTCCAACACATGAGTTTTACAAATAGCTACTCTCCTAAGGTGGGTATTTGAAAAAAATTTTTTTCAAGCTTTTAATGCCCTACTTAATGGGCATTTTTAGTGTAATTTCCTTATTTTTATTATTAATAAGAGAGTAACCAGAATCAAAATTAGAAAAATAAATTAGTGTGATTCCTGGAATGATTATGCTTTTGATATTGTCCAAGCATCACTTTAACTTATCATTTTTGCATATCAATGAATAGGATGAAAATTTGGATTGGCACTGACAAATGCCTGCAGTTAAGAGACTCAAATCTATAAAAATTACCCATCACTGACCCAAACATAATAACCACGCATTAAATGTTTGTTGAAAGAAGGGTTTGGCTAGCACATCCTGTGTGTGTAATGGCATCTCATGACAAAGGAAGCTAATGTTCAAGTCTGAAATAAATGACTTTTCCTTTGCAACAACAGGAAGGGAACAATAATCACTCTTTGTAAGTAATTTGTCAGCATTATTTCATAGCATTTTCATTGATAATGGGCAGTGGATGACTGAGTATCACTTTCTCAGAGGAAATGCCAGGTTAGGCCTTCCTTAAATGAAACAACAAGTATCCACCACCTAAAATGGAACCACACATTGAGTTATGAATAATTATAAGATTAAATCCAATCTATGGAGTAATAGAACTCTTTGGCCAGTAAATGAACATGTCACATGTTTTTAATATGAAGAAAAAGCTAGCCTTTTCCTTTCACTTGATAATATCTCATGAAGATGGTGGTAAACACTTGCTCACGAACATTTCCACTTTTCCTTTTGGCTGGTGCAGTAGGAATGCACTTCTGTGTCTACAGGTAGGTGGTCATATGACTTGCTTTAACCAAGGAAACAATCAGAAGTGACACGTGTCACTTCTGGAAAGAAAGATTTAAGAGCAGGTGAATAATTCTCTTTCCCTCTCCCCGCTACTGCTCTATTCGGGTGTTCTAGATGATGAACCCAGGCCTCTTGGCAAGGACAGTATGGAGCAGAGTGGTACAGTCGGAAAATAAAGTTTTGTTATGCTAAGCCACTGAAGCATTGGGGCTGCTTGTTACTGCAGAATAACCTAGGCTCTCCTGGTTGATATAGAGTACTTTATTAATATGTACAGAGTTATTCAATATTTTTAACAGATGCACAGAAATCTATTGTTTGGAGGTCCTATAATTTGTTCAACTGGTTGCCTATTGATGGGCCCTTAGGTGTTTCTCTTCTTTTGCCATGACAGACAATGTGGCGGTGACATATTGTGTGGTTTTAGGGCCAATTGTTTTTAACTCTTATTCAACTTTGAAGTGAAACCTTGAACCTGTTGAACCAGGAGGTGTGTGTGTGTCTGTGTGTGTGTGTGTGTGTGTGTGTGTCTGTGACTGGGAGGGATCTTGTGTAGTGGTTGGAGTCAGGCCATATTCAGGTCAGCAAGAATTCTTCCCATTTCACAGCAATATTTTTAATGAGATGGGGCAGTGGTATGTAGCCTTTACTTTTCCTAGCTGACAAGAATGAGTGACTGTACCTACCCTGCCTTGTAGGCAGATGGCTTCCTGCAAACATGGCATAACCACCGATTTCTCATTTACTAGTAGCTTGGCCCCCCCTGCTTCCCCTTGGTTCACAGAGCTTGTTCTAAATCAGGAATTGTTGGTTTTGCCACTGGTATGTGTCACCTCCTTCACACGGTGTGTGCGTTGCTCCTTCTGCTGAGATGTGCAGCCACAGGCATTCTCTCACAGCCTCTCCCCACACCCCCACTGGAAGCTCCCTGCATGGGCAGCTCCTCCTCACATTTTGTATTTGGGGGCTGCATATGGTTCCACCCAATATCTGGTTTGATTTATATTCCCTGTTTTCTTTGTTTGGGATGATTTCCAAGAGAACAAGGGGCAGTGCCAGCTTTCTTATGTCATTTTAAAACCAGAAGTTTCCTCCAGCTTTTAAAAATATTAATTTAACACGTGTCGCTCATTACTTTTAAACCCATACTGAGTCCAGGAAAGCTCATGTAACTCAGTTGGGGAGTTATTAATTTAAAGAATATGAAATTTGACTTTTTTTGTAGTAAAAAAATGGTAGAAGATCAGCAATTTTATATGGTCCAATCTACTCTATGAGAGTTTATTCATTACGGAAAATACGTTATGTCCTCTCTGCTAAACACAAGAGGCAGGCGACCTCCTCCTGGCATTACTGGCGATCACAGCCCACTCTGTCCTGCCCAGGTCCTTGACCATCTGGGGGACTGGCATGTTAGTCCTTCATTTGAAATCCTAGGCCTGGTTCCATTTGGCATGAAGCAGAGAATAGGGAAAACTTACATATTTTTAATGCTCAGCAACTCCATTGACACCATAGTTTGTATTTTCGTTGATTTCTTTCAAGACCAAGTATAATGTATTTTACGGAGAGCATATCATTTGTTTGTCTCCAAATGGCAGCATTCCCTAAATTGGAGTGTGATCCTCATTAGAAATAGTTACATAACAAATGCTGGAAGGCTGCATTTGAACCTGGGGAGACAGGCTGACTTCTCAGGGTGTAACCCAAGAAACAACAGTAGAGTAAATGACTTCTGTGTGATGTCTTTAGCTTGTTTGCTTATTTTGGGTTAGCATCCTGTCTAGAAGGTACCTTCTCCAGCTCTCATCCCAGGAAAATTCTTCTAGCAGTGTGGCTGCAGGAGTAGCAAGAAGACATTCTTGAGCCAGGGCAGCAAATAATTTCACGGTCACACTGAACTGACATAAGAAAAGTGAGCCTCTATGTTATATGGCAGATTGCAGATTCTATCCAGCAGCTAGAAAGAACTGGAATCCCTTTAATTGAATAAACAATGAATTTTTCCGTGCTGGAGCAGATGGCCTCTTCACTTTGCTGGCCCTGAGCGTGTGAAAAGAACAAAGGCCCATGACTAAAGAAGAGAGCATCGCTTCTTCCTACACTCCCACTTCATTGTTTGCCTCGCCTCTGCTCTAGCTCAAGTCCACAAAACCCGGGGGTGCTGTTCCTTTGTCCTTGAGTCTGTGATATTGGGGTGTAGCAGCCAAGGTCTGTGCTGCACCTAGACCCCTCAGCATCACTGTTCTTGAACAGGCAACCGCTGCTTCTTACTGCAAAACCTGCCATCTGGCACCTGTTCTGGCTGAGGAGCATGCCTGACAGATCCCTGGTGCAGATCAGAGTTGCTGGGAAGTCAACACTCCCAAGTGTACACTTGGTGGGTGCAGATGGAGCTGGTGGATATGTACCCCAGCATCTGTCCTTGTCCTTCCCCGAGGTGAGTCCTGTGACATTTCCCAGAGTTCCGCAGTGGGACTGCGCCTACTTGCCCACAGAGGTAACCAGCTCATGAGCACACCTACCTTAGCTTTGTTTCCTTCCTGTCTCATCCCTCCTCTCCCCACGGTGCTTCCTGGGATCACTTTCCAATCAAGCTCCTGTTCTCAGTCCTTGGCTTATGAGATGCCGATCTAAAGCAGTTGGTGTTGGGAGTGGCCTTCCTGAGCAGAGCCTTAGGCAGGGATCTTCAAGTTGGTTATTCTCTGGCTACATGGCAACGAGGGCCCCCTTGCTGGGGTTCATGTGGTGGTGATAAGCCCTGGTGTGCTGCAGCATCACACTAACTAAAAATCTCAGATAAGGTACAGGAAGAAGGAGACGGGTTGGCTTATATGACATTCCTAGTGTTCGAAAGATGTGGGCAGTGATGATTAGCTGACTGGTGTTACTGGCCCTAGGAACCCTGAAGGAAGAAAACTATCTACTCAGACCAGATACCTATCAACTCAGGCACAGTGGGAAAGGTAGAAGTCCTTAAGGGCAGCATTTAAATAGCCTCTTATCCCCCAAAGCTGGAAGGCAGGCACTAGGTTTGGGTGTGAATGTGATAGTTAGAACCATAGATAGCCTCCTATGTTAAAATTAGGGCCCTGGTGGTAGGTGGGACCCTGAGGTCTGGGGTGAGGATGTGTGAGTGTTCACTCTGAGATCTTCTTGACTGCTCTGGGCTGGCAGAAGGCGGAAGAGCAGCCCCCTGTTGACGGGTGCATTAGCTTCTTCATGGTGCTGTACCAAATTGTCACAAACGGGGCGGCTTAAAACAACGGGAACGTATTCTCTCACCATTCCGGAGGCCAGAAGTCCAACATCAAGGTGTGACTCCTTCTCGGGAGCTCTGAGGGAGAAGCGGTTCCAAGCCCCTCTCCTAGTTTCTGGTGGTCACCGGCCATCCTTGGGTTCCATGGTTTCTAGATGCATCGCTCCATTCTTTGTTTCCATCCTCACATGGAGTTCTCCCTCTCTCTGTGTGTGTCTTCTCTTCTTATCTGGACACCATTCACATTGGGTTAGGGCCCATCCTAATCCAGGATGAACTCAGCTTGATGACATCTGCAAAGACCCTCTGTCCAAAGAGGCCATACTCCCAGGTACTGAGGGATAGGGCTTCAGCATATTTTTGAGGGGACACAATCCTACCTGCAGTCTCTGGAGAGCATGCAAAAGGCTCACCTGAGATGGATGTTCTGCAAGATGGTGCTTGTCTTTCTCAAGCTCTGCCTCTCCTCATTGCTTCCAGACTAGTGACTAGGGCAGCCGTGGGCAAACTACGGCCCACAGGCCGGATCCGGCCCGTTTGAAATGAATAAAACTAAAAAAAAAAAAAAAAAAAAAAGACCGTACCTTTTTATGTAATGATGTTTACTTTGAATTTATATTAGTTCACACAAACACTCCATCCATGCTTTTGTTCCGGCCCTCCGGTCCAGTTTAAGAACCCATTGTGGCCCTTGAGTCAAAAAGTTTGCCCACCCCTGGACTAGGGTTACATTTCAGCATGGCCCAAGCCAGGGAAGGCTTGCTCTGTTGTGAGAAGCAAAGGATTATTCATGGAAGGAGCTGCAGGACAGGGCTCATATGTACCAGCAAGAACAGGAGTACGATGCTGTAGCTGGTTTGGCTCAGTGGATAGAGCGTTGGCCTGAGGACTAAAGGGTCCCAGGTTTGATTCTGGTCAAGGGCACATGCCCGGGTTGCGAGCTCGATCCCCAGAGGGGGGTGTGCAGGAGGCAGCCTATCAGTTAATCTCTCTCATCATTGATGTTTCTATCTCTCTCTCCCTCTCCCTTCCTCTCTGAAATCAATAAAAATATATCAAAAGAAAAAAAAACAACAGGAGACGGAGGGCGTTGATCTTGAATGTTGGCTCAGAGAAGACAGAACATAATAGACAATGTCTGACATGGGGCAGAATTTAATATATTGGCAAAGGCACGTCGAAGCCAGTCCTCCTATGTGGATGGCACAAGCTCCAGAAGCTTGGAAACAACCTTGGCGTCTAGTAAAAGAAATGGACCTGGTGGACCTGCCTTGGCAGGTATTGAAGGAAGAGGTCAAAGGTCAGAAAGCTGGGTCTGTTAGAAGGAGGACCGCAGTGTGGACACAAACCTGGTGATTAAAGAATAAGACACCCTGGGCAGAACTGATCAGAGACATTTGTCTTCCTTACGTCTCCCTATCGTTCTCCTCGATGCGTTGCTGTGAAGGATTAGAATCAGTCCCCACGACAGATTGGAATGAGAGCTGCCTATCACTTAAAACTCTATGCACGGAAGCGGGAAAGCTGCGCTGCACGCCGCCATGTTGACAGGTGCATTAGCTTCCTCGCGGTGCTGTACCAAACTGTCACAAATGGGGTCGCTTAAAACAACAGCAGTCCACATGGGAGGACGCTGGTGGCGTCTATGCCACGGCACCGAGGCCTTTTCACTTTTTAGAGAGTTTGGAGTCAAGGGGAGTTTTGCAAAGTTCTTCCAGCCACCTCTCCCCCTGAAATTTGATGTGTCCGCTCTCAGCTGCCACCTTGAATCAGGAGAGATGTATGTATCCACCTGTGCACCTCGAGTTCCCAGCGGAGACCTGTGGGCAGGAGCCACCAGGCCAACCAAGTGCCCAGCCCTTTGGGCTCACAGCCACGAAATCCTCTCCCTCACTCCACCACGATGCCGACGCCACTCCCCCCAAATCCACTTCCCACGCACACGGTTCCCAGCATTTTCAAATGTCTTTCAGCTTCTCCCGGGGCTCCAAGTTAAAAGCAGCTGCTTAGCTTTCACTCTCTACGTCGACGCATTCATTAAAAACCCTCTCCTGACCTCTATGAAGTGAAGGGAGTCCTGCGCTGCAGGAATAAGCAAACCAGAAATCACATCCTTCCTCTCCACGGTGACGGAACCCTCAGTGGCAGCCCTGGAGGTAGTTGTTGTCGAAGCAAAAAGAAGCCCTAACGGGGAGAGGAAGGCGGGTGCTGCCTGGGACACGGCCGAGCCGCCCAGCCTGGGAAATGCAGCGACAACTTAATTGTTTCAGCAACTGGTGGAGGTTTATGTTTTCTGAACAAGACCTTCAATTACCATAAAGACAGCACATACTGTGTTTCTTGTGTCTGAGGCAATACACAGCAGTTAGGGGGTGGGGCCCATTGTGTGCAGATGCAAAGGAAGGATGGAACCGGAATTCCAAAGGACTCCACGGGAGCTCGGTGCATCGATCGATCTTCCTTGTGGAAGTTGATCACTGCTTACCATGCCGCTTCTCTGTGCCATTAGGAGAATTTGAAGCAATGCTCTTGACCCTGAGCCCTCATGCCCAGACCCCCTTGCTCTGCTTGCCACACTATTTTGGGCTCACCTCTGTGATGTCCCACATGGAGGCTGCTAACCAAAGCTCCGGGCAAGATGTCACCTGCAGAACTGACGTGACACGGAGGTACACGAGCAGATGACGTCGCAGGCAGTGCTCCCGGAGACCCATGGCAACGGAAATCTTAGTGGTTTCTAAGCGGAATGGGACTGTCACACCTGCCGTTGGTAGCTCAACTAACATTTAGCACATAATTCTCCAATCAACGAAAATGTATGTTAAATGTCCCTTGTTATTTAGAGTAGAACGAAGGAGGCCGAACACATTACTAACCTCCAAAGGGGCCCTGTTGAGCTCCTGGGGATGGAGCCCCATTGGGCTGTTACGAGACAACCGGATGACAAAATGGAATGCTACCCGATTCTATGTGGATAGCAGCACATTCCAACTCAACGAATGTTTGTTATATGCTCGGCACCGTCTAAGTGTTTACAATCATGAATTCATTTAGTGCTATACCACACCCTCATTATCTATCCCCCTTTTGCAAATGAGAAGCTGAGGCAGGTGGCGGAAGAGCACATCTGAAGCCAGGACAACAGTAAGCAGAGAAGCCGGGGCTGGAGCCCCAGCCGCCAGCTCATGACCGCCTCCTCCCGGATAACAGCCTTCCCTTTGGCTGTTTTGCCTGAGATGACTTGCTCGTGTTGTCGTGGTACTGAGCTCAAGACACCCAGGCCGTGGGAGTACCGCCTGTGTGTTAGTCATTCTTTTGCCCAACCTTAGGTGGCACTGTTTGGGCTGGCTGTCTGCTCACCATGGGAACCAGAGTGACGGCGTGAGATGGTTCAGTACGTGTCACTTCCAATACTCGGTACGGCTTCCTGGGTATGTTCGGTCAGAGTGGGGATGGCCAACGTCCTCTTTGTATAGATCTCCTCATTGCCAAGTTGAACGGTCAACTAGGAACTCTGCAGCTCGGTTCCTGCTGTCGAACGGGAAGAGGCTGACGTCATGAGGGGTACAGTGTGAGGTAAGACAGGCCCGTGAGGCAGATGAGAACGTCTCCTTGGCTGGAATGGAGCAAACAGCGAGATTGGACGAGGGAGCTAATACAATTCCAGGTTTTAGGGCTTTTGGGATTACAGTTTAATGCACTTCCTCCTGCTCCAGTTCCCAACTGAGTGAAGGACGGAAGTGTGGGGAAGGCGGAGCTGAGCCACCCTCGCAGTGGACAGGTGTCGTCACGAGTGGCCAGACAGAGGGCACAGCTGGCCTCCTCTGCACGCAGGCTCCATTCTTGCTCCTCTCTGTAGCCAGGCCGGCTCTCAGCGAGGACCCAGAAGGAGGTGCGTGGAGCCTCCCAGTTCATTTCCCCAAACTCACCGGTCACAGATTCCCTCCTTCTCCGGGGTCTGGGGAGGGGAGAGGAGCAGGGTGATGTTCTCAGTGGGCACAGGAGGCGATCTTTGCAAAGGCCAAGTTTGCATGTATGGGAACACACATAGTCTCATAAGGAGATGATTGCAGACATAATGAGGCAACAGCACCCCAACACACGGCCGAGGGGCAAACGCAGCAGGGCTGGCAGGCACCCAGGCCTTTCGACATCCTCCCAAAGGAGCTCCGGCTGTGCCCCTCAGCATCACATGAAAGGGCGCAGGGGGCAGGCCCGGGCAGCCAGGCAGGGGTGGCCCAGGACCTGGGAGGGGCCACCACAGCCATCCCGCCTGGTCCTGAGACCCTGGTACATGGGACTTTCCAGCAAAGGCACCTGGCATTTTAGTTACATGTTAGCCCTTAGGTTTGTGCAGATATGTTGAATGATAAATAATAATACATATTTGTCTCAATATTTTCATTCACCATAATTCTGATTAATGATAATAAATATTTGTTGGGTTTACAAAACAGTTTTCCTTATGTGATCTTATCGGATCCTCTCCCTGACCGTAGGATATATTTATCACCATTTCACAGGGTGGGGGGTGGGGTGTGGGGGAAGAATTGATATTCAGGGAAATTAAACAATCCCAAACCATGGAAATCAGTGAATAAGGAAACAAAGAATGGAATTCAGGTTTTCTGATTCCAAACTCTGTCTTCTTTCGATGAAAACCATCCTCTCCCTTACCATGACGATTTGAAGTAAACTGACATTTAAGCCATGTTCCATTTCTAAGGACAGATGGTGGCTACCTTTTTGAGCACATACTCTGTGCCAGGCATGGTGCTTCCTGCTCACCTGAATTCTTTCATCGCCATCCCCTCCCCACCCCCCATCCTATGAGCTGTGCACCGTCATCATCCCATTTTACAGATGAGGAGGAGGTGGGTCGCTTGACCAGGTCACATGGCCTGTGAACAGCAGAGCAGGGGTTTGCACCTCAGCCTCGGACGCTGACGCTGAAGCTCTGAACCAGGGCGTTATGTTGCCTCCCTGAGATCTGGTTTAATCTCATGACATTGAGAGTCGCCTCTGAAGCCAGTAAGTGAGACACGGAGGGCGGAGCCCCATAGGTGCCTGGAAAACACAGTAATGGATCCTTAAAGAGCCAAGGCCGGTCAGGGCGCCCTCCTGCACTGTAACCCGATCTGCTGATGGAGAGGATGAGCTGTGCTGTCCTGGGCGAAGGCCAAGGGCTGGGAAAGGCCCTGGCTTTGACGGCTGGGCCTTTTAACGGCAATTAGAAGACAGAATGGCTGCTCAGGAAACTGTAAACTCATGGGCTGATCTTGAAACGTCCAAGGACCAGCGGCCGTGCCTGAAAGCAGACAACGTAATTCAACACCTCCGATGAGTTCATTTTTATTACGCAGTTGTGGCGCCGGAGAAAAATGACACTTGGTATTTTTTTTAGGGTTTAAGACCTTAAAGTATTGTCTTGCATTCTATCTTGTATTTGTGTGATTTTTAAAAAATGAAGTTGCTTCTTTTCCTCCAAATGTCATTTCCTTATTATGGCAACAAAGAGGCCCAGCAGGAAGGCAATGACCCTCGTTCTGGGAAGATTTCTGAGGAGCCTCGATCCCAAGGCACCTGCGGGAAAACATACGATTTTCTGTTTTGTTCACCAACCTGGAAACGCCGAGAAAGTGCTAGTCCCACACCAGTGGGTCGTGACGCACCTGTTTGCTCACATTGGTGTTACAGTTTGGAGTGTCGAAGAAGTAGGAGAGGCACTGAGCTTTAGACAATTATGAAATACCAATTCCTGTGTGCAGGGTGACTGTACGATCGATTGTGCCGGCCAGGATGCTTTTCAGAGTAAAGAGGGCACCGTGCCCAGTTATATCAGGGCAACAGCCTAGATTGCAACGGTCCCAGGCAAATGGGACAGATGGTCACCCAGCTTTCCTGAGTCATGCTTTGCAAGGAAGGTTCTATAAGCCAAATGCCATGTGTTGTCAATTTTACACTCTTCCCCACTGACTCTGTGTTTTGTTTGTTCAGATGGGCCATGCAGTTACCTAGGGATCCTGTGGATATAGACGTGACATTCCCTGTTTTACTCCTTTGACACCCTTGCCAGGCTGCCCTGACTTGGGCAGCTTACTTCTGTGACCCGCAGTGCTGAGGAGCCCTGGTTCCCCTGAGCGGGCTGCCTGGAGAGCCAGGGCCAGGGGCAGAGGCTGGGCACCGGCTCAGGGAAGTCGGGAGTCACAGGCTCAACCTTTGATACGGCTCCTTCCCAGTGTATGGACATAGAGAATTTACTGTTTTCTTTTTTTTATGTTTTTACTAGAGGCCCGATGCATGAATTTCATGCAAGGGGCTCAGCCCTCACAGCCCTGGCTTTGTCTGGAAGGTCATTCGGCTGTCTGGTCTAATTAGCATATTATGCTTCTATTATTATAGATTGATTTTAGAGAGAGAGAGGAAGGGAGAGGGAGAAAGATAGAAACATCTTTGAGAGAGAAACATCATCAATTGGCTGCCTCCTCTGCGCCCCCTACTGGGGATTGAGCCTGCAACCCAGGCACGTGCCCTGATGGGGAACTGTGACATCTTGGTGCATGGGATGATGCTCAATCCACTGAGCCACACCGGCCAGACGAGTGTTTGCTTTTCTTGTCTGAACCTCAGTTTTCCCCTCTGTGGAATGGGAATCATGACAATACCTATTCAATCCATCCTCTGGGTTTTGTTGTGAGAATCAGGAAGCAGAAAGAAGCACACGGCCACCCGGGCAGCACTGTGCACAGGTGGTTGTTAGTTGAGTGTTGCTTTCACTGTTAATGAGCTGAGGAGCGTCAGGCAGGCGATTTCACCTCCCTAAGCCGCCCTTTTCCCTGTCTGTGGGAAGAGGAGCATTAGATCTGCTTCTCCACAGGATGATAAGTACAGAGAGTGCCTACTCTAAAGACACATGAATTAGCTTCTCTTTACGTGGCACTGTGTCTGGAACTGTGTAACTGAGCAATACATGGACCTTTTTGTCCACATCGTAATCCCGGGGAGGAGAGCTTGGTGTCTTAAACGCCCATGTTAGGGAAAGGCCCTCGTCAGCTGTGGGGACCCCTCCAGAGGCTCCCAGGCAGGAGTGTGGGTGCCGACTGGTGCGGGTGACGGGGGTGACAGGCGTGACAGGAGGATTCGGGGGACAGGCTCAGAGTGGCAGACTGCGAGCTCGCCAAGGAGGAGCACAGGGAGCGCCTTCCCTCCCGCTGCTAAAAATACCGCTGGGAAAGTCATGTCTCTGGTCCAATTTTAGAAATCAGAGACAGAGCCTCCATATTCCTGTCTGGATCCCGGGCGGCCTTCTGGTTTGAGTTTTACATTTCAAGAGAGGTTTTTCTGGGGAGAGCTAAAGTGATCTGCACTGAGTTTCAGAGCAAAACCTGGAGAATACTGTTGAGGAGCTAAGCTGTTGGGATTCTGTATGCGATTACCAGCAGTTTTTAGAAACGGCTTTCTCAGAGGCCTTCCAGGTGTCTAGGGACAAAGTCCTTTCAGCTGTGCGCCTGTTTATGTTCGTCACTATGTCATTTGTTTTTACTTAAGTAGATTTATAAAAGGGTAGTCTCCTTTTCTCTTCCTTTTCTTAATTTCCCTGCTCTTCTTTTTCCCCCTTCCTTCCTTTTATGCCTTTCCTTCCCGCCCTCCGTAACTGTTTCCCACTGAGAGGGAAACCCCCGTGTCCGTGTGTCGGTCTCCGATGGAGTCTGTCTGTCTCTGTTTCAGCCTTTCACGGTATCTCTTTGCTCACTGGCTTTCTTTCACCAAACATTTACCGAGTCGCTCGCTCTGGGCCCTGGGGGGGAGCTGGGGAAACACACACACAGCAGCACGTGACTCTCCCTCTCCAGGTGTCACAATGGGTTCAAAACTGCAACAGCAAGGGAGGCATCGAGTGCAGAACCAGGTCACCTTACCAAATACCAACTTGCCCAAATCATTAAAAAGAAAATATTTTTATTGATTTCAGAGAGGAAGAAAGAGGGAGAGAGATAGAAACATCAATGATGAGAATCATTGATCAGCTGCCTTCTGTACACCCCCTACTGGGGATCAAGCCCCCAACCCCAGGCATGTGCCCTGATCATAAATCCAACCCGTGACCTCCTGGTTTAACCACTGAGCCACACCGGCCCAGCCTGCCCAAATCATTTTACCAAAAGACCGAAGTGCTGAAAGGCCAACTCACTGAAATCAATCTGCCCTAGGCCCAGAGCTGATGAGTGTTGCTGGTCAGAAATAATTCACCCGACGGTCCCACAGGAATTAGCTTGGTACTGGGAGAGGGGCCACGTTTAAGTTCTGACTCAGTGACAGAGCTGTGGTTGCGAGTCCTCTGGATTCTGGCCAGGGGAGAGCATTTTACACATGAAGTCGCAGTAATCCCAGGTGTGGTTCGCTTATATAACAGCGGAGACTTTCATCTCACTCCTGACATATCCATCATGGTTCCCGTAGGAAGCAATGCCACCTGCAAGCTTGGAGATGTGAAGATAGTCCAGCAGAGGGACATTGTTCAAGGCCTGGGTGGGATTCGGGAAACGAGGTGTAGCGCAGTGCCCTGGGATTAGTAAGAGCAGGGAGCCATGGTCTCTGGAAGCTGGGCTAGGGCCACCCAGCTGGAGGAGGGGTCTGTGGTGGTCACTTCTCATCTCCCACAGGTGCGTCTCATTGGCCAAACCCAAGTGTAAACTGAGTAAAAGAATTCCCAGACACACAGCAGGGGCCGAGTGGCTCTAGGGCAGCGGTTCTCAACCTGTGGGTCGCGACCCGTTTGGCGGTCGAACAGCCCTTTCACAGGGGTCGCCTCAGACCATCCTGCATATCAGGTATTTACATGACGATTCCTAACAGTAGCAACATTACAGTTATGAAGTAGCAACGAAAATAATTTTATGGTTGGGTCACAACATGAGGAACTGTATTTACAGGGCCAGAAGGTTGAGAACCACTGCTCTAGGGGCATTTGTCATGCTAGGTGACAATTCAATAATATGGCACCAAATGACCATTTTGTTCAGTCATGGGAGCACGTTTGTCATTTCAGATTTAAAGCTCGGTACCAAAAGTTCCTTCACGGCACCAAATTATTAATAAGGAGTTGTGCAACAGGGAGCCTAATGAAATTATTTTTAGTGAGAGACGTTCTCAGCAGCTGGCTCTGTAGGTGGCGCAGCAAGCAGTTCTGGAGGAGGTCTCGGTGCAGAAAAGAGTCATTGGAGCCCAACGCTCTCGCACACAAGGCCTTTACAAGGGCTGGACCTGGGCTTTCATTTCTGCTCGCTCTCCTCTTCCCACCAAGAAGCATCTTGGCTTTGTCTGTCTCCACTGTTCCTCACCAGGTGCTCTCTGTCCCTTGCTGCTGGTTGAACCTCGCCCTCAGAAACAGTTCATAGTTCTCCTGCTCATCAAGCAAGGGCAGCTCCTTCTGTCCTCTGGTGGGAATCCAGACTCCTTGATGGAGAATGTAAGGTCCCCTAAGGCTCCTGGAAGAATTCAAGTCCCATAAAACCCCTTTCCAACCCCATCTCCCACGATTTCCCTTCATACATGCCTAATTTGGGCCCTGACCCAACCATCTCTATGCTCTGCTGGCTTGAAACGGCCCCTGCTTGTTGGCAGGTAGAAGGAAATGCCACTTCCGAGTCTCACGGTGCTTTCCTCTTGCCCCTCTTCTGTGGCGATGAGCACATCTTCGGTTGTCTAACAGTTCATGAGGAATGTGTTTGCATCTCCTCCTCCGGACAGCAGACTGAGTGAGTCTTACACCTGCGTTTGCCATCTTTGCATCTGCCTCGTTCCTGTCTTGGGCAGTGTAGCTCCTGAATACATATTTTAAATTGATTAATTCTGGTGAGTTCAGCTGGAATATCAGACCAAATTAGGTTCCCTGATCCAACTCTGTATTGGAGTTATATCTGGGGTTGATGTTGAACATAGTTTATTCTTCAGATCTTTTGTAAATCAGGCCAAATATGGGACCATATTTGGACCATAGCTTTTAGGACCTGAACAATTCCACACTCAATTCTAATGTGTGTGTGTGTGTGTGTGTGTGTGTGTGTGTGTGTGTGTGTGTGTGTGTTGGGGTGGGATCGGGGGGAAGGTGAGGGAGGTTCCTCACATATCTAAGCAAGTCTTGGACACCAGCTGGGTGTTCTACAATTAAACTCAGTTCTGACTGTCTATATGGAGATAGCATCAGATCCCACAGGTTAAAGGCTCAGCCCCAAAACAGACTGCCCCCTTCAGACAATGATCACAAGTCTAGCTTGTCACCTGTGCTTCTAACACACAGGCTATAGATCAGAGGTTCTCACCATCCCTTCCTCGGGCTCAATTCATTTGCTAGCATGGCTCACAGAACTCAGAAACATTTTACTCCATCACTGGTTCATTATAAAAAGATATAACTCAGGAGCAGCCAGATGGAAGAGATGCATAGGGCAAGATATGGAGAAAGGGTGGGGAGCCCTCTGAGTGCTCACATCCCCTTGAATCTCTGCCTGTTTACCAGAAGCTCTCAAAACCCAGCCCTTTTCGGTTTCTACCCAGGCTTTAATGCACAGGCATGATTGATTAAATCATAGGCCATCGCTGATTGAACTCCATCACTCAGACTTCAGCCCCTCTGCCCTTCTCAGAGGTCAGTGGGGCAGGATTTAAAGTTTCAACCCTGTAATTGCAAGGTTGACTCTACCATCAACCAGCCCCCATCCTTAAGGACTTTCCAAAAGTCACGTCATTCATATAGCAAAACACAAATTCTGAGGGTTTTAGGAGTTCTGTGCCAGAAAATAGGATGAAGACCAATTATGAATTTCTTACTGTAGATCACAATATCACAGACATCCTTGAAAGGACTGGACGCCCTCAGGTTTTTCTGGTCCAACCCCCAATCAGAAGGGAGCATCTGTGACTTGGGTATCCGTCTGGGTTCTACATGTTCAGCATGTTCTTTCTGAGAGTGATGCCTGTTGGGTACGTGAAAACGTGTCTGTGCATTTCCTTTATGTTATTTTGCTACCCTGTTAGAGCAAAGAGGCCGGAGGGAGGAGGTGAGTAGCCCAAAGGAGTAAATGGCCAATTAGAACTCAGATGAAATGGGAAGGGATGGGAGACAAGTGCCAAACAGCAAGAACCAAGCGATTATCTCCAAGTGGGGAGCTAGGGTCACCCGCTCTGATGTGACTGATGATTCATGAGCAATGTGCTGAAGCTTCCGGGTGCTGGGCTCAGGCCCTGCTCACCTCTCCATTACTTGGTCTCCTCCTCCACCTTTCCATGTCCTGCTGGTTCAGCCAATGACCAGATACTTATGGAGCAAAATATGGGACCAGGTATTTTAGGGAAATAAAAAGTGAGTTACAGGCTCCGCCCTTTTTGGAGTTTGTAATCTAATTGGGAGAGAGGCATGTTTCAGGTTGAAATAGGCTTGGGAAATGTCAATAATATAAAAGGACACGGAGCACGTGACCTAACCATAAGGGGAACCTAACTACAAAATATCGGTGGTTCTGAGGATTAAATTCACAGGCACAAAGAAGCACGATAAACATTAATTTAAGCCATGCCTCTTTAAGATATGAGCCAGTTCCCAGAAGTTTTTATGTTACTCTGAATAACTCAATAAATAAAAATCATACTGCAAGTCAAAAAGTTGACTGTGGTGTCCAATCATAGTCGGATCTCTCTAGCCATCTGGCTTATTTAGGGCCTCTTTTCTAGGGCTCCATAAAATCGTTTTAACAAAACCTAAAGGGTAAGAAATAGTGGCTCACGGGAGAGAGTCAAAGTTGTCTTATTTGGGTGAAAGTCTGAGATATAAAATGTTGAAAATATTTCAGTGTCCATATAGCACATTACACCCAGAGCATGAATGTGTTTCTGGCCAGAAAGGGATGCACCAATGACTGAACGGCCACCACCATCTGGTACGAAGGCCATTCACCAAGATACTAATTCTCCGGCAAGAATGTCCAAGGTGTCCTTGCTTACTGAAGTTAGAAAGGCTCTTTGAATTTAAATTGATTGGTACTTATGAAGGCATCACAAAATGGAGAAGAAGTGTTCACGCACGGGCCTTAATCAACAAGCCAGGAAGCAGTCTCCCGCAGCCCCAGTGCTGAGCTGGGAAGCGCTCAGGGTTTGCCGTGTGACTCCGGCTAGTTCGCCTCCTGTGGATCTCAAATCACTCTCTGAAATAATTACACCAATTTTATCTACCTCATCAGAACATCGAGCTCTGAGAGGAGTTGAGACAAAGGAATTAGTGGGTCTAATTCCAACATATTTGAAAGGGACCATCAATGTTTAATGGCAGGAAGGGATACACAGACGTGATTTTCAGGAGCTGCAGGTCCCTGTTTGAATGGATGGTCTAGCTCAGTCGTGGGCAAACTACGGCCCGCGGGCCGGATCCGGCCCATTTGAAATGAATAAAACTAAAAAAAAAAAAAAATAGACCATACCCTTTTATGTAATGATGTTTACTTTGAATTTATATTAGTTCACACAGACACTCCATCCATGCTTTTGTTCCGGCCCTCGGGTCCAGTTTAAGAACCCATTGTGGCCCTTGAGTCAAAAAGTTTGCCCACCCCTGGGCTAGCTCTAGTTTCGTTGTGCTGCACATTTTTGTCTGTTTCCCACGGTGGGATTTAGAACCTGACCATCCCTCGCTCCATTCCCCCACTGACTTCACTTTCCTTGCCTTCATCCCTGGCTCTTCCTCTTCCTCCCACCTCTAGGTGAGTGATCCCAGGAAGAAGGAATCCCCTAGTTCAGTGGTTCTCAACCTTCCTCATGCTGCGACCCTTTAATACAGTTCCTCCTGTTGTGGTGACCCCCAACCATAAAATTATTTTCGTTGCTACTTCATAACTGTAATGTTGCTACTGTTATGAATCATAATGTAAATATCTGATATACAGGATGCATTTTCATTGTTACAAATTGAACATAATTAAAGCATAGTGATTAATCACAAAAACAATATGTAATTATATATGTGTTTTCCGATGGTCTTAGGTGACCCCTCTGAAAGGGTCGTTTGACCCCCAGGTTGGCAACCCACAGGTTGAGCATCACTGCCCTAGTTACTTGTCCTGGCATCAACCGCCGTGAGCCTCTCAGTTGTCCTAGCTCTGTGGGCTCCTCCTGGGACTTCCTTGGGGAGCCTTACCCTGGTAGCCGCACCAGCCTAGACCCCCTTTGGTGCAGTTGGGAAAATGCAGTAATTCAGAGGCAGTTTTTACTTAAAAATAATCAAGAGGAAAGACGAAAAAAGAATAGTTGAATTTGTATATTCTAAGTGTTGATCCTGACGTAGAATGTTTGCTTTGTTGGCACAACCCCATTTTCCTCTGTGCAGCCTGGCCTGGGGCGGATGCTAGTCCAAGCTTCCTGACTTTTCGTCCCTTATGGCTTCCTAGTAATTCCACTGCTGGGTCCAGGGAGATCGAGCAATTGTTGAGCTTGTGTGTGTGTGTTTTTAAATATATTTATTGATTGCAGAGAGGAAGGGAGAGGGAAGAGATAGATAGAAACATCAGTGATGAGAGAGAATCACGGATCAGCTGCCTCCTGCACGCCTCCAACTGGGGATTGAGCCTGCAATCCAGGCTTGTGCCCTTGACGGGAATCAAACCCGGGACCCCTCAGTCCGCAGGCCGACACTCTATCCACTCAGCCAAATTGGATAGAGCTTGTTGTTTTGATTCAGTCCCTCAGCTTGACTCTGGTCTGTGGTTCTCAGGAGCTCCACATGTTCTCTTACTCAAAGCAAACAACACCCACCACTTTTCCTGATCACCTTCTTTACTCCTGCCACTGTTCTGCATGGCATGGGGCGTGGCAGAGAAAAGCACAGTAATTGCTAGAGTAGCTCACAGCTTAGTGAGACCGAGGGACACCTCCCAGAAACGGCAAAAGAGTGGGACAAATGCTTTATCAGACATTTGTCTTTTTTGGGGGGAAGGGGGGTGTCTAGTATCCAGACCTCCTTTCTGTTCCTGAGGAGCTGCACGGGTGGCATCGTCACGCAGGGCAGGGCCTTCCTTCACGTGCCCGGCAGAGGAGAGGCAGGTCTGTGGCCCTGCTCAGCCCGTCTAATGCTCCTGCCAGGACTTCAAATCCCAAGGGAAAGAGAGGAAGATGCAGGGACTGTTGAGAAATGCTTTTAAGGTGGTAGCCTTGGCACTGCGTTCAGAGACTGCATTTTGTTTCAGCCCATTTTAAAATGTTCTCCCGCCATCCAGGCTCTCGGTCTCCCCCTACATGCATTTATCTTCTCCGTAGGTTACTCAGGGGTTTTGCCCGCCTTGAAATCAATTGACCCAGAACGAACAATGAGGTGTGTGATGCCGACCCCAGATCCTCAGTGAGAGGAGGGGAGTAGGGCAATTAGGGTTATTCATGGGCTTTGGACGACCCCTTGGTATGCAGTGTCAAATACTAATGAAATTATTGTCCAGTGCCACCTGTCATGAGGCAGTCGCTGAAGAGCAGGTTGGGGGCCACATTACTGCTGACACAGAACAGAATGAAGATCTGGGAACTCAAGAGTCACAGGCAAATGGTGTCCTCTAACATCACCAGGAAGCCTGAAGAAAGAGCAATGAACCCTAATATGTAAATCCTCAGCCACAGGCAACGATGAGGCCCTTGCACTGCACTTGACCTCATTAAAGAATTCTCCTGCCACCTGCCGCTGAATGGTTCAGGCAGCCCCAAACCAAATTCAAAGTGTAGGTCAGTTGCCAAATTACATTAGTCCAAGCTACAGCTTTGTAATTCTAAATTTAGGTTAATTTGAAGATTAGTTTTCTATCATTGATGAAATATAGATCCCCTCGTATGTATAAATAAGCTAAACTTTGAATGGTTTTTAATAAATCCACTATAATTACAAAAAAGCTAGTTTTAGTAATCTCTTACACAATGGATTTCAAATATATTTTTTACTTCAGTCCCTAGAAAAACTATGTTTTATTTTGATCCAGCACACACACACACACACACACACACACACACACACACACACACACACACACAAGCTGGATAAAGGTGTGATGAAACAATATTTATCCTTATTATAAGCAAAATGTTCTGCTATTTTTGTCCTCTTCTATTTAAAAAGACTCTGCTTACAGTGAACCAAATTGGAAAACACTGAGCTATGGGAAGAATTCGAATGAGGATGTGTGGGAAGATCTGAAGGACCCAGAGAGGTAGCTGGACTCCCCGAGCCTCCAGTGAGCCCTCCTTGCAGTCGGAGCAGCCCAGCGGCATCCTGTGTCGGGGGGTGGGGGACGTTCCCTCGCTAGAAGGCCCTGTAACTCCCTCCTGACGTGAAGCCAGTTCTTCTGAGTTCTTCGCCATTCACCACCTGACCCCCTCAACCCATGATCCTGTCTCTAAGTCTCTAACCAGAGTCAGATCCCAGCATGGCCCCGGAGGCTGACAATACACTTCCGCCAGGAAGGGGAGGCTTCCATCACAAAGAATCATAGGACTTTGTTACTTTCTAGCAGCAAAATCCTGTGGAATATTTGTGGAAATGAGTTCTGTGCAATAGTTTCAGCAGCCAAGAATCATTCCAATTTTTAGCTTGATTAGTTGACAAAAAAAGAAAACCAGGACAAAAACAAAACTGAATTCAGTAGCAGCTCACATCAAATGAAGCTGATGTGCTAAACATCTTTTGTAAGCAGGTACAGAGGGAATTCTAAGAGCTAGGCATCTTGCAGGGACCTGATCATGCGTCATGTGTCAACCACCAGGACCCGCCCTTGGCAAGACCTTGGAAAATACACTGGTGAGGGGGACCCTGGATTTTTGGGAAGCTCTTTAGCTACTGTTCTCTGAAGGCGAGGATTGCTTATGGGGGTGTCCTTGATTTCAGTGGGGAGCTGAGGGGCGTGGATGCAAACTGGGCATGCCTTCCATGCTAATCAGCACTGTGGTCCCTTCCGAATGGAAGACTAATGCTGCCCTTTGCCCCCTGCCATTGAGAGAGACAACAGGATACTTACTGATACTCCCTCCATGTGCCAATCACCGAATCCTCAGCACTCTGAGGTCACCACTCTCACGACCTCCATTTTACAGGTGAGCAACGTGAGTCACAGAGGTTCAGATCTCCGGGCTACTGAGCTGTGGAGCGAGGGTTCTGTCCCGTGCAGTTCGGTTCCAGAGTCAAGGCCCAACGCTTGATTCTGGAGGCAACCTATGCCCAGAGGTGCATCTGCTATGAAGCGACCGAAACTTACGCTTCAGGGACCCTCTTCTGCACGAGTCCCTTCCCAGGCCCTGGGAGAACCTTAGGAATGGACTCCCATGGTCACGTGTTGCTATAAAATTTGCAAAATAAGATATTTTGGTTGCAATTTGTTAGGACTGCTTTCATTCTGCTGTGACTTCTGGAACTCACATCCCCTGATGTCAGGGGGTGTCGGAAGGGCCGTGGACATTTTGGGGATCGGGCTAAGGTGAAGTTGAGTTGGGGATTCATGTAGCTTAGTTTGGTGGGATGTAACTCTGTGGTTTATAGTCACTCTGCTGACCTGCCTAGTGTCGTGGAACTGACACCAGTGTTCTGGTTTTTAGCTGCGGGGCCAGACGTTCTACCCACCTGTGAAGGTGCACCGTGGAGCCCAAACAGGAAGTAAGTGGGAGATGGAGGGTAACTAGGTCTGAGGTGGAACCAGAGCTCAATAAGGAGCCAAAAGCTATGGGGAAATTCTTCCAGTCATCAGATGCATATAATTAGAAGGAGAAGATTCAGTTGTCATAGATGTGTCATGCTGTTGTGTCAGCTCTGACTCCTGGCAGCTCTATGGATGAGTGTCATCCACAAGGTCTTGTCCTCAATAGCCCTGCTCAGCTCCTGTAGACTCTTATATGCCTTCGGCTTCTTTTATGGAGTCCATCCAGCTCATCTTTGGTCTTTTATAGATGCTTGGTGAAAAATAAAAGTTCTGCCCTAACTGGTTTGGCTCAGTGGATAGAGCCTGCGGACTGAGGGGTCCCAGGTTCGATTCCGGTCAAGGGCATGTACCTTGGTTGCGGGCACATCCCCAGTAGGGGGTGTGCAGGAGGCAGCTGATGGATGTTTCTCTCTCATTGATGTTTCTAACTCTCTATCCCTTTCCCTTCCTCTCTGTAAAAAATCAATAAAATATATTAAAAAAATAAAAGTTCTCCCTGTTAGGCATATGCTTGCTATTATGGCACATATAATTACATGTGCACCATCAACCTTTTTCTTTTTGGTTGCAGCTTCAAACCAGAGTTGATCAGAATCCCTGTGCTGGAAGGGTATAACCTGGGAAGTCTGTGTATGAAGACATATATTTAGTGGAGAATTGTCTGCTGAGACACGCAGGTGGGGAGGGTATATCTAGCAGCCCCCAACGCCCATGGTCAAGGGTTGCTCCTTGAGCTGTAACTTCCTCAAACATTCCAGGGTTTGGTGTGAGGCAGACGGTTGAACCATTTCCTGCAGCAGATCCAGTCCAGGCAGAGAGGGCCCGACAGAAAACCAGTGCTACCCAGTGGCTGTGCTTCCAGATCCCTCCTGACAGCAGCAGCTGGGAGCCAGGTGGGCCGGCAGGGTGGGGAATCCACAAGGTGTCCCATAGGCTGGTCTTTGAGTGTCATCACTTTAAAGATTATATAGGATGAATCCCTGCACAGGAAAGTTGAAATACCCTGAAACCTCACAGTTCACATTGGAAAGAAACTTGATGACACTTTTTAAAAATTTCACCAATCCTAAAAATAAACGGAAAACAACTTTGCTAAACTTTCAATAAAAACAATTAACCAACCATTCCAGAGAAAAGAATAAATGATCTTTTTTTTTTTTTGTACAGAAAATATTTGTCATATAAGAGTATGTAGCCAAAACCTTTGGGAAAAAATTGGGAGATGTGTCAGACATCTGTTGTGAGTGATATTTATCAGCTTTCTTAAAAATTGCAAATTGTTTGGCGTTCATGCCTAATATTAGTCATTTGTACTATTTTTTTGTGAAGTGGCTCCTTCCAAGTTTTCCATCCACCAGCTCTGCAAACTCTGGATGTGCCTCTGCGTGTGCCACACTGGGGAGTCGGAAGGGCTGCGGGCTTTGTGTGGGGCCAGGATGGGAGCAGTGGCCCATCCAGGCGGGAGCACAAACCACTGAACCGCCCAGCACACGTTCTTAAGGGAAATCGCGCCCCTGATGAATTAAGAATTTCCACCACTACACCTGAGATTCTACCAACTGCGCAGAACTGACCTTTTGTAAACCAGCCGAGAATCTTCCCAGCATTTTCAATGTTATTATTTTTTTGAGTAAATGTGCTCAAAGCCTCACCAAATGGCTTATGAAGTCAGTCAGCTGCTTGTTCTGTGTGTGTGGGTGTGTGCACATCTGTGTATACACACATACAGATTTCCATACGTAAACTCATCAGCCTTTGCTTTCCTTTGTGTGTGAATATAGCTTTTTAAAAAAATTAATTTTTTTCTAAATATATTTTTATTGATTCCAGAGATGAAGGGAGAGGGAGAGATAGAAACATCACTGATGAGAGAGAATCATTGATCAGCGGCCTCCTGCACGCCCCCACTGGGGATCGAGCCCGCAAGCTGGTTATGTACCATTGACCAGAATTGAACCCGGGACCCCCCAGTCTGAGGCTGATGCTCTATCCACTGAGCCAAACTGGCCAGGGCAAAATTACATTTGTTTTATTTATTTTAAAGAAAGAAGGGGAGAGAGAGAGAGAGAGAGAGAGAGAGACATTGATTTGTTGTTCATTGGTTGATTCTTATATGTGCCCTGACTGGGGGTTGAACCCACAACCTTGACATTATCTGGAAGATGCTCTGACCAACTGAACCACTGGCCAGGGCCCAAATATATCTTTTTAAAAATTCGCGCCCAAAGATATATATATTAAGAATTGATTTTTAGAGAGAGAGGAAGGGAGAGAGAGTGAAACATCAGTTGTCTCCTGTATGCGTCTTGACCAGGAATTGAACCCTTAACCTTTTGGTATATAGGACGATGCTCCAACCAACTGAGCCACCTGGCTGGGGCCTGAATATTTCTTTTAGTTCGAGTGCACCTTTCTAAGGAGAGTATCTTAACAGAGTGTAAGGTGCAGAGTCAGCTCTCAACCAATAACTTTGTAAGTGACAATTTGCTGAACCAAATGTAGGCATTAATTCTCAGATTCCCTCAGATTCAGAAGGCAGCTTTTTTTTTATTTTCCTCATTGATTATGAGTTTCTTCCTAGCTTAGTTTGATATTAATTTGCTAGGACTTTATTTCACAAGAAAAGGTATCCCACAGTGAAGAATTATGAAAACATGGTCAAATGGTTGCAATTCTCTTCTATTTCATCCACTTTTAACAAACGCTTAACTGGGGAGCTTGTCAGACAGCTAACCACACTCACCTATGAAATGCCCCCTTTCTTGCACCTGTGGCGATTGAAATGTCACCTTTGAAATCAGCATGGGGTATCATTTTCTAAAAGGCCCATGTCTTCACTATGAGGGGATTGAAATACCTCTTGACTACAACATGAATAGAATGAAATGTATGTGGTTCAATTCATAAATGCGTTTTTGATGTGTCTTAATGTGTTTCCTGTTCCAAGGCATTTCTTCTCTGGAGGCGTAACCGATGTGAATTGGTAATCACTGGAAAGCTCTTAAAGTCTAGCTACCTTCTACTCCAGGTGGCTCGGTTGTTTGGAGCATTGTCCGGGATACCAAAAGAATTTCCGGTTTGATTTCCGGGCAGGGCACATTCTTAGGTTTCGGGTTCAATCCCTGATCCCCAGTCAGGGCGTGTAAGGGAGGCACCCAATCAATGTTTGTTCTCTCTCTCTCTCTCTCTCTCTCTCTCTCTCTCTCTCTCTCTCCCCTTCTTCTCGCTCTAAAACTTCAATTAAAAAAGTCTATTTAGTTTCTGAACCGATTTCAGAAATAAAAGGAATGGATTTAGGAGCTCTTTTGAAGGGTCTCCATGATAACTGGGACTTTGTTAACGAGATTGTGTAGGTACCACCTTTGTTTAACCAGGTTACCTATCTGGTGTAGATCAGGGGTTGGCAATTGTTTTCCATAAAGGGCTAATAGTGAGCCTTTTAGGCTTTTCAGGTCACCTGTGGTCTCTGCTCCTTTTCCTCTCCCCCTCTCTTCCACATTTCCTTCCCTGCCCCCTCCTCCCTTTGTTCTTTCCGTTAAAAATGTACAAACACTTTTAGCACTAGGGCTGTGCAACAACAGTCTGCAGAACGAATGTGACCGCTGATGTAGGTCATTGTATTGATGTAGTCAGGGTAGGTTGGGTTATGCTACAGTAACAACTCTAAAACTTGGGAATGGCAGTGGCTTACCACATTTAATATTATTTTACGTTTGCCCACTCAGGTGGCCCTGCTCCGTGCTCAGCCCTTCCACCTGCATCAGGATGGGGCTGGCACTGGGGTGGGGCGAGAGGCCCCTAGGGCACAACATTTAAGGAGGCTCTGTCTCTGAAGGGAAAGGGAGGGCCCTGGAATCACATGAGCCATATATATATATATATATATATATATATATATATATATATATATATATGTATATATATGACTTTATATTTTAGAACAGTTTTAGATTACAGAGAAATTGAGAAAATAGCACAGAAACTTCTCATAATCCCTGCACCCCGTTCCCCCATATTGTCAACCTCTTGCGTTAGGATGGTACATTTATGTCAGTTAATGAACCAATATTGATGCATTAGCTAAAGCTTGCACTTTATTCCGATTGCCCTAGTTTTACCTAATGTCCTTTTATAAAATGCCAGGATCTCAGCCAGGATCCCACATCACATTTAGTGGTCACATCTCCTCAGGCCCCTCCTGGATGGAATATTTCTCAGACTTTCTTTGTCTTTGATGACCTGGAGAGTTTTGAGGTGTACTGCTCGGGGATTTTGTAGAATGCACACCCCCCCCCCCCCACAGAGGAATTTGTCCATGCCCCACCTAAGCATCTCTAAAATCCTGATGCCCCCCCTGTGACACATAATTCTTATTATTCAAAAAGTGACTTCCTATTCATATGGAGGAAGCCTAAAAGGCCATTATCTTGGTCTAAACAAGCTTCCAAAGAACATGGCATCCATGAAAGAGAAAAATAAAAGAACAAAAGGACAGTTGAAGTGCTGAGGAAGAAATCACAAAGAAATTGTAAAAAAAAAAATAATATGAAGTGATATGAAAAAATAGCAAATAAAGTTTCAAAACATATAATAGAGAACTGAAATGCATAAATGTGTCACAATATATACCTATATACTGTATACGAGCCCCGAGAACCATAAGAAATGTAAAACATTCACTGTTGTTAACTCATTCTCAAATTGCCCCCCTTAAAAATCAAATTGCCCCATGTTGGGAACCACTGGTTTAGACGGTGTCTATGCATGTTTTTGGGAGGAAGACCACAAAGATAAGGTGCTATTTTTGTCTCATCATATCAACGTGCTTTGTCACTGTGGATGTTGACCTTGACCATTTAGCTGAGGTTGTGTTGGTCAGGTATCTCCACTGAAAAGCTAGACTTCTCCCCACTTTCCCGTGTGATACTCTTTGGAAAGGGTTGCTATGTGCAGCCCACACATAGGGGGTGGGGGTTATGTTCTTTCTCCTTCAGGGCAGAAGATCTGCATAAATTATTTGAAATTCTTATGCAAGGAGGCTTGTCTTGCACTTATTAACTTATTCAATAATTTATATAAGTATGGACTCATATTTATTTTACACTTTATAATCCAACTAGAGGCCTGGTGCACAACATTGTGCACTGGCAGTTGGGGGGGTGGGGAGGTCCCTCAGCCCGGCCTGCGCCCTCTTGCAGTCCGGAAGCCCTCAGGGGATGTCCGCCTGCTGACCTGGGATCAGGCCTAAGCTGGCAGTCAGACATCACTCTCGCAGTCTGGGACCCCTCGCTCCTTACCACCCGCCTGCAGCGGAGAGGCTCCTGCCACTGCCGCTGTGCTCGCCAGCCATGAGCCTGGCTCAGGGCTTCTGGTTGAGCAGAGCTCCCCCTGTGGGAGCGCACTGACCACCAGGGGGCAGCTCCTGCATTGAGCGTCTGCACCCTGGTGGTCAGTGTGTGTCATAGCAACCAGTCATTCTGCTGTTCGGTCGATTTGCATATTGGCCTTTTATTATATAGGACACTTCTTTATTGATCCTGTGGCTCGAATTGTTCCAGCTTTGGTCACTGGGAGTGTTTCAGTGGCTCCCGTGTCCCTTTGACTTAAGTAAACACTTCTTACTTTTTGGCACAATAAGACTCTTGGGCTTGCGTTTTCTGCACTAGTCCCAGAATTAGCCATTTCTCCCAGGTTCCTTTTACTGGTGAAACCAGGATTTGGGTGTTAGGTGTGCTTGCTGCGATGGGGCTTTTGCTTCTGCCTGGCATGTGTTTTAAGGGCTAGGTGTGGGAAGAGCTTCAAAGTGTGGTCCACAGACTAGAAGCATCATCCTAATATGAGAGCTTCCAGACCTACTGAGTTCATATCTACATTTTAAAAGGTTGCTAGGCAGTTTGCACAGACTTCAGGTTTGAGCAGCACTGCCCAGAACTCAGTCCTGTGGCCCCCCACTTCAAAGGACGCTAGAAATGGGGGCCCCAGAGGAGGAAATAGCGTGGCGAACATACTGTGTTGTCTCTACAGCTGTGCCCTCCAGTATTTACTTAGTATTTATTGGCTATTTGCTCAGATGACTTATGCTTTAAAAAGCTATTTTGTTTTTGTTCTTGCTCTTCCATTGTATTCTTTTTCATATAAAACAGTCATTTATTGAAATACATATAGAGTACCTGTTACATTTCTGGTGTTTTTCTGAGTGCGAGGGATGCAAAATGCCTTCACGCAGCTTACAATTCACATGGGGGCAGAGGGTACCAAGAAAGAATATGTCTGTGTTGGGTGTGGCAACTGCAATGAAAAAAGGAAGGCCTGGCAAGGGGTAGAGTGGTGGCGGGACTAGGGAAGGTTGCCGATGGAAATAGGATGGCCAGCTCATCCAAGTAGAGATCCGAATGAAGTAAGCAAGTGAGGCCTGTGGCTCTTTGGGGATATTCCAGGCAAAGGAAGCACAAGTAGTTTCTTCAAAAGCCAAGACATATTCAGATTAAAATTTGAAATCTCAGCTCCAAAGTCAGGTATCAAAATATTCAGGTGTTGACAACTTTTGGGCCTTGGACTGACATATGGCTCCTGCTATGTTATTACAACTCCTTTTGTCAGAAGGGATGTGACGTGCCGATGCTCATTTTATAAGATGTGAAAGAACATATTTCAGCTGTTTCCAAGTTTTTTTTGATCTTAGGACTCTTTTATGATATTTATTTATTTATATATTTTTTTTGTTAATCCTCACCCGAGGATATTTTTCCGTTGATCTTTTAGAGAGAGTGGAAGATAGAGGGAAAGACAGAGAGACACATCGATGTGCGAGAAACACGTAAGATTGGTTGCCTCCTGCACGTGCCCTGACTAGGACCTGGGCTGGGGAGAAGCCTGCAACTAAGGTACGTGCCCTTGACCGGAATTGAACTTGGGACCATTTGGTCTGCAGGCCAGCACTCTATCCACTGAGCCAAACCGGCTAGGGCAGGACTCTTTTACACTCTTGAGAATGATTGAGGACCCCAAATAGCTTTTGCTTGTTAGGCTTACATCTATAGATATTTACTACATTACAGATTAAATCTAGGAAAATGTAAACATTTATTTATTAATTCATTTAAAAATAAGATGAATAAATCTAGTGCGTATTAACATAAACATAATTTCTATGAAAATACATGTATTTTTGAAAACGAGAACAATTTAGTGAGAATAGTGGCATCGTTGCATGTTTGCATATCTCCTAATCGCAGCCAGCTAGACCGGACTCTCTTATCTGCTTCTGCATCGAGGCTGTTGCAATATCACATGTCTTGTAGCATTTGGAAAACTGTTCTAAACCCGGAGAGTAAAAAGGCAAGTAATAGTTTAGCATTATTACAAAACAGGTATGACTTCGTGGGCCCTGTTAGAGTCTCAGAGACCTCCAGGGGTCCCCAAAGCACAGTTTGAGAACCTGTCCTTTACCAGAGTCCAGCTCCACCACTCCACTTGGCTGGGCGAGTTATTGAACTTTTTGGTACCTGTATTTCCTCATCTTTAAAATGGACTGAGTAACAAATAACAATTGATGTGACTCATTTAGACTCATGCCTGGCACCAAAAATCCTCCAGAGTCGTTACTATAGTTTTTGTTTTTTGAAAAGATTTTTTTATTGATTTTTTTAGAGAGTGAGAGGAAGGGAGAGGAAGAAACATCAATGTGAGAGCAATACATCAATAGGCTGCCTCCCATGTGCACCCTGACTGGGGGATCAAACCCACAACCTAAGTATGTGCTCTGACTGGGAATTAAACCGGAAACCTTTTGGTGCACAGGATGACACCCAACTGAGCCACACGGTCCAGGGCTCGTTACTATGATTGTTAAATAGACATAGACTTTATGATTATTTCTGAGTTGTGAGAGAATATTATTCACATATTAGAGACCTGGTGCACGAATTCATGCATGGGTGGGGTCTGGCTGGCCCACCCCAATCGGGACCTATCAGGCGGGCTGGCGGGGATGAGGAAGGTTGGCAGGCTGGCCTCACCCCCAATCAGGGTCAGGGGGAAGGCCAATTGGGGGCAGGGCTGACTGGGGGAGGGGCTGCAGGCAGTTGGCCGGCCAGCCCCACCCCCTGGTTGAACTCCTGGTGGGTCAAACTCCCACCCGAGGGGACAATTTGCATATTAGCATTTTATTTTATAGGATAGGATTAGAGTCTATGTTAATTCCTTTGTCAGGAATGCAACTGCCCCCTCCCGAATGCCCCTTAAATCCTCTTGTTATGGAAAAATAAGGTGTGGGGTGACTTACACGTGGCTGTTTTCAATTTGGAAAAGATTTCCGTCCTTTCCAATATTTTAAGCTTCATTAACATTTAGTTTTCACACTGATAATCTCTTTGTGGTCAAGACTGAGGAAAAATATGTCTTCCCACTCCCCAGGATGAATCATTCCTGTCTGAAGCTGGTCTCCAAAGACGGACAGATCTCATTTGCTGTTTCCTCTCACCATTGATCTGCATCCCTGAGAAGTCCAGGAAGAAAACTGCCTTTGGCCACTGTAATCATTTCTTAGGGGCCACTGACCTTGATGCCTCTTTTATGTGTCACTATTTTGCATATGTATTCTAATCGTCATAAAAAGTCGAGTGAATTCACACTGCCGAGCAAGGACATTGTCACAGACCCATGGAATGTCGACTTATGTTTTCGCGTTCACATTGTAACGATTCTCTCTTAACGCAGGATGCGTTCCTATTCCGCTGTTGTGCTTCGCCCTGTCAGTTAAGAGGGAACAGCTTTGCATTACTTAAGCAACAGATGTGCTTTGCATGCAAAGTCGGGAAGTCTTGCAGGAACGACCTTCCATGTAAAAGAACTTCAAAGGACAATAATAACAGGTTAATCCAAGAAGCATTAGCAGCCTCCTCCTCACGCAGCCTGAACAGGGAAGCACTTATGCAACGAGTGAGTTTACCATAGTAAATAATCCACTGACATTTGTAAGAAGCATTCCTATTGGAGCCTGGACCACAGATTATGTTGCATGTTAAACTATAAATAGGGCGAATCACGGAGCCAGGCCCGGGTCTAAAATGCTATGGAAAGTAATGAGCCCTGTCGGGGTGAGATGGGCGTTACGCGTCCTCTCGACACGAGTGTCCAGTTGCCCGGCTCGGGTTCCCTATAGGCCCTGGAAACTTGATGATTCATCTCACTTTCCAGCCTGACTCTCCGGGGTGGTTAAAAAAAGAGAGGGCATGGTTCTCTTGGGGAAAAAACGATCGGAGGCTGAATTCGTAAATGCTACAGAGGGATGTGGATTGCATCTCGCTGTAAGTGAAGGGAGAAAACAGCTTTCTCCATAAGGGGCTGGCAGCTCCTTGCAGCCTCGGCGATTGGAAGAGTTTCGATCAGAAAATCACACCCTGCTCCAGGCTGTCTTTGCCGAGAAGGTCTGTGCGTTTAGTGTTTCCTTCAGGCCTCACATTAGGTGCAGCCAGGATGAAGCCCGGAGGGGAAAGGTTATGATGACACAGTCTTTACACAGAGGAGACTTCCTGAGCCCACAGGTTTGGCGGAAGCACACACGAGGGGCTCAGTTTCAGGCCCAAAGAAGAGGGAGTGAGGAGAGGAGAGGCCAGGAGGACCAGAATTTGTGGGGCTCACCCAGGCAAAGCCAAGGGAGGGGCTGCCTTTCCAGGATGTCTGAAGGACCCGGAGATTCTCACTGGCCCCATTCCTGAAATTCCTGTGTGTGAGCACATATTCGTCCATTCAGCTCACTCATTCAACATTTCCTATGACCCATGGATTGTTCTAGAAATGTAAAGATACCAGAAACAGAAAGAGAAAGGTTGTATTTCCTGTTTCATGTTCATAGTCTAGTGGTGTTGAAAGAGAGACATGAAAACAAATGATGATTGTCATTGTTTGGGCTGCTATGACAAAGTATCATAGATAGGCTGGAATAAACAATAGACATTTCTTTCTCACAGTCTGGAGGCCGGAAGTCCCAGATCAAGGTGACCACAGATTTGGTCTGGTGAGGCTTCTCTTGAGAGAGAGAGAGAGAGAGAGAGAGAGAGAGAGAGAGAGAGAGAAAAGCTCTGGTGTCTCCCCTCTTATAAAGGACACCAGTCCAATCATGGGTATGAAAAGTTTCAAGTGTTCAATTCACGATGCAACTAAGAGAGGCATGTTCATGTATGCTGATAACCAGGGTGTTATGGTCTGGGTCCCCCCCAAATTCATGTTGATTAGGCAGAGCCTTCATGAATGGGTTCCTATGAAAGAGGCTCCAGAGAGAGCCCTTTCCCCTTCTGCCATGTGAGGACACAGCGAGACGTTCACGACTGTGAAGCAGGAAGAGGGTCCTCACCAGGAGGGGACCATGCCTTGATCTTGGACTTCCAGCCTCCAGAACTGAGAAATCCATTTCTGTGTTTGTAAGCTGCCCGGTCTGTGGCATTTCGTTATAGCAGCCAGACCAGGTTAAGACACAGGGGGACATCAGTGACAATGGCCTGTGCAGCCCCTCGAGCCTGGGAGGTTCTGTGTGTGGCAAAGCCCTTCCCCACCAGCTGGTCCACAAAACCCCCAGCTTCCTTTGCAATCTGGCCACTATTCTTCCCAAAGCGATGGAAGGGAGACTGCATGCAATATTAATGACCTCCACTGATACAGCTTCACAGAAAAGAATAGAAAGGATGACAGCAAAATCATGATAAAGGGTCCTTTCTCTGCTGGAAGACCACCTCCCAAACTTTGCTAGGGCTAACACGGCCCTGGGCTGTGGCTGCCGGACTGTTTCTTCTCTCCCATGGACTCTTCCTGGGATGTGCAGATGGCTGAGTGTGATCAGCTACAGGGAGTTCCTGTTTTCTGCATGGTTACGATGACCTATCTATGTTGCTGGGTCAGGGCATGGCTGGAATTCACACACAGTGTCTGATCAGAGGATCAGCCTTGAATCTCTGAAGCTGCATTGGGACCCAGCATCTCTCTGAGACTGTTCAAGGTGCTGACTGTTTAAGAGTTCCCTTCCCATTGTCTAAGGGCATCTGCTTGAGGGCGGAGGGGTGCTGGGTGGCAGGTGTGGGTTGAAATACAGATTTCCAAGTAGGAAATCTCAGGGTGCCCAGGGCCCTGCCCTACCAAGGCCAGAACCCGGATGACTGAAGCAGTGGCTGGGGAGGGTCACCTAGTGTCCTGCTCCGGGCTTGACCCTGGTGCACCAGATGTTCTGCTCATCACTGCTGCGCTGCCACTCTGGCCCCCCTGAGCCGCTCCCGCCAGAAAGGAGGTGAGAGTGGGATCAGCCTTTCCCAGGAAGCCCTGACCCACTAATCTCTCCCTTTGGGATGGATGATGACAGGAACACTTCTTGCCTCTAAGAGTTCTCATCTCAGAATAAAACCCAGATTTCCTGCCCCAGCCTCCAGGGTCCTGCAGGCTGCAGTGCCTGCAGGCCTTCCTTCTGCCACTCCCTGCACTGCATCACTCCCACCAGCCTTGCTGGCTTCCTTGCTGACCCTGGGACAGGACAGGTGTGATCCTGCCTCTGGGCGTCTGTGTCCACTCCTTCTGGGTTGTTTGCAAGCCTTGCTCATTCAAGTGCTCCATTCAAGCATCTACTCAGTCTTATCAGAGACCCCTCCCCCTAGAACCACCCCCCCCCCCACACACACACTCCTTCTCTCTGTGCCTCTCATCTACCCCCTTCCTGGCTTTATTTTCCTAGCACTTCCTATGCCTGATATATGTTGTATCTTTGAGATCATAGTCTAAGTGTCTCTCTCCCATCACCCAAAAGCAAGGTTTTGGGAGCAGTGACTTGGTGTCCCCAGTGCCTAGAACAGTGCATGGCATGTGACAGGGACAGCCGAAAATATTTTGGGATGCTTGTTGGCTGGGTGAGGACAGTTTTCTAAAAGAAAATACTGTACCTCACTGTGTGTGTCTGTGTGCTCAGCCTCCACTCCCCCGGCAGCCCACGGCCGCGGAGCCTCGCCCTTGGCTGGGTGATGACTTCTTACATTCATTCGGCTCTTTTCAGCCCTGTTTGCCTTTCTGAAGCCATTTCTGCCATGAAAAGAGGATTATGGACTTTGGAGCCAGCAAGGTTTGGCTATCACCCCGTTTCACCACTTAATAGCTATGCAGTCCTGGCCAGTTATTTCACCTCGCGGGACCACACCTTCCATGGGAGTTAAATTAGGATACAGATGGCTCGCTCATGGGAATTTTCCAGGCACTTGAAGTCAGAGACTCCTGGGGCAGGGCTGGGTCCACCATCAGAGCTCAATACATGTCCATCCCATCGCTTTCTTCCTTCCCCTTGGCATGCCTGGGGCTCTTCCTCATCCTCGTTCCTAGTCCTTTCTTTGTTTCTTTGTGTCCCTTGCACAGTTTTCTTAACCTTTCTCCCCACCGCCCGCCTACTGCTGTTCTCCCCGGTCCTGTGGCCAGGCGACCGCTGACTTGTGTGTTCTGGAGGCTGCAGGTCACAGCTTCCTGCTTCTCACATCTCTCCCGGCGAATGTTCCACACAGAGCAGATTGAGTTGATGTGACGTGCACTCTCCTTTCCTCCGTCAGAAAACGCCAGCCTCCTGGTGTAGACTGTCCTGTCCCATTGCGTTCCCAACATCAGCATTGGCTTGTCAGAGACCCATGGCCCAGCACCTGGGGCGGCACACACAGTGTGGGCTTCTGGGGAGGAGAAGCCCCTGGAGCGGCCTCCCCAGCGCAGAGTAGGAGACAGGGACCTTGACTTTGTCTCGAAGTAAAGACAGCAGAGCCTGCCTGCTGTCCCCTCACAACAACCTCCCTTCTTCTGTTCAGTGCAGAGCCCCCAGGCTGAACTGAAGCAAGTGACGGCCAAGCTCTACACTGAGGTGTGGCTATGCAACCAAGCCCCGTGATGTGCACAGAAGTGATGTGTGTGGCTTCTGGGTTGTGCCCTTAAAGCAGTGGTTCTCAACCTTCTGGCCCTTTAAATACAGTTCCTCATGTTGTGACCCAACCGTAAAATTATTTTCGTTGCTATTTCATAATTGTAATGTTGCTCCTGTTATGAATTGTAATGTAAATATCTGATATGCAGGATGGTCTTAGGTGACCCCTGTCGCCTGTGAAAGGGTCGTTTGACCGCCAAAGGGGTCGCGACCCACAGGTTGAGAACCGCCGCCTTAAAGGGAGAAGGGCCTCGCTCAGTCGCCCCCCCTTCCTGTAGGCTGGAATGTTGACATGATGGCTGGCGCTCCAGCAGTCATCTTGACTACAAAAGAGAAGCTGCAGGCTGAGAACCCGGAAGCACAAGACCGAAGGGGCCTATGCTCCCAGCACCCAGGGGAGAAGTAAGGGACTGCTTGCATGTCACCTGCTCCATGGGGGAAACAGCCTGTTTTGCTGACGTCTCTGTGGTTTTGGCCTTTGTTACAGCAGCTAAAGCCTAACTAATCCAGAGAGAAAGGGTATTTTGTTCCCAGGAGGGATGGACACTTCCATCCATAGGGGAACCATCTGAGGAGGTGGTTATAACTTAATGGAATAAGCTCAGACATTGATATTGAAGGACTGCTTTGGCATCGCCACATATAATTGTTGGGCAAGTTTTAACTGTCTCCGTGCCTCAGTTTCCTCATCTGTACAACAACAATAATAATGAAAGACATAATGGTACCAACCTCTATCTGACATTTTATGGAGCATGTAGCTCGGTTTAGGAGCCACATAGTGTTTGGGTTAAGTGAAATACTAGAGTAAATCTAATACCACCGTTAATTACTTTACACTTTACTATACACACAAGTATTATTATTTGACTCTTCCCATCCTGACTTCTTGTTTACTGCTGATGGGCACTGACTGCTCCTGAGGCTTGCTTTGAATCCCACAAGAGACCTGCTTCAAAATGTAGCACATACGCAATATTTCATGAATGCTTGTGAAAGGCATAGCTTATTTGTGAGTGGGACACTTAACAGAACGACATTGTATCTTGATTTTAAAAAATTTAAGTGTGTTATATACATAACATAAAATTTACCATGTTGGCTATTTTTAATTGTATAATTTAGTGACATTAAGTACATCCACATTGTTGTGCAACCATCACCACTCTTCATTTCCAGAGGTGGTCATCATCCTAAATAGAAATTCAATGCCCACTAAGTAAAAACTCCCATTTCCCCCCTCCTCCTAGCCTCTGATAAACTCTATTCTACTTTCTCTCTCTATGAATTTGCCTGTTCTAGGTACCCAACTAAGTGGACTGCTGAAGTTATTTGTCGTTTTGTATCTGGCTTATTTCACTTAGCATGTTTTCAAGGTCATCCACGTTGTAGCCTGTGTCTGAACGTCATTCCTTGTTAGAGCTGAATAATATTCCACTGTACTGTTGTACCGCCTTTGCTTATCCACTCGTACATGGATGAACACGTGGGTTGCTTCCATCTTTTGGCTGTTGTGAATAATGCTGCTACCAACGTGGGTGTGCAAGTCCTCGATGTGCCGTTAACGCAGAATTTGACTTCACATCTGTGTGGACACCGGGCTTCCTCTGAGGGGGTGCCGCACGGGGACCTGCCTGCAGTGTTTCCCTTGGAGGCAAGCTCAGAGTGTCCCAAATGCCTAGACACAACAGCTGGTCCCTGGCACAGCGGTGAGAAAGTTCGCAGTGTGCTGCCATCTCCTTATGTTGCACGGAAGGACTCCAGGGACAGAGAGGACACAGGGAGGGTGACATTGGTGTGCAGGGGCCCAATGTGCCCTGGTGCAAATGCACTTCTCTGTCCGCTCCTGGATGTAACAGATCCAACCTGACCTCGGCTGGTGGGTAGGAAGGGGCGCCTCCCCTCGCCCAACAGTCAGGTTGGCGCCTTGGGGCCGACGCCAGGTGCCCCTGCCCTGTGGCTGCGACGCCTCGTGTGTTTGGCTGATAATCCTTCGGTCTCCGTCCTGGCTCCCTGTTGTAGAAGCGGGAGCTGACGACTTTGAAGCTGTGGTCCAGTGAAGCATGCCCGAGGAATGCGGCCATTACTCCAACTTCTGAGAAATGCAATCAGAGGATTCTCACTGAGATCATCTAGCGCCAGAGACACGGCTCCCTGGGCCTGCAGCTTTGACACGGGCTGCCAGTGAATTTTCGAGTGCGTGTCAACAGAGAAACCAGTGCGTGGCCCTGGCGTGGGTCACGTTGATCCTGCAGTCGGTGAGATCGGATTCCAGGATGATGGGGTTGTGACCGTCGCGAAGGTTCGCACAAAGTCAGATGAGGACAGCACCGGCAGGTGCTCGCCTGTGTCCTTGGCTTTGGGATCGGTCCCTTTGTGTTTCAACCATTCAGTAAACATTCAGATCCTTGCATGTATCATGGTTATGAACTTCCCGGTTTCACTGCTCACTAGACTGAGTAAAAGGCCTAATAGGATTCACCAAGAAAATTAAGAATGTTGAGCTGTGTTGGGAAAAACAGGACTTACATATAATTTTTTGGTTAGCTGCAGAAGTGAAAGCATGTATGGACGAGAATGACTTCAAACCCACTGGCCAGGGTCCAAAGAACTCATTTATTTTGTTTGTTGGGTTTCTAAAAAATTAACTAGTTTTTTCTCTCTCTTTTTTTTTTAAATTGAAAAAGAAATATATGCACGTTGCCTTAGCCCAGCAAATAGAAACTGAAGGAAAGCTTGAGGCTGCTGGTTAACTGAGGGGGGGAGGTACAGCGACCAGGTGGCCAGCCTGCGGAACAGGGAGGCAGGGGAGGATGGGAAATGATTGTAAGGTGGTGTGTTACTTCCAAAAGGCGTCAACGTAGGTTGTCTCATCAGATCCGCTGCCCATTTTTTAATGAGATTGTTTGTTTGCTTTTTTGCTGTTGAGTTGTATGCATTCTTTATAGATTTTGAATGGTGATGGGCGTAACAGGGCTTGTGACCACTGTAGTGGAAACAGATGTTGGATTACAATGCTGTCCACCTGAAACTGATAGAATAAAAGAATTTTTTTTAAAAAGATGTCCCTGTGCTGTAAAACTAGTAAGAGACTTAGTTCCTTTTAAAAAAGATTTACCTACATCTCAAAGGGAGAGAGAAAAGACAGACAATTATGAGTTTTTCTCAAGGAATTGCTCTAAGAAAAAAAGGGAGGAAAGGTATTTTTTCCCCCCTTTTTACACCAGGAAAATTCCACTTTTTAGTATCTGTATTTAACCTTTACAGAAAAGGCTATAAAATGTAACACAACTTCAATAAAAACCACAATAAAAATTTTTTAAAATATATTTTTATGGTTGATAGTATTACAGATATCTCCCATTTCCCCTCCCCTTTGCCCCCCTCCTCCCAGCCCATACCCACCCCTCCAAGTCTTCACTATCCAATTGCCTGTGTCCATGGGCTATGCATATACTAGTAAGTATATAAGTTCTTGGTTTATCTCTCCCCCCCCCCCCCAGTCCCACCACAATAAAAATGTTTGATGGAGAAAAAAGAGGTTGCTTGTGTTCTCTTCTTCAAAGGGCAATTCCGTTTCTACCATGTGAGCTCTTAAATATAGAGTTTCTCATGCTACTGCTAACATGTCAGTGGCTCGGGCTCTATTTCTGTCCTCTCCTTCCTCCCTCCATCCCTCTTCCCCGTTTCCCTTCCTTTGCTCTTTTGCAAATTTGTGTTGAAGGGGCTTGTTGCAGGCTGGGGCAAAGAAGAACTCAGGGCTTCCCAGCACGGTTTCTCCCTGTGTTGTGGTTCCTCTCTTTGTTGAACGCACCAGATCCTAGTGGATATGAAGGAATGTGCTTTCCTGCTGGTTCCCTTGGTAAGAGCACCGCATGGAACTAGCAGATGCCTCTCGGGGAGGAGAAGCTGTTGTGGGAACAGGAAATGCGGGTAATTGGCAAGCTTCCTGGTGTCTGAAATCCTGCCTCCACCGAGTGCAGCTTTTCCCTGTGCAGCTGTGGCTCCCAGCGAGCAGGCTCTGTCCTTGGGGAATTGGAAACACATTGATCTGGGCTGTAGACGCTGATGGCTCCAGACAGTCCAATGGCCCATGTCAAGTGAGAGTTGGGTTCGTGGGGCTGGGGTGGTGAGCGAGCCAGCTTTTGGCTCTGCTGTTGCTTAGCTGTCACCCAGCTTTTCATGGCGAGATAAGTGGGCAGGTGCCCCCCATCCTCAGGCCCAGGAAACACAGGGGAGCCAGAGTCAGGGCCTGTCTGCTTTGCTCGACTGCAGGCTGCCTGAGGACAGGGGAGTGGGTGTTACTTCTGGATTTCCCACCGCCCCTGGCACAGTGTTCTCCCAGGAGGCAAGGTGCCTGGTTCAGGGAAGCAGCAGCTTGGCTGCATCCTTGACCCTCTCTTTTCCAGCTCATTCTCAGGGGAGCTCAGAGGGCTTGGAGCAGGCAACAAGGCCATCCATTTCCCAGGGTCTCTGCGGAGAGCAGACCCAGGGGTACCTTCTCCTGGGTGTCTGGAGGCTGAAGGGGAGAGAGCTGCTTGTCCTGGGGGCCTGGGAAAGCACTGACATTTCCTAGCTGTCCAGGAGGCCGGCCCTGGAGCCCTGTTGCCTACATGACTTCCACCTGGCGATCCGCACGAGCGGGCGGGCGGGAAGGCCCCTCCTGAGCCTCAGGTGCGTGGTGCTGATTTGCTGGCTGCTGCTGAAGGCCCACCTTCAACCCTTTATTGGTTCGCTCGAGTTCCCGAGCCCCCGACAGTGGACTTGTCTGCCTGCAAGGCTGGGGCGAGAGCACGCCACACAGAACCACGACAGGCGAAGAAAGACCCTCTGCCACCGGGTACAAAAGCCAAGCGGGTCATCAGGCCCAGGGGACTCGCCACAGCCCAGCGCTTGCCACAGACAAGGTAGGAAAGGACTTCAACCAGAAAACTTCTTGAGGAGGTGACACAGAGCTTTAAAAAGGCTTTCTGGAACGAATGAACTATGGTTTTTTGAAGAAATGCAATAGATGCATTTTGACACCTTTTGATTGAATTTCTTGGGGTGACATTGGTTAGTAAAGTTATACAGGTTTCAGGGGTGCCATTCTATAATACATCGTCTGTATATTGAATTGTGTGTTCACCATTTACTACTGAAAAGAAAAGCTTATCTGAGTACCATGGTGACTGAGACGGTCTCTGAGGGGTTTGCAGTCTGCGGAAGAAAAGAGACGTAAATAACTAGACAGAGGATGGCGTGAGAGCTCATCCGAAGTAGGAATACAGTGTTTTGCATGTAAGAAGGCAGGTGCGAGAAGGTGCGGATGGAGTGCTGTTCCAGGGGGTCGCTGGACAGGAGGGTGTCAGCTGGGGAGGAGGAGGACGGGGACGCTGGGCTGGGGGCACAGACCCGTGGGGCTGAGGACGACATGGGCAATGAGGTCAGAAAGTGGCTTGGAGTCACATCACAGAGCACCTTGTTTGCCACGTTAAGAAACCTGGCGGCCGTGGAGGTTACACCTGTTAGCCACCCCGAGGGCTTCCGCAGGTGTGGAAGCAGAAGGGCGGGCTCCGGCCTGGCATATCCCTCACAGCTGTGAGACCTGGGAGGCCTCTTGCGTCCTACCCTTGGGGAATGGCATTGCTGATGGGAAAGAAATGGTGTAAGAGCTAGAGCAGCGGTTCTCAACCTGTGGGTCGCGACCCCTTTGGCGGTCGAACGGCCCTTTCACAGGGGTCGCCTAAGACCATCCTGCATACCAGATATTTACATAACGATTCCTAACAGTAGCAACATTACAGTTATGAAGTAGCAACGAAAATAATGTTATGGTTGGGTCACAACATGAGGAACTGTATTGAAAGAGCCAGAAGGTTGAGAACCACTGGACTAGAGTAATGTAGGTAAGGGCGTTTGCTCGGTCACGGTCTCTCGCTGTAGGTCTGCTGTTGGAATAAACAGGCCAGAGAGAGGCCTGGTATGTGATCTCCATTTCAAAGTGGAGAGATTTGAGGCTGAAAGAGTTTGACTAGCTTGTCTAAGCTGCCTGAGCAAATGAGACTTCCAGTCTGGAGCTGAGCCCAGAGCCCACGTTCTCGCCTTTCAAATACACTGCTCCGCGGAGAAAGGCCCAGCCGGGGAGGGGCTGTCTAAAAGGGCGGTGTCGCTGCCCTCAGGGAGGTGACCATCTGGCCTCTTTAACACGGGAAGTTGGGCTTCGGAGCAAAAGCTGCCACAGTGCTGTGGTGCTAGCAGGCTCAGAGGAGAAGCAGGCCCTGTGAGAGGCCACAGTCTGGGGGGCTTCCTGGAGGAAGCGGGACTCCCCGTGGACTTTGTTGAAGAGGGAATCCATGATGGGGAATGCTGGGAGGGGCTGCCCAGCATCCCTCTTAGGAATGAGGAGCTTACCGCCCCAGCTGTTGGCCATGCTCCGGGAAGATGGCCTACAGCTGATGGCCCCCTGGGCATTGCCTCAGCTAACACTGCCTCACTCAGGTCCCACCTCCTTCCACGGGAGCCCACGCCCAGTGACTGACCAAGGCCAGGTGACAGGCCTGGTCTTCCTACCCAACTTGGGACAACTCTGAGGGTGATCTCAGCCCTTAAGCTCCCCCATGGGGTCAGCTGAGGTCCTTGGGGCTCCACCACAGCCCAGCCTCTCCCTCCCCTTCCACAGCGGCTGACCCAGGGGCACCCCCTAACGGACACCTGCATACTCACCCCGGTCTCAGTCAGCTTCCTGAAGCCCCCACCTGTGACACTGGCCTGCAGCTGAGTCTGCATGATTCAGACCTGTCCCAGGAGCTGTGCGGTGACAGGGCGAAGCCACTCACGCATTTTCTTACAGGACCTGTGGCCTGTCCCCTTAAAATTCTTGTCTGGGAGGGACACATCCTTTATGCCTGGTGGGACAGAGCTGAGTGTGCGTGTGTGGTGGGGCAGTGGGTATGGCAGTGGTTAAAGGGTGGGAGGTAGGTGGAGGCACCCATCTTCTATATGCCTTTGCAGCTGCTCTTTCAAATGAGGAGCGGAGCTGAGCATGGGACAGGGAATGGGAGGGCGTGGCCGAGAATGACGTGTAGCGTAGAGGGAGGACCCGTGTCTGGTCTCCGTTTTTTAACCTGTGCCTCACAGAGAGCCCAGCGTCTGCAGACCCCCACCCAGGAGCCTACTGGACTTATTCCCTGTAGTTCGGATGAAGAAAGAAGGAAGTTATTCCTTATTCCACTTCATGCATATGCATTTCTGATTTGTAAAACTGAGACCTCTCTACCCCCCAGTGAAAGCACCATCTTTCAATGAGGCCATAGAAGCGTGAACCTGGGAAATCTTGTCAGCCAGGGCTCAGGGCCCATTAGCAGCGCTGGGACCTCGAGCACACCGGGAGGGCACACACCTGCCAAAGTCCCTCCGAGCTGCCCGGCTTGCTTGTGGATGTACAAACGTGGCACTCAGGTTTCCAGGGAGTTTTCTGAGGGGCTCTCTGCCCCTTCTCTGGCTGAGTTCTCCTGGCCAAGTGCTGGCCAGTTGGAAGCCCAAGACCCAGCAGGGGCTGGTTCCCACAGGGGTGCCGGGTGGAGGGTAGCCCCTGACTGTTCTTCACGTACAGAGAACCTTGAACAGTCATGCACCCCATCATGATTTCGGTCGACATTGAACTGCATATGAGATGGTGGTCCCATAAGATTATAATGGAACTGAAGAATTCCTGTTGTCTAGTGATGTAGCCACGATAGTGTCCTAGGGCAACACATTAGCCATGCGTCTGTGCTGCTGGTGCAAACAAGCATACTGCGCTGCCCACAGTATAAAAGCATAGCACATACAGGTACGTACAGTACATGCTACTTGATAATGAAAATTAACAACCCAGGGACTGGTTCATGTATTTACGGTACTATGCTTTCAGTCGTTATTTTAGAGTGTACTTACTATGCGATGCTTTTATATGTTTACTTTACTTTCAATCATTATTTTAGAGTGCACGCTTTCTACTTATTGAAGTTTGTCGTGTAGGGAGGCAGTGGCCTCATGCCTCTGGTGTCTACGCGTTTCTGATTTAATCCCGTGCTGTTTTGTGCAGTATCATGCTTGTAGGCTAGGAGCCCAGGCTGTCCACACAGCCTAGGTGTGCAGTGGGCTAACCCATGATGTTTACACACGAGGAAGCCGCCTGATGATGCTTTTCTCAGGATGCCACTGAGGTTAGAGGTACGACCGCACGATTGGAAAGGCCCTGGCCTCACCTGTGAATGCAGGGGGGCCCTTTCCCTGTTTCTTCTACTCTTAGTCCTTCCTGAGGGGGGTCCCAGGCTCAGAGCTAAGTTTTAGAAGATGTGGCTTTGTATCTCCTGCAAGTCTTAGAGATAGAAAGGGCAGACTGGTGGCTGGGAGACCGGGTGACAAAGAGGAGCTGATGGAGGCTGGGGAGTGGAAAACAGGCGGTCATTTGAGACACTCCGGAGGCAGAAGGTGTGGGAGGGAACAATGGCCCCAGCAGAGAGCAGTCCGGATTCAGGCCCGAGGGAATGGTGGCTGCAATGCTGTGAAAAGAACCCGGGAAGGCAATTCTCACAAACCCTGTGAGACAGGCTTCAGAAATAGACCTGGTTTCAAATTTGAGCTCTGTTACTACTGGCTGTGAGGGTGCCAGGGGCTATGGCACCTCTTGCAGTCTGATCTGTTGTTTTTTTAATTTGTAAAATCTGGGATGACAATGACCACTTCCTAGTCATTTATTGTGAGGAAACAAATTCAATGAGAAATACCCATGAAGCATTTATAATAGATCAGTGGCCAATACATGGCAGTGCCTGGGTAGTCGATTAGTGCAGTTTGTGAGGGTGAACTGGGGAGATGGGGCCTGCAGAAAGAGTGACCGGTCCGGTGAGCTGCTCAGGGGAGTCGCATGGAGGAGTCAAGAGTTTGTGCTGGCGTCTCTCCGGGTCTTTGATGTTTTAGAAGCCCAACTCTCCTAAGCACAGAAACGAGCTGATTTCTAAAATAGTCTTATTTTTCCGGGTAGCTGTGAATGACAAGCATGAGTATTCAAAAGGAGATTAAACCATGTCATTGATTATTTGTTTAACAAGAGAAGTTCAACAATGTTATCAAAGATCCTAGCTTTTCCAACTTTCTGACCCCCCGCCCCCTTCTTGTAGTCTCATGGTGCAAGATAGTTGCCATTGCATAAGGCATCACATCTACATTCAAGACAACAAAAGAGGAAGGTGCAGCACCATTGAGGTCTCTGCTATCTGTTGCTTTTATCAGGAAAGCAAAAGTTTTCCAGACGACTCGGCAGTTTCATTGGCCAGAGTTTGGTCACCTCATCATCTCCAAGGGTTAAAAAAGGTCAGGAAGCAAAAATCTGGAATGGGATTGCTTGACAGTGGATTCATACTCAAAGGGGAGATTTAAAAAAATATTTTTATTGATTTCAGAGAGGAAAGGAGAGGGGGAGAGAGACAGAAACATCAATGATGAGAATCACTGATTGGCTACCTCCTGTAGGCTCCACAGTGGGGACTGAGCCCGCAACCCGGCTGTGTTCCCTGACCGGGAACCAAACCATGACCTTCTGGTTCATAGATCAACACTCAACCATTGAGCCATGCTGGCCGGGCAAGGGGGAGATTTTTAAGCAGCTGAGATTTTGGTGTGAAATTTTGGCAACTGAGAATTCCAGTGAAGTGACCATTTAGCTATAGATCAGTGGACATCTTCATGGAGGAGTAGGTAGCCTGTGATGTTTTTGTCTTTTTGGTTTTCTCGGGCAAAAGCTTTAATTCCCCTTCCCTTTCCCAGAAGCTTTAATTACCCCCACTTCTCCCAACCCAATTTCAATAAATAAATAATGATCTCTCCAACTAGATAATGACGAAAAGTACTGGTGGGCCTCACAATTAAACTTTGTTGCTTTTTAGCTTTATGAGTTCAGCAGGAGGCTCCACTGCACAGGAAACTAAGAGAACAGGAAAGAGGACAAGGAAGGCCGGCTCCCGGGAGCAGGAAGGGCCCTGCAGGTGTGACTGGCAGCCTGTCTTCTGCCCTCGGGCCTGATGGCAGGGCTGGTTCCTGCTCGTAAAGAAACACTTCCTTGACTTGAAGATAGCTTAAGGACCCACAGATATTTATAGTAGCTCAATCATCACATTCCTTGTTCTAAAATGAATGAGAAAAATTGCATATTTCATGTGTTATTCAGTGAATTCAGACTCAACGATAAAGCAACTTATAATAACTTCAAACACCTCTGAAATAGTAAAAAACAAACAAACCCCAAATTAGTGAAATTGATTACAAAATCATTATGTTTTTGAAAAGAGGCAATTTTTAAAAATCTACTGAAGCCCTAGCCGGTTTGGCTCAGTGGACGGAGCGTCGGCCTGCGGACTGAAGGGCCCAGGTTCGATTCTGGCCAAGGGCACATGCCTGGGTTGCAGGCTCGATCCCCAGTGGGGGGCGTGCAGGAGGCAGCCGATCAATGATTCTCTCTCATCATTGATGTTTCTCTTTCTCTCTCCCTCTCCCTTCCTCTCTAAAATCAATAAAAATATATTTAAAAAAATAAAAAAATAAAAATCTACTGAAGATGAATAGTGGTGTGAATGTACTTAATTCCACTGAACTGAACGTTTAATGGTTAGAATAGTAAATTTATGTTATGGATATTTTACCACAATAAAAAATTCTATGGAATGTATTAAAAAATTTTTTGTTGATTTCAGAGAGGAAGGAGAGGGAGAGAGAGAGAGAAAAACATCAATGATGAGAGAGAATCATTGATTGGCTGCCTCCTGCATGCCCCCCAATGGAGAATAAGCCTGCAACCAGGGCATGTACCCTGACCAGGAATTGAACTGTGACCTCCTGGTTCATAGGTCGATACTCAACCACTGAGCCATGCCAGTCGGGACGGAATATAGTTCTTTTGAGGGACCTGCACTAATAAATGGGTAGAATAATCTGTAAAGAGAAGAGCAGATAGCGACATATAAGTGAGTGTCCCTCCCCTCCTCCCCTACTCTATACTCAGTACATGTCTTGATCACAGAGTGTCCTCTTGAACTTTGGACCTGTCTACCCAATGGCATCCTGTCCACTTGGCCATCTCATGAACTCCCAGGTCCAAGATGTCTCACACTGAACTTGGCATCTTCCTGTGCACGCCTCCGCCCCCCCGCCCCCCCCTCCGCCCCGCCCTTCCGTATCTTAGGTAAGGCCTCAAACCTGGACGTCATTCCTGAGTTCTACTTTTCCCCCATCTCCATACCAAATCATTCACCACCTCGGGTTAATCTCGCCTCGGTGTGGCTCTAATCTGTTCATTTCTCGTCACCCCCACAGTTGCCACTCTAAGGTAAATAAGGAATAAAGAACTGATTTCTGAATGAGCTCCAAGCTCCACTCTGCCACCCCCCTACTCTTAAATGCCTCAAAAAATTTTATAGTGCTAAGAAATTAATAAAAAAAAATTTAAAATTCGTTCTGGCTGGGTGGCTCGGTTGAAGCCTCATCCTGTACACCAAAAGCATGCGGGTTTGATTCCCGATCAGGGCACATACCTAAATTGCAGATTCAGTCCCCAGTTGGGGAGCATGTAGGAGGCAACTCATCGATGTTTCTCCCTCTCTTTCTCTTTCTCCTTTCCTCTCTCTCTAAAATAAATAAACATCCTCCGGTGAGGGTTAAAAATTTATTTTATTTTATTGTAGTAAGATCACCTACTCTGTGGTTTTCCCTCTTAATTTTAAGTGCACAAAACAGTATTGTTATCTGTAGACACAAAGTTGTAAGCAGACCTCTAGAACTTACTCATTTTGCTTCACTAAAGTGTTATACCTGTTGGTAAGAAATAATTTTCTGAACCAAGACCAATGAACTGCTGGCCTTCTTGGATCTGTTATCAAATTGCTTAGCAAACCAATTTTACAAAGGCACTCAGCCATAATTTTTGCCAAATGGAAATGAGCGATGTCTTAACGTGATTTCCACAAATGCTTAAAGCTTCCTACTCTTCTACAAAGTATTAACCTCCCTTCCCGGTTAACATAGTAACACTAACCCTGAAAGACAAAAGAGTTGGGGTGTCATGTAAGATGGCTCTTACACTCATGTGGGAGCCGTCCAAGGGCAAGGATATTTCAGTTTTATTAATCACCCATCAGTCTTATCGCACGTATATATGTTCCAGGCACTGCTGGGGTAGAGAGATGGGCCAGTCTCCATTTGCAAGGAGCACACAGCCTGGTGGTGGAGACAGACTTGAAAATGTGACCTAGCGCAGTGACGTGCTCAGAATCAAGCAAGGGGGTAAGCAAGGGGGTCTGGAGTCACCGAGGAGGGACGTTGTTCAGTGGACTCCCCAGATCTGGAAAGTAAAGGTGGCCTGGCTTTGAGATGTAAGCTGACTCCCAATCAAGTCCCTTTTCCATTTCAGCCAAGAATGTCATCGAGCGGCAGGCACAGGAGTTTGAGTCTGCATTTTCCTGGCCCCAGTGGGGTTGGTCATCTTTTCATGTGAAGCGACCATGCGTCTTTTCTCTTCTGTGTATTGTCTATTGTTGAGCATCTTAATGTTGAAAATAAACTCTCTGAGCCCTGACCAGTTTGTCTCAGTGGAAAGAAAGTCGGCCTTCAGCCTGAAGGGTCCTGGGTTCGATTCTGGTCAAGGGCATGTATGTACCTTGGTTGCAGCCTGATCTCCAGAAGGGGACGTGCAGGAGGCAGCTGATCCATGTTTTTCTCTCATCGATGTTTCTAACTCTCTATTCCTCTCCCATCCTCTCTGTAAAATCAATAAGATATATTTTTTCAAAAAGAAACAGAAAATAAACTCTCTGAGGCGCACAGGGCACTGGTCTGATGCTCTTTGAAGGACTGGCTTCCTAACCCTGCCCACGGTTTTCCGCAAGAATAAGGATGAGGGTGTTTCCTAGAAGCCCCCTGCTTCCTGCCCCTCTCTGCCTTCTCTCTGATAACCAGGCTTCCTCTTGGAGCCTGGCGGTCACGGAGAAAGTCGGATGGAATCTGTACGTGCCGACACTGACGTCACCTTTAGCTGCCTAGTTGTTTTCTTTCCTGTGAGAGCCAGGGGAGAACGTCCGCACAGACGGACAGCGGGGGTGAGGTGCAGGCTGGCGAGTTGAACACAGTCGAATAAAACGGAAGTGTTTGAGTGTCACGTCTTAAAGAATGTGGTCCAGTTTCATACCTGGTTTGATAAATAGCTCGGTGTCTAGGAGATTGACTCTCATTCATGGATACCTGCCTTCAGCCTCAGATATCAATATTTTGTTCTAATTAACCCCGAGGACTCAACCTTCATGTTACCTGGCCCAATGGCAGTCAGAAGGCTCTCCAACTGTGTCTGTGTTCCAAGCTCTTGGTGGCCAGAGGACAGGGTCGGAGCTGCTGAGATGAAGGGGAAAGAGAACCCAGGACTTGGGGCCACAGGCTCCTGGGTGTCAGTCTTGGCTGCGCTACCCATCAGCGGCGTTGGGTAAAACAGTTCTCTCCACCCCTCTGCGCCTTGGTTTTTTCCTGTGCAAAATGGGGAGAATGCTTCCCGGAGTCATTATAAGGACTAAATAACTTGACTAGACATTTGTTAGGTACATCTGTGTTCCTTTTCTCTCTTCTTTATTCTCTTTGCCACACCAGACATGCAGCCAAGCAAAGAGTCTGAATGTAGTTGGTGCTTGATACTTGTGTGCTGCTTGATTACAAAGACAAGTGGTTCTCAAAGTAGGGTTCCCTGGCCAGCAGCAGCAGCACTTGGGAACATGTTAGAAATGAATTCCTCAGACCTCCACATTGGAAGCGCTGCCCTTGGGACTCACCTGCAGGCAGTCCTAGTGCTGGTTAGAGTTTGAGAACCTCTGAAGCTCATCTTCCTGTTGTGGCCCGTACAGGGGGTTGGCTAACGTCCCATGGGCTGTCAAAGGCCCACAAAATCATTAGGTCTGGCCCTGCCAAGGCATTAGGGGTGAGTTATTTAAATGTTTGGCCAAATACAGCCGGCTAATTTTTAAGTTGATAATTTTGTATGGCCTGCAATTGATGTTATAAATATCCAAATGGCCATTGGCAGAAAAATGATTTCCCCACCCCTAAAAAAGCTAGTTGAAGTCCCAGGAGGTGATTTTCATCTTGTGTGAGGTTTTCTTTAAAATGGTGAGTGGAATATGTTTCAAGCAGGTGAATTGTTCCTGTTACCCATTGCGGAAAAGCCCCGAGGTGAGCTCCCTGTGGGATTTGAGCTCAGCTATCTGGATGTCTTCTCTGAACTGGGGCATTAACTTCTTTTCTGTTCTTTCTCTGTCAATGCCAAGGACAGGATTTATCAAGTAATGGATGCTACAGTGAATACTCAGCATTTGTGATGATGTTTTGCTATTATTTCTGATTACATATATTTTAATTTTATGTAAAGACAGAGCCATTTGCCTATGTTCATAACCACAGGGATTAAACCTAACAGCTGGGCCCATTAACACATTTCTGCATATCATTGAAAACCTTTCATACCTCAGAAAGTCCCTACAACCAAGAGTACAGTCGCTGTGGCAGGCCTTGTCAGATTCATTTCTCATACTCCTTAACGCTTTTCTCATGCCTTTTTTTCTGACTAATAGACACTAATAAATAGCTGTACCTACTGTGTGTAATGAGTGTTCTGCATGATTAACTATCCCTAAGCCTTTTATGAGAATGTATCAGTACTTGCCCATGTACCTTCTGATGGCCACTAGGAGCTTTGAATTTTGTCTGCTTTTTGCTTTTGAGAAGAAACCCATTTAATTGTATAAAGTATAATGGATGCTATATGTAGAGTACATTCCTTAGGGCAGGACCAAAGGCTGGTAGAATTTCATTTCAATGAGTTTTAAGAAACATCAATTATGTGTAATAAATGCAATTTGATGGAGTAAGTGCAAATTGCTAATGAAGGTGAGAATATTAAGTGTAATACCTACTGTATTTTGAGAGTTTACCATGTGCCAGGGAATTGACTGAAGTTATCTGCTTTGATTCTTATAAAAACACTGAGGCATTGATACAGAGAAGGAACTGATGGTTGCCAGATAGAAGGGTGGTTGGGTAAAAAAAGTGAAGGGATTAAGAAGTATGGATTGGAAGTTATACACTAGTGACGAGGATGTAAATTACAGCATAGGAAATCTATATATATATAAAAGGCTAAGTGACCGTCCGACCGTCCATCTGACCGTCCGACTGACCAGCGGGTGGGTACATATGATGCACATTGGCAATTTAAAAATAAACGTTGACTTGTGCATGCGCGATATTTGTCCCCATCTGACACTGGCCTCCCATTTAAATTAATTCAAAGACAGTTTCCTGTGATGCCAGCATTTGTGATGACTATTAATAAAGCACAAGGACAAACTCTAGACAGAGTAGGAATATTCCTACCTGAATCCATTTTTTGGACATGGTCAGTTATATATTGCTTTCTCTCGAGTTCAAAGAGCGTGTGATGTTAAAGTTGTAAATACTTTATCACAAGGGAAATTAGTCAAGCACTCTGAAAGTGTTTTTACTCTTAATGTGGTATACTGGGAGATATTAGATAGATAAGTTTAATCAATTTATCAGTCATTGTTTTTATCAATATTTTATATCATGTTTTTGTCTTTTTATATAATGTCTTTGTTGTTATATCATGTTGTTATTGTTTATTAATCAATTTATATATTATTTTCACATATATATTTTACTAATTTTCTTTCATCTCTGACACTTCTATTATAGAGAAAGGGCGAATAGCGATATTAAAATATTTCTTCTAATTAATTTCCTTTCAATGTGCACGAATCTGTGCACCAGGCCACTAGAATAGTCAATAATATTGTAATAACTGTATGGTGCCAGGTGGGTAATGGAAATGTCAGGGGGAACACTTCGTAAAGTATATGATTGTCTAACCACTATGCTGTGCATCTGAAATTCATACAAAATGATATCGAATACCAACTGTAATTGAAAATCCCCCCACTATGAGGCAGATATTATTGTTCCTCTCTCTTACAGACGTAAACACTATCCTGAGAGTGTACAACACGGACATGTGATATTTGGACATGTGCGGGCATAGCCAGTGGTTATGGGGACAATTCCAAAGGAAGTTCCATAAAAATGGCATTTGAGGAAGTGGCATTCCTGATTTAGGCTGCCTTATGCTTCCCTGGCAGAGGTAGTCTCCTCAGCTAAGCTGGGGCGTTTGCCAGCCTGCAGTGGTGACTTGTGTGGGTCTTTGCATGCTGCTGGGCTGAGGAGACTGACAAGGAGCTATGCTCAGGTGGGAGGAGAGCTGAGGCTTGCAGGCTCTGAGGTAGGAGGTGGTGTATGGAGCACGTAGCATTAACATTCCCGAGAGCTGGGAGGAGGGCAGCAGTTAGGTTTCGAATGCTCCCTTTATAACTTGCTCAGGGAGTCTTCAGAATGTCAACACAAACACAGGTAAATTGTTAATAGTTTGAGTGAATTCATGGAAACCCCCAAATACAGTTTGTTAGGATCTTTAGGTTAGATTTTTAAAGTTTGTTAGATCTTTTCGATTTTTTTCTTTTTTGTGAAGAAAAAAATAATATGTTCACTAGAATAAATGGAAAGATGTTTCTATGCACAAAAATTCTAATGGAAAAAAAACCCCCCCACACACCAAACTGTAAAGTAAGAAAATACAGGAAATGAAAAAGTGGACACTGAGAAATGACAAGTTATGCTGAACACCTCACATTGCTTGTATCACAACACACTGGATGCAAATAACAGCAAACCTTATTTTGAGTTCAGAAATATTTCATTTTTTTGGGTACTTTCTTGTGTGGAGATTACTTCCCAGATTCCTGCTTGGTTTCAATGGACTGATGAGTAACAACGGACCTAATGACACTTTATCCTTTGGAATATTGTATGGATTTGAGTATTTCTAACCTCTGCTAACTTCTTATTTGGCCCAGTTATCTGATGTGAAACTGCTTTTAAAATGCCATCTCTCATTCTTAGATTCCACACTCGTTAGCTCTACAGCAATTTCATGTTTGGGCATCTTCTTGGCCTTTATTAACATCAGAAACAGCCACTGGACCTCTAGGTACCTGCTCTACTGGTTGGAAACTGTTGTTACAACCTGCCCCAAACATGAGAAAATCAGATGATCTCGGCTTCTTCTCACCTTTGCATTTACTGCACAGGGGATGTACTATTCACCTATTAGATTCTTTTCTTCCAAACATGTGCCATAAATGGCAGGAATGTGAGATATGCAGTTCTGAAACCAAAGACCTCCATTGCCTACCCTTAAGTAAATATCATCTTGAATTCCACTGAATGTTCTATAGTGTTCTTCATTATTTCACCAAGGGGACAGTAGGGGGGCAAGGAAAGATTTGTATGTAAATATTATAATCATCTTTAATGAATTCATCTCCACCTCCAAACCCTCTCTATAAAATTCTTTTCAAGGATTGAAACACTGTATTCTTTTTTTAATGTTTTTTTACTTTTCAACTACAGTTAACATACTAATTATATTAGTTTCAGGTGTAGAATATAATGATTAGACATTTATATAATGAAGTGATCAATCTAGTACCCATCTGACACCATACGTAGTTATTACAACATTACTATGTTCCCTATGCTGTCTTTTACATCCCTGTGACTGTTTTTGTAACTGGCTATTTGTACAACTTAATCCTTCTACTTTTTCACCCAGCCTCCCAACCCCACTCCCATCTGTAAACCATCAATTTCTTCTCTGTATCTATGAATTTATCTTTTGTTTGTTCACTTATTTTATATTTTAGAATCCACATATAAGTGAAATCATATAGTTTTTGTCTTTCTCTGTTTCACTTATTTCACTCAGCATAATGCCCTTTAGGTTCATTCACTTACTGTTGTAAGTGGCAAGATTTCATTACTTTTTTTGTGGCTGAGTAATATTCCATGGTACATATGTATCACCTCTTCTTTATCCATTTATCTATCAATGAACACTAAGGTTACTTCCATATCTTGGCTATTGTAAATAATGCTACAGTGAACATAGGTGTGCATATATCTTTTCAAATTAATGTTTTTGTTTTCTTCAGATATATACCCAGAAGTGGAATTGCTGGGTCATATTGTAGCTATATTTTTAATTTTTTGAAGAACCTCCATACTATTTTCCATAGTGATTGCACCAATTTACAATCCCACCAGCAATGCATGAGGGTCCCCTTTTCTTCACATCCTTGCCAGCACTTGTTCTTTGTTGATTTATTGATGATAGCCATTCTGATAGGTGTAAGGTCATATCATTGGGCTTTTAATTTGCATTTCCCTGGTATTAGTGATGTTGAGTATCTTTTCATATGTTGATTGGCCATCTGTGTGTCCTTTTTGGAGAAATCTCTGTTCAGGTCCTTTGCCCATTTTTTAATCAGATTGATTAGTGTTTTTTTTTTTAATTGTATGAATTCTTTATATTAAATCCTTATCAGATGTATCATTAATGAATATGTATTCCCATTGAGTGGGTTGTCTTTTCATTTTGTTGATGTTTCCTTTGCTGTGCAAAGACTCATTAGTTTGATATAGACCCATTTGTTAATTTTCTTTTGTCTCCCTTGCTGGAGGAGACATATAAAAAATATTACTAAGAGTAATGTCAAAGAGTTTGTTGCTTATGTTTTATTCTAGGGAGTTTTATGGCTTCAGACCTTACATTTAAGTCTTTAATCCATTTTGAGTTTATTCTTATAAATGGTTTAGGAAAGTGACCCACATTCATTTTTTTGCATGTATCTGTCCAGTTTTCCCAGCACCACTAATGGAGAGACTGTCTTTGCTCCACTGTATATGCTTGCCCCCTTTGCCATAAATTAAACAAGCATACAGGCCTGGCTTTATTTCTGGGTTCTCTATTCTGTTCCATTGATCTATATGCCTGTTTTTATGCCTGTACCACATGGCATAAAAAGTTGTTTTGATTACTATAGCATTGTAGTATAGTTTGATATCAGGTAGCAGGCTACCTCTAACTTTGTTCTTTCTCAATACCACTTTAACTATTTGAGGTCTTTTGTGGTTCCATAAAAAGTTTAGGATTATTTGTTCGAGTTCTGCAAAAAATGCCATTGGTATTTTGATAGGGATTGCATTAAATCTGGAGATCACTTTGGGTAGTACGGACATTTTAATGATGTTAATTCTTCAATGACGAGCATGTATATCCTTTCATTTATTTTTTTATCTTTTTCAATTTCTTTCTTCAGTGTCTTATAGTTTTTCCAGTCCAGGTCTTTTATCCCCACGTTTAAGTTTATTCTTAGGTATTTTGTTCTTTTAGATGCGATTGTAAATGGGGTTGTTTTTTAAATTTCTCTTTTTGATAGTTTGTTATTGGTGTATAAAAATGCAACCAATTTCTGAATGTTAATATTGTATCCTGCTACTTTACTGAATTCATGTGCTAGTTGTAATAGCTTTTTTGGTGGATTTGTTAGGGATATATATATATATGTATGTATATATTCAAGTCCTCTGCAAATAATGACAGTTTTACTTCTTCCTTTCCAATTTGGATACGTTTTACTTCTTTTCCTGGTCTGATTGCTGTGGCTAAGACTTCCAATACTAGTGTTGAATAAAAGTGGTGAAAGTGTACATCCTTGTCTTGTTCCTGATCTTAAAGATCTTTGCTTTTCACTGCTGAGTATGTTAGTTGTGGATTTGTCATATATGGTCTTTATTATGTGGGAATTTGTTCCCTCTATCTCCATTTTGCTGGGAGTTTTTAATCATAAATGGATGTTGTATTTTTGTCAAGCAGTTTTTCTGCATCTATTAATATGGTCATATGATTTTTGTCCTTCATTTTGTTTATGTGGTGTATCATGTTAATTGATTTTCAGATATTGAACCAACCTTGCATCTTGAGAATAAATGCCACTTGATCATGGTGTATAATCTTTTTAATGTATTGTTGGACCTGGGTTGCTAGTATTTTGTTGAGGATTTCTGCGTCTATATTTACCAGGGATATTGGCCTATAATTTTCTTCCATCGTGGTGTCTTTGTCTGGTTTTGGTGTCATAGTAATGCTGGCCTTGTAAAATGAGTTTAGGTCCCTCCCCTAGTCTATAGTTTTCTGTAACAGCTTGAGAAGGATAAGTATTTTTTTTTTTTTTTTTAGTAAATCTTTATTGTTCAGATTATTACATTTGTTCCTCTTTTTTTCCCCCCATAGCTCCCCTCCACCCAGTTCCTACCCCACCCTCTGCCCTTACCCCCCCCCCCCCCACTGTCCGCATCCCTAGGTGCACAATTTTTGTCCAGTCTCTTCCCGCATCTCCCACACCCCTTTCCCCACCAAGAATAGTGAGTCCATTCCCTTTCTAGGTCCCTGATTCTATTATAATCAACAGTTCATTCTGTTCATCAGATTATTTATTCACTTGATTCTTAGATTCACTTGTTGATAGATGCATATTTGTTGTTCATAATTTGTATCTTTACCTTTTTCTTCCTCTTCCTCTTCTTAAAGGATACCTTTCAGCATTTCATATAATCCTGGTTTGGTGGTGATGAACTCCTTTAGCTTTTCCTTATCTGTGAAGCTCTTTATCTGACCTTCAATTCTGAATGATAGCTTTGCTGGATAAAGTAATCTTGGTTGTAGGTTCTTGGTATTCATCACTTTGAATATTTCTTGCCACTCCCTTCTGGCCTGCAAAGTTTCTGTTGAGAAATCAGCTGACAGTCGTATGGGTATTCCCTTGTAGGTAACTGAGTTTCTTTCTCTTGCTGTTTTTAAGATTCTCTCTTTATCTTTTGCTCTTGGCATTTTAATTATGATGTGTCTTGGTGTGGTCCTCTTTGGATTCCTTTTGTTTGGGGTTCTCCGCGCTTCTTGGACCTGTAAGTCCATTTCTTTCACCAGGTGGGGGAAGTTTTCTGTCATTATTTCTTCAAATAGGTTTTCAATATCTTGCTCTCTCTCATCTTCTGGCACCCCTATAATTCTGATGTTGGTACGCTTGAAGCTGTCCCAGAGGCTCCTTACACTATCCTCGCATTTTTGGATTCTTTTTTCATTTTGCTTTTCCGGTTGGATGTTTTTTGCTTCCTCGCATTTCAAATCATTGACTTGATTCTTGCGCTCCTCTGGTCTGCTGTCGGGCGTCTGTATAATATTCGTTATTTCAGTCCGTGTGTGCTTAATTTCTAGTTGGTTCCCCAATATAAGATCGAGGGTCTTATTAGTTTTCGTGTAGATCTCATTAAGTTTATCGGCAGCTTCTAAACAGTTTTTGAGACACCTTAAAAGTGTGGTTCTGAACTCTATTTCTTCCATTGACAATTTTGTCCTGTTTCTTTGTCTCCGCATTTTGTTATTCTTCCTTGGTGCACCCCCTAGTGGTCTTTGTTCGCAGTCTTATAGATAAATCTTGATTGTTGTAGCTAATTCCAGGGAGGGTTTGACCTCCAGGCCAAGTGGCTATGAGAATCAGCTGTGTCAGCAGTGAGAGAACTTCTGTCCTCTAGGGAGGTGCTAATCTAGCCTTTGCCTGGGGCTATCCGGCAAATGCCTCTGTGCAGGGCTTGGGCGGGGCGGGTCGCACAGGATCAACAGGGTGGGCCGGAGAGAGCAGTTATGGCGGCTCTCAGTCCTGTCCCCAGGGGCTCTGCCTCTCTGAGTCCCAGCACCCGCTGCAAAGCTCGGAGAGAAAGCTGCACTCGCTCTGACCGAAGCCAGACAGTCCCGCTTCTCCCGTTTGAGTCTGGGTCCTTAAAGACTCGCCCGGATCTGGAGCTCAGAGTCTGTGACTCCCTCCCGATTGAAAACGCCAACCGCGCCCTCCGCTGCCAGCCCACTCCGCGCACTCCGCACCTCAGAATTTGACTTCAGCACTGCGCCTCCTCTGAGTGTCCGTATGCGTTTCTCTTTCCTCCTAGTTGTAGGACTTCCACTCAGCCAGCATTCCTGTGGTTCTGGGTGATGTCCGTTCCGTGTTTTAGTTTCACTTTTGAAGTAGTTGTTCAAAGCAGCAAACTCCGGCGTTAACCTACGCCGCCATCTTGGTTCTCCAGCTTCAAGTCTCGAGAGGGATAAGTATTAATTCTTCTTTGAATGTTTGGTAAAATTCACCTGTGAAGTCATCTGGTCCAGGGCTTTTGTTTATTGGGAAGTTTTTGATTACTGACTAAATTTCATGAGCAGTTATTGATCTTTTCAGATTTTTTTTGTTTCTTCCTGAATGAGCCTTGGAAAATTGTATATTTCTAGGAGTTTATCTATTTCTTACAGATTGTCCAGTTTGTTGGCATATATTGTTTGTAGTATTTCCTTATAATGCTTTGTATTTCTGTCAATGTCAGTTGTCAGTTGTCCTCTTTCATTTTTGATTTTATTTATTTGGGCCATACCTATTTTTTTCTTGATGAATCTAGTTAAGGATTTATCAATTTTGTTTATTTTTCAAAAAACCAGTTCTTGGTTTCATTGATCTTTTCTCTCTTTTTTTAAAGACTCTTTTATTTATTTCCACTTTGATCTTTATTTTTCTTCCCTTCTACTCACTTGGGCTTTGTTCTTTTTCTAGGTCCTAGTGTAAGGTTAGATTGTTGATTCTCAAGTCCCCTACTATTACTGTATTACTGCTGATCTCTCCCTTTATGTCCATAAATATTTGCTTGTTTCTTGAGGTAGGCCTGTATTGCTATACATTTCCCTGTTAGAACTTCCTTGGCTGTGTCCCATAGATTTTGGGTCAATGTGTTTTCATTTTCATTTGTCCCAAGGTATCTTTTGACTTGTTCTTTGATCTGGTTGTTAACCCATTCATTGTTCAGTAGCATGTTATTTAGCCTCCATGAGTTTGTGTGTTTTTAGCTTTCTTCTTAGCATTGATTTTTAGTTTCATACCATTGTGATCAGAGAAGATACTTAATATGATGAACATCTTCTTAAATTCATTAAAACGTGTTTTGTGGCCTAGCCTGGTCTATCCTGGAAAATGTTCCATGTGCACTTGAGAAAAATGTATATTCTGCTGCTTTGGTGTGAAATGCCCTAAAAATATCAACTAAATCCATCTGGTCTAACGTGTCATTTAAGGCCACTGTTTCCTTGTTGATTTCCCATCTGGCTGGCTGATCTATCCATTGATGTCAATGGAGCATTAAAATCCCCCACTATTACTGTTATTACTGTAATATAGTAATATTACTATTGATCTCTCCCTTTATGTCCATAAATATTTGTTTTATATACAGGGTATCCCTCCCAAAAAATGTATACCCATTTTAAAAGCTGATTCAATTACATTTTCAAAATGAAATATATTTTAATAAACAGTGCCTTTATAATTATTCCGAGTGTGATCATGGTATCTCCCCTGCCAGGTAAGAAGTATTATTCAAAGTGAGTATACATTTTCTGGGGACACCCTGGTTTTAGGTGCTCCTACATTGGGTGTGTAAATGCTTATGAGAGTTGTATCCTCTTGTTGGATTAATCCCTTTATCATGATGAAATACCCTTCTTTGCTTCTTGTTACAGTCTTTGTTTTAAAGTCTATTTTTTTCTGACATAATACTGCTACCCCAGTGTGAGGTGAGGAAGGCCACTTGTGTGGAAAAGCATCTAGAATAGGTTCCAACCAGGCATTTGAGTTGGGTGGGGTGGGGTCTCAGGGAATCACCACAGCAGGGCCAATGATGTTAGACAAGTTAATGGAGAGCTCAGATTTGGCATCCACTACAGGCTGGGGGTGAGTGGTGGGATGATGGTGGTAACTCAGTGAGGGAACATTGGCATCTGTCGGCACTTTTGTCCTGGAGAGAGCTGTCCTGATCCCTACCCTCCAGCCCTCACCCTGAAGCTAATAAATTCAGGTCCTTCTCATATGACCCTGGTGCTTTTGTAGCTGCTGCCCCAGCACTGGAGCCTAGAGTGAGTGATTTGGTGAGTGAGTGAGTCTGTGCTCAGGTTTTAAGACCTGAAGTGTCTAGATCTGCAGCAACCTCAGTCTCAGCCACAATCTCTGGTGGTTTTCACAACCAGATATTATGGAGGATCCTCCTCCTGGCACAGGAGCCCCGGGCAGAGGAGTCCAGTCTGGGGCGGAGACACCTCACTCCACAGGGGGTACCTCTGCAGCAAGATGTCCCTCCTAATTCCTCATCACCACGCCTTTGGTGTGGGACCTGCCTATTCCGTGTCTCTGCCCCTCCTACTAGTCTCCATGTGGCTTCTTCTGTATATCCTTAGTTGTAGGAATTCTGTTTAGCTAGTCCTCAGGTGGTTTTCAGCAATGGCTGTTGCATAATCTAGTTGTAATTTTGATGTGGTCATGGGAGGAAGTGAGCACAGTGTTAACCTACTCCACCATCTTGACCGGAAGTTGATATATTGTGCTCTTCACCATAGTAAGTGAGCAACTTTATCCATCACTAGCTAAACAAATCTCAGGCCCTCACTTTTGTGTTAATTCTAACAGTTTATCAGATTTGGGATTCAAGAGAATAACAAGGAAATTTTATTGAACACAGATAAACTGTCAAAAGAACACCATATTTGGCCCTAGCCAGTTTGGCTCAGTGGATAGAGCTTTGGCCTGTGGACTGAAGGGTACTGGTTAGATTCCGGTCAAGGGCACATGCCTGGGTTGCCGGCTCAATCCCCAGTGGGGGGCATGCAGGAGGCAGCCAATCAATGATTCTTTCTCATCTTTGATGTTTCTATCCCCTCTCCTCCCTTCCTATCTGAAATCAATAAAAATATATTTTTAAAAAATTGAAGAAAAGAACACCATATTTGTCTAAATCTTTTAGGTGCTATGTGTAATTCCTAGGTTAATCCTAGAGATCAAGTTCAAACACCCCCACCCCCACACCAAGTTCATTTATAACGTGCTTCTTACTTCAAAATACCAAGATATCCTTGAAATGCTAAAATTTTGTTAATATTTAGTATTTTATAAGGTTCAAAAATAAATATCATAGATAAATAAATTATTAAAAGTCAAGAAATAGAAGGATTGTGAATACATTATTCAGATTTTCTAATAGACTCCACTATAGTTATAGCAACCAAATGGCATTAAGGAACTGATGGAAATGGGCTCATTCAACCCACCATGTTACTTTTGAATTTCATATTTTCTACATTTTTATGGCCGCTGACTGTGTTAGTGTGGAATAATGCTAGCCAATATATGAAATAAAAAAGCACATTTACAGGCAAATCAAAATCACAAATTTTTATAATTTTTGGCTAAAGGATCTTGGGCAAGTCATTTAACTTTCATAGGAATTGTACAAGAACTTCATGAGATATCAATGTGAAAGTTCTTCGTAAAGCAAATGTCTCGTATTCTATACTGAAAAGCACACGTATCAAGAAGGAAGTCTGTGAGTGTGGTGTTTGGTTTTCACAGTGAGAAAGACTCGCTGATCACCACTGAAGAAAGAACATCCTATGGCCGGTGGCCTAATTAACCCTTATAAAGAGGCCTTTAGTGGGATCTCTATTTTTTAATGCGTCTGAGACACTCAGAGGCATTTAATACATTTTCCTAGTTCCATCAATGAGTAAAAGCTAACACGTACAAAGCAGTGAGTAGGTGCCAGGCACTGGACCTCGCACTTAATGTAAATGAGCTAATTTCATCCTCACAAGCAGCCTGTGAGGTCAGTGCTGTGGTCGTGCCCATTTTACAGAGAAAAAGCCAGGAGAACAGATTAGAGGAGGATCGACCATCAGGACCACAGCCAGAAGTCCATCCATCATTATGGCATTCATCCAAATTCATTATGATACACACACACACACACACACACACACACACACACACACACACACACACACACTAGTGGCCCGGTGCATGAAATTTGTGCACGGGGGTGGGGGTGTGTGTCCAATCTGGGACCCCTCAGAGTATGTCTGACTGCCGGTTTAGGCCCGATCGGGCCTAAACCGGCAGTTGGACATCCCTCTTGCAATCTGGGATGGCTGGCTCCTAACCGCTCACCTGCCTGCCTGCCTGATCACCCCTAACCACTCTGCCTGCTGGCCTGCTTGCCCCCAACTGCACCCCCTGCTGGCCTTCTCACCCTCAACTGCCCCCCCATGCCGGCCTGCTTGCCCCCAACTGCCCCCCCTCCACCTGCCCTCCCCTCTTGGCCTGATGGCCCCTAACTGCCTCTGCCTCGGCCCCGCCACCATGGCTTTGGCCAGAAGGATGTCCGGAAGGTCTCCCGGTCTAATTAGCATATTACCCTTTCATCAGTATAGATTCTGTTATTTTCTTCTATGTCCCATTAATCTGACCCCTATAGAGATTGTTAGAGAATACTAAAGTACTTTTCAGTACTTTTGGAGTAAGAATGAAATGTTGGACAAGCAAACACAGCCTTGTGAACTGTTCCCGGGGAGGTGCAGACTATGTCACGTCTACAGCTCCATACGGAGTTGGAAAGTCGAGTCTACACAACCTCCCAGACCACGAGAGAAGGGCGGCAGGTCCACAGAGTGAGAGCCTGGGAGCCTACTCATCATGACTCTTAGAATAGTGACTGCATTAAATGGGCGGACAGAATATTTTTCCAGATTCTTCCCAACCACACAGTCGTCTCCTGAGCTTTGGCTTCAACCATCATGACGTGTGGTTTGGACATGAGTCTGGAATCAATAATGGTTCTAGCACCCTGTGCTTTTCCCGCTGTCTCCAAAACAGTCTGCCCTGTGTTGCGTTCCTTTAGGATTTGCTAGGAGAGTCATCGTTTAAGTCGATAAATCGGTTAGTAGCCAGAGGTGATCACTTTGTGAATTATTTATATGGAGGTCTTGAATATACTAGCCCCCGACAGGAGTGACAAACCTGGGAACTTAAAAGCACCCTGGCAGCTCCTGGGCAGCAGTTCTGGAGGTCCTTTTATTATACCTCCGAGGCAGCTTGCCTAGCCCAGCTCCGAGGATGGCTTCAAAGGGCGCTCAGGTGAGCAGGCTGGCAGGGGGGCAGTTGGGAGCGAGCAGGCCGGCAGGCAGAGTGGTTAGGGGTGATCAGGCAGGCAGGCAGGCAGGTGAGTGGTTAGGGGCGTTAGGAGCCAAATGTTATACATTTTGGTTTCAAGGATTATAAATAAAGGAATTCACAGGTAGGGAGTTCTTTTTTCACAGCAAGAAACTTTAAATAAACGAAGGAAGGTTTAGTGGCAGCAGGTTCCCTGAACTGCTCATTGGCCTAAGCTTCCAGAAGTGTGTTCAGCAGTAGGGGCCATAGCAACGTATTAATTTATTTGGGGCACAATGGTCCAAAAACTTGAGTTAATTGAAAAGTACCCATGCAGGAGGGAATTGACTCCAACTTAGAGTTTTCCTTAAAAACTTGAAATCCTTGCCCAGCTGGCATGGCTCAGTGGTTGAACATCAGCCTATGAACCAGGAGGTCACGGTTCGATTCCCAGTCAGGACACATGCCCGGGTTGCAGGCTGGATCCCCAGTAGGAGGCGTGCAGGAGGCAGCGGATTGATGATTCTCATCATTGATGCTTTTATCTATCTACCTCTCCTTCCTTTCTGACATCAATAAAAATATATTAAAAAACCAAAAGAAAAAAAACTGGAAACCCTGGGTAGGGCACTAATCCAGTTAACACGTTAAACGCCCAGCCTGTTTTGTCTTCCAGATGGAAAGTATAGTGTCAGTCACCGGTGACTGACTGGGCACTTCACGTGTTAATGAAGGCATCAACCAGAGCAGTGAATCTTATTTTGCAAAATTACCTGGAAGGCCCGCGATGAAAGAAACGTAGAAAGAAATAACCATGTAGTACAGCTACCTTCTGACACGTGGCTTCTTTGAGCCCCGATCCCCTCCCCCCATCATTTCTATTGTTAATTTCTCAGCAGCTCTTTCTTTCAACACACCAAAATTCCACATAACTCCAGACAGTAATTTATGCACAAAGGAGACACACCTGCAACTTTTTAAATAACCAACTTTTTTTTTTATTAGAGCAAATACAGTTGTGAAAACTGTACGTTATACATTTTGGTTTCAAGGATTATAAATAAAGGAACTCACAGGTAGGGAGTTCTTTTTTTCACAGCAAGAAACTTTAAATAAACAAAGTCATGTTTTATTAAGTACACTGGCAGACTTCATGTGCTGTCCAAAATGTAGAGTACAGTATAACAACCCATTAGAAAGAGCCTTTCATGTAAAATACAGCTGTGCACATTTTAGAAAAATACCGACAATTTGGGCTTTGTTTTAAAAAAGCTTATAAATCATACATATATTTATAAATGGAACCAACATGCTTACTGTAGAAACATATCCTTTCGTTATCTTGTTAGCCCATTATTTCAAAGCATTACACATTTTAAATAAACACTTAATAAGATTAAATATTTTCTCTTTTTAGAAAATCAGCTTTCCCAGCGTAAAGAGCTAAGGGGCCAGGAAGGAGAAGTGAGAGTATTGAGAATGACACAGGAACTTAAACGTTTCTTGGGTAAAAACGTACTTCCTAAATTTCAAAGTCAAAGCAAAATGTAAAAAATAATTAAATATACAAGTTGAAATTTTCATTTGCTCTCTTTCTGCTTTCTTCTTTACTCCATATTGGTCACACCCAGGATTCTCAACATAGTGCACTTCTGCAAGAAACACCACTGGGTTACTGCCCTGCAGGTGACCAAGCACCCAGTTCACCCCTGTGCTAACACGTGAATGGTCTCTTCCGCATCGAAAGGGTAGCAAATAAGGCAAAGAGAATCGGATTAAACCATGCAGATGGTGAAAATATTCAGGAATAGCTCCCTCTCCACAATGTCATGTTTCATAGAGATCTAACAGAAACCTTTCCTCCCCTGATTTCTTTTTAAACAATTACTTTGAGAAAGACCCTGTAGTTTCTCGAAGTAGGCATGCTTCTGAGTAACAAAGAATAACTTGTAAAACAGCAAAAAAAAAAAAAAATCAAATTATGCCAGAATAACAAAGGACGGCGAAAGACAACTATTGAAACAAAAACGTCTAAGCCTTTAAGATGTGAAATAAAATTAAAAAAGGACTTTGAAAAAACACGAAAGGCATAAAATTGAGAAGCAGTGATTTTACAAAGCTTTATGCTCTACCTGAATGTATTCAAAATTTTCAGTTGGGGGAAAAAATAAAGGGAAAGAGAAGAGCAGTTATTAATAGCATCTTGCTTAACTTTCATGGGAATTAACATAGCCACTGACAAGATTCTATTTGGTTGTAAAGTACGTCAGCAATGAAACTGAATCCTTTAGACACCGATTACTGCAACCCATGCAACATTCTGACTTCTTAGAATTCTGTTGTCTTTCAGTTTTTAGAATTTAGCACCTCCCGAGTGCATAAATAACTCATCTCAGTAATGTTAAAAATATTTAAAATTAAATTATTTCTTAGGAAGGTATAATGCTTTCAAATTGCTAACTTTTAAAGATAAACAGCCTTTCACCCAAGGTTTAGGAAGACTAAATGGCATTACAAAAACGATGTATTGTTGTCAAAATCGACACATTTTCTCTAGACTTTTGTTGATTCTTTTCCTTGAGATGCAACGTGGGTATTTCATCCAGCCAGGACCGCACGTGGTAGGTGACCGTACATCATCATATTTAAATAAACAGCAAAAATAGTCGTGCACAAGCAAACGCAACGTTCTCTCCCAGAACGTTTGGGGGCATGAAAGCAGCAGGTCATGGCATAAGACTGCTGAGTGATGCTGCTGCCTCGTTCTCGGACCGAGACGGGAGCGAGCGGTGGAAAGGCGGTGGCAGCAACACAATCCTCCGGCCGCATTCCTCCGGTCGGGTCGTTTGTTTGCCCAGCTCCCCGCTGCCAACGTCAGATGGTAAAATAGTAAGGCAGCTGTTGACTCCCATCAACAACCAAACACGCAGCTCCATACGTTTCCAGTTTAGTCACACTCTGCTAGGACAGATGGAGCAGCCAGTGCCAGGAACTTCGCCGGATGGGGCTGCTTCAGCAGATTTTAAAAAAGAAGGATTGTTAAGTTTTGCGCTCCAGCCCGCCGCCTGCTCCAGCTCCCAGAGGACCCCAGAGCCACACAGCCCTCCCACGGGGACCGGACAGGGCCTCTGGCCGCATTTTCCAAGGTTCCTTTCTCTCGAGAGCCCATCCTAATGGCAAGCCTCCCTTCCTGGGTCTGAGTCTGACCGGGGTGTGCCATTTAAAGGGCTGATGACACCACTGGGCAGAACTGTGGGCTGAGACTACTAGTTGTCATGACTCCACCGAAGGGTCAAAACAGTTATATCATGGAGTAGCTATGTGGAATCACATTCAGGCACAGCCAAAGTTAAAGTGAAGGACAATGTGTCGTTGTTAAAAAGAATGTGAATCTGAACATGGGACAAGAATGCTATGTTTTGTGGTTTGTAATAGAAATCAAGGCTAGTCTTACCTTTCCTAACTCCAATCAAGTTAGAAAGTGAACAAAAAGAATGGCCAACCCGATATTCAACAGCATGACAAGGACAATCATGACTGAATTAGGGCCCTGGAAAGAAAACAGAACAAAACAAGCATAACTTTTCCCTTTTAATAGCGGTACATAAATTAGCTCACAAAAGCAATTACTAAAAATATAAAAATACCCAACACAGTTGCGGTAAAGGAGGCATGAATAATGACAGCAGCTACAAAAGGTGTAAACTAAAAATAGCAATGCTGTATTTAGACGGAGCCATCTCTGAACTTTCACTTAAAAATGAATCCTGCCTTGGTTGAATCTAAACTAGGACTGAAAAGACAGCCTGCTACATTCACCTGGAAACGGTGGGCGGCAGCCTGGGTGAGACACAGCTCCCCGAAAAGGTTAGGAACTGCCGAGGGTTGGACAGGCACTTGTGAAGGTGCAAATCGGGCAGGAGGAATCGGGGAGGGAAACCTGGAGGACAGCGAGGCCTCCCAGGAAGAACGTTGGGAAAACTCAAAATAAGGTTCTCTGACTCTTGTTTTCTCTGGGCGTCTTTTTCGGACACTATCCCTTCCTTAAAATTAAAAACTACACGTGGGGAGCCGATCACTTTCAGACATTATTGTACAGGTTTAATTTTATTGTTTCTCTGCTCATAACCCTAACCTTTCAGAGGTCAAGTTATACTGGAGAAATTGCAGCACCCTAGTTTGATAAATTACTGCTGTAATAAATACCTCACAGCCCAAGGAGCCCAAACTGGGTTGGCTAGTTTTAAAACAAACAAACCAGTTCTGGCTGGCGTGGCTCAGTTGGTTGGGTGTCATCCTGTGCACTGAATGGTTGCTGGTTCAATTCCTGGTCAGGGCACATGCCCGGGTTTCAGGCTCAATCCCTGGTAGGGGGCATGTAGGAGGTAGCCAAACTCCATGTTATTTATGCTCTCACCTCTCTCTCTCTATCTCTCCCCCCCCCCCCCCTCTCTCTCAATAAGAAAACTAAAAACTCCAAAACAAAAACAAACCAGCCTTATATGACCCACCTTTTCAGATCTGCCCAAGCTTGGCCTTGTTGATTACAAAGACATGATCTTGGTATTTACTATTAAAATAGTGTCTTATTCTCTTTTAAATATATTTTTATTGATTTCAGAGAGGAAGGGAGAGGGAGAGACAGACCGAAACATCAATGATGAGAATCACTCATTAGCTGCCTCCTGCATCCCCCGCACTGGGGACGGAGCCCGAAACCCAGGCATGTGCCCTGCCCAGGAATTGAACCATGACCTCCTGGTTCATAGCTCAATGCTCAACCACTGAGCCACACCAGCCAGGCTAGTATCATATTCTTAAATAGCATTAAAAGTGTTCTAAAACTGGTCTCATGACTTAGGTGGGGAGGAAGTTTTGTTCTTAAAGATGAGAAAACAGTTGTACTATGTTTGACTACCTAGCGAGACCACAATGAAATGGTTAGTCCTCAAATGTCTTGTCGTAATTTTGAGGGGCATGGGGTAAGTTTGGAACTGCCATTGGTCCAGTGCTCGTCTCGCAGGGTCTGTGGCTTGGGTCACGTATCCTTCAAGGAGGTCTCCTCCCTGGAGGAGTCAGAGTGCGTGCGCCATTTTTCTCTATTCTAATACTTCACCCTTTATTGTCATCCTTATGAATTGAGTTCCACAGCAGCAGGGCCCTGCTTTGTTCACCACTGCGCACCCACACATAGGGCTGCCCGATTCATTCAGGCAACCAATGTTTAATGAAAACCTACCACCTTCTGGCACTTTTCCAGGTGACATGGATGTGGTGAACAGACTAATTCCTGGCATTAAAAGAAGAACAGGGTGACTCGTAAAATCAGGGTGGTGAAAAGGAGGAAGTAAAAATGGGTGCCCTTGCCATAGGTATTGTTAGTTCCTAAACCCCATGGAAATGAAAGAAAAAAGAAAACATTTACTGCAGGTCTTCCTATGCCAGGAGTGGGCCAAGATGCCTGTGTTGATTATTTTTAAAAATTCTTCACAAGGGATTATTGGTCCCATTTCATAGAGTGGGGAGGGTGTGTTGCCCAAGGTTAACTCAGCCTGTTTGAACAATTTAGATCTAGAATTAAACTGTGGTCTGCTTACGCCAGTGCTCGTGTCCTTTTCGCTACATCCCTATGAAAGCCACAGGCCTCCGTTTAAAAATAATGACTTCCCATCAACTTCTTTAAAATGGTATTTTCATCTGTACCCTATGCTTCTAATAACAGAAAACATCAGACTTTGGGAAGGACCCGTGTTTCTGTTAGAATACTTGTGTGGTAATCGATTAAGAGAGGACTAACCCAGGCAACTTCTCAATCACGGCGAACCTAGAACATATCAGGTGGGAAACTCTTATGACCCAGGAGATAAAGCAAATGATCTTTTAATATCACAACAGCATGGAGATTAAGGAAATGCTATGTATATGACGAACTTTGATTAGATTTTGCTCACGAATGTGTTACCAATTTTGGGATCGTTATTTCCACTCTCTGGGGTCAGCAGGTTTAATTCCCAATCCCCAAAGACAGGGATACGGAAGAAGACGAGGACATTTTTCTATTGGCCATATATTTATCGTGGAATATGTTCTAATAGACACACCCACTTATCCTACCATTTACGGTGCCCTCTTTAAAGGTGATTCAGTAAAACCAGCAATAAAAGGTTCAACCTGCAACCAGGTGGAAAGTGAGGTTTGAGAGGCAGACGTCAGGATGCGAGCTCTGCGTTCATCAGGGTGCAAAGCTTTAAGGTGAAGTTCCATAAATATGACTGGTGGCCAGTTGTAGCTTAAAATAGCAAAATGGAAAAAAAAATCAGTCTTGCTTTTCAAGACTGACTGGGACAGGTGTCTTGAAGGAAGCTGTTTCAGGGCAAAGTGCAAGTCCTGATTGGAAGAAAACTTCAGGCAGTTAGAAAATTAAGTGCAGGAAGTCAGACTATGGGAAGGTTGACTAACGAAAGAAATCTTTCTCCCCCCCCCCCCCCCCTTTTCTTTCTTTAAGAGACTATCAGTTCACTTAAAATGGTGAGGAATTTCCTGCTAGAGAGTATAGTTTATTAATGTTAAATGGAAAACTTCTCCAAAAAACAGAAAGACCAAAGCTTAGTTTAGTATTAACAGCAAATTTTAATGATATGGATTGACTGTTTTTTTATTGTGTGTGTTATGTGTGTGGTTCAAACACAGCCTGACGAGTTTTTCAAACACGGTTTTCAATAGTTCAAAGGAAATAACAGGCAAATCTCAAAATGAACTTGGGAGCCGATCAGAGGGACAGCTGGGAACAAGGGCAGGCAGTTTCTAGAAGGGGTCGAGATTCTTAATTAGCAGACCCCTCACCATTCTAGCTGACAAGACTCTACAGATGCTTCTACTGTCTCCCACCCAAGTTGCCAGGTTGCAAAATCCTCAAAATATTGTGGTATCACGTGAGTCTACATGCCACCCCTGCCCACAGGGGCCACAAAACTTCGTCAGGGGGTTACAAAGTAATCCTTGCCATGGCTCCCCCTCTCAGATTCAAGTAATTCATTTGCTCTCAGGGATTAGGCTGTGTCCCAGAAGACTATAGATTTCTAGGGGGTCAATTGCCAGGGTGATCCTGAGGGTGATCAGAGAATACTGGAGGACAGCAGGTTCTTGAATAGGTCGTTTTGTTCAACATGGTTTCATTATAAGATGGAGGAGGAAAAAAAAATCAATTCCTGGCCAGGGCCACTGTCTGTGTGGGTTTTCCCCTACATCCCAAAGGTGTGCTCCTGAATGCATTGCATTGTTGTGTCTCCATTGTCCCCATGACAGAAGGTCATCCTGTCCAGGGTGGGTCCCGTCTTGTGCCCTGAGCTGCTGGGACAGGCTCCCGCCACCCACGACCCTGAACTGGAATGAGCAGGTTGGAAAAGAATGATAGTACTTGTTTTTATTCATCTTTCTTACATATGTATGTAGCTCACATTTATCTCAGTGTTGAATATTAGAAGTGTTTTGGGTCTTTATTTAGAAGTTTGGTGATGGTTTTGTGACCAGAAATATGCTGGAACTTAACTCTTGTTTTTATCAATTAGACTGTGGTGAACTGGTTTCGTTACCTGTCATTTCACTTAAAGTCGCCATTTCCAAGAACCTATCTGCTACTGATGATGTTAAGTGAGGACTTACTGTATTTATCAACTATTTATGCTTCAGCTAGTACAGTGTTGAAGCAAATTTAATAATAGCTTTTGAGCACTCACAATGTGCTAGGTACCAGGCTAAGAACTTCATAAGTATTAGCTCATTTAATCTTCACAACAACCCTATGATAGAGGATGAAGAAACCAAGTCACTGAACAGTTAGGAAACTTGCCCCAGATCACACAGCAGGGACCTGAACCTTGGAAGTTTGGTAGCACAGTTCACACCCTCAGCCACTAGCCCAGCTGTGGGCAAACTATAGCCCGCGGGCCGGTTCCGGTCTGTTTGAAATGAATAAAACTAAAAAAAAAAAGACCGTACCCTTTTATGTAATGATGTTTACTTTGAATTTATATTAGTTCACACAAACACTCCATCCATGCTTTTGTTCCAGCCCTCCGGTCCAGTTTAAGAACCCATTGTGGCCCTCGAGTCAAAAAGTTTGCCCACCCCTGCACTAGCCTATCCTGTCTCCATAAGCTGGTTGGAATTCTAGATCTGGTTTGGTGAGCCACCCTACACAGGGCGATTCTGACTCAAACCGGATCTGCCAGCTGCCCACAAAGAGCACTGGCTGATTCAGTGTTGTTTTCCCTCAAATGTCTGTTTTAGTGTGAATGTTCCTATGAATTTCCAAGTTGTTATTTTATCAACCTCTTTTATACAATGTCTTTTAATCTCAAAATTGTATTAAATTGTAGTACTCCCCAGTTTTGTTAATTCTCACCCAAGGATATTTTTCTACTGATCTTTCAGAGAGGGTGGGGGAGAGAGGGAAAGACAGAGAGAAACACCATCGACTGGTTGCCTCTTGCACACGGCCTGGGCTGGGGTGGAGCCCGCAACTGAGGTATGTGCCCTTGACCAGAATTGAACACGGGACCCTTTGCTCTGCAGGCCGACACTCTATCCACTGAGCAAAACTGGCTAGGGTCTCTCTGGCATTGAAAGTTGTTCATTGTTTATCTTGAGGGTAATTCTGTCACTTCCTACATCTCTGTGAAGAAAACAGTGATCAGGGTGTGAAAGACAGCTTTTGATTATTATTTGAAAGAGAAGGTTAATTGTTAAAATCTTCCCACGAAGGTGCCACGTCAATCCTGACTTCTGGTGCCCATGGCGGACAGAGGTGAGAGCTGCTCTGCCTCCTGGGGGCGCGGAAGGGGACCCGGGAGACCAACCTACTGAGCTGGGAGATGCTTGGCTAACTCCAAGAATCACAATTCTGCACATAAGTCAAACACATGCTTTTTCTAAACAAGGAGGCTATGAAGTTTATAGAGGAACTATTACAGATAGGAGCTAGGTAACTCACCCAGTTGTAAGAGACCAGGGCATATGCTTCCCCCGGGGCAGCTCTGGAAGTCAACTGAGCCCCACTTCTGGGAACCCAAAGCTACAAATGTAGGGCTTGGCAGTGTTTGAATTTCCCCCTTGTAAATCAGGCAAACTAATACTAATATAAATGTGAGCCTTTATTAATCTGTGGATAAAAATTCTGAAAGCCAAATGAGAAGTGAAATATTACATTTAACAATTTCAGTGGTGATATCATGTATATTATAGGTATATCAGGATACTGAAATATCAATGTTAAAAACTAAAAAGAGAATGCTTATTGAATAATCAGAGTCTCAAAGTTATTCTGTTTTGAAAACCATCTATCCCCATGGGGACTGACTCTCAGAAAGTTAATCCAGTTAATCTGATTAATATATATACTTAGATAATTAAAAAGATGAGAATTTGAAAAAAGGGTGGGAACCAGTGTTTACAGATATTAGCAAAGTCAACAAACCTAAGAAGTTTCAACCTAAGTTAATTAAAAAGATGGATTTCAATTGTTTAAACCCGTGAATACATTAAACAGACAAAAGAAACTGGTGATTGTATTATATTCTTGTTTGCTAAAATATTAACCTGCACCTTTATGCAAATAGGTCTCTGAAATTACTAGTAAACATTGGGTTGGCTGTGGCTTCTACCATAAGCTAAACATGCAACACCTCTGTTCCCAAGGCATATGAATAGGTCGGTCAACTGTCTATCAGAAAGTACTCTGCTTCAGCTTTTATAGATTCTATAGAATTTGGTAAAATCCAAATTCCATTTATCATTGACAAATCAAACTCATGTGATCGAGGACACATTTATCGATAACTGAAAGCTTTCTGGTTGAATAACAAAACCTTAGCTGCTCAAGGCTGACGATAAAACCAGCATCCACCAGAAATATGAAATGTCAGGAGCACTAACACTCTGAGGGGTTAGAAGACCAAGGTCATCTTCTTAAACAGTTGAAACCTGGCTTTAATTAAGTAAAATCCAAACAAAATAATTCACAATTGCTAGGAAAGATGTTCTTTGGTCTAAAGGTACTGACTGTTTTGGGGAGTCAAAGGTGGGCTAAGAGCTTAGCAAATGGTGGTGGAGCAACTCTTAGCTAGAGCTCTGAGCCTTGTAGCCATCGGGGGGTCAGCTTTTGTTCTGGACTGCATCTTTGTGTCCCCCCAGAATTCAGATGTTGAAACCCTAACCACCAATGTTATGCGATGGCATCTGGAGATGGGGGTCTTTAGGAGGTAGTTCGGTTATGAGGGCAGAGCCCTCCTGGTGGGTTAGTGCCCTTACAAAAGAGAGGCAGAGAGAGCTTGCTTTCTCTCTCTCCCTCTGCTGGGTGAGGACACAGTGGGATGGCCTGTGAACCAGGATGTGGGTTCTCACCAGACACCAAATCTCCGGGGACTCGACCTTGGAACTCCCCGCCCAATCTATGGTATTTCTGGGAGAGCGGTCCCAACTAAGACAGCTACCAGGAGTGATGCCGGCCCAGCCGGGCGTGTTTTAACCTACCTGAAGGATGTCTAAGGTGGGTGGCTAGCTGGCTGGCTGGCTGGCTGAACATGGAGGAACTTCTGTCCAGAAAGCTTTCTCCTGTCTCCAGCTACACACGGGCTCAGAGCTACTCCAAACAGCCCTGTGCGTGGCAGGACTTTTGCGAGCCTCGCTGCCATCAGGGTGCCAGTCACCCCATGCTGCTCCCCGAAAGAACCAGAGTGAGGACGGGAGGGGAAAACCCATCTCGGACAACTTACCGAATTGGCTTCTTTTTCCGAAGAAGGGCACGCATCGTTGCTTGCTGGGTTCTTTGGTTTGGCAAGTTCAGACTTCTTAGCTTTTGGCTCAGCTTTGCTTTCTTTGGCAACTGGTTTTGTCACAGACTGAGGGGGACTCCACTTGTTGGATGTCGGCTTGTGCACCAGCGCCGAGGAAGAGTGGCCGGACCCTTCATCTTCCCGCACGTCTTCCGGAGGGTGCTTGGGGGCGTTCAGTTTCACGTAGTAGCCGTGGTACTGAGAGTGCAGCTCCCCGTTACTGGGGTTGGGGACATGGTGGCGGCCAGAGTACTTGGACTGGGGCACGGCGGCTCCCAGCTCCTTGGAGGGAGCCTTGGACATCAGGGGCTTGCTGACGACGGCCGTCACCTGCTCATCAGCCACACTCCTTTTGTCACGGTTGAGTCTGGCCCCTGAGCTGGGGTTCTGCTTCCTCACGGGCTGGGGGGAAGGCTGGGGGGAGTGGCTTTGTCGGGGACGCGTCTCGGGGGTGCTCGGGGGTGTCGTGCCTTTGCGGTAAAAATGAGGCGATTCCTTTGGTGAAGGGGGCTTTTCCGGTACCTTTTCTTCTGGGTTTTCTTTAGCATCGACACCTTCCTGAAATCTCTGCTTGATATAATCTGGGCCTGGCGGGGAAAAGTGACAACAGAAAGGTGATAAAAATGAGGGAGAAAGGTTTCGTCCTCAGGGTATGCATCTACAGCCGGCCCCCAAATAACGTGGTTCCGTTCAATGCCGGTGAGATGCCCTAGGAACTTAAGTATCAATTAGCCGTTGGGAAAACTGGTTTCATAATAAGTCATTTCACTTAAAGTAATAGAACCTATGGATGAAGTTAAGTGAGGACTCAGCAAAAATATACGGTAAGTCAGCTTCACCTTCTTTCTCTTTTAAATATACTTTTGAGGCTTTGACTAAGCACAAGCACATTTCATTTCCCAAAAGGTTACGCATTGCTGAAACTGTGTTTTTACATGAACATATGTGGTATTTATACTATTCTGATGGCCATAAAAGTGAAACCATTGTGACTTCCCTAATAATCGCACTGGCCGTGCCTGCTCACAGAACACGGAGGCAGAATTCACATTGATGGAGCCCTGCTGACCACACCGTGGGGATCTGTACATTCAAATTAGGTGGCATAATTAAAACACAGATCCTACACTCATATCATTGAAACTGACTTGTTGCTCAATATTTAATAAATTACACTGTATGAGGCAAACCTACAGGTTATATATCTATTGTGTTAATCCTCACTTGATATTTTTTCCATTGATTTCTTAGAGAGTGGGAGGGAAGAGGGGAGAGAGAAACATCGATGTGAGAGACACATGGATTGGTTGCCTCCTGGACCGGGGCCAGGGAACGAGCCCGAGACCCTTTGGTGCGCAGGCCAACGCTCTCCCACTGGGCCACACGGACCAGGGCAACCTATTTTGAAGGATCCTCCTTCAAAGGATCATTTCAAGATCCTCGTTAGGAGCCACTTTAGGTTGCACTTTACAAAAGAACTCGCACAGTCCTTCCCAGCATGGGCTTGCACTGCAGGCATCAAAGTCAAGATGGGACAGTTGTCTTTGGCCCTCAGGTCTCAGGATGGTTTATAACAATCCCATGTTATTTTTATCAATGGGAATCCTTTCATTCAAAAGGATTCTGGTGCATGGTTATTTTATATGGGAGATCTGGGGAGGGGGGGGGAGTGAGGAGTAGAGACAGAGGGAGTGAGGAGTAGAGACACAGGAAGTGCAGCACAAGATGGTACAGTCACGAGAGTTTAAGGATGCCAGTGGTCCAGGCAGGGGACACTGCTGGGGCTCTCAGGGACCGCGCTCCAAGGCAGTTTCCTGCTCGGGACTTAGCCTCTCAGCCCCTCTCCTAGAACCAGGTCATGCACATCCTCTGGCCACCACTCCATCAGCCACTTTGCACGTCACCAGGTGAAGCCAAGGTCACACATGCAGCTGGCCCTCTGCTCTGCACGTGGGCAGGAGTGGACAACGTCACCTCTCCGTGTACAAGGGAGAAACCACCCCGCCAACTGCTGACCGGACCGGACCAGCTCTTGTCAACCGCACAGCATCCTCATGTTCATCTTCCTTTTGCCCCCCACAACCCCAAGCCGAAAACCAATGGTCCTCATTGTTGAAAAGACATGCTGCCTATTTACACTTTCAATTGCTCTTCCCTTGGTGGTCTGAGTAATAATTCGTTAGGAGACTATTTATTATACAAGGTATTTTCCCAAATTCCAAGCCTCACCAAACTCTTAGGAAGCAGGCATTATCCCGACTTTACTGATGTGGGAACAGCTGTAGCAGCTGAAAAACCAAATGTCACAGAGCCCGTATATCTGTAAGATGAGACAGGATACAACGTATAAGGTAATGTTTTAAGCCCATAAAGGAGAATTCCTAAGGACCCACAATTATAATTGTATTCAGGGCAAAAACATAATAGCATTATCCCACCTTCCACCCTCCAGAGACAAATCCACCCCGGAGGGCTCGAATTTCCCGGTCCGTGTGGCCCGGTGGGAGAGCGTTGGCCTGCGCACCAAAGGGTCTCGGGCTCCTGCCCTGGCCCCGGTCCAGGAGGCAACCAATCCATGTGTCTCTCACGTCGATGTTTCTCTCTCCCCGCTTCCCTCCTTTCACGATCACATGTCAACAATGGGGGTGTCTTTTCTAAATTCAGTATAAGCACCGTCTTTTTAAAAGCTGGCAATTTTCCTTTAAAAATAAACTGTCGACACGGAGAAAGGCCTCTCGGGTGAGTGAAGAAAAAGGAGAAACTGCAGTTTCTTTTCCGAATTTGTTCTTGGTGCTGTGACAGGGACATGGCACTCTGAGGGCTGGGCTTCACCCGCAGGCTGGCCCCGGGGTTTAGAGCCCATTCGGGTCTCCTCCCCTGGCCGTCCACCGGGGGGGCCGCCCCTCCTCCGATTGTGGAATTGTTTTTACGGAGCCTGTCCCCTGTCAAAGCAGCTGCCCACCAGGTGAGAGCTGACAGCAAGGAGGAGACAGAGGGAATCCTAACAGCGACAAGAGACTGATTATTTGGGGGAGGGGACCTCAAAGTAATTCAGTCACCGTGGGTCTAAGGAAAATGTAACTCTTTTTTAGTCAGCACTTCAAGGAATACGCTTTAGTTATCCGGAAAAAGAGCATGAAGCTATCTTAAATACAAAGCACATTTTCAATGCTTTTTGTCCATACGACTCTACTTTTTTTAAAAAAATAAATTTTTATTGATTTCAGAGAGGAAGGGAGAGGGAGAGAGAGATAGAAACATCAATGATGAAAGATAATCATTAATCGGCTGCCTCCTGGATACCCCACACTGGGGATGGAGCTTGCAACCTGAGCATATGCCTTGACTGGGAATCGAACCATGACCTTCTGGTTCATAGATCGATGTTCAACCACTGAGCCACACTGGCTGGGCTCTCCCTACTACTTCAGTTATGTTCCCATTAATAGGCCGTTGGCAATACTCTGGCCACTGGAGGAATATGTATTAATGGATTTATGAAGCTATAGTTTGGACTCCACTGAACATACTCATTATGCTTATTAACTCTCAAATACCAGTCTAATTATTCCCTTAGGTCTATAGAAATCTGATGTGTTGCTTCTTTTTTTAAAATATATTTATTTCAGAGAGGAAGGAAGAGGGAGAGAGAGATAGAAACATCAATGATAAGAGAATCATTGATTGGCTGCCTCCTGCACGCCCTACTGGGGATCAAGCCTGCAACCCAGGCATGTGCCCTTGGCCAGAATTGAACCTGGGACCCTTCAGTCCACAGGCTGATGCTCTATCCACTGAGCCAAACTGGCTAGGGCTGGTGTGTTGCTTCTTTCGACACGCTTTTTCTGTTCTCAATGTGTTAGGAAAGGCATTTCTTTCGCAATTGCTTGTGACACTCTCCTAAGACGCAGTTTTCAGGCATATTCACATGCAGATTTCTCTATAGGGCTTCCAGTGAAATTCAAAATCTGTTGCGCTCCAAGAATTTACTAGAAGGATGGAAGTACACTGTAGCACAGGCTGTCCGATTTGAAAGAGTCCTAGCGTTACTATGCATTGACACAGCTGGGACAGGGATTCCATATCCTCCACAGCTGCCGCCTCAGAGACACCCGGGGTACGACTCCCAGAGACTTAGATTTCATGAGGATGGAGTGAAGCCTAGAAATCTTGAGGCTTAACAAGTATTTCAGGAGGTTCTAACGGATCCCACCATAGGTGCTTGAAAGCAGCAGCAAACATGCTGACCAGTGGTGGTCCTCCGTCCAGCCCTACGTGACTGCATCCTGCTGGCAATGGTTCCAGTGATGCCGTCACATGGGGCCTGGGCTCTGATCGAGGAAATACAGTTAAAATTTCCAGAATAAGATCAAACGCATTTGAAACAAGACATTTAATATCAGGCAGAGGACAGATGTTGTTCCTGACTACCCTCTTGGAAGGCACACGTTGTGTCTGCTACGTGTCTGAGGTAGGAATGCATGTCAGCCTCGCCAGGCCGGCAGCGTGAAGCTGATGAGATACAGCCGTTCCTGAGAGAGCCTCGTCAGAACAGCGCCAGGGAGGGAAAGCATGGCGGGTGCCATTGCACAAGGCGTTTTCATCTGTTTTCACAGACAGGATCTATGAATCTCATGGGGTTTATCCCTGGAGGATTCCTGCTGGGAACCAGGTCACGTGCTCACTGACATACCGCACAATGTGAAACAAGGACATTCAGAAAATGCCATTCGGCACCACTGAAAGGTTACTGGTTGCAGTGGGCAGGAAGGCCCTGAACAGCTATGGCAGATGGCAGCCGCAGGGTGCCCAGCTGGTTCTCACAGGTGAGCTTCGGGGGGCTGGCCACGGGCAGAAGCAGCACCATGAAGATTCCCCCGAAACAAATGTCTGAAGGGCAGTGCTTGTCAGCAAAGGCTCTGTAGCATCATCAGACGTCATGACAAAGACATGAGGTCTCTTCAATGGAGACTGCCTTTCAGCAAAGCAGCACCACATGGAACAATTCTAAAACGCCTACAGGGCTGGCAGGAGAGTCACTTTTACCTGCCATGTGGAAAGAAAACCACTTCCCGGCAGGACTTCGATCCTGTCTCTGACAAGACTGCCGCGTCTGAACACGGCCACAGCAGGCTTGTCCGCGGGACGTCCGTTCCTGTCCCTCGCACGTGGCTGGCACTCAATACACAGCTGTGCAACTGAATGAGTAAGTGGTAAGAATAACCAGAAAAACCATGAATTATTCATGACATATCAACTAGTAGATTATTCCATTTCCCATTTTCTATGAAACAGTTGGTTCAGATTTTGGCAAATGAGTTGAGAAGTTGTCTATTCCAGAATGCTTCTCTTGTCTTAACCATCAAATTTACATATTAATGACAGGCGTAGGAAATTACATAATGAATATGTGCTTTCTTCTCTAAAGACTTCTTTTAAATTTTTATTGAATTTATTGGGGTGCCACTGGTTAACAAAATTATATAGGTTTCAGGTGTGCAGTTCTAGGATGCAGCATTTGTATATTGTATTGTGCGTTCAAGTCAGGTCTCCATCCATCGCTGTTTATCCCCCCTTAACTCTCTTCTAACATCCCCCATCCCCTTCCCTTCTAGTAATCACCATACTATTGTCTGAGTTTTGTTTTTTCCTTAATCTCTTCACCTTTTTTACCCAGTCCCCTCTTATCATTATGTTCTCTCTATGAGTCTGTTTCTATTTCATTTGTTAATTTATTTTGTTCATTAGATTTCACATGTAAGTAAAATAATATGGTGCTTGTCTTTCTCTGACTGGCTTATTTCTTTTAGCATAATACTCTCCAGGTCCATCTATGCTGTTGCAAAAGGTAAGATTTCCTTCTTCTTTATGGCCGAGTAATATTCCATTGTGTAAATAAATGTACCACAGCTTTATTAATCCACTCGTCTACTGATGGGTACTTGGGCTGCTTCCAAATCTTGGCTATTGTAAGTAATGCTGTAATGAATACAGGAGTGCATATATTCTTTTGAATTAGTGTTTCGGGTTTCTGCGGATATATTTACAGAAGTGGAGTTACTAGGCCATAAGGCGGTTCTGTTTTGAATTTTTCGAGTTAGCTCCCTACTGCTTTACACAATGGCTGCATTAATTTCCTTTCCCATCAACAGTGCATGAGGGTTCCCTTTTCTCCACATCTTCACCAATACTTGTTTTTTGTTGTTTTATTGATGATAGCCATTCTGACAGGTGTGAGGTGATATCTCATTGTGGTTTTAACTGGTGATTAGTGATGTTAAACATCTTTTCATGTCTATTGGCCATTTGTAAGTCCTCTTTGGAGGCTGGCTGCACTCTGGCAGTATGCAAATTGCATGAGGTAGGTTCTCAGTGAGTCACCAGGTAGAGGTGAGAGGTGTTCACTAGGTTGATACAGGTTCAAACTCTGTGCCCTTGCTGGGTCTGAGGCCACTCAGCCAAGTCCCAGGGTATACCAAGTCTAGCTGCCACCTGCCGAGTGCCTGCAGGCCTTTGTGGTGAGATGGGGCACCGGAGTCATCAGGGTGAGGCAACAGTTTATTAGTCCCAAAGGGACCAAGACTTGGCCTTGTAAATGGAGGGTTCTGCACCAGTTGGGAGCGTGAGAGAAAAATGTCCCCCATCTTAGACCACACAACTCAGTCTGTCTCCGATTCTGCCAGGAGCTGATCTCAGCAGGACAAGGCTGCTGGAGGATGGGGCTAGTGGATCTTCCCTGAAGAGGAGGTGCAGATCAAGCGCAGGGGAGGGTGGGGGGAGTGGCCTTCGCCCCAGAGCCATGCAACTCAGTCTGTCCGCATTCTGCGTGTACCTCAGTAGGTTGGAGCCCAGAGGCTGGGGCCAGTAGATCTCCAGTTGCAGTGGTTCTCAACCTTCCTAATGCCGCGACCCTTTAATAATTCCTCATGTTGTGGTGACCCCCAATTTCATTGTTACAAATTGAACATAATTAAAGCACAGTGATTAATCACAAAAACAAATATGTAATTATATATGTGTTTTCTGATGGTCTTAGGCAACCCCTGTGAAAGGGTCGTTCGACCCCCAAAGGGGTCGCGACCCACAGGTTGAGAACCGCTGAGTTAAGGGAAGGTGCTAGTCAGGTTCACGGGAGAGTGGGAGAAATGGCCTCCACCCCAGTCACACCTCAGTTACTGACAGCACGTGAGTCTTCCTGGGCTTCTATGTCCTGGTGCAGGCAGCTGATGCTGTATGGAGGGGAGTGCACCACCCAGGAAAGACGGCTTCTGCTGTGCGGGAGAGTGACTCAGCACATGGATCCTGGTGCTGGTGGCTGTCCCTTCAGCTCTCCCCAGAGCCACACCCCCCAGACGCTCCTCATGTGACTCTAGTCCGCTCTACCTTCCCTTTGCGGGAGCCCAGAGTGAGTGGCTGCAAACGAGATTTCGTGCACTGGCACTGCAGGAGGGCACCTGTGTCTCTAGCACATTGCCTGGTAGACAGACTCCCTGCTGATTTTCTCAGCCGGATGTTATGTGGGCACCTCTTCCTGGCTCCGGGCTGAGGAGCCCAGCTTGGGGTTGAGACCCCAGGCTTCTCAGAGGGAATCCCTTCCGAATCTCAGGGGCTGCCTGTGGGAGTGGGGTCAGCCCTTTTAGTGCCTCCACCCTTTTTATCAGTCACTGTGGCTGCTTCTGCAAATCTTTGGTGGTAAGACCTCTCTTCGGCTAGTCTTCAGATGGGTATTGAGGTTGCTTGCTCTATATTTTAGTTGTAACTACAGTTTGGTCCAGCGAGGAGGTGAGTGTAACATTCACCTACTCTGCTGCCATCTTGGATCCCTCCTCTCTAAAGAGTTCTAATTCATAACAGAAATGTGAACTTCAGCCCACAATAACCTATGCCAAAGACCTCAGTTTTTACTCAGGATAATAAATTTACTGGTTGTGCAAATACATGCTACTATGGACTGTATGTGTGTTTCCCAAATTCAGAGTTTGGAGTTGTGGTCACAGGGAGGTAAGTAGGATTAGATTATATCATGTGTGTGAAAACCTGATGATGGAATCGGTGAACTTGCAAAAAGAGGAAGACACAGCAGAGTTCTGTCACTCCCCTTGCATGCACCCAGGAGAGGCGAACTCAGGTTCTGGGAACAGCCCGCTTCTCCTTGACAATGCCAGCATCATGACAAGGTAGGAGAAGGCTCAGCATCTGCCTCCCTTTCCTTTCCCCACCTCCACTCTCCTTGGGAAGAAGTGGGGAGAATTCTCCCAGCATCCACCTTCCTTTTCCTACCAAGCTCTCATCCTAGGGAAGAAGTGTCCCCATCACTCCCTACGTACCTTTCTCCACTTCTCGTCCTTGGGAAGAAGTGGGGGGGAGGCCGCCTCCTTCCTTTCCCTACTACCTGCGCTGGGCTTGCTGTCTCCAAAGAGGGCTCCCTGTAAGACATCTGCCCCATTCTAGGGCCGTGTTTCTTGGTCTTTTTAAATTCATGCCCTGTCACTTTGATAAACATAACTTTATACTCTACTTAATATCACTTAATAAAAAATGAAGTATTTCGACTAAAAGGAAATTGTAACAGTGTGACAAACAACCATATGTATACACTTCCTTGATCTCACCATGTCCCACTCCCCCTTCCTGAGTGACGACCTGAGGTCTCTCATCTTACCTTTCCTGGCTTAGCTACCTGATTTCACTTGAAGCAGAGCGACTCCTTGGGGGAGACTCACATTGCCACCACAGCTCACAAGGCTGATGCAGGACAGCAGAAGGCCGACTCGTTACTCTAGAACAGGGGTCCTCAAACTACGGCCTGCGGGCCACAAGCAAATACAAATATTGTATTTGTTCCTGTTTTGTTTTTTTACTTCAAAATAAGATATGTGCAGTGTGCATAGGAATTTGTTCATAGTTTTTTTTTTTAAACTATAGTCCGGCCCGCCAACGGTCTGAGGGACAGTGAACTGGCCCCCTGTTTAAAAAGTTTGAGGACCCCTGCTTTAGAACCACCAATGCCAATGCCACATAGGCCAGGGGACTTGCCCTGATACCACCAGTGCATGCTCTCCTTGTGGTCGACCTCCACCAGAAGCTCAATCAACATGAGAAGGTTGCTAGTGAACACGCATCAAGACACGGCGCATGAGATGAGTCAAATTTCCGAAGGCCTGAGGCAGCCAATTCCTCAGTGGGGTCATCTTGCCAATAGTGTTGGTGACAGCTCCTGCATCCTTCCCCATTATAGCAATGTCCTTCCAGTGCAACCGCTAGCCTCGAGCTTACGTTTTGGCCAAGGCTCCTCTCTCCTTTGGACAGTATTTACATGGGTGCTGCCAACATTTTTCTCTGTGACTCTTTTTTCCTATACTCTTTGGGTGACCAATGCTGTCTTTAGATATTTTAATACACTCAATCAGGTGACAAGGACATCTCGCAACTCTGAAACCCAGGTGATCACTTCTGAGCACTTTATATATTTCTGTGTAGTATCCTGGGCTCATGTTATAATTCAACTCTCAGAAGGCAGTCTTTTTCTAAATTCTTGGGGGATGACTCACTCTACCGTGCATGTATGCAGTCACCTACACATTCACATCCGTTTGTATGCTTTATTTACAATTTAACCCTTTACTTAAAGCCATTCCACAGGGCGAGGTTTTTTCCCCTTAGTTTTAACTGAACTGCAGAACCATCCAGTTTTGAACTAAAAGCATAAGATTTAACGAAGAGGGTAAACACGTGAAAATATCGCCAGCTCCTGAGGTAGGTAACTTGTTATGAACGCGCTCAGAACATCCGCCCTGACGGGCAGCCTTTCCCAGGGCTAACAACTTCTCCGCAGGACACCTGCGCTCCCGACAATGGAAACATTTATAGGTGAGATACATACATTGAACGAGCAGCCCGACTTAGAAAAAATACTTAAACCCTTTAAGCGGTGCCTGACTTGCTCACCCTGTAACGTGGAGGGGGAAAGCATGAGTTACTGAGTTAAGCTCCCTGCAGAAGCTCAATCACACTCAGCACAGAAAGACTTCCTACAGTTGCCGAAGGAAGTGCTGGCTGTGGGTAAAGGGGACTGCAGCCTCCCCCACTCCTAGGCCTTGTCTCAAACAGCCCCTTGTTGTCATCCCCTGCTCCGGCGATATATTCATTACTGACCCACAACCAGCTGCCCCGGGGATATATTCATTACTGACCCACAACCAGCTGCCCCGGCGATATATTCATTACTGACCCAACCAGCTGCCCCGAAGCCGGTTTCACTCAGAAAGGGTGCAATTACACTTTCCCACAATATTTCTTCCCCCCTCAAATGCTTTTACAACCATAAAAGACTTTTAAAACCATTTAGTCTGGGAAACCGAGATGACCTGCTGTATCATTTACCTCTTGGTAACGCACCTAATAGCAATCTATAGGGAACCTCTTCCCCAACAGAATCCAGAAACGGCCACCTGCCGACAACAATGGGGAGTTTGTTTGCTTTCAGAGCCGCTCAGTCAGTGCTGATTCCGGAGGCTGTGTGGTCTCCTGACAATGACAACGTGAGCACGGAGGAACCAGCCGTTCCCAGCTCTCACCTTACAACAGGTCATCGCTAATGTACTTAGGGACCAGGGAAGGGAGTTGATTTCACACCAGCAAGTTTCTTCCCACCTGAGGTCACCATAAAAATTGGAAAGTTTCCCTTTCTGGACAAAACATACACACATGTTCAGAAATGAGTTCAGTCTCAGCCACAAGGTGAAATAATGCACGCGAAGGAAAACACACATGATCACCACTGCCTTCCCCTGAACTATGACAGAAGCCACTCTGTGACAAGCCCATCACTCAACCGACTGGGCCTCGCCCCAGCCTCTCATAAAAACAGTCCTCTGAACCTGGCCTCTACTGTCTTCATTTTTTGCAGGAAAAAAAAAAATAAGTCCATTACTTTCTTTTTCCTTCATCCTTTATTACAGCCAAACTTTCTAGCTTTTATATGGATTTTGCTATTCTGTTCACTTTGACTTACCTTGTTCATTCAGTCGCAGCGATGTCCCAAGGAGGGGGGGGGGGCAGGACTCTAATATTCTATCACTTTCATTGGAACCCAATGTGTATGGAACACACATGCTGTGCAGGATGCTAGTTATCCAGCTTGATTTAATAGAAACCAAGGTGGAAAAATTCTTTACCAAGAAAATACATATTTTGATATTTAGGACATTTTGGTTCTTCTTCACTTAGAAATCTATTGAACCCTCAATCAATCCCCAGAAAGATGTTGTTAATAAGACAATGGAAAAACACATAAAAATGGCTATTGCCATTTTAGTAACACCAGTATATTATAGAAAGGGATGGAGGCAGTCTAGTTGGAAACCACTAGGAAGTGACTTCAATATTTAAACCCACTGCAAACATTTGCTTATTGCTATTTTATAACATTCGAGAGACAGATAATCAGGACTGACTTTTATTTTCTGAGGTTGTCACGTTCTCTGCGTCACGACATACATCGTCATCTCAACCTGTGCAGTCACCAGTCTTTCAGCGGGATGTTTCCATACCTCCTAACCGCAGTCCTGGGAGCCTTAGTTCAGGTATGTTTCAAAAGGGCTTGTACGCATGCATATCAGCATAACCAATGGACACAGACCCTGGGGCGCTGGGCGCTTGCCCGGAGTAGGAATGGCTGGGGGGGGGGGGTGTCAGTTGGGGAAAAAGGAGACATATGTAAAACTTTAGACAATACCACCCCCCCACCCCCGCAAAACACACACACACACACACACACACCAGTTTGTATGGGCTCTCCTCTTACTGCCAGTTTGGGGTTATTTGTTACAATCTCTGCAATGGCCACTAAATACACACTTGGTTAGGATCAGATGCTTCTCTTGGATTCCCGTCTCCCTTACTGCTATCAGCTCAAAGGGTATTGCAGGGAGTGGGGAGGCAGGAGGGGAGTCACACTGGCAAATACCCGAACCTCTAGTGCTAACCCTCGGGCTTCAGATATTTCTGACAATGCTTCCAGTTGTTTTCTAGCATTTCTGGGATTCATGAAGCACAGACCTTGCAGTTGAATGGAAAAGAAGGAAAAAAAGGAAATCAGAGGCGATGCTCTTACCTTTTCCACCACAGGGACAACGCAGTCTTACCTGGCTGGTAGAAGTCGGGTGACAGCTCCTTGGCCACTGCTCTGGCGATGTCGCACTCCTGGCGGGCAGCCAGCGCGGCCTGGTCCGCGGCGTCAGCTTTGGCTCTGGCGTGTGCAGTCCTGCAAGGGAGCACAAGCGGCCAGTCATCAGGGTGGTACCTTGTTAGCTACACGTGGACAAGCAAACCGGCTGCAGCCGAAAAGAAATGCTAATTGTGATCTGGCCCTACACCAGCACGTCTTAGAGTCATTTCAACAGAGACAACGTGCTCTAAACTACCAATAACATGCCTCAGTCCTTCTTTCAAGGGACATGAAAGATGAGCACGTTCTGTTCAGCTCGATGCGAAACTCACTGAATGGAATACCCGGTTGCCACTTTGGTTGCCATTCCTCTCCCTAACCAGGGAGAGCAGAATTAGAACATGAATCAACATGGTGTTTCTTAGATTTAATTCCTACGGTAGAATTTGATTAAGGGTCTGCCCAGTGCTGTGGGAAAAGTGGCTCCCTGGGGGAGAAATAAAGTAAAACTCTGATTTGCAGCACTGACCAGTTTCACTGGTGTAAATACTCCCACACAGCCAGTTTCAGGCTACCAGCGTGATGCCACTGAGTGTGGCTGGGAAGCGATGCACACAATTGGCTCTCACCAGCCTGCTCTAGGAATGTGCTCAGGGGAGGTGCCAAGGAGTAGTTGCTCTTTAAGCATGTTTCTAGGGTAAAACAAAAAAGAGGCAGAAAGGAGAGGAGGAAATGGACTTCTTTCAGTCTTCTGCCCTCTCCCAGGCCCACCCTCCCTCACTGGGACCTCTTATACTTCTAGACTCTAGAGCAAGCATGTCAAACTCGCGGCTGGTAGCCGCACGCCTCGTGTATTTAACATGCTTGCTCTAGGGCTAGGGAGAAAGCAGTAGGGAGAACAATGGAACTTCTCATGGCAGCAACAGGTATTTGCTGTTGATTTGCTGCCTGCCTGTCTGAGAAGAGGGGATCTGGAGGGTGTGACTGAGAACGGTGGGTCATCCACTTCCAAAGGAGAAAGAAGACCTTGTCCATTAGTCCTCGGATGATGTCCACAAGCATCTATTTCTAATAACGTTGTAAACTTCCTATCTACTCTCTTTCATGAGCACCAGCAGGTCTATAGATAACCACTAATAAAAACTGAAGCCTAAAAGGTGCTTGGACTTAGTTCAGAGAGAGGCGTTGGGAAATGGCACTGTGCCCTGGCTGGTCTTAGGAGAGAAAACACAGATGGCAGCCGGAGGAGGCCGGCAGACAGAGTTCCAGGAAGAGGCAGGCGGCTGAGGTCGGACCTGGGACCATGGGGCTAACTGGTAGGAGGTCCTGTTCTCCAATTACTTTCTTCAACTATGTCCTCTCACCCTGTGCTCTCACGGGGCGTTTCCCTCCTACGTACGCCCTAGCCTGGAGGCCTGATGTACTAGCCGCAGGCTTCCGGAAGGCTGGGATTTTAAATCTGGTCCTTGGCTACATGCCCAATGCACAGAACACTGCCCGGCACATCGTATTTATCAAGGGCTCACTTTATAAATAAACGAACGAATGAGGCTTCCTTAGAAATAGCTGAGTAGTGACTTACACACGAACGGATGGACCAAACTAGAGAGACAGTAAGTAGATCAGTGGTTGCCAAAGGTCCAGGGTGAAAGCGCGTGAGGGATGAGCAGAGGGAACATGGGATTTTTAGGGCAGTGAGACTAGTCGGTGGGACACGAGTGATGGGGGATACATGACATTATGCATTTGTCAAAGCTCACTGCACTGTACAAAGAGCGAACCCTACTGCCAACCATGGACTCTAGCTCATACTGAGGTATCAATCTTGGTTCATCAATTGTACCAAATGTGCCCACTAACACAAGATGTTAAATAATAACGGGGGAAGCGGTGTGGGTGTGGGTGTGGGGAGAGGAGGCACATGGGAACTCTCTGTACCTTCTATTTACTTTTTCTGTAAACTTACTATTGCTCTGAAAATGAAGTCTTTTAATTAAAAAGAAGTGGACCAAGGTCCAATCATCAGCACTGTTATTTCTGAATCCGGAGGATGTGTTAGATGTTCCCTAACGGTATCATGAAATGGAGACAAACGCATGAGTGTTAGAGCACATTCCTAAACAACCGGCCTTGTCACCCCATAGGGCAGCCATCACTGAGGACAGGTGACATGTCGGTCCCACATACGGCGCCTGAGCATCTATGGGGGCCTCTGTGATGTTCTTTCAACTTCCCAGAATCTCCTTTTTCCCAGGATTAGTTTTCATGTTCTTAGCTAGAGCCTAATCATGTCCAGGTGTCATCATACATGAAACCCTAAGAGTTCAGTTATGCTGCCTTGTAATAAAACCTACTACCCTTTCAATGACAAATTCACAAAACTCAGGTAACCAACAACTTACTGTGATACAATCACAACCCACCACCCCAGCGTCAAATAAAACGCAGGTATTAGTTCTGCCGCTTTTCACAATGTGCGAAACTGGAGCACAGACAAATACAGCTTAACCTTTCTGCAAATATATTTTGGAAGCAGAACATCAGTGAAGCCTAAACCCCGTCCTGTTTCACTTGCTCCTTCCAGTAACACCACACAGGGAGGGGGACCTTGCCATCCAGTGCCCGTCCCCGTGTCAATTCTCCCGCACGGCTGCCGAGATGAGTCCAGACCACGTTTGACCCTGAAACCCGAGGTCTGCTCGGGAGCTTTCGGTAGCCCTGGATCTGATCACAAAAAGCAGAAGAGAACAAGAACCCACTCTGACTTTGCTGTCGCCACCAGCTTTGGGTGGCCAGACCTGATATGTCTAGATTTTGCCTGGGGGGAAATCTGGGCCTGACCCTGCCTCATGTTAGTGAGTTCCTGTGTTCACCCCCCAGGTTCAGTTCCAGAGCAACACACGGGCCCTTTAATCAGCCAGCTGGTAAGCCCGGCCATTGTTCATGGGTTGGGGGGTGGGGGTGGGGGTGCAGGCTGGTCCATCTGGGGAGATGAGCTCAAACAACTCACAGGGAATGCCCTGCTGCTGTTGCTGGTCACGTGAGAAACTGCATGCATAAAAGCAGCACGCATGCCCAAGAACCTCTCATCAAATGACTGCTGACACCCATAAATCCTCAGACCCTCACCAGTCTCCCAACACCGTCATCACATACACTTTCTCCCATAAAACACAGTCAATAGTAAGTGAAAAGCAACTTCTCTCAGGCACTTGTCGTTGACTTTCTTTTAGGGTCATATTTTTAGAAATAAACCAAAGTTTTAACTGGTAGAGAATTACTAGGTAGGAATATAGAGATACAGACACGTGGGCGGCTGCTTAGACTCACAGGGGAGCTAAGTGACTCCCTCCTGGACGGGAGCCCTGCAAGGTCACCTGTGAAGGGCCAAAAACAGTCCATGTGGAATTTCTGAACTTTAGGCACCACCTGTACTTAAGAACTTAATTATAACTTATTTTTCCAATCAGTAAGTTTATGAGAATCTGAGCTTTCTCCCCTTAAATGACTGAAATAGTGTTTCATGTCACCTTATTCAGAACAAAATAGCCTGGCTTTCCCAATATTTCTTAAACATAATAATACTTTTACTAAAAAAAGCATATAAACAATACACTGAACATACCCAGCTAAAGTAACACGTGGGTCCCTTACATGCCTGTCCCAACTTCTAACTTTCCCTCTTTTATACATCTGTTCGCTGACATAGCTGATAATGATTTTAATCTAGAAAGGACTATGATTCTGCTAAAGCTCCGTTCTTGGGAAATTTGGGGTGGGAAGACAGCTTCATAAAGGTCAATCTTTACATTTATATGTTCTTGAATGTTACTTTTCTCCCAGAGTTGCTTTTTATTTTATTTTTAAAAGGACCTAGAATAGTAACTTTAAGACAAAAATCTTAGGTCCTGGCTAAAAACCAAAAACCAAAACCAAAACGAAAACCCCAAAACCCTCCCAAAACAAAACAACAAAAAACTTGTTCCATCATCAGAAAACATTTGTCTTTCTTGCCAGGGCAGGAGTTTATGTCTTACTTCCCTAAAAAGTAAGCAACATCAAGTTATTTAGATATAAAATGTAAACTAAGAGGCTAGCTAGCCTCATGGGAGTTTGATATTTGATCTTTTAAAGGCCCAGATTCACAGAGGGATGATGACACAGGCTTTGGAAGCACTAATACTCAGAGACGAGGTTAAGGGCAGTCTAGACCACAGATAATCCTTGTCCATAAGATCGAAAGTTAAACCATGTTACTTTTATCACAGAAATGTCTTTGTAGAATCATAATTTATATCACACCCTTGGTTTTTTTTATCAAGGGGAGACAGGAGGAGCCAAGATGCATATGAAGAATGTTTACATACCTGTTGTAAAATGCAGTTCACTGTGTGTATCCTTGTCGTGTTTATAAAGATCTGGGTGAGATATTCCTCGTAAAGTTCAGTGCCAGGAAGAATGTGGTCTCTGATGATAAACCGCTGTGCTTCCTTGTATCCTACATAAGAACTTCATAACCTTTATTTCTCTTTTTGTTAAGGCAGCTGGGAAATTGGAAGCAAATCCACCCTCCATCTGTGTATATGGTTATCTTCCCTAACTGCATGGCTTCAACATTCCCCAGGGTCAGGAATGTATGTGTGACTCATCATAATGCCCTTGCTAATCCTTTTTGGAAACTGGCAGGATATTGGGAAAAAAAAATTACTGGCTCAGTAAAGCTCTCTGTTTTCTGAACTCTAGCCCCTCACACTGTGTTAATGCTCAGGAACACATGTACTAACTTGGGAAAAGCTGAACATATTAGTCAACTTCCTGTATAGGATTTTTTTCTATATTCAGAACATTTTTAAGCTTGGAAAATAAGACCTCATTCTTAAGTACTTTATAGACTTTATTCCCTAAGATTTGATCAAACTTAATAAGCTTAAAGGCTATATTCTCTGGACAGGCCAGGTCAAGAGCACATTCCTAATCCTCAGCTGAAATATGCCAAATAATTGGCTCTCTTTTATTCTGAGTTTTATAGAATTTATCTAAAATTTACTTTCGCATGTAATTTGTGCACTGAGAAAAGTCAGATGTAAAAAAAAATTAACAACTGTTTTGTTCTTGAAATAATTTTCAGAGAAAAGCCCTTTAATGAGGTCATTTCGAAGTTCAAAGACATGATGACTAAATAATATTAAAACTTCACTTTGAAATAGAGTCACTTGCAACCTACTGAATGGGAGAAAATATGTGCTGACCATATATCTGACAATGGATTAGCATCCAGAATATATAAAAAACTACTACAATTCAATACCAACAGAGGACCCAATTAAAAACTTGCAAAGGACTTGAATAGATATTTCTGCAAAGATGACATACAAATGGCCAATAAACATGTGAAAAAAAACTCAAGATCATGTATAGGAAGGGAAATGCAAATCAAAATCACAATGAGATACTACCTCACATCCATTAGGATGGTTACTAGAAAAAACCTTCCAGAAAATAACCATTGTTGGTGGGGATGTGGAGAAATTAAAAACCTGTGCACTACTGGTGGGAATGTAACATGTTGCAGCTGTTGTAGAAGACAGTATGGTGGAGGGTAGGGCTGGGATCATAGGGTTTTAGAGGAGGAGGCAATCTGGAGACCCCTGCCCACTGGTTCTCTGTTTTCATTGTCAAAGACATATTTTAATAAGTTATTTCCCCAATGGACTTTTGTTTTAAGAGATGCTTGCCAATTAAATTGTACAAATTAATAATAATAAAAAAAAGAAATCAGTATGGTGGTTCCCCAAAAATTAAAAATAGAATTACCATATGATCTGCCCATTCTATTCCTGGGCATATATCACAAAGAAGGAAAAGCAGAGTCTCAAATATATATCTGTACATCCATGTTCAAGAAGCATTCTTTACATTTGTCAAGAGGTGGAAACAACCCGTGTCCATCAATGAATGAATGGATAAACAAAATGTGGTGTGTACGGTCATATACTGCATAATGCTGTTTTGGTTAATGATGGACTGCATATAAGATGATTCCACAGGATTATAATGGAGCTAAAAATTTCCAATGGCCTAGTGACCTCAGCTGTTGTAACATGGTAGTGAAATGCACTACTCACATGCTTGTGGTGATGCCTCACATGCTTGTGGTGATGCTGGTGTAAACAAACCTACTGTGCGGCCTGTGGTATATATAAAAGCACAGCACATACAACTACAGTAGTGCGCTAGACCACTTAGATTTGAGTAAGTGCACTCTACGATGTGCGAACGACCACGGAATCACCTGATGGAACACTTCTCAGAATGCATGCCGACGTTAAGTGGCCCCTGACTGTACATCCATGTAATATTATTCAACCTCAAAGAGGAAGGAAATTCTGACAACTGTTTCAACATGGATAAACCTTGAGGACATTATGCTTAGTGAAATAAGCCAGTCACAAAACGATGAAGACTGTATGATTCCATTCAGATGAGGCACCTAGAATAGTCAAATTCATAGAGTCAGAAAGTAGAAGGGTGGTTGCCAGGGAACAGGGAGAAAGAACGAGGTGTTCTTATTTAGTCAGTGTAGCGTTTTAGTTGTGCAAAAGGGAAAAGTTCTGGAGATTGGTTGCACAACACTGTGACTACACTTAATATTACGAACTATAACACGAAAGGATGGTTTAGATGGTAAATTTTAGGCTATGTATACTTTTTAAAATAAGGAAAACATGGTTACTGATGTTCAAGTATTTCCAGAGCATCCTATGTGTCCAGAGGGTGTGAGGAGAAAGAGCAAAGGTGGGGCTCTCAGATGGGAAGTTGCACGAATCTCAGCCAGGGCATGCAGTGTGTCATGAGAGGGAAGAGTCATAGGAAAAGGAATAACCAAAGGGCGCTACAAGGGAAGAACTGTGACCCTTTTGAAACACCAGGGCAGCCTCCACGCCTCCACTGTCAGCTCTGAAAGCCTGGCACAGAGGCTGTCAACAAGTACTTGCTGAATGGAGAAATGGGGAAGAAGGATAGAAACATAAGGGAAAACCCCAAGATTTCTGACTTAGTATCCAGATGAATGGCTTTGCTACAGATAGAAACTGTGCAGGTGCGAACGGGAGACAGTCTGAAGGTGATGACAAGTTCAGTTTTAGACAAGTAGGATCGTACATGACACAGGCATTCAGAGGGCTGCCATGCAGAGTAAAGGTCAAGGTCAGAAACAGGAAGGTGGGCATCATGATCACAGGGGATGAGTGCACGACAGGTGGATGAACCTAACAAGTCAATGAGTCAAAAACTCCAAGGACACCCTGGCCGGTGTGGGTCAGTGGTTAGAGAGTTGGCCCACACACCAAAGAATTGCAGGTTTGATTCCTGGTCAAGGGCATGTACCGGGGTCACGTGTACGGGAGGCAACTAATTAATGTATCTCTCTCACATCTATGTCTCTCTCTCTCTCCTTCCGTCCCTTCTACTCTCTCTCTCAAAAAAAAAAAAAAATCAAAGGAAAAAGTATCCTCAGGTGACAATTAATAACAACAACAAAAAACAAAGGACTAACGACAGAGACAAAAGTGCCCATGGGACTTGGTGAAGGACATACGCGAACTGAGAGGCAGCAGGGAACAGGTGGAAGGTGGACTTCCAATAGAACCACTCAAAGTTCTTGTTCGTGGATAAGTCTCTGCTCCTGTTAGGACGTAAGTGGGCTAGATCGGAAGTTGTCCCTTCCCTGGGGCAGCAGCCACTGTGACACGTGCCCGTTAGAGTCTGAGGAAGGGGTGGCTTGTCCATCCTGCCGTGTGCTGGAGAGAGCCGAGGGCTCAGAGGCTGCGCATTTGCTAAGGAGCTTTGAGAGGGCAGCGCTGACCCAAAGGTCACCGCAGGAGCCAGACGGAAGGGGGTCGGCGAGGAAAGGGGCGGAGGAAGTAGAGGAAGCAGGTGTCGGCCGCATACTGGACACTTTTGACCCAGAAAGGAAGGAGGAAATTTGGACAGTAACCAGAAGGATGAAGCGGGCCAAGGGAAAGGACGTTTTACTCGCAGCTGAAGAAAACAAGAGCTGATCAGGCTGGAAGGTGGGAAGAAAGATGCCCAGAGAAGAGAAGCAAATGAAGAAGCTTTGAGAAGGTGACCATGGTTGGAGTCGGGTCCAAGATGAAGCAAAAGAAAGGAAATGGGAACAAGTTAAGAACAGTTAGGTTGATCCAATGTTTTAAGGTTATTTGAAGGGTCCTAAGCTTGAAAGAGACAGACAGAACTGTGGGCTTTAGAACCAGACAGACCTGGGCCAATCCCCAGTTTATCACATACAGGCCATGTGACGTTAGCCTCAAGGTCCTTACCAGGCAAATGGGGATGCTATTATCTAAGGAACTGCTCTGCATCGGAACTGATTTATACCAAGTACTTAGCACTAACTGAGGGTATTTCGTCACTAAATGGCCATGGTTAGTCTTCCGCTGAAACGTAGGGCTTGGAGGAAGAACCCGGGGGCTTACAGAGGTGCTAGGGGATGGCAGGAAGGAGCGTTAGAATTGCTGGATGGGACCAGGAGGACCTGACGTCAGGTCTATATGATTCTGCCTCGTTCTCCATCAGGCTCTCACTCTGGGAGAAACAGGAGAGGGAGAAGGTGGCTGTGACACAGGGTAGAGACTCGAGCGAGGAGGATGGCCCCACTGCAGGGCTTTGGGTAGGGAGTAAGGGCACATGGCAAGTGTGGACCCTGGGCCGGAGGAAGTAGAAAGGACTAGGTGAGGATCAAGTGAAAAATGGGGAGGCAATCGGATCACTGTGAAGTCTATACATGCAGCTATTCTTATAGTTTTAGGTGCTTTTCATTATTATTATTTTTTTAATATATATTTTATTCATTTTACAGAGAGGAAGGGAGAAAGATAGAGTGTTAGAAACATTGATGAGAAACATTGATCAGCTGTCTCCTGCTCGCCCCCATCTGGGGATGTGCCAGCAACCAAGGTACATGCCCTTGACCGGAATCAAACCTGGGACCTTTCAGTCCCCAGGCCGACGCTCTGTCCACAGAGCCAAACTGGTTAGGGCAGGTGCTTTTTAATGAACTGCAATGAGGCTTTGTCTTTCCTCTGGCAAATTCTATAGAAACTGCCTGATTCTGACTAAATTCGAATTCTATAGGAACTGCCTGATTCTTACTACTAAAAGGAATGACTTTAGTTCAAATGACCAGCTAGCAGGCTTTTGAGGACAAAAGGGCGGCTAAATCACTTCAAAATGGATGCATATTGTATTGAATGAAACCAGCGAGAACCAGGACTTCATTTTCTACTGAAACGGACACATCTGGTTGTGCCCGATAAGGACGCTGCAACCTTGGGAACCGAAGACCTGGGTAACGAGGCCGAGAACGGTCACGTCAAGGCAGCTTTTGTTTGCACACCACTGTTGTGCATCTTGTGCTTTACCAGTGGTCCATTATGGGCACAATTTAAAGTGTGACCAAGGATTAGAGCAATTCCAGGTGAATGGTCCAACCCATCGTGCAGCTAGCAGTGCTCAGGGAAGGCAGGCCTATTCTCCACTCACTGCTGCAAGTGCCCAGGAAATGCATGCTCTGTGGGGCTCAAATTCTCCATTGTATACTTCTACACTAAAAAAAAAAAAAAATGAAGCAACCATCACTCACTCACTCCTCAAAAATGACAGAGATCCTTTAGAACTCCTCCAACTCACAGTTGAGACACATTCTCTTAGGTAATACCCATTTTTCTTTTTCTTTTTTGTTAATCCTCACCCAAGGATATTTTTCCATTGATTTTTTTTTTTTTTTAAGAGAGAGTGGAAGGGAGAGGGAGAGACGGAGAGAAATATCGATGTGGAAGAGACATATTGATTGGTTGCCTCCTGCATGCAGGGCTGAGGAACCTGCAACCAAGGTATGTGCCCTTGACCTGAACCAAACCCGGGACCCTTTAGTCTGCAGGCTGATGCTCTATCCACTGAGCCAAACCGGCTAGGGCCAAAATACCCATTTTCTATCTTATAGATCTACAATGATTTTCTAAATTCTGTAACTATGTATGGAGACAGAGGTTAATTAGACTTGTTGTGATGATGTTTCACAAAAGACACAAAGATAGAATCATTACGTTGTGTACCCGGAACGAATATAATGTATGTCAATTATACCTCAGTACAATAAATTATAAAGCATTAAGAATAAAATTAACACCATAAATTGGTATAATAAAAAAAATGGCTCTCTAAAAAATCCCAAATCTACCAGTTTTCCCCTTCCCTTTGTCCGGTCTCAAATGCCTAAGTGGTAGCAATAAAAGAATCTATTCCTCTATCGGGCATCGGATGCTGAACTGTCTGAACAAGAACTTGCTTGGACCAGCTATGCAAAGCCATCCTGCATCTTTAGTTCCATCTCATTCGATGTACAGGTTTTGAAGTTGTTGAGCTTATGAGAAGACTGCTTTGTGAGGAATGCCAGGACGGTAGGTTATAGTTATTCTCGGCAAACTAGTTTTATTCATTTCGTGTTTCCTTGTAGAAATAGTAAGTCAGTTATAACCTACATGAATTTCATGCCTGGTCTGTAACAAGAAATCACTCGATAGTTCAACCAAGAAGTCCTTGACTAACTTCACTTTAAATCATCAGTCTTTTGCAGCAACCGATATTGGGGACAACAATCTAATGAGCCCAAAGGATTGGCTCTGATTCACGGTGACCTTCTGATTTTGAGGAAGTGGCTCTTGAATGTTCTGCTTGACCAGACAGGCTGGAAACCACAATTAGGACTGGAAGGGCCTCTGAGAGCCCCATGGTCAATTACTTTTCTTTCTGTAGGGATTCGAGGCTCACAGAGGCTAAGCAACATATGCAAATTCACACAGCAATGAATGGGCAGAACCCGGGTCTCCTAACCTTTAGAGCAAAGCTGGGTGACCTCTGTGAAGAGAGATTTCTGTACTACTTCTCGATTTTGCTGCCATTTAATTATCTCATCTATATTTTTGTTCTGCTATAAAAACACATTCATAGCCCTAGTCCTATCTTCTTATATTCATATTTTCTCTGAGTCTGTAGCCCTCTTTATTTCTTTAATTTTAATAAATTTATGATTCCCATTGAAAATTAAAATTTTGAGCTTTCTTCTCATATATATATATCTTAAAACCAGCTTTGGCTGACTTTCAAATGAAATAACACAGCTTAGAAAACATCTCACTGGAAACTGTAAGAGATTTGGTTTTCATCAAGGCTATTCTTTAGCAGGAACACTTTTAGGTGGTGTTAAAGATACTGCAGATTCATCCAACTCATAGCTGCCTTCCCCAAATCACAAATTAGTAATTAACACCTCCAAATTTAAAAGGAAATATCAGATCATTCAGTTTTTCCTGAATTCTAAAAAAGTTTTCTTCTTTTTCCTCATGAGAATCTCAAAAAATCTCCGTTGTGGTTGTACCTGTTTTTAGCATTTGCTGTGTTAAACTGAGAAGATTTTCATCCCAATATTCGACAGATAAAATAATAGCTTGCCCAAGGGCACTGAGAAAAATGCAGGCAGAAACAAATACATAAAGCAGAGTGACTGGTTTTCTGTTTAGTGCCTTTAAATACAAATAACACAGTTACTTTGGGGAAGGCAAGGCGGTTTTGAAGATGAGTATGTGTACCTGGAGGTAAGAATGTATACATACTTCCCCTTCATTAAAGACGATAGTAGAAATGCAAGGCAGGATTCAAATAAAATAAAAGAATCATGTTAAATTCTGGCTCAAATAATAGGAATATTTCCTTCTGGTCCTGGGAGGTCGCCAGTGGTCTGCTTCAATACTGCGTCCTTACGGTGCCTATAAGACTTGGATTTCTTGCCCAGGAGCCTGCTGTCTGCCTGGGTATCTACTCTAGACACATTTTGATGAACTCTTAACCTTTGTTTTTTTCTTCAGGGTGGAATTAATTGACTCTGGGGCCTGGGATGCGTGCCTGTCAGTAGGATGGACAGACGCCGGCTGCAGTCACTGGGGAATGCAGGGTCTGCCTTCTGCGACTCCATTTCTTAGTGACAGATGCATTAACGGGAATGGAACTAGTCCTCAGCAATCTGAGGTCCACACTGAATCCGAAGAATCTCCAGAAGAATTCCAGGCAGAGAGGGAATGCTGCACCTCCCACCCCCAAACAAGGGGGATGTGATTGACACAAAGGTCAGAATTTCCCTTGAGGCCCAAGAATTCAAAATCTACTCACTGTTCCCTTGTAACTGGGGGCATGTCAGGCTGAACTCAGGAGGGGCAGGGAGAGTTACCTGCCAAACCAAAGCCTTCCCTCCCCCAGCTGGGAGTTGTCTAGGGTGGGTCTCAAGTCTGGCTGCTTCGCTGGCTTCTCACAGCTGCCCCAGAGGCCTCCAGGTCTACCTCGGAGCATTGAGCTGCTTTCCAGGTTATGTTTCCTGAATGTGCCATGTTTTAGCCAGCGATACAAGGGCTGGAAACAACTCTTCCTTCCTTTTCTTTTTTTTTTTAAAAAATACATTTTTATTGATTTCTGAGAGGACTGGAGAGGGAGAGAGTGATAGTAACATCAATGATGAGAGAGAATAACTGATCAGCTGCCTTCTGCGCAACCCACATGGGGGATTGAGCCAGCAACCCGGGTTTGTGTCTTGACTGGGAATTGAACTGTGACCTCCTAGTTCATGGTCGACGCTCAATCACTGAGCCACACCAGCTGGGCTCTTCCTACCTTTTCAATACAATCACAGCACCTTCCAAAATGACAACAGATTTGGTGTGCCCTCACCTGTGGCTGTCCTGTGCTCGCTGAAGTGGGGACATGAACATGCTTTGCACTTAAGGCAGAGAACCCTGGGGCCTTGAGAGGCTCTGTGGGGTTCTAGTCGAAACCGGAAAGTATATTTATATACAATGTGGAACCAAGTAATGCCGCAGTGGACATGACAAAGTATGGTACTTCACATTCTCCCCTTTGTTCTGGCATGAATGAAATGGGGGACAGAAAACCCTTTTATAGTTTCATGTGGGGTTCCTTTGGGTTGACTAGTTACCCTGAAAACGTGAGGGACATTAAGGAAAGGAGAGGCCTATCACAGTCAATCAAAATGTTCAGAACAAGTCCATCCTTCCTTCTTAAAATATGAAAAACCAAAAACTGAAGCAGAAGGAAAACTTCCAAACTCATTCTGCCAAGCTAGCATTACCCTCATACTGAAACCAGACAAAGATATGACCCCCTCCCCCCAAAAAAGAAAAGAAAATTACAGGCCAATATGCTTGATGAACATAGGTGTAAACATTCTCAACAACATATTAGCAAACCAGATTCAACAATGCATTAGAAGATTGCCCAGCCGGTATAGCTCAGTGGTTGAGCATCGACCCTTGAACCAAGAGGTCCCCAGTTCAATTCTCAGTCAGCGCACATGCCCGAGTTGCAGGCTTGATCCCCAATAGGGGGCGGGCAGGTGGCAGCTGATCCATGTTTCTAGCTCTCTCTATCTCTCTTCCTCTTTCTAGAAGCAATAAAAACATATTTTTTTTAAAAAGTTCATACACTGTGACCAAGTGGGATTTATCCCAAAATGCAAGGATATTTCAGCAACTGTAAATCAATATGATACACTGCATCAATAAGAGGAAGACTGAAAATCATATGTTCATCTCAATAAATGCAGGAAAAGCATTTCACAAAATTCAACCTCTTTTTATGATAAAAACTCTAAAAAGTGGGTAGGGAAGGAACACACTTCAACATAAGAAAGGCTATGTATGACAAACCCACAGCTGATATCATACTTGGGGTCAAAAGCTCAGAGCTTTCCCCCTAAGATAAGGAACAAGAGAAGGATGCCCCCTATCACCACTTCCCAACATAGCTTTGGAAATCCTAGCCACAGCAATCACACCAGAAAAATAAATAAAGCATCCAAATTGGAAAGGAAGAAGTAAAACTCTCACTATTTGCAGATAACATGATACTATACGTAGAAAAAAACCCTAAAAAACACCACCAAAAAAAACTATTAGAACTAATAAATGAATTTAGTAAAGTTGCAGGATACAAAATCAACATACAGAAATCTGTTGCATTTCTATACATCAGTAAAGAACATTCAGAGGAGAAATTAAGAAAACAATCCTATTTATAATTGCATCAAAAAGCATAAAACATCTAAGAATAAATTTATCCAAAGAGGTGAAAGACCTATACTCTGACAACTATAGAAAACATTTTAAAAAAGCTAAAGGGATACAAATAAATGGAAGGACATACCTGGCTCATGGATGGAAGGGTCAGTATTATTAAAATATTCTTACTGCCTAAAGCAACATAAGATTCCACATAATTCCTATTAAAATACCAGCAGCATTCTTTGCAGAGCTGGAATAATCCTAAAATTTATATGGGGTCATAGAAGACCCTGAATAGCCAAAGAAATCTTTAGAGGAAAAAAATGTGGAAGGTATCATGCTCCCTGATTTCAAACTATCCTACAAAGCGACAATCATCAAAACAGTATGGTACTGGCATCAAAACAGATATATAGATCAATGGAATAAAATAGAGAGCCCAGAAATAAATCCTCACTTACATGGTCAATTTATTTATGATGAAGGAGGCAAGGATGCACAATGGGGTAAAGACAGTCTCACTGAAGATAAGTGGTGCTGGGAAAACTGGATGGATACATGCAAAAAAATAAAACTGGACTAGTTTCTTAACCATATATAAAAACAAACTCAAAAGTAAGACCTGAAACTTCTAGAAGAAAACATAGGCAGTAAAGTCTTTGACATGGGTCTTATCAATATTTTTTGCATATGTCTCTTCGGGCAGCAACAAAAGAAAAACAAATGGGACTACATCAAAGTAAAAAGTTTTTTGCATAGCAAAGGAAATCATTTACAAATGAAAAGGCAAACTACTGAATGGGAGATGATATTTGGCAAGGATACATCCAATAAGTGGTTAATATCCAAAATATGTAAGGAACTCATACAACCTAACACCAAAAAAACAACCAGTCCAACTAAAAAAATGGGCAGAGGATCTGAATAGACATTTCTCCCCATGCACATGGCCAATCCTATATAATAAAAGGCTAATATGCAAATCGACTTAACAGCAGAACGACCGTTCGCCATGACATGCACTGACCACCAGGGGACAGATGCTCAATGCAGGAGCTGCCCCCTGGTGGTCAGTGCGCTCCCACAGGGGGAGCGCTGCTCAGTCAGAAGCCGGGCTCACAGCTGGCAAGCACAGCAGTGGTGGCGGGAAACTCTCCCACCTCCAAGGCAGTGCTATGGATGTCCGACTGCCGGCTTGAGCATGCCTAAGCCAGCAGTCAGACATCCCCTGAGGGTTCCTGAACTGCAAGAGGGCACAGGCTGGGCTGAGGGACCCCCCCAAGTGCATGAATTTTGTGCTCCAGGCCTCTAGTAGACATATAAAAAGATGCTCAACATCACTAATCATCAGGGAAATGAAAATAAAAACCACAGTAAAATATCACTTTATACCTATCAAATTGGCTATTATCAATAAATCAAATAACGTGTTGGCGAAGAGTTAGAGAAAAGGGAACCCTCATGCATTGTTGGTGAGATTGTAAATTTGTGCAGCCACTATGAAAAACAGTGTAACGATTTCTCAAAAAATTAAAACTAGAGCTGCCATATGACCCAGCAATTACACACTGGGTATGTATTTGAAGAAAACAAAAACACTAATTAAAAAGGATATATGCACCCCTATGTTCACTGCAGCATTATTCACACTAGCCAAGATATGGAAGCAACCTAGGTGTCTACTGACAGATGAATGGATAAAGAAGATGTGGTATATATTAAAAACAGAGTATTACTCAGTCATAAAAATGAATAAAATCTTGCCATTTGCAGCAACATGGATGGACCTAGAGGATATTATGCTAAGTGAAATACGCTGGACAGAGAAAGACAAATACTGCATGAATTCACCTGCATGTGGAATCCAAACAAAACAAAACAAATAAACAAAATAGAAAGAGAACCATAGATAATAGAGAACAAACTAATGGTTGCCAAAGGGTTGCGGGGGGGGGGGGGGGGAAGGGGGATGGGTGTAACAAAAACATAAATAAAGCTCACTCTCACATAAGAAAAAAAAAAGATGTCTGGGTCGCATTTTTAAAATAGATCCAGAGACACAGAAGCATGGAACAGACTATCAAACCTCAGAGGAAAGGCAGGGGAGGGCGGGTGGTGGGGAAGAGATCAACCAATGAACTTGTATGCGTATATGCATAACCCATGGGCACAGACTGTAGGGTGGTGAAGGCCTGGGGTGGGGGTGGGGGCAGGCTAGAAGAGGTCACTGGGGATAAAGGGGACTTAAGTAACACTTTCAACAATAAAGACTTTTTTAAAAGTCCCCCCTCCCCCCCCAATTCCTCAGGGGCAGGAATAAAAGAGTAAGCCTGTCTCACAGAGCCTTCCATTCCTGGAGGACTCGGTGGGGACTCCACTGCCCTGTAGACAGGGCTTCTTCCAGGGAGGGCTGGAACGCCCTGGAAAATGGCATTTGTTCCACAGAGCAAGGGGTTAGGAAGCCTCTTTCCATGCAGGACAAGGAGCAGGGACAGCGACTGGAGCTCGAGGCTGGTGAGCATCTGGCTGCTGGCATCGATGCTGTCAGGAGCTCTTACTAATGTCGCAAAGGTCCTATTGTCCCCATCTTCTTGTGGCTGCCTCTCCAGGTTTCAGATCACTTTTGAAGTTGCTTCCCGAAAAAAATCACCGCTCGCCCGTCTCTCCTGACACCTTTCCAATGCTGTTTCAACCCTCATCTCATGATCAGCCCCTGGTGCAAGCATGTCAAACTCAAAGGCTAACACGGGCCAAATAAACGAGGCATGCGGCCCGCGGGGCCCCGAGTTTGACATGCTTGCCCTAATGTTTTCTCTTTCAAAAACAAACAAACCCCTCAACATACTTAATGATTCACAGATGTCTCAAAATCCTTTGAAATTCTTTGCTACTCTGGACACACGTAATTCATTCTACTGAATTCTGAAGATCATGCTCATTTTTCTTTCCCCACGTATCATACATGTAGTGCACGCACCGCCCTCCTGCTCAGAGCCCTCTGCAATGCTGGTCGTGAAACGAGAGCGCCTTTTCCCTTGCACTTCTCTCTGGCAGGTGATCACTGCTGACAGCAGCTGATGGTAAGCATGACATTTCTCTGCAGTGAGTTTCTAAAACGTCACGGTGACAGCAGCTTACACAGAGAGCTCGCAGGGCGAAGGGAAAACATATAAAGATTTCCCCCCCTTTTCAAATTCTGGTCTGAGAGGGGGGCCTGTCACCCCTCGGCTCTGAGACACCACAACAGGTCGCCACGAGCGACATGTTTTAATATGATAATGAACTTCTTGTCATTTACTTGTTAAAATTTCTTTTCTCCGGCGCCAGCTTAATTCCCAGAAAACAGCTTATCTACCGTGGTTCTAAAAGTCTGAAATTAATTTTTGAAGCAAACCTTTTTCATTCTAAATGTAACGAAAAGGCCTAGGGTTATTATTTTTAAAATCTGCTTTGTCATCTTAAAAGTAACCATCAATTTAAATACTATGAGAGGATGAATCTCTTGTATCATTAAAATTCCTACAGCAGTACGGAATGTTGGCTTGGTAGGCTTGGTCTGATAGTGAATTTTGGGGAAGGAATACATAAATCTATGTAAATATGTAATACACAAATTTGAAGTGTGGATGTAATATTTGATTGAAATACAGGGATGGGCAAAAGTAGGTTTATGGTTGTGAGTACACGAAACACAGTTTATTCTTGTATTATTATTTATTAATTATTGTATTATTTATTATTACTAATCTACTTTGGCCCACTCCTGTATATATCAGAATCAACCAATGTGAACCAGTAATATGTGTGCCTGAAGGTTTTTTTGTTTGTTTGTTTGTTCTCATTTGTGACAAATATTAACTGTACTTATTATCCTCTAATACTTTTTTTTTTGGGGGGGGAGGGGAGTTTTGTTGAATCTCAGGGAATATGACAGAGTTGAAATCAAGGAAAACTTTAAAAAACAACCAACCAAACAAAAAATTTCAGGAATGAATACTTTTAAGTGAACTATCAGCTAAAACTCTAGTACTGATTACTACCAGTGCCCTGGCAACTAGTTAAGTCAGGGCTGCTCCCGTTTTTAAATTATAATTTCATTATGTGCGGTACCAGGCTCCTTTGTCAAGTAAGGCTTTGTGTCAGGGTTGTTACGTAATTCAATTGACAGGTGAAAAAGGTCTTCTAGGCCTGGCAAACCTAATTGCAACCGCACTGTCCTGGCCTGCGGATGGGAAATCATTAAACTGGCATTCAGTAACCGGACTGTAACAGAAAAATTATACTATCGCACAGTTCCATCAGCTTTTAAAATAGCCTCCCAAGCTTCCGAGTGTCTTAACCATCTCCTCCTTTACGCGCTGGGACTTTACACGACCTGACAGGTAAGCAATGATGTTGGACGCGGGTGGCATGTCTGCTGTTCTGCTGTTCTCCAAGCCTGTACCGTCCATCTCAATCGCCCGTTTCCCCTGTCCCTTAGCCATCGCTTGGCCGAGAGCCCTCCTGCCTGCCATTTGCCACTTGTTCTGGGCTATTTTAATTCTGGACAAGTTGTGGTAGCTGCTATATTTAAATTGGCCTGTGCGGTGCAGAAACACGGCAAATGCTAGTGGCAACCTTTTCCCTTTTGGACATAACCCAGTTGTGTTCTGGCTTTGAGTCAAGCTTCGGTACCATCCACACTGGCTCAACTCCCGCCTGCATCCAGGTGCTCACTGCCCATTGGGTAGGGTGGGGTGGGGTGGGGTGGTTTTCTGGGAGGGATGACCCACAGCAGGGCCCCAAACTAGAGAGTAAACGGAGAAACAGGAACCATCACGGGAGGAAAAGCTAAATGCTTCTGGAATATTGGCAGAGTAATGTTTCAAAGACCAATGTCCAGATATGAATTTTGTAGACTGTAACCCATCGATCGAGGGAGCCTTAAGGGAAACTGCTCGCATGTGAAGAGCCAGCTTTCTGGCTCCTGGGCACTGAGAAGTGGGCTTGCTACGACTCACTTGGTCCTACCCCGCCCCGCGCTGGCACTGACCCACCAGGCTCCTTGGCCAGCGGTTTCTGCACATCTGTGCTGGGAGGAAGGTGTCTCCAGGGACTTAAGCTGTCCCTTCAGAGAAGACAAATACATCGAAAATGCCTCCTCATCATTAAAAGCTAAATATAATATAAAGAAGAGGTTTTATAGATGTCCACAGCTCAAAGCTAGCCTATAGCCAGACTCTGTTATGAAGAATCAGAGAGAATCAACCTAAGAAAATTTTTTTTTACAGTCCAGGGCTTTTGCTTTGAGACCTTAATGTACAAATGCTAACACCGACATGCTCATTTCACTGGCAGGGGAATTAAAATTCAGACGGGCTATAGGATCCTACCCATCTGTCTGAAGTACAGCATTTCTGCCTAAATAGGCCTTTTGAGGTATTTACTTTGACTGCTTGGGCTATTATACTTTACCTTCTGTCAGCCAAGATTGTACTTGATTTTTTTTTTCCTCTGAATAAATTTATACCCAAGCAGGTAGTAAATAAAACTGGGCTTTTGTTTTCTGGGCTGAGTAAGAAAACCATCTTGGAAATGTTTCGCTAAAAAAGAGTATTCACTAGTCAATTCATATGAAACCACTTTTAAACGTCCCCAACAAAGGAGGGCCCATTAGTAGGTTATTTGGTTACATGTAGTCAGGGTTACCAGCTTTCACATTTCTCAACATAGTAGCCAAACAAAGATGGAGAGAATGGATGGAAACAGAGATGCCTGCTTTTACTAGAAGGCACGCAAGTGGTACTGAATATATCATGCTCTGAGTATCATGAAAACACAGCTCGAAATAAATCCCGTATTATCCTAGTGCTCTAAGCTTTCAGAGAGCTAATTCCAATCTTAAGAAATCACATGCTGTCTTCTTTCCCAAATACTTTCCCTGACTCCCTGATATTCTTGTAGGTAAGAAAATTACCTGAGCCCTAGCAGGGTTGCTCAGTGGTTAGAGCATCACCCTGGGGACCGAAGGGTCCTGGGTTTGATTCCGGTCAAGGGCACGTACCTGGGTTGTAGGCTTGATCCCCAGCCCCGGTTGGGGCACGTGTGGGAGGCAACCAATCAATGTGTCTCTCTCACATCAATGTTTCTCTCTCTGACTCTCCCCTTCCCTTCCAGTCTCTCTAAAAATCAATGAACAAGTATCCTCAGGTGAGGATTAACACACACACACACACACACACACACACACACACACACATTAAAATTACCTGAGGTCCTGAGGTCTTCCTAGTTTGTCTTCTCCTAAGATATAGTTTAAGCTCATTCCATTTAAAAAATATTTTTATTGATTTCAGAGAGAGGAAAGGAGAGGGAGAGAGAGAGAAACATCAATGATGAGAGAGAATCACTGATCCGCTGCCTCCTGCACACCCCACACTGGGGATCAAACCCACAACCAGGCATGTGTCCTGACTAGGAATTGGACCGTGACCTCCTGGTTCATGGGTTGATGCTCAACCACTGAATCACACTAGCTGGGTTTCAGCTCATTTTTAAGTGACAAGGACACATGTGCACATGTGAGAGGTCTCCCACCACAACTCTGCATAAATCTTCAGAATAAACTGCATTCACAAGTGTGGAACAAGAACCCGCCACTGAAATGCTGGGGACAGGAGGACAAGTGTGTCCACAGCACAGCAGGATCATGGAAGCGTGCTGTCCCTCAGCGAACGTCCAGTCCTCTCATTTACTACCCGACAGTCCTCTGGATCTTCCAACACAACAAGGCCCGAGGCGGGCTCTTCGGAACTCCCCGCTCTGAGACTGAGGGACAGAAAGGTCATATGAGGTAGGAAAGAATCAAGCAGAGAAGAGACCAGTTCTGGCCTTTAGAAAAAGGCGGGGGGAGGGGGCAATATTAATAATTACTAGTGCTTTTAAAGGCACATTTCTCATAACTTCAAAATTATTAGTTCAATTTTGTTATATTGTGTGCTTCTCTGTAATTATTACCAGCTAACACACACACAAATATATACAGATATCACTCCAAGATCACAATAAACCAAGGGCTGATGTCTCATGATTTTTAGGAGGGATAGGGTAAAGGAGAAGTTAAGAAAAATTCTAGCACATTTCTTAAGGAGTACTGGAGAGGAACATGAAACAGACAAATAAAACCATAGGTGGTAGGAGCTGCAAACAAAGGGGCATAGGCCAAATTTCTGAGTCTGGGAGTGGGAAGGAGGGGTGACTGGATGGGACAGGTCCCAGGAGTTTATGCCACCCACAACCGGACAGGCTCACCCCAGGCTGTGAAGGTGTGAGCGGGGAGGTGACCTGTGTCTATGCTCGCTGTGGCCTGGAGGACAGCCCCCGCCTCTGGTCATCACATGGCACTGGCAGGACAAGGTACAAGGGAGAGCTGCAGTCTCTTCCTCGTCAACGCATGACTTGTAACCCGCAAAGTACAGCAGGTCCTCACTTAACAGCGTGATGGGTTCTGTGACGTTAAGAAAAACGTATAAGGAAACGAACATCACCACAGGCTAATGGGTATACACAAGAGGTAAGCTCCTAGGGCATCTCACCAACGTTACCACGAAACGACTTTATTCGAGGACCTGCTGTATCACCGTTGGAAAAATATAAATACCTGGTATTAAGTTAAGCAAGCAAGCAAGTATTGATGATGATGATGATAATTACTGTTAAGATTGACTGAGTACCTTTTATACACGAGGCCTAAACTTGCATTTTCTAAGAACTTGACGTGTAATGTCTCCTATGATCCACTCTGGCTTACGGGCTAGTGTGTGGTGGGAGCGCATGTGAATCGAATGTCAGAATTGTGCGTACACACCCACCCAGCCCCAATCCTGCTCCAGCTCTCTGGACTCCTCCTGGGGTGGTCTTCCTTCTCATTCCAGCCATAAATACTTGGTTTCCCTCATCATCTGAATTAATAAAGAGGAACATTTTTTTCCAGGTACATTTAACATTTTTCTTAACATATACATGTCTCCTTTTCGCGGGAGTTAATTCTTATATATAATAACCTTTTAGGGACAAAAATTTTGAGTTTAAATAAAAGTAGGATCGATGCTACCAAGTAACAAGTGATTACAAGCTGCACTAGCTTTTCAAATGATTTACTCCAAGAAAAGGGATTCAAAAAAACATTGAAGTCAGGTTTAAATTTAACATTCCTCTCAGACACTGCCATGTTGCTGTGTTTCACTGGGGTTTCAGCGGCAATACACACCAAATCCTACACATACCAAGCCCTCTAAGGCACGCACCTCACGTCTGTGGTGGTGGTGGCATATGAAGCCTTCTGCCTGCTGGGCTGCTCTGAGGCCACCTCTACATCCACCCTGGTCCCTACTGTCTCCTCCATCTGGAGGCTCTGACGGCTCCCTCTCACCTACTCCGCTCGGCTTGTCCTCAGGCGTCTCGGTATTTGTGCCATTTGGCACAGAAAAGCTGCTACCTCAATCTGTGGCGTATTGTTCCAGCCACAGCATAAATGTAACCCTCGGATTAGATTAGCATAGTGGAGATTTCACGGTCTCCCTGGACCAGCACTATAGACGGAGACAAGTTACTGCGGATTCACAGACTTCAAACCCGAAGATCTCTCTTCCACCGCAATGGAACACAATCGAGGTGGAGTTTCTCGCTGTGTGTCGAGTCCCCTCCTAGCGTGCTGAGGAGCACAAATTCTAGAATGAGACTGCCTGGATGCGATTAGCTCTCGCCTTCACTGGCCTGGAGGCCAGGGGCGCGCCCTCACCTAGCAGTGCCTTTGTTTCAGGAAGGGTAAACCCACCTTCTGGGGTTATCATGAGGACCACAGATGACACATGGAAGGCCCCAAAGAACAGACAATGCACATAGGGTACTCAACTTCATTACCTATTAATACTTATCAAATTAATTAATTCAATAACTTAAAAATGTATTACGTTTTGCCCTGGCCAGTATGGCTCTCAGTTAGTTGAGTGTTGCCCAGTTTAATACCCAGTCAGGGCACATACCCAGGTTATGGGTTCGATCCCCAGTCGGGTTGTACACAGGAGGCAACTGATCAATGTTTCTTTCTCACATTGATGTTTCTCTCTCTCTCTCTCTCTCTCTCTCTCTCTCTCTCTCTCTCTCTCTCCCCCTCCCTCCCTCCCCCCTCCCTTCTACTCTCTTTAAAATAAATAAAAAACATATTAAAATATATATTAAGTTTCTGAATAAGATATTCAAATGGTTCAAAAAAAAAAAAATAACAGGGAAAATCTCCCTTTTATGTGGTCCTGACCCATCCATAGCCAACCACTGTTGATGTTTTTTTTTTTTTTTAAATATATTTTATTGATTTTTTACAGAGAGGAAGGGAGAGAGATAGAGAGTTAGAAACATCGATGAGAGAGAAACATCGATCAGCTGTCTCCTGCACATCTCCTTCTGGGGATGTGCCCACAACCCCGGTACATGCCCTTGACTGGAATCGAACCCGGGACCCTTCAGTCCGCAGGCCGGCGCTCTATCCACTGAGCCAAACTGGTTTTGGCGCTGTTGATGTTTTTTAAAAAGACCTTTCCACAGTTTCTTTAAGAGTATACAAGAAAATGAAGTTCCAGTTTTCTCCTTTTCTACACAAAAGAAAGCAATACATACAATGTGTCTATTCCTTTGTGAAATGCAACAAGAAAACAGTGACCAAATGGAGCAGAAGCCTTATACTGTAGCAAACTACACCAGCCCTTGACTATCCTGAGAGGTGACAGCGAGTGGAACCCCCCGGGTGAAGCCGGGACAGCAATGGGGTGGGGCTCTAGTCAGAAGGCCTCTGTTTGGTCCTGGGCCCATCATTTGCAAGCTGTGCAGTGCTGGACAGATTACCTAAAAGTGCTGGAGGTGTGGAGTTGGTCATCATCATGTTTGTTGTGGGGATGTAAGATTTGTGTGCAAGAGTTTTGTAACCCTGGCTGGTGTGGTTCAGTTAGAGCAGCGGTCGGCGAACTGCGGCTTGGCAAACCGCGGCTCGTGAGCCACATGCGGCTCTCTGGCCCCTTGAGTGTGGCTCTTCCACAAAATACCGACTTCTGCGCATGGGCCATGAAGTTTCAATCGCGCTGTACGTGCGCGCCCGCACGTGGTATTTTGTGGGAGCACACTGATCACCAGGGGGCAGCTCCTGCATTGAGCGTCTGCCCCCTGGTGGTCAGTGTGCATCATAGCGACCGGTTACTGACCAGTCAACCGGTCGTTCGGTCGCTTAGGCTTTTATATACATACTAGAGGCCCGGTGCACAAAAATTTGTGCACTCGGGGGGGAGGAGGGGTCCCTCAGCCCGGCATGTGCCCTCTTGCAGTCTGGGACCCCTCGGGAGATAACGACCTGCTGGCTTAGGCCCGCTCCCGGGTGGCAGAGGGCAGGCCCAATCCCTAGGTGCAGCCCCTGGTCGGGCTCAGAGCAGGGCCGATTGGGGAGTTGGGGCACCGCCCCCTGTCATGCACAGAGCAGGGCTGATCAGGGGGTTGAGGAGCTCCCCCCTGTCACTCACAGAGTAGGGCCGATAGGGGAGTTGGGGCACCACCCCCTGTCACACACAGAGCAGGGCGTATCAGGGGGTTGGGGAGCCGCCCTCTATCACCCACAGAGCAGGGCCGATCAGGGGGTTGGGGTGCCGCCACTGTCACACTCAGGACAGGGCCGATGGGGAGGTTATGGCTCTACCCCATCACACACAGAGCAGGGCCCGTGGTGGGGGGGTTGGGGCGCCGCACCCTGTCACACACAGAGCAGGGCCGATCAGGGGGTTGGGGTGCCGCACCCTGTCACACACAGAGCCGCAGGGCGATCAGGGGGTTGGGGAGCTCCCCCCATCAGGCACAGAGCAGGGCTGATCAGGGGGTTGGGGCGCCTTCCCCTGTCATGAACAGAGCAGGGCGGAGAGGGAGGTTGTGGCCCCGCCCCCTGTCACACACAAAGCTGCAGGGCGATCAGGGGGTTTGGTCGCTGTCCCCTGTCACGCCGATCCTGGTGCTGGGAGGCATATTACCCTTTTACTATATAGGATAGAGGCCTGGTGCATGGGTGGGGGCCGGCTGGTTTGCCCTGAAGGGTGTCCTGGATCAGGGTGGGGGTCCCCACTGGGGTGCCTGGCCAGTCTGGGTGAGGGGCTGAGGGCTGTTTTCAGGCTGGCAGGTGACTGAAGCTCCCAACCGCTCCTTTTTTTTTTTTTTTTTTTTTTTTTATTCTGGGCCAGCTTTAGCTCTGAGGCCTCTGCTGCTGAAAGCAGGTATCTGGTTTGTTTGGGTTCTATAATCGAAACACTGTTTCAACTTCAGCTCTGAGATCCCGGCTGGCTGAAAGCAGGTTTCTGGGGTTTTGTCTAGCTTCTATATTTGTAACAATGTTTCAAACTGCAAGCTCAGAGGCCGGCAAGGCAGGCAGGGAACGTTGGTTTCCTCTGTCACTGAAGCAAGCAAGCCTCATGTTAGCTTCAAGCTGCCTGGCTGCCGGCTGCCATCTTGGCTGGCAGTTAATTTGCATATTTCCCTGATTAGCCAATGGGAAGGGTAGCGGATGTATGGCTAATTACCATGTTTCTCTTTTATTAGATAGGATAGATGTTCCTATTTCCCTCTCCCTCTCCCTTCCTCTCTCTGAAATCAATAAAAACTTGTTTGAAAAAATAAGAATTTTGTAAATTGAAGATATACACACCGAGCGTTATTACCAGTTAGAAGCTACCACAACCCTGAGGCCACTCCCTCTCCTCTGGAAACCCCAGTGGAGTGAGGAGAGCACAAGTCTCCATCTGTGACCTGGAATCTGGCCGGACAGATGCCATTCCTCATCTAGGGCCACCGCGCTGGTGTGGGGTGCGCTCTGTGCTGTAGCTCTATCTCGCTCAACTTTTCCAACATGGGTCCAGTTTCTTTGAGAGCCGACCCCAAAATGTGTCAACATAATGGGAGGCTGAAGGTGTGAAAGTCAATGAGAGGGAGACTGGAAGGAGAGGGGGTGACACACAGGACCTAGTGGTTTCCCTTCCTCACCAGCAGCCCGACTTGTTTGGTCCCCCGAGAGCGTGGCTGTCACGGGTGTTCCTGACACTGGCCGCATAAGTGGGCGTGTGGGCTGGAGCTGAGTGCGCACTGGTCAAGGGGAAGCTGTCCGTGGGTTTAAGAGAATTGGGTTCTTTTGCTGATTCCTTACTATCTGTGACCAGAGGCCTCTCACCTCCCCGTGATCCATTAGCTTCCTCAGCTATAAAATGAAGGGGTTCGAGTGAGAATTCTAATTCATTCTTGTATCAAAATTTAACATACTTACACTTTCAACAATAAAGATTTAAAAACAACAACAAAAATTTAACTTACTTCCCTCCACCCCCCACACAGTGAGAGACCAGGGTGCATGCTCTGGCTGGCAGGGACCTGGGCTTTCCACGCCTCTTGCAACAGGCCTTCCACCAAACCCAAGCACGCCCCTGATCCCGAGCACGCCCCGGATCCCGAGCACGCCCGGGATCCCGAGCACGCCCCCGGATCCCGAGCACGCCCCCGGGTCCCGAGCACGCCCCCGGGTCCCGAGCACACCCATGGATCCCGAGCACGCCCATGGATCCCAAGCACCCCCATGGATCCCGAGCACGCCCATGGGTCCCGAGAATGCCCACAGAACCTGAAACTACAGCTTGAAGGTGCCAAGAGTCCTAAAGTCCCCCCAACCTGGATGTTCAATCACTGTGGCAGCTATACTTTTGTTTCTAAAGAAGTCTGCTTATTACGTATAAACAAAAACAAGATCTCTCTATATTATCTTTAAAAAGTGAGACTAGCCCTGACCTAGAATCAAACCCACCACCTTTTGGTGCACAGGACAACGCCCCAAACAGCTCAGCTACCTGGCCAGAACCCACTAAAATAAATCATTTTGCTTTAGTAGATCAAGTTAGAGGTAAGGTGATTATACCTTCTAGCTAAAATTTTCCTGCAATTTGAATGGGAAAGAACCCGAAACAATAGCCTGGACATAGCAATCAAATCACATGTGGAAGGTGAAATATGAAGTTGTATGTATTTCATACAATGTAGATCAACATGTCTAGCAATAGATGTGTACACATGTGAGCATAGAGCAGAAATGTCCTCAAGGATTCGTGGCTTCTTCTTCTTCTTCTTATTTAAATCCTCACCTAAGGATATGCCTTCTATTGAATTTTAGAGAGAGGAGGAGAGGGAGGAAAGGGAAGGAGGATGAAAAAAAGAGATACATGTGAGAGATAAACATCGACTGGTTGCCTCCTGCATGCACCCTGACTGGGAATCGAACCCAAAACCTAGGTAAATGCCCTGACCCAGAATCAAACCCGCCACCTTTTGGTGCACAGGACGATGCCCCAACCAACCGAGCCACCTGGCCAGGGCCTTGGTTGATTACTTTTATAAGTGGATCGCTAACGCTAACCACAGTCCTTCAACATCCTGCTATCTGCTCATTAAACCTGGAACGAATTCACACTGTATCAACCCATTTCACAAAATCTGGAAACTGGGAAAGGCCTCAGAGATCACCGAGTTCGATTCACATATAGATCAGCGTCGGCTGGAGCAGGTAAGGTTAATCACACTCACCCACACGCACGTGCACCCTGCAAATATCTGCCCGAGGGGACCCAGCCTCGCCGGCGTCAGCGCTCACAGGGACAGCATGGTGGGAGGCACCAGAACAGAGCCATACGGGATGCAAAGTTCTAAGAGTCCCACGAGCTGGGCTAAAGGCACTCCTGCACCGACCACGAGGTGATGAACCGTGGGGATCTGCCACCCTCAGGGGACTGTCAGAAGGTGCGTGTACAGGGATGGCTTTCATTTGACTGCCAAGGATTGTCCACTCTTCAGGAAAGCACACAGGTGTTTGCCAAATATTTGTTTTTAATTAATTACACGTCTAATGTATTCACATCTCTTTTAAGAGAGGGAAGGTATGGAAGGAAGGAAGGGGTGGGGGAGGGAGACCCAGAGAAAGGTGGGTGATGGGGAGAGGGGGGAGGAGAGGAAAGACAGCGACACAGGGGCTAGTGTGGGATCCACACAGCCCAGGAGAAATGCCCAGCAGGCTCGCAAGAGTTAAGTCTAACCGAGAAAAACTCTAAGTCCCTGAGAGAAATGTGAAAATCACGATTTTAATATTTATATACCTCTATAATGTGTATGTAGATACACACAAACACACTCTAAAGATACAGAATTGTATGCTACTTGCTAAGCATCTATACTCTAGGAATCTTGCTAAACACTTTGGGAGCAAAATCATTACGCTGAGCTCTGCCAACAATTCTTTGGGCTGCTGTTCTCTGTTAGAAGGAGATGTAAGGAAGTGTGCTCGGACAGCAGTCTGTCCAGAGTACACGGCAGCATCGGACGGACCCTGGGGACTTTTAATGATGAAGCCCACACTCTTCCTTCCACATTATGCCACCTATCAGCTGGAAGTAATTAAAATGTTACGGGGAAATCTGCCATTTGTGACACTGTTTGCTTATTACACTGGTTTTTATATTTAAGCCGTACATGATCCTAGTAAAATGACCTTTCACTAAAGTTGATCATTCATATAAAGGTTCTTATAAATTCTGTGCGATGCAGATGAAACTAAGAATGAACTGGAAATTAAGCAGCATCGCTAAACCTACTCTGCTTACCAGGGTGCCTCCTGGACTAGAATGCTAGCAGCGGTCCCTGGGGCATTGAAGCCTCGCCTTAACATGGAGGAGCAAACCCCTGCTGACCCCGCTGAGCCAATTTGGTTAAGAGAGCTGAAAATACCACGCGGACAGATGCGCGTACCCCATTATTTCAGGCGTGCAGACCCAGCCCGGGTGCCCAACACGCTGAAATAACTCCCTTCTTCTTTGGAAGCAAGTGTTTACGGACGAGCTGCGAACTGAAGTTTGATGAGGACATTCCAGGCTCCAGGGAGCTGGTGAGAGATGCTCAACGTTCCCAAGGGCCAGAGTCCACGTGCCACGCCCTGGCCCAAGCAACAGGTCCACATCTGTTCTCACCTGTCCTCTGACCCACAATTACTCCCTCACATTTATTCATGCTCTGATGACCGTGGGCCCTGGGATAAATCTTAAACACACACCCTCCAACACCCTGCCCTTTTCGACAACTGCTGATGCTGCCCTCTCCCTCCTAGGAGGGCTGAGCAGCAGCTCTGACATAAGCGGCTGGAAGACGGTGAGAGGCAACTCCGACAGGACCCAGCCGGCTCCTAGAAGCCCCGAGAGACGCATCCGCCAAATTCCCTGAGTCTAAACCAGGGGTGGGCAAACTTTTTGACTCGAGGGCCACAATGGGTTCTTAAACTGGACCAGAGGGCCGGAACAACAGCATGGATGGAGTGTTTGTGTGAACTAATAGAAATTCAAAATAAACATCATTACATAAAAGGGTATGGTCTTTTTTTTTTTTTTTTTTTTTTTTTTTTTTTTTAGTTTTATTCATTTCAAATGGGCCGGATCCGGCCCGCGGGCCGTAGTTTGCCCACGGCTGGAACCTGGGGCGAGGCGGCGTTCCTAAGGCCCATCGTTCCCCTTTACGGCCCGTTCACCGTGTCAGGCATCGTACACGATCCACCGCGCACAGGAACTTTCGGTGTCCCTCTGAGGAGGTTCTATAATTATCCCACTTTCACTGGGGAAGAGACCAAAGCTAAGAGCCGTTCAATGTCCTGCCCAAGGTGGAGTCGAGACTTAGCCAGACTCCAAAGCACGTGCTCGTCCTGCACTCCATGACCTTAAGTTACAGTGTGAGCATCAGATCAGTACCCCCTTCATAGTCGAGAATCTTCCTCCCAGTTTGGCCCCTCAAAGACCTGAACTATTATTAGGGCAGATGTGCGAATATTTTATTCTAAAGCAGATGACCCAGAGGCTGTGTGTCCAACCCCAGGAGGCATCCCACCCCCTATCAGAAAGCTTAGATTTATTTCCTGTGCTGTTAGGACAGAGATGCCGAAGGTATTCATGCAGGGGTGGGCACTAACAAGTATCCTAAGGTGTAGGATAACATTTTAAATGAAGAACTTGCGAATGGACGCGTTAATTTGAGTGGGTACCACCAGGTTTTGCTAGAGATACTTGAAGGACCTGCATCTTGGTTTTGCAAAGTGAGCTGGACACCATCAATGTTTGTTACAGCACAGCCTGTGATAGTGGGGAGCGGGAGGCCCCTGAAGCATCCCCTAGTCAGGGTGTGTCAGTCACACGGGGGCATGCAGAGTCTGGGATGGCGTGCAGCCAACAGACCAACAGCCCCCGGGACACAGGCAGCACGGATGGATCCAAAAACGCAGCCTGGAGTGGCAAAAGAACAACAAACCCCTAAAAATTATACACAACATGTAAACGTTATTAATGTATTAAATAAAACATAAATAAGAGAAAATGAGCTTTGTGGTGCAGTGCCATTCATAAAAACTAAAAATACACAGAAGAGCCCAGCTGGCCTGGCTCAGTGGTTGAGCATCAACCTATGAACCAGGAGGTCATGGTTCGATTCCCAGTCAGGGCACATGCCCTGGTTGTGGGCTCGATCCCCAGTGTGGGGTGTGCAGGAGGCAGCCGATCAATGATTCTCTCTCACCATTGATGTTTCCATCTCTCTCCCTCTCTGAAATATATATACTTAATATATATATTCAACAAACGAACAAAAAATACACAGGAGACACAACACGTTTCCATTTATACAGCATCAATGAGCTATAATAAATATCGACTGCTGAGCGCTTACAGAAGGGAGTGGACCTGGGAAGGCGAAGAAAGAGGGAAGAGAACAGAAGAGAGAGGCCTGGTGGTGATGGGGCATACAGAAGGCAGAACTGGAGCGATGTGTTCCTTCAACCTTCTACACTAAAGGGTTAAGCAAAGGCAGGAGGGAAGGAGAGAGGTGGGAGGGGCAGTGGGGGAGGAGGGAAGATAGAGGGGTTGATAGAAGGTGGACACAAGTTGTGAATCCAGCTCAGAGCAGCCTCCACACACCCACCTTGTGCTGTTATCACATGCAACCCTCGGCTTTGGGCGGGTCTGGACCACGTGCGTGGGCACACGCTCACCCCGCACCCCCACGCCCTGCGTGGCCACGCCTGGGTGACAGCCAGTTTGTAGGCTTGAAGACTAACAGAAACGGAGGACAGCACTTGTGGGCATTGGAATGGAACACCTGGATTGATTCCGAGAAAAAAAGGGCTCCATTTTCTTTTTCTACGTCTACAGACTGGCAGAGCTTAAACACGCAGAACACAGAGACCCAGGCAATGAAAGGTGAGAGGCGAGTTAATGACCATACGTGACGAAAAGCTCGACCTCCCCTCCACCCAGAGGTTCGGGGTGGCAGTGATTGCTTTGTCCTTGCTTGGACCCCAGCCTCACTCACGCTCAGGCCGCTGTGGGGGCGCTGGCCCGGGCTGGTGGGGAGAAAGCTGGGGGAGCCAGGGGCGGTGAATGAATTCCTAAACAAACTCTCCCCTGACACATCACTAAAAATAAGTCTGCTTACATGCACAACACGTTTGGGACTGGTAAACTGAACTCTCTCCTTCATCCTCTCTAGAGACTAGACGTTTCAGCTTTTAGAGAAAATAAAATGCAGGTGCGACCACGTGGAGTCCCGAGGGTAGGAACTTTTGATGTATGTGATAACGGCGCACCTGCCAAGAGGTTAAGGACTCGCAGAGCGCACAGCCACGGGTGGACAGCCCAGCGTCCTTGGTCAAACGCTGATAAGGCTCACTTGGGCATTGCCTTATTTAGTCAGGCTGCTCTGCCCGGAGCTGGGCACGGTGACAACTGCGTAAGCTGTGACCGGCTCTCTCCTCCCTGTCGCTGGTGCTGACACACCAATTAAAAAGGCTCTCTGGGATTTAAACAGCCTCTCGCCTTTCCGAGTAGCAACTTCTCTACAAAGAATAACGATATCACAAATAAACCCTGCATGTGTCTATTTGCTTGGCAATGAATTCTCTAAGGAACGCTGAAAACTAAATTCCAGCTCTTAGGGCTTTCTTGCCACCAACCCTGAACAAATGATGATGTTATATAAGGTGATTCTATTGCGTTGGCTAACTTGTATATTTTCTTCATAAACCACTATTATTACTGTTTCTTTTGTCTTCGTGTGTGTGTGTGTGTGTGTGTGTGTGTGTGTGAGCATTGCTCGTGTTTAGCAAAATTTTTTTCTTCTTTTTTTTTTTTTTTTTTACAAATTCAAGGTTTGCAGTACCCCTGCATGGAGTAAGCCCACGGGCACCATTTTCCCAACAGCACTTGTTCCCTTTCTATGTGTCACATTTTGATAATTTGCACAATATTTTAAACTATTTGATTATTATTATATTTGTTATATTGATCTGTGATCAGTGATCATTTTTTATTTTATTTTTTCCATAACCATTTATCACTCCATGCCCTCTTCCACCTCCACGCACCCTGCCCCCAAGTCACCACACTGTTGTCCAGGAGTTTTTTTTTTTTCTCCTCAATCCTTCAGGTGCACACCCCCCTCCACACACACACTATTTCTAACTGTATTATTAAAAAACAAACAGGTATTATAGTATTGGAGACAGCCTGATCTATCAATAACTTGCTCTAGACCCAACTCTGCTCTCAACAGAACTCTGTTCTCAATGAATCGTATACATCTTTACCTACATACACACATATGTATATGCACATAAACCACTCTATATGTAAATTATTTTCTACAAGAAGACTAGCATGTGAGCCAGGTGTAATTGCTGATAAATGAGGACGCTTTCCTGGTACTAACATGGAATGCATTCTATACATATTGCTAATTAAAAAAAACCCAAAACCCAACAGGGTACACAACAGTGTATTCCGGGCTAAAATCCTTCATCTGCAATTCCAACATCTGAAAAACTTTAAAAGCCAACATTTTGTTTTTAATAAGCTTAGGGCCAAACTTATTTGACAATGGCACTGGAAGGTAACTGGAAGGAGGCTGTTTGTGGTTCGGATTTAGCCCCCTGTGTGAATCCTGCCTCCCCAGAGCAGGGGTCCTCAAACTACGGCCCGCGGGCCACATGCAAATACGAATATTGTAATTGTTCCCGTTTTGTTTTTTTACTTCAAAATAAGATATGTGCAGTGTGCATAGGAATTTGTTCATAGTTTTTTTTAAAACTATAGTTGGGCCCTCCAATGGTCTGAGGGGCAGTGAACTGGCCCCTTGTTTAACAAGTTTGAGGACCTCTGCCCTAGAGAATGAATGTGCTTGATTACTGGGTGCTGCTCAGACCCTGTGGTGGTGGTGTGCAATTGATGCTATACGCACCATGTTACTTTTCTAAAATCCAATATGGTGCATTCTAAAACATACCTGGACCCAAAAGGTTTGGAAAGCAATTATGGACGTGTGGTATGTAACCATATGTGTCAAAGGGGATAAAATGTATATTGGTGAGTAGACACATCAGAAAAATTTTATAAAGATACCAATAACATTGCTTATCTTCAGGGAAAGGAAATAGCTGGAATTAGGAGTGGGAGGGAGATTTATCACTAAGTCTACCTCAGTGATGGCGAACCTTTTGAGCTCGGCGTGTCAGCATTTTGAAAAACCCTAACTTAACTCCGGTGCCGTGTCACATATAGAAATTTTTTTGATATTTGCAACCATAGTAAAACAAAGACTTATATTTTTGATATTTATTTTATATATTTAAATGCCATTTAACAAAGAAAAATCAACCAAAAAAATGAGTTCACGTGTCACCTCTGACATGTGTGTCATAGGTTCGCCATCACTGGTCTAGACCATTTTGCAACTTTAAAATTTTGAACCATAAACATGTGCCATCTATTAAAACATAAACAACATTAAAATTAAAAAATCACCAATTCTTCCCTGGCCAGGAGGCTCGGTTGGCTGGGGTGTCATCAGTGTACCAAAAGATTTAGGGGTTCCATTCCTGGTCAGGGCACATCCCTAGATTGCTGGTTTGGGGTGAGTACAGGAAGCAACTGATTAATGTTTCTCACATCGATGTTTCTTTCTCTCTCTTGCTCTCTCTCTCTAAAAATCAATATAAATGTGTCCTTGGGTGAGGACTAAAAAAATCATGAATTCTAAGTACAGGACAAGAGCCTAATCTATTTAAAATATATCCTGTTAACCAGCCTTCAGTAAGCAGCGTTTCACACCCACTGCCAATGGATCCCTTCGACCAGCCTTCATTAGTACCTGTGAATTTCAGCTTCTCTTGACTCTCATTTTAAGTATGTCCAGGTCTTTCCAATGCTGCTGTCTTTTCCTTTGAACTACAAAGAGTTCTCATTTAACACTGTTTATAGGTTCTGCGACTTTAAGCCAAAAGATGCATAAAGAAACCGATTTCACCACAGGCTCACTGATATAAACAGAGTTCAGTGCCTACGGCAATCTCATCAATGTCATAATGAAATGACATTATACGAGGTTCTGCTGTACTGCTGACTGTTCATTTCTTAAATAAAGCTTTTGTGTCCCTAACCCACATGTGGCTTCTTCAATTAGATCTGAAACTCTATAAAATGCATGTAACTGGCCAGATACACGCTTACTTATTTGTCCTTGCCTTTCGATTTCCATGGAATTTCACGAAAGTACAGATAAAATAATCTAACTTTAAAATATTTACTTGGCACAGTTTTTCTTACAGTGGTGGTTAATTATATGGTGTGTCTATCTGGTCTTCCTAATGAGCCCCTGGGGCCCACCCAAGTAGTGAGTGATAAATATAAGCTAAATTGGATTAAGCTTACAGAACAAAAATCATTTCCCAGGAAGGCTCTACAATGAAAAGGAAATGGGAAAAATAATCAAGGCAAGTTTCTGAACACTTAAGTGCCACCTGTAATGGCTGTGAGAAGTAGGGCCCTGGGCTGATGGAATTTATTATTCTGAGATTACAATTTCCAAGTGCTGATTTGTGCACAGATGGCGGAGAAAGCCTAGTTACTTTTGGTGCCTTTGCCTCCGCAAGAAGTGTTCTAATAAGAATTACTGTGAGTTAAAAATTGCATTTGTTCCATGTGATATTAAACTAACAAGTTATTTACTGATTTTAATGAGTCCCAAAGGCCTAAACTAAGAATCAAAATTTTTAAAAATCATGGGCTACTAAATTTAGAAATAACACCATCCTTATCTTTCTTAGAATCCTTGGAATCACTTCCAAGCGATTTCTGAAAGGTCAACATATTTGATTTTACAGTTAGTCCAGTTTCTCCTTTTTAAGACAGATCTCAGAGGCTTCTGAAGAGTGAAATTCCATGCTGTGCGGTACGATTTCTCTCCAACTATGCATTTCATTCAGTTCCACTGCTCTGGCATTGGTAACAAACCTTTGCATCCAAAGCCAAAATTAAAAACGACATTTTCTCCCCTTTTTATCCTTAAAAATTAATCCTAGTAAAGAAGTTTACTTATAAACCATGTTGATATGATTATAAGATAAAGGCAAAACATCTACATAGTTTTCAAAACAAATATATAGTTGTTTTAACTGATGATCACAGACTTTTTTTTTAAGCCAGAAAAAATCTTGGCAAGAATTCTAAGTCACCCTTTTACTTTACAGATGAAAAGCAACAAGCCCAGGGAAGTCACATCTTATTGTCTGCGTTCCATCCGCTATGCACTGCGAGGTGTACAATTAATAACTGGCTGGACTGAAACAAGCAAGTGCATATGCACAGAAAGTCTAGTAAGTATGGCAACCTATCTGCACCCTATTCCTGGGGAGCACAGGAAGATGGGGCGAGTTGGAGGAGGTGCCCGAGAGGGTTTGGCCGAGACAGGTCCATCTTCCCGCCCCCCTACCTCGTGGGTTGCTAAGCCTCCGGCGCTTTCTCCAGCAGGATTTTGGCGGCACCAGTATTTCCACCCGGTAGTTGGCTGTTTGTCTGCCTCACCTAAAGGGTGAGCGCTGCCTTGGAAAACCCATTTCTCAAACCTGCATAATGGCATGTCAACACCCATGAAGTGAACTTGATCTACAAATGATGTGAGGGTACAGATGGGCCAAGTAGAGCTGGACATCCAGGACGGTGGGTGGTGGGTCTAGCAGGAAAAGTAGAAAAGGGGGTAGAGCAGTGACGGCGAACCTATGACACGCATTCAGAGGTGACACATGAACTCATTTTTTTGGTTGATTTTTCTTCGTTAAATGGCATTTAAATATATAAAATAAATATCAAAAATGTGGTTGCAAATATCAAAAAATTTCTATATGTGACACGGCACCAGAGTTAAGTTAGGGTTTTTCAAAATGCTGACACGCCGAGCTCCAAAGGTTCGCCATCACTGGGGTAGAGGGATGGGAGCAGAAAGGGAAGAAAAAAGCAAGAGGCAGAAGTCAAGAGACAGGGAGCAGGTGAGCTTTTTGAGAACACGCTTAACCAGGAAGGTGAAGCAGAAATTGGAGGCCGGGGACAATTTCTCCAGGAGAGATGAGTGTGTGCGCTCTTCTTAGTCAACACCAAACCAACAGAGGTCATGCAGCAACAGACTTCCATCATGGTCACAACAGACTTAGGTTATTTCAATCATCTTCGCTTCATACATTTTCATTAAGAGCTAGGACATATCTTAATGGTACAGGGCTGACCTGGCCTTAGGCGCATCTCTCAAGCTTTTGTGCATGGACTGAGGATATGTACTGAAAGTTTGCTGCTTGGCCAACATGGACTCAGTCACACGTGGTGGGAGTGGATGAGCCATCAGAAAAGAGGCTGCCACGTGAACTCTGAAAGACCCAACAAACCAGTCCAAAGAAATACACCCCTACTCTCCCCCACAGGATCCACGACACCATGCTGCCTTCAGTAGGGGAAAACACATTTTCTATAGAAACCTTATTTGAGAAGACGGGGCAATAGTGGAGTTAGATCCGGTTTCATTTCTTTACAGGATTAAAAGGAAATAACCGACTATCTCAGCGTAACAACGTAAGTGCCGCCATGGCAGCAAGCGTCTGTATCCATCACCAAGATGCCGCCAGCTACGGTGTGGTCCTCTTTAGAGAAAGATGATAACATACATCTTCTAAGCAAGAACAACAAGATGGTCTAATGGATTTGTAGAGATAATTCAAGTTTTGATATTTTTTAAAAAAGGATCTAACCCCAAAGGCACTTAATTGGAAAAATGCACACGCATCACAAATATTCAGAAGCTCCGTGGGCCTTGCGTCTATCACGAGATGTTCTCTGTTGTGACTGCTGCTGTGCCCACACCCACTTTACTTTTTGCTCTGCTTAGAACACCTCCCCCTCCCCACCCCCATTTCTGCCTGGCAAATCCTTCTCATGGTTTGAGATCCAACTGTCACCCCCTCCCCATGAGACCTTTCCCGATGCTCCCACATGGATAATGTAGCCTTGGCTTTAAAAACCTTATCCAGCCCCGAGAAGACAGTGGAAAACTGACTTGCCCACAGCACTCATGCCTCCCCGTGCATTACAGTGACTTGCTGTATTTCGCTCCTGGGGAACAGGATGCCGGACAGCGGGATTATGTCCTGCTCACTTCTGCACTGACCATGCTCTCACGAAGCATCGACAAGTTCACTGTGGTCCAGGTCAGTGGCGTAGGGCTTGCATGAATTGTCACGCACTCATGGCATGCGGGCCTGTGGGTACTGACTCTCCCTATTTTACTCTATTCTTCTGATGCCATTTTGCAGATGACAATTGACCTAACTGTATAGGGGGAAAGTCTGGTTTCAGGTACTTCCCTAAAGCCTAAACAGACACACTGAGGAAAGGATATAATACGACCTTAATAATCTTATGGTAGACTTGCACACTTTCTTACATTAATTAAACAGAAAGGTATTATAAGGAGCATTTTCTACCTCATGTTAACGTTACTTTCTCACACTTTCAAGTCCAGCTATTTCTTCTGAAGTAGTTGATTGAAATAATGACGTGGGAATATAGACATGCAAGCATATAGGTGTCCAACTGTGCAAATCCTGTTACACAAGGCAAGACCCAGGACAAAGGCACAGGTGTTCCGCTCAGAGCTGTTTAAACGTCCCGAGCGGATGGCACATGGTATGAGCCAGGCTGATCTGAGCCTCCACAGGAAACCTGCATCGCAAAAACCTGTGCTCTGGCCACAGTGTGCACACACCTGGAGTGGCCTCAGGCACTTCACACAGAGGTGCGCCCTGTTCACCACTGGCTGGCTTCTCTTCGTCTGTGTGATGCATTAGGAGAAAAGTGTTCCTCCTACTCCAGACCTTGGGTGAAAATCTCTACAGCTCTCCTTCCCAGAGACCTAGGAATGCCAATGGATGTCAACCCAATCATTGAACAGAGATGTCACCCGAACTTCGCAAAAGCCTTGGATCATGGCTCACAGGCACGATCATGTCCTCAGGTATGGCCAGTGAGGCAGCGGGGAATGACGTCACCCCAAATTTCTCTCTGTGCCCGTAATAAGAGTCAGAGCTCAGACCGCAGTGCTTCCTGGTGCCAGGCACCACTCCAAACCCGACACGCGCCAACTCATGGAAGTGCCCGTTCCAACCCTGTGAGGAGGCTCTGGGAACTACCGTGCCCATTGCACAGAGGAGGAGGCTAAAGCTTGGGGAGGTCAAGTTGTTTGCTTGAGGCCACTCAGCTAAACAGTGACCGAGCCAAGACTTAACTACGATACCGTAATACAGAAAGGCTTCCAGAGAATTCCCTGCACCTCCCTGGGCAAACATCAGGCTGCTGTATGAAAGATTTATTTAAGTTTTCTCCCTGAAGTTCTTTGCCATGCAGCCAGCTCATGCTCACTTCTTCCCCGATTTTCCCGAAACAAGACTGAATTTGAGCTGACTTCGGACCAGACTGGTCAAAGAGAAGAGGCAGCATTTATCACACTTGAAACTATGGGACAGAGCCAGGCACACACCACACCTGTGACATATTTTTGCCAGAAACAGGAGAGTTTGGACCCAACTGTTGGAAGACACTGGGGCCAATGGATAGGCATTTCGATCTTGGCCTGGGAGCCGGGGGGCTGGGGGACACGTGAACACAGTAGGGGACACAGTCGGGCACAGGGTGGGTGCTGCGGGCAGGGCTGCACTAACCTCTTTACTTTCTCAGATTCGGCTTCCACAACACAACAGACCTCCCTCTGGTCTGGACTGAGGGAGTGATGGGGGTGCCGCCCGCGGGTCTGAGGGAGCTCCCTCCACCATGGGAGTCCTGGGGGCCTCTAGAATGGAGAGCAACAGGATGGGAACAACCAAGCAGCTGGGAGGGGAGTCACATGACCTGTGACCTGACTTCTCTCCAATGCACCTCTTTCAAGCTGGTAGCAGGCACCTCCCCATCCACCTCTCCAGCTGCAGCTCGAAGGGAAGCATGTGAACTCTGGCCAGGTAGACGGGTGGGAGCCAAGACGAAGCCAGCCACAGGGAATGAAACGGGGCCAACCGCAGTCTGGCCAGACCTGCCCTGACTCACACACGACGGAGCCAAAGGACTCCGTGGGCACCCACCCTCTCCCCCAAGGATCCCTCCGCGTCCCGGCAACAAACCTCTTTTCTGGTGATGCCCCTATCCCCACCTCCACGCGGCTCCGGGTTCATTTCCAGCAGCGCGGCTACTTGTTCACGGATCCATCTCTGTCACTCGGTTATAAACTCTCTGGAGAATAGGGGCCATATTTTTCTCATTTTGGTCTCTCCCAAGCCACCAACTCTACTTGCTTGACACAGAGCAGGCATTCATTCACGGTTGACATGACTACAGCATTTACTCTGACATGAAACAGTAAGCATCCTCGCTCCACTTCAAATGTATTAATTACCCCACGATAATCCTGTGAGGAACTATTACTGCTTTCCCCCACGGGGCAGGTGAAGGAGCATGAGACGTGGGAGGGTTAAGCCGTTTGCCTGAGTCCCAGCACTTGGTTGTGGTGTAGAGGCGTCCCCCCTTTTCTCTGGATACAAACCAAGACCCCCAGTGGATAGCTGAAACCACAGATAGCACCGAACCCTATAGATACTGTGCATTTTTCCCTATACGCCCAGGCCTTTCCACGTAATGGAAGCATTTTAGGTCCTCTCTATTTGGCATGTCTGAATTGCCAGCATCTTGTGATTGGGGCATAATAATTTTTAAAAATATTTTTATTGATTTCAGAGAGGAAGGGAGAGAGGGAGAGAGAAACATCAATGATGAGAGAGAATCATTGATCGGCTGCCTCTTGCACACCCCACACTGGAGATTGAGCATGCAACCTGTGCCTGTGCCCTGATTGGAAATCGAACCATGACCTCCTGGTTCATAGGTCGACGCTCAAATATAGCCACTCCAGGTGGGCATGATGTAGGGCCATTAGTAAGTAAAACAAGGTTACTTGAACACAAGCTCTGTGATGACCCATCTGGCTCCTAAGTGACTGACAGGCAGGGAGCATCTATAGTGCGGAGACACTGGACAAAGAAATGAGTCATGACCCGGGCAGGGCAGAGCTGGACAGCACGAGATTTCATCACGCTTCTCAGCGTCGCACGTAATTGAAAACGTATGAATTGTTTATTTCTGGAATTTTCCGTCTCATGTTTTTGGACCACCATTGACCACAAATAACTGAAACTGTGGAAAGCAGATGGGGATGGGGTGGGGTGGATACTACATGGTCCTAACCACTAACTGCTAGGACTGCCTCTCTGTGCCCTGGGTCTACATGAATATAAATAACAATAGCGTTTGGGCAGGGAAGAAACCAGCAAGAGCTTTTAATCCTCCAGCTTTGCCCTGGCAGCCACCTCTGCTTGGAGAGCCCTTCTTCTGCTCTCTATTCCTGGAAACACCTACTTGTGTCCTCAAGGCTGCTCAAGAGCCACCCCTTGAAGTCTCCCATGGTCCCTCCAGGTGTTTTGGGACACTCTGGGTCAGTCTATATATACACACACTGTCATTTGCTAGGTCACATCTTATAATACCTGGTTTTCTTCTCAATCTCCTGCCCCAGCATAGGAGGGCAAGAGCGGTTTCTTTGAAATACTCAGCATGGAGGCATTCAACAATTGTTGTCCTATCAGTTTGTTTACTAACTATTAAGTGCTATTTGTTGGGTTAGGGACATTCGCATACACTAATCTCATTTAATTCTCCCAACTTCCTGTGAATTGCCAGGTACCAAGTCACCCCATTTGGGGGTTGAGACATCTGAGGCTTAAGCAATATTTAATTAGCCAATATTTGAATGAAATCTCTCACTTTAGCTGCATCTAGTAAGTCCCCAGAGTCATTTTAGCATCCTCATCACCAAACATGGGGTGGGGGGCACAGTGCCATGAGGGAGATCTGGGTGTCCTCCCTCAGGGCACCTGCAGATGGATCTCTTGGTGCCTTGCTCCTGGGCCCTGATCTGAGCCTGTTCAGGAAGCGGGTTCAGTCTCCAGGTCACCAGTCACCTCCTTTCACTCAGTCTCACTGACCACAGAGGACTTTCCATAATGAGCAATCATTTCCATTAAACTGAGTAACTCTTACGCCGTGACCTCCATATAGAGATTTTACATATATATGATGTATTGTGCTGATATATGAATTGAGAAATCCATTTAGATCTTAGCCTTGCCCTGCAGATTCAAAATCTCTAAGAAAGAATACCAACTCAAATATGACAAATCAATGAAAACCAAGTATTTAGAGTACCTAGAATGTCTTGACATCTGTGCTAGGTTCCATGCAAGGTATAACAAATAGAACTGGTCGTATTAGCTATACAGCAGTGGTTCCCACAGGGGGCAATTTGATTTTTAAGGGGGGGGGGCAATTTGAGAATGAGTTATTTATCAGTAAAGTTTTTGCATTTCTTATGGTTCTAGGGGCCTCATATATAGTGTATATATATATATATGTATATATATAGTGACATATTTGTGCATTTCAGTTCTCTATTACGTTTTGAAACTTGAAACTTTATTTGCTATTTTTTCATATCACTCCATATTATTATTATTTTTTAACAATTTCTTAGTGATTTCTTCCTCAGCATTTCAACTGTCCTTTTGTTCTTTTATTTTTTCTCTTTCATGGATGCCATGTTCTTTGGAAGCTTGTTTAGATCAAGTTAATGGCCTTTTAGGCTTCCTCCATGTGAACAGGAGTTTACTTTTTGAATAAGAATTATATGTCATGGGGGGGGGTGCATCAGGATTTTAGAGATGCTTAGGTGGGCCTGGCCAAAAAAAGGTTGTGAACCACTGCTATACAGTAACTAGAATAATAAAAGCGTCATATGCTAACTAGACTGGACAGCTGAACGACCTTCCGGATGTCCTTCCAGATGAAGCCGGGGTTGCGAGGGCTGAGGCAAGCTGCCGTGGCTGCAAGGGCCAAGCCCCTTGCACGAATTTCGTGCATTGAGCCTAGTATACTAATAAACAGAACAGGCCACTGAAGTCTAAAAAACGATCTATTCATATCATTTTCTTCTCAAGTGTCGCATAAGTAAACATTTTATTCTTACTGAAAATGATTCCAGCTAGCTTTAGATTTATGCTTAATTATCAGGGAAAACTTAGTAAGTCTATATAGCTTTGCTGTTCATTAGTTCAGTCCTTATTAATTCAGAGTTCTTTTTTTTTTTGAGAGTTGTAAAAAGTATTTAGAATTTAAGCAAGCAGGATTTCATACTTATTCTAGAGGTTGAATGGAAGGGGTAAAGGAAAAATTGAAAAAAGAGAAAAAGAAATCCTGCAAATGTCATGAGAAAATCCAGTTATGCACAGCCTCTTTTAAGTTCCTAAAGGTCTTTATACTTATTTGGTACAAGGACTATAATTATATCAATTTGCCTAAAAACTTTTTTTTTCCTACAAAGAAATCCCATTTTAATTTCCATGGCTTGAAAACTTAAGCTTTTACATCTCTGGCTGATTCAGAGTCCTCCTACAGACAAACATATAAAGCATGACTCAGTGTGACCCATGATTTTTTTTGTTGTTGTTTTGTTAATCCTCACCCGAGGATATTTCCCCCATTGATTTTTAGAGAGAGTGGAAGAGAGGGGGGTAGAGATACACAGAGAGAAACATCAATGTGAGCAAGACACAGCGACTGGTGGGCCTGCCACATGTCGGGGATTGAGTCTGCAACCGAGGTGCATGCTTGTCCGGAATCAAACTCAGGACCCTTCAATCTGCAGGCTAACGCTCTATCCACTGAGCCAAACTAGCTAGGGCTGTACCCCATGACTTTGAAAGAGCAGTTCATACCCGAAGAGCATGTAATATAAATAATTTTGTATTTTGATTCATTTAAGAGGTGTTTGCCACTTAGTAAAAGTACTTTTTCTTTTCATATTTTCCTGTTTTATGAGTAATAAGAACACGGTTGATGGACTAGAACAGAACAGACATGTAACCAGATTTCTCTAAACAGGAAAATCAGACTGCTCAAGAGAGACCCCTGCATCTCATCAACACCCCATTCCCGCCTGCCTTCTAGCAGGAAGGGGACTTCTCACACTCGGCTGAGCAAGGGGGTCCTTTCAAGCAGAGAGCTGCCACTAGGATTTGCAGAGAAGCCGGACTGTCAGCGGGACACGCCAGCTCCCAGAGGCTAGACCAGGGGTGGGCAAACTTTTTGACTCGAGGGCCACAATGGGTTCTTAAACTGGACCGGAGGGCCGGAACAAAAGCATGGATGGAGTGTTTGTGTGAACTAATATAAATTCAGAGTAAACATCATTACATAAAAGGGTACGGTCTTTTTTTTTTTTTTTTAGTTTTATTCATTTCAAACGGGCCGGATCCGGCCCGCGGGCCGTAGTTTGCCCACGGCTGGGCTAGACAAAGATGACAGGTCAGAGCAGGGACCAGGGAAGGCCGTAGATGGTATCATGGAACATAATACAAAAAAAACCCCCACAAAAAACCCAGACCCCTGGGACCCCCTTGGTTTTGATCATAAGCTGAATCCAAGTGCTCTTTGCGGGCCCCCTAAGTTACCCACTGTTCTCCATGCTACCTCCCCACTCCAAGAAAGTAACACACCTACGCATGCCCTCCTGTAGTGCAGCCCTGGATGATAAGGTTTGGGGCCTGAAATTAGCCACTGCAAAGCTTCCACATTCTTTATTTAACTACAAAGTCAGGTATCTCCACGCAAGCCATGTCTGTGCTCATTCTCTTGATCCATTTTTGCACACACAGTAACTAATAAAAATGAAAGATGCCTTTTGGAAGGCAAAGAAAGTCAGAGATGTTCATTTCATTTGTTTATATGGACTTCGTCTGAAACAAAAGTGAGCGTGAGGATTCCATGAAAGCTCTGAGTACCCTTTGACTGACTAGTTAGATCAAGCATGTCAAACTCGTGGCCCGTGGACCGAGTGCCTCGTTTATTTGGCCCGTGTTAGCCTTTGAGTTTGACATGCTTGAGCTAGATACTGCAATGGCTACTCTATTAACAAAGTAAATTTAAAAAAAGGGGGAAATTTGTTATTTTGGTTTGATTTTTAAATCATGGAATTATGCAAATAGATATGTTAGTTATAACCACACTCAAACCTGGTTCAGTACCTTGTCTTTGATTAGTTTCGTGTGTTTTAGGATAAAATAATTCCCTGCTTCTTTCCACACATGGATCACTATCCTGGAAGATTCCTTACAAATTTCTCTACCCCAGCCCTCTCTACTCGCTTTCTGAACAACTCTTTTATTATGGAGGACAACGTAAATCTTTGGTTTTGATGTTTTCCTTTCCTTTGGAAGCACTTACACGCACAAGCCTTGAGAGTGACCGTTCTTACAGGATTCTCATCTCTCGTTTTGTTCCTCCTTTAAATGCCCATGAGTCAAAAGATTCCTTATCCTCCTCCCCAAATGTCTCCACCATAATTCATGAGCCCTTGTGCTCTGAGCTAACGATGCTCAGATCCTTAGCGTTTTAACTCCTTTGGACAAAACCAGCTGCATATTTGCAAATTTCAAGGGCCCAGTTCTTTACGGCTGGACACATTTATTCCTGTCCTTCACGGTTCTGTCCCAGCTGCTGCCGGGATCCACCCCTGTGCACGGCAGCGCAAACCATTCTCCTCAGATGTTGTTTTGCTCATGTTACTTGCTGGGAACTCAGGCAGCTTCCACTTGCGCGTTGCATAACACCTGATGGTGCTTTTCAGATCCTTGAGCAGTCAGCACCCTTATCTAATTGTCCTCCTCTCTCTCTATGACTCAGCTGTGCTCACACCACGGCAGAGCACCACACTGTGTCTCTTAGATGACATGCACCAGCAGGGGGGTGCACAGCCCACCGGGGGGCTGAATACACTTTTGTGCACACGTTTGTAAGACTTCTCAAAACGAGGAGGAAGCTCTACAGTCTGAATCATACAAAAGCGTTATAGCCAGCATCTCCAGCCTCCTACTTCCCTGTTGTGTGTATTCTTTTCTACAAACCAAAAGCATTCATTTTCAGGAATCTTAGACTAGCACCACCGTTCTCCACAGAGGTACTGCCTTTCTGGATCATTTCTCCTGGTGGCAGGACGAGGGTGTCTGCATATGAAAGACCCCTAATTCCAGGTTCTGTAGGCAGTGGGAGTCGCTAGGACACCGAACACTAGGAGAAGAGTAATAAGGCCGTGAAGCTAACAGTAAGGTCTCCAGCAAGGCACAGGGACAGTCCTGCCCACGGATAATGAGCACGGCTGGGCTTTATGGTCTCTGAGCGATCTTCATTCTCTTCGCTTGTGAGTCACCAGACACGCTGTCCCTCCCCCACCTGGCAAAACCCCCGTCTGCCCCTGTGACAAAACCATGGCTTCGCTCCCCTTCAAAATATTGCTCAAGGCTCCAATTCTCTATGAAATCATTCCAGACCAATTCCATCTGGCACCAGACCCACCAATTATCCTAGGAACCCCTCCATATTCAGGCTGTCTCCAGTTTTTCTCCTTTTTCTCATTACTCGGCATCTCTTCAGGGCCAGCATTCATATGCACGCATGCTCACGTAGACTCATCTACACACGTTTACACAGACCCTGCGTGTGGGGGATGGTCATTTGAGACTTTATTTTTCTTTCCTTTTTTGGCTTACGCCTTCTATTTCCCTTGAAATATCTTTAAGATCTTATTGGGCACCAAATACGGCGGAGGCTCTGGAACGGTTATAACTGTTACCAATATAGCAACTGTAATTAAAGAAAACTTCTCAACAACAAAGTTTCGTAACAATTCTAACACCACAAAATTAACACATCACTGAAGGTTCTGAAGGAAAAAAAAAAATCCCAAAATATGCTTTCCTTTCCCTCATTTTCGTTTATGGAATTAAACCTTAGTGACGGCTCACTCCTTAATCAGATTCTCATCATTCCAACAGTAGGCTCAAAGTTATTCCAATTTAGTGAAGTGCAAGAAGAATAAGATAATCTTGAAAAATGCTTTTACTATCAACTTTGTACAGTAACATGAAAAAAGAAAAACCCACCTAAGAAGCTACATCAAAAGTCTTTGAAAGCGCTTTCTGAACAAGTCAACCTATTCCCTTTCAATTTCTGTAAGACGGACCATTTAGAGAATTCTGGAAACCTGCAGGGAGCGAGGCAGAGCACTAGGAAGTGAAGGGCCGGCAGTGACCTCTCTTATTAACTACTTCCTGTGGGTGTAAGATATCTGCAAGCAGCTCTAAGCTTATGGAGGCGTGGGCCCGGCTTCCTCCCTCCCTCCCTCCCCCTCCAGGCCCAGCGCAGCCCTGAGTGTGCACGTGGTGCACAGTAACGCTGAGAAGATCAGGGCCATTGCTTGGTGACCTGCGCTCCTTACGAGTCCTTCAACATGGCTGGTCCGTGGTAATTTGGCTTCTGTTCCCGGCAACTGACACAGGGGACACTGTCCCTTTCAGTCCACCCTCCTCTGATTGCGGACACACCTGGAGTTGGAAGAGTAAATGGTCAGCGATGTTTCACTATGTTTGCTTACTGACTAATTTCCATCAGAAGCATCGCTGGAACTGGCCTGTGACTTCAGGTTCAAAAGCCACACAAATGGAGGGGAGGTCGCCCGGACTTGGACTTTCTGTGACAAATGGGCCCAGTTGCCCACTTCCTCAGCCCCACTCCTTGGGTGAGGATTTATGGACTGGAGTAAGAGACCCAGAAGATTACTTGTTTAATATGCTTGACAAAACTACCCCATGTTCGGGAATGAATGAACCTTTTCACTAACATTACTGAGAGCCATCGCAATATCAGACACTAGATTCGCCTCCATTCCTTACCTATCACTTCTGGTCCATCAATTCCTGTAAGTTTTATCCTTTGCCTCTCTACCACACTGACCTTGACTGGGTTCTTTATCCTCTCCTCCACAGGCCAGGCTGTGGGTCTTGGCCCCCGTAACTCCATCGCAAAGGCTGATGGCTCCCTTCAATTCCCTTTAAAGACTCCCCAAGGCCATCAGTAGAAAATTAGCTGCCAAAGCTTCATGATCTCATTCCTATCAAAACTCAAGCTACACTTAGTGACCGTGAGTGTGCCTAACAGTAACCTGGGAAGCTCTGGGCCTTGCCCCGAGAAAGGTTAATGTAGCACTGGGTTGGGGGGGGGGGACAGGGATTTTTAGGAACCCCCTGAGATGTGCTGCAGGGGGTGGTGGGCTGCACCTGGAGAAACACTGTCTCCGATGGCCTGGAGGAACTTACCGCAGGGTTAGGCAACGAACAGGGGCTGGGGCTGAGGCATTCAGGCACAGAGAGCCACTCATGCAAAGAGCCCCAGACAGTGTCTGTGACAGGCTCACCCAGGCTGGCTTAGGTACTTGGGGGGTGGAGGGGGGTGGTGTCCCCCTGACCTGCAGCCCCACCGTGCTCACAGCACCTGCCCAGCTGCAGAGAAGCGCTCATCAGCAGGGTATTCGTGCTTCATGACAGGCTTTGTTTCTGATTCATCTCTGTATGCCTGGGGCCTACTGCCATGTTTGGACAGAGCTGACACTAAATAAATGTTTGCCAAATGATGTTCTTTAGCATAATAATTTGCAAGGGTGATACTCTGTTCTACTCTGTTGCCAAGAAAGAAACAGGCCAGCGGATCTTGCTCACTGGATGGGTCCCTTCAGCACAAATCTTCGAAAGCATGTATTTCACAAATTCAAGTGCAGACATTCTGATACTCGAGTTGCATTATTCAAAGGCAACAGATTTCTGGTCACTTAATGTGAGAACTGCTTTATTTGTGCTTCTTAAAAAGAGCTGTTTCTAACATCATCTGCATACAGTTCCGTTCCTGGCCTCCTAAGTATCTCTGTTCCGCAGAGTTCTGGTCTGAGCTCCATATGAATAGTGGGAATATTTCTGCATCCTAGGCCCATGTTCCCTGTTGTCTTTGCGGCCAGCACCTCAAAAATTCAAGAAGTCAAAAATCCATTCCAACTCATCTTCCTCTTTAAACCCGTACCTTGCTCTCAGGTCCGTATGTGAATCAACAGGACCACCGCCCATCCGGTGGGCCATCCAGAACCACACTGGCTTCCTTTTCTAGGTCCACTGCACGCATTCAACCCTCAAGTCCAATTGAGCCTGCTTGGGAGGCTCTCGCCCAGCATTTGCTTTTTTCCATCGTCACTGCCATCGCTTAGCTCAGCCCATGGACTCTCCCCTAGCCTGCTAGTTAGCAGATCACGACTTCATTTTTCTCCAGGTCTCTCTCTCCTTACTCTTCCCTAACCCTATACTACCTGTAACCAAAGCGGTCTTTCTAAGTCTGACCAGGTAATTCCTGTTTAAGACTACCAAAAGCCCTCCCCTGTCTTGAGGATCATGTCCAAACTTCCCCTTACTGGTCAGTGAGGTTGCTTCTCCACCTCATCTCTCAACACCCCTACCTTGCACTCTCTTTGCCAACCGTGCCCAATATTTTACAGCGGCCCAAATACACGTGGGCTGTTGTTCTGGGCACACTTCTCCATCTTCTGGAGAACAGGTGCACATCTTTTGGTTCTCATGTTGGATACCACCTGCAAAATCATGCCTCCATCCCCAGGCTATGGTTAAGCTCCTCCTACGGGCTACCTAACCTCACGGCTAGGTGCCAATCATCCGACAGGTAATTAAATGTTTTCTCTGTCCCAACTAGACTCTATTATGGGAAGGACTGGGTTCCAATCACAGTTTTACATTTACATAGTATGTAATCAATTAATGTCACAAAGAGGCGATTAAAATCAACGTTTCCCTGAGTTTAAGAACCAAACCTTATCAAAAGGGTTGAGCATCCAAACCAGAATGCTAACTAACATGTAACTGATGACAGACAGGGCTAAGGTACCACCCGTCAGGGCATTTGCATCTTCCCAAGGTAATCTATCAGCCCAGAGCTGAACTGATTCTCTATTCACTGGGACGAGCAAGAGGGGGTGGGAACCAGTGACAGGTAAACAAACCCGCCACCTGGTGCTCCTCCCTTCGACTCTTGAACCCTAAACTCTAGCTTTTATGGGATATCTCAACATGTTTTGACTAATAGGCCTCCCATAGACGCTCAAACCTGGGCCCTAATGGATGGACGCAAATGTATGAAATCTTGACAGACTAACTCAAAAAAACTCTGACACCGATGCAAAAAGTTAAACATTGGGGGACTTCTAGGCCAAGCAATCGAGATCAAAATTTGATTGACCTGCTACAGTAAAATTCAGCAAAATTTTTACCTTACTTAAAAGTTGTTAAAAGCTCACACAATTATTTGTTAAGCTCTGGCATAAGTGACTGTTTTAAAGACGCTAGAAAGTGAGTGTGTTTTCCTTGGCTTGAGTCAGTTTCTTTTGGCACACGGGGGAATGCTGAGAAGATTGGACTTCAAAGAGTTGCACTATTTTGGAGGCAGTCTTGATTCCTCACATGTTAATTAAATTTCTGATAAAGCAGCTTATTTTGAACTGAGTATATTATCCAAATAAATGGGAAACACCAACTAAGATCGAAGGGCAACATTATTAAAAGCTTATTTGGTTAATTCTCAGGAGGCTGTTGTACTAAAGCTGAATGACTTACATAAATACCTTCGGCATTTGTTGGATCCTGTTCCTAAACACAATGTTCATATTTCATCTATAATAAGAAAAGCATCTCAAAGATTTGCAAGGCACTGGTCTTGCAAGCGTCCAGTGTGGTGTCTTGAGTGAAGTGAGATTGGCAGTCAGCTTAATCCATAATGGAAAGTTGTGAGTGGGCGGCTTGGGCTGCCTGGCAGCTGCCCGGAGGAGGCGGCCACCAGCTCCGTTAGGTGCACACGGAACTTGACACTTGCCCCAAAGCAGAGTTTCTCTGGGTCAAAGCTCAAATTCATGCGGAGCACCTGGGACGGACCCCAAATGCCGCCGTGCCTCTGGCTTTCCGGAAGACATTACAGGAGGGGGATTTCATTACAAATGCAGCTCTACTACAATGTAACTGCTGCTTGAATGCTTCCCATTCACAGAATCACGAAAATGTCGTATTTCAGAGCTAAATGAGATGGCCTGCTGCAGTTTGTATTGTTGAAGTAAATGCAGATTTCTACAGTTAAAACAAGGCCGACATGTGTCCCCAAACCGAGCTTATCATCAGCACCCTGGATTATAGTTTTTTTTCCTCTCCCTTTCTTTCCCGTTCTCATCAAGCTCTGAATTGAACATGCTCTCCTATCCCATCCACACCACACACGGCATCTTCTCCTTGCCCTCTCTGTTTAATCCAAGTGGAGAGCCAGGCCCACCTGAGTCAGGGTTCAAAAAGTATGTTGATCGTGGGCCCAACGTCTGGAAAACTGTGTGAGCCTCCCATTATGATGGCCCAAGACCAATTTTCGTTCAATCTCTACCGCTTGAACCTCCGTGTTCATCATTAAAACACAGGGCCACCTGAACGCCGCACCGTTTCTGAATGGGCCTGGACTTGGAAGGGCTGGACGAAGAGTTTTTTAAAGAGAGATATTTAGCCACAAGATAGCCTCGGGGCGTCTTACGAAGTTCTCATAACACAGCGTGTTCCCATGTGCTGTGCAATGACCTGCGCAACGGCGAGGTGATAGAGATCCGGGTTGAAGGACAGGGGCTGGGCCAGGAGTTTCTCTCTGTTCCCCAGCCAGGACTCTGGGGACGATGCTATCCTAGCTTGACTCCCCTCTGCTGGGGGTGGGACGGAGCTGCGGCTGGCCCAGGCGATCTTTCTGGTTTAGCTGCTCCCTCTGTCCACCCCCGCAGAGGATTCTCAGTGACTGCGCGGCCCATGAAGACGGGGCCTTTGGTACAGAGAAGCGCGACTTTCTTGAAACAGCCTGGAGAGGAACGGGAGGAAAGCGCAGCAGGTTCCTCGCTCTCGGCATGGGAAATGGGTGCTCGTGGGCGAAGAGGAGAAATATGTGTCTAACATTTTTATGTGCAATACAAAACGGATAACGCACATCAAGGATACTGGTGACCCACACTAATACACCGAAACGCTCCTATACTGTCTTCAGAATAGTGCCCCAGGGTAGCTTGAAAGAAATACATCTGCCATTTCCCTGTGCATTTTCTTTCATCTTAAAAATTAGAATTGCCTGTTGACAGTATACTGACTTCACCCAGACCTGAGGCTGGGAAGGGGGTGAGTCCTCATGTCTGCACACAGTGGTCAAGCTTGGGGGGTTAACTCCTTTCCTCTTGTTTATCCCTCTTTCTGCTTCCCAAGCCTGCCTTCCCTTCCTCCCCCGCCACTCCACCTCCATCCCAGTCTGACTTCTTGGTCTGTCAGCTTTCACTTTGGGGACTGGTACTTGCAGGGTCGACGTGCTTTCGGAAACATTAACTCTACATAGTGATTTACAGTTTACAAAGCCCTGTGACACCCACTCTCTCATTCAACTCTTACAGCAACCCTCCTGTGAAGAAAGAGGCAAGTATCAGTCCTCGTTCCTGGTGACTTGCCTGCAACTCAGCGCCTGAGTGTTTTAACCGAGCCTTTGGGATTAGTGTGGAGAAGGGCTGGGATAACAGGTGACAGGAAGAAAGGCAGAGATGGAAGAACACAGGCGGCACAGCTACAGAAAATAATTAACACTCTCGTGAGCTGTAAATTCCCACATTTTAGGTAATTTCCTTTCGAAATTTCTTTACCCGTTTAACAGCGTTTTCATGAAAATGACTTGCTAGGCATTACAAGGACGTACCTTCCTGCAAAAATGACTTATGCTAATAATTGAGAATGAACCAGAGCCCCAGGAGAAGAAACAAAAAGTCCACGGAAGAGGTGATCCAAAATTGTTTTCAAAGATCTGATATGACCCCAAGACAGGAAAGAACGACAGACAGGATGTAAACTATAATTCTGATTTGCAAAAGAGAAAGAGAATCCTTCTGTCCAACAGAGTCAAAGACTTTCAAATTCCTTGCCCTTCCCAACCACGTGGCGGAGGTCAAGCTTGTTCCTGGTGGTAGGAAGTTCCACTGGGATCCACAATGTGCACGGACTCACGCCTGCCCTTGGGTTTTAATGACTAATAAGTGAAGTACGAATCGAGTCAAGCAATCTTGTGAGGGACTGTTCTATTGAGGATCATTACAAATATGACCCTAAAGAGGCAAGACCAGAAAAATCTCTCAAGAGGAAAAATAAGCCAGCGGCACACTCAGCAGACTTCGATTTTGGAAAGGCAGCAAGCTCTCCTGTCCTGACTTCTCACATGTGTTGGTGATGTCCAATATGCAGGATGAACTAATGCTGTGACAGTTAAGTAGGATGACTTTTTGGAGTCTCCCTATCTGCTCACAGGAAGTACGCGCATGTACTGCTGGGCCGGCTCACACCTATGAAGAATGGTGATAACAGTTTGGCTTAACCTGAAGCTCTCATTTCCTGGCCCTGCCTTAGTTATGACACTTTAATGATGTCGACTTCGTCGAAGGGAAGGGTACCTGCAACTCACTCTCCCGCATCTTCTGCACTTCCTTGACTACGGTCAGAGTAGAGCCTGATGAATTATGAGCGTGATGCTTCTTTTCTTAAAATGGTGACTTATACATGTCCAGTAGCACGGAATTAGTAGCATTGGCCGTGTTCAGACCCTAAGCAGTGAGGATTTAATTCACTCGTTCATCAAATATTTACTCGGGGCCTTAGGGAAGTGCCCTGATCCAAGCCAGCGGCTGGGCATACAGAGGTGAGCAAAGCTGCCTGCAGCCTGGCTTTCTGACCTCGTTGGAGAAAGAGCTATTAAACAAACAGGCTGAAATAAAGTGACAACGTAGGCCAGTGGGGGCTTGAGACCGGGGGGATGGCAGTGGGGTGGGAGGGTGTGGAGTTGGAGAGACTCTCAGTGAAGAAGAGACTTTGTGCCTAAACCTGAGGACGGAGCAGCCTGCGGGAGGCCTGGGAGCCGGGCAAGGGCCAGGCAGTGGGAAGGGCTCAACCAAATCCTAGAGCCAAAGGGAAGCTGTTGTGGCTGAGTCATTCTGAGCATGGAGGGCAGGGGGAGAGTGGTATCAGATAGTAATATGTTACTTAAAGAAAGGTATGGGAAATACACTTTTCCTGAAGGATTTTTTCAAACGACGTCATTTTTTATATTGAAGTCGAAAATTGGCAAACACAGAACCCAGACTCGAGTTCTGGGAGCAGATGCAGCCAGCTCACCTGTGCACCAGACCTTGAGCTTGAGGCCCTCCACCCTCTACCTGGCTGCTCTGTCCCCCCCCCCCCCCCGCACCCCCCCCCCCCCCCGCAGCTATGGCTGGGGCCCCAGCAGAGCAGGGGACCACACAAGGCTCCCTCCTGACACTACCTGCTTAGGTGTGGCTGTTACCACCTGCTGGGGCACTGAGAGTCCACATCCTGCAAACAGGGTGACGGGAGGACACAGCCCCGCACGGCAGGCTGGCCTGTCCCTTCCCGGACACTTCGCTCTAGTTCTGGGAGCTCGCAGCCATGCATCCCCCTAGCTCAGCCGTGGGCAAACTACGGCCCGCGGGCCGGATCCGGCCCGTTTGAAATGAATAAAACTAAAAAAAAAAAAAAAAAAAAAAGACCGTGCCCTTTTATGTAATGATGTTTACTTTGAATTTATATTAGTTCACACAAACACTCCATCCATGCTTTTGTTCCGCCCTCCGGTCCAGTTTAAGAACCCATTGTGGCCCTCGAGTCAAAAAGTTTGCCCACCCCTGCCCTAGCTCCAGTGGGGCTGGCCACTCCCATCTCCCACTTTCTCTTTCTTCTAATCTGATAAAATGAAGGTAGTGCAAGCAAAGGCCTAAGGCTGTCACTGCTGTAGGCTGGCTCTCCTGTCCTGTCACCATCTGTTTCCAGCCTCTAGAGCAGTGGTTCTCAACCTTCCTAATGCCGTGACCCTTTAATACAGTTCCTCATGTAGTGGTGACCCCCAATTACATGGTTACAAATTGAACATAGTTAAAGCATAGTGATTAATCACAAAAACAATATGTAATTATATATGTTTTCCGATGGTCTTAGGCGACCCCTGTGAAAGGGTCGTTCGACCCCCAGAAGGGTCGCGGCCCACAGGTTGAGAACCGCTGCTCTAGAGCCAGGGTTATGACAGTCAGACAGCTAGGAGGCCTACCCAGACAGTGATCTCCAAGAACTTAATAGAAGCTGCCACCCTCCTTTTAAAAAAAGTTTTCTAAGAAGGTAGAACACTAAACTCAGAGCTAGTACAGGGTGAATGCCAGTCCTTCAGCTACTTCCTACTAAGACAAGTTACAAAGCTCAGTATCTGAAGTAGTCATTAAAGCAATGGGGACTACAACAGTGAAAGTACGTAAAATAAAAGGGTTCACTGAGTGGGCATTTTTGGTTTAGTGTATCATCCAAAGAGTATTTTTTTTTATTCTGGTAAGAAGGCTTACCATGAGATCTACCCTATTAACACACAGTAAGCGCACTAGCATATTGTTAACTGCAGACACTATGCTGTGCACAGCCCTCTAGAACTCTTCTTGCTAAACTGAAACTTTATACCTGCTGAACCCCACCTTCCCACGTCCCCCTCCCTCAAGCCCCTGGCAACCACCTTCTCCCTCTGTTTCCATGAGTTTGGGCACCTTCCATACTTTCATAAGTGGAATCGAGCAGCATTTGCCCTGTGACTGAGCATAATGGACCAAGCCTTTTTGAAAAGCTAAATAAAGTCTTTTATGAAGTTAACTAGTGCAAAGTGTAACATCTTAAGCTAAAGAACTCTGGATTATAAACTGTATAACACAGTATTCCCGGACTACATAATAGCACTCCCACAAGACTTCCAGCAGAGAGGGCATGGCTAGGACTTGGGTAAGAGTTTTATGATACTAGTATAATCACAGATCAGCTTTGTATTTGCAAGCGGTTCCCTTTCATTATGTAGATTCCTCCAATATAAACTAATCATAAACTCAGTAATCACAGAAAGCATAAAAAAGTCTTTGATGCCAGAGTGTCCTGCATGGCTTACTTTCCATCAGGCAAGACTGAACTGCCTCCATGATAGCACTAGGTTGTAAGGTGGAAATAAAATGGAAGAATCCAGGAGTGTGCTTGAAATTTCAGACTAGGTGTATGACTGGTTTTAAAGTTAGCTGAGGACCAGGGAAGCCAGCAAGATCAGATGTGGCAAACATCCTATCGACAAAGCAAATGGAAAAGCAGATAGATACACTGCTTGGTGATCACAGAAAACCAAGATCTAAAATAAAAGATGCGTGGCAGTGAAGACAGGAGAGACCTCTCATAAAAGTTTGTGCTGATGAACAAGAAATACTAACTTTAAATGAGAATTGATTGGAGATGCAACGGAAACCTTCAAAAACTTTTAATATTAGAATAGGAATCTATAAATCAGGGGCAGAGAACCTTTTTTCTGCCAAGGGCCATTTAGATATTTATAACATCATTCGAGGGCCATACAAAATGATCAACTTAAAAATTAGCCTGCTATAGTTGGTCAAACATTTAATTAACTCGCCCCTAATGCCTTGGCAGGGCCAGACCAAATGATTTCGTGTGCCTTATACAGCCTGAGGGCGGGACGTTTCCCATCCCTGCTATAAATAATGCAAAATCTCCCATTTGCCAAGCAGTGTTTCAGACACTCAGAAGTATAGTAGCCATAGAATAGGGATATTAAAAAAACAAACACACCACACACACAAACTTTATAGGTCTGGAAGTATATGAAATTGCCACATGAAAAAGTTCAAATATCAGAATTTTCATGTTTCAACCAAAAAAAAAAAAAAAAGGTGGGGTCCATTCATTCAATGCTAAGAATAAAGCCTAAAGACATGATGATATTTTGTGGCTTCAAAGGAGGTTTACTTCTATGGACAGTAAATGCATTGTTAATATTCTATGCTAAATGTCTGCTTCAAGTCACCCACAACTGTGGTCCCTCAGTACCCACGGAAATAAGGCTGAAAAATAAATATTTCCAATTACAACCATCCCTTTTTCTTTTGTGTCTAACATGACATCCATCCTTCATAAAATTCTATTCCCAACAGATTTCTCCATCCTTCTCGTTGGGTCCCTGAACCCAGCTATTAATGGTAAAACTTCAAGTTACATAGACCTTCTGTGCCCACATCCACCCTACTTCTCAATCTATTATTCACCCACCTTCTCCTCCTCACTCCAGCCTGTCTCTACTGCTCTACTTTCTCCCAACCTTGGCGCACTGACAGTCCCATCTGTCCATGGCAGGTTCCCCGCCCCCCTTCCTTTTAATACACAGTGATCTAATCTTTCCTGCATAGAATGAGGCGATTTCTGGGAGCCTCCGTGCCTCTGCCTCTCCCATGTTGTTTTCAAGAAGGCACGCTTGATTTTGTCATGTACCTTCCAAACTTCTGCCAGTGTAGATCTTGGTGGCTTTCTCAAAACCAATGCCACCTAAAAGGCTTCAGAAAACAGAACCTGAATTTTATAAATTAGGATAATTCTACAGGAGGAGCTGTAAACACTTAGAACTGACATATTAGGATAAAGGGACTCATCTATACCAGGTATATTTCCATGTGGAAGCACCCTGCTCTCCATGGCAGTATTTCGAAAAGATGTATAACTTTCTGGACTCAGAAAACAAACACAGGGCCTGCGTGAACTCCATCACAGTCAGGATCAGGGAGCAGGAAGGGGACCTCAATGTACCTTCAACGTTTTTGGATGATGGAAAGTTTCAGAACAGCGCAGGGACATTTCTGACTCTGACTCTATTGGGCTTAATCACTTGCCACCTTTGGTTCTGGCAGTGATAGGACCTATTGGCGATGTCACCGACAGACTGACAAACAAATTGACATGGCACGACCCGACCCGGCAGGCCCGGGCACGCTGCGCTTACATACCTTGAATTGGCTATTTCCACTTTGGTTCTCGCCATGGCAGCTGCCCTTTGCGCGCCTTCGATGGCTCTGTCCACCTTCTCCCGAGTTTTTGTGTTTCTGATCGGTATGAGCTGCTTCCTTATTCCGCGGACCAGAACATTATTTTTGTATTTCCCCTCTTCCTTGGAGCCGTCGGGAAACAGGGTGCAGCCGTAGCCGTGCCTCTTGTTGTTGACCCACTCGCCCTCGTACTTCATGCCGTTGGAGCGCTCGCTGATGCCGAAGCCGTTGCGCTTGTCGTTCCTCCACTCGCCCATGTAGGTTTCCGTGGTGGTGGCGTCCACGTGGTCCTCCACGGGGCAAAAATCGCAATCGACGTCGCCGAAGCTGATGGTGGAGTTGGCGTCGCTGGAGCTGATTCGGCTCATGGCCGCGTCGCTGCGGACCGAGCTGCGCTTGCTGGAGATGGAAGACTTGGACTCGGATTTGCGGATCTTCATGCTGCCCAGGAGCGAGCCCCGGCGGAAGAGGCCGCCCTTCTTCTTGCCCGCGAGCTCGGCGTCGGCTTGGAAGTTGAGCACGAAGCCGCCCCGGGTGCCGGCGGGGGTGTCGGCGGCGGCCGCCGCGTCGTGGAGGACGCTGCCGTTGCTCTGCTCGCTGCGCAGCGAGGCCAGCGAGGTGCGCAGGGGCGAGCGGATCACCGTGGCCATGCCGTAGGGCACGCTCTGGCGCACTCCGTAGCCGTGCCGCATGCCGCCGGCCCACTGGCCCTGGTAGGTGCCTGGGAGAGACCAAAGCACAGGATGAATCCGGGGGTCTGGAGGCGGGGGGGGGGGGGGGGGGGGGGGGGCGCGTGAGCCTGGTCAGGGCCGCTGTCGGCTTGGACAGCCAGGCGCACAGGGCCCAAGGTCACATCCCACCGCCTCCCCAGGCGAAGGGACCCCTTTCATTTGGGAATCCCCGCGCTGTAACGGTGTCTATTTGCCTTTTGGGAACTGTATAGGATTTCCCAATAGTCTGGTCCATTTTGCTTTTCATCTAAAAATTTATGCCAGTGTCAGACAGAACCAGTACTTTCGAGTATCAAGAGTGCTCACTGGAAACCAACTTTTCACCCCTGAAATGAACACAGCAGAAATCCCTCTGATCTTCGTAAGTTATATAAATGTCTAACCCACTGTGCTGTACGCCTACAACTAATATGGAATGTTGACCGTAATGGATTTTTTTTTTTAATTTTTAAAAAGTAAAAAATAAAATAAAAAGAAATTCCTCTTAGAAAGGCAGTGCCATAGAAGATGAAATGAGTTCTACTTGTGCATTTTATTCTAATTTTACTACTAATGACCCTAATTTAGCTGAAAAACTCTACAAATGACTCTTGGGTCTGTTGGTATAACATTCCAACATGATTGAAGACCTAAAATTATTAAGGTATGGGTCACCAACAAACTGTCTTAAATTTTCTTTCCACCATGTTCACCATTTTGAGGGGGTGAGGAAAACTTTAATATGTAGGGTTACTACTTAAATTTGGGTAAAAGTTTTTGAGCTAACAGTGATTTGACAAAAACACTATATATCCTGAATATAGTGAACAATCATGAAAAAATAGGCAATTTGTTTTAACATCTTCTACTTCCAGGTGGAAAGGTTATAACATAGATGTGAACTAGACCAGTGGTCGGCAAACTGCGGCTCGTGAGCCACATGCGGCTCTTTGGTCCCTTGAGTGTGGCTCTTCCACAAAATACTGACTTTTGCGCATGGGCCACGAAGTTTCAATCTCACTATACATGCGCACCCGCACATGGTATTTTGTGGAAGAGTCACACTCAAGGGGCCAAAGAGCCGCATGTGGCTCAGGAGCCGCAGTTTGCCGACCACTGAACTAGACTTATTACGGTGATCATTTCACAAGATACACAAATATGGAGTCATTATGCTGTACACCTGAAAGGAACATATGTCAATTATAGTTAAAAAATATATATATTAAAAAAAAGGGTTTATCCTGTATTACTTGCCAAATTTCTGCTTTCTCCGGGCCATCCGATTTCCTAGCCCGTGCCACTGCATGGACTAGAAGCACTTGGAGGGCAGGAATTATCCCAAGAGAACACAACATTTCTAGACTCATGGCTTGTGTGGTTTGTAGTCTGTAGGTGTTTGATAACTTTATAGTAAACAGCTATGATGGCAAAAAAGAATACACTATTTATCCCCAGAAAAACTGAGATAAGGCCAAAGGAAACCTCCCATTTTTAACATTATGGAATTCATCTTAGAGCAAAGATGTCTTAAAACTTTGATACCAGATCACTTTTTCAATGAATATTATGCCTTTTCAGGAAGAGGATAACCTCTAATCTAAAGCATTTATGTCCAGTAAGGCTTTCTATTAAATAAATCAGCAAAGGCACATTTTAAAAAATAACCTGGTACAGAGTTGTAAATATTCTTAGGAAGAAATGAATGTTAAAATTAGCGAATTTAAATTTTTCTTTTCAAAATCAAGGCCATTTCCTTTCAGTAACAGCAAAATTTAAATTATAGGACCTCCCCTGGAAATATGGGGGGGCGGGGGAAGAGGGCGAGAACACTTTGTAAAATATGATTGTCTAACCACTAACCCTATACCTGAAATTAATACAAAATAATATTGAATGTAAGCTATAATTGAAAAAAAATAAACCATCTGAATACCACATTATAGCTCATTTATACAAAGTAATAAAAAATAAATTATAGTACCTCCCCAAACAAAGCTATGTGGAAATTTTAAGATGCAATTACTTCTGTATTCATAACAATTCACAGGATCACGGAAAATGAATCATTATGACGGTCTGTCTTGACCTCCTTGTTTCTGATTTCATAGAGCTACCTTGAAGCATTTTTCATTTTAAATTGCCACATCAGATGTCCATCGTGTGGCATGCATTTCATTTCAAAATTCTGAACAAAAATGCTAGTGGTTTTATGTCATTGTGTCAACAAGGGCTGCACTTAAAAGTTAAAACCACAATGGCCCCCAAATAAAAACTTTGGACCAATTTCAAGATGACCTCCTCTTTCTGTTCATTGTTATACTAGTAAACAGATAATAGCAGGGCAACAGTGAAATATGAAATAGGTCTGGTACTGAGAATGTCATATGCTGGTAGATATGAAAGTCTTAACTGGACATCTAGGCCCTTCTGAGGAGGTAGTTGGGCAAGAGCCTTCTCTAAGGGTAAACCCAAAAGGGCAGGACCAGTCACATAGAACATTTTAAGGAAAGAAACTTCCTACTGAATACTAGCCATCTTCAAACGTCGCTACCTTAAAAGAGAGGAAAACGGAATTATCAGGAAATGTCAATTTTGATATTTGCCTATGTAGATACAATTTAGATTGAATCTACAATGTAGATACAATTTAAATTCTAGGATAAAATGTATACAATCTGACTTACACAGACTAAAACAAACCACCTTATTTTAAATATTTTGTTTCTTTTAAATAAGTGTGGAATCCTGAGATTATAGCCTTCTAACTTTCCTACATAATGAATTTTGCTAGAAAAGTTCCCAAGGGTGCTGTCTGAATGAATACGTAGAGTATTTATACTTTTAAACCGCAATCATATGATCCTGGCAAATGTTTAGCAGTGAGAGAACATCAACAGCTAGTTCCTTTGAATTGATATCTCAAAAGTAGAACTAATATTTGGAATTTCCAAAGAAGTATTGCTTGAAAACCTAAGCAGTCTACAGCAACAACACTAATTAGAAAGTTCAGGATTCTGATTAACTGTCAAGTAAGGGAGGGCCAGGCCAACAGCTGGCCACATTCCCATCCTATTCTGTTAAATCACAGTCTATGGAAGAATTCCTTAGTGGGTTTGCTAGAAACCAATTTACAGCCAAACTGTCAGTGGTTCATCTGAAGTTTAAAATATGTTTAGTGTAGTTGGTGAAACTAGAAAAAAGGGTTGCTGTTTCTTTATGAAGCAGGTGGGTCTCAACTTCTTTATTTGCTGCTCAACTAAAGTGCTAATGAGGTCCTCTCGGCTCCTTAAAGATAGATGCAGATTTCACAAGCGTAAGACTCATTTTCATGGGCTTGGTTTTAAATTCTGTTCTAGGATTTTTTCACCTGGGAGCTGATTATCTAGATAGAGCCATTTTGAAGGCCTCTAGTTCAGAATGAGTTCCAGTGAAATGAAGACCGTTGCATGCAAACTTACATTTATATGCTACAGATGGGTGTGTGCAAGTGTGCATACCGTTAACGACAATGCGTCTTCCTAGACATTTCCAGTAGCTTTATGATAGTTGGGGAAAAATGAAGTACAGAAGATCAGAATTTGCACCAAAAATGCTGGGCACCTCAACTTGGATTTTATGAGTACAGTACCAATTTATTCTGATGTAATATCCAGGGGTTTCTACTCAGCAACACTTCACACACAAATCACTAATAAGTCACATGATACTTCTCACATGAAATTACTACTTCCTTCCTCCTCTAACTTAATGTCACCCCAAAATACATGGAATCATATTTTCCCTAAGTCCGACAGAGGGTGTAGAGGGACAAACATCTAGTTGTGCAGAGGGCAATAAAATAAAAAAAACAAAACCACAAGCTAATTGACGTAACAATAGGGAAAGTGATTAATTCCTATTTTGGCCAAAACCTTCCTATAAAGTAAGTTATACACTTCCACTTACACCCTACCTTTTATGATGAAGGACTTTCTAATAAGAGTGACAAATGAAAGCAGGGAACCACCTACCACAACGTAAACTCGCAATCACGATTTTTATGGTGTATTTTCCCCCCCTTCTTAATTGGTGGCATGTTAGATTTTTTTTTTTTGTAGAAAAAAAAACCTGCTGTTTTATGGTGATGCCAAATTTTAAGGTCTTTAATTTTTTTAAAAATTTTAAACAGAAGGCAGATTATCCACAAAGTCAGCCTGAACACTTCCTTGAGCTTCCACAAAACAGACAGAGACCTTCACTGTGCTATATATATTTTTTGATTACTAGGTAAAATGAATACTCTAAACCAAGAGATGTTGTTTAATGAGTAGTAACTTTAAAAGGAGACTAATTTATTTTTAACGCTCCCGAACTGAAGAGAACTATCCACAGCCTTCCTAAAAGGTTATAACATGATGCACACATTTAAGAAAATAAATATTGTGTCCCACTTACGAGCATGGAATTTAATTATATTGAAGAGCTGGGGCCTCCAATAAAACCCAATCACAAGCTAACATGTTGATAGGGCTGCCAACCAAGGCACCCTGTGCCCATTCAGAACATTTAAGGGCCCCAATTAACTACTGTGGAATTTGGGACTCAAATAGCCCATATAAAAGTATTCGATAATGATTTTTTTTCTTCCTTTTAATCCATGAGAAACATGTCCTTTATTTAAGACCAAAAAAATGTCCTTTTTAGCAAATCCTACCATTCTGCTGTTTTGCATTTGAAACACCGCCCGTGTTCTGAGTAAGTGAAGTGTATAAATTGCATAAGCTTTTTTTTTGTTTTTTTTTTTTTTGTTTTTTTTAATAGGCAACAGCATAACTGGGGTTGCACTGGGCTGGAGGAACTTTTAATTGGGTCCCTTTAAGATCCTCCCACTCTGGGCTGCCTAACTCCAAAAGATGGCATCGCCTCCTACAACCCCTTTCAATGAACTACGATTATGTTTATTATCAGAAAACTTATTTTGCCAAAGCATAACCTATTCATCTTTCTCAGCAAGGAAATTCATCAGGTTCTGACACCTGTTTCAATAATGTATACCTTTCCTAACGGAAAAGAGCAAGTCTGCTCTACATACACGTAAGTTCTTCTGCACGTATATTGTTAAATATTACAGTAAGGTGAGTTTGGTTCACCCTGTTTTGTTCGCCAGCACACCGTTCAGGTCATGCACTTTTGTGCAAATCAGTTTCGGGCGCTGCCGTTCTCAGGAGTAAAGCAGCTGCTAACTTAACGACTATCCGGACGCTATCGCTCAATTGTATTTTTTAAAACCTAGAGTTCCTTGTTCGTTTCTAAAATGTTTTCCTAGTGACTCGTCCATGCAGCTCCGGCTCAACAAAGACTCCCATTCTTTGGACCAAACACCAACACTTCAGGAACCGAATGAAAACTAGTAACCAAACACCACACCCTCCGAGCTGCACCTGCGTGCGTCAGGCGCCCTCTCTACTCCCCTCGCCGGGATGTTTCCCAACGCGCCCCAAATAAGGCGCCATCCCCCCACATCCTAGTGATGGGGTTCTGCCTGCTATCTTTAGGCGACTAGAGGGCCAGCAGCGAAATCCGACTCCTCGTGAAACCAATCCGGGAGCGGTCAGCACCCACCGCCGCCAGCCTCGCGAGCCCAGGCGCTCGCCCTGACTCCCGGGGAGTGGCGATTTCAAACCCGGCCGGGAGAGGGAGGGCTCAGGAACGTAATGTGACGGGCTCAAGTGACAGCGTCCCCGCTGCAGCCCAACCTCCCGGGCGGCGTTTCCTCCCGGCGCCCGCCAGGTACCTCCACGCCTGGCCGCCCCGAGCGTGGACGCGGCGCCCGCGCCCAGGACCCGGTCAGAACCCCCCCCCCGACCCCCCTCGCACCGGTTGCGTCCCAACACACCCTCCACGGGCGCGGGAGGCGGGTGCGAGGCCGTGCAGGTGTTTTGGCGGGTTTCCGCACACGTGCGCCTCCGTCCCCCCGCCGCCCCCCGCGCCCGCCGGCCGAGCCCCCCGCGCCGCCGCTCACCTCCGTCCCCGTAGGTCTCCACGCCGTACCCGTCCTGCAGCCCGTTACTCCAGGTCCCCTCGTAGCGAGCGGGGGTGCACAGGCTCTGCCGGACCCCATAGCGCCCCTTGAAACCATGGGACCACTCCCCCCGGTACATCCACTTGCCCTTCGTCTCCACCCCCAGCCCGTGCCGCTTGCCCTGCGCCCAGTAGCCCTGGTAGGTGTTGCCGCTGGGCCAGGTGTAGCCGCCGACCACCTCGAAGCCGTGCGACCAGGAGCCCGAGTACTCGCCCTGGCCCTTGGGCCCCGTGCAGATGCCATGCCCGTGCGCCTTGCCCTCCTCCCAGCCGCCGCAGTAGGTGCCGCCATCGTCGAAGTCGAACCTTCCGCCCGTCATTCGGGGGGCAGCCCCGGCGCGCTCCCCGCGGGGGCACGAGCGCGGGCAGAGCTGGGCACGGCAGGGTGTAGCTCGGGGGTGGGGGCCCGGCGGGCGAGCGCACGACAGCGCCCCGGGCAGCTCGCGCCGCCGCTCGGCTCCAGTCCGACGCCGCCCCCGTCCTCCCCTCCGCTTTCGCCGGCGCCGCCACCGCCGCCTTCCTCCTCCTCCTCCTCCCTCTCCTCCTCCTCCTCCTTCACCGCCGCCGCCCTGGCCAGCGCCGCGCGCGAGAGGACAGCCCCGGCTCCGGAGCGGACCTTCAGCTGCTCCCGCCCGCCCACGTGAGCCGGGCGCCGCCCCGCGCCCGCCCCTGTCCCCTCCCCGGGCGCCCGGGCCCGCCCCGCCCCGCCCCGCGGCGCGCCCGCCCCGCCGAGCCCTGCCCCCCGCCCCGGGGCGGCCGCCGCTCCGGTGGGGGCGCGGGGCGCGCGTGTGCTCGCGCGAGGGGATGCGGGCGGGGAGGGCGAGTGTCCCCAGGGACGCGCGACAGTCCCCACCTGGCGATGCAGGCGCGGCCGCACGCCTGGAGACGGCTCGCGGGCGGGCGGCGGAGTCTCCGGGGTTTGTGCTTGGGGTGAATCAAGGTGGTTAAGCGCCTCTAAGTGCGGCCACGTGTGGGTTGAGGGAAGACTCCGGTGTGCGTGGTTGTCTGCATGGGGCTTGCAGTTGCATTTCTTCGGCATTCCAACTTGGGTTCTGTTGCATTTGTCATGCTCAGCTGTCGTCATGACTTAATATCCCCCAGATCTATGCGAGCCTGTGATATAAATCGGTGGCAGCCCAGATATAATTGCGCAGGATGTTCTTATACACCACCCATTTCAAAGCACACGTGTTTGCATTTATTTAATGAAGATGCAGCGGGGAGCAATGCAGTTTGAAAAAGCACAGAGGCAACTGGTTAGTCTTTTATTTGTCATCAGGGAGAGGTTGTTTCTAACCTGTTTTTGCAGGGGTAGGGGCCATTTTCCTTGTACATCGGAGCCCACTCCCCTTAAGGCCTCATTTGTTCTTCTAACAACCTTAGAAATTCTCCTTAGAAGCTGTGTACCCTACAGGCAGCCGGCTCAGTGTGTGTATATTGGGTAAGCGTCCGGAATGTACACCCCATCCTTCTCCACTGGTGTCCACAGTTTCAGAAAGTAAACAGAAGCTTTCAGGGAGGTATATGGTAAGTGAAACACTGCTCTAAACTTACAGAGAGTCTGTGACCTACAAACCCGGGGACAGGTGTCAGCTGATCTTCCCAGCTACAACACTGCTTTGTTGAATTCACTTTCGACAACTCTTTTAAACGTTTAAACGTCAATTTCACCATCTTCCATGTGGAAGGGACAGGAGTTGCTTTCCCCTTTCCGTGGTCGATGGCAGCTGAGTATACTGTGGGCGCCGGGCAAAGCCGGGCGTTAGAGAGTTGGTAGCAGGCAAGTTGAATCAGTCAGCTGTCTCTGCTGAGAGCTGGCAGCGGTCAGAACCGCATCCTCAAAATGCCCCTGGGAGACACTTCCCTGCGGAGCTCAGCCAGGGGTCTAAGGTTGGCCTCTCAAGGACATGCGTTGCCGAGTATCCACGGGATTCCTTAGGCCGAGAGGCTTTTGGATGACGGAGCGAGCACCCGCGGCTGCCAAAGGTTCTCTCCTAGGTATTTGATAATCAGATAAAAATATAAGGACAGGTGTCCGGGAAGGCAGCAGGGAAAGTAGAGTAAACGGCACAGAAAAGGAACTGAAATTGACCTTGATTGCCTCCATCTCGGGCCTGGAGCGGGCCTTTCCTGCTTATCTGGCTGAAATGCTGAAAGAAAAATCTCAGTTTACACAGAACCAAATCACCAAAGAGAATTGGAAACCCTCATCTGTGGCGCTGCCCGCAGGGCTGCCAGGAATAGTGCTTACCCCAGTGGCCTGAAATAATTCCGCATCTTGCTCAGCATCTCGCCCTGGGCTGGGGATTGATTTAGGCCACTGGGAAAACGAGGGCCCGGACTTTGCCGCTGAGCCATAGCTGCATTTCTCCGTTATGGGAGCCACTGGGATCAGCAGCTAGCAGAGAGAGACACATTTCCATTTAGGTGGGGGTTCTGTTTCATAGGAGAAACAGTGTGGTTGCTAAGACAGCATTTTATTTTTTCTCTTAAAACTTTCTTTTTTTCTTTCCACAGAGTATCCTTGTTCCCCGATCATATTTTTTGGAACTAGCCGTATGTGTTCCATCCACATAGGACCCTTTAAGGACTACGTTTTTGTTTGCAAGCATGGGGGAAACAGTGAATGATTTGTACTTTTCCTACTTTGCTCTCACACAAATGATGAATTTTCTGGAATATACGGCACAGAGAAAGTTTCTGGCGTCTGTGAAAAAAAAAAAAATGTCTGGTCCATCTATGGTGGGAGGACACAGGATCGTGGTACATACACACCTGGGTAGAATATGGAAATTTGAGGAGGATAAAAGACATGGCTATTTATCGCTTAATCTTTTCCTCTTCCTCTCCCTAATAATGTCTTCCTTGGAAGGAACCTTCATTAAAAGAGAGAATCCACCACCAGCTATCTGCTATTAAGTTTCAAATAATCTTAACTGTAACCTGACTCTGCCATTGACTCTCTTTATGGAAGAAATTTATTTATTGAATGCTTGGTACCTCACCGAACAATATTTGGCAAAGTAACAACACAAGCCATGCTCCCGTGTACCTGCTGCCACCACGATGGAATGTTTCCCCCAGTGCACTGATGTGTTTACTGATGCCAGGGTTCAGGTTCAATGGTAACAGTTGGAGAAGATGGGAAGGTGAACTAGGAAGAGGTGCCAAGAATGATGGATGGCAGAGCGTAGTCAGGGTTAGTAATGTCCTTATTTTCCCTCTCACTCTGAACCTTTGCCCTGGATAAGGGGGAGTTGAATTTAGCTTTAAGAAGGGATTAGTAAGAAGAGAATGTGAATGTTGGTTTGACAGGTGGGGTGGGGGAGGCCATTATAGCCCAGGGGCCAACAACCGCCCTGGCAGTTTCTTTTCCTCCCTTCAAGCCCAGCTAGTAGAGACTGCCCTTCCAGAAAATCCTGTAACCAAAGGTAAGCCGTTCTGAGTGTGACTCTAGTAACAAGTTGGTGAGGATGTTTCACTTATATTTTAATCTTTTTAAAAATGAAGGCGTGTTTAAAATTTATTAATAACTATTTTACAGATTAGAATTAATGATGGAGGATTTTTAATAAAAAATTTACAAATCTGCCATGTTTATTGTTTAAAGGATGTGATTCCAAGTGTGTCTTCAGCCTGGACCCTACCTTGACCCTGATGTAAACCAGCTCTGAAAGATGGACCGTGACTTACTCTATGTCAAAATGAGTATTACTCGCACCTTTGTAATAAAGCATTCAAGAAATTTTAAGAAATTTTTCTGCAATGACTATATTAAGAAATGTGGTCATAAGCTTTGCCGAGAACATGAGGTCAGCAGAAGAGAGTTCCAAAATGAACGGTTTTCACCCGGCTGGCGTGACTCGGTGGTTGAGCATTGACTTACAAACCAGGAGGTCATGGTTCCATTCCTGGTCAGGGCATATGCCTGGGTTGCCGGCTTGATCCCATTTGTGGGGCTTGCAGAAGGCAGCCGATCAATGATTCTCTCTCATTATTGATGTTTCTATCTCTCTCTCCCTCTCCTTTCCTCTCTGAAATAAAATAAATAAAATAAAAAGAATGGTTTTCAAAAATTTGAAGGTATCACCATGTGCCGATTCTGCGCTAAGTTCTTTACATGAATCCATTCATTGAAATCTCATTAAACCCATGTGGTAGTATTATAACCATTTTACAGGAGAAGAAAAGTAAGGTGCAGGGCATTCATGTGCCCAAGGTCATTCAAGATGGGCATGGTTGAGCAAGGATTCAAACCCAGGTTGGTCTGGCTTGTGAGGTGGTTCTCCTTATTACCCTCCTGCTTTGGAGCAAGAGTGAGAGCTTTCAAATGGGGGGAGGAAGCCTTCTGGGTGGAGAGCAAGAAGGACTGTGAAGGTGACTTTTCTCATTGTTTAGAATGGCTGCCTGGATTGGATGAATGGTAATGCTACTGTCTGGCATGAAAGAAACGGAAGAAAAAGAGTAAATTACAGAGGTTGGGAAGATAGGTTCATTTAGGAGATGTTCAGTAGGCAGCTGGGTAACACAAGTCAAGAACTAAAAATTAATGAGTTGATAAGTACAGGCATACCTCGGTGAGATTGCGGGCTTGGTTTCAGACCACTGCAATAAAGCGAGTACAGCAATAAAGCCAGTACAGCAATAAAGCAAGCTGTAATCTTTTTTGCTGGTGGAGGGTCTTGCCTTCAATTTGTGAAAAATGCAACATCTGTGACGCATGATACAGTGAAGCACAATAAAACGAGGTCTGCCTGTAATTGGCACTGTTCTCCTCTGACAGTTATTGCTCAGTAGCGCCTCCTTTTGAGACTCGCACTAGTCATTCAAACCCTAAGTGCCAATCTTGTCGCCATCTTCTCTAGCTCACTCCCCTGCCTTCATCCAGGACTACTGGTTTATCTGCTCCTCCCCCACATGCTGTCCCCTGCCACTGTTCCAGGCAGCTTCATCCTGGCCTCAAGCCTTTCTCAGAGGCATGACCTTTAATCCTCAAGTCCTCAGACACAACCTGGACCTTACCTTGAACCCAACATAAACCAACTCTGGAAATGCGCCTTGACAACCCCACTCTTTGACAACACTGTCTCATCTTCCCCACTCGCTGAACAAACCATCTCATATCAAAGTCTCCATTCCTTTGATGCCCCCTTGTCCTCCTGGCCCCACCCTGCCTGGCCCAGGCCCTATGAGTCATTGCTACCACACTGTCCTTTCCATAGTGACCTCCGGGTGCATTTGCCCACCCGGTCCCCAACCCCAAGCCTCCATTTCTCATCCCCCATTCCTAGGAAGCCCCTGTTGAGAAATCACATCATTTTCTAGTTGCCATTGCAAATCATGGGAGCAGAGCTCAGACTCATCCCTCTACTCGGCACCACAGTCTCTTTCCAGTGACTTCCAGTTGCCTGTGACTGTCCCCAGGCTCCTCTCAGCCCCAGTTCCTTCCTACTGGGCTTGGTCTTCTCTCTCAGAAAGGAAAAGAGCCAACACATGGGCCACCTGCCCTCTCTTTCCTCTCTTCAGAACTTAGCATCAGTTCTCATGTTCTCTCTCCTCACCCACCCCAACCCCATGGAAAAGACACCCCTTTCCTCTCCACGTTCTGGGTCTGTTCCTTCCCTCCGTGGAATGTGCTGTAATTTCTTCCATCTGTCAGATGTGCGCATGTGTCCTCCGTGTGAAAACAGTCCTCATTTGCAGGTACTGCTTTCACTTCAAGTCCCTGGTTCTGCCCTTGAAGCTGCAGACTCCTAGGGAGAGTATGTTACGTTCGAGTGTTGACCTCCCACCACTCCTTGTGCCCCCCAATTTGGGTTCTGTCCTCCCCAGTGTAGTGGAGCTTGCCTAGCCTTTGGGGACCTCCTAGTTAACATCTATAATGGCATCTCTTCAGTTCTTGTATTGCTGAAGGCAGCTGGGAATTTGACCCGTGAGCACATACCTCCCTTGGCTTCTGTAAAACCCGTATGTCTCGCCTCTCCTCTGCCTCTTCTTCACTCACCACTTTGGCTGGCTCATGTCCTGTGTAGCTTTCTCCTTATCCCTTTCCAGTCTCCTTAATTTTAGGCTACCCTTTGTGTTCTAGACATTAGCTTCATGGTACCAGAATTTTATGTAATTGCTGGATACCTGCTAGCTTATCTTGCACTCCTGTCCTTGGCATGAAGAGTCTAATTTAGAACTAGTCTAGTTCCAGTGTAAAAACACCAGCTGGGCCTTAGTTAAGTCTCAAGGGCAGTGCTGTGGTTTCTCCCCCTGACTTGTCCCTTGTGGCTCTCTGCTTGCTCTTCCTAATGGGCAGGGCTCCACGGAGACTTAGCATGTGTCCAACGATGGGGCTCACAGAGGGTTTCAGGGAAAGTTCTAACAACGAGAAGGTGTGAGAGACTAAAGGGAGGCTTAAAGGAGGTGGTCAGCTTGAAGACACAGAGTGGGTTGCAGGTCTGTCCTGAAAACCTGGCACCTGAAACAAACCACAGCATGTGTGTGTGTGTGTGTGCACATGTGTATATGATTACTTACTGGGTTGGATTTGGAGATACAGAGAAGCAAGGCTCAGACCTTTCTCTTAAGGCTATAAAACATCTCAAAAGAGGTAAGAGATAAAAAAGACAAAGTACATGGGTGACCATTACAAGTAGCAAGTAAGTGTCAAGAGTCCTAAGAGCTCAGAGGGCAGAGTGGTTTTGTGGGCTGCTGGTCGAAGCTGTTTTGGGGGATCAAAGGCATATTGTTTAGCTCTGGGATAAAGTGGAAGGGGCATCCTCCCAGGCATCTGTAAAGGAGTGGTCTTCAGTTAAGAGACAGAAGGAATGAAGGAGTCCGTGTCTGTGACTGAGACAGAGGAGACCTCTTGGAAAAGAGGTCCCTGGGGTCTGGGGAAACAAGATGATAAGCTCCTCACTCTCGTGGTACACTGCAAATCAGAATGCTTTATTCTGAAGACCGGAAGATACTGGGGCAACTCAGTATTTGAAATAGCACAACTTGGGGGTGGCAAGGGAGCATGAAAGTATATTTGGGAGTGTTGGTACTGAGATGGTAAGCGTTGTGAAAAATGATGGGATGATCTTTCTCTGAAGAGCTGAATAACGAAGGGAGGCACACGATATTGCGGAAAGCACTGCTAAGGAGGACACAGCTACCAGATGATGATCGCGGAAGGACAGAAAAAGGAAACCAATTTGTAGGCAGTAAAAGAAATGCCAGTTCCAACTGGGGGAGGAATGGTTCCCAGGGCTCTGGGAAGGGACATGAAACCATAGCCAGTAATAGAAGAGGCTTTCTTCCAACTGAGTGACATGGGGATGCTCTGTCCTTGCTAAGGGGTGCAGTCTCAGCCCATGTGTCACCTCAACAACACACTTCAAAGCCCTCGTTGGGTTCTTTTGCACTCATTTCATTCCAGATATTAAAGTCTTCTTCCTTTCCTTACACATGCTCTCACCTTTTTGTCATCTCTTGCATTTCACTATTACTTTCACATGGCAAACACTTAAAAATAAAAAATAAAATTTTAAATTGATTTCAGCGAGGAAGGGAGAGGGAGAGAGAGAGAGAAAGAGAGCTAGAAACATCAATGATGAGAGAGATTCATTGATCGGCTGTCTCCCGCATGCCCCACACTGTGGATCGAGCCCATAACCCCGGGCATGTGCCTGGACCTGGAATCGAATTATGACCTAGTTCACAGGTCAACACTCAACCACTGAGCACACCGGCTGGGCATGAAAATCACTTTTTAAAGCTCCCTGAGAAGTAGGCACAGCCCATGGGGCAGTCTGCTCAGGTGCAGGGAGGAGGCACTCGGCAGATAGCCTCCAGCTGCTGCGACTTCAGCTCAGCCGTGTTCATGTCAACGGTATGTCGCCCAGGACATCTCCTACAGATAAGAGGCAGCGTGTGCATCTTGCAGCCTCCAACACAAAAAAGGAACCAGGGCACTTGGTAGGTCTCTTGGATTCTGGAAGCAACACAGACACACTTACTAATAGAAGCTGTTCCAGCCCCTACACTGAGTGACATGGAAGATGGGCTGCCCGCTCTGAGAGAGTTCAGAGCAGGAAGGCCTTTGCAGGAGGCCCGGGCTGTGCTGTAAGCAGCCCTGCCTCTTGGGCCCTGTGACCAGGCAGATTCTTTGGTGTTGGTGTCTGCTGTCAGGGGTGAGAAAAGATACAATATGGAGACTATGGCAAGCCCTAGTGGAGAATCACACTGAAGGTCTATGGGGATCTGAAGCAAGGCCATGTCATTTGCAAAAGAGAATGTTGTAGCTTTTGAGAAGCAGTTCCTGGTAAGTTACTTGACCTTGACAGAAAAGGAATGCTTGACTAGAGGACATCAAGTGACATTCATCTAGAATTTCCCATCATGAGCTGGGTCTCCTTCAACCTGCTAAGACAGTGTTCTCAACCTTCCTAATGCCGCGATCCTTTAATACAGTTCCTCATGTTGTGGTGACCTCCAATTTCATTGTTACAAATTGAATATAATGAAAGCATAGTGATTAATCACAAAAACAATATGTAATTATATATGTGTTTTCCCATGGTGTTAGGCGACCCCTGTGAAAGGGTCGTTCGACCCCCAAAGGGGTCGCGACCCACAGGTTGAGAAACGCTGTGCTAAGGCAAAGACAGATCTAGAAGCAGTCTATTGTGAGACGGACACAGTAGGTCCAGGATCAAGCTGGGCAGGACAGAAGGCATGAGTAAGCTGCAAGAACGGGTCGCACCAGTACCCTTTCCCCAGCTCTCACTATGGGAAGATGGGGTTCCCATAAACCCAGCTGAAGGAGGGATAAAAGCCTGCATTCAATTTATAGCTGGACAGGCTCAGGACCCAGAGGAAGCTGCAGATGAATGGAGGCTGCATTACACTTGGGGGGAAGACTTTCCAGGGGCCAGAGCTGTGAGTGGTGAACCTGGTCATCTATTTTGTGTGAAAGGGGCCTGAGGTGGGACTATATGTACACTTCTGGACAATGGTAAACAGCCTGGCCATCTGGTCAGGGGCCTGGAAGGGACAGGACTGGAAGACTAAAGATGTGGAGGTCTAGGCTAGGGCCATGTGGATGAATATTCAGTGATGGGCAGTATGTGTGGAGTTTTGCACTGCATGTCTATGGCTTCCATGGAAGAGGCAAACCCAAGCAGATGACAGGACTCCGCCAGGTGATGGCAGCCATCCTTCCTCATCAGCCAGCCCCGCCCTAAAGCAAGGGCCACATGAACTTGTGGCCTCAGTGGCAGAGATGGAGGTTCTGCATGGCCCAACAGGAAGGGCTCCCAGTTATCAAGGCCAATTAAGCGACGGCTGCCTCTGTCCCACCTGCCAGCAATAGGAACTGCTCCTTGAGGACACCAATCACCCGCTTGGCGGCAGGTTGACCACATGCAGCCCCTTCCAGCCTGGCATAGCCAGTGTCCTCTCTAGGCTCAGGCACCTGGTCTGGGTATAGGTTCACCTTTTCTGCCCACAGAGCCTCGGTCGGAGTCCCCGCCTTCCAGGGGCTATGGCATGCCTGATCCACAGGTGTAGAATCCACACAACAAAGCGTCCGACCGGGGGACCCACTTCACAGTGAAGGAGGCGCCAAAGGGAGCCCTGGCCATGGGTCTTATTACAGCCTGCGTCTCCACATCCCTCTGTTATCTATGAGGAGCTGGCCTTGTAGAATGAGGAAATGAATGGTCTCCCGAAGGCACAGTTTGCAGGTAATAATCTGCAAACAGAGCGAGTGTGGCCTTCAGGATGCAGTGCATTCACTAAATCAGACTTCCAGGTAGCATGATATTCCAAGTTAGGAAGAACATGTGGGCCTGGGAACTGACTGGTGGGATCGAGATTGCCCACTTATCATCCCATCCCAACGACTTCCTCAGCGTCTTTATCCTCTCTGTCCCCGCAGCTCTGCACTCTGCAGGGTTCCCAGTGGACCTCACTCTTGCAAGAGGACAGTGAGAGTCCCGTTGAACTGCAGATTCTGGCTGCTGCCTGGCAGTTCCGTTGACTCCTTGAGCCCCGGGATCAGCAGATGAGAAGAGGAATCACCATCCTGGCAGGAAGAGTTGACCCTGGTGAGCAGGAAGAGGACAGTGGGGACAGAAAGGAAGATGTGCAGAACCCAGCTGATCCATTGGATGCTTCCTGGTTCTCCTCAGATCCCTTGTAGCGTAGAGCGAGGGGAATGCAGATGCACAGAAGAAGAGGGAGAAGATAAGCATTTGCAGCCCCATGACCAACTGCAGAGACGGGGCACCTAGTTGCCTTATTAACTGTCCTTTTCTGAGCTTTCCCTCAAGAAGACAGGTCAATGGCCTGACCAGTGTGGTTCAGCGGTTGAGCTTCAACCTATGAAACAGGAGGTCAGGGTTCGGTTCCTGGTTGGGCACATTCCTCGGGCTGCAGACTCGATCCCCAGTAGGGGGCGTGTAGGAGGCAGCCAATCAGTGAATCTCTCTCATCATTGATGTTTCTATCTCTCTCCCTCTCCTTTCCTCTCTGAAGTCAAGAAAAATATATTTTAAAAAATAAGAAAGAGGAGAGGTCGATGGGAACTGCTCCCCAACGTGTGGACAAGGCAATGCCTGCAGTGGAAGGGGAGGCTGTGTCGGCCATGGCTGCACCCTGCTCAGAGCTTCCGTCAAGAGAACCCGCTGAGAGGAGGGCGAGAGATGAACAGGCTCCAGCCGCTGCACCTCTGGTCCTGGCAGGGCTTGTGCTGAGGCCACGGTCTTCCTAGACCACCTCCGGCCAGCTGCTGGGCACAGTGGGCTGAGGGAGCCGGGCCATGCCTCCTCCGCCAGGCTGCTGTGTTCTGCGCTCCCCATCGACTTGTCTGAAGCGTCTTCAGGGTGCACTGCGGTCTGAGGTTCCTCCACTCTCCCACCCCACCCCACCCCACCCGCTTCCTTCCTGCTTCCTTTCGCAGGTTTCAGACCTGCCTCCTGAACAAGAGGCTCACTCTCCCCACCACTCCTGCTCCTTCCTTTCGAATGTGTTCTCCCTGTAACTCTTTGGCACATCGGATGTTGTCCCGGCATCTGCTTTTCGGAGACCCTGAGCTGAGACGACCAGTGATCTTTTCGAAACACGCACACGCGTACACCCACTCACACACACTTTTGCAGGCGGGCCTTGGTCAGAGAGATGACAGTCTTTTCAGAACTTCATAAAACCAAATTGAAATTCAGATTTCATGATTCTCAAAAACGAAAGAGAAACTATATACTGATACGAAAAAATCCCCAAGATCTATTAGCTGGGAAAAAATGCAAGATCCAGACCAGTATATGTAGCATGCTGTATGTGAATGTATGTAAAAACCTGTAAAGATATAAATAAATAAATAAATAAATACATACATACATAAATAAGGCAGGGGGGCAATGCTCACTAAAGAGCATTTTGATTTGTTTTTATTTTAAGCCTTAAAATTGTACTGCTTATGAATAATTAAGTTGAAATGTCAATTTTTAGCATTTTAGTGTTTCTTTCATTTTTCTATTCATACAGCACCTAGTTCATCATTATCATTTGGTACAAACAGCCCCACACAGCTAGTACCATTTACATACTAAATTCACAGGACAAATGAAAACACCATGGGAGAATTATACAGTTAGACACACATTGGAAACTCACTGATTCAGACCCTGAATTGCACTGAATGGAGAGGGAGATGGATGTTTCTGGGTTTAATGATTAGTGCATGCTAGTAATATTTGTGCATATGAAGAGGCATTTCGGACCTTTTAGGGTACCTAAAGTATTTCTCTTTGTGCTTCCTAATATTTGAGTTAGTGGATAAAAACTTTTAAAATATATATATATATATTTTATTGTTTTTTTTTTACAGAGAGGAAGGGAGAGGGATAGAGAGTTAGAAACATCAGTGAGAGAGAAACATCGATCAGCTGCCTCCTGCACACCCCCTACTGGGGATGTGCTGGCAACCAAGGTACATGCCCTTGACCAGAATCGAACCTGGGACCCTTCAGTCCTCAGGCCGAAGCTCTATCCACTGAGCCAAACTGGTTAGGGCAGGATAAGTACTTTTATATATATATATTTTTCAATTACAATTGATAATTCAATATTATATTAGTGTTAGGTGTATAGCATAGTGGTTAGATGTTATTATTTTAAAAATCAATACTTTACATGTGATTAAATAGAGCTGCCAGTTGGCATAGGATTCGGTAACATGGGTACAGCAGTCAGTGGACCTCATGAATTTCAGACACTCGAGCGCTGTGTGTCCTGATTGGACGAGGACTGGCTGGGTAATCCAGATGGCATGAGTGATTTCGGACTCACCAAACGATGGTTTCAGCGACTGCCTGCCTGGGACGGAGTGGACACTCCGCAACCTCCCGCTGTACACCAGTGTGCCAGTCCTGCCGTGTTTGCTGCCCTGAAAAGTTTTTGCTATTTCTCAAAAGAGGTGTGCACCCCATTTCCTCTTCAACGCTGCAGCCTGGGCTCAGGTATGCCTCATTTCCACACCTCACATCCATGTTAGTTCCACACCTCTTCATCAACGCGCAGGCAAGAATTCCTCAGTGACTGTTTTCAAAAGACGCTTGTCCCGCCTTGCTGGTGTGGCTCAGGGTTGAGCTTCGCCCCATGGACCAAGAGGTCCCCTGGTCAGGGCACGTGCCTGGGTTGTGGGTTCAGTCCCCAGTAGGGGGCATACAGGAGGCAGCCAATCAATGTGTCTCTGTCATCTATGTTTGCTCTCTCTCTGAAATAAATAAAAATATATTAAAAATTAAAGATGCTTGTCTAGCTACACCCTCCCTTAAAAACATCTCTGAGTGAGGCTCCATCACATAGATTCTAGCAGCCTCCCCAGCGATCCCAAGGTGTTTCTCTGGCGCACAATCATTTCTGTAGGGCAAGTTCTAAGACTCCCCTGTGACAGTCACTGGGGACACGTGCTAACTATCCACCTGTCCAGGTCACTCCCTTGGTGAATTCTTACTCACTGAGTTTGAGTTGAGGCTCAGGAATCTTGTGGGTTTTTAACAAATCCTTGCCCAAGGATATGTTTTTATTGATTTTAGAGAAAGAGGGAGGGGCAGAGAGAGAAACATCAATGGGTTGCCTCCCATGCACCTTGACCAGGGGTGGAACCTGAAACCTAGGTGTGTGCCCTGACCAGGAATAAAACCTGCAACCTTTTATTGTATGGACAGCATTCCAACCAACTGAGCCACCTGGCCAGGGCTCAGGAGTTTTTTTTGTTTTGTTTTGTTTTTAAATATATGTTATTGATTTTTTACAGAGAGGAAGGGAGAGGGATAGAGAGTTAGAAACATCGATGAGAGAAACATCGATCAGCTGCCTCCTGCACATCTCCCACTGGGGATGTGCCCACAACCCAGGGATGTGCCCGCAACTCAGGTACATGCCCTTGACCTGAATCGAACCTGGGGCCCCTCAGTCCGCAGGCCGACACTCTATCCACTGAGCCAAACTGGTTTCGGCAGGAGTTTTGTTTTTAATACCAACTTTTGAGTGGTCTTATGTGGACTACCATAGAGTCCACAAATTGACAAAATAAATTCAAAGTTGCCTCATACTAGTGATCCTAATATGAATTCACTTCTCTTGCATGAATTCTCTCTCAAAGTTCTTTGATAATTATAAATAACTAGATCAGTGGTTCTCAACTTTCCTAATGCCTCGACCCTTTAACACAGTTCCTCATGTTGTGGTGACCCCCAACCATAAAGTTATTTTTGTTGCTAAATTCATAACTGTAATTTTGCTACTGTTATGAATCATAATGTAAATATCTGATATGCAGGATGTATTTAGGCGACCCCTGTGAAAGGGTTGTTCGACCCCCAAAGGGTCTCGACCCACACGTTGAGAACCGCTGAACTAGAGGCTCCCGTCACCACCACTGTGCTCACCAGCCATGAGCCCGGCTTCTGGCTGAGCGGAATTCCCCCTGTGGGAGTGCAATGACCACCAGGGCCAGCTCCTGCATTGAGCGCCAGTGCCCATCATAGCGACTGATTGTTCCACTGTTGGGTTGATTTGCATATTAGGGTTTTATTAGATAGGATATCCTCATCATTTAAAAAGCATAATTCAAAAGTACTATGTAAGGGCATGCCTACTAAGGATGAGTGTACAATAGATAGTGATACTTACAAAATAAAACAAGCCATTAGGGGGTGGCCTTGAAATCTACACCTTAACAAAAATCTGATAACTCTAGACAAGCTGGTGGACATGTATGGTCTCCATTCCTTGCCCAAGGTCTCTGGAGTGTGGACTCAGGGAATTGTGCTGTCTTCGGGATCTCTGGCCTTGAGAGATCTGCCCCCTCTTCCAGGGCACAGGGCCTTGGCTAAGCTGGGAAGAGCTTAGGGTTACCACCCAGCAAGGTGCTCCAAGCCCCAGCTCCTACAACTTCCAGATAGTTTAGAACTGTAGCCTGATCCTGCTGGCAAACTTTGCATGGCTCTGGACTGGCGGGCACTGTGGCAGCGGGCACACGGGCCTACCCCCTGCTCCTGATTATGGGCACCTGCATTGACTGGCATCTCTGCCTGTCATTCCTGGGGACTAGAGCAGCGTTAAGACAGGAGGGGCGTAGGTTTGAACACACAGGAAGGGAATGTGTCCAAATGATCCTGGGCCCACCCCTTCCATATTTCAAAAAATAATTATGTCAGATAGGTGAAAAAAAAGATTTCTTTTCTATAATTTTGAGCAAATGGTTTGTTGACTACTGAATCACATATATCTTACGAGCTCCTCTGTCCAAGTAAAAGCTGAATTTTGCTAAAATGTCTGTAGCCTTTATGCTCATTTTCATACTGATTATAGTGTATATTTTGTCTTTGATTTGTGTCTTTGAGACTGTGTACAAGGACTGTTTCAGTTGGTGGCTCTCTTTCATCTCAAAGGCCACATGTTACTTTCCCCCAAAGTATGTCATTCTTTTGGGTTGTTCCATGTTAACGAAATCCATTAATTAAAAGACTTTAAAATGTTAGAAAAAGTCTTACCCCTCCTTACAGCTATTTTAGTGATGTGAATGCAACCTTCAGGGTTTCCGTGTGTTCATTTACTCAGTGTAGACGTAGTAGATGTCTTCTGAATAGAATGCCTCTAACTGGTATGGAGTCATTAATCACCTGCCCCCACTGGGTTAGGGAGGATAGATACTAAATCAACGTATCATTGAAATGTTCTGTGCTATATAAGCAAAAGTACTGCTATAAAATAATATCAAGGGACATTTCCATTTATATATCAAGGTCAAGAAAGGCATCTCCATCCATCCATCCATCCATCCATCCATCCATCCATCCATCCATCCATCCTTCCAACAGATATTGCTCAGATGCCTCTGTAATAGAATGACCTTTAAGCTGAAGGCTGAGAGGAGATATTTGGGGACATAAAGAGGACATCAGCTGGAGATGAGGAAACGACTTTGAGCTAGAAAAGAGCTTCATGCACAGAAGGAATGAATACAAGCCAGTGTGCTCAGACTCACTGAGCAGGGAGAGATGCTAGTGGGGAGGGAGGCAGGGACCAGACCTGCGTGTGATCTTACTCTAAGAGCTCAGTAAGAAATGATGACTCTCCCGTCACTCTCCCCATGACTGGGGTAGGGCAGAGACGGGAAAAGAGGAAGAAGCATAGCTTTGGAAAGAAAACATGAAAGGCTGCTAAGTGCCAGCCTCTCCTACCGATTCTGACACCCCCCCAAAGCAAGATATGAGCCCCCTGCTACAGAACGGTGGCTTTCAAACTTGAGAAATGTTTTTGAAGGAAAACAAAAATTTACCCAGACCTCTCTCCCATGGCTATTTAATTAATTTAGATTTAATTTGAATATACAATCATTGTTTAGCTGTAGTTAAATATGTAAACCATAAAATAAGGTATACCTCCCTATGCTTATTTAGAACATAAACCCAACATAAATTGAAAGCAAGTAATACTGAAATTAACAACCTGTTTTTTTTTTTTTTTAATGTGACAGATGACGTTTGGATGGAATGAAATCTCTGCTTGCATTTTAACTCCCATCCAAGTACTAACCAGGCCCGACCCTGCTTAGCTTCCGAGATCAGACGAGAACGGGCACGTTCAGGGTGGTATGGCCGTAGACTCTGCTTGCATTTTAAAGTCACGGCACTGTCCACAGAGACGCAGCTTCCCTGACTCAGCACAGCCGATGCCTCGAGGACTCCTCTGCGGATGGATTAGGAAGCCTTTCCTTGGACAGTGAGCTGGCACCATTTGGCTATTGCTTGATGGAGATGCATCACCTAAATCAGGGGTGGGCAAACTTTTTGACTCGAGGGCCACAATGGGTTCTTAAACTGGACCGGAGGCCCGGAACAAAAGCATGGATGGAGTGTTTGTGTGAACTAATATAAACTCAAAGTAAACATCATTACATAAAAGGGTACGGTTTTCTTTTTTTTTTTTTTTAGTTTTATTCATTTCAAACGGGCCAGATCCGGCCCGCGGGCCGTAGTTTGCCCACGGCTGACCTAAATAATACGTCTGCCTCTCTCCTCATGAGGTAGAGTCAGTGCCAAGTCAGCCTACACATCAACACCAGAGAGCCCTGAAACCAAGTCACTGTCCATAGAGATGGAAAACCCTAGAAAGAATTACCAGACTCCTTAGAACAGGTGGGAAAACCTCCATGGGTACGGGGACTTCTGTTTGGACATCAGCTCTACATATGAGAGTGGATTATTCCTAGAGGAGAAAAGGGAAGCTGTAGAGCCATGGGGACAGGATACACCGTTCCTTCTCACATTCCAAAAAGGGATTCTTGGGATGGAAGGTTTGGGAGGGTCCAGAGGGATCTCTAAGATTTGAGTGTAAGCAGAGACCAACGAGGGTGTGGTCCCAAGTGCCTGTGGTTCCTGCTTCTGGGACTCAGGACAGACGAGATGACAAAGAGGCCACTGAGAGGTCTCTGCCCACCCAGCCATGTGGCTGAGAAAGGCTTACAGCACCACAGGCCTCCCGAGTCAGGGCTCAAAGCAGCCCTCTGGGTGTGGGCAGAAAACACCGGGGCCCTGGAGAGCTGAGCCCTGCCCGCAGGCTCGGAGAGAGCAGCTCCCAGAGAAATGTGAGCGGGGCTCTGCGAAACCCAGAGCGCCCCACAGTTTGTATGATTTACCACGTGCACAGAGCAGCCGGGAGGAGAAACGCGCGTTTCCTGGCAGACAGGACATGATGCCGTCTATAGGAGTGAGGCGATCGGCACTTATGCGAAATGTCAACCGAAGTTACGTGTTACTGTTCCAAAGTGTCACACGTCTTCCTGTCCACCCACGAGGGCCACTACTTCAGAGAGAGGAGCGGAGAGGGTACAGAGGAGTAAACGTGAAATTCTAACTTGAAAGCACGTTTTTACTTGGGGAGAAACGATACACAAGAGATACAGGCGAATGTGTGTAAGACTCGGGCTCTGCTGGGAGGAATACAAGGATTTGTGAGGTTCCCAAAAGCCATGAGTTGGAGAATCGAACAGAGGGTTTGCCCCGTGAACCACAGATGAGAAAGGACATGCTTTAGGATATCAAAGCGGCTGGGAGAGGCTGACGGGGGAGAACAATTCCCAGATATATTCCCAGGAATATGGAGGATCCGAGGGGAGGGGAGTCACACATTCCATTTCCATCCCGGACATCTGAGGACAGAGATGGCAGCAGCCTCATCAGGTAATAGAAGGAACGCAGGACAGCCATGTCAGGACAGAGGGACGTGCGGGGCACGTAGGCAGACAGAGCCCGAGACGGCCATGCCGTGGTCCCTGACCCGCTGCCCTGTCCCCTCTGGGTCTGGCTCTAGTGCCCGCAGCAGCTGTGAGTATTGGCAGCGGGTGCCGTGCTGCCGATGCCCTTCTCCAGGCCGTGCCCTTAGCCGAAGAAGGCCTCCTCGCCCAAGGCCAGGTGAACTCCGGGGCGGCCCACGTCCAAGGGCTGGTGCCCTGCAGGGATACGAAGTCCACGCCCCTCGCTCGCCTCCAACAACTGGACAAGCCTTCCGGCTCCAGAGCAACCTGTGCCATCAGCTGCTCCGCGACTGCCCGGCAGTTCTAACTTCACCCGCTCCCCTCACTCCCTTCCAGGGGTTGTTTCCAAGGACGTTTGCCAATAAATGTTTTATAGGCAAATCTTAACGTTCTGCTGACCTCACATCGGCGAGAATCACGAGCTGGTGGGCAGCCTGTGGGTTGCGTGGTGTGGCGAGAGGTAAGGCTTCTAGTGGATGTCACCAAGGCCAGGATGGACAACATGGCTGAATTTCAGAGCATCATTGAGAGCCACAACTGAGTCAGCATTGGTGGGAGAGGCGGATGGATAGCCACACGCTGACCATGCCTGACCATGCCTGACCATGCCTGACCATGCCTGACCACGCCGGAAGGGCCAGCCATAGGCGACCTCAGATGTGAACCCTTTGGCACATGCAGAACCTAGCTGGGCAAGACACCCGGGGAGGCCAGTGAGGACCAGAGGCTGTCATCACCCAGATGTCCCCCTCCTGAGGGCACTAAGCCCACTAGACCCACATCCTACCATCCCACCCACCAGCAGAGGAGGGAGGGGCAGACTGAATGCTGGCCCCAAAGAGATCTCTAATATACGGAAGGTGTCTCAGTTACCATGAAAGGAACCAAATGAAGAGTTTCTCCACCATCCGTGGAAATGGATGCAGAAATAGGCAACTGAAAAGAGGAGGAAAGACAAAAACACCAACTAGTTGGGGCAAAAAGAGCCATGTATGTGATATATATCTATAGACATCACTTTAACTCTAAGAACCGGGCCTTGTCCTAAGGGCCTTTATTTAAGTAGTTTTGTCGTTTATGGACTTTTAGGTGAAAATTTGCCAAGCTGCCAGGTAGCTGACAGCTGACATCAAATACCACCCTGGTTACTGAAAAGGCATTTCCCAGCAGGCAGCCAGCAGCATCCCAACCAGAAGCACAGTGCTTGTGCCTTGTCACTTGAAGAGGAACAGACAGGCCGGCGATGAGCCACGATGGAGCGGGGCGAGGTTCCTTGCGCTCCTGTTCTCAGCCTTTTCATCGTTCTAACTGCGCTTGCACACAGTTTTCTCCTGTCATTCTCACAAGCACCCTCAGAGGGGTCACTGTGATCATCCTAAGTTTAGAGAGGACCTGGGGACCACAGAGGCCCCAGGCTGGGCCATGCCTGCACAGGGATTCAGAGCTGGCGGCTGGCTCCAGAGCCTCCGCCTGCTGCCTCTGCGACCCACTGGGACCCACTGCCTCCCTACGTCTGCTCCGCGCACATTGCAAATGGCATTTGTGTCGGGGGCTTGAGATCTGAAGCGTCATTGTAGGCAAGCTCCAGACATAAGTGTTGCCGAGGGCGACGTTCACCCAGGTGGGTGCAGACATGGAGGGATTAGGAGCCATGGTGACCGATGGGTAATGAACAGGGGTTGTTGGGAAAGCCAGAGTCACTCCCATGTGGTGTGTCCCGGATGCACGCGTCAGCAGTTACGTGTCTAAAGTCTTCATTTGGAAGGTCTGTATACAGTGCCTGTCCAGGAGCTGTCAGCCGTGTCCTGTATCACTGTGTCCTTAGTAGGACTCTCTGCGGCTGCTCACTGAGTCCCTTTCATGTCACAAGAGAGGAGTGTCTTAGTAAGGGACAGAGGCAGGTCAGACATCTCCCCGGGCCCGTGACTTTTGGCCACTCCCAACACCAGGCAGCGGAAAACTCCACATTTGCCAAATTTCCAAGCTGTGATGATCAGCCAGGCTGTTTCCCCTCCTTTATCCACGTTTTCTCTCCTTCGCAAAGTCACCACCCATCGCCACGTATGTGAATAGTGGGATCCTCGTTTCAAACACAGGCCTGCAGGATGTAAAGTGTTTCGTGCCGCCAGCAGACCGATCTGAGAATACTTAGGAACTGCTCACTTTAACTCCCCTCCTGGCAGACTCTATTTGTATCCCTGGTTTTAGCCTCGCAGACTTGGAGGGGGTGGTGAAAGATGAACGGGCAGTGCTCAGCCACCAGGGGAGAAAAACGTCATCCCGCCCCCAGAATAGCAACAGCAATAAATATGGTCACGGAGCTCTTCTGCTCAGGCCGAAGCGACAGACGGGATCACATTTGTGGCCCCCAACGGGCCTCCTGGCTGCGGGGGCTGGCCCAGGGGCTTGGAGGAAACACGCATAAAGTTGATGCTGACGGAGAGGGCACCCTGGCTTTCCGAGCTGTGACTTAGTGAGCAAAGGAAGGGGGTGGGGGTCCAGGACCTCCCCGCAGAGCTGGGGGTGCTCGCCACCCTTCTGGCCACAGGGGAGCGCGTCCTAAATCAGCGCCGGGGACAGCTGGCTCCTGAGAACTGAGCCGAGAACTCCCCTGCACGTCTGCCTGAGAACTTGCTGTGAGCTGCAGCTGCCACAGCCATCAGGGCACGTGTGCAGCCAGGAAGGTGAACGAGAGGCGGCCACCGGTTACTTAAAGAGGACCCTTCGGACGTCAGCCCCGCCACGTGCAGAAACAGCACCTTGGCTCCGGGGGGTCCTGGACGAAGGGGCGTCTCTCTCCCTTCAAAACTCCTCACGTCTCCTTTGCAGACCAAGCCACCAGGCTCTCAGCCATTCCTGGGGCTCCTGGGGCGCCTTCGTCGGTCGTTTTTCCTGTATATTTCGGTTTCATCTATGAGATGGCCACGTCTCTGGGGGGTCGTGGTTTTAGCATCTTTACGTTCTTTTGCCACTTGCCATAGGCAGGACGGGGCTAGCCCGTCTGCATGACTCGCACACAGCAGCGTCATTCAGGATGAAACGTGTTTAAGCTAATGCATCATTTCCCCCTGTGTTTTGGAAACCGAAGCGTCCCCTGAATGTGACCAGTTTCCCTTTTCCTGTTAAACATCTCTACTGTAAAAGAAGAGACTTTCTTGTAAAGCCACACTCCTTCTCTCTACGACCTTTGTGGGTCAGGGGTCTCTCCAACCAGTCCCCAATGCTATGCAGGAAGCCACCAGAAACAGGTTCACGGTGGCCACATGTCACCCATTTAACAGGCACAGATTCAATGCCACGCTTTCATTGGTTTCGGTTCCAGGCTTAGGACTGAAAGGAATCTTTTCTTCACGAACCACAACTTTGCTTTTATTTGAACAGGGGAGTCCGTAAAGAATTAATTAAGCAAATGTTGCTGTGGACTTTGGTATCTCAGTGTGAAAGTTAGCACTCTCTTCTGTTGTCACTATTATCTTCCCTTCTTTAGGATCTTATTAAGACCAACAAGATAAAGGAAGTAGGTTTTATAGCACCAGCTCTCATGTTCCTTCTCCAAGCGTCCCTGGTGACTTTGGGTGGTTAAGAAAAAAAAAAAATTATCCCAGTGTGTTGCAATTAGTGCCAAAGGAACACAGATGACTACTCAGTGCCCAGGACCTGCGGCTGCCCAGAACCTTATCTTGTCCTATTTATACATCCACAAAGCCAATTCCTCCTTAGAGCAACCCTTGCAACATTAGCATTTTCTTTCTGTAAAACTTATGTCTCTGAGTTTTTATGCCATTTTTCTCATGTGGCCAGAGACAATGCAGGCATAAATTAACATCTCCACTTATTATTTAGTGACTAAAAGATAAGTACCAAATGCTTTTAAATCCATGGGAAGATTTCTTTAAAGATAAAAAGAAAAGACTCCCTCAATCGCTTATTGGGAAATAGGAAGAAAAAGTCGCCTTCCACTGTGAGGACGGCGTTCTGTGGTTATGATAAAGGATGAATCATAGACAAGCACATTTAAATTAGTAAGAAAGCACTGAACTTTAGGAAATATAACTGATGGAAAATTGTAATTTCAGACCTTAGCATGAGGTATCTTATATGGAATATACTTTTTCCAAGATTGCATCTAAATATCCTGGAGGCTCTTATAGCTGCAATCATTCATAAACAGACCTCTTCATTATTGTTACATTAATGAAAGAAGCCTTAGTGATATTATTCATACTAGAGGCCCGATGCACGAAATTTGTGCAAGGGGCTGGGCCCCCCCAGCAGCGGCAGCTGCCTCTGCCTCGGTGTGGCCTGGGGCCTCTGCCTCGGCTCCCGCTGCTGCAGCTTCATCTGGAAGGACGTCTGGAAGGACATCCGATCGAGTTATGCTTTTATTATTATAGATACCAGGAGAGCACACTGGGAAAGGACTCCTCTCTTTCTCCCTAACTTCTCTTATCTCCATATTCTAAGTGAGATGTGCATACTATTAACATAGCCACCAAATGTTCCTATAGTGAGTACTCCAGTGGGGACACATGAAGTTCAGGAATGACCCCTAACGCAGCTGTGAGTAATATCTAAGTATTTTATCAGCTGTTATTTCTTTTTGTAGAAACATTTGATTTCCACCTAGTACTGAGTATTTCATATGCATTTTTGAAGAAAAAATGGCTAAAATTCACATGACATCATTAGAACTCCCAAAATGAAGCGCCAAAGTCCAGCTAGCCTGGTAGCCACGCTCCTCTGACTATAGGACACGTTGTATTAATAGTTACCATCTACCCAGAGTGTTAAAAAATACACATTATTTTTACTGTTCTAGAGTTATCTTTTATAATTGTTATATATACCTTGTGCTAAACATTGTGTAAGATGCTTATCATTTAAAAAAATCATGATTAATCCTCAATACGGTTCGCCCTTGAGCAGCACAGGTTTGAACTGTGTGTGTCTACTTATATTCGGGTTTTTTTTTTTTCTTTCCAAAACAGTTGGCCTTCTGTATCCACAGGTTTCGCATCCATGGATTCAACCAATGGAGCATGGAAACTAATATTTTTGGTCTGTGGTTAAAAATCTCCGATGTGGAGAGCGGACTATATGCATTAGTTAATTTTTGGGGGGAGTCAAAAGTTATACGTGGATTTTTTTGTTAATCCTCACCTGGGGATATTTTTTCCATTGATTTTTAGAGAGAGTGGAAGGGAAGAAGGAAGGGGGGGAGAGAGAGAGAGAGAAAGAGAGAGAGAGAGAGAGAGAGGGAGAGAGAGAACGAGACATAAATGTGAGAGAGACACATTGACTGGTTGCCTTCCCCACACGCCCTGACTAAGGCCAGGGATCAAATCTGCAATCCAGGTATATGCCCTTGACTGGAAATCAAACCTGTGACCCTTCAGTGCAAAAGGCCAGCTCTCCAACCATTGAGCAACACTGGCCAGGGCTTACATGGATTTTTAATTGTCCCTAGCCCCCATGTTGTTCAACCATATATCCCAACAAAGGTGGTATGATTATTCTACCTGGTTTATAGGTGAGCAAGCTGTGCCCATGATAACATAGCTGGCAATCAGTGGAGCCAGTGATTGAATGCAGTTCTGACTTTTTTTTTTCTTTGAATACTTAATAGACGTTTTTAAGAGCAATTTTGGGTCCACAGCATAAGTTAGTGGATGGTACAGAGAGTTCCCATACTCCCTACCCCCACATTCATGGCCTCCTCTACTATCATCATCCCACACAAAGTGGTACATTTGCTTCAACTGATGAACCTACAGCACACATCATAATCACCCAAAGTCCATAGTTTAAAATAGGGTTCACTCTGGTACACTTATGTGTTTTGACAAATGTATAATTCCATGTATCTACCATTGTAGTATCACATAGAGTAGTTTAACTGCCCTAAAAATCTTCTGTGCTTGCCCAGCCAGTGTAGCACAGTGGTTGAGCATGGACCTATGAACCAGGAGGTCACAATTCAATTCCCCATTCAGGGCACATGTCCGGGTTGCAGTCTCGATTCCCAGAAGGGGGCATGCAGGAGGCAGCTGATCAATGATTCTCTCTCATCATTGATGCTTCTATCTCTCTCGCCCTCTCACTTTGTCTCTGAAATCAATAAAACTATATTTTAAGAAAATCCTCTGTGCTCTGTTCATCACTCCCACCCCACAATCCCTGGCAACTGCTGATCTTTTTATTGTCCTCAGTTCTGTCTTCTCCAGAATATCGTATAGTTGGAATCATTTACCATGTAGCCTATTCAGATGGACTTCTTTCGCCGAGTAACATGAATGCAGCTCTGACTTTGGAGCCTGAGCCATGTTCTGGAGTGAAGGGTAACGCTAAGTTAACATGGAGAAATTGACCAGTGAAGTATCAACGCCAGGCACTGCTCTCATACAGTGACGTGACCCACAGGACTGCATCATTGTGTCCAAACCTGAAATTGTAAAGTCAATAAACTGAACAGAAGTCAGACTGTGATGTAATACATAAATAGTAGAAGACTTTAGAGTTGGCCTAGATCTGTGCTCAGGCGAGTGGCGAGCCACGTGGAAGCTGTGGGATGCAGTGGATGCATAGAATTTGGAGCTAGAAGCCTGGTGATTTGGTTCCCCATCTACCAATACTTAGAAGGGTAGTTGGCTTCATATCTCAGTGCTGATTCCTTATCTCACAAAGGGGGTAGGTGGAAAAATCAAATGAGTAGTGTCTTTAAAGCATTTGCAGACTTTTAGTAGGAAATTGGGTATTATTAGGGGAATGTTGGCACACATTTGGTTTAGTTTTAGGAGGATATTTTCCCCACTCTGTTCCTCTCACTTTTTCTTTCTTTCTACAAATCCTAAACAAGTTGGGCAAAAAATTCCTGAAGTAAAAACAATTAGAGACTTGAGGAGTAGGTAGCATTTGCAATCCCAGCTGATGGCTCTGTGATTTTCCCTCACAGACTGAGGCTGGCTCTTGCAGTTGTAAGAACATGACCTCTACACCAGTCTTCTGGGGTAAAGTCCAGGTTTTGATACTTAATGACAACAGTGTGAGTTTGGGAAATTTCCTGTCCCTTCTGTGTCTCAGTATCCTCACTTATAAAATGGGTATAATTCTCCCTGCCTTAAGAGATTTTGCATGTGTTAAAATAAAATATCCATATAAAATCCTCCAAATGGCTCCTGACACACACTAAACACTCAAAAAAAAAATCAGTAGCAACCCTTTCATCCAAATGCATCTTTGAACTGCTTACTGGTCCATAGTCAAGTGTTTCCTCTGAAAGGACACCATTCCTCACAGTACAGACGATGAGAGAGGGTGGCCAACATGTGAAACCCTCTCCGCCAGAAACACAACGTGAACTCTCTACTAAAAAACAAAGAATTTCGTGCACTATTTACATTAGCAGCCATTCTTTGAGAAACGAGAAAGTTAATCAAATTATTGTAAGTCTACAGAGCCTCCTGAGTTCATATGGCACACTTGGTGGTATGCATGATGATTTGCTCTGGGATGCACGGAAGACCAGAGAATACATTCTAGAGTGTCAGGAGCAAGTCTGGGCTATTCTAAGGTCATGGAGGCTTTCTCTTAGAAGCCCACAGTGGGTAATCTACAGTTTTTGAGGGAAAAGTGGAGGAGTCTTGGCATCTTGAGTCTATATACTGGTGGCTTGAAACCATGTCCTTTTTTTTTTTTTTTTTTTTTTTTTAACCAGGCTGTTTTGTGAAAATGGTTCCAGATTATTTAACCTTTTTTTCCAGCTACCAGAAGTCAACCTTTGAGTTTCATACACCATTCTGCTCCTGAGGTTTCATAGATGGGGCAAACTAGCGACTGAGAATTGGGGTGATTCATCAATTCTACACTAAATTGACAATTCTCCAGCTTAATACGCATCAGAAAAACTGATGGTTTTTTCCCCATCAGTTTAAAAAACTGGAGAGCCTTTTAAAACGCCAGTTGCTGGGCTCTGCCTCCAAATTTTGTGATTCACTAAAATGTAACAAATTCCTGGTTGCTGTCATTTGTCCGGGGGCCACACTTTGGAAACCAGTGCTGATAAATCAGACATAGGAGTCAAGTTGATTAGGGCTCTGGTCAACCAGCTGGAATCATCACAACTCTTTCACCAAATTAATGTATGCAGGTGAGCCATGATTAGATAATACTTTGAATTTTGTAGATGCTCGAGAATATCAGATAGTAAGAATTCTTCATATGTGAGATAAAAATTCTAAAAAATAACTTCTAAATATCCCCTTTATTTTTTTCTTATGCATACGTATACCAGTTACAGAGCATTTGCAATTCTTTGTAGGCATGGGTCAGGACGGAAGAGGCTAAATCTGGGTGCTTGGTTAGTATTAATGTTGCTACTCTCGGGAGAAAGTGGAAATTCTATTTTTTTCAAAAAACATATATATAAAATATATTTTCCAATTTTGAAAATTTTGATTTTGAACTAGATAGCTTAATTAGTTAAATATATTCTTTAGAGACTAGAGATGTTTCTGTATTCTAATTGTCAAGAAAGAAAATTATCAGGGGATTGATTTTTCTTTAAAAAATAGAGACCTCTTGTGGTCATTCATAAAAGTACTTTATAAAACAGAAACCTAGAGTATTCCAATTTGTCAAACGGTTTCAAGATCTCTGACTTTGTTGAAATATATTACAAAATTATATCTATCCCATAATACCGATCAAAATATATAAGAAGATCAGTAATAGGACTTTAGGACTTTACATAACAGTAACTTTTATAAATATATACATCAGTCAGCCATAAAAGTTCTAGATTGTAATTTAAAATCTGATTGAAGCATAAGACATAAAGGAAAGTGAACAAATCCTAATTGTCTAACTCAAAGAAATTTCCTGAACTGGATCTCTCTGTGCAGCCAGTATGTCTGATAGATTTTCTATTGTAATTTTATAGGTAAGGTGACTCAGGTTCAGAGAGGTATGTGATCTGCTATTTCATAATATCAATCAAATCCACTTTAACCTCATTTATATAGGGATATATAAATGAATAAAGAATTTCAATAAATGTTAATATAAAAAGACAGTCAGTTTACAGAGGCATAATCCTCAGCCCAGATTTGTAAATACCAAATTCTGTCAAATGAAAATACCTGTACACATAGAATTTTGAGAGCAGTAGCCTAAACAGGCTATAATTTATTATTATTGTTGTTAGTTGTTGGTTGTCATTGTTTGCTGTGGCTGTTGTTGTTGGTGATCTACTCTTGCTCCATTAATAAATAAGCAGTTTAGAGCACCTTTCATGTACCAGGCACTAATTTGGATTCCTGGGGGTAACACAATGAATATTGGGCCTTGACCTTATTAAGCTCTGAAGCTAATGCACAAGAAAGACATATAAACAGTAGTTTCTGATACTGTAGTTTGTGCTTTCACAGAAGTATATATACACCTATGTGGAGTTATTTTCAAGAAGGTGGCTATATTTTCCCCAAAGTCTACCCCACACCATGCAAAGCTTGAAAGTCCACAAATTTCTCTTTGGTTTTAGAGCTAGCATAGTGTAGTAGAAAATACACCTGACTAGCAGTCAGAAAAGTTGTGTTTGAGATACGGCTTTTCCACTTATCAAGATTTTGGACCAGTCTTTTAGTCATGAAACCTTATTTTCCTCAATTATAAATTAGGGATGGTAGCTACCTCAGACTATCAGAGATCATATGAGACTGTAAGAAATTGGTCTGTGGTCTTTAGATGAAGTTCTACATTATGCTTTGTCTGTAGGGCATTATAAATATGAAACACCAATGCAATAATCAATTCATTCAGTTTTCCCGGGTTTATGGTTTTTTTTTTTTTTTCCTGCTGGGAAGATGTGCTAGAGAAAGTACAGTGAAGAGAATGAAAATGTTGTAAGAGTAGTGGGTGTCTGAGTCATGGAGAAGGAAGCAGAACTAAGCTTATCAGGACAGGAAAAGATACCAAAAGCAGATAATATACAAACTCATTCATTCTCAGATTTACCCAAAGTTCTCCTGATCATCATCATCATCATCATCAAAATAATTTACTAAACATCAAATAAAATTCATACACTCCATGGTGTGCAGGTAAATGTTTAACATCCAATTCTCTGGAAAAAAACAAACATGATAGATAGCACTAGCCAATTGCTATGGTGTAAATACGCCTATGATGGCCAATTTCAGGCTACTAAGATGACATCACTGAACAGGGAGATAGGAAGAGATACATAGCCATACACTCTTATATATGACATACATAATTCCAAGAGTGTAGACAAAAATAAACATAGCAAAATGATTAGGAAGTAATGAGTGAGTTTTGAGTATTTGCTGGCTCTATTTAAAAAATTATTTAAATGTAATTCAATTTTATCTCATTTTTAATATTGGCTATGTTGAATATCCAGCTTGCAAAATTCCTTAAGATGTAGCAATCAGCTCTCATCCGCCTGTATGAGCCAGTGGTAGCCCAACACTAGACATGCTGGTAATTGCACCAGTATGGTCCTAGTTATGGTAGACGTCATCACCTCTTCTGGGAAGACCCTGTGTTAGGAGGCTTTGTCTGCACTCCTATCTCAACATCCTAGGCACCCAGCAATGGCCACGCTGTGTTGTGGTCTCATCTCTCTCCCTCCACACTTGACTTCCTGAAGCCAGTTCCTGTGACTTTTACCTCCATCTCTTCTGCACCCAGCACTGTTCCTGAAAGAGGGAAAGCTCAACAAGTGCACACGGACCTGGAGCTGGCTCCTGTTCTCCTGGAGCCCACAATCTAACTTAACATACAAAGACACACGGCAATAGAATGCAAGACGATTTAGCAGAAGCCCTGAATAAACGTGTGAATGGATAATAAGGTTTTTCTATTACATACAAGTGGATTTTAGTGGGAAGTATTGGAATGGGGAGAGGGACATTATGAGATTTGTCTCTTCCAAGGCCCCTCCCCCCGTTTTAAAACTTGAGTTGAATACCTGCCTTGTTTTCTCATAGTACCTTGTGTTTATTCTAAGACATATAGGTCTTATCTCTGTTATGGTAGTCTATTTATTTTGTTGTCTCTGCCACCAACCTTATATCTTGGGTGCCAGGTATCAGGTCTTATATATATTTGCATTCCCAGTGCCCGGCATAATGCTTGGAATATAGTAGATACTCAGTAAATATTTGCTGAATGCATTATACAAGCATCCACAGCAATATTAGCACGTTAATTTACAAGTGATGCCACATTTTAAGAGGTGTACAATAATAACTAGACTAGTACAAATTATGATTCATACCTATAAAGAGAATGTTTATAAGTTAACTGAACCTGTGAATAACATCGAGTACCTACAACACGCCAGGCTGTTTTAAGTTTTTAACATTGTATTTAGTTACTTAATTGTCATAAAAACCTTATTAGGGTAGTAAATTATCTCCACTACAAAAATGGGAAATACTGGGAATCCAGGACATGAATTCAGGTAGATCTGTTCTAAAAATTTCTGTATTTAATAACTAAGCTATTTTTCCTCACCATTGTGTATTAGTTGTTGTTGTTGTTGATGATGATGATGATGATGATAATAATAATAATAAATTAGTTTGGCCCAGCTGGCATGGCTCAGTGGCTGAGCGTGGAACTGTGAACCAGGAGGTCATGGTTCAATTCCCAGTCAGGACACATACCCAGGTTTCAGCTCCATCCCCAGTGGGGGGAGTACAGGAGGCAGCCAATCAATGGTTCTGTCTCATCATTGATATTTCTCTCTTTCTCCCATCCTTTCCTCTCTGAAATAAAGAAAAAAATATTTTTTAAAAATGATAAATTAGTTTGCATGACTCCATAATAGCCTCTTCTAATGACAACACCTAGATCCTTATCCTGTTGCTTTGTCTGGCACCTGGAACTTCCCCTTCGCCAAAGGCAGGGCTTTCCCAGAGGAACTCTAAATATCTTGGAAATTTGCTGTTTTGATATCCGAGCAACCTCTACTACACTTCCAAAACCAACGAGTAATTTCCTATCAATATTATTCATTACCCACTCTAATGACCAGGGATGCACTTTAGGTTGTTTCCTCTAAAAAAAAACGCCTACTTGCCCTTCCCGGTGACTCCTGTGCCCCAGAGGCTTTCTGGCTCACGTACACCCCAGTTTTGCAGACGCTGCCCCACAGTTTTCTGGCTGCAGAAACTACACTTCCCAGCGGCCCGTTCGTCCGCACGAGCTCGCTTTCCAGGCTCCGAGAGGCATCGCGGGAAAACTGCCCAAGCTTTGCAGGGCAGTGCGGGTGGGAGACATACCGAGCGCACTCGAAATGGCTCAGATGCAGGATGAGCAGGGAGGGGGCGCGCCCTTGATGGCGGAAGGCAGGTCGGAGGCGGAGGTTAAGCTCATTCTGTACCACTGGACACATTCCTTCAGCTCCCAAAAGGTAAAGGCCTCGGCCGGCGGAGGGCGGAGAGGATCGGGTTTCAGCACCAGGACAGCTCCCTCGGGGCCTGGCCCGCGCTGGCCCACCTGGAAACAGGCCGCCAGGCCCCTAACCCCACCAAAGCTCCCTCCAGGGCAGGGGTGCGCCTTAGTGGGGGGCAGGGAGCATCAGCCTGAGATGGAATGCCTATGCCCGAGGCGCTGCCACTCATGGAATAAGACCAAAAGCATCACTTTCGGTGTTTGGGCTGCAGGCCTTGTCCCCTGGGCCTCGCAGTGAGGCAGAGGGAAGGAAGCGCTTTCAAACAGCAACAGACACCGATCTTACCCCATTTTGTTCCCATCCCATTTCTCTTTCAAAAGGTCTAGCATATTTGTATTTCAGTTTCTTCTTTGGGGAGGATATAATTAGGTTTGGGCACAAAGAAAGTATTGGTGATGGGGAAGGTGACTGAATTATTGTAGCCAGAGTCATTGTCATTACCGATCTTTTCTAATTCATAGGAACAAGGCGTTAGATGATATCTGACTTGTTAATTCTAGAACAGGAATACAGTGACATGGGGTTTAAACAGGGACATGTTCTGACAAATGCACTGTTAGGCGATTTTGTTGCTCTGAGAACATCACAGAGTGCATATCCACAAACCTAGATGGTACAGCCTGCTGCCTGCCTAGACAATATGGTACAGTTTATGGCTTCTAGGCTACAAGCCTGTACAGCATATTAATGTGCAGAACTACATGAGATTAAATTTACACACAAGAGAAAATGATGCAATCAAGAGACATGTAAAAACAAAATATATGAGGCTGCTGCTGGTGTAACATGACATATTGTTTTACAAGTAAACTCTAAATACCAGGATAAAGTACAGTATAGTACATACATAAACCAGTAACACCGTCATATATTGTCATTATCAGGTATTATGTAGTGTACATAATAGTACGCATGCACATAATTTTATATGACTGGCGGTGCAGTATGTTTGTTTACACCAGCATCACCACAAACATGTGAGTAATGCATTGTGCTAGGATGGCTATGACATCGCTAAGGGATGGGGATTTTTTTAGCTTCATTATAATCTTATGGGACCACTATCATATAGGCAGCCTGTCGTTGACCCAATGGTAGTTATGCTGCACAGGACTGTAGCTAAAAAGGATGTTGAAAACATTCGTAACTCAGGGAAGCACAGAAAAGCTGCCTAGTGGTATCCAGGGATGCCATTTAATTGAAAGCCCCCATGCTCTGTGGTAACCGGTGTGACCTCTTCCAGGTGCGCTTGGTAATTGCTGAAAAGGCATTGAAGTGCGAGGAACATGACGTAAGTCTGCCCCTGAGTGAGCACAATGAGCCTTGGTTTATGCGTTTGAACTCAACTGGAGAAGTGCCTGTCCTTATCCACGGGGAAAGCATTATTTGTGAGGCCACTCAGATCATTGATTATCTTGAACAGACTTTCCTGGATGGTAATGTTAAGGCTATTTGTGATTTCTTGGATTTACTTTTAACACAAGTCTATGTGTTCCCTCCATCCGTTCTTCCCTCCCTTCCTCCCTCCCTCCTTCCCTTTCTTCCTGTTTTTTTTTTTTTCTTTCCTTTTTTCGTTTTGGTTTCATGATGGTGGTTTAGTGATAAAAACTTTTCCATTTCCATAAGCACACAAAAATAAATTAGGCCAATAACATAAATTTTGTACAAACCAGTACAACTCCATTTAAATTTCATGTAAACTACAAATTCTAATGTTTTAAATTTACATTTAAAAAAAAACCTGCCGGTGTGTGGCTTGTGGTGGTTAACTTAGTTGCCTTAAGGTCAAATTCATAATATTGATTCTAAATGTACACTATGAAAATCAGTCTCATCTGTTCTACCAAATGGTTCCACCTTAAAAACAATAAGAGGGGAACAGGGGGATACATTATAGGCAAGGGAGAATAGAATGTTGGTATACTTTTGAGTTCTTGTCCCCTGTAACTCCTGTATAGTTTGAATTTCATCTCTTGTAAGGAATTATAGTGCCTTTAAGTAACAATCATTTATTGATAGCCTGTTTTATAGCAGGCATTTTGTAATTTCTGTTCTAGTCAGTCTTCAAAGAACCCATCTGAGACAGGTGCGGTAGACTAGTTATTCCCATTTTGTACATGAGGGATTGCCTAAGGTAATATAGCTTTTTCAGGGTAGGGCTGGACTGCAAGCCCTTCAAATCCATATCTTCATATTGTACCAACTGTCTTCCATAGTCATTGCCACTTACACATGTGTCACTTGTTCCTAATGACAATCCTCTGAGGAGACTGTGGCTTCACTGATTTGCCCAAGATTCCACAGCTGATCAGGACTGGCAGGACCGAGAACAGAACACAGGGCTCCTAGCTCTCAGTAGAGCACCCTTCTGCAAAAGGAGCTGTGTGAGATCCAGTGACTCTCCATCTCCCATCAGTTGTGTTGATGTTAACGGGGCAAATTAAAACCAGAATATAACGTCAAATCACTGGAAACTGAGTAAGGAAATTGGCCAAGAAAAATGTCTGAGGAGGTGCTACTTTGAAGGAAAACAGATATGGGACCTGAATGGGGCAGGGACCCCAGGGAATTCGATGAGCAATGGGCTGCTTCTGCTCTTAATCCAACTATTCAGTTCTCTAGGATTCTGACTGGAGTTGTTATTTAGAGGTGGCCATTGATCTAAATGAAAGAATTGAATGAATGGCTTTTTCCTTCATCATTACCTGCCATCCCTCTGAGTCTACATGCTGGGGATTGTATTGAAAATGATGGCTAATTGATTTAATACCATTTTTCTCAACTTTGAGCTTTTTGGAAATGGACAAGCCTATTAAGTAATAATTTGTATTTACTGGGAAAAGTGATTATGATAATGTGAATAAAACAAAAATAATTGTACAAGAATTATGTTTTAAATAATCACAAGCTTTAAAATGATACAGTAAATGGAAAATCATATTTAAATCTTTTGTTAGTATCTCTTAAATTACTACTACTACCATTCTCCTCCTCCTCCGCCTTCTCCTTATCTCTTCCTCCTTACATTGTTTCTCCTCTGAGATATTGAGTAATATGAAATATGTTACTTAATAACATATTAATGTTAATGATTATTAGGCTTTCTTAACATGTTCCTTAGGCTTTTCCTTTTCCTTTGACTGTATAAAACAAAACTGAAACACATTCTGAGTCCTGCTCTAACAAGGGAAATACTAGGTTCTTATTATAATTTATTGAATCAGAGAAGGAGGCATTGTGGGCTAAGTGTTAAGATAAAAACATGGAAACTAAGGACTTTAATTCTGATGTACCAACAGAATAAGAAATCAAGAATCCTAGCTTGTAGCCTGAAGCTGACCCTAACGTATTCCAGGTCCTTGGTGACTTGACTTCTGTTCGTCCCCTCGGATTAGGTGACATAGTTTTATCAATTGCAGACATAAAGCAAGTCCAACTGGTTCCTATCTTACTCATTCCTCTTTCCTAGGAGAGTAGGGTTGTAAAAGATTAATATTAAAGGACCTAAACCCATATCAAACCAGCCCAAGAACAGTTAGTTACATAAATGAAGACTAGTCTAATCTACAGATGAAGTTTATCCCAAAGTATTAAATAAAAAACAAACAATGCAAGAGTTATCGCAATTATCATTAAGATACTTTATATTTACCATTAGGAACTCAGGGTGATTAGGAAAGGAGCCAGACAAGAGATAGGCAAATGTTATCCCAATTGTCAAGGAGGCGGAGTGGGGAATTCTACCAATTTTTGCTACTTAAAGTGTCTTCCATTGACCAGTGGCACTGGTATCACTGGGAGCTTGTTAGAAATGTCATTAACTAACACTTAAAAAAAAAGAGTCTATTATGTGCCAGGCATGATTCTAGATATTGTGTATCTTGATTTAAGCAGAGCATTTACAATTGCTTTATATGATACCCTTGTGGAATGAAGGAGCAACTATGGCTTGATGAAATGCACATTTGCAGTTGAATAAACCACTGTATTGAAGAATATTCATTTTAGATTTCTTATACTAGGTTGCTTCTTTAGCCATAGACTGTCATGTTACTTATCCTATAATAATTTTTATTTCACTTTATTTTAATGATTTCAATTGCTTGTGGACCACTCTAAACATCATAAGGTCAGAGACAGTGTCTGTCTCATTAACAACAGTATTCCCAATACCTCATATGGTGAATATTTTTAATAGGAACTTAATAAATACATTTTAATTCTTAAAATAAGTGAATTATTAAAAATAGATGTCAACCTGGATAGGGACCCCTACTGGTGTTCATATAGGCTTCTATTCCCTGAGGAGCCCAATGATTCCATAAATGACTTGAATAAAGACATAGCAGAAGCATTATTAGATTTGTAAATGACAGGAAAGCTAGGATGGTTAATATAATGACTAGCTTATGAAATGTTTCTAATGGAACGATAAAATGGAAACATAACTGAGATAAAGTTTAACAAGGTTAAATGTAGTGTGTGAATGTTGTTTGTAAAAGTCACCTCCATTAGTGAAGGATGGGAGGCCTGGCTGGCTAACAAGTTACCAGTAAAAGCCAGTAATAAACAGAAGGCTCGTATGATCTGAAATTGTTTCAGAAGTATAGGTTCTATCTAGACTATGGGGAATTGTAACCTGCTGCATTTTTAACTGGTTGGAATATGTAGCATTTTGTCCAGTTATGGATGGAACTGTGAAGGAGTTGGCAAATTAGAATGATAAGTGAATGGATTTCATGAGATGTATAGTTGCCTAGGGTTATAATAGGGAGACTTCAATTAAGTGTATCCATTCTAAAGAATAGAGTGTAGTGAACTGGTATCTCCTTCACTGTTACTATTGCTATCCCGTGTTAGTCTATCAGTTGGGGATTATACTATAAATGACCTTTCTCAATCTCTCTCTGTAATCAGTATTTCCATAGTTACATCCGTATGAGATAAGTCCATTAAATAACTGCTAGTTTGGGGGGGGGGGATTTGATCACCAAGACAGTCTTTCCAAGTTTTAGCCAAAGAAAGTGAATATTAAATTGAATGATGGCTATACTTGATTTTTTTTAAAGCAGTTACATGGAAGACTGGTGTAGACGTCAGCCCGATTCATGAGTCACTTAAGAAAGCCAATTAGATCTTCAAATGTACTCTGTTGAATTTTGTACTTTAACAGTGGAATGTTCCTGAGGTCAGAGGCTGGGTCAAAGGAAGAATTTAGAACTACTCCGTTGCTCAACCAAAGGCTGGCCAAGAGCAATCTCTTGATTCATTCTTTCAGTAGACATTTATTGGGTATTAATTGGTACAAGGTCCCAATTTAAAAGACCCCAAATCACTAAGAACTTATCTTCAAAGATAATTTCATTCTATAAAGTTGGCCGGGTGCCAAACCTGCTTGCAAGACATGCATGTATTATCACTATTACCCAGTTTCATATATGTGACAACTTTTCCTACCTGGGCATGTGATGAAGAGTAGTTACAGTAAAGCAAGCAATTTATATGATAGTAAGCAAACTAGGAGAACTCAGGAGAAATGGATGTGACAAGTGAATATACACACTAATAATAGGAATTTAAAATCCAGATATTTCTTATACTATTCATAATCTCTTTGGGTGATCTTTAATTTGGCCACTAGATAATAAAAAAATGTGGGCATAAAATAACTGCAAAATACTAGAACATATGCTATTTTTTTTTTTTTACTGCCAGTGGTCACCTGGAAACAAGGATGTATTATGGTGAATATTGAATTTTGGTAATTTAATATATAACAGAAAATCCTGGGTGCATAATTTGACACCATGTAATTTTTCTTTTCTGTGTTTAGATTTGATCTTGCTAGCACCAAAGGTAAAATAACCTTGAATTATAGTTAGTTTTTAACCACACCTTTTGCTTCAGGTCATAACTTAATTGTTTACTATTAGTATATTTTCTAATGGTCAGGTGTATGACTTGTTGAAGGGTACAATCTTATTCAGCTAGTTGATGCATATTATCTTATATACTAATGTCATCACTAAGTGATCTAAGTAGAATTTTTTAAAAAATCAACAAAAGGACCGAGTTAGAAATGAAATCTACTCTGTTTTCATTGAGCTAGTAAAGAAGACCTGAAGGTTCTTCAAATAGACCTGGGGGAGTCTTTCTTGAAAATGGGCATAAAGTGCCTCTTATCTGCCATCACTGGGGAATGCAGGCAATCAGAGTAGTGAATTTAGTAAAATAATGGAAGCTTATGCCTTTAAGTCCTTAGACCCTTTCTATTTTTTGCTCTTGGAACTGAATGTAATTTTTTAAATGGTTCAAGGCCATTGTTATTATCACCAGCAATATAGGGACTTGAGAAGTAAAGGGCCACAGAATGCTTTTATTGTTTCTTTCTGGTTAAAAAACCACAAAACTTCTTTTGTTTTCTCTCCTTGTTGTTTATCACGTCATTCTGCTTTTTAAAAATGTCTATCTTCCTTTTTCTAAGTTGTTGCCTAAATTTAGGTCCAATACAAGACCTGTCTTGTCTCCTACTCAGTCTTCTAGGAAATCAGATCTTGTGCAAGTTATTTATTTATTCTTTTTTTAAAATTGATTTCAGAGAGGAAAGGAGAGGGAGAGGGAGATGGACAATGATGAGGGAGAATCATTGGTTGGCTGCCTCCTGCATGCCCTCTATTGGGGATGGAGCCTGCAATCTGGGCATGTGCTCTGACCAGAATCGAACCCATGACCTCCTGGTTCATAGGTCCACGCTCAACCACTAAGCCACACCAGCTGGGCTATTTATTTTTATTTATTCTTCCAGTGACTGCTAATCGTTGCTTCCACTACTGCAACCCTATTCCCCAATGCTGGAAACCCTTCCCATTGCCTGCTTCTTAAAAGTCCTCGATTACCACCCTGGCTGGTTTGGCTCAGTGGATAGCATGTGGGCCTGTGGACTCAAGGGTCCCTGGTTCAAATCCGGTCAAGGGCACATGCCCAGGTTACAGGCTTGGTCCCCATTAGGGGGTATGTGTGTGTGTGTGTGTGTGTGTGTGTGTGTGTGTGTGTATACACACTAGTATATATAGTTTTAGTATATTGACCTTTAACAAATAGCCAGATAGCTCTCCAGCACAATGTGTTTATTTGGGAACAACAAAGAATTGCAATTTGGGACCTGTGGCCTAATGGTGAACCATGTGCAAGTGCAGAGAAACAAGAGGAACACACTCTTGTATGGACATAGGAGGGAGTGTTATAAAGGAAGAATCCTTTGGAAGAAATTGAAAGTTCAAAGTATAGGGACTTCTCATTGGCTGAGTTTGGGGGCCTCCCATTGGCGGAGCTGATACTGGCCCGGGAGGACCCTTTTCCTCCTCCAGCTTGGGTGGGAAGAGTGTATTGGAGGTGCTGGTGTGTGTCTCCCTGTGGGGTCAGTAGTGAGCTATGAGAGACACGTTGTGTTAGAGTTCTCCCAGCCTCCTCACTCCATTGAAATGAGGGTTTTGTTTATTAAATTTTCGCAGGATTATAACAAAGCTAAAAGGACTGGCAAATAAAAGTTGATGAGAGTGAGAGGGCAGATCTGAATAGTTCAAAGGAAATTCCCAGCTGTGTTTTGACTGCTGTGCTCTGGTGACAGGAGGTTGGCGGCCTATGGCGCACATGGCGCTGGACGGGGCGTGCTTGGGAGAGGCCGAGACTGAAGAGCAGGACCCGCGGGTGTTTTCTGCTCTGACACAGCGTTTCTGGCGAGAGTTACACAGCAATGGCGTACTGAGTCAAGAACATTATTTGCATGCGTTTCAACATTGGAAGAGTTCAGGCCTGGTCGCATGAAGCCTCCCTCCCCAGAAAGCAACCAGGCCTCTTTTTCCTGCTCTCTTTCACTCTCCAGGGGGACCTGGCTGCTCTCCTGGACACTAGCCACAGGCCTGGCACTGGAAGGCAGCCAGGGCCAGGAGCCATGAATTTAACCACCTGGGAAGCATTTAATAATGCTGGCCCATTGATGGCATTAAGCTGAGGTTCTCAGAGTCCTAAAGCAGTGGTTCTTAAACTTTTTGGTTTCTGGGTCGCTTTGTGTTAGAAATTATTGAAGATACCTGGGCCATATCTATCAATATCGACCACACTGGAAATGAAAGCGGAGAGCAGTTTGGAACACAAGAACGCGCACGCCTATGTGCCATGAACTGTGAGAAGGAGGAGTCAGGCAGCCCCTGCACAGAAACGCTGTACACTGAGAGAGAAGAGTGGGAAAACAATCAACATCTTAGAATTACGATAAAAACAGCTTTGACATGTGGAGCCCCCGAGAATGTCTTGGGAAAGCTCAGGGATTCTCAGACCACACTTTGCCCTTCGTTGTCTATGAACAGAATTCAAGAGATTTGAGACCTTACTTAGATGGGGGAAATTATATCTTGTTTTCACTAATTTCTGGTAGAAATTTATTATTTCCTCTCCTTTCTAATGTAGGCATAATCCACAGCAGTAGCAGGAGTGCCTGTGACTTTGTTACCAATAGAAATCACAGATGTGCTCATCGTGTATCAAGTTATTGCAGATATTTAAAATGATCATTTATGCTCCTATTATTTTGAAATTATGATAGACTTGCTGCTAGATCTTGTTAATGTATTAACACATAGGCACCCATATTAGTATTTTATCATTTAAAATTACTTTCTTAACTGTATCTATAATAATAAAAGTGTAATATGCTAATTAGATCGGAAGTCCTACCAGACAAAGCTGGGGCTGCAGCAGTGGCATCAAGGAAGCCGCTGCCTGGGGCTTCGAGGGAGGGATCCAGGCAGCCACCAGGACTGCAAAGGCCTACTCTTGCTCGAATTTTGTGCATCGAGCCTCTAGTTTTTATATAATCAATTTCCTATACAATCCTATGTTTGTATTTTATGCATTTTTAAAAAAACAACAAGAATTTATTTTCATGATCACATGTCTTGTAGATTAGCTGGAGTTTGCCTCATACAGGCTGGCCTCAGCCCCAGACCGAGGGTCAGCTCAGGTCTTCTCTTTTTGGGCCTCATGATCAAGGCCAGGGAAAGAATCTCCTCAGAATGAGTGCTTCTCATAATGGATTATTTGACCACAGGAGTGCTAACACAGCTTGTATTTTACATATTTAAGAACAATATTTTGAGCAGAGCATGGTGGCACATAAAAGGTTAAGGACTCTCAACATTTCAAGGACCTTAGAAGGCATCCAGTGTGTTGTACTCATGGAAGTGGGATCGTGTACCGTGCATTGATTGGTTGGCATCCCAGTGATACGCTGAGATCAAGAGATTTTGAAAAGTCAGCAAGGAAGTATGCTCTGGTTGGGTAAATCCACTGTTGGCAGGCGGTGTATAGCTGACACTTCATTCTCGATGATCCTAATGCAGCCTTCAGAATTGGATAACCTAGCAGTTTGAAGAATAATCCATCTTGTGTTTTCTTAGAGAATCAGAAATAGCCTGTTGGCTTCAAAAACTTGTTCTACTTGGTCTGGCATTATGAAATCTTCCCTGCAACCAACTCTGAAATGTCAACACTTATGAATGAGTGGGTCATGCTCAAAAGGATTCTAAGTTCAATAAATAACCCAAACGGAGGAATAAATCAATAAAATTAAGACTGTTCTTTTCACTCGTTGGAATAAGGTAGTTGCCTTTTTTTTCTGGGCAGTTTGAGAGGCAGAAGTGAAAAGTGATTCTGAAGGGACATTGACCTCACCTTTGGGTCATGCAATTCATCTTCATCATCCTTAGATAGTCTCTGAAAAGTAAGCTCTTTGAAGATGTTATGATGATGGAATAAAACAGAGCACTGTATTAAGAGATAGATGACTTTAGTTCTTGTTCTGCCTCTAATTAGCTATGGGATCTTGGGAGAATTTCTTGGCTTCTATATCTCAGTGCCCTTATACTACAGAGGTTCTCCAGCTCAAATACACTAGTCCCCTTTTCTGTTGGAGATAGATACAAGACCCCCAGTGGATGGCTGAAATTGTGGATAGTACCAAACCCTACATATCGTATTTTTTTTCCTATGCATACATATCTATAATACAGTTTAATTTATAAATTAGACACAGGAAGAGATTAACAACAATAACAATAATAAAACAGAACAGTTATAATAATACACTGCAATAAAAGTTATGTGAATGGCTTTGGGACTATTATGAAATAAAAAGGGTGACTTGAACACAAGCTCTGTGATGCTGCTACGCTTGATCCGATAACTAAGACAGCTACTAAGTGACTAAGAGGAAGGGACAGCATGAAATTTCATCACGCTACTCAGAATGGCGTGCAATGTAGAACATATGAATTGTTTATTTCTGGAACTTTTTGTTTAATTTTTTTGGATCATGATTGAATGCAGGTAGCTGAAGCAATGGAAAGTGAAACCATGAATACATGTGTCTGCTATTGTCTATAACTCCTAGTAATTTGGGATGTATTAATTAATTTGTTAATTAAAATTTACTGTGTACCTATTTTGAGCCAAATGTGATATTAAGTACTGAGGATGCAAAAGAGAACATGGTCCTTGCCCTCAATGAGTCTATAGTCTAGATTTCAACCAGGAAATGAGGATTCATGTAAAATCCACTTTCCAGAGATAACATATTAGACATTCCATGAAGACTGTCCTTTCACATTCACATAGCATCAATAGGGTAACTCTTGGTATTAATTGGAACCTAGGAGAGAGTAATCCCTACACCTCTGTCTGTAATGAGCTTGCATTCTTAACCAACCTTTACCAAGGGCCTGAAATGTATGGGGCACTATGCTAGACCCTGGACCACAGGCCCCTTACCCTGCAGAGGTTCATGGGGCAAAAAGATACAAATAATTAGGGTGATCAGGGCTTTAATGGAGTATGCTCACGGTATTTTGTGTGTACAGAGGAAGGCACACCTGGCCTAGTCAGATGCTGGTAGCTGTAGGAGGTCAGGGAATGCTCTTTGAAGAGCTGGCATATCTAGACCTCGAGGGTTGAGTAGTAATTTGTAAGGCGGAGAAGTGTGAGAATGCCAGAATGATCATGATTTGGGATCTGGCCTGGTACATTAGGCCATTTCAAAATTTGAATCTCTGAGCTCGGGAGATATCTTTTAAAGCCTTGATATAATATCGAAAATGTGAATGATGAGATGGTTGGGTTTTTGTTTCTGAGGTAATATTTCATTTGTAACTTTTCCTTTAATGTGTGTGTGTGTGTTTGTATATGCACTTTAGAAAAAACACCCAAGTTAATGCCTGATAAAGAAAGCATGTATTACCCACGCGTACAACACTATCGGGAACTGCTCGACTCCTTGCCAATGGATGCCTATACGCACGGCTGCATTTTGCACCCGGAGCTAACCGTGGACTCCATGATCCCAGCTTACGCAACAACAAGGATTCGCAGTATGTAAAAATCTGAAAGACCTGAATTCTGTCCTGAGTTTCTTTTAATTTGTTTAAGATCTAGCCTATCTCATGAGCATTGAGAGGAGATGGGAACAGAGTTGTTGAGTTTGCTTCATGGACGGGCAGGTGGTAGATGGACCATGCACCCAGGTTAATCTGTGCCTCAGCTGTCCAGCTGGACACTTATGGTCTATAGGTCCTGATTTCCCAGCTCTTGGCTTTGAGGGCCAAGTTTGGATAAAACTCAGAAGAGTGACCTGTGGAAAAGTAAAGACCATGACGTGTTCTCATGGATAGCTGGACCGGGAATCAGGAAAGCTGGGATCTGTGGGGAACAGAGGCAACTGAGTTCACATTTCTGGTTCTTCCCTTTCATTATGTGAGGGAGCCAAACTTCAGGCTGTTTCACTCTTACTCTAAATCCAGTGATTGCAGAATTACAGAGCCTGAACTGAGCCGTCCAGCTCTCTTCCATCCTGTCCTGCCTGAGGAAGGGGTAGGGTTGCTACATGAGGTGTAGAGCAGCAGAAGGGTGCGCTGTGGCACAGTAATTGGGGACAAGAAAATTGGGGATGGTGGTTGTGGTCAGACTTCGTGGACGTCTGACTAAAAACACACACCTACATCTTCTAAACCTAGAAACAATATTCTTTCCAAAAACCAAGCCTCACCTTTATCATTCTCTTATTTTTCTTTCTTTTTGGTACCTCTCCTCCTCCCTCTTCTCCTCTCCCTTCCCGTCCCTCCTCTGCTATACTCTCTTTTTCTCCTCTCTCTTCCTGCTTCTCAGCTTCCTCTTGCTTCTTTCCCCTCCTTCTCTTCAAAAGGACCCGCCTATGATTTGAAACAAGTATTCTGATAGATACAATTCTGTCACCTAGAATTTGTATATATATTTTAAATAAGGCTTTGCCCTCCTCTTCATGTAGAAGTTCCTTACAGAAAACTTGAAAGGTATGGGAAGGTAGCGCAAGTACCCTGCACCCAGCATTTACGACGTCGGGCCTTCCCTCAGCTCTTTCCAGGCACTTCTCACTGAATCCTGCCCCTGAGCAGGTACTCTGAGAGGCCCACGTTAAAGGTGACGAAACTGAGGCACAGAGAGGGTGAGCCCGAGGCAGAGGCAGGGCCTGAGCCCCTGAACTCCTGCTCTTACCGTCGAGTTTCCCGCTTCTCCTTGTTTCTCACACAGAAGGAAGGAAATAATTTTCTGTTTCAAAAATGACTTCCTTATCAGGCCAAATTGGTAACACAGAGTCCGAACTGAAGAAACTTGCTGAAGAAAACCCAGATTTGCAGGAGGCCTACATCGCAAAACAGAAGCGCCTGAAAGTGAGTAGACCAGGTGTCCTCAGCTGACAGCCACTGTTTGTGCTAAATGTTCTACCGTTAGCACTGTTTCTAGAACATCTCCTATTAAAGATCGCAGGTCACCAGCACACCATTTACCTGTGGCTCATGCTGTGCTTTCAGAAAGAATTTTTCTTTAGTCGGCTTGATATTCAAACCTAACAACAGCTGCTTAGATAGCGGATATTGCGCATGCTGGTTCCCAAGCACAGTTCTAAAAGGTAAGAGCAGATTAACAACACATTCGAGGTACTCTGTGCATCAGGCCTAGGCTGCCCTCTGTCTGTGGCTTACCTGCCTCCTAAAGGCTTCATCAGTTACAGTTGACCTCTCTCTCTCTTAAAACAAAAAAGATTTTTATGGACTTCAGAGAGGAAGGGAGAGGGAGGGAGAGCTGGAAACATCAATGATGAGAGAGAATCATTGATTGGCTGCCTCCTGCACATCTCCCACTGGGGGATCGAGCCTGCAACCCAGGCATGTGGCCTGACTGGGAATCGAACTGTGACCTCCTGGTTCATAGGTCGACACTCAGCCACTGAGCCACGCTGACCAGGCAGCCTTTCTCTTTCTGTTGATTCTTCCCTATGGCCCAGCAATGCGTGCCAGCTCCTCCTGTATTAAAGATGTAGCAAGCAGCAACTCCTCCCCCTCCCTCAGCTTCCTGTTTTCCTTTACCGTGTCTGAGCGAAAGGAGCATCTCAGAAGAAAGGGGCCACCTGCACACAGCACTGCTGGTTCTCCACTCGCTCCTTCCCTCACCGCCTTCAGGTTTCCCCCTCACCCCCCAGCTGTCAGTTATTCCAGTTATTCACTCGGCAAAGCCTGCTGACGTTCCACTCCTGAGCTGGGCCCGAGAAGCATCTCTGTGCCCCTCATCGTCTTCGCCCTCTCTGCTCCTCTGGTCCACAGGAGTGGCCAGTGAGCAGTGGCCCTGGCCCTGGGGCATCTGCACAGCCGCGCATTTCCCCCCAACTTAGCTTTCGCTTTAACGAAGCTATTCTAATTCTTCTCATTTACAACGAACAGTTCCCAACTCTACAATAGTGTCTATCTGCTTCGCTCCACAGCGCTTGTTTTTACAGGCTTAACTAATCTATTGCGTTTTTTTTGTTAATTAGTCAAAGCTGCTTGACCATGACAATGTCAAATATTTGAAGAAAATCCTGGATGAGTTGGAGAAAGTCTTGGATCAGGTAGAAACTGAGCTGCAAAGAAGAAACGAAGAAACCCCAGGTAGGTTCTCATTTGTATCCCTTTTCCCTGGACACCAGGAGTCTTTATGGGAACGGCCTTGGATTTCAGTAACAATGCTCTTTCATTATTGTCACGGGCAGTTTGAGTTCAGTAAACAATCCTGAGAAGCTGAGAGCCTCCATGCCCAGGAGGAGGTAACTGAAATTTCCTCTGGTTTAGGGAAACAATAGGTGAGCTTTAGGAATATCCATCAAGTCAGGCCTGAGATGTCCCTCGGTGAGCGCTGCTCTCAGTCACTATGGAAAGTGTAACAGAGTCCCTGTGCGAAGCAAGTTTCAGCTAACGGGGTCCTCAACTTTGTTGTCAACTGGAATAGCACCCTGGACGTGGCCGGCGTGCTTGCCCTTGAGCCCTGGCTGCACGGCTAAGTCAGGTGCACAGGTACAATGCGTGGATGCTCCCCAGTCGGCCTGCACGTCTGCACGTGCTGGCCCCATTTCATACTTGACTGCAGAGGAGAAGTTGTCCCCCTGCCTAAGGAAAGAATGAGAGGGAACATTCAAGCACCTGCTCAGGTTATTCAACTAAACTCACTGCTGTAGGGACATGTTTGTGAGACGGGCGAGGTTGGAATCCCACAATCATAATCTAAATTGTGCAGAAAAATCCTTCAGAGGTCCTAGTTCACGTCGATGCAGACTGACCGACAATTAGATACCAGGGCTTTGCTAAATTCAGTGTTATGGTTGCTATCCTCAAGGATAGATAGGCTTTGAGCTCAAATGACCCCGGTTTCACTTAGGGACCGAGGTGGCTGGCAGATGTTAAGTCTCCCTGAGCTTGGAATACGTATGCATGGACTTGGTTTTTAGCATAAAATTACTCGCCTAGTAGGATTGCCAGGAAGATGTACCATGGCCTTCATCTCCTGCTGTCCTCACACCTGCCCTCAAGACTGAGACGCAAGATGCCAGGTAGGGTCTGCCTGTGCGGTGGGCGTGGCCCTAACTCTCCGTGTCCCTTTCTCTGATTAGAAGAAGGTCGCCAGCCCTGGCTCTGCGGAGAGTCCTTCACCCTGGCCGACGTCTCGCTCGCTGTCACCCTGCATCGCCTGAAGTTCCTGGGGTTTGCGAGGAGAAACTGGGGAAATGGAAAGCGACCCAACTTGGAAACCTATTACGAGCGCGTCTTGAAGAGGAAAACATTTAACAAGGTTTTAGGGCATGTCAACAATATCTTAATCTCCGCGGTGCTGCCCACAGCACTCCGGGTGGCCAGGAAGAGGGCCCCCAAAGTTCTTGGCACCACCCTTGTGGTTGGTTTGCTCGCAGGGGTGGCTTATTTTGCTTTCATGCTGTTCAGAAAGAGATTTGGAAACCTGGTATTAATAATTAGACCCAGACCAAGTTATTTCTAGGCTTGCGGGGATCCGGTGGTGGCAGCTCACCCTACCATTTAGCTCAGCCTTGTCCACCCTGCCAGGCCCAGGGAAGAATGACCCTGGGCAACCAGCACAAACCATATCTTACTTTCCTCTTTGGGTAGTTGATGTCAGGGAGGTGGCAATGAACATGACGGGGCTGGTAATGTTACGATTACTGACTTGCAAACCTAAACTAATCTCTCTTTAAAACACACGCAAGGTCCAGGTATGTTAATGCTGATAGATAGAGAATAGTCCTTGACCTCAAAATGCCAGTTTAGGTTCTGAATTTTTTTTTTTTTTGTGGGGGAGGTTATTATTACAAGCAGACAGTAATAATAACCCGAGGTTGCCCATAGCTCTTTATCTGAGACTATCTTGATATGCTGAGTGCTGAGTAGTTAGCAGTATTTGCCCCTGGAATTTAGACGTCATATTTGTTACACAAGCATGGGGTTCAGACAGCAGCAGGGTGCAACAATGCTCCATGCTGGCACAGCTGGCTTCAGGCAGAAATGAGGGAGGCAAAGGGAAAAGGGAGAGGGAGAAAGGGAGAATGAAGTCTACGCTGTACAGACCAGAGCAGTGGAGTTCAATTTCCAGGAGCCTCCAGAGCCACCCAGGGCTGCCTGTCCCCTAAGGAAACATTACGGTGATGACCTGTGCCCCCTGCCCACACATCCTCCCGTAGCTGAGGACCTTGGGAAAATAAGGCTAAGGATTTATGAGGTGGAGTGGGCTGGAGAAAACCCAGGCTTTATATTTACAGCACCTCATTTGAATGCATATGAATCACGCTTACATCCATCGATTTAATAAGATGAACTGCTTATGTACTTTGGTGTGAGATGCCCACCCAAGCATGTCTGCCTAGCATTTACATGAAGCTATGAAGTGATATAAAAAAGGTTCCTTTCTTTTCATGGTTCCCCAATTTGATGGTGCCTGTGGACTGTTGTGTCCAGTCACATGTGGCTGGGTAGTGGGTTTTGATGAGCTGGGCGTACTAACCATGCCCATTCTGCATTTGGGAGGCTGGAGTGTTCATCCAAAAACTGTTGTCCAGGCCTTGCATCCGTTTATGATCATCAACAAATCTTTAGAAGGGTTCCAGAGGAAGAGAAAGGTCTAGTCTTAGCCCTTGGCAGTTAATTTACAGGAGATGAAGTAAATGGCTAGGTAGGAATGGCACCAATATTCATTCATATACATCTGGGCATCTTGGGGGTGCCTCAGTCCACGTGGAAAGGACAAGCCCAGTGTGTCCCACGAACAGCCATAGAGCTGCATCTGACAGTCTGGCTCAGGAGAAATCTTTCTTGGTGCCAGGCACACAGAGATGCTCTAGAGCGGGGCAGAAAGGCCTTGGGAGTGGTGTCAGGTCTCTAGCAGAGAGAATAAGGACCCAAAGGTCCAGGAGCAACATAAGCTTGCTGGGACGGCCCCCATTGGCTGTGCAAGATAGCCAAAGACCGGACTGACTATTTCTTTCATAGGAATCAGTCATTCCTAGGGAACAATGATTTTCTGATGGTCAAAGGCTTCTATAATTCCATTTCATGATCCAGTTGTTTCAGAAAAGCTTAATGAACTGGATGTTCTGTGTTTACAAAAAATTAATAACATTTCCGGTGTGAACTCAATCCAACAATCATTAGTAGACAGGCAGCTTTTATACTAGCAATGTCTTAATTTTGCACCTCAGTGCACTGTTGTATAGAGAGAAATTTGTTGCTGGAACATTCCGATCCATGTACTCATAAAAGATCCACAAAACTGATTATTCAGTAGTTCGCAGTGTTATTTGTTACCTTGTTAGGAGCAAGAACTCAGACATGAATCCAAACCTAAATTGGATTTTTATAAAACTACGAAGGGTATTTACCGACCTGAGGGCTGTTCATTAAGAATAAAGATGAGAAGCCAGTGCTTGCTTTTCCTTAAATTTATATCATTACTGAATCAGAGAAAATCTACTAGGAAGTGTCTGTAATTTTCCGATACAGTTTCATTGGAAATAAGCTTGTGTCAATATTAAAGATGATGCATTGCGGACATTTCGCTTGTTTTATGACCACCCTTGAGATTATACTTAAAAAATGTCTGTTTAGGGGTATCATGGCCACTAGATGTCGCTGATCACCCAGCAGTCTGAGACTGGGCGTTCTTTAGGCTCAGCAAAGCCTTCTGAAATGTTTCAACTGAAGATAAACATGAATGATCTCAGTTTCCGAAATGAGGACATCTTCATCAAATCATTCATCTGTAGAAAAGCTTGAGGCACATGTGGTATTGATTTCTGGTGAATTGGAAGGGACAAACACCATGTCAAGCTGAAGAGCTGAACACGTACTATCAGCAAGATTGGCACTTTTATGTATTTCCTTTTTCATGATCATTGGTGCCTGGCCAGTGTGCTCCTCAGTTTCCCAAATTTGTAAACTATCACAATTAGAAAAATGCCGAGGTACTAAATTTATGATGGCTATTTGTGTCTTAATGCGTAAACGCTATTTTATTGTTATTGCAACGATAAGCCTTTGGAATCCCATTTCCTTCATTGCAGATAGTTGTAAATTGCTTGCTCAATTTTTAGTAGTTACTGATATTGACCCAGAGTTGTAGATATTTTGGTGTTGTGGAATGTAATAGAGAGATCAAGATACCATTCTGCCTGTAAGATAAATAAAAATAATTGGAAAAGAAATATGCGCCCTGCGAGTACTAATTTTATAAGCTTTTTGAGAAAACAGATGTGTTTGTTTCATTTAAAATCAAAGCATAATGTGGGAAATAGTAAAACCAGCAGAAGTTAGGTATTCAAGATATTTAGCAATAGAATGCCACATTCTCCTTATAAAAAAAAATTACCGACCCATGATTTACTTACATACACACAATTTTATGGTTAAAATGAATGGCAGCTTAAAGAATTACATATTGATCCTCATTATTAAAGGATCTCTTTTGTAGCCAGCCACCTCACAGAGGGTAGCATGAAAATGATAAACAATGAGAAAGTATTTTTTTTCAAAACAGTTTTGTAACATATTTACTGGGTTTCAAATATGACTCTACTTATGATATTTATGTCTATTTTGATATAGCTAATTCTCTTTCTTCTATTGGCTTATAGATGATAAATATTCAAGTTACCATCCATATTTTGGCCTTGGTAAGCTTAGCTATTATTCTAATTATCAAGTAGAAACTGAGTACTGCTTTTGTTTTATATTGAGCAAAGCAAATTAAATGAAAATTAAATTGACCTTATTTCCCCTAAGTAGGCAAACACAAACAGAAAAAGGAGCAATTTTGAATACCCAGGGAAATTCACGTGCATATACAACTGTGCAGTCTTTTCAGAAACGAAAAGAGCACCATGGCAAAGACACAAAAATTAAATTAATGCAACAAATAATTTGGCATTTGGACATCACCTTCACATTGTTCATGCCAAATATTTGGCCCATTTATATTCTCTCCACCATTCAAATCAGAATGTCTTGATTGTCTGATTCCTCTGAACACGTGTGTTTTACTAGGGAAGGTAGTAGATTTGAAGCCAAGTGAGGGAGTATAATTTCTAGAGTGAGGATAATAGTTTTAATTGTGTATTGCATAATGCAAATGAAGAGAGGGGGAGAGAAAGAGAACTCACTTTGTGGAGGATTAGAAAGGCAGTGAGTGCATGATAAAAGCAATTCCCTGTATTTCTTGCTTCTGAGTTGAGCCCTGGGTTTTGACTTAGGAGGGAGGAAGGTCTAGTATGTGGTTCAGAAGGTGTGGTTGGGGCAGAGCAGGTGCTGAGGTACAAGACGACAAGGCCATGTGGAGCTTCCGACAAAACATGCTGATGATGGGCCTTGATGTACCCTGACTCAAGGAGAGTGGTGCATCTCAGTTATAGGGCCTTGTCATGAAACTCCTTCGAGAAGGTTAGAAGTTTCTGTCTTCAACTTTTCACTTTATTCAACATTTGTACACTGGCTCTATGATTACAGTATGTTGTCATTAAATTCCGCTATTCGGAGAAACCATTGGTATGGGTGCAAATAAAAGATGTTAATGAAATGTAATGCAAAGGGTCAGGTTTCCGTGCCAACAGGAATATTCACATCCATACGTACTAGTTAATTCCTAATCAGACAGGTGATTTTTTCATACATTTTTTCTGTATGTATAACTTTTTGTGTCACCAGATTAAACTATCTTTTGAGTTTAAGAATCTGATATTCAACGAAGTCAACCATAAACATCATCAACTATACATCATAATCAAAATATGATGATATACTTTCAGAGATGCCACACTTAGAAAGTTCAATGCATGAAAGAAAGTAAAGGTTGACACTGAGAAAAATAATATGAACTAAAAATCCGCCCATCAAAACCCAGCATCCTTAGAACACAACTATTTTAGACTCACCAGAGAGGTGCTCACCAGAGTGATTAGAATCCAAGTAGTGATGGAAGCCATTGGTGGTCCATTCCAGGCAGAGTCGATCATACCCTAGTAAGGCCTAAGTTAGACCAGAGTTTTTAAGTTTTGGAATTATTGATATTTTGGTCCAGATAATTCTTATGTAGAGCTTTTTTGCATGTTGCAGGATATTTTGCAGCATCTTGGGCCTGTACCCACTAAATGCCAGTAGCTCCCTCTTGATCTCCTGTTGTGACAATCTGCAATGTCCTCAGGTATTGCCACATGTCGCCTGGGGAGAAAATCACCTCCAGTTGAAGACCACTGCCCTGCACCCAGCTGAACAAAGCCAGAACCAAGTCCTGACAAGATCTGCAGGGGCGATGGATTTTGGGGGTGGAGTCCTGTCCATTAGTAGTGCTTGGGAAACATCTCAGGTTTCTCCATATTCCCCATAACAAAGCATAAGAACAAACCTACACAATTGAGAGGTTATTAGCCACTAACTGAACAGAATCAATACTCTTCAGAGGGAAGGCAACAGCTTTGGAGTCTCGCTAATGTATCACTAAGAGTATCCAGTAGACAGTTAAGAAATGACCAGACGTGCAAAGATGCAGGAAAATAGGATCCACAGTCAATCAAGAAAGTAGAAAACAGAAACACAATGTGATGTGACTCAAATGTTGGAGTTAGGAGACTTTAAAGCAGCTAAAGGATAAGATGTATTCATGGGGGGGTGGGGGGAGGTTGGGGTTAATGGGGGGGATGAGGACACATTTGTAATACCTTAACTAATAATAAAAAACAAACAAACAAACAAACAAACAAAAACAAAAAAATAAAAACATTTAAATAACAGTAAAAAAAAAGATGTATTCATAAAATTAAAGGAAAATGTAGTCTGATGTCCACAGATAAGGAATCTCAGGAGATAAATAAAAAACATAAAAAAGAAGAGATTGACAGCTGTCAGAGGGAAGGGGGGTTGGAGGGCCAGGTGAAAAAGGTGATTAAGCAAAGACCAAAACCAACCAACCAACCAACCAAACAAACAAACAAACACAGCTCACAGACATAGACAAAACCATGGTGATTACCAGAGGGGAAGGAGAGTGGGGAGGTAGAAGAAGGTAGAGGGGGATAAATGGTGACAGAAGGAGACTTGACTTAGGGTGGTGAACACACAATACAATATACAGATGATGTGTTGTAGAACTGTACACCTGAAACCTATATAATTTTATTAACCAATATCACCCCAATAAATTCAATACAAAAAAAAGACTCAAATAGAAAATCTAAAATAGAAAAGTACTGTCACCCAAGTGAAAAACTCAGTGCAGAGGCTTCACAGCAGACGGGAGATGGTAAAGGAAAGATAAAGGAACAGAACTGCAGAGGCACATGGGTATATCGACTCCTCTAATGTTCATGGTGGGCAAATGTCGGTTTACAGTATGAGTATGTGAAACAGTTTATTGTATTATTATTTATTAATAATTGTATTATTTATTTGTGTTTCCATTGTAAACCTACCTTTGCCCACCCCTGTATGTGTTATAGGAGTCCTAGAAAGAGAGGAAAGTGAGAATGGGTAGGGAAAAAAAAACGTGATTAAAGAATCCCAAATTTCTTCAAATTTGAGAAAAAACGTTGACTTACAAACCCAAGAAAATTAGACTGCTGAAAACTAAAAAGAAGAACAACTTGAAAGCTGCCAGAGTGAGGAAAAAGACATAATATAAACGTGAACAATGTGAATATTTGCTGAGTTCCCATCAGAAACAGTGGATGTCAGAAGACAATGGAAATGTCTTTAAAGTGCTGATGGGGGAAATGCTTAGAATTCTACATCAGAGGCAATACCCCTTAAAAATTGAGGGAAATAAAAACATTTTCAGATAAATGGAAGCCAAGAGAATTGGGTCCAGCAGGTCTGCAAAACAAAAAATGCTAAAGGCAGTTTTCAGATTGATGGAGGAATGATACCAGATGGAAACACAAATCCATAGAAAGAAAAAAAAAGATTCCAGGAAAGGCAAATAAATGGGTGGTATAAAATATTATTTTTATCACTTCATAGTTTCCTTAAGACAATTGACTTAAAAACACAATGAAATAATAGCATTGTAAGGTGTACGTCATAATATATGTAGATGTAAATATGTAACCAAAAAAGCACAAAAGTTGGGGGTGATGGGAAACGTAATTATACTATTGTAAGGCTATTAGCTCTGTGGAGTGTAAAGTATGAAGTGTAAAGAGAACTGTGTCACGTGTAAAGTAACAAGTGGGAAGTAGTAATTTTGATTCTGAATAGACTGATAAGTTAAGAATGCATTGTTAGTCCTAGAAGAACACTAAAAATTAATTTTTAAGAAGAGATAAGAAACAAATAGGAAGAATAGAAACAAAATACTAATGAAAGGTGCAACAGAATGAAAAAGCAGAAGAAATAAATGGAAAATAATTAACAAAGTGGTACACTTAAACACAGCACAGCAATAATTATCCTATATAATAAAAGCGTAACATGCAAATTGACCAAATAGCAGGGGGTGGGGCCAGTGAGCAGATGGCTCCAGGGCAGCCAAGGCATGTGCCAGTGGGCAGAGGGAGAGGATGGCGATGGGGAGGGGTGGGGGGAGCAGCAGCGACCAGCGTCATCAGAGGGGTGGGGGGGTGGAGTATCCCCTGATTGGCCTGCTGGTTGCCTCCTGCAGAGGGAGGTCAGAGGGCCTAAGCCATCAGTTGGACATTCCCTGAGGGCTCCCGGACTGCAAGAGGATGCAGGCCGGGCTGAAGGACCCCCCTGAGTGCATGAATTTTCATGCACTAGGACTCTAGTATTAAATATAAATGTAATATAAATGATATTAAATGTAAAATGTTCCAGTTAAAGGTCAGGGATTTTGAGATTAGATAAAAATGCAAGATATAGTTATGTGAATCTATTAGAGATATTCTTTAAATGTAAAGTTATGCATAAATTTGAACATAGAGGAATGGAAAGTGTTATACTAGGGAACTGGCATAAGATAGATAGTGTGACTATATTATTCCACAAAGTAGACTACCAAAAAAGTAGACTTTATGACAAAGTATTTTACAAGAGATATAGAGGGACATTTACAATCACAAAAGATCAATTCATTAGGAAAACATAATTATAAGTATATATGCATATAATAGGAAAGCTTCAAAATCCATGAAGTAAAAACTGACAGAACCAGTGGAAAAAATAGTGGGGGAGCTTAACACCACTCTTTCAATAATTCATAGAACAAGTAAATAAAAATTAGCTTGGATATAGAAGATCTGAGCACAGGATCAACCAGCTTGAGCTAATTGACATTTGCAAAACATTGTACCCAATAGCTGTGGAGTAAATATTCTTTTCAAGTGCATATGGGATGTTTATTAAAGTAGACATATACTGGGTCATCAAAGAAATTTTAATTAAGTATTTCAGAGTGTATTCTATGACCATAGAGTCAAATTGGAAACCAGTAACTCAAGTAGTTGGAAAAATTCTAAACGTTTGGAAATTAAATAACATATCTAAGTAACCCATGGCTTAAAGATTAAACCACAAGATAATAAGAAAATATTTTTAGTTGAATGATAATAAAAATACAACATATCAAAATTTATGGGATAAAGTAATGGCAGCACTCAGAGGGACATTTATAGCTTTAAATACTGTAATAAAAGAGAAGGAAGGTAAAATTTTTGATGAAATTTTCACTTTAAGAACTACAGAAAGAGAGTAAATTTAACCCAAAATAATAAGAAAAAATATTAGAGTCAGTATAGAAGTTCATAACTTAGAAACAAAAAATTAACAAAGCTCAAAATTCATTATTTGAAAGATTAATAAAATTGATAAGCCCAATGTAACAAATCAAGATATAGAAAGATAAATAAATTACCAATATTACGAATAAAATAAGGAATACCATCACATATCCTACCAATTTTAATAGGAAAAGAAAAGGATTTTAGGAACAAATTGTGCCAATAAATTTGGCAACTAGATGAAGCGAATAAATTTCTTGAAAAACACAGCTTACCAGAAATGACTCAAGAAGAAGTAAAATATTGGAATAGCCATATAACTGTTGAATAACTTGAGTTGTAACAATAAAAAAAACCCTCTCCACAAAGAAAACTCAAAGCAGTTTGGATGGTTTCATTGGTAAATTCTATCAAGTGAAAAATAAGAAATAATACCAATCAGACATAAACTTTCAGAAACTAGAGAAGGGAATGTTTGCCAAGTTATTTTATGTGGTCAGTATAGCACTGATAACAAAATTCAACAAAGATTGGTAAGAGAAGAGATCTGAGACTGCAATGGGCTGAATCCTTGTGTCCCTCCAAAATTCATATGTTAAAACTCTCCCTCCCCCCTACCATGTGATGGTATTAGGAGGTGAGCCTTTGAGAGGTCAATAGGGTTAGATGAGATCTGGGATGGGGGTACCCTTGTGAAAGGGATTAGAGCAGTGGTTCTCAATCTGTGGGTTGCAACTCCTTTGGGGGGGTCGAAGAACCCTTTCACAGGGGTCGCCTAAGACCATCAGAAAACACATATATAATTACATGTTGTTTTTGTGATTAATCACTATGCTTTAATTATGTTCAATTTGTCACAATGAGATTGGGGGTCACCACAACATGAAGAACTATTAAAGGGTCGCGGCATTAGGAAGGTTGAGAACCACTGGATTAGAGTTTGCTTATTCTCTGCCATGTGACATATGGTGAGAAATTGGTAACCTGCACATTGGTAGTGGTGCTCACACCAGAGCTCAACCATCAGGTACCTTGATCTTGGACTTACGGCCTCCACAATGGTGAGAAATAAATTTCTGTTGTTTATAACCCACCTAGTCTATGGTACTCTGTTATAGCAGCTTGAATGGGCTAAGACAGAGACCAGTACCCTCATAGATTCAAACATCCTCAACCAAGTATTGGCAAATTGAATCCATTAATATATAGAAAAAGATACATCCTGCATTATGGCCCAGGAGAGTTTATTGAAGGAATGCAAGCTTGTTTTCGTTTTTGAAAATGACAATATAATTAACTACGTTAACTGAATAAAGATGAAACATTATATGATCATCTCAGCAAATGCAGAAAAACATTTTGGTAAAATTCAACACACACTCAAGGTAAAAAACCGCGGCATAGTAGGCATAGAAGAAAACTTCCTCAATCTAATAAAGGCAGCCATGAAAATCCAGTTAATATCATTTAATGGTGAAAGACTGATGTTTCCCCTCTTAGATCAGGAATAAGGCAAAGGTGCCCACTGGCATCACTTCTATTCATTACACGACTGAATATTAGTCAGTGCAGTAAGGCAATTAAAAGAAATAAAAAGGATACAGTTGGAAAGGAAGAAGAAAAACGGTCTCTACTTGCAATGGATGTGATTGTCTGTATAGAAATCCTAAGGCATCTTCTACAAAACCCAGTTAGAAACATTAAGTTATCAAGGGCAATTCTGGCAAGGGCCCAGAAAGAAAGGAAAGCAACAGGGAAAACCTCAATCTTAGAGCAAACGCAAGGAATCCTAAGCAGAATTTCAGTAGGAATGTGGGTGGTAAAGGGCATTCTGATGAGGTCTCCGGCGGAAACGAGGAACATGTTATTGGAAACGGGAGGAACGTCCGTCCCTGTTATAAAGTGGTGAAGAACTTGGCTGAATCGTGTTCGTGTTCTCGTGTTTTGTGGACGGTAGAACTTATGAGTGATGAAATTGGATCCTTGGTGAGGAAATTTCTAAGCCATGTGTTGAAGGTGCGGCTTGGCTTCTCTTGACTGCTTATAATAAAATGTGAGAAGAGAAAAATGACCTAAAAATGGAGTTGTTAATCAGAAAGGAAGCAGACCTTAAAGCTCAGGGAGATCCTCGGCCTGTGTATATTGAAAGGATCGAGAAAGCCTGTACACGGGAGAGCCCAAAGGGTATGGCCAAGTGACCACGTGACCAAGGCCATGGGTTCATAGCAATTACATTTGGTGTAATTACTTAAGTAACTGCCAATTAGCAACTCCTTGTTTTCTATTGCTTCCCTCAGCAAATGCAGTATAGACTCTGAGTAGGCAGCACTACATTTCCTCATTAACTGACATATGTGTTCAATTGATTTTTGACAGAGATGCCAAAGTAATTCAGTGGCAAATATAGTCTTTCAACAAGGGATGCTGGAATAATTGGATATCTATGTGCAAAAAAGAGCTTTGGTCCAAACCTCACACATACACACAAACCAACTCAAACCAGATCATAGACCTGCATGTAAAACCTAAAACTGTAAGATGTCTAGAAGAAAACTTAGAAGAAATTTTTTTTGTGACAGTGTGTTTGGGAAAGATTTCTTAATAACACCACCAAAGGCACACTCCATAAAAAGAAAAAACTGATAAGCTGAACATCCCCCAAATTAAGAACCTCTGCTTTTTAAAAGATACTGTTATCAGAATGAAAAGACAATCCCCAATGGGGAAAATGTCTGCAATTCACGTATCTGATAAAGGATTTCTGTGCTGCTAACTATATCAAAACTTTTTATGAGAAAACAAATAAGCCAACAAAAATATAGGTAAATGATTTAAACTGACATTTTTATCGAAGACATGTGGATAACAAGTGAGCCCATGGAGAGGTCTTTAGGGAAATGGTCTTTAGGGAAATGCAAATTCAAACCACGGAGATCCTATGACACACCCATTGGAATGTCTACAATTAGAAAAATGGCTCATCGCAAGAGCTAGTGAGGGTGTGGAACAGCTGGAAAGCTCATATACTGCTGGTGGGAATGCAGAATAAAACCAATTGATAGTTGTTGTTGTTTTTTTTTAAACATATGGTAGTTATATACCAACTGTTCTGTTCCTAGGAATTTAACCAGGAGAAATGAAAGTATATTCCATGTAAAGACTGGCATATAAATCTTCATAGCAGCTTTATATGTTATAGCCCCAAACTGGAAATGATCCAAATATTCATTAATGCGTAACTGACTGACCAAAGTGTGGTGTGTGAATACAATACAACTCAGCAATAAAAGGAAACAATCAATACGAGCAGTGGCATTGATGAACATAAAATATTTATGCTGAGGAAAAAAAGCCTGATGAAAAGTTTACTTCTTTTATGATTCCACTTACATGAAATTCTAGAAAATGCAAACTAATCTACAGAGTGACCCAGGTGGCTTTAATAGTCCCCTTAGGAAAACTAAATGTTATGCAGGGTTCTCTCTGAGTATAACCCCTGACCCTCCTTTTCTTAGAGCATTTCCTTTAGAAAATTACAATCGTCAATTCTTTCTCAGCCCCTTTGAGATGTAAATACTCTCATTCTATTGAAATAGTTTTTATCTTCATTGCAATAGTCTTGAATACAGTCTTCCTAGAGTGCTTAATTCAATCAAGTGCAATTTTCTTGGACAAAAGACAGAAAGCAGATCAGTGATTGCCTGAGATTGGGGCAGGTGTGAGGGAGTGAGATTACAAAGGCTCATTAGAAAACTTGGAGTGATGGCCTTCGCTGGTTTGGCTCAGTGGCCTATAGGGTCGGCCTTTGGACCAAAGGGACCCGGTTTCGATTCTGTTCTAGGGCACTTACCTTGGTTTCAGGCTCCTCCCTGGCCTGGGCCCTGGTCCGGGCGTGTGCAGGGGGCAATCAGTGGATGTGAGACACATCAGTGGTTCTCTGTTTTCCCTCTCTCTTCCACTCTCCCTACAAATCCATGGAAAAATATCCTGGGGTGGAGATTAACAAAGAAAACTTGGGGGTGATGGACACAGTTTTCTTTGTGTGAGGCTGTGAGTGTCATGAATATATTTATTTGTATGCCCAAATTTATCAAATTTTTCAATTGATTAATTAATATAAATTATATCTCAAGAGACCTATTAAAATTATGTATATCATCTTGCCCCAAAATTGACTTTTAAGACTCAATTTCATTAAAATAATTGCATATGTATATAGAGACATATGGTAACAGTTTGGAATAAAAGACTGGAAACAATCATTTTTTATCAATAAGAAAATCAATAAAAAAAATTATGGTACATCCATAATACTACACAGCTATTAAAAGAATAAGTGGGCCAAAACCGGTTTGGCTCAGTGGATAGAGCGTCGGCCTGCGGACTGAAAGGTCCCAGGTTCGATTCCGGTCAAGGGCATGTACCTTGGTTGTGGGCACATCCCCAGTAGGAGGTGTGCAGGAGGCAGCTGGTCGATGTTTCTCTCTCATCGATGTTTCTAACTCTCTATTCCTCTCCCTTCCTCTCTGTAAAAAATCAATAAAATATATTTTTAAAAAAAGAATAAGTGGAAAGATCGTCAAGAGCAAACTGAAGACTAACACATGTATATTATGTGATTCCATTTATCTAAAGAAATATGTAAGCACATATAGAAATTAACACAAACTCAATAGAGGTTGACTCTGGAGGGGTTGTTAGAATTGTGAAAGGCACGTGAACTTCTTCCTTCATCTTCCATATTGTATAAGCTTAGCTGGCTGATCTTTGAGCACTCGATCCTCTGCTTTCTTCTTCATATCCTCCAATATTGGACATGACAATGGCGTATACATTAACAACTAAAAGCTTGATCCTTTTAGAGATTATTTTCCAGATTTAAAAATAGTGGCTTGGTTTTCTAGTATTCTCCAAATATGACCAACGATGGCTTTTTGGGTAATATTACAAACTCAGGAATTTAAGTCTATTTCATGTGTTTCAATCCATTGCCTTTATCATCTTACCGACACTCAAACTGTCTTATCTTGGGCCACTGTAAGCCTATTCAAGTTGGCTCCCGAGTTCTTATTGTGCTCATAATATAATTTGATAGCTTCCTCTATTTCTGGATGATAAAGTGCTTCAAGTGCACATTTTACGTTTCCTGCACCAGACTGGGAATCAGCTATTTTTCCAAAGAGCGTTGGTTCCTGTTAATGGGAAATTGATGTGATGGTTGGTCATTGCTGTTGGGTTGATAATTTTTTTCTAGATCTTTTTAGTAGATGGAGCTTGTTATGTTCTAAAAGCATTTTTAAAAGCATGAGCTTGCAATAGGACCCGAATTCTAGCTAACATTGTTAGATAGCTTGGATATTTGAAAAAGGATACAGAAAGTACTGTCGCAGACCTTCAGTAAATTTATAGTTTAATTGTAGTTTGCTGATTTTTGCCTAAGAATAAAAAAATGTTGAGTACCACGTTCTCAATTAATCCCTGAGTTTATCATCCTCTTTTCCATACTCTGTCTGACTTCTCTTTATCATTGCTGTGTTCAGATGATTATACTAAGTTAATTATTGGGACCTCAAAATAATACGTTTAGGAAAAGAATTAATGAAGAGAAAATGGCAGGCTGAAGTTTTTTTTTTTTCTTTCCCCTGCACCTTTCTCAAGTTCTTCATTGAGAGTTCTTGTTTTTTCTTTCTGAGTATGTATCTGTTTGGGAGTTTCAGTTATTCAAGTGGAGAACTTTTGGATTATTAATTGTGTCTACCTTTTATTTCAATTACTCCCTATTACAAATCTCTTCTTTCCAGCATTTCTATGCTTTTCACCCCCTTGTTGTTGAATTAAAAACTTAGAAACCATGAAATCTGAATTACATGAAAGTAAAAAAACAACAACTCCCCCAAATAAAAAAGAAAGCTTCTTCCTCAATTTGCTTACAAGTCAATCAGCTCACAAAATGCAAACATTTCCAATGCTTTTCATAAACCTGGGTTAAGTCTGGGTCTTTTCAGAATATAGCTTTCAAATTAACCTACGTTTCACAAAACATGACATTTTGTTTCTTTGGGTGTTTGCAAGCAAACTTGACCAACCATTCAGTATTTTAGTTGGCCCCTTCAAAGTTGGATTGGGGGAAATCTTCAAAGTCAATTCAACTTTTCTTGCTTTGTTAAATTTCACCTGTTTGCAGGTCTCCGATGGCTTTCATCCCAACCTTTCACCCAGTCCAGGCCTATTTGAAAACCACACCACGTTGGCTTTAGAATTGACCTGGGCTTGTTAACAAATGAATCCCACTCCAATTGCAGCCCAGGTTAGTCCAAAACTCATCTCTAGAAATCTCCTCTTTTTCTCTTGGGAGAGAAGAACCTGGCTGTATTTTGAGGCATAGAACTGATTTCAAAAGTTTTAGATTTAAGAGTCTGTTTGAATTTTGACAAATATTTCCATCCTTAATTTAAAATGTGTTTTTCTAGCAAAAGAGAATCCAACACTGTATGTAAGCCATGACAGAAATCTTCTCGCTTCCAAATCTCTCTCTTCATCTTCCTGGCCCTGGGACTTAATCACCTTTAACTACATCCTCTGACTTTTGTGATCCATACCTCTTCACACTCTCTTCACATAATTGGAAGAAGGTATTTTTTCTCTCTTACTATGCCAGTTTACCTTTGTTTTTTTTTTGAGCTGTACCTCTTGCAGATTCACTTCTTCCATGAAGCCTTCCAATCAAAATGTATGAAACGCCAGAAAGAAAAATTGTAAGCTCACAAATACACAACAGTCAGGGTTTTCTTCATTGTGTGAATCAAGCCGGCCTTGTTGTAGCCGTCTAGTGGTCCTCTGAGCAGTCGGGTTGCAAGGCTCACATTATCACACCCTGCACAGGGACTCAACTCTTAACACCAACTTGCAGACTTCCTGCCTCAGAAATGATGAGAATAATGATTTCATTCATTTACCTCCCAGGAACTTATTACTTGGAATACAATCGCTGAATTCAAACAATGCGCTAAATAACTGTTTGCTTCTTCAAACATTCTGTTGTTTATTTTAAAAACAACTTGTTGAATTCTGTCCATTAACATAAAGCTTATGTTAACATTTTCTTGCCCAACAAGAAGACTGTGTGTCGACACCTCTTACAGTTTCTGGGAATTCGCTTCAGTAGGGAGAATAACTACCAGCAGTAACATACTGGATTACACAATTTCTTTAAATTCCTCTCGGGCGACCTCCTTTCAACCACGGCGCTTTGTTCCAGAGCCCATGCATGAACAATTTTTATATTTTTCCAAAGTAGAAGTTGTTTTCTTCAGGTCTTTTCTTTCCACTAGGAAGTCATGTTTTCTCTGTGAATGGAACTGAAACCCCAATTGTTCAATTCTAAATTCAAAACCCACAGAATTTGGTCTAAAGTAAACAAAACACATTCATTCTCTTGTTCCTAATGGCTTGAAATTCTATCCAGGTTTTCTAAAAGTTGATTGAGTCTTACCAACATTTTCTATGAACCACACATAAATTTGGAGTTTACAGCAAACCCCAAACCTCCAGAAATAAACCCCGCATCAAGAAAATTTCATTTGGTTTCAGATTTCAATATAAAAATTCAATATAACTTTATAAAAAAAAGCACTAAGCAACACTAGATGGAGATGATTCCCATTGCCAGTGGAATGTCGTGCATATGTATCATTGCATACCAGCACTGATGCATGTCTTTGTCTTGAAGCCCACTCTATGTTTTGCAGTCAATACAACTATGCACATTTTATTTGTAGCTAAAATTCCAATACTGACTTTATATCTCGAAATTACACAAAAGAGTGTACTAAGGAACAGCATTGATAAATGTGGATCTACTTTAAACAATAGTTGAATGACATTAAGGCTTGCAAAAAAAGGATATACATGCTAATCAATATATATAAAAGCCTAAGCTACTGTTAGGACCGGTCGGCCGAACAACCAGTCGACGGGTTGCTATAACACACACTGACCACCAGGGGGCATATGCTCAACTCAGGATCTGCCACCTGGTGGTCAGTGTGCTCCCATAGCCAACCTCCCACATCTGGCCAACCTCCCACAGTCCCTCTGCCCGGCCAGCCAGCCCCGATCAGCCCTGATTGGCCCTGATCAGGACTAGGCGAGATGGCCCTGATCAGCCCTGATTGCTGCCCAGGCTGAGGGACCCTACCTGTACACGAATTGGTGCACTGGGCCTCTAGGTGTTAAATATTTTTTAATTAACTTCTAAAAGACCTAGAATCACAGAAGTGAAAGGGAATCTAGGGAATATATATATATATTTTTTACCATGGTACTTCTTCTGCAGGTATTACCAGATCCAAGTGTTTTCTGCCATAAAGACACCTGGCCCATACAAACCTTCTCTGGCCCTTCCCACATCTTTCTCCTCCTATTGGAATAGACTGAGTCAAGACTCAGAGAATGGAAGAGCGAAAAGACAGAAGGAGCTATTTAGCGTGGAGGAATGCTGCAGATCAGGAACAACCATATGTAACTTACATTATCAAGAAAAATCTATGGGGCTAAGACATGGACATTTGCGAGTTTATTTGTTACAGATGCTAGCATTATTCTTACTAATACAAAATGTATTTTATACTCATCTCCTATGTGTGTTGTTATTACCAATGCCAAAAAATTAAGGTATTAAAAAGAACGTTATATTTATAAGGAGAAAGTTTAATATATTTAGTGTCGTCTTAGCATTCCATCATATGGGATAATATTCTTAACCACCATGAGAATTATAACACATAAACCATCTATATATTTCCTAGTTGAGGCTCTATAATTTAAACAATTGCTCCTTTCTAGTAAAGAGACGGTCAAAAATACAAAAGAGAGCCTGAAAATTTTGGGCTTGGACAGAAAATGAGAAAAACAAATTTTAAAGGCCTTCTCTCCACTTCCTTGATCACTGGCTTGGGAATCCTGACACAGTGCTTTCCCCTCTTTTGCCGAGTGAGCTGAGTACGTTTGGGATAGGGGATGATGGGCAGGCGTAAGGTATGAATAAAAGGCCTCAGGGAATTTTAGATAGAAAAAGTTGGCCCCACATTTCTGTTTAATGTGCTTAAAGTATGTAAGATATCCAGGATCAAAATGTCCTGAGCAGCCTAGAAAGATGATCATGAACATTTTAGGTCTTTTTATTGGTATCAAGGAAGAAAAATTATGGGACAGAAACTTAAAAAATATTTCCATGGATTTTGACAATCCAAGTGTCTCACGTTGATCTGGATAATAAAAACATATATTGTCTGTTTGATTAAAAAACCAAACTCCTGCCAACAAAAAGATCATTAAACATTACCACAGGGAACAGTTTAAAAACTATCATAAATCTGTTAGTACTTAAGTTCAATAAACAGGGACAAATGTCTTTCAAAAAGACACATGTTTTTGTGAATACTTAAGTACTAAATTAAGTACTAAATAGCTCTTTAGCTTCTGAGAGGTGTACCTTGAGAGAATAGAACCATTGAGGTGGTAGTCACATTGGCTATTTGGTGAAACCTGTTCTCTTCCTTACACACTGCCCCCCTCCCCTTCCCTTCTTCAATAATTCTGCTTTTCCCAGAGCAATGTCTGATAACATCCTCATGGGAATATTTGCCTTGAGTGAGGAGAGCTAATTCACCACCTTGGACAGAACTTTCTAATATGTCTTGTTCTAGGGCCTCTTCTCAGTTTCAATCTTCAGAGTGCTAGTAAATACACTCTTTGACCTCCCTAGGCAGAGTTCATCTCTCCCACCTCTGCTTCTAAAGCATTTGATTCTTACGCTTTGTTCTATACACACTCATATATATATGTATGCTGATATAGGCCAGAGGGTTCAGTACAAAACCCTGATGCGGTGACGACTCAGAGAGGACTAAGAAGTATGTGGAGGTCAGCTGAGCTGGGGACCAAGAGTGGTACTGCTTGAAGAGACAAAGACAGGCCTCTGGAAACGGGAATCCAGAGAATGCCCAGAGCTGGGGGGTGGGGGGGCTGTCACGGTAATGGGGTCAGGACAGGAAGGAAACTCATGAACCCAAAGTTGAGGGAATACCTGAAGTTGCGTCAACTGCAAAGAAAATGGGTGCAAGGGGCCCAGATATTGCTTTAGCTGGCGTTTTCCATTTGTTTCATCCCTGATGGGTGCCCTTGGACCTTATCTGTTGTCTTTGCTAGCCTGTGAACTCCTCAGGAGCCTCTTATGTATTTTATTCATCTGAATTCATTTCCGGTGCTCAAATACTGAGTGTTAAATGAGTTGAGCAAATTCTGGAAGATATTGTTCACCTTATTTTACAGACGATAAACTTAGGGGTTCATCAAAGCTCTGAAAGATGTTAGTGAATATGGACACAGCTCCAACACTTTTGTTAGAATGTGAGGCAATTTAGTGTCCACCAATCTTTTAAATTCAGGGACCTAGTCATGCCTTATAAGCACAGTACCTGACTTATTGGTAAAGACTCCAGTATGCCAGTGAAGAAAAAAAGTCAGAGGTGGATTAACACACAAAAAGAGGAATCTTAATTTCATGTCCTCTTTTCGTGTGCAGAGCCATGAGTGAACTGGACGAGGAGCAATATTCATCTGTTCTGTACACAAGACGGTTACAGTGTAGAGCGATCCCAGGACCGTGCTGTTGAGAGTATGGATGAAGCACTTTGGGGTGAAGTGTAGGATCACACAGTCCTGCTTTCGAACCAATGACCCCACCACATTGCCCTTTAGTAATTTCCTGATGCTGTAGTGTATGGGGGTGTCAGGACTGCAATGCTCTAACACTGGAAGTTTAATTGCAAATTCAGTCAAAACTAACTAAAGCACATTTTTACCATGCCTGTATCTATACCTCTAGTTATTTGGTTTAGGCTTAATGAAAGTTTGTTTAAAAATACACCACACACTGACACTTATTTTTATTTTTTTATATTTTTACTGATTTCAGAGAGGAAGGAAGGAAGAGGGAGAGAGAGAGATAGAAACATCCCTGATGAGAGAGAATCATGGATCAGCTGCCTCCTGCACACCCCCCACTGGGGATCAAGCCCACAACCTGGGCATATGCCTTGACCAGGGATCGAACCGGTGACCTCTTGGTTCCTAGGTTGATGCTCAACAGCTGAGCCACACCCAGCTGGGCTCACTCACATTTATTTAGCATCTAGTCTAAGTATATATCACATTGTTTTAGATCTCACAGTGACAGAGAACAGGTTCAAAGAACTGACACATTTTAGGTGTAAGGTAGCATTTTCAAGCTAGTGGTAACAACTCATTAACTGATGGTGAAATTAATTCAGTAGACCATGATCGACATTCAAAAGGAAAGAAAGGAAACAGTTCAGAGGAGAACAGAAGAAGAAATAGAATACCTCACACATAGCAAGGAGAAGAATTGTTTCCCAGAATGTTTTCTCCTACATGGACACACATGTGTGCTGGGTCTGATGTAAATGGTATTCCTTACTGTGTGTTGTAATCAAGAGTTTCAGAGTCACTCCTTAAAGGGGTTTTGCTGAAAAAACACTGGAATTTATGTGATAATCTTTTGGGAACTAGAAGCCCCACTTCCCATGTAGCTTTTTATTTTTGAAATGCCAAAGAAAGAGATGTATTTAAATGTAAGAAAAATTGAAACAAAAGCCCATGCAGTTATTGGTTTTCACAGTTCCACTGTAAAATTATCTCATAAAAACAAAACTTTTAATTTTTGCACTAAAAACAAAAATATTTTTTCTCAAATATAAAGAAATTATTTTTTGCATATGTGAAAAGTCTTGAAATTAATCTTTAAAACTTCCAATTTAATAGAAGTTAATCTTCCATACAATTATCTATCAAAATAAATCTGAAAAGATAATTGGCCCTCCACATTCTTTGTGTGTGTGTGTGTGTGTGTGTGTGTGTGTGTGTTTTGAGCTTGGTTGAAATAAAAAAAATATTTGGTTTCAATGTATAACATTCTTTAAAAATTAATAGGAAAAAGTTAATAGATATGTAAAAATTTACATGAATGGAAAAATCTCTATAACATAGTAATGAACATTTTTATTATAAGTTCATACATGACCACAATGGCTAAAAAGTGTATTAAAAATATAAGCTAATTTTATACTTTCAAACACATTCACTGGGATATGTTTGGTTTTTTTTTCAAACATGTGAATATAGTTTTATTATATTCAGGTATTTTTTAATGGGATTGATGATTCTGCTTAATTGTTTGTTTTATTAATATTGCAGTCCCTCCCACCATTATTGTTATAATATTGACTGCATTTTACTGTTTCATTTGAATAAAATTTAAAAGAAAAAAGTAAAAGAAGAGGGATTACAAACATTTAAAAGCTTAATTCTTAATTTCCTTCCCATCCAGGCAGAACAAAGACAGGGCATTTGACATGTTTTATTTGAGTGACTCTCTCAATCTGCTCACGCCCCATGGGATAGGGCTAGAATTGCAAATGAGCCATGATGGGGGACTTTTCCTTCTCAACAAGGCCTCCAAATGTGTGTATGTCTTACTTGCTTACGTTTAGCTTTTGCTGATGAAGCACATCCACTGAATTTCACTGGAGGTTCCCGTGGAAGTACACAGATCATGGTCAGTAGGATCTGGGTGAGACATCTGAGCAGGTTCCTCCGGTTGCAGGGTCTCTGTTGAGTTCGCCCCATTAACCTTTAGAGACCACTCGGTAGAACAGCGAGGATGAACTGCCATCCTCTGAAAGGTCCTGCCGATCCTGAAACATGAAACTCAATGGAGCTGCTGTTTTGTTCAGATTAAGTCAAGATTTAAAAAAACTCAGTACTTGAAATGGGTGCTATGTGTGAGGTGGTGAGGCCTACGGTATCTGGAAAGCTTTGACTTTTAGTCTCTTTATTAAAAACATACAATCTTTAAATATGAACCATTTAAAAGAGAAAGAGACTAGAATGGTGAATATTTTGGGTTTATACAGTACAAATAAATCAGAATGCTATGAAATCTCTATGACAACACCACAGCGTATACCAGTAAAAGTATGTACAGTACTTACTGCTTAATAATGATAAACAACTGTGTTACTGGTTTATGTATTGACTATACTATACTCTTTAGCATTATTTTAGAGTGGAATTTTTCTACTTATATGAAAAATATTTTCTGTATAGCAGTATGACGTGTTATGCTGTCAGTGGCCCCATATGTCTCAGGTTTACTGTGTCTCTTGATTGCATCATTTTCTCTTGTGCTTGATTTAATCTCATGCTGTTTTGTGCAGTAACATGCTGTACAGGTTTGCAGACCAGGTGCAGGAGGCTATCCCACACAGCCTGGGTGTGTAGTGGACTGTTTTATCCAGGTTTGTGGAAGGGCATACAATGATGTTTGCACAAGGAGGGAATCACCTACGGGCACATTTCTCAGAATGCATCCCTGTTGTTACAGGACATATGACTATATTTGCAAGCATCCCAAATGGCTCTGATGCAGGCAGCCTGGGACAAACATTGCCCTTGAGGCTCTTCAAGGGATCCATCTCAATTCACCTGGGGAGGGCATTAGATAGGGCTTGGGTGCAGTTGCTTAGTTCCTGTGCTCCATATCCCTCACGATCCTAGTGGGGATACCCATGCATAAATTAGAAAGATTAGGGACTTGGAGTCCAGCAAGGCCCTCTTATTAGAGGCAAACAAGTCCTGAAATCAACACAGGGCAGAGAACTGGGAGAATGAGGCCACATTCTACCCTGTCACCCACACCTTGAGAGAATTCAACAATCTCTGGTGGAGAGTCCATTGCACACCATCATACAATGCAAAATAACGTTGTCCAGATACAAGGAAGAATTTTTTTTAGGTCTGCCTTTCCCCCACTCCTCTTATTTTGAAGTACTTGTCAAATTGGAGGATACTTCAGCAGGCTGTGTATCCATGGAGGTGTCACTTGGACTCTAGGAATTGTAGTTTGGGGAATTCCATTTGATTCTGGAATGTTGCGAAAAGGATAAGAACCAAGTCCAGAGGAAAAAATGGAGTACTTTTGGCCTGCAGTCTCGTCTTATTTTAAGAAGAGAGGTAAAGAAATAAGTATTTTTCTGATTGTCTAGGCCACTTTGCCAGCGGGATAAAGAAACAGGGAGCCAGGATGTTTTCCCTAGGAATAAAGCTTGCATTTGTCAAGGTGAAGCATCCAACTTATATAAAAACTGCTGTTTGAAATTTTAACCCTACTATTTGGCTTATGTAAATGCTTGCTTAAATAATAAGGAAAATAAGACTACTCCCATTTCAGAGAGGCCATTAAACCTTCCCCAGATGACGTTATCAATGCTGGCACCAGGCCAAGCCTTTGGCTGAGGTCTCAAAGCCCCAGCACATAGGGGCTCTTTAAGAACTTGCTAAGAGGACCAGAAAACCCCATATTTGGGAGACAAAGAGGGTAAAAAGGTATAAATACAGGAAACTTCCTGTGTGACTTCACCCAGAATTCTAGAGATATTTTTCTCTGGGCCCGCATGTAATAATAATAATAATACATGTAACTCCATCTCTCTAAGCGTTGCTTGGTTCTCCTCCAGTTTTCTGTAACAAAGGTGTCACCAGGCACTTTCTCTAGAAAGATATTTCTCTCTAAGAGCCATGATTTCACTCTTATTAATGGAATATGTACACTTTTCTTTGGCCAAAGCCTAAACATTTCATGACAGAGGCAATTGATATAGATTTTTTTTTCAATTGTGTCGACTGCAATTAAGTATAACATAAACAAAGAAATTTATAGTGTGATGACTCTAAGAACAGGCAGCTGAGATCCGCCTGATGGGCCAGCTTACTCACTGTTATTCAATTTTCCCTGTGTATTAATTGCACATAACTAGCAAAAGGGACTTTATGGAAGCCTTACTCCAGCTTTGAAAATGAATTATCTCATGGTGAGTTAACTTCTGGGACCTTGCTAGTATCAATTTGAACACTCATTAGTCAAAAGCCACAGTTCACGGTTGGAAACCATGGCGCACTAAAGGATGAAGTGGTGTTGAATTATTATGGAAAATTCCCGACCAGGTGTGAGCCCCACCAAGTAGAAAAACAATTAGGAGACAGACCACACATTTGATCTCCCAGCTGCTGGTTTCAAAGTAGGAGTAGTCGTTGCAGAATTTATTGTGACCTTAAAGGCATCCACACTAGACAAGCTCTTTAAATGAGGCTGCTGTAGTAAGTAATGTTCATGGTTTCTTGTAATGCAGAGTGAAGGAAACTGTCCATTTAAGGCCGAAGTGATGTTTCTGACCAGATTTTCTTGGTATCACAGAGTAGTATGTTAATGCCAGTCCTGTTAGAAGTGCATGTGTGTTTATGGGGCCTGCTCCAAAGTAAAGTCTCGAGCATAGAAAATAAACAGTGTTGTTGAGTCACTGTTTATTTATCATCGCTAACCCAGAATTCATTAAATGGCACCGCCTGTCCTAAACTTTAATTCGAGCCACAAATATTCTCAATGTATTGCCATGTTGCTGAAAAGACATGTGCAGTACACATTTTTACCTCGCCTGCCTCTCTGGGCCTAAGCATTGCAGCTCAGCAGTGATTAAAAACAGGATTGAAACTAATACAAGGTCAGGTGAGTGTCTTGGATGTCCCAGCGCATGTGGATCTGGTTGAGCAGTTAGCTTTTGTTTACGCCAAGGGCTTGATATTCCTACATTAAAATGGTTTAAAAGCCTATGCAAGCTACTGACATTTATTGATTCCAATATATTTTTGGCTCCTTGGAAAATGTCCCATGTGGAAACTTTCACAGTTCAAAATGTCTCCTCAGACATCTATTCTTTGCCAGGACACAGCATTTCGTACCCCAACAGCTCCCCTTAATGTTCTCAGTGTCATATTCATGACTGGCCTCCAGGGCTGAAAGACTGAAATTCTATCCTTTGGATAGATTTCACCCTCAAGAAGCTCACTCATGTTTTAGTCCCTCAACCTCTCTCCTTGCTCAATGTCAGGCTTAATGCTTCAACTCTGCTCTATCAACACTGGTGCAGCAATTTTGAAAATAATGTGACTGTCTGTTTACTTAAAAGGAATATTTGTAAATCCCAGGAAAAAAATTTTGCCCACATACCACAGCCAACTTTTGGTAAGTGCAAATATAAAGACATGAAGAGAATACGAGCAAAAAGCATAACGGAGGCCTCCTCGGCCAGCATGGGCAATGCTACATTTCAATTTGGTTCAGTTCAACAGATACTCTGCCCCTCAGTGTTCCAAGGGTATCCTCAAAGGGGCTGGAAAGATGATGCAAGGAGTGATAACTCTGAATAGATTCAAAAGTCATTGGGAAAGGGAAACATTATCCATATACACCAGTTGACAATACCAATATGCATGGACTTGAAAGGAACACAGCTCTGAGAGGTACTGTAGTATCACATGATAGACCACTACCAAAGTCCCAGACTAGTCAACGGCAAGTCCACATGCAGGAGAGATCACAATAACCCTGCTTTGGAAAGGCTTTGAAACGGAACTGATATTGGAGCAAGAGTCCCCAGAAAATGGACTGAATTCAACTGGTCCATTGCCTGCCTACACAAAAGTATCAGTATTATCCACAGGCTAGAACCAAGTTCCAGAATCTCTGACATAACATAATATTCAGAGTCTGGGATATAATCCAAATTACTTGGAAATAAAGAACCAGAAAAATCTTAATCCACAGGGGAAAAAACAACCAACAGATTAATATGTTGAGGTACCAAAGATGTTGAAATTATCTAACAAATACTTTCAAGCTGATTTTACAGAAATGCTCCAATAAGAACAAACATCCCTTAAAGAAATGGAAAGTCACAGCGAACTAATACAAGACATAAAGAACAACCAAATGGACATTTATAACTAATTTAAGCTCTACCCTTTTAGCAAATTTCAATTACATGTGGTCAACTATCACCTTCATGTTTTACATGAGATCCTTAGATTTTGTTCATCTTATAGCTGAAAGTTTGTATGCTTTTACCAACCTCTCTCTTTTTCCTCCATCTCCAGCTCCTGACAACTACTTGTCTACTCTCCGTTTCTGAGTTTGAATTTTTCTTTTTTAAAAGATTCTACGTATAAGTGGTGCCATGATGCAGCATTTGTCTTTCTCTTTCTGAGTCCATCCATGGTATAACAAATGGCAGAATTTCCTTCTTTCTCATGACTGAATAATATCGTATATACATATACACTCTCACACACACACATATATGCCACAACTTCTTTATCCATTTATTAATTGATAGACACTTAGGTTGTATCTATACCTTGGCTAGCTGCATTAAACATGGGAGTGCAGATATTTCTTTGATATCCTGTTTTTATTTCCTTTGGAAATATACTCAGAAAAGCGATTGTTGGATCATATGTAGTTCTATTTTTAATTTTTTGAGGAACCTCCATAATGTTTACCATAGTGGCTACACTGATTTATATTTATAACAACTTCTTCAACCTGAGAAAAGGCATCTACTAAAATATCTAGAGTTAATGTCATACTTAATGGTGGAAGACTGAATGCTTTATCCCTAAGATTAGCAACAGGGCAATAACTCCCATTCAACATTGTAAAACTAGTTTTAGTTTTTATATTTAGGTCATTGATTCATTATAAGCTAATTTTTGTTTCTAGTATGAGGTAGGGAGTCCAACTTTGGCTCTAGCACCATTTATTAGAGAGAATATTTTTTCTCCATTGAATGTTTCTGACACCCTTGATGAGAATCAATTGTTCATAGATGTATGGATTTATTTCTGAACTCTTCATTATATTACATTGGCATATTTGTTTATTCTTATGGCAGTACTATACTCTTTTGATTACCATAGCTTTGTGGTAAATTTTGATATTAGAAATTTTTATTTTATTTTTCATGATCGTTTTGGTTATCTGGGATCCATTACAATTCCATATGAATATTAGCATTGACTTTTCTATTTCTGAAAAAAAGGGCAGTGAGATTTTGACAGGGATTGATTTTTTTTCTCCAATATAGTGGGAATACCATGAAAATGGAAGTGGCCTGGCCTTCTATGCCCATGTTCTGGCTGTGGCAACATAATGTAGTAGGAAAAGCTGAGCATTTGCAATTTGTAGACCCAGATTCATGTTACTGGATTAATTGCTTAATTTTCAGGGCCTTACTTTCTCCATTTATATAATGACTAGATGCCCGATGCATGGAATTCGTGCAAGGGGCTCGGCCCATCGCAGCCCTAGCAGCCTTGCGGCCCCGCCCACTGGTTGTTCCGGAAGGTTGTCCCACTGTCCGGTCTAATTAGTCTATTAGCTCTTTATATATAGGATTGTCAAAGAGGAACTCTAAGCTTCCTTTGAACTTTGTAGGTTAACATAGAATAAAGCCAATCAAAGTGTTGGAGGGAAATTTCAGATAATAAAGACTTCTAACTATTCAGGGTCTTTAACAAGAATAGCATCACCAGCAGCAACAAAAACATCTGTAGTGCCATGTATTGACTGTGTCAGATGTTGTGCTAAGTGCTCTGTGCTACTTAGCTCTTTTCATCCTTAATGTGGCTCTCAGAGGGAGGTATTTTTACCCCCACTTTACAGATGCAGGAACTGAACATCAGCATGTGTAATGTGATGCAGGCTATGGAGGTAATAGACAGGTCTTAGAGATGGAACTAAAGTCTGTTTACTTTAAATTATACTGTAATTGACTGATTCCTAGGTCCTTTCTATCATGACCATGATTAACTATTTTTTTTCACTATCCAAAAACTCTTCACTTTCCTCATCTTTGTTGCTATCACTTTTATCAAAACTCTGGAATAATCTGAAGATATATATGGATTTCGATAGTATGGACTTACACTGATTTCTCTCCTATTGGTAGGAGAGATCATTCTTGCTCTTGGGAATAGACACACTATGACTAAGCTATGACTTATCCTATGCCCTGGGTAGAGTCAAGGCAACAGCCACAAATCTTAATCTAACATGAAGTTTCATTTCCCAGGTTAGATGGTTAAAAACATTTGAAAGATTTGAAGCTCCAGGTTAGTCAGCAAGCAGTCCTATACAATAAAACTTTACCCTTTTCTTAGATTCATGTTTTCTCTTTCAATTCTGTGTATCATAGTTATACCTGGAAATGTAACATGTTTTTATAACTGTTTTATATTACTCTTCTTAAATACTGATTGCTGTTTTCCTGGTCTTTTAGGTTTTAGATTTAGGGATGGGTGTGTAGTCTTCCAGACTGAATGCTGGAGGGACTTTCTTTAATACTCATTTCTCTTTTTTCCTATGACTTCTATGACAATTAGTTTTCTCTCTCTGAACAACTATCTCTTTGATCGTTTGCCATAACATACTGTCATGTTCTCAGAGATTTTGAAAATTTTAAACTTTTTTTCAAGTAGGTTACACAGGAAGTGTGCGGAGTATCTTCCTCATTATCTGAAGTGTTTTTTCTGTTATCCTTACTTACCCCACCGGACATTGTAGAACTCTATCCTGATGGCACTTTGCTTAATTTGATCTTAGTGCCTGTGAGGTAGATTGTTACCACAATGGCTTCCCGATTCTCTGTGTCCTGCATGTGGTTCTTTCCTACCTTGACTCTGGGCTTGGCCATGTGACATGACTTGGCCAATGGGACTCTGCAAATGTGATACAAACTGAGGCTAGGAAAGTGCTTGCACATCTGGGGTTTCCCTCTTGAAATGTGCACTTTTTGAAGGAGCCTGGGTTAGTGGGTTGAACACATGCGATCCTGTGGACAGCCAGAATCCTGCCAGACATGTGAATAAGGCCATTTTCTGCCAGCCAGTCCCAGCGGAGTCACACATTATTGCAGCCATATGAGTGATTCCAGGTGAAACCAGCATAGGAGCTGCTTAGCTGAGCCCACCCAGCCCAAATTATGGACCCACAGAATTGTGATAAAAATTTTTTTGAATAGCAAATCTTAGGGTGGTTTGTTGTAGAGCAACTAATAACTGATAGATCCTATAAAAGCTCATGACACATGGCTCAGGGGTGGATACATGAGTCTCAGAAGCATTCATTCTTCTTGGACAATTGTTTCTCTTGTTATAAAAATAATTCATTCACAGAAGTCCTATCCTAAAGCAGATTTTTTGATTCTGTTTTCCAACCTAATGCATCAATGATTTATTCTTTTTGTACCATAAAAGGACTTTTTAAAACTATAGGTTATTACTGAAAAATCCATTAAAAAGCCACATTTAGAAAGGAGCAAAAAATAAAAAAGTAGACTATTGTTCTGGGCAGTCTGCACTTAACTTTCCTTTTCAGTGTTCATTTAGAAGAAAAGTGTTGGAAACGGGGTAGAACATGGGTGGACAGACACTTTACTCTGCATTACCCTTTTGTAAGGGAGCTTTATAATTTTGTGTCTTATGCATCTATTACCTTTTACCATTTTAAAAAAGTAATTACACTTAATTCACATTAAAAATGCTTAAAAAATCCTTGACAACATCCAAAGGCAAGAATTTTTAAAGAAATTCGGTGGTTACTGAAATTCTAGGTGCCATCCAAGTATCCAGAGGCAAGTTTGCTTAAGATCAATTCAATATTTATCACTCGTTTAGTAGCATGGTCTTTCAATTTCCCCTAAAGAATGGTCACCTAGGAAGAAAAGTGGGAAGACTGTCGCCATCTTGGAAAAGGTGTTCCTCTACAGCAGGGGTGGGGAACATCCAGCTCGCAGGCTGATAAGGTCCAAGAAATCATTTGGTCTGGCCTTGCCAAGGCATTAGGGGCGAGCTAATTAAATGGTTGACCAAATATAGCAGGCTAATTTTTAAGTTGATAGATTTGTATGGCCCACACATGATGCTGTAAATATCCAAATGGCCGTTGGCAGAAAAAGGATTCCCCACCCCTGCTCTAAAGAGTGGTAAAATACAAAGAAACCACAAGACAGGTTGTTTCCATGATCAGGAGAACCAGGTCTACATGAGTAGGTGAAAGGGATGTCCATGTTCAATGTGAAATATGATCCCACAGGCCCCACCATCAACCTTCCCAATAATAACCATCACTTTCCAGATTGCTCTTGTCATCCCCAGTTCCGGAAGACATTGCCGTCATTTTATGACACTTTTTCAGGGTGACAGTCAATGTAGCACGTGGTGTTTAGGTGATTTCAAATAGAGAACATAAAGTGACTTCACACAAAAGTGAAATGTCCATCTTTCAACAAATATGAGCTTAAAGATAGATATCCCAAGTTCTTAGCTTTTTTATAATGCATTTAAACTTCCATTTTTTCCTTTGCAGAAAACGAAATTGTTTCCTGTCTATTTGTATATTTCAGCCCAACCATTAGTAACCTCTCCTAAAATTAGTTTTAAAAACAGCTTAAATGGTGGTCATTTCTTTTGCATGATAAAATTCCTTTTCTACTTACATAAAAGTAATGGGAGTCCATGTTACTTATAAATAGGCAGACCACTTATTGAAAATTATTTCTTAGAAATCTCTACTTTCTGGTATGATGGTATGATATAATATGGAACCCAACACTGATAGGTATTAAGCAGTGAAAAGACACAGTCTGAAATCCTACAAAGATTACTATTTAAAACAGGAGAGGAGTGACATAACATATTATGACTAAAAAAAAGTCAGTTACCTACAAGGGAATACCTATACGACTGTCAGCTGATTTCTCAACAGAAACTATGCAGGCCAGAAGGGAGGGGCAAGAAATATTCAAAGTGATAAATAGCAAGAACCTACAACCAAGATTACTTTAACCAGCAAAGCTATCATTCAGAATTGAAGGTCAGATAAAGAGCTTCACAGATAAGAAAAAGCTAAAGGAGTTCATCACCACCAAACCAGTATTATATGAAATGCTGAAAGGTATCCTTTAAGAAGAGGAAGAAGAAGAAAAAGGTAAAGATACAAATTATGAACAACAAATACACATCTATCAACAAATGAATCTAAAAATCAAGTGAATAAATAATCTGATGAACAGAATAAACTGGTGAATATAATAGAATCAGGGGTATAGAAAGGGAATGAACTGACTATTCTCGGGGGGGAAAGGGGTGTGGGGGATGCGGGAAGAGACTGAACAAAAATCATACAACTATGGATGAGGACAGTGGGGGAGGGGGAAGGGCAGAGGGTGGGGTGGGAACCCGGTGGAGGGGAGCTATGGTGGGGGGGGGGGAGAGGAACAACTGTAATAATCTGAACAATAAAGATTTAATTTAAAAAATATTATGACTATGAATCCTGATACAAGTAGACTGACACTTAAGATCTGACCCTGCTGTTTTTGAAGAGAGCTAGAGAAGCATCCAACTAGGAAAAGCAAAAGTGCATTTTTTAGTGGTGATTCAGAGTCAATGCACAGAGTGATGAAAAAGTTGAAAAGTTGAATTTTCGAGTCTGAGCCTGTCTTTGCTTGTTACTCTATCCAATTCAAATGAGAAGCTTGAATTTTAAAGAGGATAATTTGCATGGTTGTAAAAATTCCTGGAACACATCTGAATTGTAAACCATACAAGTAGATTGTATCAAAGCAGAAGGATTCTGGGTCTCCAGAATAATAAGCAAATTCATTAGCTTTCAAAGCGAAGAGTTAAAATTTGCAGTGGCATGCAAACATTAAATTTGGCTGTTAAGGTTTCTATGTTGAATCTCAGAAAGAGACTTTTAGAAACGTTTCTACTTTGTTCCCCCCAAATATCATAAATCAACTCTTTGGTTTCTCTGCATATTTTCTTCAGTTTGTAAGGCTTGAATGTACATTTGTTTTAATTTTTAAAGTAATCAACAAATATTTCTGGGCCTTCAAAAGACCAAATGTGTTATAAGACCAATGGGAGAAAATGCTCCAACTTGTGGCTAAGTATTAGCACATAAATATTAATAAGTTCAAATCATCCCAGAATGTCAAGAACAGGAGAAATATATGGAAATATTTTTTAAATGAATTTAATTGTGCTGATCCAGGGTGAAACTCTTTAAGCTGTTAACAAAAAGCAGGCAAACACACTTTCCTCATGTGACCCACGTCATGGCACAGACTGCTCATGGGAGAATACTTTCGGGGTTGCCTTCTGGCCTCTGATAATTACTTTCTGGAAGTTGGCGTTAATACTCAGGGGCTGGACCTTGTCGATAATACATGACTCTGTCCACACAGCCAGTTGTATGATTATTGATTAGTTATATTATTTTTCAAATGAACAGCTGTCAACCTACTTTTGCCCCACCCCGTATTAAAATTTAAGTTCTAAGTACCTGAAAACTACAATGTTAAGGATCATTCCAATTTGAAGTTAGAATAGCGACATGTGGAAATGGTGATGACTCTGCCGGTTCAATGGGAAACATGTAGAGTAAGAACTATTACAAAGTTTATTCCAACTTTGTTTTACGTAATGAGCCCATCTCATTAATCTTTTCAAATGACTTCAGTACATGAGCACATGGCCATAAAACTTCTTCACTCAGCCTTTTTTTATTTTATGCTCCATGAGTTCAAAGGTTAGAACGAAAAGACACCAAAATCCAGTCAGCCTGTGTATAAGCTGCGAAATCCATGTGCTCTTCATTAACTGTATAATCCGTGGTGCACCCTTCTCACATGGAGCTCATGATGGACCTATGAAGTCATAAAGCTGTCCACTCATTAATCTGCCTCATATGTAGCAAAATAGCAGTAAATGAAAGGCACAGGTCCTGCAGGCAAGTGGCCCACCTCTGTCATTATTCTATTATTTGTGGTTGCATCAAGTACCTACTCACTGAGCGCAAATCCTGGACTTCTCAGAAAATGCAAACTGGTTGACTTGAACTTTAGTAAAATATGAAAAATACTTATAGGATACTTTCAGATGACTAACTTCCTGTAAAGAATGGCTAATTGTAAAGGACATTTATTAACACAGATTTGCAGATGTTTTGAAGCATCCTCTTAAAAAGTATAATGAAACCTAGCATTTTATGAAAAGGGAAATATTTTATGAAAAGGGAATGATTTAATCTACCAACAATTGTTATTGACATGAGTTCGCAATGTATATCTCTAAATAGAGCTAACTTTCTGTGCCAGGTGGCAAAATAACTCTTAGTTGGCACTTTAAATATTGTAGGAAATAAATTATTTCCCATAGAAAATGATGCTGTTTGGGGTTTTAATTTTATTGAACTCTACTTCTGGAGTTTAATATTGACTTTTGTTCCAACCCTCATGTGGCAGACATGCTTAGCTCCCACTACAATGATCTGGAAGCATAGCAAACTTCATTTTAATGAAAACTCCAATTTATTAACAATTTTTATAAAGACAACCCAAAGGGATAACGAGAAGAAACAGGAAGTAAGAACAGTGACCATACAAACACCTAAGCTAGCTCTGGGTGCATGCTGATTTCGATAACATGAAGACTTGGATTTTATTGCTTATACAAGGACAGAAAACAAGAACTTGGTATGTGAGGAATTGGTGTTGACATCCTATATGTAAACCAGGGACTGTGTAAGAGATACATATTCAAAGAAAATGTGAACGAGAGAGAAAAAACAGACACTTTCACAGGGAGATAATAGGATGACTAGTCTGCCTTGGTATAGATTTGGGCTGGGGGTGAAAAAGATTTCTATTAAAATCTATTGCATAGATTTGCCCTATTGTGGACTTAAGTTTAAACGTATACTGTCCACGTATGGCTGAGGAGTCCTCAAACCTTAGTCATGAATGTACAAATGTCTCCAAATACATTCCAACCTGGCTGTGTTGGGTAAAAGCAAATATGAAATTTCTCTAGTGCCGTGGTGAGCAAACTGTGGTTCGCGAGTCACATGTGGCTTTTTGGCCCCTTGAGTGTGGCTCTTCCTAAGCGTTAGGAGTACCCTAATTAAGTTAATAACAATGTACCTACCTATATAGTTTAAGTTTAAAAAATTTGGCTCTCAAAAGAAATTTCAATTGTTGTACTGTTGATATTTGGCTCTGTCAACTAATGAGTTTGCCGACCACTGCTCTAGTGGAAGAAGGTGTTCTCTGGCCAGGCTGTGAAGACTTCTCACAGGAAAGATTCACTGAAAAGGGACTTACAATCCGGATTTTCAAATGGAGGAGACAGGCACCAGCTTCCCTAGCCCCGGGCCAGTGTGAGCATTTGGGCCGTGGAGGTGCCGTGATAGCAAAGCTGGTGGCCTCCAGTCTGCACAGCTGGGTACATGCCAACGCCAGAGCCAGACACCTAGTTCCCCTTAGTGGCCTGGAGGCAGCCTTGGCAGAGGAAGAAAAAGAGGAGAAGGGGTGCCGGCGCTGGCATGAGCACTGGCTGACTTCAACACCAGCTTTTCTGGGGTGGATGGGCATCCATGTATAAGGTAGGAGACTCTGTGGACTTTTCTGATATTTACCACTCTAATGAATATTATTTCAGGAAGGGAGAAGAGCTAACAGCTGCCCATAATGAAACTAGGGCAAAGATAGAGACCATATAGCAGAATAAATTAAATTGAAACGGATTTCAGCCTGTGATCATCAGGAAAGACCCTCCTAGTCAGATCTGGATCAGAAAAGCGCTCCTGGCCCTGGCCGGGTAGCTCAGTAGGTTAGAGAGTCATTCAGAATTTCTCTATCCACAATGCAACTATTTAGAAATGAGTAACAGGAAGATGACTCTTTTTTTTTTTTAAAGCTCTATACTTGAAAGCTAAAAAGCATATTTATAAACAACTCATGACTCAAAGAAGAAATCATAATTAAAAATTTAAAATATTTAAAATTAACCATCATGAAAATACTGCACATCAAAACTTCTAGGTGCAGTTAAAAGCCACTTAAGGAAAATTTAAAGCTCTATATACTCAAAATGTAAAGGAAAAAGTTAATGAGCTAAGCTAATTCAAGAAGTTAGAAAAAAATCAGAATTCAACCAGAGAAAGTTGACCTATTCTCTTAGCAACTTTCAAATATGTAGATCACTATTATTCACTGCAGTCACCATGCTGTGCGTTACATCTCCAGGACAGACTTAGTTTATAACTGGAAGCTTTTACCTTTTGAAAATCTTCACCAGTTTGCCATTTCTCTTTTTAAAAATTCAAGTGTACAAAAATAAATAATATATTAATATGCATTTTAAATAACTCACAACATGAATCCTATTCAAACTAATCCAATGAGACAGTATGAGATGCATATAATTCACAACTAAGTACAGTACTAGTAAATGCAAGCACTGGACTCCTGGCTGTGCTGTGATTGACAGCTGATCCCTTAAACAAGCAAGTCACTTAAATTCTTTGGGCCTTACTTTCTGCATCTGTCTAAATGAAAGAGTTGAACCAGATAATCTCTAAGGTCCACTTTACAGCTATTAAATTCAAGGCGAACCACTTTACAGTATTTTCAGCAAGAAAAGCATGAATAATAATTTTCATTTTAAAGTATAATTTGGATTTTAAAGTATAATTTGAAATTGAAGCCATGAACTTATACCTGGATGTTCAGTTGTTCAATTGTTCACCCCTATGTTCATGGTCATTACTGTGTCAAGTGTCCTACCATTCCTTCTTTCCAACCATATCCACCTTCTATTCTGATCAGTTGTTACAGAAAATCATCTCTCTTCTTCTGTCACACCAATTATTCCCAACCTGGGCAAACTCACCTTCGGCTGTGTGGTAAGGGATAGTTGGATAACCTCTTACTTTTTGTAAAAGTTTTGAGCCCTCATTTAATCACTGATTAAACTTTAGGTTCTTTTAGTGCAGAAATTGGTTGTGGTTGGATTCTGGGGAGCAGGAGCCAGGAGAAAAATTACTGGAAAGACTCTGAGTACCTCTTGGAATCAAAGGAAGAGAAAGTTTTAAAGATGTCTGCATTACATTTATTGGCCTTCTCCCAAGAGCTCTCCCATTTTCAAAATTCAGCCCCAAATACTCTCAAGTCTCCTGGCCATTCTTTTCCAATTCTTTAATTCCTAGGATACAGATTCTAACTGGCCCAGTCTGGGTAAAACACAGTGCAGGGGAAAAGTAGGTTTGTACTGTGCATGTGCAGGCTGGAAAGCATCCTCAGTCAACCTCTGCTTTATATTCGGACTTCCGCTCTTCACAGTTCTGTCGCTCAGGCCTGCTCTCACAATCTCCTGCACCGTCCTTATGTTCTCACCCACATGTAAATATGGCTGCATTTCCGCCATGCCGTTTCCTACCAGCTGTTGTTCTTTCTCAGCCTTAGTGTATTCAAAGTCTTTCCTCGCCTTCAGTCACAGGTTCCCTTTTCCCATTTCAGCCTTGCCACAGGTAATTACCTTGCCACAGGTAATTCACCTACGTGGACTTCTCCCTCACCCCTTGATTTCTACCGTCCCATACGTAGATTTTCTCTGGCATCTCTGCCACTTCTCAGATTCCTGCATACATGTGGACTGAAGCCATTCACACTGCTGTCCTTCCTCTTCTTCCTCCCTCCACATGCATAAACTTTAAAGTCAAGTGCCTTTTATTTATTTTAAAAAACACACATTTTATTGATTTTTTTTTTTTTTTTTTTACAGAGAGGGAGGGAGAGGGACAGAGAGTTAGAAACATCGATGAGAGAGAAACATCGATCAGTTGCCTCCTGCACACCTCCCACTGAGGATGTGCCCACAACCAAGGTACATGCCCTTGACTGGAATCGAACCCGGGACCCTTCAGTCCGCAGGCCGACGCTCTATCCACTGAGCCAAACTGGCTAGGAAAAGTCAAGTGCCTTTTAAAATAATCGTCTCAGTCCAACGAAATGAATGAAAGAATAGATTTAACATCCTTTTACATCCAAGGTGAGAGACTGTCAGTTTTAGTGGCAGCTACGTAAAGGGACTCTAGATACTTTTATATCTCTGTGGAGTCGTGGTGGCAGTGTCCATGAAAAATTCCCTGTTGTCAGCCCCAGAGAGTGCTGTGAGGGCTATGTCTGACATTATGTTAGAACTAGAGGTCCAGTGCACAGATTCGTGCACCAGTGGGGTCCCTCTTGCAATCCGGGAGCCCTTGGGGGATGTTAGATAGCCAGTTTCAGCCTGATCCCCACAGGCCCGATCCAGACAGGAGGGAGCCCAATCCTGTGCATTGAGGTCTGTCCCCTGGTGGTCAGTGCACATCATAGCAACAGGTCAACCGGTCATTCAGTCATCTGGTTGCTTAGGCTTTTATATATATATATATATATATATAGATGCCTGACCTAGAAGAACCCTTTAAGAGTGAGTCAAACTCTCTTATGTTTCAATGAAGAAACTAAAGTCCAGATAATTTAGGGGTTCATTAGGGAATTGGACCTTGAATTGATCAAGATTAAGTTTTCTCTCCCTGGGGAAAGGGGACTTAAAAAAGAAATATAATTTAATTACACAAAAAATAAAAAAATGTACATTTCTTGCATTCTTGTGTTTATAGCTAGAGATTTTTACCTAACACACATACCAGTATACACACCCATACCCTCCCCCACTCTGCTGACACAGGCTATTTTCATCTTTAAGTAAAGATACATTAAGCACAGAGATAACATGTGGCATTTACCATAGTCTAGAGTTTGGATAAAATTGCCAGAAAATTTCTTGAGATTAGGGATTGAGTCTACATGAAAACTCTGGGTTGTCAGTACTCATTGAGCTCCTTTGAGTTCTAGAGTATGAGAAGTTCAGAAGGAGTTATTAATGAGCCAATAACAACAGCTGTGGTCAGTTAGCGGGGTAAGAATTAAACAGAAGAATTAGAGAATGATGATTACACAACGAAATAACTTCAGACTTGAATTTTGGTCACATTTATTTCAATTAAAGTTCTGTAAAATTTCCAGTTCTACATAATATGAGAAAAAAAGTCAGCCAAAATTGAAGGGAAAGAAATAACAAGAAAGAAAACATATGTTGGGTTAGGGTTTAGTATGAGATATTTTGAAATTAAAAGTGCTAAACAGTTTATTTTAGATGAATGACATTTCTTCTTTAAGACCCAAAGTAGGAACATAATTATATCAGTTTGAAATTAGATTAGTGATAAGGATTGGAAATCTCTGAGAACATCCTTAAGGGATATACATTCCCTTTCCTCTGTGTTTTAAAGGCTTCAATTGCTCACTTTTATCAGAAAGAATAATTTTCTATTTCTAGTTAAGAAATAATAAATCTATTAGTTTGATTCTGGGGCTCCAGGGTTTTCCAATGAACTAATATACTTTGGCGAAAATTTCTCTTTTGTGCAAGAACAAATTTTCTTTAGTCTTTCTTTGCGTATTTTTGGAGATGTCAAGTTCAATGTCTTAGTCAACAAGCAAATCTTTGGGAGATCCACATTAAGTTACAATGAATCATAGAATCATAGAGTTGAAAGGGCATCCAAAAGTAATGTAATCCTATCCTTTGCTTCCAGGAATGATACCAGAATCATGCTTCACACTGTTTCTAAAATCTGAAAGGAGGACAGAATAATCTAGAACATATGAGTGAAATACTATAAAGTTATTGTTGATACTGTTATGTCTCAGATAATCTTCTTAACTACATCAAGATTGATAAGTGAAAATAGGTGAGGTTGTTTGCTTTTGTTTTTGAAAATTGTAGAGGTCTATTAAGAACTAATATATTTAGCTTGGGTATTTTCTAGCCGTCATTTCACAATGTCCTGGTGTTATGATAACCAAAGGCACTGGCATCCTAAAGGAGCATGTTACCACTGCTATGGTTGATAGTCCACATTCTTATCTATATACAGCCAGATTTCTTTGAGATCATTTCTATTTGCTTTCAGGTCCTGATCCTGTACACATATGCTAATTTATACACCACGGAAAATAAGACTAACGGAAGTTTCTCCATTATTTCAGTCAATAGAGAATGTGTGTTTTTTATTTTCACTTTCCCTAAATTGACTGAAAAAGATCTGGCTAAGAAAACATACCATTTGATATAACCCCGGGAAATTGAACATTATACATGTAGATCAAAATACTTTATAGTCGCTACAGATTATAGTTTAAGGAGACATCAAATCTAAGTTAAAGAGAGTCTTGAGCTATCAATTTCTTTCCAATGGGGCGTCTCAACGCGAGTGCCACATGGATTCATGTTGAGTGATGCAGAGGTACTGGGAACAAATTTAAAAGGGATTTTCAACCAGTTACCGCCTAGGGGAAAAATGCTGGTCTTTAGATTCAAGAAAACGTCACATTTCAAATAAATCTGTCCAACAAAATGCAAATACACCTCACTCCCCCTGACTACTCAGGTGACCAAAATCAGCCTCCTGCCGTTCCCATCCCGGACAGCTCGGTTACTATCGCCAGACTGTTAACCCAAGCCATGGATTCAGAGAGATGACTGCAGCACCAAAGTCCTGGAGACTTTCGAGAAATTTCTTTTCCTTTTATACTTTAACATGTACATAACATGGAAAAAATCCCTCATCAGAATTTCCTAGGGTAACATGATTAGCAGAGAAATAATAAAACAACGGGAAAAAAGGTCAAGTTGTTTTTCTGTTGTGATGCACTTTTTGGCTGCTCCAAAGGTTCCAGAGATCTGGGATTTGTAATCTAGAAAAGCTGAACTGTCTGTGAAGGGTGTTGTTGGGCAGGTTAGGAAGCACGATGTATCTATTTGTTCTGACCATAAAGAATCCTTTGTCAGAAACTATTAGGAGGAGTCTTCTCTTAGAAACAGTTTAGCTTGTAATACAACACCTCTGAAATTGACATTAATGTACCTGTTTCAATTTAAAGGTCAAAGTGAAATTATGCATTTTCAAGAGCTTTAAAATTTCCTTTTTTAAAAAATTCTCACTGGAGGATATTTTCCCATTGATTTTTAGAGAGAGGGAAAGAGAGAGAGAAACATTGATGTGAGATAAACACATCGATTGGTTGCCTCCCACACTCACCTTGACCAGGGCCCAGGCCAGGGAGGAGCCTGCAACCGGGGTACATGCCTTTGACCTGAATCCAACCCAGGACCCTTTGGTCTGCAGGCTGACGCTCTATCCACTGAGCAAAACTGGCCAGGGCATACAATTTTTCTTTTTTTTTATTTTATTATAAAATAAAGATGAAAGGTAGTGTTTATTGAACAATTACTATGTGCCAGGCTCACATAAATATAGGTCTATCCATATAAAGGGATATTATTCCAGTCATGAAATGGGATGAAGTACTGAAATATACCATAGCATGGTTTAAGCCAGACACAAATAACCACCATGTATTGCATAATTCCATTCATATGAAATATCAAGAATAGGCAAATCCATAGAGACAGAAAGTAGATTACTGGTAGCAAAGGGCTGGGGAGAACAGGAACTAGGTATGACAATTAATGAGTATTGGGATGTTTTGAGAATGATAAAAATGTTCTAGAATTAGTGGTGATGGTAGCACAAACTTGTGAACATATTAAAAGCCACTGAATTGTACACTTAAAAAATAAAACCTTTCTACTTGGGCCTTCTTTCCCCTCCTAAATAACAGATGAGCTGGAATAAAAAAAAGGAGAGAGAGAATTAGAGAGGAATCTGCCTTCATGAATTTAATTATCCCTCATAGGTGCTTAAGATCTAAATTAATAACTTAAATACAAGGTAGAATGAGGTAATTATCATGGGGGTGAAACACCACCAAATTTTATAAAGCTCTTTTTGCCTTCTGTCTGCCAATTACAGTGTTTAATTCACTTACCAATTTTGTTCTAGGTGCCAGTATGTCTTCCTCATTGATAAGGTATTTCATGAAATTGCCACAAGTTCTTAGCTATCAATGCCGAGACACCTGTAAATGGAGTTCATTGTTCTATTGTTTCTACCTTCATGTTTGGGTGAACATTTCTGTCATAATAAATTAAAGATATTATGTGTTTGGGGTAAGCATTATTTTCCTAAATAACTTGGAGCATATTTTTCTTTCTTGAATTTTTGTGTTGGAGGGATGGTTAAAATCAGTGAAATGCACAGATCTTAAGAGTACAATTCAATGAGTTTTGATAAATGTGACCACTGCCTCACGATATAAAACAATTCTCTTACCCTAAAAATTTTCCAATCATTACCTCTCATAGGCAACCAATGTTCTGATTTCTGTCCTGACAGATCTGTTTTGCCTATTTGTGAATTTTGGATATGCAGTGTATCCTTTTTTATGAGTGGCTTCTTCAGCTCCACATAATATTTTTGAGGTTTACCCATGTTGTTCTGGGCATCAATAGTTCATTCTTTTCTTTTGTTGCAAAGGAGCATTTTATTGTATGAATAGGCCACACTTGCTTATCTGTTCTACTATTGATAGACAGTAATTTTGAAAAAAGCTATTATGTTATACTAGAGGCCCAGTGCACAAATTCATTAACGGGTGGGGTCTGGCCGGCCCAGCCCCAATCAGGGCTGATCGGGGCTGGTCCTGTCAGGAGGAGGAGATGGCAGGAGGTAGGCCAGCTGGCTTATCCTGATCGGGGCCCAATCAGGGGCAGGCCAGCTGGGGGGAGGGGCCGAGGGTGATTGGCCAGATTGGGCCAGTTTGCTGGCTGCAGTGGGCATCATAGCGACTGGTCATTTTGGCGTTCTGGTTGCTGGCTTTTTATGTATATACTAGAGGCCTGGTGCATGAAAATTCATGCACTGGAGGGGAATCCCTCAGCCTGGCCTGCCCCCTCTCACAGTCAGGGAGCCCTCAGGGGCGGGAGGTGACCTGGTGATCAGGGGAAGGTGACGCCCCCATCACACCTCTGCTGCTGCCACTGCCAGCAGTGCAAGCCTTGGCCAGCCCTGGTTACCTGAGCCTTGGGTGGCCCTGGGCGGCTGGGGGGTTGAGGGGACTGTGGGACTCTGGAGGCAGACGTGCGGGGTAGGCCCGGCCTTGCCATGTGCCTGCCACTCCAGCAGGGCTGAGGGGACTGGGTGCCACCACCTTGTGGCTGTGGGCACTGCCATCTTTGAGGGTGGGGCAATTAGCATATTCCCTCCTTATTGGCGGTGGGTGCCTCCATCTTTGTGATGGCATGAGAGTCAATTAGCATATTTCCTCTATATTAAATAGGATAGATTCTTCTACGGGTGTTTTTTTGTGGACTCATGCTTTTATTTCTCTTGATATTTATAAGAAAACTACCAATAATTTTCCAAAGTGTTATATCAATTTAAAACCTCATCAGTAGTGGATGAGTGTTCTAAGTTGCTCCATATCCTCACTAATATTTTGTTTTGTTCTTTTAGTCTTTTTAAGCCAATTTAGTGGATATAGTACTTAATTATGGTTTTACGTGGCATTTGTCTGATGACTAATGATTTTGAGTATTGTTTAATGTATTTATCAGCCACTTGAATATCTTATGTGAAGTGGCTTTTCATGTTTGCTCATTTTAACAATTAGGTTGTTTTATTGTTTTATTTGTAGGAGTTCTTTATATATCTGGATTCAAATCCTTTGTCAGATATGTGTAACGCAAATGTTTTCTTCAATGTGTAAATTTCAGTTCATATTTTTAACTATATTTTTAAAAAATATATTTTTATTGATTTCAGAGAGGAAGGGAGAGGGAGAGAGAGATAGAAACATCAATAATGAGAGAGAATCATTGGTTGGCTGCCTCTTGCATACCCACACCAGGAACCGAACCTGTACCCAGGCATGTGTCTGGGACTGGGAATTGAACTGTGATTTCCTGGTTCTTAGGTTGATGTTTTACTATATTATTTGATGAGCAAAATTTTTTTTGTTTTATTGTCTTCTGGAAGCTTTAGAGTTTTAGTTTTTCATTTAGGCTTAGGCTATTTCAAGTTAATTCCGTGTATGGTGTGAGGGAGGCTCTAAGGTTTAGCTTAGAGAAAAAAAAGTCTTTTCTTTCACATTGAGATCTTTTGTAAAAAATTCATTGACCACATATAGGTGGGTCTATTTCTATAATGCATTCTGTTTCATTGATCTATTTACCTGTATTTATGATTCCTAACACCTTGTCTTGATCAGTATACTTTTATAGTAACTCTGGAACTCAAACTTGAATCACCTTTGTTCTTTTCATGATTATTTTGCTATTCTCGTATGTGCTTAAATATAATTCTAATTGTCCACTTATATAAAAAACCTGTTGGTATTGTGACAGGAGTTACGTTGAATCTATAGAACAATTTGGGAAGAACTTTGTGTGTGTGTGTGTGTGTGTGTGTGTGTGTGTGTGTGTGTGTGTGTGTGTTTAACTCTACTGGCTCTTCAAATTCACGAACATGGTTTATACATCCATTTATTAAGTCTTTTTAGATTTTTCTCAACAATATTCTGTAGTTTTTAGTGCAGAGGATTTACATGTCTTTTGTTAAATTTATTCCCAATATTTTATCTTTTTTCATGTTAATATAAATGGCATTGTTCACAAATTTTATTTTTCAACTTTTTGCTGTTACTTTTATATTGACTTCGTATCCTGCTACTTTGCTAAACTTATTTATTTGACCCAGTCACTGTTCTGTGGATTCCTTTGACTTTTTTATGTACAGGGTGTTGCCATCTATGACTAAAGCCTTCTTTTTTTTTGTCCTTTCCAATTAGTATGAACTTTTTTAAAATTAAAACTTCAAGTACAATGTTGCATGAAAGTGGTAAGAGTGAAAATCTTAGCCTAGTTGTCAATTTCAGGTCAAAGCATTCAATATCTTACCTATAAGTATGATATCAGCTAGTTTTTTGAGATAACTCATATTGAAAAAATTTCCTTAAGTTCCTGGTTTCCTCAGAGTTTATTTTAATTAAAATCATGAATAGCTTAAATGTTTTGTCTGCATCTATTAAATTATATGATTTTTGCTTCATTCTGTTAATATGATTAATTACAATTTCAGAACTTTCTACTTTTTAAATTTAGATATGAAAAATTATATATTTCCTTTTAAAATGCTGCTTTAACTGCATAAAAAAAGATACATTGTATTTTATCATTCAGGAAAATATTTGAAATATTTTCCTTGATTTTTTTCTTTGATTCAGTGGTTATTCACATGTGTGTTATATAATTTACAAGTACTAGTTTTAAAAGTATATTTTATTGTTGCCGGAACCGGTTTGGCTCAGTGGATAGAGCGTCGGCCTGTGGACTGAAAGGTCCCAGGTTCGATTCCGGTCAAGGGCATGTACCTGGGTTGCGGACACATCCCTGGTAGGGGATGTGCAGGAGGCAGCTGATCGATGTTTCTCGCTCATCGATGTTTCTAACTGTCTATCTCTCTCCCTTCCTCTCTGTGAAAAATCAATAAAATATATTAAAAAGAATATATTTTATTGCTATAGATTTCTAATTTAATTTCATTGATGTTGGAGAATATGCTGTATAATATTTCAATCTTTTGACATTAATTAATACTTATTATATTTTCCAAGATATTGATTATCTTTGTGAATACATAATAAGTGCTCCAAAAGAATGTATGTTGTTTGTTTTTATAGTTTTAATGTTCTATATATGTTAATTAGATCAAGGTCATTTATAGTATGGATAAAATATTTTATATTTCTTATTATTTTCTAAATGTTATATTAATTACTGAGGAAGAGGTCTTAAATATCAAATGTGATTGTAAATTTTTCTGTTCCTTTGGTCTTTTAATTTTGTACATTTGAATAACTATTCCACATGACTTAGGCAGATTTCATATTTACTTTTCCATAGCAAGCCAACTTATAGTCAAGAGATGTTTTAATTCTAAGTTTGCCATTTTCTCCTCTCCTCATATATTACATTGGGACAAGTCATTTCCACTCTTCTGTCCTCAGCCCCCATCTTAAAATGAAAATATTATAATAGGAGAATGGAATCTGGTGGGTTTTTTTTTTATGTTGAAGAAGTCCCATGTCTAGCCACAGTTTTTATCTCCACAACCCTACCAACATGCTAGTTGAGAAATTAAATAAAAAAGATACTGGTTATTCTTTTGTTGACAGTCTTTGTTTTCTCATTATCTACTCATCTGAAGAAAACACAAGCTTACAAAAGTATTCTAAAGACCTAAGGGAAAATTCCTTCTACAGCCAAACCTGGGAAATCAAGATAGTTATTAAGTACAGTATGTGAGTAAGAATTACTGGAGCTGATCAGTTAATTCTGTTTTTGTCCTGTTATTTAACAAATATTTACTCGGTATTTGGCCCTGCGGTTAAACTTTTTATAAGAGTTGGACCAGGGAAAAGGTTTGCCAAAATATCGACTACAGAAATGAATCTAAACACTTTCCAAATGTGATTACCTGGGAGGAGTTCAGAGTAGTGAGAAAGGAAGGAAGATTGAGGGTGGGTGCCTCAGAAATGGGAGTATACTTTGTGGATCAGAAGTGTGCATAACTTGGGTTTGGCTTCCATTGGCTGTCGGCGAGAGGGGCCAGGTTGAGGAGAAGGAGCCAAAATGGAGGAGTTAAAGCCAGAAGCAAGCTAATTTTAGATCTGAGGCCTTAGAGACAGAAAAGATTCACAGGATAAAATTACCAGGCCTGTTTTCCTGCCAGCTCAGGAGACATTTGAACAGCGAGAAGATTAGATATGAAACTGACCGCAACAAAAGGCCAGTGTTCAGCCATTACTCTGGGTCCTAACATAATGATGTGAATAAAATTTAGTTTAAATAGATACTATTTAGATCAAACAAAACACGTCTTCCTCTTTCAAAGAAGCTGGGATAGAACTTATTTTGACTTTGGCGATCATGAGGAAAGTGTTCTGGAAATGTCTCCACATTCTCGATAGTGTGGTTGCCATGCTTTGCTCTGAATGTTCCTTGTCTACAGGAATGGGGCTGTGAATGGCCACTCACAGCTGTGAGAGTGTTTGTGCCACAATATCCCAGAGGCGTGCTTCCAACATGCCAGACCGTCAACTGATACAAGTCCTCATAGCACGAGGGGAATGAAAACTAAGGACAAGATGAATTTTTCATAGAGCTAATTTTATAAAAAAAAAATTTGAGATTAAGATTTTCCTATATTTTCGTTATTAGAATATACTATTTGAAACAGATAGTATTGGTGTACATATTTTTTAATTTTTATTACTTATTTATTTATTTTTGGTACATGTATTTTTAATCACCTTTCTTGGCAGAATGAAAATTGATAAAAACTTAGATAAATTTGTCCATTAAAAAATGAATCCATGGCATTCAAATTCAAGGTACAACTTCATCAGAATAGCCCAAGGGCATTTAAAAAATGAAAGAGAAATGTACACCATTAAAACTAAACCTCTATTGATGGTAAGACAATCTATTCTTTTCAATCCAGCTAAGATAGAAAACATAACTATCCATCCCATCAGTAGTACAATGCACCCTCATATGAGGATTGTTAATATGTGAAGAGATGTGACCCTGAGAATATTGTATATGACACACCCAAAGAATATTCATTCATTTAACACATAGTTAATGATTATAAGGATTCTTTCTGGGTATTTTATTGTTGACACCTGATTCCAGGCTTTGAATAGTTTCTGAGTAATATGTGAAATTATATCCCATATTCTTCATTCTTTCCCCAGTACAGCATTTCTCAAAAATTTTAAGTGTTTCAAGTGATCATTTTTAGACATTTCTCATCTGATAACTACATTTGGCTGTGCAGGCCATTCTACAGCCTCCAACAGTCATAGCTCGGTGGATGATCAACCAGCTGAATAACCACCATCACACAGGTGATGCGCTTTCCATTGGGGTGGGGGCCTGTGTGCTGCTAGATGCATTCAGCTCAGAAGAGTAACAGGGAAAAGGTTTGCCAAAATATCAACCACAGAAATGAATCTAAACACTTTCCAAATGTGATTACCTGGGAGGAGTTCAGAGTAGTGAGAAAGGAAGGAAGGTTGGGGGTGGGAATCATAACCAAGCAAGGTTTCGGCTCACCCTAAATATCTCCCCAAGTATTTCTCAAAGAGAGTTGCTGAAATTACGTTGTCACATTCTTTAGAAAACAGGCAATCCTTTCCCAAGATCAACTCCTCTTTCATTAGTATTTCTGTAGTGACTTGAGAATTCCACCCCAGAGACAGACATTTTATGGGTCTTGTATTGATGCTGTATAAATTCCCTAGTTAGCACACTTGCAATTTTTGGCATTACGAAAATACAAAGGCACTAACTTTAAGTGCATGATAATTCTGTCCCTGGGAAAGAGTAGATGCACAATTTTGGATTTTTAAAAATAATTTAAAAATAGTTTAATTACAGTTGACATAAAATATTATATTCAATTTTTGATTTTTTTTTTTTTGTAAAGCAGATTCCCTTGTACCTGAAAAACCCCTAGTCTAGTAAATTCTGTTTTAGTGGTTTCATTAAATTAGAAATATGTCTCTATCAGAAACACAGAATAACTTTTTATCAATTTTTATATTTTGTGACTGCTTAATTTCCATTGTACCTGTACAGAGAGGCAGTAGGGTTTGGGGTAAATGAGATAAAGATCTGAATTGAGAAAACTGGATCGTGAGCCCCACTGGAAATACTGCTTTGGTCCCTTCACGTCTCAATGTCTTCTTAGGATGGTACTGACACTTCAGTGGAGATGGTAAAAAAACACTTACGATGCTCTGTGGAAATGCCAGTAGAGAAAATATTGGAAACATAGCCTTAACTATTTCTTGAAGACAGTTGTAATGAATAGTATATTTGCTCTCAATTGTGTATCTTGACCCTGAAAAACAACTGATAGGAAAACCACAGGACGATTATAAAATAATCATGATACTGAAATAGCAGTCTTGTTGGTGCCACAGGTTCAAGGGTAGGAAAGAATTTTAATATGCTGAGCATGGGAGTTTGACCTACCATTCTGCTCTGTGATGAAGTTGAAAATATGTAACTTGGGATAAGAAAATGGTCTGTAAGGAGAGGGAAAGGAAATTTGTGGCTTTTTTTTCTATTTGAAAATAATTATGGTTTCCTTTAGCCAACTCCAGGAGATTTAATAACTTTTTGTATTGGAGAAGGGTGGCCCATGCCATATGGCTACCTCCCCCGCCCCCTACTGTTGTGTTCAAACTACAAATAGCACCATTTGGGAGCCTGGGACAGTTTGTTCATTGTAAACCTACGCCGTAATTTTTCTTTATGTCTTAAAATTATATTCAAGACCCCTTCCTGGCTCTTGAATTGCCCATTAAAAAATCAACTGGCAAGTCTTGGAGAGAATAATTTATAAGTGAGTGACAGAAAACTGTGCCCTTCCCGCAGACCATTTCAAAATAACCTTTGATGAGTCCACAATCCATTTTAATTACCGGCGCAACTATCCCATTTCTAATATGTGAGCAATAAATGACCTTGTAACTCTATGTAATTGCTTGGAATATTGCTGCTTAGATAAAGAATGCTTTATAAGGGACACCTATTCAACCACAAAATTAAGGCCTGAGTATTTTGAATTTTGAACTAAAATTCAGCCATGCAACCTTGCAGAATCCCAGTTTTCCTTTAAAATTTTCTTTCTCTGTTTGTATAGAGCAAAGGAAAAACATGATTTCAGAATGTTGTCATATTATTTCAAGCAATTTATCACATTATATAATTCGTTCAGGCAGAATAAACATTGATTTCAACAGATGTAATAATTAAGGAAGTAGTTATAATATTCTGCTTGATAGAAATAGGAAAATATATAAATAAATGTTAAACATCTGTGTGGTTTTTTTTTTAAAGGAAGAACAGCTAAAGAATTTTATAGAGATTTCAATTTTGTTCCTTTTCCAAAGTATACTCAGGGGAAATTTATGACTACTTGGCAATTGATAAAAATGTTTAGAGAATGACCACAATTACTCAGATTCACTTTGATTCAGTTACAAGGAACTAGAACTCGATCAGAAACAAATATCTTAAGCTATCAGTCTCTGACTATTTATTTTTTCAAACATGTAATTATGATCACCACCAGATTATCTATAAAATCCTTTGTAGTCCTTAGAAGTAGGATACTACTTATTTAAATTATGATAATTCCTTCTTCAAATGATAACATTCAGTGTTTTTTTAAAAATAATTCATTGATTTTTAGAGAGAGGAAGGGGGAGAGAGAGAGAGAGAGAGAGAGAGAGAGAGAGAGAGAGAGAGAGAGAGAGAAACATCTATGTGAGAGCACAACATCGATCGGCTGCCTCCTGCCTGCTCCCTACCAGGGATCAGGCCCACAACCCAGGCATATGCCCTTGACTGGGAATTGAACCAGCAACCTTCTGGTGCATGGGATGTTAATTTTTAAAGAGTTCACTGTCCCTAAATGACCAGGTATCATTACCCCCAAAACACAGTGTTGGGGATATTCCCACAGTTTTAGACAGATATGATAAACACAATACCTTGTGTGCTTCTATTTTTCTTAACTCTATTAACTCACTGCAAACTGTGTACTGAGATGGTGAATTCAAGTGAATAACTGAACTTTAGCAATTTAATCACAGTGAAGATGAAGCCACTTCATAATATTGAAATATTTGTTTTCTTAGGCTAAGACTAAGTGATAACGATGAAATCATTCCAAGGCCACAGCACTCAATCGAATTTTGTGAGTCCATGATGAATGATACATGCAAAGTGAGAACAGTGTTTATCAGGGTTGGCTCCATGACACAGTTACATGGATACACTTTATCGTTATGGTAGAATGGGTGTCCTGGCTTGATCTGACCATACTGGGACAGACAGAGTCTACGTGAAGAACAACATCAAGGTCTGTCCACTATTCAGGGAACTGTTTTATAAGTGAGTGAAAAGGAGAAGACAGTTTGAAGAATCGAGTGCAGTTTATTTTGAGTTTAATGAGTTATTGGGACATTTCAACGACCAGTTCTCAAGTTGTGGGGCACCATTTGCACTGAGGTGATACACTGGGTTGAGTGGTGTCTTCACACACCACTCATCTCATGTCCACCTGGAACCTATAAATATGATTTTATTTGGAAATATGGTTTTTACAGATGTAATCAAGTACAGATGAGGTCTTAGTGGATTGGTTCTCAACCTTCTGGCCCTTTAAATACAGTTCCTCATGTTGTGACCTAACCATAAAATTATTTTTGTTGCTACTTCATAACTGCAATGTTGCTACTGTTATGAATCATAATGTAAATATCTGATATGCAGGATGGTCTTAGGTGACCCCTGTGAAAGGGTCATTTGACTGCCAAAGGGGTCTCGACCCACAGGTTGAGAACCGCTGGGTTAGGGTGATCCTAAATCCAATATCACTGGTGTCCTTATAAGCAGAGGGAAATTAACACACACACACACACACACACACACAAGAATGTCATGTAAAAACAGACAGAAATTGGAGTGATGCATCTACAAGCCAAGGACACCAAGATTTACCGAGAATGCTCAGAATCTAGGAGAGAGGCATTGAGCAAATTCTTTAGATGCCTTGGGGACACCTTGATTTCAGACTTCTGGCCTTCAGGACTGTGAGAGAATAAATTTTGGTTGTTTAAAGCCCCTCTGTTGTGGCAATTTGTTCTGGCAGCCCTAGGACACTATTCTGAGTGATAATTTGTTCTGATAGTGAATCAGTTCACTAATGAGTAGTAATGTCAAGGTAAGAACCTTGGACGATATGCCAACACTTAGGGGCTGGAGATCCAAAAGAGGTAGGAGAAAAAAATCAGGGACGTCAGGAACTAACTCAAACAAGATCTACTTTTCAAGAAAAAGGGAGTGTCAACTGTGTCAAATGTCACAGAAATTATAGAGGATGAGAACTGGAACAATGGGGCTGGCAAGAAGTAGATTATTAGACATTTTCAAGAACACATTTCTAAAAGAGCAGCATCTCTCAATCTTGAATATGCATAAGAATCACATTCAGATCTTGTTAAAAGTGCAAGTCCCAGAGCTACCTTTGCAGGTGCCGAGTCTGTAGATGCGGAACTGGGTCTCAGGTGATTCTGAGGCAGGAACTTCTTGGATTTTAATTAGTGAAATGCTGCTAGAATAGTGAGGTCAGGGCCTACATCTAGGGTTGTGCAACCTGAAACTAATATGTTTTGGGGATTTTTTCTAAAAAAAGAATACAAAATTTTAATATAAAATTAAGAATGAAGGGGATATTTACTTAGCATGAGTAAAGAAATAATAAAAAAATTAAAAATATTGTAGTTATTTCAAACGATAAAGACAGTTTGAATCTTCTACCAATTTTCTTTCTTTCCCTTTATGTGTCTGGCCCCCACTGGCATACTTCTTCAGAATATATTGATTTTAATAGTATCAATAATTCTGAAAAATGTACAAAATTAATCTGAATTAAGGCATGCTCAAGAGCTAATCAAATGCATTTAAACTTGTATGAAATTGTACTGACATTGTACTAAGCCACACGGCTGTGAATAAATTACTCTTATGCTGCCATTGAATGACTTCCTAATGAGCATATGATTTGATTTGAAAATATGGTTTTTTGCAGAGGTAATAAAGTGCAGATGAGGTCTTAATGGATTAGTGATCCCAAATCCAATATCACTGATGTCCTTATAAGAAAAGGGAAATTAAGACAGACAACACACACACACACACACACACACACACACACACACATGCACACACACACACACACTTGGACAGGAGAATGCCATGTAAAAACAGAGGCAGAAGTTAGAGTGATGCATCTACAAACCAAGGACTTTTTTCATTGAGACATTTGTTTCTTCACTCCATTTCTCTGTGTTGGTGGAAATTCTGTGTGTAGCTTTGAGTGAAACATCTAGTCTTTTACAAGAACAAGATGTATCAGGTGTGCTAAGATGCCATCTAATAATTTCAGATGCATAAAGAGTGTTAATTCAAACACAGACATATTAGCCCTGTCATGTAGAACCTTCAATTCATTTCATTCATAATGACCCATTAAAAAGGAAAAATGTATAGTGTGTTTATAATTGTATGTCTCATGCTGATTAAATACTTTTTGATAAGAGAGAACATTCATTTTGACTACCTACGTGTGAGATTTGGATCTTCCATTTGTAACTTTCCACAGACTGGTTTCTGGCTCTGTACCTTTCAAATCTTGTTTCGCCTCCATTTCAACATATTTCTGGTGCCAGTGGCATAATAAGATACAACCTCTGGCCTGCAACCTCATGTCACATTGCAAATTTTACCAAAATATATGTCTATATGAACACTCTACTAGGGCCACTCCCAAGGCCTTAGATAATAAGCCCGTTGAAGAGAGAGGTCCGTAAGTATCAGTTTCACTAGCTTCAGGGTAGATCTGACACTGAATAACAGGGGCAGAAGTTGGCCTGCAGGGAGTAAGAGGGTGTCTGGGAGCTAAGCTGGGAGTGCCTCTAGAAGACTGAGGGTTCAGAGGCATTTAGCTGGGAAGAAAGAGGAGATGGAGCAGTGGTTGGAAATGGGGGCAGGAGCACATGGAAAGGTTCTATTTGTGGAGCTGTGGATTACATTTTTAAGTCTGAGTCATGGATATGCAGAGAAGGGGGAGGGAGAAAGAGAGGGTGAGAGAAAGGAAGAGGAGGAAGAGGGAGAGGAGGTGGAGAAGGAAGGAAGGAAGGAAGGAAGGAAGGAAGGAAGGAAGGAAGGAAGGAAGGAAGGAAGGTAGGTAGGGGGAGAAGAATTAGGGTAGCACTTTTGAAATGTACAGTCACAGACCCTAGTTCTTCTGCTTCCTTTGAGTTGGTCTAAATGCCCAGAGGTTTTTGGTGCTGTCCTTGTATGGGGGCGTGTACTTTCCATCCCGCTGGCCTTCCCCAAAGGAGATCTCCTGCATGCACTTGGATGTCAGTTATTATTCCCTCTGCAACTAAGCTGTTGCCAGAGCTTTGTCCCATTTTGGCCTCTGGATGTCAGACCCTTCCCTTCTTCATCCTTCTACTGCCAACCAGTCTTTTCCTGTCCCACCTCCCTCCTGGAGAAACCTCTCAGACTGCAAGGAAAGCTTAGAGGCACCATACCCAGATGAATAAAAAATGCGGTACATAAGAAACGTAAGGCAGATGATTGCAATGAAAATGTTTCCCCCTGAAAGCAGAACATTAGTGCTCTGCTCCTCTAAAATCTATTAAACAAACATACACATTTACTTAACAGCCCTGATATTTGCCCTTGTAAGTGTTCAATATCAATTCTTAATCACAATGAATCTTGAAATACTGCGTTCCAAATAAGTTTTCTTTGGATATTCAACGGCTAGGACTTTTAAGATATTCTGGAACCTGATGTTGTAAAGTAACAACACAATCAACAGTGCCGCCACATTTGGCTGTGCTCTTATGCTGCCAAAAAAATTCAGAAGAAAAGTGAAAAATTCACTCATTCATCTGGAAGTTTCTAAGTATCCAGATGTTTGGCACCATGCAGACTGTTAGGTGACTAATTGATTGGGTTGTTCATACTCCACATGTTTGGCATTGTATAAATAGATCCTGGAAATGTTTTCAGATAGGGAAGTACAATATGTTTTATGTGCTCACTTGGGACCCCGAGGCTAATGGTGTCAAATGGATTTTTCCTGCTTGACCCCCATGAACACAGTTCAGTTTCACTCATGTTTCCTAGTCCCACAAAAATGCAGGTGCAGATATTTTATTGCTTTAAAAATCTCATAGAGTACCAAAAGATTTGAATAAGAAAAGAATTGTGTTCCAGCAGAAAGCATTTCATCCCAAGGAATAAAATTTTCCTCTCTTTATTCCAGCAAATGAACAATAAAAAAATACATGAAATCATAGTATCACCAAGTCTCAGAGTAAACATCAAAACTTGACTGTTTTCTTTCTTTTAAGGCAGAACTAGGGGGATGAGATTTTTAACAAAGGACTTTCAGTTAAGCTGCATCCAAACACACTTTCTTATTGTAATACATCAAGATTTAGAAGAGCTAGGAAGATGGCTAGGTAATTTTCACCACATATAGTGGCGCCTTGAATTCTATTTGCTTAGAGTTAATCTTTGGTCCAGTATTTCCCAGATGGGCTGTGCTGTTCATTTTAAATTGATTGTGTGTTCTATACGAAGCTATAATAAAAAACTGGGAAAACAGAACCATTTAGGGTACAGAGAGCAACAACAGATGAGATATTCACAGTAATTTAAGAGAAGTGGGCCTGTAAGCTTTTCCTTCAATATGTCTAAGGACTTAATTCAACAAATATTGACTGAGTTGTTCCCATTTAAAGAGCACCTGCCTTTGGACCATGGGACCCTTAGAGTTGAACAGGATAGAAGTCTAACATTTCAGTTGGTCCAGGTTAGAGAATACTGGAATGAAGCAAAAAAATTGATAAAAATACTTCTTCTATAGGGAAGAAATGGTTTTTGCCAAGTAGAAATTAATTATTAATATTTTGAGACTCAGAGACTTAAAATAGTAACATTCTTAGGGGAAAGAAATAGAAATTAGGGATCATTTAAGGAAATTTAATTCTTCCTGCTTCTATTTGACACAGAAACCATTAAGGAAAAAATAGAGCAAAACAAAAGTAGGGAATGAAGATGGTAGGATTTCTTTTAGATTTGAATGATTTCAAAGCACATGCCAATATTAAAATAAACCGCCAAGGGGGGTCAATGGGAAAAAAGGAGACCTATGTAATACTTGAAACAATCAAGATAAAATTTAAAAAAGAAGCCTTCAGGAATTCTAGTAAATTAGCTAGCATTCGAGTAACAATAGTACTAATAGTATAAGTGAAGATCAATATAAATGACAGACCTGATGGGTTTATTCATCCAGAAGAGATTAAATTATCAAAAGATCAAGTGCATAAATATTGCTGTGTTAGGATAAACGGAGGAAAAGAACCACACAATAACACGTGACAGCTTAACTTTCGGATGGATAAACTAGTAATCATAAGATGTACGTAATTTAGGCAATAAATTGTGACAAATGAGTAACAGCATTGCTTAGATTGTTTGTCAAGCATTTTGGGCTGAAACAAATTAATGTAGTACAGGAGCATGACTAAGAGTATCTTCAAAGACAACTGCTACACATCCTGAGATGCATCCCCAGCCACCCAAGTATCCTTGAAGCAAAAAAATATCTTGTGTTAAGGCATAGTTGTCATAAATCAGTGAGAGACCCGCACCCCAACTCTCCAATTTAATAGAAATAAGCGTAAGAAGAATGTGGTTCTGAAAAAGGGACTACACACATGTGGAAACAGGAACATCAACATTAAAATAGTCACTGTCACAATGACAAGAAACCACTTCAGTAACTGTAACAGTAAAGCCTTCCTGTGCGTTGTTGTTCGTACACACAGAAGCGGGTGTGCACAGGCATAAATCAACACAAAAGGCCAATGTGACAGCTTGACTTAGTCAGTAGAGACCGACTATTGAAAGATCGAATGCAAAGAGAATAAAAATCTATAAATATCTATGTGTCCTGCGACAGTGAGAGAAACACCGTAGAGCTTAACAAAGACAGTCTCAAGAGAGAATAAATTATAGTGGTACGTGAGTTGGATTTTTAAAGACAAATAAATTTCAAGGGAGGAAGAAGATATAGATGTATTACAAAGACTCAGATACTTTGATCAACAACACTTTTGATCAAAACAATAAATCCTTCTTTTATTTTAATTAATTTATTCTGTTGTTTTATTTTTCCTCTTCTGTGTGTTTTTTTTTTTTTAAATTTAGTTTGGATTATTTGCTATTCTTCTAAATTTGTGAGGTGGATTATTAATTTATTTCTATTGATATAAAATTTAATGCCAAACATCTCCTTTAAACAGTGCATTAGCTGCATTTTATAGACTTAATTTGTAGTATTCTCATTATTAATTGCTTTCTAGAAATTTGGATTATGAGTTTTTAAGTTTCCATGTGTAAAAGTCTTTTATTATTTTATTTTGTATCTACCTTTATGGCATTTGAAGAGAAGGTATATTCTCTGTCTTTAAGTATTCAATAAGTATTAATCAAGTCTATTTTATAATTATGATTTTTAGATATTTTATATTCTTATCTTCCTCTCCCCCCACACACTTAGCTTTCATGAGCAGAGCGGGGGAAATTAAAATCTTCTATTTTTAAGTGTTTCTATTTATCTTTGTATCCTTTACAATTTCTCCTTTATGAATGTTCCCTCTCTGTTAATTGATATTCTTATCTGCAATTTTTAAAGCATTAAATGAAATCTTTATCTGTTGTCTTTTGTTGCATAGCAAACTACCTAAAAGCCAGGGGCTTCAGACAACTATTATGGACTTCATTCTGCATTCTGTAGGCCAGCTGGTCAGTGACTCATGCCTGGGCCAGTTCAGCTGCCCCTGCGAGGCCTCTCCTTCAGCTGCAGCATCTGGGATGACTGGCTGTCAGTCAGGGTGACTGGGCAGTGTGTCCGTGTGCAGCAGGTGAGCCTGGGTTCTTTACGTGGTGGGCATGGGTGCTAAGAGCAATATGGCAGAGGCTGCTCAGCCTCTTGAGACCTAGGCTTGAACTTGGGACTTTTGCTGCTCACTACTGGTCAGAGCCATTATCTAGTTTATTCCAGAGTCACAGGATTATCCCAGTGTGGAAAGACAGACACTGTCTCTCTTTATTTTTTAAATGAGAGTTTTGCCCTCTTTACTTATTTATTTTTAAAAATAGTTTATTGATTTTTTTTTTTAGAGAAAAAAGAAGGGAGAGGGAGAGAGAGAGGGAAACATCAATGAGAGGGTGAGATATTGGTTGGCTGCCTCCTGTATGTCCCCTGTTGGGGATTGAGCCCACAACCCACAGGACTATGCCCGTCCAACTGAGCCACACCGGCCAGGGCAGACCCTGTCGCTTGATGGGAGGAACTGCAACGTATGGTGGCATTTTTGCAGGAAACACATGAACTCTGCTGTCGAGCCTGAATTGGAGACTGGAGATTGTTTCCAGGAAGACTCGGCAAGTGTTCAGGAAAAGGATGCTAAAGGCTTGAACTAGAATAGTAGCAGCGTGGGCAGTTGGAAGTGAGGGAGTGTGAAGAACTGACAACTCTTTAATCTGTGACTGATTGCTTGTGTGAATGGCACTGTTGGTCACGAGAGGGAGTGTGTTCATAGCTCCTCTCCCCCACTCTCTCCTTCTGTTCTGATGGAACAGAGTATGTCTATGGATTGGTTAAATTTGAAATCACTTAATTGAGTTACATTTCTATAGTCTGATGCTTAGTGAAACCAAAACACTGGGGATTGCACTGTCTTTGTCTATCTCTTGCTGAGGCCTGTGGTCATCCTTCCATTGGATGAGTATATTTGGCATCATGGTGGAAGTTGGTGGGACAGAACTTTCACCCAACATTTGCTTAAAGCCTTCCAGGTAAGGAGATTCATCCTGAATCCAATATAGCTCCCTGGGAATATAGGAGTGAGCACCCTGATTTCAATAAAAGATTCTTTTGTCTGTCTTTGTCCTGGGATGAGACTAGCAGTTGATGTTCATTGAACCCTCTTTATGTGTCTGGAAACATTTTAAATGCTTTTTGCATTTTAAATAATTTAAGCCACATTATAATCCATTTAGGGAGCTGATAGCTCATCATGATTGTTTTCACTGAACAGTTGAACAAATGGAGACAACAGAGTTTGCCAAGTTGGTGAGCTCCACAGTCAGAACGGGCTTGGATTTTAGCTCTGCCTTTCTCTTGGGGACACCCAGTGGGTTGGGAGTCTAGCAGAAACAGGGCAGAATTAGAAGGAATGGTGCCTGTTCTCAGAACACCTCAGGCAAGGGAGGGACTGAGCCAAGTAAGCCCCCTGGTGGTACTACAAACAGCTCCAGTGCTGGCATCCGAAACGTGTTACTGCTGGTATAGAAACCCCGATGTAGCATTTCTGATATTCTAGTTCTAAATTTGCTCTTTGACTGTGCCAGCCTTACCTGTCGAAGTTCACACCTTATTATAGATATTTTTTTCTTTTAAGTAAAAATAAAATTATGATTATTCAACTTCTTTGGTTTAGGGCTCTAAATTGTTATCTTATCTCTAATTGTTTGGGTGTTGCTGCTCTCTAAAGAAACACTCATTTTGGGCAACAACTCCTTCCTTTCTGATAAGTTGGTCACCCCCGTGGCTTGGTTTTGGTCTGACTCGATTTAGGCCACAGTTCAAATTTGCTCATTACTCTGGAGGCAAAAACTAAGAATTGGCTCCTCCGTGTCCTATTAAATAAGCCTTTCTCCTTTTGAATAATTTTCCTATCAATAATGCAAAACACGAGTGCGCAATAAGGAGAAGAGGGAAGAGCAAGCCGGAGAACAGCTGGGAAAATCCCCAACCTTTTGTTTGTTATGTTTGGTGATGGAAACTGATGACCTAATGTGCCATCATTTGATTCAGACTGGAAACAGCAATCAAACAATGGGGATTTGACTACAGGAGACTGTGGTTCATCAGGGGAGTCTAGGAAAGGACTTTGGTGTCAGGGAGGTTAGATTTTGTGTATCAGGAGACGGGAGGAGAGTAAAGACGCAGGATGAGGACAAAGGTGGAGGACTTTATGAGATTTCCCAAGGGTTTCTCAAACTTAACTGAGGTTTGGTGGGAATAATCTTTCTTCCGGAATCAAGTTATATGATATTGACACTACTGTCTTTTTAAAAAATATATATATTTTATTGATTTTTTACAAAGAGGAGAGGAGAGGGGTAGAGAGTTAGAAACATTGATGAGAGAGAAATATCAATCAGCTGCCTCCTGCACACTCCCTACTGAGGATGTGCCCGCAACCAGGGTACATGCCCTTGACCGGAATCGAACCTGGGACCCTCCAGTCTGCAGGCCGACGCTCTATCCACTGAGCCAAACCGGTTAGGGCAACACTACTGTCTTTGTTACGTTTTATGTAGTTCTCAGCAGCTGCATCATACCTGTGGGTCCAGGATCCCTTCAGGTAAACGTGGCAGGCCCACCAGACAAGGAAGGGTTCCTTGATGTTTGGCCTCCACAAATGAGTGTGTTAGCACATGATCCGTACACAGCACTCCAGTAGGCTTTCCAGGGGCCTGCTGCTCGCCTCCCGTTTCCTCTTCTGTGCCCGAGGAGTCGCTGGGGATTTGTCTCATTCACTGAGTTGTCACACTGTATTCCAGACTCTGTCTGTGGATGGGCAGGGGATCAACTACATGTGTGGGAAAATGTATGTGTTGTGGTTCAAAAATGGAAAAAAAAAGTCATTTAGTAGGTATACGTTCAAAAACACAACCTGGACCGTTTGTTTCTTCCAGGGTCATTTTTGTTTTTTCTCTTAGAAGCTGCTCATGTGGAAGGGCTGTGTCAATGTTTCTTTCTCAACAACACAGGATGTGATGGCCTCCCTCTCCCCATTCTAAACACGAAAGAAGCCCTGATAGGATAGAGGGAAATCCTTGGTGGGGGGGAGGCTTTGGGCAGGGCCAACTCCCAACAGGACTTTGGTGTGAAATGATCTGGTTTTCATCACCCTCCACTGCCTTTCTGCACCCTCTGTGACCGTAAGAACTCAATGCTCTTATGCTCTTTCTTCTGGTTTAAGAAGTGGTCATGGAGGCAGTGCGGGGTGGTGCTCACACGTGTGGACTTTGGACTCAGAGTGCCTGGGCTTGAATTCTGGTCGTGCCATTTGCTGGCTGTGTAACCTGAACAAGTTACTCCCCGGACCTAAGTGTCAGCATCTTAAAATGAAAGCAAAAATAGTCCTACTTCATGAGATCATTACTGATAACGATACCTAAGTGAGACCACAGAGCTAGCCCTCTGCTGGACAGACAGTTAAAGCTCCATATATGTTAGTAATTATTATTGGATGTTAACTAGATCTATGAGACACTGAGCTAGGGCCATGGGGAAGGATGTCCAACTGATGACTTAGAGCCTAAGCTGTCAGTCGGACATCCTTAGCGCTGCTGCAGAGATGGGAGAGGCTCCCACCATTGCCGCTGCGCTCACCAGCCATGAGCCCGGTTCAGGGCTTCTGGCTGAGCAGCGCTCCCCCTGTGGGAACGCACTGATCACCAGGGGGCAGCTCCTACATTGAGCGCTTGCCCCCTGGTAATCAGTGAACGTCATAGCGACCGGTTGTTCCACTGTTTGGTCGATTTGCATATTAGCCTTTTATTATATAGGATCTTTTATTTCTAGAAGTTCCACTTCACTCTTTTCTTTTTATTTTATATATATTTTAATTTATTTCAGAGAGAAAGGGAGAGGGAAAGAGAGATAGAAGCATCAATGATGAGAGAGAATCATCGATGGGCTGCCTCCTGAATGCCCCCCACTGGGGATCAAGCCAGCAACCCAGGCATATGCCTTGGACTGGAATCGAACCTGGGACCCTTCAGTCGATGCGCCGATGCTCTATACACTGAGCCAAACCAGCTAGGGCATACTTTGCTCTTTCCTTCTATCTTCTATTTATCTCCCTGTTATGTTCATGCTTTCCTTTAAGTCCCTCAACATATTTATAATAGCTGTCTAAAATTTTTGTCTGCTTTCTATCATTATTGTTTTTTTTACTCTATTTATATTTCCTTATTTTGATTCCCACTTCCCTGCTTCTTCCCAGTAATTGCTAAGTGTCTAAATTTTTTGTTCTTCTTTTAAAGAGCAGCTTTACTTGGAAGACAGTTAAATTGCCTGCAGATCAGCTTTCAAGAGTTGAATTTAAGCTCTGTTTGTATGGACTTATGGTGGCCTTTAATCTAGGGCTATTTGGCCTTAATATCAAGGCATGGCCCTTCTGGGGTCTCTATTAACTGTACCAGATATTCAAAAAGGTCTCATTACTGTGTGGGATCAGAACTCTACCATCTCTCAATTCTTTGTTAGTGCTGGGACTTGTTTAGCCTATAGCTTTCTAGTAGTTTGTTCTGTTCTCAGTAAGTGTTCTTTGACCAACCACTTGAAATCTAATTCTAAGTATGGAGGGCACAGTATTCTGCTAGAGACTCAATGAGGCCCCATGCAGATTTGGGGCTCTTTATCTGGGCAATGCCCTTCTCTCTGATACACTGGCCCACAAAGTCCAGCCACTGCAGCCTTCCTGATCCCCGATCTGTTTCCCCAACTCAGTGAAACCACCATGCTCTGTTTAGAATCCCCTTCCACTTGCTGTGTATGATCCAGAAAGTTTCTCCAGACAGAAAATCAGGGACATACATATTAGGGCTCTCTCCCTTTGTTTCTCTTCTTTCAGTGATCAAAATTCTGCATTGCTAGTTGTGCAATGTTTGCAAACGGATGTTTCATAGACTTTGTCCAGTTCTTCCTTTATTTACAATGAAGAAAGACATCCGGGACCTGGGCTTACCTCGCAGCCCTGGCTTGTCTGGAATGATGTCCAGTCTAATTAGCATATTACTCTTTTATTATTATAGATTGTATCCCATCAAACACTCAGAGTTTATATCTTACAGAGGAGATAAATAAACACACAATAACAACAGGAAATACAGGATTGGGGTAGACATTTGGACCATAGTTCCTCAGAAGAAGGCTTTACAAACTCTAGACTTCTAGCTGAGTACAGAAGCGAGGGTACCCTTTAGATAGGAAGGCATTCCTTTTTCCTCCTGATTAAAGCATACTCTCTAGAGCAGTGGTTCTCAACCTTCCTAATGCCGTGACCCTTTAATACAGTTCCTCATGTTGTGGTGACCCCCAACAATAAAGTTATTATTGTTGCATCTTCATAACTGTAATTTTGCTACTGTTATGAATCATAATGTAAATATATGATATGCAGGATGTATTTTCATTGTTACAAATTGAACATAATTAAAGCATAGTGATTAATTACAAAAACAATATGTAATTATATATGTGTTTTCCAATGGTCTTAGGCGACCCCTGTGAAAGGGTCGTTCAACCCCCAAAGGGGTCGTGACCCACAGGTTGAGAGCCGCTGCTCTAGAAAGAGTGCTGATTAAACCATCTGTGCATTGACATGAATCTTTAGAAGTCATCTTTTATAGAGTTATATACATTTAAAACACTGTCTTTATTTTTTTTTAAATATATTTTATTGATTTTTTACAGAGAGGAAGAGGAGGGATAGAGAGCTAGAAACATCGATGAGAGAGAAACATCGATCAGCCGCCTCCTGCACACCCCCCACCGGGAATGTGCCCGCAACCAAGGCACATGCCCCTGACCGGAATCGAACCTGGGACCCCTCAGTCCACAGGCCGACACTCCATCCACTGAGCCAAACCAGTCAGGGCAACACTGTCTTTAGTTATAAGAAACTTCATACTCATAGAGACATTGCTAAGCAAGGAGTACAGTTTATTCTTGGGCAGAAGGATCTTCCCAGAACACCTGAAATGACACTATATATTGGTTATGTGTTTTTTTCAGCTGGCAAGGGTCATGCTTAACTCCAGTCATATTGGAAGAATGGCTTCCAGTTAGCGGAAGTGGGTGAGCTAATTCTCCTTTGTTGCTGAACCAGAGTCAGGATTTGCTTGAAATGCAGCCATTTCCCCTTCGGCTGAGGGGTATTTGTTCTGAGGCCACATTAAGGGATAGTTGGATATCTTTTCTTGCCAGTGGTCACAGATTTCAGTAGTGAAACTACTATTATGAGGAGTGTGTGACTCAGCTCACAAATGCCTGGACAAATCTATGTTGTCTTTTTTTCATTGGAGAGAAGAGAAAGTTGAGGTCAATATGAATTTTGTAAAATAATATGTGGAATATGCATACATATGTTAAAATTACTGATTAAAACTATAATTTGATAGAAAAAGTTTCCATAGCAACATCTTACAAAAGCTGAAAGATTCTAAAAATTAAAGTGAGGTGACCTAAAATTATACCATGAGCTGAACATTCCATCTAAATTCAGGTTGGATTTTGGATGCTGTTTCTCACTAGGAGACATTGGTAGGTTGTATTGGTATCAGTTAGCTTAGATATATATTTAAGTTGCTCTTTAAGTCACTCATTCATTTAGGGCCAGATACTGTAGTAGATGTAAAAGAATTCCATTATGTATAAATTCTTTATATTAAAAACATTAGCAAAGAATGACAACTAAACAGCACAGATCACATTACTGATTCTGCAATAATCTTATGTAGTTGTAAATTAGGGAATGTGGATAAGCCAACTTAACCATGACATAAGCCTGAATCATGAGATGGAATACATATGCTTTACTGGTGCCAGAAGAACCATGTCTATCAGTGGAAAGTGATCGGAGATACGTGATACTAGATCCACATTCCAGTCCTAGGTTATTTTGTTTTTGGGGAGGGGAACTACAAGTTATTTCTAAACTTGGTTCCAGGGAGTCTGTAGGCCTGTCCATAAATACTGGGGACAGGCCAAAATGAGCTTATTAATAAGACAACTCACAAAGGTTGTAGGTGTCTAAATCTGCATTCTGCTCATTATTTCTGTGAGGCAAACTTCATTAATCTGAACATGTCCATTGACTTTCCTTAAAGTCCAGAAACTTGGGCATATTGATTCTTTCTCTTTCAACATTTTGAAAAAGTCTTTAAATCTATGAAATTTAGCTCATCTCCCATTTTCACTGAGTTCAACATTTTTTAGACTGTTGTAGCAGTTGTTTAATGTCTCTTTGAATCCCATTCTCAGACTTTCCAATACTAAACACACATTTTCATACACAAGCTGACCAAATCACCACATTATTTAAAAGTAATCAATAGTATTCCATGAATAAATTAGTGAATGATCAGGTGATGCTAGAATGTCTGCTTTCAATGATTGAGTTTTCCCTCAAAGAGCTTAAAGGATCCTCAAAAAGTCAGAAAAAGATTTCTTGAGGGCAAACAGAGCCAGGAAGTGTGAATGGCTTCACTGCCTAGTGCAGGCTGCTGTGATTTTTGTCCTGGACCATACATTAAACTGTCACCTTAAGGATGATAACCAGAAGCCATTTCTCCTCTCAACTAGGAATGCACATGAAGTCCCCTGATTGGATATTAGTGCATTTCACTCTTTCTGCTGGTTCTCTTACTCTTTTTGGTAATATTAGTTTTTAATATTATCTAATCAGCAGTCAACACATATTAAAGTTTATATTATGCACAGAATCTGTCCTTCATTGCATCCCCAAGTTTCATTGTTAATTGGAGCAGCAAGAACACAGTCATATTAGAAACCTGAGGGGCTTTGGGTTTCAGGGGTGGGCAAACTTTTTGACTCGAGGGCCACAATGGGTTCTTAAACTGGACCGGAGGGCGGAACAAAAGCATGGATGGAGTGTTTGTGTGAACTAATATAAATTCAAAGTAAACATCATTACATAAAAGGGTACGGTCTTTTTTTTTTTAGTTTTATTCATTTCAAACGGGCCGGATCTGGCCCGCGGGCTGTAGTTTGCCCACGGCTGGGTTAGATGGAACTGGCTTATATTATTCTATCTCATGAACCAGCTGTGTGGCCATTCAAAAGCCTTCCTTTTGGTTCTGTAAAATGGTGAAAATAATAGAACGTACCTCATAGAGTTGCTGTGATTAGTTAATAAGGTGTGTATTAAAAAAATATTGTAGGGAGATGATGTCATCAAATGGCGACATAGTTTGTATCCTACTTCAGTCCACCCCCCACCCCAAGAAGACAAACTAACAGCTATGCATAGACAAGACACCACTGTGAGAATGTGATTACCTGGGGCAACGTTGAAACACCCCCAGAACACAGAGGCTGAGAAGGACTGAATTCGATGGAGGAGCAGTTTCACCTGGACCACATCACCCCTCCTCCCGGCTGGTGCTGCGCTGCAATGGGAGTCTCACCAGCCCCCTCCCCATCCCCTCTCCGGCCCCGAGGTCTCTCCAGAGGGAAGAGAGCCCGAAGTGGACACCCAGCGCCCCCAGCACTGTGGGATGCTTCTAGGGAGGCCCCCTCAGCTTCTGCCCTATGGGGATTTCTGAGGGAATCCTTGAGGCTCAAGCACTGGGGACCAGATACCATAGAGACCGAGAAGGGGGAAGGGTTCACACTGACCAGCACTCTTAAAAAAAAAAAAGAATTATTGATTTTTTACAGAGAGGAAGGGAGAGGAATAGAGAGATAGAAACATCGATGAGAGAGAAACATTGATCAGCTGCCTCCTGCACCACCCCCACTGGGGATGTGCCCGCAACCAAGGTACATGCCCTTGACCAGAATCGAACCTGGGACCCTTCAGTCTGCAGGCCGTCGCTCTATCCATTGAGCCAAACTAGTCAGGGCCTGACCAGCACCCTTATCTTGGTGAACCACATTCCACTTGCAGGAGCGTCCAAGCAGAGTTACCTGCCAGCGGCTCTGCCCAGATGTAGAGCCCAGTAGGTGACCCGCTGGTCCAGGGAGCGTGGTTGGCAGTCCTGCTTTATTTGGGTCTCGGGTCAATGGGCTGTATCAGCTGTGAAGCTCAAATTTGCAGGCCTGCCCAACTTTGGAACATAACCCCCAGTCCTGCCCGGCCAGAAAGCCTGGCCTGAGAACCTGGGCAGTTGTGGAGCCCATGTTTCTTACATCCCTGCCAGGGCTGGGAGCCATGCCCCCAAGCCTGTCTAACTGTAAGCTTAGTCTCCCGCCTCACATAACCAGGGAGCCTAAGCAGTAACCAGGGGCAGCCTCAGAGCCCAGCTTATCATACCACTTGGTAGTGGAGGCCAACCTTGCTCAATTGCTGAATACAGCCTATGTCTTCACCAGGCAAGGAGGCCACTCAATCATGGATCTTAGCTTGCACTTCCAGCTGACCAGGGATCCTGGACAGTGACCCCACCTGATTGTGGAGCACAGTTTCTAGTCCCATCCAACTGTGGGACACAGCTGGAGGCCCTACCTGGTCAGAGAGCCTGGCCAGTGACCTTGCCCAACAGCAAGCATGGACAGTAGCCTACCTGATTGCAAAGCCCAGCCTGTGGCTCAGCCTGAACATAGAGTCCAGCCAGAGGCGCTGTACATTCGGGGAGCCCAGCCAGAGCTCCCACTTGACCTGGAGCAATTACAGAGTCCAGCTTACAGCCTCGCCCAATTGCAGAGACCAACCAGTGACACCAGTCCTGCCAGGGAGCACAACCTGCAACCATGTCCAACCACAGGTGATACAGAGTCCAGCTAGTGGAGCTACCTGACGGTAGAGCACAGCCAGCACCCTGCCCGGTGACCCAGCTTGGACATGGAGCCCAGACAACAGGACTGTCATATGCCCCAGAGCATCACCCAACCAGAGATATTAATGTGAAGCTCCGCCTACCTGTGGATGCGACCAGCAGATCCATACAGTAATCCAGCCTGAGCCGTCGGGTGGTCTTTCCCTACCATAGCAAACCTGTAAAGTCAGGAATAGGAGATTGTTTACTCAAATGTGCAGATATCATAAAGAATCAGGTTAACACGACACCACTAGAAGAAATTAATAAGGCTCCCATAGCTGACCTTAAAGAAATAGAGATTCAGAACTGGCTGAATTCAGAATAATCCTTCTAATGTGGTTCAGTGTGAGAAGAATGTGAGGCCAAAGACATTTTGAGGAAGAACAAAGTGCGAGGTATTATGCTCTCTAATATCAAACTATAGCATAAAGCTACAATAATAAAAACAGTTTTGTAGCTTAATGGTATAGAAGAGAGAGGCCAGAAATATAATCCATGTCGAGTTTACTTTGTGTATTCTTGCTTGTATGGTCAATCAATCTATGACAAAGGAGGCAAGAATATACAATGGAATAAAGACAGTCTCCTCAATAAGTGATGTTGGGAAAAATGGACAAATACATACAAAAAAATAAAAATAAAATTGGACCACTCTCTTACACCATATACATGGATTAAAGACTTAAATGTAAGACTTGAAACCATAAAACTCCTAGAAGAAAACATAGGCAGTAAACTTTTTGACATAGCTCTTAGAAATATCCTTTTGAGTATATCTTCTCAGGCAAGGGAAAACAAAACAAAACAAAACAAATGGACTACATCAAATTAAAAATTTTTGCACAATGAAGGAAACCATTAACAAAACAAAAAATCCACTGAATAGGAGAAAATACTAAAAAATGGTACATGTGATAAGGGGTTAATATCCAAAATATATAAAGAACTTATGTGACTCAACACCAGAAAAAACCCCAATCCAACTAAGAAATGGGCTGAGGACCTGAATAGAAATTTTTCCAAAGAGGACATTCATATGGCCAATAGACAGATGAAAAGATGCTCAACATCACTAATCATCATGGAAATGCAAACTAAAACCCACAATGAGATACCACCTCACACCTGTCAGCATCGCTGTCAATAAATCAACAAATAACAAGTGCTGGCAAGGATGTGGAGAAAGGGAACCCTCATGCACTGTGGATGGGTCTGTAAATTGTTGCAGCCACTATAGAAAACAGTATGGATGTTTTCAAAAAATTAAAAATAGAGCAATCTTATGATCTAACAATCCCATTTTTAGATAAATATCCAAAGTAAATTGCCGGGGTCCAACCCCAGCGGGTCCAGGGGTCCCCAAAGGCGTGGACGGAGTCGGCGAAGAAGGAATGACACGGAGACAGCGTTCAGTTGATCAGCAGCCTAGCCAGGATCTCTAGCCTGGATCTCCAGCCAAGTTCTGGTCTGGATCTCCAGAGAGGTTCTGCTTCGGATCTCCAGCGAGGTTCTGTAGCCATGTTCCCTCGCTAGGTTCTCCAGCCAGGTTCTGTCCAGGCTCTCCAGTCAGGTTCAGTGTCCAGGTTCCAGTCAGGTTCTCCTGCCAATCTCTGTAGTCAGGTTCAGTCCAGGATTCCTTGCCATGTTCTCCCGCTAGGCTCTGTCTCTAGGCTCCGAGGCCAGTCCCTCTCCAGGATCCTCTGGCATGCTCTCTCCAGCGAAATTCTTCTGCCTCTAGGCTCCGTGTAGATTCTGTCTTCTTGATTCTGTTCTAAGTTCTGAGTGTTTCTGTCTTGTTACAACTGTATTTATACCAGTTGATTCAATCCTATCAATCTCTATTACAAAGGTTAGGGCGTTTCTTATCTCCATTCCAGGGAGAAAAGATTATGTAGTTTAAGCATGATTGTTTGTAGTTAAAGGGATTAATTACCCGCCTGGCACTTAGTTGAGGGGTTTTATTCCCTCCCTAACTTCAGGGGAAAATCCCTACCTGGGGATTCAACCTTTCTCGGAGAGGTGGCTTTGGTTAAAACACAGCGCCAAGAAGGTGAGCAAACATATTAAGAACCGTATGCCATATATGCCAGGTCCCTTGAAACAGCAAGGATGGACCGGCTCCCGGCAGTAAATAAAATCATTATCTTGAAGAAATGCCTGCCCCCTCATGTTCACTGCAGCATTATTTATAATAGCCAAGATATCTATCTATCTATCTATCTATCTATCTATCTATCTATCTATCTATCTATCTATCTATCATCTATCTATTATCTATCTATCTATCTATCTATCTATCTATCTATCTATCATCTATCATCTAATATTATTCAGTCATTAAATAGGGAAATCTTGCCATTTGCAACAACATGGATGAACCTGGAAGGTATTATACTATAGGAAATAAGTTAGACAGAGAAAGACAAATACTGTATGATCTCACTTATAAGTGAAATCTAAAAAATCCCGAAGTCAGAAACAGAGAGCAGATTACTGGTTGCCAGAGGTGGAGTCAGGGGTGGGAGAATTGGGTGAAGATGGTCAAATGGTAAAATTTCAGTTATAAGATGAATAATATACAGCATGGTGACAATACTGGATTGTGTCCTTGAAAGTTGATGAGAGTAGATCTTAAGTTCTCGCCACACACACACACACACACACACACACACACAATAACTATGTGAGGTGATGGATGTGTAAACTAACCTTATTGTTGTGGTCATCACCTCACAATACACACATATATCAAATCATCATGTGTATACCTTAAAATTACATATTACTATATGTCAATTACTAATATATATCAATAAAGCTTAAAAAAAGAATGTTGTACAGTGCCGGGGACATAGTTCTCAAATAATACTAGCTATTGTCCACATTATGTATGAAAACAGGCTCTTCCCCACAAAGTATCTCTCAGTTATCCTAGAAGTAGCAGTTTTGATATGTGGCAGTGGAAATGAAGGAAACTATTTAAGCAAAAATATACCTTAAAGAAAGTGAATGTAAACTGAAGGGTGGGGAGAGACAAGAAAACTAACATATATATTTAAAACATTAATTATCAGTCCTATCTTTTCTTCTATCCTGGTTTCCAAAACCTCACGAAGTCAAAGATATACTGCTTTTTGAAAAGGGAATAGGGACTTCTCTGTCTAGGTTGGCAACGTAAGCTGGTCTTCTTGATCTGCCTGGCCCAATATGAATGAGAAAAGGGGAAAATAGAAATATTCACTATTCGGTGAAAATGACAGGTTTGGCAGCGATAGACCAGGATGGCTGAAGTCAAGTGTAAGTTTCATGCATTCCCTTGGTCCTTTTTGCTTTTCTAGAAGGATTGGGAAGTACCGTAGCATGAACTATTTTCTAGAAAATTCAAGTGGTAGAGAGGTAAAACAGGTCATTTAGGCCAAAGGATCTCTGTTCGATTTGCTTCTAACTTAATCTTAGGATCTAAGAATCGAGCTGGAATTGAGCTTTGAGGTGCACCGAGAGGAAAGGCATCCCAGCTTCTGAAGGAGGGGGCTAAGGTTTGGGAGGCACTGTGGGAAGACACGCTCATCCAGCATGCTTCTAAGAAGTCACCTCTTGGTCCAAACATTGGGGTCTTGAATAAGAATGGAGATTTCTGTGCCAAATACCACACCCACATGCAAAATACTCTAAATAAGCCATTCCACACAGGTCATTCTCTTCTCAATACTGGCACAGAGAGACTACTCTTCTGAAATGTACTATTTTGCTGCAAGTTTTCAACTTACACTTCATTTCTTGTACATTCTGGTGATCCCATTGATAAAATATTAGAAAAACAACCATTAGACTCTGATTGCTATATCTAAAAATTACTTAAGTAAAAATTACTTCCTTAATTAATTCATTCATTCCTCTACCTTTTGCCACAAGCATCTTAAACAGTCAATAATCAGAAGAGATTTTACCTTTTCCTATGGAAGTCATGGGTAAAGAATATATATATATATATATATATATATATATATATATATATATATATTTACCTCTTAAGGCATCTGTAAAAGATACATATATCACTATTGGATTTTTGTCATGCTCTTAAGAAATACAATTCCTAGGATTATTTTTTTGTTTCCACTGGAGTTTGGGAAGTGTCCTGTACTCATCCATTTTGAGTGTAACTCTGTAATCATACTTGGGCATAAGGAGGTTTCTTGGACTCTAATAAAGTAACTAAGGTTGTGGTCTGTCATGGCAATTGTGTGGATAGACCGGGCTAGCCACAACTATTATCTTCACATACGCACTGCGACTTATTTTGGTTAATGTGTTCTTACAAGCTATCTATCTAATTAGATGTTTGAAGAACATGATTCATTTTGATGCAATTATCCAATGGGTGTATTTGCTTTCTATTTCTAGCTTACATCCAGTCTACCCATGTAATAATACCTCACCTGGTGCCAAAGATAACAGAGGACTTGGCAGACCTGGCTGCCTACACAGTGTATCAACAAGAGAGCTGATCTGGCACCTGACAGTTGGGTTCATTTCAGCAAATCCATTATTAACATTTTATTAGCCAATAATGAATAAACAGGTTTGGAGCTTTCCTCTCCCCATGCTATCTTATTTTATATAATCAACATTGTGTGGAAATTGTCTTGCCTTTCTGGTCCTGCATTAGTTTTCAAAGTAAAGTAGTCAATAAATCTTCACAATGGACTCAAAGTGTATGTACCAGGATTACAGGCCAAAGATAGAGGGTTATGGATATGTTTTAAAAAGTCGAGGAGGAAGCCAATGAGCTCGATCATAAAAATTTTAGTTGTTGGGACTTATGACATATATGATAAGTTTAAGCTGAAGCAGCTTGGCCTGGACTAAAGGTAGTATAACTCGAGGGATATTAAGCAGATAGCCTGCTTTTGAATTAGTATCTATATATACTCAGAGATGTATTGCCCTGGCATGTACAAGCACACACATCTACAGAGGCTCTGGGGCTTTGTCAGGCTATGCTATGCCAGGCATCCCGTTTGATAACAGAATGATGTTTCAGGTGGAGGTACAGTTAGGGTCTCACACACCTTGTATTTGATAAAAACACACACAGCTGTTTATCATGTGTAACTAACAGGAAAGGAATATCTCTTTCCACACCAGAAGCATTTCAGATGTCAACATGCTACTAAGTTCAGGATCCTAGAGAGCAAGATGTTACCGTGGTAAGAAAGACCACTATTTCTGAATCAATTTTTATTGATTAAAACTGTATCGTTTCAATAGACATAAAATTGAGATAGGGACAGCATAAAAAGGTAGAAGATAACTCAAGATCTTCCTAAATTGTCTGATAACAACTATGTTAGGACTGTAAACAAAACATCTTCTTCTTTTTTTAAAATATATATTTTATTGATTTTTTACAGAGAGGAAGGGAGAGGGATAGAGAGTTAGAAACATCGATGAGAGAGAAACATCAATCAGCTGCCTCCTGCACACTCCCCACTGGAGATGTGCCCGCAACCAAGGTACATGCCCTTGACCAGAATCAAACCCAGGACCCTTCAGTCCGCAGGCTGACGCTCTATCCACTGAGCCAAACCGGTTACGGCAACATCTTCTTTTTGATTAACATGACAGTGGGGAGATATATTAACAGCCATGATTTTTAATACTTGCATAGTCTTTATCTCATTTGATTATTATAGCCATTTTGTATTATTATTTTTTAATTTTTTTTTGTTTAATATATTTTATTGTTTTTTTTATAGAGAGGAAGGGAGAAAGATAGTTAGAAACATCGATGAGAGAGAAACATTGATCAGCTGCCTCCTGCACACTCCCTACTGGAGATGTGCCCGCAACCAAGGTACATGCCCTTAACTGGAATCGAACCTGGGACCTTTCAGTCCACAGGCCGATGCTCTATCCACTGAGCCAAACCAGTTACGGCTTTAATTTTTTTTTTTAATTTCCTTATTGGTTAAGGTATTACAAATGTGTCCTCATCCCCCCATTAACCCCCAACCTCCCCCCCCCCCCGCCCTCTGCACTCATACTCTCATCCCCCTGTTGTTCGTGTCCATTGGTTTGGCTTATATGCATGCATACAAGTCCTTTGGTTGATCTCTTCCCCTTACCCCCACCCTACCCTACTTTCCCTCTGGGGATTGATAGTCTGATCACTGTTTCTCTGTCTTTGGGTCTGTCCCTGTTCATCAGTCTATGTTGTTCTCTATATTCCACAAATGAGTGAGATCATGTGGTATTTATCTTTCTCTGACTGGCTTATTTCACTTAGCATAATGCTCTCCAGTTCCATCCATGCTGTTGCAAATGGCAAGAATTCCTTCTTTTTTAATTTTTTATTGATTGATTTTAGAGAGAGAAGATAAAGAAGAGAGAGGAAAACATCATTGTTCCACTTATTCATGCATTCATTGGTTGATTCTTGTATGTTCCCTGGCCAGGGATTGAACCTGAAACCTTGGTGTATCAGGACGATGCGCTAACCAACTGAGCTACCTAGCCAGAGCTGCCATCTTGTATTATTAATACCTTCTAATCCTAGGTAATGCCATTAGCCTCAGTTTAAAGATTAGGAAATAAGGCTTAGAAAAGTTAAATGACTTTCCCAAAGTCACCCAGCTAGTGGTAGGTGGTAGTGGTGGGATTCCAACCCAAGTCTTTAACTGAACTGGTACGCTCTTTTCACTCTACAGTTTTGTTTCTCTTTGTAATCACTAGGGCCTGTCTTTGCTAAGAAGACAGCTCCGTAAGTGATTGTAAAAAATTACACCACTGTTGACAAATAGGCACATGTTTTGAATCAGTCCTGCCAATGTCCTCCTCCTAGAAACCCCATATCCAGTTAGAACTCCTCTCAGATCTCCTAGTGTATCAAGACGATTCTGGGAAGAGCACACAGTGCTTCTTCCAAGTCTGTCTGTTATTATTTCAATCATCATGCCTTCGGGTTCTTGAGACCATTTTCAACAGTCCTCAAAGCATTTTTCTTTTTATATAATACTTCTAACCAGAACATTTTAGATTAATGACCTAGGATACTTGTTCACTTGATCAACTTTGTAAACTTTTCTAAATCCTTTCTACCTAGTATGAACTTTTTCATCAGCTCTTCTAGCAGGGCCATCTACTTTTTATTTACTTATTTAATAGGCTCTCTCTAAAGGAGAACAAATATTTCCCTGCAAGAAGAATCTTCTCAAAATCTTACCAATTCAGGAAACCACACATAATGTAAGTGGAAAGAAAAGGCAGATTTTACCAAACCCATTTTGCTTCTCAAAGGGCCACTGCATCAAATAGAAATACATATGCTTTCTTCTTTCTATTATCTTTCCCCCCTTCCTTTCACTTCTCTCCTCTCTCATTTGCTCTCTTGTGCAATCTCTTTTCCTCTGTTTGTTTTAGAATAGGATTTATGGCGGCTTCAAATGGCAAACAAAATACAGCAAGTGACACCATGATAAATTAGTGAGGAATAAAAAGATATCAATAATAGGAAGAAAGTAAAACACCCTGTGAATTCAATACTTCAAAGGAGGAGACTAGCACCAGAGACGTTGCTTGATAAATACTCAAACAATACTAGCTATGATTTCAGCATGACCACTTTCAAGTGAATACAGATCACTGTTACTCAAAAGATCGCCCAGAAAATTTAACTTCCCGATACATGTGCACATGTGTCATTATTCACGTTTTGTTGTGTTTATTTTCTAACGTCTCCTTACTAACTTGCAAGCTTGGAAGGGTAGGACTTTCACTTATGCCCATGCCCCATCGTATTTCGTATACTGCTTTAAGACACACCAGCTGACCTCCATCTCTTTTCCTAAGACTTTTTTTTTTTTTAAGTTGAAGAAAACCACTTTGCTCTTGCACAGAAATTAGTGCCCCTCCACCAAAAAGAACAATAATTGGTGTATGGATACACAGCTCCCTCAACCCCCAGGCAAGATAATTCCCGGGTGCGTGATTCCTGTGTGCTCCCAGGTCTAAGTGCCAGTCACGCACAGCAGTGCCATCTTGCTTTCCCTGGCTGTCTTCCTCTCTCACTTCCTCACTCCTCAACTAAATAAATTGCTCAAACATTAATCCTTGCTTCCGCATCTACTTTTGCTAGAACCCAAATTATGACAATAATTATAGCTCTAGAGTCTACCTCAGGCCTAACACCACTTGATTAATTGAAAGATAGAATTTAAGACAAATTTATTGTTTGAAGTTACATAATCATATTTATTGCTATTCTCTAAAAAGCTTTTTTGTTTGTTTGTTTACACAAAGGGTTAGGGTATTGAATCTCTAAGCTCACTTCCAAACTTCACTCCTTGGGGGTGGGGGGGGGGTGGTCTATCTGAGGGCTGGAGGTATGAAGTGGCCATACCCTAGCCTTTGCAGTAGAAAGCACCCCATGCTCACTTCTTCACTAACATGGGAGGCAGGAAAGCCAGGCATCTTAGAGGCCTTTTCCATTATTGGGTAAGAGCAGAGGAGTGAAAACCACCTTCCAGTGGTTTTAGGCCCTTTTGAGAATTTAAATTACCTTATTATTATGTTTTCAAGGTACACAACCTGAGGATACTCCAATTGCACACTCTTCAGCACTAGGCATAGTTTTTGCCTCCTCCTACCATGGAGAACTGCAGTCAGTGACTAGGTCAGCATCATGGAAATTTAGTTTCCTGTCACCTACAGTTCATTTTGTTTATTTTATTTTATTTTATTTTATTTTTTGTTAATCCTCACCCGTGAATATTTTTCCATTGATTCTTGGAGAGACTTCCAGAGGGGATGAGAGACAGAGAGAAACATAGATGTGAGAGAGATACCTACAGTTTAGAGTAAATCCTTCAACAACCAGCTGTCTGCTGCCTTTCTCAGGTACTCCATCTGGCTGTTCTAGGTCCTCAGTTGTACCAGGTACATGGAAATATACATTTCTGGATTCTCTGAAAAGTCCATCAAAAGACTTAGAAATTCTGAGCCTGTGATCGCATGTGGCACTAGTTGGCTGCAACTGGGTAACTGCTGTCCTATTTGTGGGAAAGCTTTTAGTCAGCTGAGAACTCAGCGAGAATCACCAATATGATGTGGCTGCCCCAGAGCAATGCAATCCTAAGTAGATGAATGGAAATATATATATTTTTTGGGCCAGAAAATGGCAAATGATGCTCCCACTTGGCTAAGTATTGCTAAGACCTACACCTGAATCTGGGGCTCATTTCTCATACCATGGCTTAAGTGGGTTATGGACAGATGAGAGTGTATTTGGAGGATAGGACTAGATGAGGATCCTGTATTGTACTTGAAGTGTTGAGGTGTGATATGTGAGAAGACATTAGAAGTGAAGTTTGATATGTATCTTCATGTAAAAAGTCATTTATAGCTATACTGAGTGCCATGGATGTATAATTTTATTTCCTGAAAACTGGAATTGTCCCAAACTGCACTAGGCTGCCTCAGGAGATTTTTCATTATTATTTGTGAGGTATGCCAGGAGAGCATAGATATGTAGACATATAACAATCACAGAGAGTTTTTATTAGATGATCGCCAAGTGTCCTTTGAAGTTCCGAAGATTTTTGAGTCCTATAAGCATAAACACTAAACAATCTTTACTTGGTTTGATTTCAAAATCAGATCTAATTTTCAAACCCTATTTTCCACTGAAGTATATTCAATCCAACCGTTCATTTCTGTACTTGCTGTCTTATGAGGTCATAATGCTATTCATTCACCTCCAACCCCACTGTCTGGCACAGAATGACATCTGAATTTGTGCTTCTTAGATGAATGTGAATTTTTGAATTACAGAATTCTTTGGGGATATTACTGTCACTGCTAACCCTTTTATAAATTCAACAGGAGAGATTCTTTTTCATAGACACTTTACATTTTTTTAAAACCATCTGTTCCTTTGTTCTCTTGATATTGTGTTGCTCAAACTGTGGTCTGCATACTGCTGGGGTTCCTGGTTGTGATTGTTGGATCATATGTTCTCAGAAAATTTGGTAGTTTTAGAGTAAAGGGTGATTATATAATTTTAGTCATATGTATTTACCATATTTGAAATATGAGAATTGGGATTTTTCTAGAAATCCTATAATAGTTTTAATAACTTCATTTTGAAGATGCCCATCTACTATTAAGATTGTATTGGTCATTTTATCTTGCCTAATATTTTCATGTAATATAATCATTTTTATTAGTTATATTTGCAATTGTATTGTTGTTAGTATTGTTTTTGCAATAGTCCGAATCCACAAAAAATGAATTAGAGGTAGTGATAAAAATAGTAAAATAAGCCCTATGATTCATAACATGTAAATCTGAATAGTAAACAAATTTTGACCTCAACACTTAGTATGATCATTTATGGGCTAAGTGAGTACATCTGCAAGTGTTACTGTTTTGCACAAGAAAAAATTAAATGTAAATAGGATGGGTGATAAGTAGCTAAAAATGGGGTATTGTTGCAGCTGAGGCCTATTTGTCCCTTGTTGTTATAAACTTGTCAAATACAGGAATAAAGCCTTGGAATATTTGCGTAATTACATAAATCAAGGTAGGGAGGGTCTAAAACAAATACAAGTCAGTGATCTGCAGTATGGAATGTGTGAACCTTGTCGCTACAAGTAGTGATGCGCCCCAAACTTCCAGGTAGCCAGAGCTGCATTTACCATGGCAGAATCACTTATAAAGGACACAATTTCTGAGAAAACGTAAAAACTTGCCGCTAACATCTATGCTTGTAGAGAAAGCAGGAAAGGAGTTGGCAAAATCCCCTTCACAAAGGACACAGTTGGAAGTTGTGTAATGTCAGTGGCCCAGTCTGCAAAGCCAGGTGTGTGCCAGCAGGGGCAGGTCTGTGGTGCCGCTGAGTGAGAGTCATCTGCACACGAGGGAGAAGCGCCTGATGACTTCCTGTCTCTTCATCACTAAAAGCCCGTCTCACAGTTGAGATTTTCTAAGTTAAACCTTGCTTTGTGATCCATGTTGGAAAGGGGGTAGTGGGATCAGAAGTAATGGGGCGCCCGCTATATCAGGGAAGAGATTAGTAAGACAAGGAAATCTAGTTCCTGTTCAAGAGGGTGAGATAGGAAGATCCTGAACTCCTTCCCTCCCACAGACACACTCAACCTACAGCTGCATGTGGAACAATTTCCACTGAAGAACAACCAAAATCTGGCAGACTGTGCAAATGAGAGGGAAACCGCATCGAAGTGGGCAGGAAAGGCTAAGATATAATCTCATCACAAACCCCACCATGATCAGGAGGAAACTCAAAACCCAGAGCTTCTCTGAGTGAAGGGTTCATACCCCACATCAGGCACCCCGACTTTGAACACCAGCATCTGAGAGTCAAACCCCCAAATATTCAATTTGAAGACCAATGGGTTTGTGCCCAGAAGACCCGTACGTCTGTGGCATACTGAGATTGGCATAGAAACAGACACATAGATCAATGGAACAGAAGAGGATCCAAAAATAAACCCACACACATATGGTCAATTAATTTATGACAAAGGAGCCAGGAATATATCATGGGGAAAATGCATTCTCTTCAATAAATGGTGCTGGGGAAACTGGACAGCCACATGCAAACGAATGAAACTCAACCATTATCTTACACCAAAAAAAAAAAATTAACTCAAAATAGACTTGAATGTCAGACCTGAAACCATAAAACATAGGTGGCAAGTTCCTTGACATCGGTCTTAGGGATGAATTTTTTTATTTTTATTTTTGGATTTGAAAGCAAAAGCAAAGGTAACAAAAGCAAAATAAACAAGTGGGACTACATCAAACTAAAAAGCTTCTGCATCAACACAATAAAAAGGCAACCTACTGCTAAATGGGAAAAATATTTGCAAATCACAGATCAGATAAAGAGTTAATATCCAAAATATATAATGAGCTCATGCAACTCAATAGAAAAAAATGAACAAAAAATTACCCCCAAAATGGGCAGAGGATTCAAATAGATGTTTTGCCAAGGAAAACATAGAGATGGCCAACAGCTACATGAATAGGTACTGGACATCACTAACCATCAGGGCAATGCAAATCAAGACTGTGGGAAGCCACCTATTGTCTTCTCTAGCAGAGAGGTGTGGACAAGGAACCTGGATTGCTGGTGACCCTTGAGCCCTGGCAAAGGTCAGGGCTAGGCACACACTCTTTAGTCCAGACAATGGTAGCTGAAGCAACTTCCCCACCAGATAGTCATGTAAATCCTTACTGATAAGAGTCTGTCTGTTACTGGAAATTGCCTGCCTAAGGGCTATAGGTGTACCCCAAATTGAATAAAAGAATGGCAAGGCCGGAGCCCAACTAGGGTCCTTCCTCTTGGGATGGGCTCCCGCCTGGCCCCCCAATTTCTAAATTATTATTTCTTGTCTCGTCTCTGTCATTTGCGTGCAGCCCCTCTTCCAGAGCCCGAACCCTGAACCACGCGAGACGTGGGACGTGGGGTCAATCACACAAGACCACAGTGAGATTTTACCTCATGTCTATCAGGATGGCTGTTATGAAAGAGACAAGAAATAACAGGTGTTGGGGAGGATGTGGAGAAAAGGAAACTCTTGTGCAGTTAGTGGGAGTGTAAATTGGTGTAGCTACTATGAAAAACAATATGGAGTTTCCTCAAATAAAAATTAAAAATAGAAATACCATATGATCCGGCAATTTTACTTTTGGGTATTCATAAAACAACGACAACAACAAAAAAGCCACAAATCACTAACTTGAAAAGCTGTCTGAACACCATATTCATTGCAGTTGTCTTTACAATATCCAAGACATGGAAACAACCTAAGCATCTACCAATGGGTGAATGGGTAGAGAAATTGTGGCATATGTACATAATAAAATATCATTTAACCATAAAAAGAATGAAATCTTGCCATTTGTGATGACCTGTAATAGTTTTAATAACAAGGCATTATGCCAAGTAAAGTAAGTCATAAAGATACAATATATACAAATACTGTCTGAACTCACTTATATCTGAAATCTAAAAAATCAAAACAAATAAGCTCATAGATACAAGAAGAGATTGGTATGGATTGGTGGTTGGCAGAGGATGGGAAGTGAGTGAGACAGGTGAAAGCGTCAAAAGGCACACATTTTCAATTACAAAACAAACATATGCTGAGGATGTCATGTACTGCATGGTGACTGTGGTTAATGATACTCTATGCTTTTTTGAAAGTTGCTAAGATAATCGATTTAAAAGTTCTCATCACAAGAAAAAATATTGTAACTATGTATGGTGATAGATGTTAAGAAGAATTATTTTGGTTATTACTTCACAACATGTACAAATATCAATTATGTTGTATACCTGAAACTAAACTAATATAATGTTGTATGTCAATTATACCTCAAAAAAAAAAAAAAGTAAGTTTTTCCTCAATGCTTATCCACTTTATTTCCAGATAATGATTGGTGGACAACAGTATCCTCTCTGTTTTGATTCACTTTTGAAGGAAATAGTGAGAGTTAGAAATATGGTCAAGTGATGACCAATGAATGTATAGCTTTTCAGTGTTCAATGCGAATAAATATATCATGAATATGTATGCCTGTTTTTTCACACTAAAGTATACTGATTTGGGAGTAAAGGTGCTCACATCATTAAGTTAACTTTTTAGAGCAGTTTCAGTTCACAGCAAAATGGGGTAGAAGATACAGAGATTTCCCATACACTACCTGCTCCCACACAAAAATAGCCTCCCCCATTGTCAACATCATCCACCAGTGGTACATTTGTTATAATTGATGAACCTACATCGACACATCATTGTCATCCAAAGTCTGTAGCTCACACCTAAGGTTCACTCTTTGTGTTGTATAATCTATTCAGTTGGATAAATTTATAATGATGTGTATCCACCATTATACTATTATACAGAATAGTATCACCGATCTAAAAATCCTCTGTGCTCTCTCTATCCGTTCTTTCCTTCCCTAACTCTGCTCATTTCCCCAGCAACCACTGATCCTTTAATTGTTTCCATAGTTACGTCTTTTCCAGAATGTCATATAGTTGGAACCATTCAGTGTGTAGCCTTTTCAGATTGGCTTCTTTCACTCAGTAATATGGATTTAAGTTTCCTCCCTGTCTTTCCATGGCTTGATAGCTTATTATTTTATTTTATTTTTTAGCACTGAATTATATATTCCATGGTCTGAATGTTACCACAGTTTATTTATCCACTCACGTACTGAAGGACATCTCGGTTGCTTCCAAGTTGTGGCAATTATGAATAAGGCTGCTATAAATATCTCCACGCAGGTTTTTGAGTGGATATATGTTTTCAACTCCTTTTGGCAAATACCCTGGGACATGATTGCTGCACTGTATGGTAAAAGTATGTTTAGTTTTGTAAGGACCTGCAAACTGTCTTTCAAAGTAGCTATACTATTTTGCATTCCCACAAGCAATGAATGAGAGTTCACACTGCTTAGAGCCTCACTAGCATTTGGTGTTGTCAGTGTTCTGAATTTTGGCCATTCTAATAGGTGCGTAGTGGTATTGCATTGTTTTACTTCACATTTTTCTAAAGACATATGATATGTAACATCTTTTCTTATGCTTATTTGCCATCTGTATACCTTTTTTGGTGAGGTGTCTCTTAAGATGTTGGGCATGTTTGAAAAATATTTTAAAATTGATTTCAGACAGGAAAGGAAAGGAAGAGAGAGGTATAAACATCAATGATGAGAGAGAGTTATTGATTGGCTGCCTCCTGCACGCCCCACACTGGGGATTGAACATGTGCCCTGATAGGGAATCGAACTGTGACCTCCTGGTTCATAGGTCAACGCTCAACCACTGAGCCATGCCATCTGGGCAGTTTTAAAAATCAACTTGTTTTCTGATTGTTGAGTTTTAAGAGTACTTTGTATATTTTATTCTTATAATTACTTTAAAAATATTTATTGTTGAAATTATTACATATGTTTCCCCTTTCCCCCCATTGACTCCCTCTTGCCTGACTTTACCACACTACTGTCTGTGTCCATGGGTTATGCATATATGCATACAAGTTGTTTAGTATTTTGTGTATTTTAGATTATAGGTTTTTTTTGTTTTTTGTTTTTGTTTGTTTGTTTGTTTGTTTTTTACCAGATATACTTTTTGCAAATAATTTCTCCTAGTCTGTGGCTTGTCTTCTCCTTCTCTTGATATTGTCCTTTAAAGCAGTTTTTAATTTTAATAAAGTCCAGCTTATCAATTATTTCTTTTATGGATCATGTCCTTGGTGTTGACCTAAAAAGGCACCACAATATCCAAGGTGATCTAGGTTTTCTCCTACATTATCATCTAGGAGTTGTTTCATAACTTTGGATTTTACATTTAGGTCCATGATTCATTGGAGTTAATTTTTGTGAAGAGTGTAAGTTTATTCCACTTTGTATTCAAGTTGTTTGCTATCTTATTGTTGAGGTTTAAGTGTTCTTTGTATATTTTGGAAAACAGTTCTTCATAAGATATGTCTTTTGTAAATATTTTCTCCCAGTCTGTGGCTTGTTTTCTAATTTTCTTGACATTGTCCTTTTTTTTTGGACATTGCCTTTTGTAGAGCAGAAAATTTTAATTTTTAATGAAGTTCAGCTTCTCAATTCTTCCATGGCTGTACCTTTGGTGCTTTATCTAAAAAATCATTGTCAAATTCAAGGTCATCTAGCTTTTATTCTATATAATCTAATAACAGTTTCATAGTTTTGTTAAGTTTTAGGGACAATTTATATCTGAAAAATATTTGGAGATCTGTGGTGAGGGGTCATGCCAGAATATCCCCTTTGAAATGAAAGACAAATTAGAGCCTCTTGCTCCTTCTGACATGAAGAAGGAGGTACAAACTTTGCTGGGTCATAAGCAAACTGCATGAGCAGTTAGCCCAGATGTCATCCACCATAGTTGGCCCAGTGCCCCTTCTTCAGTTTGTACCTATGGCCGTGTGGGGAGTCCTGAGCTTAATTTCACAGATGGGCCTGCTTGGTATGTGGATACCAGCTTGCATGGATGGCAGCTGTACTAAGGCCTCAGGTGTGCTCTTGAAAGATGGTGATAGGGAAAATCCTTCTCATAAACCACTTTGTGGGGAAAGAGAAATGGTAAGAGATTAGAAGTGTATAAAAAATCTTGAAGGGAGGGCTGGGGAAGGACAATGCTGGCAGTAGGGTGGGTTAACTGCTCAGAAGTAAGAAAGATTAAATATAGGGCAGCGAGGAGGAGGAGGAGGAGGAGGAGGAGGAGGAGAGAGAGAGAGAGAGAGAGAGAGAGAGAGAGAGAGAGAGAGAGAGAGAGAAAGAAAGAGACCCTTGCATATAGTAAATCATGGGCATCACTAACATTTTTGAGCAATAGGGGAAGATTCATTTGGACAGCATTGCTAAGATACAGCATTGCTAATATACTCATTTTAGAAAAAACCCAGAGAGCAGATGACCTTTCAAGGGAAGACAGAGTTTTAAAGAGGAAATGTATACAGTGTCAAATGCTGAGAATAGCTGAAAGGGAATAAAAATCAGGGTCGGGGGAACCATAAAAAAAAATCTTGAAGGGAAAAAGAGGGAAGATCAAGGCCAAGGAGGTCCATGGGTTAACATATGGGAGTGGGCACAAAGTTGGAGATCCTGGTACATGTTTCACCCACCAGGAAACATCCTTCTTGCACCAGGCAGTGAACAGCCAAGTAGACAATCACCTGGCTGACTGGTGCTTGCCAGTCTCTGTCACCGGCCACCCTAGTGCTGATTTGATGGGCATGAAAGAAGTGGCTGCGATGGCAGAGATGAGACTACACGTGGTCCCAGTGGCATGCACTCAGGCACCAAAGCTGATCTAGTCGCTGCCATGGTTGAATGCCCAATTTGCCAGCAACGGAGACCTTCCTCAGCTCCTTGAGGAGACCAACTGACCACTGAGGACAAGTTGACTGCAATGGAGCCTTCCATCCCGGAAGGATTAGTGATTTGTTCTCACAGAGCAGACACCCTTTCAGGTGTGGAGTTCTCTTCTCTGAACCATTAATGAAAGCTTATAGCGTGCATATCCACCAGCATGGGATCCTACATTGCATTAAACCAGGGGGTCCACTTTATCCAAAAACAGGTACAGAAGGGGACTCGTGACTACAAGGTTCACTCCTAACATCACATACTGCACCACCCAGAAGTTGTCAGCATTTCAGAGGTTTGGATGGATCACCAACTTGGAGGCACACAGTTTGTGGGGATGAGGCAATGTCTTCCAGGATGCCAGATATATACTCACGCGTATAAGAATGAAGAAGAGAGCTTTATTTGCATGCATAACTCTAGTCAGTATTCCTTTCCTCTTCTTGGTTTTGGGTAAGGTTAGAGTTTAACTTAATATCATACCTTATAGGAAAACACAGAGCTGTGCCAAAAATCATTGCTAGTGGAATAGTTACAGTCTATAAATCAGTCCATTCACTGGAAATCCATTTTGTATTTTGATTTGCTTTATAAAAAGAGAGGTTGGCAAAAGAGCCCAGCCCTGGACAATATAGCTGTGGACAACACAAATATTTTTCAACCCACTGCTCTTGCAGATTCAGTGGTACCTTGCAGAATTTGAAATGAGTGTGTGGATTCCTGGTTTCCTTTTAAGCTTCTGTTGCTCCCCTGGCCTTTGGAGGGTTTCCAGATGACATATTATTGACTCATGTGAATGGATATTAATGGTCTAAATCTGTCTACTGTGCAATTTACTAGTTGGGTCAAAAACAATAAAGGTGTTTTGTGTTAAGATTTAAAGTTTTGTTTGGAAACAATACACCAACTTTTCTCTCACTGCTTGCTAAGGCTGAGTTGAAAATACATTCTTTTGCCAAATTCTCCATAAAGAAAGGTAAGCTCTTCATTCATTAATGTTATTAGTTTTGATTAAACTCAAGGTTCTATCAAACATTTCCCCTCTGTAAAATGCATTTCTTACCCGGTTTTCACATTGGGAAAATCACTTGCCCTGTATAACTTACTACTCTTTAAAATGCTCCTGTGTCAATTCAAGTTGAAACCCCAGTTTCACCATGAGAAGTGACTTGATTTGCCCAACTCCACTCTCCCAACAGGACTATACATATACCCTCCACGTTTTTTGGATAATCATATTGAAAGTGTTCCCAGACACTAGTGGCTGTCTGTGTACAGGAGAGTTTCATAATGAATTAGTGCAATTATCCAGAATGTTTACATTAAATATTGGGAGACAGCCCAGACATTTTGGCTTGAATACCTACAATGATTCCTAGACTGACTGAATCCAGAGGAAGGCTGCTCAATTTTCCATATCATAGAGGGGAAAATTCTAACATTATACCACATGATCTCACTCATTTATGGATAATAAAGACCATTATAAACTGATGAACAAAAATAGATACTGAGGCAGAGCAGCATCGAACAGACTGTCAAACTACAGTGGGAAGGCTGGGGAGGGTTGGGGGGGTGGGAGTGGGGGTAAGAGATCAACCGAAGGACTTGTATGCATGCATATAAGCATAACCAATGGACACAAGACACTGGGGGGTAGGGGAGGCCAGGGGAATGTCAAGGGCGGGGGGGAAGGAGACATATGTAATACTCTTTGTAATACTTTAAGCAATAAAACAAAATTTTAAATAAATAAATAAATAAATAAATAAATAAATAAATAAATAAAAAGGGAAAAAACCCCCACAACTCATGGTGCATAGAGACAGGCACAACTGAAGTTTAGATTGGTCAAAAACCAGAATGTTACCACAGCCAGTTTTGCTCAGTCGATGGATCATAGGCCTGGGGCTGAGTCTTGGTTGCAGGCTCAATACCCAGCCTCTGTGAGGGCAAGTGTGGGAGGCAACCAATTGATGTGGCTCTCTCACATCAATGTTTCTCTCTCTGTCTCTCCCCGTCCCTTCTACTCTCGCTAAAAATCAATGGGAAAATATCCTTGGCTGAGGATTAACAAACAAACAACAACACAGAACACCTAGAAGGTTTGGGGACAGTTGGTCTCCTGCAGATCCCAACTCAGTCCCTGAGTGCCTTATTCCTCTTCTGCAGCCCTGCGGAATCACTCTGCCCTTTTCTCTCTGTGCTTGCCACAACTCTGTCCACTTGTTGGGGTTCTTATTTCCTCAAATCTTGACTGACAGTTTCTCTAGTTCCCTTTGATTATTACTTTCACCAAAGAGATTCACATGAATCTTCCAGTTTTCAGGAAAACACTGATCATTAGCTATCGTCTTAGTTAATGAAAGGACGAGAATGACTACCTCATGGTTGTTAGAATTTTAAATGAGATGCCTTGCACAGCCATTTTAGTAGGCATGTAGTAAGTAGTTCTCTCCAACACAGCCCTCTCATTTTGTTTCTATACCCAGTAATCTAATGTTATGTTGGTGTGATAAGGGATGATTTATAAAATATTTTCATACATCTCATCTTATTTGCTGTCCCCACACTAATATGAGTTAGATAATTATGTATTATTTCTACTTTCAGATAAGGAAACTGAAGCCCAGGGAGTGTCCACATTCATAATTTTTAACCGCAGAGTAGAAATGGGACGGGAGTTTGACCCCGATTTCCTGAACTGTGGTGTTTAGTAGAAACATCTACCTGGTTATGGTACTGGACACCAAAGGGTGAATCCTGCAAATGACGTCTCCAAATATTGATTAATCAGAGTCAGGGAAAACAATCAGGAACCGGATGGCCTTTCTGAATGGTTGCCCAGACGTAGGCAACAAAATTAGTGAAGAAAGCACAGCCCGGAGGGCCATACCCAGGAAGAGCCCAGGTTCCATGGGGACACACAGGTGCATCCAGAAATGAATGGACAAAGTTGAATGGAAGGGACCATTAAACTGCTTCTACTGGAACTACCTTCTGTTGTCCAATTAGCTTTAGTTACTACAGGGTGGGGGAAAAGTGGGTTTACAGTTGTAAATATGGGAAACAGACTTCATTCTTATATTATTATTTATTAATTATTTATCATTCCCATACAAACAACTGTAAACCTACTTTTCCTCCACCCTGTTTATGTGTAGACACCATCTAAATGTAGGTTTCTCTGATGAACATAAAAATCCACTAAAAAACACACTACTATTTAATGTTTATGCATACATGGAAACACTACTTTGAGCTTTTATGAATAACATACCTATGAATGTATAAGATTACCTTATTCTCTGCCAACTATTTTTTGTTTGTTTTCTTTTTTTGTTAATCCTCACTGAGAGATACATCGACTGGTTGCCTCCTGCATGCGCCCTGACCAGGGCCGGGGATTGAACTTGCAACCCACATACTTGTCCTTGACCGGAATCGAACCTGAGATCCTTACATGCTCTAATCACTGAGCCTATGCTCTAATCACTGAAAAACACTGGTCAGGCTGATATCTATTTTTTAAAAAACATATTATTTAAAAAGAAGATATTTTTATTATCAATTTACTACAGAAAAATCATATAGGCATTACTTTCCTTGATCAAAGTCACACAGTCAAAACCTAACTTGGATCAGGATTCCAGAGTATATACTCTTGTAAATATTATGTAATTTCATTTCTTCTATGAGTGCCATTTGCAAATTCTATTATTATATTATTCAATTGTTCATCTATTTTAATAAAAATAGTTTTATGTTACTAGCAATCCTATCAAATCTCTGGATTTATAATTTAAAATTATTACTAAGAGCTTGTACATTGATTTCAGAGCATTCACTTACTGATTAAATATTTATTAATGGCCTATTTGTACTAGACACTTTTATATTCTGAAAATTTGAAAAATAAAATATAAAATTACCTGGCCATTAATATTTCCAGCATAAAATACTCTGATCTAAACCATCTGCCTAAGAGAACCTGCATAGGTAATTTCTAAATTTTCCATTTTTTATTAAATCCAAGTAGTTGAAAATAAAAAATTTAAATAATAAGAAACCTAGCATTATTCATGACAAAGAAAAATATGTCATCTTCGATCAGCGGCATCTCAGTTTTATCCAGTTGTACATACTGCTACATAGAAGACAAATGGTAAATGTTTTGGTTTTCTCTGTCATCTCCAAGTGATTGGTAATGTTATGTTCCATGCTATATTCTGGGAGATTTTGAGGCTGTATCTAAATTTGGGGGTGGGGGGAGTGTTGTAAATAATTAGCCATGTTTGAAAAAGGCATGGAAAAGGGAGAATACTTGTGCCATTTATTTGCAATCCCTGGCTCAGATAAGCCATAAACTGTGTCCTTCCCTTTCACCTCTATTTTCATGTTACTACAACTAACCAGTGCTTCCGTGTGCCTGAAATCTAGCGAACTTAGTATCATTGTGTGCTGGTAGATTGCATTTGAATCTCAGCTTCCCTAAGGACTAGTATTAGCATGAGCAAGTTGATTAATTTCCATGTGTCTCAGTTTAATCATCTATGAAATACACACCTGTCTTCTATGGTCTTTTTACATTGAAAATTACCAGTGAAAATCCATCACTTTATCTGAAGTTATGTAGCTCCCTTTTCCCTCAGTTAGTACCCATGTGTGCTTGGGAATATAACAAAATTTTTATTTTATTTTATTTTTCCGTCACCATTTATCCTCTCTGTGCCCTCTTCCACCTCCACCCCCGTCCCTACCCCCATGATCAGCACACTGTTGTCCATGTCCATGAGTTCTCTCGCTTGTGTTTCCTTTTTTGTTCAATACCTCCACCTCCCCAACACCCCCACCCACCAGAGCTGTCTGCCTGTACTCTATCTACAAGTCTGTCTCTATCTGGCTTGTTTAGTTTGTTCATTCGATTCCACATATGAGTGAAATCATATGGTATTGTCCTTCTCTGACTGGCTTATTTCATATAGCGACAGCATGGATGGACCTGGAGAATATAATAACATTTTGATATTGGTTTTAAATGGAATTATCTTTGGAAAAACATCTATTACATAATACTTCATACATTCATAGAAGGTTTAACTATTGGCCCAACTCTTCATCTATATTAATGTAGACAACTGAGAAATGTTTATTTAATTTGTTGGCAACACTATGTAACTTTGTAAAATTGATGTGCAAAGATATTTTATATATTCACTCATATTATAGCAATACCTGGAAAGGTAAAAGTACAGAGGCACAGTTTAAATGAGTTCAGTGAAAATTAAACATGAAATTAATATAAAACATAAGGACATAATATTGCACATTTATTTTAGCGATTCCGTTTACGATGAATTTTAGGCAAGCCCACGCAGGGCTGGTCTTTCCCCATAGGTAGCTTTGTGCTGACCACACTAGTGAGGGTTCCTTTCAGAACTGCAGCCTGTCCTCGCTCGCCCTCTGCTGGGCCACGTCTTTGGTGCACCAACACCCAGGTCCCAAGGGGAGCCCTGTCCAAGGAGGGTCGCTCACTTTCAGAGTAAATTGGGTGTCATTAGAAGGAAAGCATACAAACACACACAGAGATTATATTTCAGATGGCGGCCTTCTAGTGCTCTCTAGGCACGATTTGCTCTGTGAATTCACTGTTCTTGAGTCCTGTACCACTTCTACAGGCTTCCAGGTCCTCTACCACTTCTACAGGTTTACTAGTATAGGCAGGATCTACTCATTTCGTTCTTACATTTAAAACACACACACACACACACACACACACACACACACACACACACACTCACTCGCACGCAGAGTTCCCATCACGTCAGGCGCAGCTAGAGACAAAGCAGAATGGCAATCTTTGCCTCCATGGTGGTTACAGCCTCCTGGGGAAGCTCACCAATAAACAGGTAGTTTAATTTCAGGTGGAGACTAGCATTGTGCAAAAAAAAAAAAAAAAGGGGGGGGGGAGCAAAGAGAGACACCAGCTCTGTGAGGGGTGATGTGAGTGGTTGTGATTTGGGAGTTCAAGGAAAGCCTTCCAAAGAGGTGATGTTTGGCCTGAGATTTGGGTGATAGAAGCTGAAGTCCGGGCACCCGGGACAGAAAGGAAGGCATCCTGCCACAGGACAGAGCTTGGTGTGGTGAATGAAGAGGAACCAGGCCAGAGTGACCCGAGCACAATGAATGACCAAGGAGAGTCTGAAATCAAGTGGAAGAGGTGTGCAGGGGTCAGCACCACAGGACCTTGAGATTATTGGAAAATTTTTTTTCAAGTGCACTGGGAAGACATTCAAAGTTTGTTTTGTTTTTGTTTTTTAAAAGGAGTGGTGCCATTCAATTTATGTTTTTAGAATGTGCCTCCAGGTGTCCTGTGGAAATAGATGTTAGGGGAGCAAGAGTGGAAGCAGAGAGCCCAGTCACTGGGACGATGTGGGCTGGAGATGACAATGTGTTCCCTGGGCTGGTGGCACTGGAGATGGAGAGAAAGGTTGCCATTCAAGATAGCTCCTTCTCCCTGGGGCAGTCTGGTGAAGCTTATAGACCAGTGATGGCGAGCCTTTTGAGCTCGGCGTGTCAGCATTTTGAAAAACCCTAACTTAACTCTGGTGCCGTGTCACATATAGAAATTTTTTGATATTTGCAACCATAGTAAAACAAAGACTTATTTTTTTTGATATTTATTTTATATATTTAAATGCCATTTAACAAAGAAAAATCAACCAAAAAAATGAGTTCGCGTGCCACCTCTGATACGCGTGTCATAGGTTCGCCATCACTGTTATAGACCCTTCTAAGAACAATGGTCTAAAATGCATAACATACAATTCAAAGGAATGCAAAGGAAGCCATTGTATTAAAATGTAGTTACCAAAATATTAAAAAACAAATTCGAGATATAATATATGTGTGGCTTCAGTCATACAATAAAAAATAAAAATTAATAGTGGGTCTGATAACCACTATAACTTCAAAGCAGTGATAGATAAACATTATTCCAATACAGCTGAAAAATAGTCACAGGTATGAAAATATCTGTAATTTCTATTGGTCATGAAGTGCAAGGCACTGCTACTATGTTGATTATATTCATTCTGCAAGAAAATGTCAAATTACTGTCAGAAGCTACCAAACATAAAGATTACTGACCCTTCAAGATTACTGACCTCCTGCCTCAATGGTAGAGGTGACAGGACTTTGGATAATCCAAAGGTGAAGAAGAGAAGGACCTAGGGATAGATGGTCTTATTCAGGTGTGTACCTTCCGTGCAGACATGATGGAAATACAAGCGACTGTGCTGGGCTCTGGGCAGAAGCCTGTGTTTGTCCAGAGGTGTGCGTATGTGGGAATTCCATTTCTTGAACTGAAGAGGCAAATGTGAAAGAATGCTAATTTAAATTGTGCTTCAGCTATACCATAATAGGTCCTTTGGCATGGGAAGGCCAATTTTTATGTGAAGTTTAATTCCTATGGACTATTACCCTGATCGGAAAGGTATCAAATAACATTGTGTAGCTTAGTAAGTAGATTTTTAACAACTGTTTTTAAAAGGCTGCCAAGAAATTGAAACACAAGAAGCCACTAGGGAAAATAAACGATGACAAAACAAATCACAAGTCTTTGGTTATTCATTTTTAAATTACAGATACTTGGGAGGAGAGAGAAGAATACATAATAAATAAAGTTCATGCTTATAATAATTAAAATGGAAGGTGTCACTATTGCATATGGCTGCCTCATTTTAAAATATGGCACAGACACAATAAATGAAATATACGAAATTTCCTTTACAATTTTCTCTAGTTGGTCCAGTTAGTTCAAAATACTTCTTCCATTTTGCAAGATAAAGAAAACTAAAGAATTGCACTGAAAAAATAGACATATTTCCTTTTCAATATGAGTAGAAGGGTTAAATAATTAAAATCCTAAAGGACAGAGCCAGTTTTCCTGGAAAAATGAACTCCTGTTCCCACAATGGTGGAGATTGTTATAACTTTTGGAAATTACACTTGCAAGGTTAATGACTCTGGAAAAAAATGTGAAGCTAAATCTTTGCTTTCTAAATTGATTACAAATTGGAATTTCACATAGGTTGAAGGTTTCTATGTTAATATAACTAGAAGATAATATTAAAACTTGACATAAAATGTATTCCTGGCAGTTTCCATTTCAAAGTTATTCATGCTGCCTTTGTGGTTGAATGAGAATTTACTGCAGCAGGAATTACATATGCAGAGCCAAAAGTAATATACCTTTACTGTCCTCAGAGCCCCATGAGTTCAAAACCTATAAAGTTGGACTACAACGAAGTATCTATATGGTAAGTAGTTACCAGAGGCAAGACAAAGTTAATTTCTTGAGTCAGAGCTTGAATTTCTACTTTGAAATCCAGATATAGCCTCTTATTTCATAGCAAAACTCTGTAGAACAATAAAGCATTGTAAAAAGAACAAGAACAGCCATTTTCTGTTCTGTTAGCCATTTGAAGATAAGAATTTATAGGGTTTTCCCTTCTCCATATAAAATTGTATGCCCTAGCCAACTTGTGAATACTTAATACTCATTGTGTTTTTTACATTTAATGAGAACTCCATCAAGAAAGATTTTCCATTATTCAATGAGATGTTTTCCTTTTCTCCAACTATATTGCCTGTGAACAAAAAGCAGAAGATCCACTCACCAAAGTGCTTACAATGATGGACACTGAAAATGCTGTTTTATTTTTAGAGATATACTTTTGTTTGATATCTCGAAACAAAATAAATGATGAGTATTGGTAATATGAAGTCTTCCAAGTCTGTAAGGGTGCTCCTAGTCCCCAAGATAATCTAATTACTCTTCGTTAGTCTTCTAATATTAATCAATATGTGTTTAATTTTTTAAAAGTACTATAGCATAGTACCTAAGAGTATGGCTTAGTAAGTACCATATTTAAAGATAGATTTGGGTGTAAATTTCAGCCTCATCATTGAACAGTTCTAGGATGTTAGGGAAGTCACTTCTCTAATCCTCAGATTACTGAACTATAAAACAGGCCATGCCTACATCTTAGGGCTTCTGTGAGGAGTAAACAAGACACACACACACACACACACACACACACACACACACACACACACACACACACCAGGAATTGAGAGTGCCTGATGCTTAGCAGATAATCAGCAAATGGTAGATTATATTAAGCTCCTGCTCTCAATTATATAACAGGTAAGTATGGTGGATATTCCTGATGCTAATATGTTAGAGGAAACTTACTACTCCTGCTATGGTTCCTGAAGAAAGTCCTAAAGTCATGAGTTTTGGTTTCTTCTTAAAAGGTAAGAATTGCCACTGGTTGTGTGCGATATTGCAAGTAATTGATCCATTATATATATTCTCTCATTTGGTCTTATTTCAAGCGTATGGGCTCCCACTGCACTGGAATTAAAATTACAGGATGAGAAGGAACATTTCAGTACCTGCTTATTTATCTCATTTTTTTGAGTAATCAGAAAAAGTAAAGGGAGTTTCAAAGAGGAATAGACCTTACGGAATAGTTACAGGTAAAAAGAAATCATTACAACCCTATGGGGACTGCTGTCTAGCCAGAGGAGATTCATAGGGGTGACTTCAGATGAGGCAGATGTCAGGAATGAAGAAAATGATGTAAACGTTAAGAGCAGGCCATGAAAGCTGCATATGGAAAAAAAATATGTGGAAGAGAATTGAGAACAGATGGTTTACTTTGAAAGAATACCTCTGTGCAGGCCAAGGGAGGAAATTATGCTTCGTCCAGAAGTTCAAGGGCTGTTTGAGATGGCTTAGCTAGAAGAGAATTCGGTATTACAATTTAGTTGAGTAATATATTGGCAAATTGTAGGTGTGAAGGTAAATGTGAGAAAGTTAGAGGGACTAGGTCCAAATCTTTTGTTTTTGTCTAGAATACTTTACTTGAGCAGTAGAGGCAGTCATATACCTGTTATAAATGAAAACATACACTCAACAACTGTCTATTAAGTGCCTCACCTCAAAGTTGTTAATATGTTGGCTCTAGAAAACATTTAGGGAGATATGTATATAGGTAGAATTTAAATATGTTGGGAAATTTTATAAGGGAGGTGATAATTTCTCTATTTAACCCAGATTTAGACTAGGTAGTCAGGAGGAAAGAAGGTTTGGGAAGCATAAATAATCAATAATAATAATAATAATAATAATAATAATAATAATAATAAATAACCAATGATGAGGCTGAAATTTATACCCAAGTCTATCTTTAAATAATTAGGAACAATTAAAATATTCCAAAGTGAAAATCTACCTTAATACTAACTGTAGGTCCTTTTCTGTTCACTATTCAGAGGGCAGATATTTGTATTTATTAAAAAAATGATGGGGCAGAATAAAAAATGAGACAAATTATTTGGGAACATATGTAAGGTAGTAGCAAATAATGCTAATATAGCATCCATTTGACAAGAGAAAGTAACATTTGCAAAGCATTTGTGCTCTTCTGCCTCCCAGTAATTGGTAATGAGAATATAAATCAGAGAGAATGCATATAATAGATGAATTTTGTTTACTTTGATAAACTTTTGCAGAGTCAGGGGTTTAGGTGATTACATGATCAGATAAAAAGATAAGACAAGCTGTAATTCAAAATCATGAAAAATAACTTCTAATAAAAACAGACTCATAAGACAAATAGATGACAGTTAATAGGCCTGGACTTTAAAATAACAATGCTCATTGTGTCAAGGAAATAAAAAAGCAAAATTGAAAATTTTAGCAAAAGATTAAAAACCATTTTAAAAAGCTAATAAAAATTCCAGAAAAAAAAAATTCAAAAACTGAAATTAAGACCATGTACGGTGGGTGTAACAGTATGTTAGAGACAGTTGAAAGGGAAATTAGAGTATTAAAAGATAAACCTGAAGAAAAATTTTAGACTTAAAGTAGAGATAAAAAAGGGGGGGGGGTAGAAAATACAAAAAGAGAATTAGATACTAAAGGGGTATTGAGAAAAATTCTTATATATGTGAATTGGGAGTTTGCAGAAGTTAAAATGAGAGAAAAAAGGGGTAGATGCAATATTTGAAGAGGTAATGAATGAGGATTTTTCAAAACTAATAAAAAAAGCTACACATTTAAGAAGAGTTAGAAAGCTCTATCAAAAACAGTTAAACAAATTACACTTGGACACAACATACTAAAATGTCTAAAAATATAAAATAAAATTGAAAAACGCTTAAAAGTACACCTAGGAAAACACAGACTACCTTCAAAGGATCAATGGTAAGACCCAAGAGCTCATTCAACAGAAAAAGGTGGAAGCCAGAAGACAATGGGATATCTTCAAAGTACTGAAAGAAAAGGACTGCCAAGTAGAAGTCTATACTCAGCAAATTATCCTTCAAAGAAGAGAAATAAAGGCATTTCCAGACCAACAGAGCTAAGAGAGTTTCTTAGCAGCATACTTACACTGAGAAACACTTAAGAGTATTATTCTCCAGGCAGAAGGAAAATAAATAAAAGCTCAGAGATAGTGAAAATAAAGAGCAATGGAAAATGTAGATATACAGGTAAATCTGAATGAATATCTACACTAATAAAAGACAAACATGCAAATTGACCGTACCTTTGCTACATCTTAAGCCACGCCCTCCAGACAATCAGGGCGACTATATGCAAATTAACCCAATCAAGATGGCGGCCGGCAGCCATGGAGCTGGAGCAAGCAGGAGGCTTGCTTGCCGCAATGATGGAGGAAGCCAAGCTTCCCACCCACCGCTGCTGGCTCTGAGCTCCACTCAAAGCAACAAAGTTTCCATTATAGAAGATAAATAAACCCCAGATACCTGCTTTCAGCTGGCCGTGGCCACAGAAGAGCTGGAGCAAGCAGGAGGCTTCCCTCCCCCCCGCCCTGGCCAGCTCTGAGCTCCACTCCAGGCTACAAAGTTTCAATTATAGAAGGTAAATAAATCCCAGAATAAAAAAGAAAAAAGAAAAAAAGGAGAGGCTGGGAGCTTCCATCACTGGGGGGGCTTGGCCAGCCTGAAAACGGCCCTCAGCCCCTCACCCAGACTGGCCAGGCACCCCAGTGGGGAACCCCCACCCTAAAGGGGGTGTGGTCAGCCTGAAAACAGCCATCAGCCCCTCACCCAGGCTGGCCAAACCTCCATGGGGTGAGGGTCCCCACTGGGGGGGGGGCTTGACCAGCCTGAAAACAGCCATAAGCCCCTCACCCAGGATGGCTAGGCACCCCAGTGGGGACCTCCACCCTGAAGGGGGCTTGACCAGCCTGCGAACAGCCATCAGCCCCTCACTCAGGCTGGCCAGGCACCCCAATGGGGACATCCACCCTGAAGGGGGTGTGACCAGCTGCAAACAGCCATCAGCCCCTCACTCAGGCTGGCCAGGCACCCCAGTGGGGACCTCCACCCTGAAGGGGGTGTGACCAGCTGCATACAGCCATCAGCCCCTCACCCAGGCTGGCCAGGCACCCCAGCGGGTCCCCCACCCTGATCCGGGACACCCTTCAGGGCAAACCAGCCGGCCCCCACCCATGCACCAGGTCTCTATCCTATATAATAAAAGGGTAATATGCAAATTAACCCTAACAACAGAGCGAATGGGAATGACTGGTCACTATGACACACACTGACCACCAGGGGCCAGATGCTCAATGCAGGAGCTGCCCCCTGGTGGTCAGTGCACTCTGCTCAGCCACAAGCCAGGCTGATGGCTGTCAGTACAGTGGTGGTGGTGGGAGCCTCTCCTGCCTCCTCAGCAATGCTAAGGATGTCCGATTGCAGCTTAGGCCTGCTCCCCGCTGGCAAGTGGACATCCACCAAGGGCTCCTGGGCTGCCAGAGGGATGTCTGACTGCCAGCTTAGGCCAAATCCCCCAGGGAGCTGGCCTAAGCCAGCAGGTGGTCATCCCCTGAGGAGTCCCAGACTGCGAGAGGGCACAGGCTGGGCTGAGGGACCCCCCTGAGTACACAAATTTTTGTGCACCAGGCCTCTAGTTAGCTATATAAAAGCCTAGTGATATCTTGTGGGCCTTAAAATATATGAATTAAAATGAACAACAATAATAGCCAAGGACTTAGTTGGGGAGTAAATGGAATAATGTGGAGGGATAAACATAATTTATCTTTTTCAAGAATGGATGTTGTAATCTCTGTAGTGCTGTAAATAGAAAGTTCTTTAATTTAAATTTAAATAGCTATACAAGGCTAATTGCTATTATTATTATTCTTACCTGAAGATATGTTTTTAAATTGATTTTTAGAGAGAGAGAGAGAGAGAGAGAGAGAGAGAGAGAGATCATATGCACCCACCAGGGGATTGAACCCAAAACCAACTGAACAACCTGGCTAGGGCCTAATGGCATTTATATGACAGGGCAATTTTAGAGTAAAAACACACACTCACACACACACACACACACACACACACATACACACACATACACATGAAAAGTAAAGTAACTATTAAGTTACTAAAAATATATTAAAATTATGAAATCTGATTAGAAACAAAATAATAAAATACTACATAGGAAGCAATAAAACATGAGGCAAGAGATAAACATGAAGGAGGAAGGACAAATAGAAACAAATAGTGGGATGGTATCTATACTAATAAAAGAGAAAAATGGTAATTGGCGTACGACGATACCCTTTTCATTGGTTAATCAGGGCTATATGCAAATTAACTGCCAACTAAGATTGGCAGTTAACTGCCAACTAAGATTGGCAGTTAACTGTCAACAAGATGGCGGTTAATTTGCATATGTAGGCACAATGCAGGGAGGCGAAAGGGAAAGCAGGAAGAAGCCCCCTGCCACTGACAGTGATCGGATCAACCCAGGGGGGAGCTAAGAGCTGGGGGGCAGGGCAAAGGCGGCCCTGGGGCCGCCTTTGCCCTGCCCCCCAGCCATGATCGGAGAATCAGGTGCCTTTTCCGCCCTGGCCAGTGATAGCAGGAAGTAGGGGTGGAGCCAGCGATGGGAGCTGGGCACGGTCGAAGCTGGCAGTCCCAGGAGCTAGGGGTCCCTTGCCTGGGCCTAAAGCGAAGCCCACGATCGCGGGGCGGCTGCAGCTGTGGGTCCCCGCTGCCCGGGCCGGACGCCTCAGCCAGAGGCTTCCTGCAGGGGCAGGGGCGGAGCCCGCGAGATCGCGGCACCCTCCGCTGCCACTGCAGGTCCCCGCTGCCCAGGTCGGACGCCTAGGCCAGAGGCGTCAGGCCTGGGCAAGGGGCCGATCCTGCGATTGGAGGGTGATGGGGGTCAATGCCTGAGGGCTTCCCAGTATGTGAGAGGGGGCAGGCTGGGCTGAGGGACACTCCCCCCCCCACACACACCCAGTGCACGAATTTCATGCACCAGGCCCCTAGTCCTATATAATAAAGAGATAATATGCAAATTGACCCTCACACCCTCACAAGATGGCTGCCTACGACCAGGCTGGCAGGGGGGTTAGTGAGGGACGACAAATGACTGAATAGCAGGCTGCGCGGGGAGAGCAGGTCAGCAGGGGGTTAGTGAGGGACGACCAAACGACTGAACAAGCAGGCTGTGTGGTGCGGCCAGGACGGCAGGGGCATTAGTGAGGGACGACAAATGACTGAACAGCAGGCTGTGTGGGGTGACCAGGACAGTGGGGGGGCCGTGAGGGATGACAAGGCTGGCAGGGGGGCAGTTGGGGGGGACCAGTTTGGCTGGGGGTCAGTAAGAGGTGACCAGGCTGGTGGGGGGGAGGTGCAATTGGGGGTGACCATGTTGGCAGGGGGGCATTCGGGGGCGATTAGGCTGTCAGGGGGACAGTGAGGGGTGACTAGGTTGGCGGGGGGGCAGTTGGAGGCAACCAGGCTGGCAGGGGTTTCAGTTAGGGGTCACCAGGTCAGCAGAGGGGGCAGTTGGGGTGACCTGGCTGGCAGCAGGGGACAGTTAGGGGTGACCAGGCTGGCAGGGGGGGCAGTTAGGAGCAATCAGGCTGGCACACAGAAGCAGTGAGGGGCGATCAGGCCAGCAGGGGGAGGGCAGTTAGAGATGACCAGGAAGGCAGGCAGGTGAGCGATTAGGAGCCAGCGGTCCAGGATTGTGAGAAGAATGTCCGACTGCCGGTTTAGGCCCAATTCCCGGGATCGGACCTAAACCGGCAGTTGGACAACCCCTGAGGGGTCCCGGATAGGAGAGGGTGCAGGTTGGGCTGAGGGGACCCCCATCCCTGTGCATGAATTTCGTGCACCAGACCTCTAGTATATATATATAACAAAATATGCCTGTCATTATGAATTAGAGAGGATTGTCAGCCTAGATTTAAAAGCTACACATAAGCACCATTGTGTACTACTACATATAAGAACATAGAAAAGTTTAAAAATGAAAAAACATTGACACGTAAAGATTAAAAAAATGCTAGCAGAGATTAATTAATACCACACAAGTAGACGTCAAGTCAAAGATTTTACCAGACGGAATGAAAAACATTTTATAATGATAAAATGTTTACTCCACCAGGAAGATTCAGCGATTCTAAAACTGTACACACCTGATAACAGAGCTTCAAAATATACCCAGCAAAATCTGACCGAACTAAGAAGAGTAGGCAAATCCACAATCACAGCAGATGATTTTAACAGAGCTCTTCCATTAACTGATAGACCTGAACAGACAGAAAGGTGGCAAGTTTTGGAAACTTTAAACAGCAAAGGCAGATCATTGAGTAAGTCTGGTGATGGGACTAGCTTAGAAGTCTTCCCTCTCCTCCATGTTCCCACTGGGGGATTTTAAGAGGCATTACTCATTTGTAACTGCAAAGACAGAGGCGGCTGTTATGCTGTTCTTATCAGTCCCGAGAGCTGATACTGGTTACTCCAGCTAAATTTATACAGATGTTTATTTTTTCTAAAGTACTTGTCATAAAATTCCCATATCTGCGATGCTTATCTTTCTTTTGTAGATTAAAAAATGTCAACTTAGATAATTAGTGTTTTGGTCATGTTAAGACTTGTCTTTTGACTCCAAACCATCTGTTCTTTCTACCAAGATATTGTATAAAAGATGTCTTGTTAAGAACATTGAATTAGCCCTAGCTGATTTGACTCAGTGGATAGAGCATTGGTCTATGGACCTAAGGGTCCTGGGTTCGATTCTGGTCAAGGGCACGTGCCTCAGTTGTGGGCTTGATCCCCAGTGTGGGGTGTGCAGAAGGCAGCCAATCGATGATTCTTTTCATTGATGTTTCTATCTCTCTCTCCTTCTCCCTTCCTCTCTGAAATCAATAAAAATATATTCAAAAAAAAAAGAACATTGAATTAGGAACAACCTGGCACCATGTCATCTTTTGGAGGGATGCTGTCTAGAAGACTGAAATGAATGTGCAGGCTGCAGACCAGGGTCTGGGAATTACCTGGTTGGTCAGGTAACACGTAAACCTCCCTGGTCCTCAGTTTCCTCATCTTTAAAGTGGGGTGATAGTGCCTAGTTTATACAGTGTTATTAAGAGTCTTAAGGGGATGACATCTGCATGTCCCAGGTTACACAGGGGATCTTAAGAAGAGCATCACCAGTCAGTATTTCTCTGGTTCCCTCACTTGCTCTGTGAGAATCCTACAATTACAAACGTCTCTGACTCTTCGCTACCTAGGCTTTTAAAAAATTTATCTTTATTGTTGCAAGTTATACAGATGTCCGTCCCCCCTTTTTTCCCCATTGATCCCTTCTAGCCTGCCCGCTGCCCCTGCCCCAGGCCTTCATCACACTATTGTCTGTGCCTATGGGTTATGCATACATGCATATAAACTCTTTGGTTAATCTCTTCCCACCCACCCACCCACCATCACCTTTCCTCTGAGATTAACCAGTCTGTTCCATGTATCTACTTAGTCCTTTTGAAAAACAGTGGAAGTACCAGAAAATGGAAGTAACCTAGGCATGAATAAATGAAATAAAAACTTAAAAAGGTAGCATATATGAGAATAATTTGTAAATTCTAAAGCAATGTGTTAAGGAAACTGGATTTCTCTTCAGTGTCTAGGAAACAAATAGAAATAATATCTGGTCCTGCAGGCAAGATCCTACCTACATATTAAAAAAAAAATAATTTGCTCTTCTGGTTATATGTTATATGGTGCTTCATTACCAGAAATGCCAAAACAACGCTAGCAATGTTCAATGAAAAAGGAATATATTAGAAGGGTATCAGCCAGTTCACAGCATTGATGGAGATGCTGAGGAGCCATGTTCAAGAAAGTGCTCAAGATAAAAGAGAAGGCAAGGCAGGGTCATCTCAGGAAGTCTGCTTAGGACGGTCCCAACAGCACCAGCTCTGTAGGGCCCTGCCCAGCAAGCCGTGGGTTCTTGGCTATCAGTGCAGCAAATAACCTTGGACTGTCCTTGAGCTTTGCATCATTCTCTAAACAAATTCAAAGTCCTAGGCTTGAGACACTGGCTCACTCCACTGAAATACAACCCGTCCCCTAACTGCCTCCCTTCTAGGTGTGGTCCGGCCTCCCACCTGCCTTGGAATTCCCCACAAGCAGGAGGGGGATTTGGATGTTGGTCCTGGACAGCCCCGAATGGCAAACGCCATTTCCAGGTGAGAATGAGAATGGAGGGACCATGCACTCCAAATGCATGCTTTGGTTAAATGAAAACCATAATTTCCAGAGATGGTATAAACTGGTTAGAGTTTTCATATAAAGTTAGTGGGGAGAGATAAGACTAAAATCTCACTACTTCCAATTCCCACTCTGCCCCATCTCCCAAACACCTTGAGGACTTTCCCTTCATCGACTTAATTCATACCATTTATAGATGCTTCAGAGAAAAGATGGACAGGTGGTAGATTTCAAAAGCCAATGCCATTTCCTGGTCTGTGTCGTGGATACCATTAGACTTAGGTTGGGCTACACAGAAGACGAATAGCTATGAGAGTGTGGTAACAAATCTGGGTTATTTAAATACAAGGAAATTAGCAGGCATTTTACTTTGTAAGTGCATTTATTAAGAGGTAAGCAGAGAGATAAATAGGTAAAGAGAAGATAACTCTATCTTACATTGAATATGTAAAGTATTTTAAATGAATTCACCTTTAATGGCCTACAGATGAAATTCTGAGATAGACTGGTGCAGCCACTATGAAAAACAGTATGGAGTTTCCTCAAAAAAATTAAAAAATAGAACTGCTGTTTGACCCAGGGATTCCACTTCTGGAAATATATCCTAAGAATCCTGAAATAACTATCAGAAAGTATATATGCACCCCTATGTTCATAGCAGTATTATTTACAATAGACAAGATCTGGAAACAGCTCAAGTGCCCATCAGTAGATGAATGAATAAAAAAGTCGTGGTACAATGGTACTATGCAGCTGTAAAAAAGAAGGATTTCTTACCCTTTGAGAAGCATGGATGGACCTGGAGAATATTATGTTGAGTGAAATAAGCCAGTAAAAAGAAGACAAATATCACATGATCTCACTTATTTGTGGAATCTAATGAACATAATAAACTGATGAACAAAGCAGGTCCAGAGGCATTGAGGCATGGAACAGACTGACATATCTCAGAGGAGGGGGGTGGGGAGAGATGGGAAGAAATTAATCAAAGAACTTATATGCATATATGCAAAACCTATGGACACAGACAATAATGTGGCAAAGGCCTGGGGTGGGGCAGGGGCTGGGAAGAAGGTATTAAAGGGGACATCTGTGATACTGCCAACAATACAAAAAAAAAATAAATTAAAAAACTTAACACATAAAATCAGAGGGAAAATATTTTGTGGTGTTTCTTTAAGAATTGTCAAATTAATTTCTTTTTAAAGGTACATAAACACACACTCTCGCACAACTATTTCCTTCATGGCTGAGCCTTAGAAATTCCAAGTTATTTTTGGTGCCAGATTTTAATCCAGAGGAAGTTTTAAGGCTGAGTTGAAACCCCCTGAAAGCAGAGGTTACAATGGAAATGCTGACAGAGTCCGTGCCATGGCCACATTTGTGAGTAGTTTTATTAAAACAATAAGCAACTTTTGTTCAAGTGCAAGTGACTGTAAAAACAGCAGAAAAAGGGCCCCTTCCTGAGTCCAATACCTAATCTCGCTCTGTTATTTCCTTGCTGGGGCTCTGGGCCTGAGCTGGCTGGGCTGTGCACGCAGTTATTGGCCTGCAATCAACCACGGAACCCCAGCTCCTTTAGAAAAAGGCCAATGAGATAGCAGGAGAGGGCGCTGTGGAGGCGGCGTGCAGACGGAGTGTGTGCTCAATCAGGGTACACTTAGAACTGACACCACACTCCGGGTTTTAATTTCCTAAGTTCCTTTGCATGTACTTCTATTCCAGATGATTATCTTACAAGTCATACGGGCCTTCTTTATTGCCAAGTAACATATCAAGGTCTAAATAATACCTCCTGTGGTGCCCACTGTGCGTGCTCAGGGGACTGATGGAAGAAAACAGGGAGGCCTGAAGGCTCCCCTCCCTGCACCACACAGTCAGCAGACCAGGCGGAGCTGGTTCATGCTCTTCACACCTGAAGGTTCCAAAGAGAGCCTCAGTGACCCCAGGAGGAGTGGGGCCATGAGGAAAATGAAAGTGCCCCCCCCCCCCGCCTTCCTGCTCCCCAAAGTGCCACCACGCACAGTGTTTGCCAATGACATGAATCCAGCAGGAGAACAGGACCATCCTGGAAACACGTCTCAAGGAAATGAAGAAATATCACTGAAGCCAAACTATAATGTGAAGGAAAGGGGGTCAAATATGATGAAATCCCCCCCAAAAGGCATTACAAAGAAACTTTGCCTCTGCAGGAAGGCCCTGAACGTAACAAAAGAGAATGAGATGTTGGAAATGGGTAGGCTGCAGGCAAAAGCTCAGTGGGTTGATGAGAAGTTTTCCATTGCCCAGATTAGCACCACTTGGGGTGAACTGGGGTGACTAAAATTCATGATGGCCAGTGCACACCCCAGAACAATTAAGTGAGAGATTCTAGGGTTTGGGGCTGAGATGTGCATTTGTATTTTTTAAAGCTCCTACATGATTCTGGGGTACAGTCTAGGCCAGCGATGGCGAACCTTTGGAGCTCGGCGTGTCAGCATTTTGTAAAACTCTAACTTAACTCTGGTGCCATGTCACCTATAGAAATTTTTTGATTGCAACCATAGTAAAACAAAGATTTATATTTTTGATATTTATTTTATATATTTAAATGCCATTTAACAAAGAAAAATCAACCAAAAAAGTGAGTTTGCGTGTCACCTCTGACACGCGTGTCATAGGTTCGCCATCACTGGTCTAGGCGGTGGAGCACTGACTGAGAGGGACCTAGAAGCCTCAGAAGTACTGAACTTTCAACTGAAGGGAAAACTACAGATGTCGGTGGCAAGACATTTCCTCTGGGCAGTTTACTGGGCCCCTTTGCCTGTTAGCAGCATTCACAATTGGGTCCTCTGGCTCACAGCCCAGTTGGTAGAATGTCTATAGCAGATGTTTGAATGACATTAACAAATGGAAGCTTCCAAACTTTTCCTTGCCTAACAAGTAACAGCAGAACCTTGTTTAGATAATGATCGGTAGTGCTCAAGTTTAATCCCCTTAAAATTGCCATTTCTTCCTCTCTTCCACCAGCTAGTTGACCTTTGGATGCACAAAGCCACGTTGTAGATGGCAGCAAGCTGGTTTCCAGACTAACAGAAGTCACTTGAATTGCTACGCATCCCATCTCATTTAGTCATTAAGACTGAAATGATGGAAGGTGGTTGATTATTCCAGCCATCCAGATGACCCATACTGAAGGACTGTTCTGCGTTCAATCAATTCTTTCTTCATCAGCTGTTCTCAGGGCCAAGCTGCTGAAGCGAGTGGACACACTTGGAATGTGGAAAGGACAAAGTCAAGCCCAGCTGGGACTCACCCCAGAGCCTGTGGAAGCATCTTTTCCTCGTGTGCTCTTCATGTTTCGTGTTTAGTCATATTTTCACGACTATAAACTGTTACTTTGGGCAAAGAGTTGTTTCCAAGCAGCCGATGAGTTGCATAGATGTACCCAGGCAGATTACTGATTTGTTTATAGGCAACGTCTTTTCAGCCCCCATGCCTCTCACTCCTCCCACTGTTCCTTAGTAATACGCATGAAGGCGGGGCCTGGGTGGTGGCCACTAGGAGCCAGTGATTGGCAGCCCTGGCTGCATCCTTTAGCTGCTCTTGGAAGAAGCTGAAGCAGAACCAGGAGCTCTTGAGGCCACTGCCCACCTGCAGCTGGACCACAATATGCTCATCAGCAAATGCCCTCAAAGAGCTGCCCTTCTCTGCACTCCAACCTAGACGCAGGGCGGATGAAGCAGGCCACGTGACACGTTTCGTTTTCATCTTCCTTGGAGACACCTCAGAATACTCAATGAACAGCTCCCTCTTCCCGCCCCCGCCCCTCAGTCCCTTTGGGAGCAATCCATGGTTCTGAATTATTTTTAAAATGAAAGTCATGACTTCCTTTTGAACTGGGTAGTTCCTAGATGAACTACCTTCATCTTTGAAGCATAATTTGAGCGAGGCGATGGACGAGACAAGTTTATGTTTGCCATGATTTACTGTCCACAAAGAGTTTTGATAAATGTAATCTCAGGAATTTCTCACACCTTCTTTGTAAAGATGCTGGGGCAGACATTGCTAGCCCTTCTAGACAGAGAGGGAAAATGAGATTTACTGATACTGAGAGATTTGCCTCAGCAGTCAAATGCGCTTTTAAATGTGTTTTACCAATTCTATGGGATTTTATGTTTTGTTTTTAACAATAGAAGGGCCTAGCCCAGGGGTGGGCAAACTTTTTGACTCGAGGGCCACAATGGGTTCTTAAACTGGACCGGAAGGCCGGAACAAAAGCATGGATGGAGTGTTTGTGTGAACTAATATAAATTCAAAGTAAACATCATTACATAAAAGGGTACGGTCTTTTTGTTTGTTTGTTTTATTCATTTCAAATGGGCCGGATCTGGCCACGGCTGGCCTAGCCACTGGGGATCTCAGAACACACTCTTCTGAGCAAGAGAAACCCAGGTAAATGTGACCTCAGGACACTGAATTCCTTATGAAGTCATTTTTGGAAGTTGAACTGAGACTTCCCATCCAGAAGCCTGCCCGGGCTCCCTGGGCGCCTGCCAGGCTGTCCCATCTGTGTCCTGCTCTCCCACAGTCCCAAGTCAGCCTCAGTCTCCAAGGCATTGAGTTGCAGAATTCCTGTTTCTTGACAATAAGCTCCCCATTAGTGTAGGGAAACTGTCAACCAACCAAACAGCCTCATTCACCTGGGGCCAAAGCGGTTTTCCTCTCTGCAGCAAAGGGAGAGCCGAGATGGCAGCAAGATAGAGGTGTCCACTGGCCGGTGGGTGGCTAGTGACCAGTGGCGAGTGGGTTTCCCCAAAAGCATGTGGCCGGGCAGATCCTGGCGAAAGGAGCTGAGAAGAAATGCTAACAGAGGTGGACAGGAGATGGGGTCTGAGAGGGTTTCCTGCTTTATCTGCAAGCTCTCAGCATGTGTGAGCACAAAAGCTCAGCCAGGGACCGAGTACCATCAGGATCATGTATTCAGCCCAAGAGATGCAGCACCTGTGCCTTAGAAGAAAGAAAATCAACTGCAAAGGGGCTCTAGAAAAAAGGGGGATGCAAACAGCAGTGGGCGCCAGGCCTCCCAGGTCATCTGGAAAATGCCGTGTCCTTGCCTGGAAGGAGTGGGTATCGCAAAGGTCAAGACCGCCAGGCCTCCTCAGGCTCTGCTGGTAGCTGTTAAACTTGTTTTAAACTTAGCTATTGGAAAACATTTTGTATTAATTAAATGTAGCCTTAGCGTCCTAGGAAAAGGGTGAAAAACAGTATTATCTGAGAAATCATGTGCGTGTTGTGGGAGGTGATATGCCAGGGATCCACAGATATACTATTTTTGGTAATCATGATAAAAATGAAGGATGATAAGCATACTTTATGAGACATATTTTATCTTTGTGTTAATAGTGTTCAAAGGAGTTTACTTTGAGGAGTTCTAGGCCTCCCAGGTCTTTTCTTTACTGTGGTACCTTAAAATTTCCCTTCTACCCCTAACTGGTTTGGCTCAGTGGATAGAGCGTCGGCCTGCGGACTGAAGGGTCCCGGGTTCGATCCCAGTCAAGGGCATGTACCTGGGTTGCGGGCACATTCCCAGTGGGGGGTATGCAGGAGGCAGCTGATCGATGTTTCTCTCTCATCGATGTTACTAACTCTCTATCCCTCTCCCTTCCTCTCTGTAAAAAATCAATAAACTATATTAAAAAAATAAAAAATAAATAAAATTTCCCTTCTAATTCTTCCATCCCAACTTCCTATTTAAATGAGAGAGAGATGACTGAACAGGAGGGGCATAATAATTTATTTAAGTAAAACTCCTATTTTTCAGAGCGCAAAATGAGGGTCAGAGAAGTTACTTGATTTGCTCAAAGTCACACATCTGGTTAGAGGTAGGACTAAAAGAAATCAAATATGTAGTGAATTCTTGTTCCAGTTCTTTTTTTTTTTTTAGTCTTTCCAAATAGACAGTGAAAACCATTCATAAAACAGGTGAAAAAAAAGAGGCAGACAAGAATTTTGAAGTACAGGGTTTTCCCAGAATGTCACAGACACTCAAAATCATCAATGGCCACCTTTGGCTGACCTTGGTCTTCTCCAGATTTTCCTTTGGACATCTATTATAATTCTGGATGTCATTTCTGATGTTTTGGTGCACCTTAGTCGTCAATTTAGAAATGGATGGAGTATTAATATTTAATCACTCTTTCTTTTCTGGTAAAATCAAAATAAGAATGCAGCAGGTCCTCAAATAATAGCATTTTTGTTCAACATCATTTCATTATGCCATTGAGGAAGTGCCCTAGGAACTTAACTCCTGTTTATAACAATTAACCTGTGGTAAAACTGGTTTTGTTACATATCCATTCACTTAAAGTCACAGAACCTATCAATAATGTTAAGTGAGGACTAACTGTATAGGTATGTAAGAATTCTATTTACTTGCTTGTATCCCCACTATTCTGTAAAACTTCATGAAGACAGAAGTAAATGGTCTTGTTTACTGTTATATTCCTGGTGCTTGGCACACAATAAATGCTCAATAAATACCGCTGCATTTTTCAGGCCTTTTTCAAACTACCTGCCTTGAAAGCCAGTAAGTACTTGGGCCTGCATTCAGCATATCTGACCACATAAAACATTTTCCAGGTCTAGGATAAACATGTTTTTAAGAATATGCTGAAAGAGGCTAGCAAAAGCATTTTCCTTTCTACATTTGTGCCAACAATTGGAGAGCAACTTTTCTAGTAGTGAGAAAAATGTCCATTCATAGGCATGGTTTCACCTCGGACAGAGTAGTGTTTTTGCAATCATTCAGTAAACATTCATTGGTTATGTTTTCCAAAGTGATTTTGCACGCAGCTTCTTTTGATTTTATAAAATCCATATGAAATAGGCGAGACTGGCATTATTATTATCATCATCTTTAGTTTACCTAGGTGGGAGGTGCAATGATTTAGACCAGCCGTGGGCAAACTATGGCCCGCGGGCCGGATCTGGCCCGTTTGAAATGAATAAAATTTAAAAAAAAGACCGTACCCTTTTATGTAATGATGTTTACTTTGAATTTATATTAGTTCACACAAACACTCCATCCATGCTTTTGTTTCGGCCCTCCGGTCCAGTTTAAGAACCCATTGTGGCCCTCGAGTCAAAAAGTTTGCCCACCCTTGATTTAGACCATTTCCTGTCAAAGAGGATACTAAAAAAATAATTTAAAAAAATCTTGTTGGGAATATGGACACAGACCTTACTCAAATTCCCCAAGCCCCGTGCTTCCTCCTGAAGAAAAACCACAGCTTTGGTAAGTTACTCATAATAACTTTCACCCTTTGAAATGCATTGGCGATCACGGTCCTGTTTCTGTGACTCCAAGGGACTGTAGAGTTACTCGAGGGAAGGGGAGGTTAGCAGATTCATGGAAGTTTTCCCCTTCTCAACACACTCTGCTCCCGTAATAGGAAATTTGGGACCTCTGTTACGTGCCTTGATGTCAAATCTGCTCTTCCAAAATCGTATAATCCTAAAATCCCTAGTTTACAACAAGCTGTATGTTGGTCTTGGGAAAAATGTATTGCAACCAAGTGCTAAAATGACAATAGAATTTGGATAGTTCCTTTGAGTTCACAGTAATAAGATTTCAAGTCAACCTAACAAAAGATCATTGAGAACTGTCTATGATTAAGGTAGACCTTGTCTTTACAAACCTAGAGTAAAGCGTGTTCCCTGTCTTTAAAAAATATGTAGTTTCAAGGAAGAGACTGACCTAAACAATTAACTGTGAACACTTGTTGAATAAGCAGTGCTATTGGGGTGCACAGGAGGGATTAATTTTACTTGGTCACATCAGGGTCATTTTACAGGTGATACATAAACTGACCTTTCAAAGATAAAATAGATTTTGTTAAGTGATAACTGTCATTCCACGTGAAGGATATGGTATGAGCAAAGGCCCAGTGTCATAATGATGCCAGGCTTTTAAAGGAAGGGTAGAAATCTGTTACGGTTAAACTTTGAGGAGGAAATGATGGAAAATCAACATGGGAAAGCGTATTGGACCACAGTGTTGAATCCTTGCATATCAGATCCTACTTGTGCTTTTGGCTCTTTAGACGGGAAATCTGGTGGGCAGATGTAGGTGGTAGGTGATAGGACTTCAACATCACCTCAAACATGATCCCAGGCTTGTGGACCATATGTGATTAAGCTGCACCCATGTGATTTGATAATGTGATTTTAGCAGACTTTTACAGGAGATGGATCTATGACACAAAGACCATGTGATACTTACCATGTCATACATAATAGATGTGGTGAAATACATGACCTACTGCAGGGCTTCTCATCTTGCATGTATATGCAAAACACCTGGGGAGCTTTGTAAATGCAGATTCTGATTCAGTAGGTCTGGGCTGGGCCCTGAGTTTTTGCACTTTTAATAAGCTCCCAAGTCAAGAGTCTGGTCCAGCCGTGGCCAAACTACAGCCCGCGGGCCGGATCCGGCCCGTTTGAAATGAATAAAACTAAAAAAAAAAAAGACCGTACCCTTTTATGTAATGATTTTTACTTTGAATTTATATTAGTTCACACAAACACTCCATCCATGCTTTTGTTCTGGCCCTCCAGTCCAGTTTAAGAACCCATTGTGGCCCTCGAGTCAAAAAGTTTGCCCACCCCTGTGACATGCTTTGAGTAGCAAAGACCTTTTTCACTGAATAAAAGCCCTGTCTTTTATAAGTCTTCAATGGAGCCCGGGTGCTTTTTGGATATTATTTATTTCACCAAGGGAAAATTATTTAACCTTGGTGAACATCTTGGCTTTCAGGCAATTGTCATTTTAAGGACATTGACTTTACTACAAAGAGCTTGCTTAACCTCAGATGATTATGGAAGTTACATCGTCTAAGATCTTCCAGCAAATGATTACAAAGCACTGGATTAAATGTAAGCTAAGTGACATCACTTACAGTTAGATATTTTCCTTGGGAGTAAATGTCTAGGCACTGAAACAATAAAGGAACTTTAGCGATGTCTTATGTAGATGGATGCTACTTGTCTTGGTCTCAGAAGAATCAGAAGATGGATCCCTTCCGTCTAAGAGAAGTAGATTTTGCCTGGAAAGCCAAAGTTTTAGTTTTGCAGTACCTTTATAATTGGGTCATTATTGGAAAAAGGTGTGGAACATCCTGGTCTGATCACATCACTTCAGACTCTATAAACATCGCTGATTCCCTCGAATCACCAGCCAGCTGGTGTCCTCATGTTCCCTGGACATCTCCAATTTATGTTCATTGAATCAGTTAAAGGACGATGACTAGCTGTACTTCTCCACACCACCATTTGCCCTGATCTCCCACTTCTGTTCTCTTCTAAGGGGTACACAATATTCCACTGTGAATTGAATTACTCAGAAAGATTGAGGTTGGAAATTTAAAAACAAGCCAGAGTTTTGTAACTGACAATATTTCTGGAAAAAAGCTTCTCCACTGAATCTGACAAGAACAAGATCATTCTATCTTTAAAAATTTCTTGCTGCAGGATCTATGCTGGACAAGATGGTTCACTGCTGGGGTCCAGCCCCAGTGGTCCAGGGGTTCCCAAAGGTGTGGACAGAGTCGGCAAAGAATGTTTTACACGGAGACAGCGTTCAGAACTCTCTAGCTTTCCTTAGTCTCCGTGGATCTTCCTGTGCCTGGCTGAGGCCACAGAGAGAGATCCCCAGCAGTTCACTTTTGATTCTCATCACTGAGCTAAGAATTTAAGACCAGACCATTTTGGCCGGTTTGGCTCAGTGGATAGAGCGTCGGTCTGTGAACTGAAGGGTCTTGGGTTCGATTCCGGTCAAGGCACGAACCTTGGTTGCAGGATCCTCCCCAGCCAGGGCCCTGGTAGGGGCTCCTGCAAGTAGCAACCAATTGATGTGTGTCTCTCACATCGATATTTCTCTCTGTCTTTCCCTCTCTCTTCCACTCTCTCTAAAAATCAGTGGAAAAATGTCCTCAGGTGAGGATTTAAAAAACAAAAAACAAAAACCAGACTATTTTGCTATGGCATTGTTGAGATTAATGTTTACTTAAAAAACAAACAAAACCCTGTCATTTAAGCTACCTCCTACTAATGGGTACTCAAAGACCAAAACAACAACAACAACAACAACAACAACAAAACAGCAATAACAAAACACACACACACAAAACCCCCCCAAACCCCCAAACATAAAACCTTCTAAGTCAGCGGTTCTCAACCTGTGGGTCGCGACCCCTTTGGTGGTCAAACAACCCTTTCACAGGGGTCACCTAAGACACCCTGCATATCAGATATTTACATTACGATTCATAACAGTAGCAACATTACAGTTATGAAGTAGCAATGAAAATAATTTTATGGTTGGGACACAACATGAGAAACTGTATTTAAAGGGCCAGAAGGTTGAGAACCACTGTTAAGTCATTGAGAACTGGATCCCTAAAGGAATTTGAAGAAATAAAGAGATTATTTCCTCTAAAGAAAAGTGTGTGTGTGTGTGTGTGTGTGTGTGTGTTGGAGGGGAGGGGGAGGGGGTGGAAGAGAAAGAAAGAGAGAGAGAGAGAGAGAGAGAGAGAGAGAGAGAGGAATTAGGGCAAAGTTTGTCTGATTAAGCTAGCAAGTATAAAATTACTTGAGGGTCAAATTTAGACCTGGGTTTCATCTTTCATACACACACACAAAAATTAGTTTTCATTTTTGTTTTGTTTTGTTTGAGAAACACATCTTAAAAGTACCAAGCACTTTTTTATGAGTAAGGATTAGTCAGGAAATAAAACAACTCCAAGATTTTTCAACAAAAAAAACATGGAAAGAAGTAATCTCTAACCAAAGAACACTTATTTCCAATTCAAGTATCTTGATATTTCAGTGTGTTGGCAGGTTTCATAAAGGGTTTTAAGATATTTTAAAATGCCGAAACCGGTTTGGCTCAGTGGATAGAGCGTTGGCCTGCGGACTGAAAGGTCCCAGGTTCGATTCCGGTCAAGGGCATGTACCTGGGTTGCGAGCATATCCCCAGTAGGAGATGTGCAGGAGGCAGCTGATCGGTGTTTCTCTCTCATCGATGTTTCTAACTCTCTATCTTTCTCCCTTCCTCTCTGTAAAAAATCAATAAAATATATTTAAAAAAAAAAAAAAAAGATATTTTAAAATGAACTCAAATTGTCCATGGGTGAGTCATTAAATACTAGTTACATAGAATAAGAACCCCAAACACATATTAAATTTTCCTGAAGAAAACCAGTGTATGGTCAAATTATGCTTGGATGAGAAATCAGAAAATTAATTAAGATTAGAATCCACAGTTGGCATTTACTGAATGATAGACTCCCTACCTACCTGCTCATCTACCTACTTGACATGTAGAAGTAACTGCAGTTGAGTTCTTCAACTTCTCTGATCTTCAGTTCCTCGTATTTAATACGGGACTGAGACGACTTGCTCTACCCCCTTCCAAGGGCTGTCTTGGAGACCACAAGAGGACAGGGATGTGAAAATGCTTTGTGGATGTTAAAGTGCGACACAAAACTAAGGAAAGACAGTGTTTGTGCCACGATTGTGCAGTCTAGCGAACACGCAGTAGTTTCTATTTGCAAAAGTTACTATGTTCATTGTGAGAGTCACTGCAGATCAGGCTGCATGAGAAGTGGATTCTGAGATGGAAAGTAGCAGGCAGGAGGTCTGTTAGGGAGCGCTCTGGGACCCATACCTTGGAAGGGAAGAAGCAGAATTGGGCTGAGGGAAGAGCTGAGCTGTGGGGCCATTTCAATGGGGCTTCAGCTAACACCATAGGAGCGCTGTCCAAGGCGGTGCAAGGGGCTGTGTGACCATCAGCCATGGCGTGTGGGCTTCCCTGGGAAGGGGACATGGGCTTCAACAAGGTCCAGGATATAAATTCATCATTCCTGGCAGGGATTCTGGGTATAAAATGCTTTTAGCTAAAATATTAGGATAGTCAGATGTTCTTTCATTTAGGCCGTATCGTGTTAGTGTCTCACCGTGTTTTGCTAGATTTCTACTTAAATAGTAAGAGTCACATTAAAAATGTTTCCCTGCAAATATGGTTAGAGTGGTTCTTCCTGATAACTGATCTTCACAATTCTAGAAAGTCATATTTCGTTTCAAATTTAATGATAAAAATATTTACGAAAGTAGTATTTTTAGCTTCTAGCATTAGCTTAGCATCTTCCAGAACAATATTTGAACTGATGATTGAAGAATCTTGCAGGACCCCACTCTCTTTCTGAAGACAGGGTGGCCATGCACATGACTGTGTTCTACATGCCAGGACAACGTTGTCACTTTCCACACAGAGAGCATCTCGCTTGTCTCTCAGGATCAGCCATGAGGTCCTACTGCTCTTCCCACTTTATAGGTGATGGAAACAAGGCTCAGAGAGCCGCCATGATTTCCACAGGGTCACACAACAGAAAATGGCAAAAACAGCACAAACACGCACTTTCTGACCTGTACAGCCCTTCTTTCTCTCCAACACATTCTCTCCAAATAGAGGATTGGCCTCCACATGATTTGAGTTCTGTGCTTAGCTTTATTCCCTAAGTCAGGGGTGGTCAGCTATTACCCCTACGCCATTTCCTGAAATTAAAGTCCAGTAATTTTTATCCATCTGTTCATTTGATCATAAATATTTTCTGAGTATTTCTAAGGTGACAAGGTCGTACTGGGCTCTGGGGTATGAACATAGACAAGACACAGCACCTGCTCTCAAGAAGCTTAATGTCTACGAGTTCTGGCCTAACACCTGCTTCCAAAAGGTTTTGGATATAGAGCGGGTTTCTTTCCATTGCGCTAAGGAAAAAAGGCTCCATTACATACTTTTTTAAAAAAAATCTCAAGTATACTTTAAAAATTGTGATGCACAGGGTACAACAGCAGTCAAAGAGTACAGAGTCCATGAACGTGAAGTACCATCATGCCAGGCTCCCTGGCTTCTAAGGAGTGGAGGTGGAAGACAAGAGGAAAGAAAGATTTCTAGAATGTTCTATTTTTTTTTCCTGAAAATAAAACAATGCCCCCAGATAGAGAGCTACATATCTATTATAATGCAGAGAGTGAATGAATGTCTTACCCATTATCTTGAGAACACTCCTGCTCTAACGTTTCAGTTGACAATTCAGAAGACATCCTGAATAATGACATGGAATAATAATTTTATAATGATTATGTAACCAAAATACAGGAAGGTGCTGGAGAGTGCTAAAAAGTTATTATAGAATAAGCAAAATACTACCTCTGAGACGTTTTCAATGTCTATTTGTCTTGGCATTCAATTTAGAAGTTGCTAAGAAAAAAGCGCCGATTAGAGCCACCTGGGCCAACTGTCATAGCTAGAGCCGGAAAAGGCCATTGACTTTGACTCATGTAATGATCGGCGAGGGAGCCAGACTTGTTCAAAGTCAATTGAAATTCTGTATGCTTCATAGTAATGGGGCCTACACACTGAAATACATTCATTTTCCTATTTGCTGCCGGCTTTAACGCCAGTGATCAGGAGTTGACTTTTCTGCCCAAGGGCTATTAAAATGACTTTACATGAACCAGGCTGACTAGTCCTTTCCCAGTATAATGCTTTTATATATATTTGGCAGAAGTGGCTTTGGATTGCTAATAAAATGACAACATATGAGATAGTAGAATTGTTGTTTTTTAAGGACAAAATATATTATTTTTAAAAATATATTATTTATTGATTTCAGAGAGGAAGGTAGAGGGAAAGAAATATGGAAACGTCAATGGTGAGAAAGAATCATTGATCAGCTGCCTTCTGCACGCCCCACACTGGGGATCGAGCCTGCAAGCTGGGCATGTGTCCTGAACGGGAATCAAACCAGGACCTCCTGGTTCATAAGTTGATGCTCAACCACTGAGCCACGCCGGCTGGGCAAATATATTATTTTTAAAAGAAAATTAGGAATGTATGTCATCTTGTTTTTTGTTTTGTTTTGCTTTGTTTTTTTACCACGTTACCTTTTATTTCCATTGAAAATACTTAGCTTATTACCAGATGTCCAAATTTTGGAGGTAAAGAGTAAATAGCACATAAAACATGATGTAAATATTTTCCAGATACAAGAACTTGAGGTTCTGAATGAGCTTTTCGGATGGCAAGTGGAGTCTACCATTGGGGATTCCAAAGAATAAGCTTATAATTAAACAGTATGATGACTTCTTATTTAAAAAATAATCAGTAGATCCAAACTTACATAAACTAGTAAGAATTTTTTATGGTCAGATCTCTAGAAGCAGGTAGTATTGACTGAGCCAGGGTCTATCTTTCATATATATAACCCTCTTTATGGTGGCAACAGTTCCATTTGGAATAAAATAGGTTTTTGTTACTATTGGCTTGTATAACTTCTTATAAGGGGCCTAAGACTAGCAAATTACATTGATATGACTATTTTAATAAATGAATATATATTGATGTTAGAAGAAATATATATTAGATGTATCTATAAAAACATATTCTGTTATAAAACTCTCAACACCTGAGATTAGATTTTATTTTATTTTATTTTATTTTTTTTTAAACAAAAGAAAAGAATTAAATTAGAAATAAACAAAAATGTCCAGAGGTGGGCCGGTGCAGCAGCCCCACAATGTCACTAACGCTCCAGATTCTTTGTCCCTTCACAATCCTTAGCTCACAGCTTCTCTCTTCAGGATTGTCACTGCATGTGGCAAAGGGCAATTCACCTCTAACCCATGCCCATTTTTCAGAAAAGAAGTGACACAGGTAGTGTCAGAGCCAAACCAGGTCTGCCTGACTCCAAAATCTACTGAAAGACTCTTACGTTTCTGATGGAAGGGCTCCTACTCATCTCATTAGTCATTGATTCAGCACCTTGTGATGAGCCTCTCTTATGCTGACCATACTGTTTTCGAATTATGTGCCTGTCTCCCAGTTCTCCCATAAAACACCTAATTGAGCCCACCCACCTCCAAGCTAGGCTCCATCTATGTTCCACAATGCCCAAGGCACAGAGCAGGCATCAGGAGAGGTATGTAGAATTGGGGGTAAGAAGTGTCAGACCAGCCCTAGCCAGTTTGGCTCAGTGGATACAGCGTCAGCCTGCGGACTGAAAGGTCCCAGGTTTGATTCTGGTCAAGGCCATGTACCTTGGTTGCGGGCACAGCCCCAGTAGGAGGTGTGCAGGAGGCAGCTGATAGGTGTTTCTAACTCTCTATCCCTCTCCCTCTCTGTAAAAAAATCAATAAAGAAATATATATTTTTTAAAAAAAGAAGTGTCAGACCAGATTATGTTATTCATAGAAATGTATTTCCTAATGACTGGAAAACAATGCAGGCATCATTTTATTTGTGGAACTCAAATCAAATTATCCAGAGGCAAAGACCCAAGTAGGAGGAAGTCTAGCAGATAATTGACTAATCAGAATTGTCTTCTCATTCTGTTTGATTTCAAGGTTTTAATAAAACAAAACAGCTGTGTTTTGCAAATCAGTTCCCAATCTGAACACGTAAATGACTTTCTTGCCCGGAAACACCAATGCCCCTGGCTTAGAGGCTGCTGAAAACTCTGCCTATGTTGGAGAGAAACAGAGCTGAAGGCTAGTGAATGAATCTTGGTGTAGGGAGTAGAAGACAGTGTAGGAGACATAAATGGAGGGACATCAATACGAGACCTAAAGGGACTTGGAAGAACCAGAGGTCTTCCTAGAGCAGGTGTCCAGGTGGCTGGCCTGCTTGGGAAGACGCTCCACCTATGGGTTTCTGGGTGGGTTCTTTGAATGCTAATAGCTGCCGCTTACTGAGCCATTGCTATATGCCAGATGTCGTGGTAAGCGCTTTTAGTGCATTATCTCATTTTCTTACTCTGGGCTTTTAAAAATATTTATTGTTGAGAATATTCTAGATGTGATATATGTTTTTATTGATTTTAGAGAGAGGAAGGGAAAGGGAGCGATAGTCAACATGAGAGAGAGAAACATCGATTGGCATGCCCCCACCAGGAACAGAGCCTACAACACGGGCATGTGCCCCGACCAGGAACTGAACCAGCAACCTCCTGGCACATAGGATGACACTCAACCAACTGAGTCCCACCGACCAGGGCTCTTATTTTCATTCTTAGAACAATCTTGCAAGTTCATAAATAGTACTCCCATTCACAGATGAAACTAAAGGTCAGGAAGTTGCAGCTAAGAAATGCAAAACCTAGGCTGCGATTTGACTCAAAGCTTCTGCTCAAGTCCCTAACCATCTTCACAAAGCACTTTGAGGTAACTCTTACTTCCTCTACTTCAAAAATGAGGAGACTGAGGTCCAGGGATGCCCCAACTTGCCTAGTGACCCAGGTAGTTAAGTGTCAGAGCCAAATCAAGTCTGTCTGACCCCAAAATCTACTCTACCACCCAGGGAGAGGAAAACCAAAAGCCAGGGCAAGGAACATGCCGGAAATCCCTTACTGTCAGGCCCGCCCCTTCCCTAGGACACTGCCCTGCCAGAAGGTGGTCCATCCTTGCTGCTTGACACAGTCGCTGCAGGGAAGAAACATCTGCACAGCATATGTTTCAAGGGACCTGGCGTATATGGCATACTGTTCTTAATATGTTTGCTCACCTTCTTGGCGCTATGTGTTTTAACCAAGGTCACCTCTCCAAGAAAGTTTGTTTCCCCAGGTAGGTATTTTTCCCTGAAGTTAGGGAGGGAATAAAACCCCTTAACTAAATGCCAGGCGGGTAGTTAATCACTTTAACTACAAACAATCACCCTTAAGCTACATAATCTTTACTCCCTGGAATGGAGATAAGAAATGCCCTAACCTTTGGAATAGAAATTGACAAGGATTAAAATCAACTGGTATAAATACAGATGTAACAAGACAATAAAAGACAGAACTTGGCTGGAGAACCTGGACACAGAACCTGGCTATGATGATCACCTGAACACTGCCTCCGTGTCATTCCTTCTTCACCGACTCCGTCCACACCTTTGGGGACCCCTGGACCTGCTGGGGTTGGACCCTAACACTGCCCCTTTGTTTCCCCTCCACCCTTCCAAGAATCTTCTTTTCACTGCCTCTTCCATGGTGTCGCCCCTGGGCTGAATGAACAGGGACAGGGTAGTTCTTGTGAGTCTCTAAGGAAGGAATAGACAGGGTACCACCAGGCTGGGGGGCCCCATCCCCACACATCTGAGCCAGGCCTGTGCATAAGACTGGTAAATGCTTGGGTCAGGAGGCAGCCAAAATGGGTTCCAATTCAGCCTGGTGACTTTGGCCAACGACAGTAGCTCCCTTTTTAAAAGGTGTCTATCCTCGCCCTGGCTAGTAGCTCAGTTGGTTAGAGTGTCCTCCCAATACACCAAGGTTGCCAGTTCTGTCCAAGTCAGAGCATGTGCAAGAATGAACCAATGAATGCATAACTGAGTGGAGCAACAAACTGATGTCTCTCTCTAACTCAAATCAATAATAGTAATAAAAAACCAGGGTCTATCCTGGGACAGACATTTTACTAGGGTTTCCTCCATGTTTTTAAACTTTAACACCGCCCCCTCCCAGGCCCACCCCATGGCTGAGGAGCCTGAGCCCCCTTCCCCAAGAGAAGCAACGAGCGTAAGGACAGCAAGTAGTCAGGAGCCTAGGACTTCGAGATTAGATTTTAGATGACAAATTCCACATTTTCTGATTATAAGATAGTTTATATTTTAATATTCAGAAGATATAACATTAAGGAGAATAAAAAAGATGCTTTTCTTTTTTTTTTACAAGAACATATTTTGGAAATTGTTACTATTGGACTCTCATAGGAAAAATTGGGTCATTTTTAGCCCATTTGGGTGTGTTAAGAGGATGACCTATTCTAGCTTTTTGCTTTAAGAGGACAGATTTTCTCAGTGGAGTCTACATACTGTAAACATGAAGCATAATTCTGTTTGTAACACTAGCTTCAGATATATAAAAAGATGATGAAGCCAGAATTCTTGCAAAATCTTTGAAGTTACTGATAATCACCAGCTTTTAAAAATGTTTTGCATTTTTAGAATACTTTTTGAATGCTTCCACTTTTCCTCATTAAAATAGTGTAAATTACTCAACAGCTTAAAAACTAACTGATTATTTGATTAATAATGAACAATGAACAAGAAACAAATTTTCCAGAAACAAGGGAAACATCTTGGACTTCTACTTCAGTGAGTAGATTAAATAAACATTTGACTTCCCCTGTAATATCAGTCCTGTTTTCCTGACATGTATTTGTGAATTTATTTAATGGAATGGGCTAATCGTAGATAATAGCACTGGCTAAAAGATAACAGTCTTATTGATGTAACTACCAACCACTTCATAATTGTAGACTGAACAGAGGTATGAAATCAGCACGCTTTGTAGTGTTCAGACCATTGGGTATGAGATCTTGTAGGAACTTATTGCTTCCATTCTCTGGGCTGAAATATAAGGTCAAAGAAACCAAATATCTTGGAGGCTATGAAATATAATAATTAATTTCATGTAAGCAAAATGCTTGTATAATATTCTTGAGTCATGTATGATGGGAATGGGTAGGAAGGAGGAATGCAAAGTTATTGCCCCTAATTCAAGAAAGGGGTAGGGAGTGTTTTCTAATACTAACTGGAACTGTTAAACCCTAACTCCATCACCTAATACAATATCTAATTTCTAGGTACTCAAAAAATATTTTTTGAATTGTATTAAAATAAGAGAGAGAGAAGAAGAGTAGGAAGAACAAAAGAAAGGGAGAGAAATAAACACACTTTCTAAATATTCTGAAACCATGAATTCAACTGTTTGTTTTTCATGACCAATGGTTGTTAATTTCTCTGAATCTCAGTTTCCTCAGCTGACAAATGGGGATGAAAGATCATCTACTTCACAGGACAATCATCTGAAATAATGAGATAATAGGTAGGAAAGTTGTAAAACAGACAGTGCTATTCAGACATAAGATGTAATTGGTGTTATCAAAGTTCTGGCAGTTGGCGAAATCTTGGTAGATGCTTCCTTTCATAATGTGCAAGAAAAAGAGCTGTACTGGAGGGTTAATTCTGAAGTACCACCTAATGGAAGTATTATGTCAGACCCTCTCCATTATGAATCTGGTTCTCTCAGGAACATTATGCTCCGTATTTTATCTCATCCACTTACGCGCAGTTAGGAGACCAACAAGCTTCTGCTGCATATTGGAGACCATTTATTTGGTCTGCTGCCAATTCCATTTAAATTCACTGTATTCAGCTTCATTTCGACTTGTTCCAATCACAAAACAATTCTGGTTTTTTTTCCTGCTCCCAAATTTGGCTTAGTTAGATAATAGGTTGTTAACTCAAGATAATTACTTCCAATCTTTAGCTGGGTGTCATGAAATCCCCCAAACAGCAGACACTATCTGAGTGGGTGAGAAGTGTGTCAGGAAACTAATCCATTCTCTCATTATGTGCACGAGACAGCAGGTGGGGGAGAGTTCAAGTTACTTACACATGTTCACACAGTCACTCCACAGAGCTTGGAATAGAATTCAGGTATACAAATTCCTATTTCACCTTTCCATTAAACCAAGCCAATTCCCCAAAGGCTAGAAACCTTGAAATTCTGCATTGGAATAATATATAATTGCTGGATATTTGAATGGATATAAACAGTAGTCCAAGATGAATGAAGTCCACAAAATAAAAATAAAATTAACTGTGTTTCCCTAGAAAGATATTATGTATTAGCACTTTGACTTTACTTTGTATTATGAATATAACATCGATCCTCTTGCTGTTTCCAACTACAGGATTAATGCTAAACATAAAAGGTCACCCCTGACAATTGCGAGGGTAAACATTAACGTAATTGGGTATTTGATTGATTCTGACACACAATATACTCTCCAGTTTCATGTTATTCTGTACCTTTCAACTAGAACACTAGATGCTTCTTTAATTTTGGGTTTGGAGGTCATCCATTGCCCTTGAGGTTAAAATATAGCTCTGTTTCCAATTCACAAATAAATCAGACAGAAATATATTAGAAATAACTGGCAAGCAGGTTGGAAGCTGGAAACAGCAGAAAAAGACTGGGTATTTGTTGGAGAAAGTGCATGCAAAGGCCTTACATCATGGTCCTGGCACCCACTGCTGGCTCAGCAGCTTGTTTTAGTATGGGTTCTGCTATAAGCAAACCAGTATCAGGTCTCTCTCTCTCCCTCTCTCTCTTTTTCTCTCTCTCTCTCTCAGCTACTCCAATCTGGAAAACATTAACGCAACAAGATAATTCTAAAGAAAAGAGGAAAAAGCAGAATAACTTCAAGTCAGCACTGTGTCTGAGACCTGATCTTTATAAGCACATTATAAAACATCAAAGCCAAAACTGAATAAATGGAAAAAACATGGTACTTATTGGTCATAGAGAAATAAATTCGACAATATAAACTCTTCACATGCACATAATGATATGCAAATATTGTTCCTTTTTATAGCAATTCATAAGTTACAGTGAAATAAAGATTTTGAGTAATAGGCAAAGTTAAGAAGTAGACCCTGAATAATTTATAGAAAAATGATCATTTACATGAGGTTTTAATTAACGCCTAGAATCATGTTACTTGATGTTTGAAGATGCTTGGTGAGAACTAAGCAGAAGAGACCATTTTTTCCCCTCTGGAATATCAGTTTAATAAGGGAAGAATGTTTTTAGTTTCTCAATTAGAAGAGTTGAGACTAATCTTTGATAGTTATTTAGTAATAAAAACTGCAATTTATTGCATCTTCATGAAAGCAATACAAGGTACTTCACACCCACTGTCTCCCCTAGTCCTCTCACGAGCGTAAAGAGGACTGGCATCCTCCCCATTTTTACAATAGGGAACGGAGTTTTGTAAAGTGACACAACTTACAATGGGCAGAATTAAGACTCAAATCTAAGATTCTGGACTGTAGATCTCTCTCTTTCACTCCCTTGTACTGACTCAATACAACCCTTCTCACTTGGAAATTCATGATTCCTGGGACCTTCCTGAAATGAGGTCACTGAATGTTATCCAAAACCAACTGCCCACCTAATATGTGACTTCCTTCCACAGCAGAGAGAGAGGCCTGACAAGCTCAGTCAAAGCTGTTTCTATGACAGCCCATCTATTAGCCAGCTATACTTTTTAGGAAGTTGTTCTTAAACAGAGTGAAATGTACTCCTGCCTGCTGCCTGCTGATTGCTGTTAGTTCCGTCTACAGCCATACCACCCTGAACGCGCCCGGTCTCGTCTGATTGCTTTTAGTTCTGCTCTTCGGACCAATTTGGACGAAGCTTTATACTCTTCCACATTACCTCCCTTTTTCATTCTTTAAGACAATATAATGTCCCTTACCCCTTTGACTCTCTTCTGGGTTGTATATCTTCACCAATTCTTTAAAAAATATGATATAATTTTCACATACTTTATCTTTCTTATTCTTTTGCTCAAATTTGCCACTTTCCCTATAAAATCTAATACCCCAAATTCAGTAAACTGCTAAGATGTGTCCTGATCAGTAAAGAACATGATGGATTTTTTTTTTGGCCAAGTTTAAAAAATTTAACTTTTATTATGTGGTCCAGGTTTACACTTTGGCTTTTATTAAACTTAGGGTTCAATGAAAACCTCAAATCTATTATTCATAGGAAATCTCACCAAACCAAGATTCCAAACATTTATCATTTAAATATTCATTTGGGCCTCTTACTTTAGTTGCTCAAGAGATAATTTTGAATTCTGATTTTGCCAACGCTCCCCTAGCCAGCCAAACTAAGGAACTCCATACTTGCTCCATATTTGATAAGCTGTCTTCAATGTCTTTATCCTGAACAGAAGCTTGGTTATCAAGCTGAACATGGTCAGGGCATTCTGATACCATAGATGACTGGAGGGTCAAGTAACACTGAGCCCTTTTCTGTCCTCGTACTTTTGTTCTCTTGATTTCTTTATGAAGTTTCCAAGAACAATGAAATCACTCAGTGCTCATTCCTCTCAGCTCTCATGGCCACTTTTAGCAACGATCATAAACACCAGCTTAAGTCTCCGTTTTCCTCCCAAACCAGAAGGACCTAGCAGAGGATGGACATAGAGTAGGCATTAAGTCAATATTCACAGCTTTGTTCATGCTTATTTTTCCGTTCTCTCCTGCTGAAATAATGATGGCCTATTGGTGAATAACCCAGCATTCTTCTCCATAATACACTTGGATGTTCTTAAACTTTCAATGAAAATTTTCAAAATTGAACTCATTAATAAGATCCTTTTTCTTCCTGGCCATGCCGGTTCATGGCCTTGCATTCTCTCTGACCGTCAGTTTCTAAACCTTACTATCATTTTGGAGTCCTTTCTATTACTCACATCTAATCTGTGACTGCATTCCTAAATTTTATTTCTAAACCTCTCCCATGTTGAACCCTTATTCTTTATTCTTTTCTTCTGGATCATGGCATTTATCCCTGAGATGAAAGGATGGTTCAACATAAGGAAATCAATAAATATAGTAAATTACATTAATAGAATTAAAGATAAAAAAAACATATGATCATCTCAGATGCAGAAAAGTCATATGACAAAATTCAACATCATTTTATGGTAAAAGCTCTCAAAAAATTAAGTTTACAAGGAGCATACCTCAATATATTAAAGGCTGTATATGACAAACCCATAGCTATCATCTTAGTCAATGGTGAAAGACAGTTTTCCCTCTAAGATTAGGAAAAAGACCAGGGTATCTACTCTCCCCACTCTTAGTCTATCTAGTATTGGAAACTTCTACCAGAGCAGTCACATGAGAAAAAGAAATAAAGGCATCAGACTTGGAAAAGAAGAAATAAAATCATCTCTACAGATTATATGATTTTCTACATAGAAAATGATAAAGACTCCACCAAAAAACTATTATATTTTATCAACATATTCAGTAAAGTTGCAAGATACAAAAAGTTGACATACAAAAATCAGTAGTGTTTCTACTCATTTACAATGAATTAACTGAAAGAGAAATAAAGAAACAATCCCATTTAGAATACAAACAAAAAGGATAAGATGCTTAGGTATATATTTAACAAGGAGTTAAAATATGTGTACATGGAAAACTACAAAGATATTGATGAAAAAAATTGAAGAAGACAGAAATAAATGGAAATATATTTCATACTCATGGATTGAAAAAAATCAATATTGTTAAAATGTCTGTACTACCCGAAGGCATCTATAGGTTCAATGCAATCCATGTCAATATTCCAATGGCATTTTCTAAGACACAGTAAAAAAAATTCCTAAAATTTGTATGAAACCACAGAAGACCATGATTAGCCAAAGCAATCCCAAGAAAAAAGAGCAAAGCTGAAGCCATCATACTTACCGATTTCAAGCTCTATTACAAATCATAGCAATCAAAACAGCATGGTACTGGCATAAAAACAGACAAATAGACTAATGGAACAGAATCCAGAGCCCAGGAGTAAAACCATGCATATATGGTCAACTAATGCTTGACAAGGGAGCCAAGAATACTACTGGAGGAAAGACAGTGTTGGGAAAATTAGATATTTACACACAAAATAATGAAATTAGACCCTTTCTGTTACTACTCACAAAAATTAACTTGAAATAGATTAAAGACATAAATGTAAGACCTGAAGCCAAAACATTCCTTGAAGAAAACAGTGAAAAAGCTTCTTGACATGGGTTTTGGCAGTATTTTTCTGTATATGATGCTTACAGCACAAGCAATGAATAAAAAATAAACAAATCAACTACATCAAACTAAAAAGCTTTCACACAGAAACATAAATAATCAACAAAATAAAAAGGCAACCTAAAAAAATGGGAGAAATATTTGCAAATCACACATCTTATTAAGGGTTAATATCCATACAACTATATATAATGAACCCATACAACTCAGTAGCAAAGAAACCCCAAATAATCTAATTAAAATGGACAAAGGACCTGAGTAGATATTCCCCCAAAGAAGAAATTCAAATGGCCAAAAACATATGTATAAAGGTCCTTAACATCACTAATTATCAAGGAAATGATAATAAAAACCACTATGAGATATCACCTCCCAACTGTTGGAATGGCTATCATCAACAAGAGAAAACAAGTGTTGATGAGGTTGTGGTGAAAGGGAATCCTTGTGCAGTGTTGGTGGGAATGTCAACTGGTACAGCCACTATGGAAAACAATATGAAGTTTCCACCAAATTAAAAATAAAAACTATCATATGATCCAGCAATTCTACTTCTGGGTAATATATCTGAGGAAAACAAAATTGCTACATCAAATATATATGCACTCCTTTGTTTATTGAAGCATTATTTATAATAACCAAGACATGGAAACAACTTGTGTCCGATGACAAGTGAATGGATAAATACATATGCAACATGTCCTCAAGAAAATGTACATACACTTTAACAGCTGATAATGCACTTAATTTTAAAAATGAACTATATGTTAACAAACACTGACTTTATAATTATTCAAAATGTATATTCATTTTTTTGGGACAGCCTGCATATGCATACACACACACACACACACACACACAAATATTATTTATTCATAAAAAAGGACATCTTGCCATTTGCAACAACATGGATGGTCCTTAAGGTCATAATGCTAAGTGAAATGTCAGACAGAGAAAAACAAATATTTATGATCTCACCTATATGTGGATGTAAAAAAAACAAATACAAAGCAAAAGATCTGATTATTGGTTACTTAAAGTGGGCGATTAGTAGGGTGAAGGTGTCCAAAGATACAAACTTCAGGTTACAAGACAGTGATGGCGAACCTATGACACGCATGTCTGAGGTGACACGCGAACTCATTTTTTTTGGTTGATTTTTCTTTGTTAAATGGCATTTAAATATATAAAATAAATATCAAAAATATAAGTCTTTGTTTTACTATGGTTGCAAATATCAAAAAATTTCTATATGTGACATGGCACCAGAGTTAAGTTAGGGTTTTTCAAAATGCTGACATGCCAAGCTCAAAAGGTTCACCATCACTGTCTAGGGCTAGGCTGTCCTAGAATTGAGCCAGAAAGTTCTTCTGAAGTTCCTCTTCCCAAGCTGCTTTCAGTTAAGGAGAAAAAAAACACCACATTTAAAGTAATAAATTCCTGCACAGTGGTCATCATAGCACAAGACCTTAAGTCGCTGAGATACTTTTCATCACTGCATCTACATCAAAAACGAGAGCTCTGCACAACTCTTTGGAAAGCTATGGCATACTGATTAGTCAAATTAAACAAATCAGATGCTTTTCATCTTCAATAAGCAGTAGAGCCATTTGCTTCTTCTCCTCTGTCCATCTGATGTGTTGTCCTTGTTAATAGATCTCTAGAAGCAACTATTATCAGACTGGCTCGTGAGAAACACAGCAAGTATATCAGTGGGCTCAAAGTAATCTTTTCAGATGCTATTTAAAATGTGTAGTCACCAAAACGGGCCCATTTGAAAAGTGAAAAAGAGCAAAGTATTTTTGGCTTAGGCTAAACAAAGTTTGACTGATCAACTTGTAAATAAGTGTCCTGCACTTATTTCTTTGCATCTTGTCCTGCACACCTACCACCAACCATTTCCTGTTCATGTGAATGACAGCCTTGGAGATCAAATATCCTTTTATTTATTTATTTATTTATTTATTTTATTTTTTAATTAAATCTTTATTGTTCAGATTATTACATTTGTTCCTCTTTTTTCCCCCCATAACTCCCCTCCTCCCAGTTCCCACCCCACCCTCCGCCCTCACTCCCCACCCACTGTCCTCTTCCATAGGTGCACGATTTTTGTTCAGTCTCTTTCCGCATCTCCCACACCCCTTTCCCCACCAAGAATAGTCAGTCCATTCCCTTTCTATGTCCATGATTCTATTATGATCACCAGATTATTTATTCACTTGATTCTTAGATTCACTTGTTGATAGATGCATATTTGTTGTTCCTAATTTGTATCTTTACCTTTTTCTTCTTCTTCCTCTTCTTAAAGGATACCTTTCAGCATTTCATATAATACTGGTTTGGTGGTGATGAACTCCTTTAGCTTTTCCTTATCTGTGAAGCTCTTTATCTGACCTTCTGTTCTGAATGATAGCTTTGCTGTATAAAGTAATCTTGGTTGTAGATTCTTGGTATTCATCACTTTGAATATTTCTTGCCATTCCCTTCTGGCCTGCAAAGTTTCTGTTGAGAAATAAGTTGACAGTCGTATGGGTATTCCCTTGTAGGTAACTGAGTTTCTTTCTCTTGCTGCTTTTAAGATTCTCTCTTTGTCTTTTGCTCTTGGTATTTTAATTATGATGTGTCATGGTGTGGTCCTCTTTGGATTCCTTTTGTTTGGGGTTCTCTGCACTTCCTGGACCTGTAAGTCTATTTCTTTCACCAGGTGGGGGAAGTTTTCTGTCATTATTTCTTCAAATAGGTTTTCAATATCTTGCTCTCTCTCATCTTCTGGCACCCCTATAATTCTGATGTTGGTACACTTGAAGCTGTCCCAGAGGCTCCTTACACTATCTTTGTATTTTCGGATTCTTTTTTCATTTTGCTTTTCTGGTTGGGTGTTTTTTGCTTCTTCGCGTTTTGAATCTTTGACTTGATTCTTGCGCTCCTCTGGTCTGCTGTTGGGTGTCTGTATAATATTCTTTATTTCAGTCAGTGTATGCTTAATTTCTAGTTGTTTCTTTATCACAACATCAAGGGTCTCATTAGATTTCTTGAGGATCTCACTACATTTATCGGCAGTCTCACCAGTCTTTTCGAGGGCCTTACTATGTTTATCGGCAGTTTCTAGACAGTTCTTGAGAGACCTTAAAAGTGTGGTTTTGAGCTCTATATCTTCCATTTCTGACATTTGCGTCCTGTTTCTTTGTCTCCGCATTTTTTTATCTTTTCTTGGTGCACCCCCTAGTGGTCTTTGTGCGCAGTCTTGTAGTTAAGCCTTGATTGTTGTCGGTAATACCAGGGGTGACTTGACCTCCAGGCTAACTGGCTATGAGAGTCAGCTGTGTCTGCAGTGGGAGAGCTTCTGTGCTGGATCTCTGGGGCGGTGCTAATCTAGCCTTTGCCTGAGGCTATCCGGCAAATGGTTCTGCGCCGGGCTTGGGTGGGGCGGGTCCCCGGGGATCTGAGTATTTCACTTCAGCACTGCGCCTCCTCTGAGTCTGGGTATGACATTCTCTTTCCTCCTAGTTGTAGAATTTCCACTCAGCCAGCCTTCCTGTGGTTCTGGATGATGTCTGTTCTGTCCTTTAGTTATATCTCTGAAGTGGTTGTTCGAGGGCAGCAATCTCCGGCGTTAACCTATGCCGCCATCTTGGTTTCTCCCTTTTTTTTTTTTTGTCAGATTGGACACTTCCTTTCCTACACTTTGGTATTTAAAAAATGCAGTAGTTTTATTTTCTGGGGAGGGTAAAGGAGAAGCAAGGAACCGAAGCATTTTTTTTTTTTTTGCCACTGTTTGGAAATAATAATAGTTATATTCATTTGCATTCTACACCTAGCTCTTTAGAAGGTATTGCTCCTTTCACTGTCAGGCAGTGAATACATATATGTTCATCTGCTTAGGTTGCTATAAAAAAATATAACAGATCTGGGGGCTTAAACCTCAGACACTTATTCCTCACACTTCTGGATGCTGGGAAATCTGAGATCAAGGTGCCAATCAATTTGATTCCTGGTGAGGACTCTCTTGCTTCGTGGCTCACAGATAGCTGTCTTCTTGGGGATGGGTTGGGGAGAAAGAGAGAGAGGGGGTGGGGAGAACTCTCTGGTGTCTCTTCCTCTCCTTATCAGTGCACAAATACTATCATGAGGATCCCACCCTCATGATGGGTGGACCTAAATTACCTACCAAACGCGCCAGCTCCCAAAGCCGTCACACTGGGGGGTTAGGGATTAAATATATGAACTTTGAGGGGACACAAACATTCAGTCTAACAACATGTCCAGTGAGTACTCACTAGATCAGTGGTTCTCAACCTGTGGGTCACGACCCCTTTGGCGGTCAAAGGATCCTTTCACAGGGGTCGCATAAGACCATCCTGCATATCAGATATTTACATTACGATTCATAACAGTAGCAACATTAGAGTTATGAAGTAGCAACAAAAATAATTTTATGGTTGGGTCACAACATGAGGAACTGTATTTAAAGGGCCAGAAGGTTGAGAACCACTGCACTAGATGGTGGGTGCTGTGCTGGGCTAAGTGCTCAGTGATGAACAGGACTCCCTGCTTCAGAGTTTAGCGGGGGGTGGAGGGGGGGCGGTGGGAGACAAGAAATAAGCCAAGGTCTTGGATATGTGAAGTATAGGGGGTTATGGAAACATGACAGAATGGGATAGTATCTAAGTTGCTTTGTGAAATGTCTGCTATTTCAATACTATTTTAGTAGTAAAAATATAATAGTCCTCAAATATTTTCCTTCATTTGTGTCTTTAAACTTTTAAAAATATTTTTATTGATTCGTTTTAAGAAAGAGAGAATGATAAACATTTATGTGAGAGTAGAACATTGATTGGCTACCTCCTGCACCCCTTCTACTGGGGATTGAGCCCACAACCTGGGCATGTGCCTTGACAGGGAATCAAACCAGCAACCTTTGGTGCTTGGGATGATGCCCAATCAACTGAGCCACACCAGCCAGGGCTGTGTCTTTAAACTTTTAAAATAATTTATTTCTGAATGCCATCAAAGTGGGTGATTTCAAAACAAGGTATTTCATTATATCCATATTTTGTGCCCTGCATTATCTTAAATTTTGGATTTAAGAGTCCAAAAGGCATAGGCCTGCATGACCTTCTTTCTGTGTGAAAATATAATGTAACATTTTCACAAACAAGAGAATTGCATTCAGTCTCTCTTTTTTTATTTGTCCCTTCCTTTAGAAATAAGTATTTAAAAAAAACCCCAACAAGCCAAAGTCCAAATCCAGACAGCTTCACTGGTGAATTCTATCAAACATGCAGAGAAGAATTCATACAAATCCTTCTCATACTCTTCCAAAAAAATAGAAAAGAAGGGAACTCTTCCAAACTTATTTGATGAGACCAGATTTACCCTGATAACAAAACTAGACAAGGATGCCACCCACAAGAAAAAAAAAAATTACAGGCCAATATCCCTGATAAGCATAGAGGTAAATTCTTCAACAAAATATTACCACATAGTCATATCAATTGATGCAGAAAAAGCATTTGACAAAATCCAACACCCTTTCTTGATAAAAACTCTCAGCAAGGTGGAAATAGAAGGATCATACCTCAACATAATAAAAGCCATATATGACAAACCCACAGCCAACATCATACTCAATGGGCAAAAACTAAAACCATTTCCCTTAAGAACAGGAACAAGACAGGGATGCCCACTCTCACCACTCCTGTTCAACATAGTACTGGAAGTATTAGCATTGTGATTAGACAAGAAGAAGAAATAAAAGGCATCCAAATTGGAAAAGAAGTAAAACTGTCCTTATTCGCAGATGACATGATATTGTACATAAAAAACCCTAAAGACTCCATCAAAAAACTATGAGACTTAATAAATGAATTCAGCAATGTAGCAGAATACAAAATTAATGCCAAGAAATCTATGGCATTTCTATACACCAATAGTGAACTTACAGAAAGAGAGACTGAAAAAGCAATCCCATTTACCATCACACCAAAAAATTAAGATACCTAGGAATAAACTTAACTAATAAGGTAAAAGACCTCTACTATAGGATGTTGAAAAAAGACATAGAGGAAGACATAAACAGATGGAAGAACATACCATGTTCATGGATTGGTAGAATCAACATCATTAAAATATCCATACTACGCAAAGCAATCTATAAATTCAACACACACCCCATTAAAATACCAATGGCATATTTCACAGACCTAGAACAAACTCTCCAAAAATTCATCTGGAATAGGAAAAGACCCAGAATAGCCACAGCTATCCTGAGAAGGAAGAACAAAGTAGGTGGAATCTCAATACCAGATATCAAACTGTATTACAAAGTCACTGTTCTCAAAACTGCCTGATATTGGCACAAGAATAGACATATAGATCAATGGAATAGAATAGAGAACCCAGAAATCGACCTGAACTAATATGCTCAAGTAATATTTGACAAAGGAGGCAAGAACATACAATGGAGTCAAGACAGTCTCTTCAATAAATGGTGTTGGGAGAATTGGACAGATACATGCAAAAAATGAAACTAGACCACCAACTTACACCAGACACAAAAATAAACTCAAAATGGATAAAGGACTTAAATGTAAGATGGGAAACCATAAAAATACTAGAGGAATCCAAAGGCAACAAAATCTCAGACATATGCCAAAGCAATTTCTTCACTAATACATAATTCACTAGGGCATTGGAATCTAAAGAGAAAATGAACAAATGGGACTACATCAAAATAAAAAGCTTCTGTACAACAAAAGAAACCATCAACAAAACAACAAGAAAGCCCACTGCATGGGAGAACATATTTGCCAATGTTATCACTGATAAGTGTTTAATCTCCAACATTTATAGGGAACTCATACAACTTAACAAAAGGAAGATAAACAATCCAATCAAAAAATGGGCAAAGGACCTAAATAGACACCTTTCAAAAGAGGACATTCAGAAAGCCAAGAGACATATTAAAACTTTCTCAAAGTCACTAATCATATGAGAGATGCAAATCAAAACAACAATGAGGTACCATCTCACACCTGTCAGACTGGCTATCATCAACAAATCCACAAACGACAAGTGCTGGAGAGGATGCAGAGAAAAGGGAACACTTGTGCACTGCTGGTGGGAATGCAGACTGGTGCAGCCACTATGGAAGATAGTATGGAGTTTCCTCAAAAAGTTAAAAATGAAACTCCCATTTGACCCAGTGATCCCACTTCTAGGAATATATCCCAAGAAACCAGAAACACCAATCAGAAAGGATATATGCACCCCTATGTTCATAGCAGCACAATTCACCATAGCTAAGATTTAGAAACAGCCTAAGTGCCCATCAGCAGATGAATGGATTAGAAAACTGTGGTACATCTACACAATGGAATACTATGCTGCTGTAAAAAAGAAGGAATTCTTACCATTTGCAACAGCATGGATGGAACTGGAGAGCATTATGCTAAGTGAAATAAGCCAGTCAATGAAAGAAAAATACCACATGATCTCACTCATTTATGGATAATAAATACCATTATAAACTTATGAACAAAAATAGATACAGAGGCAGAGCAGCCTAGAACAGACTGTCAAACTACAGTGGGAAAGCCGGGGAGGGTTGGGGGGCAGGTAAGAGATCAACCAAAGGACTTGTATGCATGCATATAAGCATAACCAATGGACACAAGACACTGGGGGTTAGGGAAGGCTGGGGGAAGTTCAAGAGGGGAAAAAAAGGAGACATATGTACTACTCTTTGTAATACTTTAAGCAATAAAACAAAATTTTTAAAAAAGAAAGCAGCAATTAGGAATGGGCACCATGATAAACACTGAGAGAACTTGCCAAGTTTTGCTAAAAATAAAATGATAGCTATTGGTTCCCCTCTCAAGTTCAGGACCCATAGCACTCATTGATAGGACTCTGGCTACAATCTGGCTTCCCCACCAGTAATGTCTGATTTCCCATTTGCTAGGAATATGATGTGACTTGACCCCTTACTCAATCGCGTGTCTCAGTTTGCTCATCTGGAAAATGGGGCAATGAGAGTATCTACCCATTAGGGTTGTAATCCTCCCTTAAGAGGTTTTTGTGAGGCTTAAATGAGGTAATGCATATAAAACATGTAGAGCAGTGTCTAGCCCATGACAAACATTCAAGAAATATTACTTATTATGAAAAGGAGTTTTAGAACCAGTATAAACATTTACCAGGGAATTCAGCTATGTCTGGTTTTACCAAGGAGACCTGCCACCCTCTTTTGCTAACTGGAGAACACTGTAGGCTTTCTAATAGTCTAGTAACCTAAATATTTTTTCTGGGGCTCTCTCTAAACTAAAGGCTCTGCCCTAAGCCAATGTATTAAGCAGTGAATATTTCCAGAAATTCTTTAAGTTACTTTCCAAAAACACGCATGCAAAACACACCCCACAAAAGCCTCTGGACATGCAGCACCATCGAAGCAGCATTTAGTCCATGGGCGCACCGTGGACTGTCCGCTTGGAACTCCAAAATCATTGCAGTGCATGTTTTGTGTCCAGGCACCTCTGAGTGGCCTTAGTGTTTCCAAGCCCTTCGTTAGGCACTTGGTACATCAGATCACAGATCAGTTAGAAAGAGGTCACATTCATTCATTCAAAGCATAGGGCCGTTCCCTATTCTGCCAGCAGCAACAGTTAACAATGGTGAACCCAAGGCTGGGCATAAAGGAAGGAAAGAGAAAAGACACCGTTGATGATAATAATAATATTGCCTGAAACAATCAGTTCACAATATAAATCATAAGAAAAGATGTTTCTATGTCAGGTGACTAGTAGGCGGAAGGGACATGTGTACTGCCCGCTGCTTTCCCGGGAACTATTGGCACAGAGTGCATGTCGGTGAGGGACAGACTTGTCTTATCTGAGGCTGAAACCCGAGATGCTCCCAGGAGGACAATAACTGTGAAGAACAAGCTAGCAGCAAGTCCATGTCTGGCTCCCTGGGGCAATTCCTCAGAGCCTACTGATGAGGCAAGTTTACAGAATCCGCCCTCCCCACGCCAGCGGCTGACACCAGCACCTCTGGCAGAGAGAAGCATGGCTGTAACTTACAGCCGTGGCCAAAAGGGCGGGTCAGAACGGGCTTGATGTGGTTTATCTCAGAAGGGAAATAGAAGAGAGTTCTGACCTCACCCCTAGCTTGGAGGCTTTACAGGGCCTTGGCAGACAGACCTTGGCCTTGGGGTTAAGCTCGCAGAAAGCCCACGTCAACAGAGGGAAACTCTGTGACCACCTGTGTACTTTGGCTGAAACAGTGTGCGTGCAACAAGTGCACAAGGAGGCCTGGGAAAAGCGCAGGGAAGCAGAAGTCGGGGAGGAGAGGCTGCATTGGATGGCTGTCCTCACCAAACCCATGAGCCTCACTCAGCGATGCCGCTCAGAGGGCTGGGCTGACCTGCTCAGATTCCCTCCACAGTCTCTCGTGAACCTTGACGGAGGGCAGCTGCCAATTGGCAAGTGATATAGAGGACTCTTGAGGTCAGAGTTGACCAGGTGATCAAAGGTTAAAAAAAAAAAGAAAAAAAGAGAAAAGAATCTCCGTACCATTGAGGATGAGTGCCCAGGAGGGTTGGAGGTCAAGTTGAAAGTGAAACTCTGAAGAGGAGTATTGAGCTTGAGGAGGTCCCTGACAGGCCGGTAGTTTCAGACGGACGCTGTGAATATAGAAGGGGCTCCTGTCTCTAGTTCCTTCTAATGTGGGGCTGTTTCGGTGGCACATGGGGGCCACAGGGGAGGAACAGGGGCTTAAAGAAGGCGTGCGGGCAACGTCAACTCAAGATTTCTTATCTGCGCATGGGGAGTGTTACGGCAGGTGACTTCAGTTGGGCAGCAACTGGAAAATAGAGTTTGGATGAGAAAAGTAATTGCTCCAGGACCACTCACTTCAGCTATAGTTTGAAGAAGTGGGAAGGAAATGTGACTTTAGGGAACTTTCCCGTTGAGAAGCAACCCTGCACAGCACGCTGACCACCTCAGCTTTGTGTTGCTTTGTTTTGTAGTTGTTGGCTTTTGAAAGGTTGACCGAGTCTACTCTGATGAACCAATAACAAAAATGCCACTCACTTCTGAGTGCCTTTCAGGGGATGCATGTCCTCACTTCCATGGCCTCATTTTCTCCTCATGAATGTGTGAGATTATCAATCTAATTGCACAGAGGAGGTTTATTTTATGGATGGGATCACAGGGCTGATGAGCAACAGCTGCAAGACTAGAAATCCAGGAGTTCATTTTTGTTACAACAAAGAAAATGTATCATTTTCTGAAACTTAAATGAAAACTTCCAATACTATATTTTGGTGTATCAGATACGTATTTTAATTGTTTTCTCCCCCTTTTTAACTCTACTTCAAAAAAGATGTATATGAAAGTGAGTATATGAAAAAAAAACCCCACCATAAATATTATAATTTCATACTAAGAACAGATTGTGTATCAAAACCCTCAGCCTCACTTCTTCAGGTTTATCGCCTATGGAATTGGAAGCTTCTGAGAGTCAGGTGGTCATTTAGAGTTCATTCATTGCCTTTGAAAGTATTTGGTTAATAATTACTTCACCAGACAAAGTATTGTAATGGTCTAAGTGGTCATCTGAGGCTTTGAAAGAATTAATGTGCTCACACCCTCATTTGCTGACTTTGGTTTCTGCACTTTTAATAAGATTTTTCCCTGATATTGGCTTCATTTGATTATGTTTCTTGAGGCACAGCACTCAGGTCAGATGCGCAGCAGAACCCAAGGGCCCTCAGGCATCAAGAGGCCGCTGTGCCTGGGAGGATGTGCATTTCCTTCTCTTGGCATTAGAGGGAAGCATGTGGGTGCCCTGGTTGGAGGCCAGAAACACGGGCAATGACCTCAGTGCCTTTGCCACAGTGGCATAGCTGAGTGCTGAGAAAATAATTTGAACCACATCTTAAGTCAAGTAAGTTCATTTAAAAAATTAGATATATGCTTTCAGGCTTGACACCAGACCAAGACAGGAGAGGGCAGAGATTTTTCTGAAACTACCAGTAGAAAAAGAAAACATAAACTCTTGTTATCAGGTGGCAACAGAGATGGGCTTTGGGGTTAACTAGTCTCAGCATTCTTCATGGTGGTGCCAATAAGATTAAGTGGTTGATTTTAGGTCCCTATTCTTAGCAAGGACATTTGCAGATGGAAAAATGGTTACTGGGACCTGGGCATGTCTGGCGCATAATTCCAAGCTCTGGGGCACTTAGTCTTGATGGAATGTTGGATGAGACAAGGTGTAGATAAATCACTGAGGTTCCAGTTGAGGAACACATACTAAAGGCTCCTTGTCCCTCCTCCATCCCCTCCCCCCCAAATACATCTCTGCTTTATTAAATCTTAGCACCATTTTTCTTTCTTTAGGATTTTTATAGGAAGGCTGGGTATTTTATTTGCTTAAGGGGCAGCTAATCTGGAGAACAATAACTAGGTTTTTTGTTAAGAAATTGGTTTATCTGATTGTTTCACAGACACCTAGTAGAGACTAGGGATCTGTCCAGGGAAAATTACTTTGTGGAAGTTTTGAATTGGGCTATCATTTGGGGTAAGAGCAGAATAGGTTCTGAGAAAAAAGTTAAGAATCATGAAAATATAAGAAATCCATGGGTTCAAGAGGCAAGGGCTGGTGGCTGCTGAAAGATGGGGTCAAGTTAGAAGGAGATGATGGGGACTTTCATTTGGGATATCTTGGATGTCCTAGTTTGGGATGATACATCAAACTGTGCTTGTCTTGCTGCTAATTGGAAATGTTATTGTTGTAATTAGCTAGTCCTATATAATAAAAGCCTAATATGCAAATTGTCCCTTGGGTGGTCGTTCGATCTGAAGTTTGACTGCTCGCTATGACCTGCACTGACCACGAGGGGGCGGCGCGGAACATGGCAGGCGTCGATGATGCAGTGCTGGCAGTGGGCGGCAGTAGAGGCGCTGCCTGCCTCGATGGTCCCCAACGAGAGTGGAACCGTGGTGGGATTGTAGAGCAGGTGAGCGGGTGGCACCAGGCCAAGGCAGGGTGCCAGGTGGGGGTGTGGGGCTGTGAGGCTGGAGGCGCAAGCTAGGGCCCGATCTCCGCAGGCCACCCCGAGGGACCCCACCTGTGCATGAATTCGTGCACTGGGCCTCTAGTTAATAATAATAATAATAATAATAATAATAATAATAATAATGAAAAGAAAGCAAAGGGAAGTCATACATTGTAAGCATGGTCACTGGGAAGCTTCACCAGGAAACTACAGATTCATAGATTTTTCCTCCAGGGGCATTAATACCGCTCCTTTTCCCCATCAGATACTGGATTGTTGGGGGGAGAAAGGAGAGATAGGCACATGCACAGAGGTCAGGGTGGCACAGGGGAGGTGCTTGCCTGTCAGTCTAACCTGGGAACAATGGATTGGCTAGGGGCTGGACCCCATCAGAAGTGTGAGAGATATTGGGAAGCTAATTGGTTTGAAGAAGCTCCTGGTTAAAATCCCCAGACAAAGAGTTCCCTCTCGTTCGCTCTTGCTCCGTGACCCGCACTCCCCAGTGAGTTCATGCATTCTCTCTCCCCAGCCGTGTGGCCTTAGAAACTAGGGGCAGTGGCCTTTATTCTGTCCCTGCTGAAGACACGGTTGGACATTTTCCATGGCAGAATAGACAGAGATGGGACCTTGGAGGGGGACCTCCTTAATTTTACATCATCAATAAAACTTTCCACAAAACCCCAGCCTCCCATGGGGGCCTCAGGAAATTCTGTTCCTTGTGGCACCCCAAGAACTCCACTCCCACAGATAAAAGACATTGGGTCCTGAATTCTGAAGAGAAGGCCATGCTAGTTGGATGTCACAGGAACACAGATGGCAGCTCATGACAAGCTGAGGCCATTCATGGAATTCCTGTACAGTGAGAAGGCCAAGGACTGAACAGAACATACAGGGTGAGCGGAGCGAAGAGGTGTCAGAGATGAAGCAGTTCCATGGGCAGAAAGACAACCAGAAAGGTAGAGAGTTTTAAAGAGGAGAAAATGGTAAACAATGGTAAATGCCATGAGAACCTAACCAAGATAATGGCTGAGCAGTATTGTTTGAATTTGAACATTAATGAGATCCTGCATTTCTGCTAGAGAAATATCAGTGGTGTTTTGAGGATGGAATCCACAGTCTTGTAGGAATCATCAAATAGCTGGGGAAGTAGAGGAGAGGGACACAGTGGCATCGAGTCTAGATTCACAGACCAGACCCCTCCGGTGGACTCCCTGCTCTGCCATCTACGGCTGTGGCCTTGGGCAAGTTTTAACCTCTTTGTACTTGATGTTTCACATCTGAAACAATGCAGAGGTCATAGCTGTCAGGATCCAATGTGTTATTTGGTATGTACAGCACTGAGAATTATGCCCGTCTATGGTAAGTGCTTTCAATAATTGTTAGCAGTGTTCAATATTATGCTTTGACGAAGCTTGTCTGAGAAGGAAAGTTGAGAAGGGTGAGTATTAGCCTTCTATTTTCAAATTACCACAAGCTTGAGGCTTAAAACAATAGCCACTTATTATCCCACAGTCCTGTAGGTCAGGAGGCCTGGCAATGCTTGACCGAGCTCCCTGCTCTGGTTCTCGCCCGTGTGCAATCAGGGTGCTGGCTGGGCTGCCTTCCTGTCTGCATCGTCTGGGGAAGAATCTACTTCCGAGCTCATTCAGGTTGTTGTCAGATTCGGGCCATGTGGTCATAGGGCTGAGTCTTTCTTTCCTTGCTGGCTATCAGGCCTTAGAGGTCATGCATAGTTTTGCCAAGATTCTCTCTCCATCTTCAGACAATTGATGCGTTGATCTCTTGCACTTCCAATCTTTTCTCGTGGAGGACCACCCATTTTAAGAGCTCACCTGATGAGGTCAGGCCCATCAGGAATAATCTCTTTCTTACAGTCAAGTGTGCCATATAACATAAGCTAATTATAAGAGTGACATTCTGTTCTCTTCATAGGTTCCTCCTATACTTAGATGGGAGAAGATTATACAAAAACATAGGTCATTAGAGTTAATCTTAGAATTCCATGCACCACACTGCCAAAGGCTAAGTTTTGTGTGGGTTAGATAGTGTGTTTGTAGGTAGAGGGAACATAACCAGTAGAGAAAGAGGTATTAAAGATAAAAGAGAAAAAAAGGGTGATTCCCCCACCCCCAAAGTAATAACTTGAAAAGAAGTGGTTTCTACATCAGGATTGAGGATAGAATTGGAGGGGGAACATTGGGAAAAGCAGGGGCATTCTGAGACATCAGGAAAGGCAGTTAGAACATATATTATCATTGCATTGCTTGGTGCTTGGCAAAACAATCTCAGAACCTGTGGCATATAAAAATTAGCCAATGATTTCTCATGCGTCTGTGGGGTCCAGCTGACTTTGGCTGGGCTCCCTCATGCATCTGCGGTTCAACTGGCCCAGTTACACATCTGCATGTTGGCTCCGCTCCATGGTTCTTTCATTCTCCCTCGTGTCCCAGTAGGAAAGCCCAGGCAAGTCCTTCTTGTGGTGACAGCAGTGGTAGAAGAGCCCAAGCAGAGGTTCAAGATTTCTTGAGGCCTGGGCACTGGTACTTTGCCACTTCTGCTTTGTTCCATTGCCCCAAACTAGTCACATGTCCAGCCCAGAAATAACACGAAGGCACCAGAGAGATATGGGCAGTGAAGAATGAACGTCATCAATAGTAGCTTGGCTTGATTAAAGGATGTGTAAAGGGGATTTGTGGTAGATAAAGTAAAAGGGTCATTTGAGGCTAGATCAGAAAGCCACTTACCATTAGCTGATGTGCTGATAACTTCCCACCAGATCCACCTTCAGTCCTTCTCTACTTTACGCCTCACAAGCTGCCCTTACGAATTGTTCTCAGTGGTCACTTGGTCACACGGTTCTATTTGGGTCAGGTAACAGGAAGTGCTAGGGGTGATTAGCACAGGGGGAGAGGGGGGAGGCCTGGGTTTATTCTCTGGGATCCTTCCCAACAGGCAGTCCCTCTCCCTATGTCACCACTTCCAGGTTCTCCTGCTTCCTCCTTCCTCTTGCCTCTCCATAGTTACAGATACTGAGGCTCCCATTTTCCCTAGCCTTAAGGTCCTGTATTACATGCTACCCACACTTAGTAAATTTTTTTCTAAACCCTCCTCAGTGGTCCAGTTTGAGTATGCCATCTATTTTCTGCTGGGACTTGGGACTCCAGTTAGTACGAAACAAGAAACAAGAAAGTGATAGGAGAGGGCTATGAACAGAACTGTGTTGGGAGATTAATATGGAAGCCACAATAGAGTGTATTAAAAGAACCATGCAGGAGACTCACAATTATCCCAATTAAAAGGTACAAGGACCTGCACTAGACATAGGGCTGTGGGGATGGAAATGACACATGGGCAATAGTAATTGTGGATGCAGAAGTGCTCAATAGCATGGTATTTGGTAAGCATTTAGATGGTCAGAATGGCATTTCCAAAATTTCCAGCCTTGGGATTGAGGAGATTAGCAATAACATTAAGAAGAACTGGGGATCACAAGAGAATAAAACGTTCTGGTTTTGACATTTGGAATTTTCCATGTGATGTTCAGTGCCCTGCATGTAATCGGAAATGTTCAGCTTGGGAGACAGACAGATCAGGGCTGGAAGTAATTTGGAAACTGTCCACATAGACTCAACAATTGAAGCCATAAAATTAGATAAGATTGCCTAGAACTAGATACACAGAGAGAAGAGAGGAACAGAAAAATGCAGAAAATAATGATATTAAGGAATGAGAAGAACAAGAGAAGCCAGAGATAAAAGAGTGATCAACATTCAGAATGAGAAGCAAGAGAATATTACATTTTGGAGATTTTTCTAGGAACGTGCTGATAATTTTTTAATGCAGTGTCAACATTAGGAGGTTTGTGGTGGAACCCAGAGCACAGTGGGTTGAAGATTGATGAAAGGTAAAGAAGTACAACAGCAAGTGTAGACGATTAGTTCAGGATTGAGGCTGTTTGACAGCTAAGCAGGGGTCTCAAACCTTGACTCTAAAGGACCAGAGAGTACTGGTGCTATAAATATTTTAGGCTTTGTGGGCCATATGGTCTCAGCTCTGCCATTGTTGAGCAATATCAGCCATGGACAGTCCGATAAACAAATGACACAGGCTGTGTTCTAATAAAACTTGATTTACAAAAAACAGATGGGTGGGATTAAGACGACTGGTCACCATTTACCGACCCCTGGATAAAGGTACAAAACAAGTTCAGCCATTGTAAAAGAAAGTGAAGTAGTTTAGACAATAGGTCAGGTTTAGGTTTTGTTATGATTATTTTGTCTAGAGAAATAGGAGTCACATTGAGATGAAGGGCAAGAAACTGGTAGAATGAGGGAGGGCCCCCAAAACAGGGTCTAGGCTTGGCTTGGAAACAGCTCTGAGACTGGAGGGAAAAGAAGAGAGAAGCAGATACATGGGTTGTGTTTCAGTTTAATGTTTACATCAGCCCTTCCTTTTAAAACTTTTTTTTAAAGAAACTACATATTTTAGGGATTAATAGGTTTGTTTGTTATTTTTTCTTGGTTTTTGTTTAATTTTTAGGGCCAGGCCTCCTAACATGGGTTTTGGTTTCTCTCATGAAGACCCTGAGGTGCCACTTATTTAAGGAAATTCTTAGGTGTGAACATTTTGTTTTGTTTTTAGACTCTTTTATCATCCAATCTTCTTCAAGTGAAAGATCTCTTGGTGAAGTGTTTTGTGTGATATATTTTCACACTTGGGGGCAAATACACTACAGAAACATGGGGAAGCATTGGCCATCATGTCCATGCAGTTAGTAATATCCTCTGAATATTGTTCATCTTGCTTCTTTGTCTAGTCGTCATGGATTTCCTGTTAGCCAATCAATGAATGTATTCCTTGATAAGAAATGTAGGTCAATGGAACTTAGTGTTTAAATGTAGTGGAAGAGGGGGGTGGGGTGGAGGCATGTGCCCAGGGGTAGGGGCGGCTGGGGGAAGGTCAATGGGGAAAAAAATAAAAAATAAATAAAAAGGAGACATATGTATTACTATCTGTAATACTTTAAACAATAAAATAAAATTTAAAAAAAGAACTGAAAAATAAATAATTAAATAAATATAGTAGAGGAATAGTTATTTGAAAATAAATTCTTTAGAAAATTCATTTGTGATATGACTCAAGCCCTCTAATCCACTCAATTTGAATGCTTTTCTATATGTAGACTATATATATATATATATATATATATATATATATATATATATATATAGTTTTTTTCTTAAACCAAGGCATACCACCCACATAGGTGCTTACTTTACTTTTTTTTCTCTCCCATTATCAGTTGGGCATCTCAGGGTGAGGTCTAAAGAGAGAGGAAATTTAAAATGATAAAATGAAGTATAAGTCCATTCATACTAAACCTTTTAGCTTGTGCTTAAGAATAATTTTTAGCCATGAATTTCAGATAACTAAATACTTTCAGTGATCTTGGGATATCAGCTGGGAACTTCCATTTGTCACAGATCAAGTCTATCACTTGGAGTAGTCAATCTAAGATTTGCTTTTTACTTCTCCAGTTTACTCTTATGAGGCAAGCTAACACCAGGTTCCAAGGAGAGAAGAGGCGCAAAGAACTGTTAATAATGGTCCAGCACAATCCATAAAGGCCACTATGACATATGTTTGCTGGTCTGAAGCACAGTGCTACCCTCTGTGTCCATAATAAAATGGCTTTTGTGTCCTTTTCTGAAGCATCATTTTTTTTAAAAAAAAAATTATTGATTGATTTGAGAGAGAGAGAGAGAGAGAGAGAGAGAGAAAATTGATTTGTTGTTCCACTTATTTTTTTTATTTATTTTTAATATATTTTTATTGATTTTTTACAGAGAGAAAGGGAGAGAGATAGAGAGTTAGAAACATCGATGATAGAGAGAAACATCGATCAGCTGCCTCCTGCACATCTCCCACTGGGGACATGCCCGCAACCCAGGTACATGCCCTTTACCAGAATCGAACCTGGGACCCTTCAGTCCACAGGCCGACGCTCTATCCACTGAGCCAAACTGGTTTCGGCTCCACTTATTTTTTAAAAATATATTTTTATTGATTTCAGAGGGGAAGGGAGGAGAGAGTGATAGAAACGTCAATGATGAGAGAGAATCATTGATTGGCTGCCTCCTGCACACTCCCACAGGGGGTCAAATCCACAACCTGGGCATGTGCCCTGACCAGGAATCGAACCATCATAGGTCTACACTCAACCACTGAGTCATGCCAGCTGGGCTTGTTCCCCTCATTTATGCATTTGTTGGCTGATTCTTGGATGTGCCCTGTCCAGGATCGAACCTGCAACCTTGGTGTATAGGGACAATGCTCTAACCAACTCAGCTACTTGGCCAGGGTTATTGGAGCATCATTTTCTAAAACCAATCTTCACTACTTAAAATAATGTCTTCAGTCAAAGTTCAAGCTCTAATTTAAGAACAGGAACCCCTTTGTCATTCTGTCTTGTGTCCAGCAGTAGAGCTGATCTCCGTATCTTGGGATTACCTTCTTCTGATATGGCACATAGAGTTCAACTTAGGGTTGAAACAAAGGAGCATTGAACTGTCTGTTGAAGATCCTGAACAATCCAAAAGTCAAAACAAACTGGATGAGGCATTTTGGGTTGGAGTGCACATTCATCTCAGGAGTGAGATAATGTAATGTGCAATGCTATGTTGAGATTAATTCAGGCTCATGGGGCTGGTTGAACCTGGCAAGGCTTACTTTAAATGTGGAGTGAAAAATATGTTTCCAGATTCAAATATGTGCAGCAGGTAATATATGGCTAGCTGTGCCAAAACCATTTGTAATTTTAAATGCAATTTTGAAAAATGCATTTAGCTTGCCAATGAAAGGTGGTTCAGCACAATGAGAAGCAATTTGTTGTTGTGTGAGAGCATCGGAGTGGGACTCGTGAGATCTGCTCCATATTAACTCTGAGACCTTGGACAGGAGACAACATTTGGAGCCTTCATTTCTTTAACTGTCAAGAGGACAAATGATGTTTTCCTTGGGCACCTGTGACCTAAAAAGGCCAAATAGTGATGATGTGTTTGATAAATTATGAACTTCTATATATTTATTCACCCAGGAACATTTATAGAGCATCTATGGAGCACTGTGCCAGGATTAATAGGCTAAGCATAAACAAAGATACATCATATATCTGCCTTTTAAGAATTTATGATCTTATATGGTCAGTGTGTATGTGGGAGGATCGGAATGGAAACAAACAAATATAACCTATTGCAAATGCGTGTGTAAAGGACACAGCAGAGGTTTTAAGGGGTTGATTCAGTTGGAGGCACCAGGAAAGGATTTCTACAGAAAGTGATCTGAGTAGTGCTAGCAGACAGCAAAATGGGAGGTGGGGGTTGGCAGAGATTCTTTCAGGCAGAGGCCAGTGTAAACAAAGGTGTATGTGCATGAAATCGCAGAGCTCATTAGGAGAACCACAAAACCACACGTATGGGTTTTCTTGACTAATTTGTATCAGACACACTAACAGATATAGTGACGATATTGTTAATGTCAATAAAAATAAGAGCTGATGCATTCTTTACGAGAGCCCATAGAATATACTGATTTTTTATAGCTGCCTTCTTTAGATAGATTCAAAAAGGCTACAGATAGTGTCAAGAGCATGATTTGGAATGGATTTCACCCTGGGGCAAGGAGTTATGGGCAGTGTCTCTTAAAAATGCCATGGTGTATAAAAGATGTCATTTGTTACGTTCATATAGGATAATAATTTAAAGTGATTTTTTAAGGCATTCATTTGTCACAATGATATATGTGAGAAAAAATAATTACATATTTTTAGAAAAAATTACTCAAATTACCCAAAATAAATTTAAACTACTGTGATGAAAATTTTCTCCTCCTTACACAGCTGCTCATGGTGGCTCCCATGAAACAGTCCAAATAGAATGTTTTTACTTGGAATGTGAAAAAAAAGCTTATGGAATCTTGTTCAATTGCATCACCATCTAACAGGTGGCAGACGTTTCTACTTAAAATTCCTTCTTGTGTTGGCTATTGCATTTCCCATTATAATAATTATTTCTAAACCTCAGGGGATTCTATATATTAAACCAGAGTCCATTTCTGAAAGACATAGGACCATATTGTCTACCATCTGTGTTTCTGATCTTCTTTTCCAAAAGAATATTCGTTTTAATTTGTCCCCTGAGTTCTGAAAATTCTCCAAGAATTCTCCATTCCCTTATGACCACATTTCCACCTCCTTATACTTCTCTTCCATTACTGCTTGTTCTCTAAACACAAATCTGGTTTGTTCCCAGGGCTTTTGACTTGTTTGGGTCACCTTGTCATGTACCCAGTTTTCCCCTCACTTGGAGCTTGGTGACTTACAACTGAGTCATGAGTGACTTCCTTTTCTTAAATATCAAATTGAAAATAGAACCATCCTTGGAAAGATTAATTGGAAGAAGGAGCATGTCACTGTCTAAACTGGTAAGGTCAAGCTCTCCCTTAGGATTTAAAGTCCTTCAAATTCGAATTTTCTTATTTTGTTAACCTGTTGGAGATAAAGATAGGGAGATGTATACCTCAAAATCCAGGATGTTAAGTGGTAATTCCTCTAATTTTTTGAAATTAAGACCCCTTTCTACTCTTCTTTCCAAATTAATTAAAAATATTTTTAACATTGGAATATTTTTCCTATGCTATAAAAAATTGTATCATTTTGACATATTAGCCTCATTGAACTTATTTATTTGTAAGCTACTGAAATCCATTTAAATTAAGTTAATCTTTTTTAAACTTGAGGAATAAGGCAGAGAATCATCCAAGAAAGCTATTTCAACTCAAGGAAGATCATCACAATTTCACAACGGACTGGACTTATGAATTGGAGGAAATCAAGAATTAAAGTTGCTTTCTCTGTGTGACATGGTTATTTGTTGATGCTTCAGTTTTCTTTCTTCCTTCAGACTGGGTTTTTAAAATTATCTATATACATAACAGGAAATATCTGCTCCCATACTTTAAGACCTCCCATGCCAGGAGTACAACAGAAGCTAACTATGCTCTTCTGTGAACCAATCCTATATATAAAACCCTAATATGCAAATCGACTTAACGGCGGAATGACCAGTGGAACAACCAGTCGCTATGACACGCACTGACCACCAGGGGGCAGACGCTCAATGCAGGAGCTGCTTCCTGGTGGTCAGTTCTGGTGCGTGCAGCGGCGGGGGCCTCTCCTGCCTCTGTCGCAGGTGAGCGGTAAGGAGTGAGGGGTCTCCAACTGTGAGAGCCTCAGACTGCAAGAGTGATGTCTGACTACCAGGTTAGACCCGATCCCCCTGGCAGGCGGACATCCCCTGAGGGGTCCTGGACTGCGAGAGGGCACAGGCGGGGCTGAGGGACCCCACCCCCCTGAGTGCATGAATTTCATGCATCGGGCCTCTAGTTCCAACAATAAAATAGCATACACCATTTGGAATTTAGGTATGGAAAGGAAACCATAAGGAAGAGAAGAATTGAGAATAGGTTTGAAAATTGTTTAACAAACACAATAGGTAGCAATACTGTGGAATAAATTTTTCATTCATAAAAAGCTGAGATGGATGGTTGGACCATTAATCAATTGAGGTTTTGTGAGGGTAGGGTTTACTCAAAAGGCTGGTGCTGTATTTACTTATAGCCCTGCTTACAGTACATGGGAGAGGGGCCAGCCAGGGGCTCTACCTGTGTGCGGAATAAGGCAGGTGATGCCATCTGGCCAGGGAACTCATGTGCAGTTATGCCTGATTTGGCTCCCTGAATAACACATCCTTTTTTGTTGTTAATCCTCACCTGAGATTTTTCCATTGATTTTTAGAAAAAGTGGAAAGGAGGAGAGAGAGAAACATTGATGTGAAAGAGACACATCGATTGGTTGCCTTCTGCTCATGCCCTGACCAGGGCCAGGGATTGAGCTTGCAACCTAGGCATGTGCTTTTGACTGGAATTGAACCCGGGACCTTTCAGACCCAGGGCTGACTCTCTACCTACTGAGCCAAACAGGCTAGGGCAGCACATCCATTTTGCCATCTTGCCTGGGCAGTAAAACTAATGTATAGTCCCACCTACAGCTGATGATAGTAGTCCCCAGTCCCGCCTGACTAGGAAATCTGGCGAGACATTCCCGGCAACCACAGAGTTCATTCTACAGCTGTGCTCGGGCAGGGCACCAAGCCAACAGTCCGAGCCAACTGTTCCCAGCCAGTGGCAACACCCGCTTCTCCACTTCAAAGCTCAGCAGTGACCATGCCCTGAAATAGACCCCAATAGCAAGTTCCACCTGCCCAAAGATGCCACCAGCTGACCCATCTGGAACTCCAAGCTGAGCTCACCGGTGAAGGAATGTCTCCGCCAAAGCAAACCTGTAAAGCCTGGAAGAAGAGACCACTTTTTCAAGAGAGCAGAAACCAACGTAAGGATTCGAGGGGAACAAAACAATCAGATAAACATGACATCACCAAAGGAAACAAATAATGCTCTAATAACAGACCTGAAAGAATTCAGAAAGATCCTCCTAAAAAAAGTTTAGTGCATGGCAAGAGCACACATACAAACAAGACTAAGAAAACAATGCATTAACAAAATGAGACAAAAAATGTCTTTATATAATGATAAAAGGGTCAATCCATCAAGAAGTTCTAATAATTATAAATATTTACACGCCCAACATTGGAGCGCCTTACTATATAAAGCAAGTACTAATGGAACTAAAAGGGGGAAATAAACAGCAACACAATAACATTTGGGGACTTTACTATTCCACTCTCAACATGGATGGGCCATGAAGACTATCAATAAGAAAACAGTGGATTTGAACAACTCTATAGATCAAATGATCCTAACAGACATATAGAGAACCCTCCACACAGCAATAGGATACATATGCTTCTTAAGAGCATATGGAACGTTTGCCAGGATAGACCATATTTTTGGCTAGAAAACAACTTTAGCAAGTTGGAGGTGATAACAACTTATTTTTTTGGCCACAATGGTATGAAATTAGAAACCAATAGCAGGAGAAAAGCTGGAGAATTCACAAATACATGAAAACTAAATGAACATTCTCCTGAATAACCCAAAGTCAAAGAAGAAACTAAAAGGGAAATAAGAATGTGCTTTGAGACAAAGGAAAATGGAAATACAATATGCCAAACTGTACGGGTGGAAGCAAAGCAGTTCTAAGAGGGAAATTTATAGCTGTAAACACGTACATCAAGAAAACAGAAAGAGCCCTAGCCGGTTTGGCTCAGTGGATAGAGCGTTGGCCTGCGGAATGAAGGGTCCCAGGTTCAATTCTGGTCAGGGGCACATACCCAGGTTGTGGGCTCAATCTCTAGTAGGGGGCATGCAGGAGGCAGCCGATCAATGATTCTCTCTCATCATTGATGTTTCCATCTCTCCCTTCCTCTCTGAAATCAATAAAAAAATATATTTTAAAAAAAGAAAACAAATCTCAAATAAACAATCTAACTTTAAACCTAAAGGAACTAGAAAAAGGACAAACTAAGCCCAAAGGTAGAAGAAGGGAGGAAAATAATAAAGATTAAAGCAATAAATGATCTAGAGAACTGGAAAACAATAGAAAATATTAACAAAACTAAGAGTTAATTCTTTAAAAACATAAACAAAATCAACAAACCTTTAGCTAGACTAACCAAGGGGGGAAAAAAGGGAGAGGAACCAATTGATAAAATTAGAAAAAAAGAGACAACTCATTATAACTGATACCATAGGAATACAATGCATCATAAGAGACTATTATAAATAACTATATGCCAACAAACTGGGCAGCATGGATGTAACTGACAAATTCCTAGAAACAACCTACCAAGTCTGAATGAGGAAGAAACAAAAAATTTGAACAGACCAATAATGAATCAGGAAATTGAGTCAGTAATCAAAAATCTCCCAACAAAGAAAAGCCCAGGACAGGATGGTTTTACTGGCGAATATTTAAGGAAGAATTAATGCCAATGATCAAACTTCCAAAAATGGAAAAAGAACACTTTTTAACTCATTACAGTAAGCCAGTGTTACCCTGATACCAAAGTTGGATAAATAGATTACATAAAAAGCCAATGGCAGGGTTACATCCTAGATGAATACTTAGGAATAGATTTGAAGATCTCTATGAAAACAGTAAGACACTGAAGAAAGAAATTGAAGAAGATAAATAAGTGGACAGCTATCCTGTGTTCGTGGAAGAATTAATACTGTCAAAAGATCCATACTACCCAAAGCCATCTATAATTTCAATGTAATCCCTGTCAAGTTCCCAATAACAAGAAAAAACAATCCTGAAATTCATATGGAATCAAAAAAGGCTCCCAATAGCCAAAGCCATCTTGAGAAAGATGAACAAAGTTGAAGCCATCACACTTCCTGATTTTAAACTATGTTATAAAGTTATAGGAATCAAAAAATATGGTAATGAAACAACAACCAACACATAGACCAATGGAACAGAATTAGAAATAAACTCCTTGCATATACGATCAAGTAATATTTGACAAGGGGGCCAAGAATACTCAGTGGAGAAAAGAGAGTCTCTTTAATAAATGGTGTTGGGACTTTGGCTATTTACATGCAAAAGAATAAAACTGGACCCCTATCTTACACTACTCATAAAAAGTAGCTTGCAATCAATTAAAGACTTAAATACAAAACTTGAAACCATTAAACTACTAGAAGAAACCATAGGATAAAAACTTCTTAACATGGGTCTTGGCAATGGTATTTTGGCTGTGATACCTAAAGCACAAGCCAGAAAATAAAAAAAAAAATACACAAGTGGTACCATATCAAATTAAAAAGCTTCTGCACAGCCCTAGCTGATTTGGCTCAGTGGATAGAGTGTCAGCCTGCAGACTGAAGGGTCCCAGGTTCGATTCTGGTTCAATTCAGGTCAAGAACACATGCCCTGGTTGCGGGCTTGACCCCCGGTAGGGAGCATGCAGGAAGAGGTCAATCAATGATTCTCTTTCATCACTGATGTTTCTATGTCTCTCTCCCTCTCCCTTTCTCTCTGAACTCAATGAAAAAATATTTTAAAAAAAGGAAAGAAAAGCTTCTGCACAGAAAAATGAATGGTCACGAAAATGAAAAGGCAACCTATGGGTCGAGAGAAAATATTTGAAAACCACAATCTGATAAGGGATTAATATTCCAAATAGGTAAAGAACTCATTAGCAAAAAAAGAAGAAAAACCCAAATAATCTAATTAAGATGGACAAAGGATCTTAACATTTTTCTAAAGAAGACATACAAATGGCCAAAGCTTACATGAAAAGGTGCTGAATATCATTAATAATTAGGAAAATTCCAATGAAAATGACAAGGAGATATCACCTCCTAACAGTTAGAATGGCTGTCATATAAAAGGCAAGAGGTAGCGAATGTTGGCGAGGATGTGGAGAACAGGCAACCTTTGTGTAGGTGGGGATTTAAATTAGTGAAGCCACTATGAGAAATAGTATGGAAGGTCTTCAAAAAATTAAAACTAGAACTACCCTACGATCCAGCTATTCCATTGCTGGTTATATGTCCAAAGGGACTGAAGTCACTGTTCCAAAGAGATAGCTGCATCCCATGTTCATAGCAGCACTGTTCATAAAAGCCAAAGGAAAGAAACAACCTAAGTGTCCATTGACGGATGAATAAATACATGAAAGGTGGCATGCATATATACACATAATGGAATATTATTCAGCCATAAAAAAGAAGGAAATTCTGCCATTCGCTACAACATGGGTGGACCTTGGGGACATTATGCTAAGTGTTCCTCGGTATATATTTTTTTATTTTGTGTGTGCTCACTACTTTCATTTTGGGGTTTCTCAGTTCTTATATTGATAATATTCTTTATTCCAAAGTTTTATATTTCTTAAATTATTTGAATAGGTTTTAAAATTTTTCTAGTTAACCAGATAGTATAACACAAGTTTAGTTTTATCAATTAGCAAAACACCTATTATATTATCCAGGATTCATTTGGCCCAAATCACAGCCCTGTTATGCATCCTGTGTAATTCATTTCAAACTCTTAGCTTATATTTGAAGTTTAAAATTAGCATCATTGTATATTGTTACATATTTGATAGCAACTAAAATTTTGCAAACATATTTAATTAGCAAATATATGAGTTGCCTCTATTGCCAACAACACACAATTCTAATTATTTTAAGAACTATGACTATAAATTAGACATGGCTTCTGCTCTCAAAATGATAATAACTTAGGGAAAATAAGCCCTACATAATAAAATTAATGCAAAGTAGATGTGTTATAAAAGGTAAGGGGATAGCAGAGCAGAGAGGATTTAAATTGCCCTGGAAGCATGAAACACTGAATGCCCTTTGAGCTCCACGTGGAACAGACTTCAAATCGCAGCCCTGGAGTTTGAAGGAATCCCCAAAAGATCTATGAGCTTGTCTTGGAAGGGTAGTTGGAATTATGATTGGTGATGAGGCAACTGCTTTCCAGTTAAGTAGAATGAGCAAAGGGGTGGGATTCCATGGAGGGAAAAACAGCGAATGGCTCTTCAAGCAAACATGGAAAGATAAGGTGGAAAGTTTGATTAGACCAATACAATGGTGTGCTAGAGTTGGCTGGTACTGTCATGTGAAAGCTAATTTTCAAGAAATTGTTTAGATAGCTGACATCATTTCAGCAACTTAAAATTAGCCATGATGGTGGGAGTATTTACACCATGGAAATTGTCAAATGTTACAAATTTGGGCTGGGGTTATTTTGGACCTGGAAATCTGGTTGTGAAACATTTATCAGCACACCACTAGATCCATCTGGCCCTGTATGCCACACCCTCCATATAATTCATCTCATGATATTGGGTTTTGAGGTTTTACTATTTTAAGGAAGACACTTTGGAAAAGACAAAAAATAATTAATTAGGCACAAGCAAGAGTTAAATGTAGAAATGTTGCTTGAAAACAGGAGCATTTTATTAGGGGAGGTAAAAGCCATAAATGTGTCTCCCATTGCACTAAACAATCCCAGGATGGAAAAGAGGGTAAGGCTGGTGATGTAGGGCTCACTGACATGATAGAGACAAGGTTTGGCCAAGAACAAAGAGCAATTGCAACGAGTGAACAGGTCATCTTAAAAGCCTATGGGGTTGGCCAACACATGGTTCACATTGGGGGAGAGGGAATGAGCCACAGTGACTTGTTTCTTCCTACCAGTGGCTGAAAGAACTGCTTGCCTGCATGGTGTTCTTATTCCCTGATGACTGGGGAAGGCCCTCCGTCAGCTTCTGTGTGCTGAATTGCTCTCTCTCCTCTTTGAGTAGAGCTCTACGTGAAACAGACTTCAAATCACAGCCCTGGAGTTTGAAGGAATCCTCAAGAAGCCAAGAGCTCCGTTCCACAGATCATTTCCTGTGCTTCTTGCCTGACCAGAAGGAACACTTTATTATTAATTGTTTTCAGCGGGAATGAGCTTGTTTACCAAAGAAGAGGCATTCTATGAATAACTTAGTTTGAGTGACGTTCCAATAACCATAAAAGAAGCATGAAAACATTCCCTGAAGTCTTAACAATTGGCTTCAGGCATGGAGACCTTTAGGAAACAAAGAGAATAAAACAAGAACTGCTATCCACTTTGGAATCCAGGGTAGAGATTTGGGACCTGCCTCACAGTTGGGCATCAGGACACGCATGAACCTCTGGAAAGGCAGGGCAGACTTTGTTGTGTGTCCATGCTTGCTTGAAAGAGGATCCACAGGTTTGTTTTGTTTTTTTTTTTCATATTCTCAACTGGGTCTCTGCCAAGCCCCATGCCCGTCCAATCTACCATTCTCTCTGACACACTTAAAGGCCATGAAGCACTGGTTGGCCATTCCTGGATATACTGTTTTTAGGAAATAGAGGGAGATTCGTGTCCCTTTATCAAAAAGAAGATTATTGATTACAGATTATTCTTTTTAAGGGACTAGACATGAGGACGACTTTTATATATTTTGAGGCAAGATATATATATTTATATATTCTCTCTTTTGATGCTTAGGAAATAAGTTAACAAGATATGATCACTTCTATACTCTAAATTGAGAAGTTAAGGCTCAGTGGTTCTTAACCTGGATTGCACATCACCATGGAGCTTTCAAAAACTTGTGATGGCCAGTCCCAGCCCCCAAAGATTCTGATTTAATCCATCTGGCATGGAGCCTGGTTATTTGCATTTGCAAACAGCTCTCAGGGTGGTTCTGATGTGCATCTCAGTTTGGGAAGCCCTGTGTTGGGTGGAATGTGCATTTGAAAGCTATGATTTTAACCCTTGCGCTGGGTATGAGACTCTCATGACTTCCACTACACATACCATTCTGTCAGACAACTAATAACAAGTTACCACCCGAGATTAGTAAGATAGGGAAGTAGTATTGACAGGAACAATATTTTTAAAATTTCATTCTACTTGAGAAGTAATGGGATACCTGAAAGAGGAATTTTTTTTGGCAAAAGTTCTAGAGCAATGAATGACAGAGAAAAGGAAGAAGGAGAATTGCTAATAAGAACTGTCACAAATTTCAGAAAAAGTTACGACTTTAAATAAATTTTTAAAAGTCAGCATGAAATAAAATTCTATATAGTAATTATCAAAAAAGAGCAACTTTATTCCAAACTTAAAACACAAGGTTTTTGGTGATTTGAAAATCTGTTTTTACTTCGTTGCATTGGCTGTGGTACATGCCCTTACCTCTCTACCCTCCAAAGTTGCATAGTTTATATTTTAGGTTATCATGATTTACATGCCATTTTTACATGATGGGGTAATAGACAAACAGAATTTTAATATTAATTAGTTATGATATAATACAAACACAGCAGAGTCTGCCCAAGGAGAAACCTTGTTATCTGACATGAGAACTTCACTTCAAAACATGGGCAAAGTACAGCCGCGGGTGGGAGATGAGAGGCAACCTGGAACTAAGCAGGGAACATACAAGATCCCTGCTCACTGAATTGGTTCTTTAGGACATTTCACAATGAATCATTAAAAGGTTTCCCATTCATTGTGGTCTTCTGACATTTAGGAGGGAACTGGAAATAGGCTGTGAGTTTCCTATTTTGAGTTATGAGTTATCTCAGGAATTTTATAAGAAAATCTAAAGGAGGGCTAGTGAGAAGAAAATACTTGGAGACCATACCCTTTGAAAATAATGTCTGTGTTTTGGGGAGCCATGACGAGGAAAATGTCTGTAGCATAACTGAAAGCACATTTTAGCACTTCGTAAATAACTAAGTAATTTGTACTGAGAGTTCCAACACAGAAAATTTATTTTTGACAGTCAAAAACTCAGATTTGAGTGAATAACAAACTGGACCCACACAAAATTTCTGAAGCACACTGGAAATGGTTATAACAAGAGTAAATATAAAATTGTATTTTCTTATTATTTATATCTTTTAAAAATAAACTTTAAATAAATTGTAGCATGCAATAAATTATATCAATGTTTTGTGATGTTTGTAACATATGTAAAAGTAAAATGTATGACAAAAAAAGCACAGAGGAAGGAGGGAGATGTGAAAGAATATTATTATAAGCTTTTGTGATATGTGAAGTAGTATAATATCACTTATAGGTAGACTGTGATAAGTTAAAATTTTATCTATAAAACCTAAAGCAACCATTAGAAGTCCACACTAAAGATTGTAGCTAATAAGAACAAAAGAGATAAAACAAAATAAGAAAACCCCAAGTTAATCCTAAAGAGGACAGAAACATAAAGCAAATCAAGCAAAGAACAGGTGGGACAATTAGAAAATAAGTAGGGAGATGGCATATTTAAACTCAACCATAGCAATAATATTATTAAATGTAAATAACTCAAAAGCCCCAGTTAAAAGGCAAAAAATTGATAGATGGCATAAAAAGCAGTATCTCATTTCATATAGTCTATAAGAAACCAACTTCAGGCACAAAGACCACAAGGGGGTGCACCAAGAAAGCATAAAAAATGCAGAGACAAAGAAACAGGACACAAATGACAGAAATGGAGGAAAGCAAACTGCTGGATATAGAGTTCAAAACCACACTTTTAAGGTGTTTCAAGAACTGTCTAGAAGCCGCCAATAAATTTAGTAAGGCCCTCGAAAAAACTGGTGAGACCGCTGATAAATGTAATGAGATCCTCAAGAAATCTAGTGAGACCCTCAATGTTGTGATAAAGGACCAACTAGAAATTAAGCATACACTGACTGAAATAAAGAATATTATACAGACTCCCAACAGCAGACCAGAGGATCGCAAGAATCAAGTCAAAGATTTGAAATATGAAGAAGCAAAAAACACCCAACCGGAAAAGCAAAATGAAAAAAGAACCCCAAAATACGAAGATAGTGTAAGGAGCCTCTGGGACAGCTTCAAGCATACCAACATCCAAATTATAGGGGTGCCAGAAGAAGAGAGAGAGCAAGATATTGAAAACCTATTTGAAGAAATAATGACAGAAAACTTCCCCTACCTGGTGAAAGAAATAGACTTACAAGTCCAGGAAGTGCAGAGAACCCCAAACAAAAGGAATCCAAAGAGGACCACACCAAGACACATCATAATTTAAATGCCAAGAGCAAAAGACAAAGAGAGACTCTTAAAAGCAGCAAGAGAAAGAAAGTCAGTTACCTACAAGGGAATACCCATACGACTGTCAGCTGATTTCTCAACAGAAACTTTGCAGGCCAGAAGGGAGTGGCAAGAAATATTCAAAGTGATGAATGCCAAGAACCTACAACCAAGATTACTTTATCCAGCAAAGCTATCATTCAGAATTGAAGGTCAGATAAAGAGCTTCACAGATAAGAAAAAGCTAAAGGAGTTCATCACCACCAAACCAGTATTATATGAAATGCTGAAAGGTATCCTTTAAGAAGAGGAAGAGGAAGAAAAAGGTAAAGATACAAATTATGAACAACAAATACACATCTATCAACAAGTGAATCTAAAATTCAAGGGAATACATAATCTGATGAACAGAATGAACTGGTGATTATAATAGAATCAGGGGCATAGAAAGGGAATGGACTGACTATTCTTGGGGTGGGAAGGGGTGTGGGGGATGCGGGAAGAGACTGGACAAAAATCGCGCACCTATGAATGAGGACAGTGTGTGGGGAGTAGGAGTGGAGGGTGGGGTGGGAACTGGGTGGAGGGGAGTTGTGGGGGGGGGAAAAAGAGGAAAAATGTAATAATCTGAACAATAAAGATTTAATTTTTTTAAAAAAAGAAACCAACTTTAAATATCATGACCCAAATAGATTGAAAGTTTTTAAAAAATGGGTAAAGGTTTACCCTGGTAAAACTAATGAAAAGAAAGCTATATAATATCAGACAAAGAAGATTTAAGAGAATAAATTTAATACTCGGGATCAGATAGCTTCATCACATTGACAATGGGAGTGAGTTCTTCGTGGGGGCATAACCATCCTATATATTTATGCACCTAATAACAAAGTATCAAACAAATCCACAGTTTTGTCAAGCATTCAACTCCTGTCTCTCAATAATTCATAGGAGAAAGAGATTTAGAAATTGTAAGAATACTGAAGTCTTAATAAACTATCAACCATGTTAAAGTATTTGAATTTTATAAAGCACTTCATACAAAAACACAGACAAAAAACCCCAAAACAGAATACACATTCTTTTCAAGAGTACACTAAATATTTACCATGTTTGGAGGCATAAGTCAAAACTCAATAAATTTAACAAAGTATTTTGTCAAAGCACAATGAGAAAGTACTAACAGAAAAACCTCTGGGAAATCCTTGAAAATTTTGAAATTATAAACACAATTCTCAGTAAGCTGTGGTCAATGAAAAAGACAAATGGAAATTAGCAAGTGTTATTAACTGAATGAAAATGGAAATACAGCATGTCAAATTTTTTGAAATGCAGTTAAATACTTAGTGGGAAATTTATGACACTAACTACCTATAATAGAAAAAAAGAAAGACTCAAAGGAATGAATGACTTTAGCTTCCATCTTTAAAAACTAGAATAAAAAGAGCAAATAAATTCCAAAGGAACTGTTATTTATGGTATAAAACATAAAGACCAGAGCCAAAATTAATGAATAAAAAATAAAAGAAAAAAAGAAAATTAATAAAACCAAAGGCTATTTGAGATCAATAAAGTAAACTTTTAGCCAGCCTGATTAGGAAAATAAGAGTGATAATATAAATGACCAGTATCAGGATTGAGAGAGGTGACATCATTACAGATTTTTATAGATATTAAAAGCAATATTTTAAAAAATATGTAAATAAATTTGAAAACTTACAAGTAATGGACAAGTATCTTGAAAGATCAAAACTATCAAAGTTTACTCAAGAAGAAACAGATAACCCAAATAGTTCCATATTGAATAAAATAAGTTAATTTGTAATTAAAACATTTCCCATACAAGAAATTATAGATCCAGATGGCTTCACTAGGGAATTCTGTCAAACATTTAAGCAAGAAATAATATCAATACTCTTCCAGAAAATTTTTAAAAAGAGAATGTTTCCCATAAATTCTACAATGCCAGCATTACTCTGACATTGAAACTAGACAAAGATATAACAAGGAAAGAAAATAGCATACAACTGTTCCTCACGAGCATGAATGTAAGAATTCCAAACATTTTAGTCAAATTCAACAATATATAACAATGATAATACACCAAGACCCCAAGAATGCAAGGTAGGTTCAACACCTGAAAATCAGTCATTCTAATTTACCAAGTTATCAGACTCAAAAGAAGAACCAATTTTATCATCTCAGTATATATAGAGTCATTTGAGAAATCCAATATCCATTACTGAAAAAAATTTCCAGCAAACTGGGACTAGAAAGAAGCATCTTCATCCTCTATGGACATTATGAAAGAACTGCTGGTAACATGGTTAATGGGGAAAGACTGAATTCTTTTCCCATAAGGTCAGGATAAAGGTAAGAATATTCATTCTCACCATTTGTATTCAACATAGTATTGGAAGTTTCAGCTAGTACACACACACACACACACAGGCATTGAAATTGGAAAGAAAGCAGTAAAACTATTCTTATTTATAGACAAAATAATCAAAAGACAACAGAATTAACAAGGGTTGCAGGATACAAGAAATATATACAAAATTCAATTCCATGTGTATATGCTCATAATCAACAATAATACATTGAAAGTAAAATTCAATACTATTTATAGTAACATCCCCAAATATGAACTACTTTGAGAATCACCTATAAAAGATATGTTGTACCTATATAGTGAAAACTATAAAATATTGCTGAGAGAAATTTTAAACGCCAAAAAAATGGAGAGATGTAGTATGTTCTAGTTTGGAAGATAATATTATTCAGAGATCAAGTTTCTTCAAATTGAGCTAATAATTCAATGTGATCTACCAAAATCCAAGTAGGTCTTCTTTTTTTTTTTTTTTTTTTAAATAGAAATTGACATGCTCATTCTAAAATTTGTATGGAAATACAAAAAAACAAAAACAAAAAACACAAAACCCAAATACTGGAATAGTCACAACAATTTTTAAAAAGAGGAGCAAAGTTGGAGGAATTATACTATCTGACTTCAATACTTTTTAAAAGCTATGGTAATAAAAGAGTGTGAAATTGACATCACACAAAAAATGGGTCCTGAAAAAGACTCACATATATATTAATTTATTTTTGACAAAGACTCAAAGGCAATTCAATGAACAAATAGTCTATTCAATAAATATTGCCTAACAGTTGGATAATCCCTATACAAAAAACAAACACTTCAATTCTACTTCACACCATGTACAAAAATTAACTCAAAATGGAGATGAGATCTAAGTATGAAACCTAAAAATATATAACTTCTAGAACAAAATATAGAAAAATTTAGGTTGGGTGAAGATTTCTTAGATATAACACTCAAAACAGGATCCATATAAGAAAACATCGATAAACTGAATTTTTTAAAAAAATATATTTTATTGACTTTTTACAGAGAGGAAGGGTGAGGAAAAGAGACCTAGAAACATTGATGAGAGAGAAACATCGATCAGCTGCCTCCTGCACAACCCCCACTGGGGATGTGCCTGCAACCAAGGTACATGCCCTTGACCAGAATCGAACCCAGGACTCTTCAGTCCACAGGCCATTGCTCTATCTACTGAGCCAAACCAGTTAGGACGATAAACTGAATTTTATCACAATGAAGAATGGCAGCTTTTACAAAGATAATATTAAGAAATGAAAAGACAAGTCACAGACTGAGAGAAAATATTTTTAAGTCACATATGTGATAATGAATTTACATCTAGAACATATTAAAAATTTTTCAAAACTCAAAAATAAGAAAAAAAGCAATTACAGTGGGGCCTTGACTTACGAGTTTAATTCATTCTGTGACAGAGCTCATAACTCAAATTACTCGTATGTCAAATCAAAAAGTGAACGAGTGAGACACGTGATGCTGGGCTGATGTTGTGGCATTCACTGTGATGTTCGCTGCGCCAACTAGCGGTGGGGTATCTGAAGCTGGCTCGTAACCCGAAGTTTAGCTTGCAACTCAAAGCAAAAAATCGGCTGAGAGAGGGCTCGTATCTCGAAAACTCGTTAGTCAGGACACTCATAAGTCAAGGCCCCACTGTACCTCAGAGGGAAGGCAGGGGAGGGTGTGGGAGAGGAGGTAGAGATCAACCAAAGGGCTTGCATGCACACATATAAGCATAACCAATGGACACAGACACAAGGAGTGTGAGGGCATGTGCTGGGGCGGGCGGGGGGGGAATGGTGGGAAAAGGAGACATATGCAATACCTTAATCAATAAATATTAAAAAAAGAAAAAAGCAATTAAAGACAGGCCCAATATTTGAAAATGGACTTCACCAAAGAAGATATACTAATGGCAAACTAATACATTAAAATATCTGTAAAATTAAAACACTATGCAATATCACTATACACTTATAAATGCGTAATATTAACACTGACCATGCCAGACTTTGGAGAGAATGTGGAGCACATGGAACTTTCATGCACAGCTGGTGGGAATATAAAATAATACAACTATTTTGGAAAAGAACTTGGCAGTTTCTTAAAAAATTGAGCATACACCTATCATATGACATAGCTATTTTTCCTTTTACTTACTCATGAGAAGTTAAAGTGTATGATCATGAAAAGAACTGTACTGAATGTTCATAGCAGCTTTACTTGTAAGAACCAAAAGGTATATACAAACAAGATGTCCATTAAGTGATGGATTGCTAAACACACATGGTTTATATATATACCATGAATATAGAATGCTCTTCAGAAATAAAAAGAAATGAATTATTCATCCATGCAATAATATGAATCATCCTGAAAACGCTCATGTTGAGTGAAGGAAGCCAAAAAAAAGAGAGAGTACATACAATATGATTCCATTTATATAAAATTCTAGATAATGTAAACCTATATATAGTGATAAAATTCAGATCACTGGTTTCTAGGGAGGCAATAGCAGTGGGACAGGGGTTGACGGGAAGGAGAAATTATTTAAAAAACACTAGGAACCATTGGGGGTAGTGATATGTTCATTAATTGTATGTCCATTACCTTAATTGTACTAATGATGTCATGGATATATATTTAAATGTGCAGTTTACTGTTTGTTAATTAAAACTCAACAAAAGTGTATAAACAAAGCAGCAGTCTTCCATGTAATTCTGGCACCTGTTAAAATCTGAGTCAAATCTAGTTCACCAGTTTAAGGTTTCCCAAATGAGTAAATTTCAAAATTATATCACATGCACGCTTCTTTGTCCAGTGATGAAAAATGAAGGCTAAAATTTAGGAGGTGATTGAGGGGATCTTGAACTATTTTTGGAAAATATTTTGAGATGTTTATTTCAGCACTTCTCATGTTGTTACATTATTGCAGTGCCTGTAGCTCCCCCATTTCTAGCCGAGCTCACTCTGAGGTGTGAGAGCCAGGATTCTAATGGAGAGAAGACAGACATCAGCGCGGGATGGGAGAAAGCTGTTGGGTGGATGAGCGCTGTCCTCTGGTTGCCTTCTGTGTGGACACAGGCCATGCTCCCTGCTCAGTAATTTATAGATAACATGTGCAAAAACCAAGATGCACTTGCAAGCATGAATTATACTCTGGCTAGCCACAGAAGAAAAGAGGAGTATTTCTTCTAACTGCCCTGCCCTTTAGGACGTTTGAAAAATGGACCATTTGTTTAAATGATTTACTCACTAATTCTACCTAAGACTTAGGAGTCATTTCATGGTGCTAAAATACATTTATTTTAACAGGTTTCAGTGATGTTTTTTCTCATGTGGTGGAGTAAAAGAAGCAGGAAAAAAATCTAAGATGTATCTATTAAAAATAAAATGTTCCTCTCAAGGTCCTCTGAGATCCCGAAGTCCTAAGACACAGGTGCGGGGACTTGCAGCAAGTGGAGAGCCAAGGGAGAGATGCAGAGCGGGCCAAGGTTGGAAAACCCAGAGTGCAGCTGTGCTGTGCTGGAAGCCAGGCCTCACAGAGGACACACAGCTGTTTCAGTCACACAGGGAAACCCCGGAAAGGGGAGCAAAGGGAGATCCCTGTTGGTGAAAGGCGCTGCAGCTCGTTTTCTCAGAAAAGGGGCACTTCCGAGGCAGACCTATGAACCAAGGTGACACATGCCCGGGTTGCAGGCTCAGTCCCCAATGTGGGGCGTGCAAGAGGCAGCCGGTCAGTGATTCTCTCTCATCATTGATGTTTCTATCTCTCTCCCTCTCTCTTCCTCTCTGAAATCAATAAAAATACATTTAAAGAAAAGCTGAGATGGAATCCTCTGGTTTGGTATTTGAAGGATTGGAGACTGGCGACCACAAATACAGCAGTGCTCTGGTCCTCAAAAGACATGTAAGCACCTGAGCAAGGACTAATCCTTTATGAGTATTACACAATATTGCAGAGAGCCATTCATCTCAGTTTAGTATTCATCAGTGATGAGAAATAAAACCACAATCAATTACAGCATTTTGGAGATCTTTTATCTTAAGAACAAAATAGCTACATACAATTGGAGAAGAGGAAGGGCATGTTTTTAGGCTAGTAACAATGACTGTTTCATCGATATGAGACACTTAACTGAGTGGAGAAGAGAGAAAGGAATAGTCTGATTTTTTAAGCCATCATCAGGATTTGTTGATCTGGTTTTGAAGTTTTTTATGTGTCAGTCAGTTCTAATCAGAAGTTATAGGAATTGAGTAGAACTTGTTATGCATTGAATTTTAGGTATGTTTTTTTTAAATTTTTAAATTATTTTTTTTGTCACCATTTATCCCCTCAAACCCTTCTCCACGTCCATCCTACCCCTGCAATTATAGTTGTCTCATGTCCATGAGTTCTTTCTCTTTTTTCTTTTTTGCTGGATCCCTCCATTCCCCCCTCAACCTCCAGCCCATCCTTCTGACCTCTATCTATGAGTCTGTCTCTATTTTGCTTGTTAGTTCATTTTGTTCATTTGATTCCACATATGAGTGAAATCATATGGTACATGTCTTTCTCTGACTAGCTTCTTTCACTTAGCATAATACTCTTCAGGTCCATCCATGCTGTCACAAAGGGTAAGATTTCCTTCTTTTTTTTTTTATGCCTGAGTAGTATTTCACTGTGTAAATGTACCATAGCTGCTTTTGTCCACTCATCTACTGACGGGCACTAGAGTTTCTTCCAAATCTTAAATAATTACATAAATTTAAGAAATCCCAATAAATAGTTTCATATATGTTCCTCAAAGTCAAATAGATGATTTGAATAGTTGTTTAGATGTCTTGAATTACCTAACCTTTCACTGAATTACCTAACCTTTAAAATTCTGTGTTGCTTTCTCTCCTCTGACTTAGAAACTGACTCATGATAACTTGTAAAGGAACTACTGTCATGCCCACATAATGATGTTTTGGTCAACAATGGACCACGTATTCCACAGTGGTCAAATAATATTATAATGGGGTTGAAAAATTCCTCTCACCTAGTAACACTGTAGCAGTTGTAAAGTCATGGAACAATGCATTACTCACGTGTTTGTGATGGTGGTATAAACAAACCTACTGTGCTGTCAGTCATAAAAAAGTATAGCACATACATTTATGTACAATAGATAATACTTGATCATGATAATAAATCACTATGTATTTGGCTTATGTATTTACTATATTGCTTATCATTATTTTAGAGTGGACTCTTTCTACTTATAGAAAAATTAACTTCTATATAGCAGTAGGCTCTGTTATGCTGTCAGTGGTCCCATATGTCTTGTGTTAACCGTGTCTTTGATTGCATAACTTTCTCTTGCGCTTGATTTAATCCCTTTTTGCTGTACAGGTTTGTAGCCTATACCACATAGCCTAGGTATACAGTAGGCTATACCATTTAGGTTTGTTTGATTGCACTCTATGATGTTTGCACAAAAATGAAATCACCTAAGGACATATTTCTCAGAATGTACTGGTATTGTTAAGCTGTGCATGACTGCATATATTATTGAATCTTTTCTTTGATCAGCTACTGGGCTCTGTTCTGTAAAAACACCAATTATACTCTCAGATAGTCTTTGTTGGCCTTTTGTAGCTATCAGTTTTTAATTTCTTTGAAAATTTACAACATTTTTTCTCTGTGTTCACAATTACTATCTTACACCTGTTCTCCAAGGCAGTAATTCGAATTTTGATAGTGGTTATTTTGTTCCTTGCTTTTCAAATTGATTTATTGGGTCTATAATTGTGCTTTTAAATGACCAATTTATTACCATATCCTTTTAAAAATAATATATTTGAGTTCTAGTTTTACTGAATTCATATTCTCATTAAGTTTGTTTATAGCATAAATTCCTTAAAAATAAGTTTTATTTCTTGGATTTTTTTTTCAGATTGGGTTTCTTCTACAGTATTTTCCTTAATTTATATTTCTTTTCTTTAGTTTTATTTAATTTCTACTTCTTTTTGTTCCTTCTCTTTCATTCTCCATTTAAAAAATGTATGCTTTTTTTTTATCTAGCAAATTTTAACAATGGCTTTGATATATTCTCTTAGTTTAGTGCGTTGCCCTAGAAAATGAAACCCAGGCATTGATAACCATCTTTCATCTGCTGAGATTCCAGAATAGATCTTTCTCTTCTTATGATGTTTTTTTTTTTTTGACATTTCTCCCATATTCCTGCTCCCTATTCAAGCCATTTCAAATTGAGGGAATTAGTGAAAATTTTCATGATCCTCTCAACTATGTTTCCTCAACATTTCTTCAAAATGACGGAGCTCAGTAAGGAGCTGACACTTCCATCTCTTTTTCAAAGGCCTTCCTCCCATTGTTTAGAAACTGCTTGTGAATTTTGACAGCTTTGTTTGTTTCTTTAGCCTTTGGGAGAAGGAGTCTCTGTGACCCAGATTCACTCTGCCATTCTTACTCAGGACTTTTCTTTTAAATTCATCTATAGGTATTCAGAGTTCCCTTCCGGATTCAAAAGGATTGTGTGAGAAAAGCTGCACAGTGGTTCCCTGTCTCCTATGACATCTTCCTTCTCTCTCCATGAAGCAGTATTTATTGAGTGTTTTCCTCAGTATAAAAGTACCAAATCTTAATACCCTTAGTGTAGAACTTGTATCATGTTCATCTTTGTATTCCCAGCACCTTGCCAGAAGTTAGACCTTAATATATGTTTAATAAATGGTTGCTAAATAGAAAGAGAAGTTGAGGTCACCTGAGTCTCAGAATAGAGTTTTTTAAAAATTAGGTCTTTATTGCAATTGCCAAATAAACTGTTTGATGATCCATGTGAACACTGAGCAAGCCAGTGAAAGAGAAATCTTGTGTAAGGTTCCTTGAGTCAACAATATTAGAAAGGCAAAATTTCTAATCACGAAATTAGAAAAGTACTTCCTTTTACTCATCTCAGGAGCACTGGAGCCAAGCATTGCCTGCTCTGGTGACACTCCCCATTCTGTTTGGCCTCCGGGCTATAGCACCTTTCCAAAAACTATTTACAGCGCTATCAAAAAGAGCCAACCTGTGACTAATTGGCAATGTTTTGAGAAGAACTAATATATATTTGAACTTTGGCGAAGTTGAAGATCATGGACATTCTGGTCCAACTGACTTTCCATTTTGCTCTGGGAACAATTAGCCACAAACATGTTGTATAGTTGCTAGGGCACCACCCAATGGCCAAATGATTCTCTTCAAATTGGAAGCATATCATTCTTTTCAACATCATTGTTGCCATAGCCAAATTCCTGGGCTTATGTCACTTTACCCAACGTTCCAGAAAGGGCTGATTTCACTTCAAGCACGTTATTGATCTTTCTTCTGGGCAACCAGTGTGATGTGATTAGATTGACTCACTATAAATACACTGGAAGATTTTGGTGGAACCTGTCTGTTGTTGAAATGAAGCATTTGCTACTAATCAGGCCCTCATACTATCAAGTACACAACCAGCTCTTCCCTTATTTTTATTTTAAATCCAGATTCCCAACTATTTTCTCCCTGACCTTTGCAAGAGTGAGGAATTTCCTGGAGTTTGTACACTTGACATGTACTAAAAACACTATTTTCCCACTCACAAAAATGCTTATAAGTGCATCGGATTGACCTGTTGATATTCCTAATTTTGAGTCATAGTTATAAGGCATTTCCACTTAATACTTCCCGTGTGAGCATGATGGCACTTTTGCATTTGGGTTCCATTGCTTTATGTGTTCCTGATACTTAAGTGCTTTGAGGCTTGTTCTCTCTGAGCATAGCTGCCTTTGTGATTTCTTACGTTCCTCACACAGTCTCTAAAATAATTCAATCAGAAATCTGAAGAAAGAAGGAAATAGCTGCCAAGGAGGTATGGCAGGAGAGCAAGGCAAGCTGGGAGAGTGCAGATGAATGTAGCAGAGGGCAAGTGCAAGTATTCTCAAACTATACAGATGCAGGAAGAAAATGGTGACTTCTTTTCTCTTATAATCTGCCATTATGGGACCTGAACATCCGTCTGAAAGTACACAAAAATGATAGAGCACTGAGGTAAACTGGGAGACATTTGAAGACATCTATATAGTGTTGGATGACATTGTTATAAAGACTAAAATGTAAAGTTTTAAGGAATACATGACTATTAATTGTGATAAAATGTCACAAATTTTGGAGAAAATTGAGCTTCTTTCTGTTTCTATTTCAAGGGCCATCCATAATTCTTGTTTCAACAATTAGCGCTCTGAAATCCTGACAGATACCATCATTGAGAAATTGTTTACATAAGTAGTTAATAAATTTTTAAAAAGTTTTTGAAACCATTTAAAGATTTTAAACAATTGGGAGCTTGTTTGGAGGTTCTGGCAGGGGAACACAGGTACTTGTATACCCTTGCCTGGTCCTCTCCTCTAGAGGCAAGGTCCTTCTCTTTGAGAGCTCGAGCATGTGCAGCTCCGGGAGGGACACACACACGGGGAGGGAGAGGGGGGACACCCGCCTAGCCAGCCAGATCAGCAGAATCAACCCTGGTGATCAAAGGGTGACAGATGTCACAGCCAGATCACCCTCACATCCAGATTTTAAACAACTGAAATGATATTTCACCATAACTTCTTTTTCTTTCATCGATGAGTGTAATGTTAAAGGTTCAAGTAATAATACAAGGTGAGTTTGAGTCCAACTGGCCTTTTTACATTGAGCATTTCAGATGAATAATGAGTCTGTATTTTTTATGCATACAGTAGCCTGGGATGCCTTTTAATGGTACATTAGCCAAATGCAAAGATAAAAATGTGTGCCCCGCTCCCTGTAACCATGAGGCCAAAGAGGCTCCTTTCCTTCTCCCAAACCTCAGACCACACCCCTGGGCTGCATTTATACCCCGTGGGCACCTGAGATAGAAACCTCCCCAGCACAGGGCAGCAGCTGCTGAAGGGGGTGCCAGGTGAAAAGCACCTCCCTGCATCACTCAGCACTTCAGCCCAGAGCAGCAATTTGGATTTTGCTTCCATTTTATTGCCAGCAGGGATCACTGGACACCCCTTTAGAGCCCACTCCTTTGGGGTGGTTTCTTAGGATCTTCAGATGAGGCTCCTGTTGGTAATAAGATTCTGGTCCTCTTTTGTACGTTCGGAGGTTGTGATGTGGCTGCTGAGGCTGAGTGGATCACTCCCTTGCGGCAAACTATATGCTAAAGTACAGACACTGAGCCAGTCTCGAGCAGGAGCACCTTCTCTGTGGATGGAAATACGAGGGTTCCAGGAAAGGGTACCAGTTTCTTTCAGAGTGTGGAGAATGTTCGTAGAACACAGAATGGAAACTGGAGTCAGATCTATTACAAAAGGCCCTGGATATAAATTTCAATCTCAGGGCTCTAAGTAACGGGTGCTAACCATTCGACCATTGTCTACCACTAATAGAAAAGGCCAGGTCACCACCTGGATGCATCCCCTTCCATATTTTTTGATTCATTCCTTATTTTCAGGTCTTGTTAATAAGGCCAAAGACACCACATTTCACACCTGGACACCCCCACATCCTACTCTCCATGCCCCCTCCGTACTCCAACACATGCTCAACAGTGCAGTCAGTGATCTTTTGCAAATGCCAACTGAATTAGAACACAGGCCTGCTTAAAATCTTTAATGTCTTGCCATTTTTCTTATGAAAAAGAACGAAAATCCTTAATATAGCTTTAAGGCTTGTATGTTTTAGCTTCTGCTTAGCTCTCCAGCCTTCAAATATTCCCATCTCCTTCTTGATCCTTGCTTGGCAGCCACTGTGATCTCGTTGAACTTGGCCTGGTCCCTTTTTGCCTCTCACTCTATCCACAGTCTCTTTAACACTCATTCCTCTTTTTTAAATATATATATATTACATTGATCTTTAGAGAGAGAATGAGAGGGATAGAGAGATAGAAACATTGATGAGAAACATCATTGATCAGCTGCCTCTTGCACACAACCTAATGGGGATTAAGTCTACAACCTGGGCATGTGCCCTGATCAAAATTGAACCAGTGACCTCTTGGTTCATGGGTCGATGCTCAACCACTGAGCACACCAGCTGGGCAACACTCATTCATCTTTAGTCAAATGCCATCTTATAAAAATCTCCACTCTAGTCAGATTCCTCTGCTTTATATTTTCAAGAAATCATACGCCCTTCCTTTAGGCAACATTATAGTTCACTCATTGGTGTGACCACTTGTTTAATATCAGTCTCCCACTCTACTGTAAGCTACATGAGAACAGGGACATTTCTTCTTTGTGCTCATCATTCCATCTCTAAAACTAGCACTTAATAAGCCCTGACCAATGGCTGATGAATGTTGCTGAATAACTAAAAATACGGGTTCACAAAAATTCCACCAAAATAAATTACTATATGAATAATTGGATATTATAGGAAGATCTTGAAAAAATAATGCTAGTGGAATAAATTTATCTAATGCCTATTTTGAAAGTTTCAGGTAACACTTTCCTATTTTTGGTCTAGATTTATAAGAAAAGGAAAATTAAGGCTATTCTCTGTGTCACTTAGACCAGAGATTTAAAAAAGAGCCAAATTCTACTTTTACATGAGCTAGGTAATGAAAGGGAGAAGTAAAAGTGAATTTGTCCTATATTATCTGAATTACTGTATCATCATGGGTGTCTATGTGACTATATGTTTGTGTGTTTGTTGTTTTTACAAGTGCTTGTGTACAGGGGAAATCTACCATGGCATCTGAATTGAATTAAAGTATGGAACAAGCATATTTTAAAAGTTAAAATACTTAGTAAAACTATTAAATCTCCACTTTCTTAATGACTTGTTTACATGTTAGCATGATTACAATCAGGGATTTGAAGGATCTGAAAAGCCTTCAAGTTCAAATCTATCAAGTTAATAGCCATTTAAGTTTGCTGAAAGGTTGAGTTGATTGCTGGCTTATGTCTCCACATCGTGATAAGAAATGCTTCCTCCCCTTCCATTAGCGCTGGAATTTATGTGACTCTGGTGAAAGTGGGAGTGATGCCCTCTGATTGCCTTGTTCTGCTTATTCTCATTGTTGACAGTCAAGAGGAAGAGAGAATAATTCATGTTTGAATTACAGACCAGTTAAAATTTAGACAAATATCTATTACAAAAGATTTGGCGTTGGGGCATTGGAGAGGGATGAAGAGATAAGGAGAGCCTAAAACCAAAGGAAATAAGGCATCTGGAGACCCAGGAACTCTTCTGACAAATGCCTTTGTATGAATTCTGAAATTAAACATTTTTTTAAAGGGCCTGCATGGACTTAATGCAATACAACATTACCCTGAGACATGAAAGAAAGAAAAAAATATGATCATCTCTGGATCCAGGTTAAAATGTTAAGATATGTTCATGTGGCTCAGATGAAAGACAGAGTTGAGAAATACTGCCAGAATCTAGGAGATGTGGAAGGCTGAAATGGTGATGGGTCCCTTCTGTCGACCTAACTTGGTGTTCCCTTGAGCCAGTGAAAGCAGTGCTTGGAGAAGCTTGTGTTCAGTTGTTCTATTTTTGTAGATAATTAATGTTTGGGATTAGCAAACCAGAAAAATGGGGCATTTGGTGGAAGACTTCTTATTGCTTTGATTTCCACAATTCAGGCTCCAAATGGCTTAAAAGAGGATTTTGGGTGATGATCAAGGGTTATCAACTCTAATAAAAGTGAAGTTTACTTTCCAGGGGTTTAGTAGTTGGGTCAGGCAGGTACTTTAACAGAGTTGGAGAAGTGTTACAGGACACCATTCCAGGGAAGGTGATGTTGTGTGATCCTGAGGGGTCTTCAGTGAAGACTTTTCTCTGAAAATTTTCTCAAGTACAGAGTAGCCTGTGATGGTACAGGAAATAGAGTATTTGGTGGGAAAGAAGAAAAAGTGAAATCTTGCTACATGACACAAGGCTGCATGGTTTTCCATTAATCCTGGGGAGTATTCATTTGAAAAAAATCTATGAAGGTTTGTTATAGATGCCCCCCCACCCTTCACCGATTTATTGAATTGGTATTTACTGAGTTCCTCTTTATGTCAGCCAGGGTCTTAATTGCTTTCATATGCTTTTTTTTAATTAAATTAATTCACTGCCCTAGCATGCTCTTTTATTTAAACATCACATAAACATTAAAAAAATTAAAGATGTTGGCAAGTAACTTAACTGATGGCAGAGACTCTTTCTCCCTTAGGCGAAGAAAAACTGTTAAATACATAGCAATGTTTTAGCTGCTGCTCACTCCTTCCTTCCTTACTCATTACTTGACTCGGCAAATTTTATTGCATAAATTTTCTGAGTCAGAAAGTGTTCTTGATACGAGGAATCCCAAGGTGGATGAAACATTTCTGCCGTCGAAGAGCATCCAGGTCAGTGGAGAAGCAAAGCCACGATTAGCCAATGGCAAGTGATAAAGCAGAGGGTGTGGGAGCAGCAGAGGGCACTGAGCGTAGCTGGGGAGGCTGTTTCTGGAAGCTTTCTGGAGCTGGTGATGCTGTGTGTGTGTGTGTGTGTGTGTGTGTGTGTGTGTGTGTGTGTGTGTGTGTGTGTGTGTGTGTGTGTGTGATGGAGGTGGGCTAGGAGACGGGAGAATAAACAAAGGCTTGGACACATGGAACAACCAGGCTTTGTCCTCCAGTGTAGTGTCAGGCCGGGGCCTCTTTTTGAGGGGGTTGGTGTAAACTGCAGAGAATGAAGGGCTTCCGTCAGCTGACGGTAATTCCGTGGAGAAGGGGAGCTGCTGTGGGGCTTCAGCAACCAATGCTCCCAGAAGCCGGGGAGGGGATCCTGGTCCTCGTGGAGGGGTCTGGCTGGTGCCCTGAGCTACCAAATGAACCACAAGGGTGCTTGAGAGGCGAGGAATAGAGATAGCCAATGCGGATCCCGCTTTCAAAAAGCTTGCTTATGGGTTTTCCAGGAAACATCCTTGGCCACGTTCTCAAAACTGACATTTCTCTCTAAGCCGTGTCTACGACTCTCATTTGCAGCTCCTCACCACCTTCTGGCGGCCTGGGGACTCCCACACCCTCACATCCAACCAGGCGTTTCCCCCAATCAATATTTATCGAATGAATAAAGGTACTAAGATTTCTCCAGCTGGAGGAAAAGGAAAAGAGTTGTTCAACAGCTTAGAGAAGTGATGGATGTGGGAGGACAATGGATTTATAGAGGCAGTTCAGATCAGGATGAGACACAGGTGAACAGTTTTGGTCGTTTCTGTTAATAATACTAACACTAATATTTTTGGGTTTCAATCAAAATAGTTACTTTGTGTGTGTGTGTTCAGCTCAAAAAAGCCACTCTAAATAAGCTCCCCCAAACCCTCGCCTCCCTATCCATTTTGTTGCTAAGAGAGGAAATCTGACACATTTAATTAAATGACTGAAAATCAAGTTCTTCTTTTCTCCCCCAGGCTAAGGTTGTTGCTGGCTCTGGATTGGGGGGTGGAGGGGTGGAGAGCAGGGACAAGGCAGGCTAGGGTTGGTGTCCTGATATCTGCAAATGTCCATCTTTCTGTCCAAGCAGAGAAGGGGAGGAAGAATGCCCGGGCAAGGCTGTCCCTCAAGAAAGAGAAAGGGATCTTAAAAGAAAGGACAGAAGTGCTAAAAAGATTTCTCAGAAAAATAAATAAAAAGAAGCACACTTTAGCTCTTTGATGATAAGGACTTCTCCTGGGACAAATAGCTGGAGAAAACATGTGACTGAGCTCTCAGAAACAAGCCCTCTAAAAGTGGAAGGAGAGAGGTTGGCTGACAATTCCTGGCAGTGAGCTACAGAGAACATAGCATATGGTCTGCGTCTTAACAGTTTGCTTTGTGCTACACCAAAAACTGACAAGAAGAGTAGAAAATGTTAAGCAATTACTATCAGTTAGTGGCTCCTACATGACAGTGACTGTGAGAAGTGTTTCATATATTAGTATACCACCTCATAGGATCCTCAGACCGACCATCCAACCATCCAACCATCTTCATAATAAAGATGAAACCAGGCAGGGCTCAGAGAGTCAGTAATTTGCCCAAGTTCATACAGTTACTCAGTGGCATATTCTTTCATCTGTAGTTAAAACTTGTCAAGAGCACCCATAGCAGATACGCTACTCCATTTGTCCATAGATCTAGGATTTCAGGGGTGATCAGATTTTTCTGAATTGTGATGAGTTTTGAAGAAGAAACTTTCCTATCAGGGTACTTTGAGGATAGCGCAATCACAGTCATGCCACCCCATTCTCAAAATAAACATGGGGCTTTGGTGCCTGGTGAGCTAGTGAGTCCCAGCTTACTGTCACCCCCTCTGTTGGGTCATATGTGGGTTAGGAGGGAAGTCAGATATGCATCTACCTCTTTGTTTTCCAACAACAAATCCTGGGAGAACATCAGGTACAAAGAAGAAACAAAGGAGGATGATTTCTGACTATCAGGAAACTCAATATAGTGAGTTGCATTGTACATGCATATAAATAAATATAATGTGAGATGAAGCTTGGAGTCCCTTAGAGATATTTGAAAGAGTGAATTTTCAGCTATTGGGGACCTTTGGAGTTTCAATGGGAAGTATGATTTGTCCTGGATCTTAACCACTGGATGGGTTTGGGATCCAGAAATATGGAAAGGAAGAGAATTACAAGAGGAAAGAGCTATAAGCAAAATCACAAAGACAATAAATGAAAGACACATACAGAGCAGAATTTGTTCTACTTGGCTAGAGAGTAGGAATATTGTGGAAATAAGATTGGAAATTCAAACTAGGGCCACATTATAAGACCTCCAATGCCAGGCTGAGGATTTGATCTTTATTTACAACACTGAGAAGTGTTATCCATCAGTGTTGACACATAATTTGTGGCTGGAATATGTGGCTGAATTTTATTAATCTGTGTCATCATAACCTCTGATAGTAAACCTTTGGTCAGGACTGTATACTGATGTCGAAGGTCTTCAGAATCAACTTCCAAAGGGAAATTTACAGCAAAGCTTTAAGATTTAATTCTTTTGAGAATTTTCCTTTGGGGCAATATAAAAATCTGATGTGTTGTGTGTTGACTATCCATTTTAAAATAAATGGTGGAATGCTTTTGGTTTGCCAGCTGCTGAAAAGTAAAATAATGACACATTAAGTAATGGAAATGTGGGAATTAAAACTTTCAAAGAAAGAGAAAACAAACGCATCATTTCTTTCCTTATCTCTGGTTCAATGTCAGGCCCCCTTGCTTGTTCATATCTTGTCCTTTGAGATGTCCTCAGTTGCCTCCACTCCAGTGCTTTCTGCTTTCCATGAGGGTGAAACACCATTTTGGAATTTAGTAAGACAGTCTTGGCCTCGGCGACTGAAAACAATTGGAGTGATTTCATTTTATTTCTTCTAGAGGAGGAATCTGGAAGGTTCACAGGTTGACCTCCGCTTCTCTTTTACCTTTTTGTCTCGCTTACCTTGTTCCAAGTCCTGCTGGAGATCAAGCTCTTAATGTGATTCGGACTCTATGCTGTCCCAATAATCCACTGACCCTGCAAATTCTTGTCCTTGGATTGAGTATATTTTCACATTTTTCTCTGAAGGCCGTCTTAAGCCAGCTGACAGTCCAAGTTAACTAAGTTCCATATATAAGTTTATGCAGGAAGGAGAGGGAGAAGAAAATATGCAAAAAAAATACGTAAAAAAATATTTGAATGCAGTGAAATAGTTTGAATCCAAAATATGTCAAGCTATAGTGATTTTTAAAAAGATCTGCAATTCACAGAATACTTTATAACATTCCCTGCCAAAAGCTCCAGGTATGCATCAGTGTCTTTCATCATTTTATGGCTCTGGGTAATGTTCCGTGGCCCGTAAAGGAAATACATAGTCCAGGTTATCAATTGTGTACATTGAGGTAATTCCCAAGCCACATCAGTACACTAATATGAGTGCCTAAGTGTCCTCACTGATTTTGTGTGTCTTATCCATCCATCCATCCATCCATCCATCCATCCATCCATCCATCCAGCAGCCAGCCATCCATCCATCCATCCATCCATCCAGCAGCCAGCCAGCCATCCATCCATCCATCCATCCATCCAGCCAGCCAGCCAGCCAGCCAGCCAGCCAGCTTGTATGAAGCCCATTTTATGTATCCGCCATACTAGGTACACAGTGGCTGCACTTTTAGAACTTCACGGTGATACAAGTAAACTGGAACCATGTCATGAGATCGATTTAGAGTATGGGGCCCAAAAGTCTACATTTTTAACAAGCTCACAGGTATGCTAGTCAGGCGACCACACATTGAGGAGCAAAGCTCTCTGGGATTCTCTTTATTAAAGTAACTCACAACACAGTGAAGACTCTAGGAACATGAAATGAAATAGAAAACACTTTTACTATAGAAGTGCAACATGTTTCATTGAGAACAGAAAGGAGGTAGGATTTATTTTGTGAAGTGTAGATGTTTAGGAAGGTGTCATAGAAGAAGAGGCTTTTAATGAAGTGGGTCTAGGAAGGCGTGAAGGATTGCGGTAGGCATAGAGGATGTTCTAGACAGAAGAAACATGTCAGAATTCATGGATGCCCACAGACTCAAGTGGCTGGGACTTGGGGTGCACACTGAAAAGAGGACTGGAAAGGGAGCCAGCTTAATCAGCTTGGTTCTCACAGTACACATAGGTGAACACCTCCAGGTATTTTTGTAGGCTAGAAAGTGGGGGATAAAAATGAAATGAAACACACAAATGGTCCTAATCAAATTGTCATTTTGCTTGCTCCCAAATCAATTTTATCTGTAGAAGAAACAGTCAATTTTAATGGTGAATTTTTGTCTAGAAGCCATGTCTTCACTTTATAACTTGGAGTCTCTCAGGGAAATATAAAAGCACTCTTTGAAGAACACTCATGAGCATCACAATGAAAAACATACATGAGCTTTCTGAGACTCTTCTAGGCAGACTGCTCCAAAGCTGCCCCGTTCTCTTGACTTATTAGAATTTAGCTGCGTTGTGAACGGGTCCCCATGTTTCCAGATAAGATCTGTGATTTTTATGATGATCCTTTATGATTTAGCACCAGTTGTTTCCTAGCACATCTCTTACTGTATTTCCCCAAATGCTTTTCTTACCATAACCCTGGAGTATTTATCCTTTATTCATTGAACAATAAAATGTATGCAGTGCCTATTCAGCCCCAGAGGACTTTATCGACTGTGAGTCAATGGTGACACTGAGTAGACCTATAACCCGACTTAAAGGAGCTTATATTACTATGGAGATGACTGATATTTACAAGTAAATGCAATATATTTTGATGAATGTTATGAATAAATGTAAAATTACCAGAATCTCACACTGAGACTCAGTGTAAACATTCCTGAAGAAGTGATGATTGAGCAGAGACCTGAAGAAATAAAGAAGTGAGCCAGGGTGTGTGTGAAGGGAGTGGGGGAAGGAAGGAGAGAGAAGAGCATCTAAACAGTGGAGCAACACAGACTACTGAGAAATTAGTCTTCAAATAACTGTTGGAAATTCAACATGTTTGATCCTAGGGCACGAGAGGGAGAATGGTGAGAAATGAGGACCAGGCAGGGGCCGGCTGCAGAAGGCTCATGTGCTCTGTTAATGAACATGAACATGAGTGCAATGGAAACACCACTGAAGAGTTTTATCCAGGGAAATATGACCAACTCCACATTTTATCTTAAGTGACTGCAGGATGAAAGATGACTTAAGGGGATGAAACCAGAGGTGAGAGACCAGCTCTTGGAATTGCTCAGGTGCAATATGATGTTGCTTTGAATGACTGTGGTGGCCGTGACTATGGAGAGAAGATAATTTCACATTTGGGATAACGGGAATACAGGAGAAAAGAAGTCAATGTGACACCAAGATTTCAGGCTTGGGCAGATGGTATTTATTAAAATGGAGGAGAAGCATGGTCTGTAAGAGGTGAGGGAAATGAGTTCACATTTGGACATGTGCTTAAAGGGCTTTTGGTATCTCTACATAAAGGTGTAAAGAGTTCAGTGGGGAGACCTAGCTTAAAGTCGAAACTCTGAGGGGTCACCAACATATGGATAGAAATTAAATCAATTGTAATTGATGAGATTGCTTTGGGAGCATACATCGAGTGAGAAGATGAAAGGGTTGAGAACTGAGTTTCGAAGAACATCAACATTAGAACATAACCAGAGGGAAAAAACAACAACTCTGTAAAGGAATCTGAGAATGAGCCACTGCTGATAAGAGGAAGATGCAGAGAGAATGATGACTTGAAGGACAAGAGAAGGATTTCAAGAAGGAAAAGTATTTCTATGGGTCAACAAGTTTGACTGGCCCTGAAATACACATCTGAAATGTGTTCTCTTGAGGGCTCCATCCATAACGGGTGACCTTAATCAGTTTTAAAAGACTGTTCTCCTGCCTGCTGCCCATGCTTTCATTGTATTTTCCGTCCTACAGGATTCCACTTATTTTCTAAGATCCCCGTTAAGTAGAATCTGCTTCCTAAAAATCTTTTCCATCTTCCAGTTGAGGATACTTTCTCTCAGTTTATGTAAATATTTGACTTTTATATACCTCATGTAGCCTTTGTAATAGGCTTTTTATCACATGGACATATATCTCCTATAACCTAGAAAGTTTCCTGAGGATGGATGGAGGATGTTAGTTGAATTAATCAGGATTGCATGACTGGTCACAGATAGTTTTTACTAGTCTTTGTAGGATTTTAGCCATCCTGATATAGTTCCAGGGCTCTGAGAGACAGGAATTCTGTTTCATTTCTGTGAATGGTTTTATCCTCAATGTTTAGCTCATTACATATAAAAAAAAACACACCAATTCAAATGTTGCCTGATCTCTTTAATATTTTTATTTTTGTTTGTTGGAAAATTATTTCAGTGATGTCCCTATTGGAATTTTTACTAGTTTTTATGAATTGCAGGTTGCATCATGGCATGGTTATTTCTTGGTCTTTTCCACTTTAAGTAGCGGTGATGACAAAGGCCTTTCAGAGCCTTCGGGCATCTGTGCCTATGGTACTACTCTGCAGGGGGCGGGCACTGGGAGTGCTATATGCTAGTATTTTCTCCTCCCATGGGCACCTTGACTGGGAGCCTTTGGAGCCATGGTAACAACTAGGTGGGTTTCCTGCACCTCAGTCCCACCATGGCTGCTGCTGCCACAGGCAGGTCCTTTAATGCCTTTAGCTTATTTATGTTTGATCGCTCATGTACCATTTCACCCTTGCTTGTTTCATTCCCACTTTGAACACCACGATTGTTTAAATTAATTACACCCACTTGAACAAGGACCTTCTCTCAGTGGGGGATGTGGAGGCCATGATTCTCTCCCTCTCCCCACTTCTAACCCCTGAAAGCAACCCAAGGAGAAAGAGAGACAGACCATCAGTTTTCCAGCAGTGATCCCCTACCCCCAACACGCATTCACTTGCTTTTCATGTTCTTATAAGGATTTAGGTACACATTAGGGAAAATAAATGCCTGCTTCAGACCCTTCCTTTGTACCATTTCCAGGGAGAGAGATCTGACAGTACCCCAGGCAAAGCTCTCTATAAACACCCTCCTTTTTATAACCCAGCTCTAGAGAGCTACATGCAGAAAAATAACCACTTGAAACCCTTTGCCCCGTGTGGAGATTGCTGCCAAAGCTTTGCCTTAGCTCGCTGCAGCGAGAATAAACTGGGGGAAAGGTCTGAAGTTTTCGGGCAGGGTGACTGCCTGCTCGGCTTGTTTAGTCGTTGAAATCCGGCCTCTGCCAGGAGGCTAAGAGCAGAGCCACCCTGTTCTTGGAGTGAATTGCAATTCTGCTTAGGTCACAGGCTTTTTACGGCCAGCAGCAGGGAGATGGGTCCTTTTTCATGGTGTTAAGTGAAACCGAGATTCAAAGGGTGAGTGTGATCATGGTCAAGCTGTGTTGATCATGAAGATAGTCTGTGTAAGAAATTGCTAATACATTTACACTAATGAGTTACTTAAAATAAAAACTGCCTTTCTATGATCCTGCCAGGTGATTTTTCTTTAATGGGTCCCAAGAAGCCTTCACATTTATCTGGGGTGGCGATGTTCATATAGCCAGAAAGATACCATCATTATCTCGTGAATTAAAGGCTGACAGAACAACTCGTCAAGGCAACAAAAGCATAACCATTTTCAAGTCACTGTGGGCTTATTGATTATTTCAAACTGAAACATTCAGCAACTCTTCCACTTGCTTTGGTTAAAGAGAAAAGAAGCTAATTTTTTTCTTGTTTGTTATTTTGTCTCTGATGAACTGCAGAAATTGCGTTGGTATTTTTTTCTTATTTCTTGAAACATTTTATGACTGATTAGAAAGCAAACTAGAACAGATTGTGGCTCAATTTCTTTTCAGTATAAAAACAATTGCAAAAATCAAGGAAACATTTCATGTTTTGCTCTAAACAGAAGACAAGCCAACATCATAGAATATTTGGTTGTGAATAATTCTGAATTAAGGTACACGAGCCTGTTCATCCTTATCCCTTTTTAAATAGATTATAATAGCAAAATAAGCTTCCTGTAGGTTCTATCCAGCTACCTAAAGTATATCTTTTAATCAAAAGTACATTAATAATATTCAGAGGGTGAAAACATCTAGGCATTTCTCATGGTGCTGAGTGGCCTGATATCTTTCCTCAGCTGACATTCTAGGGGAAGAAGGAGGGCAAGGGCCTGGGCGGGGGGGGGGAGCCGGCTGGGGGCAGGGGTATGAGTGGTGCTGGGGAGGCAGTCGGGTGTGGGAAAGGTAATGATGGATGGTGGTGGTGTGGGTGACTGGTGATATGTGCAAACAACTTTTCAAATGTTGGCTTATTTAATCCTCCCTTTTATAATGTGAAACATTTATCATCTTCATTTTAATCATGAGGACACTTAGAACATTCACAAAACTTGCTCAGGATCGCAAATGGGTACGTGGCAGTTGGGGTCTGAACACTTTTCCATGACCCCAAAGTTAGTTCACGTTTCTTCTCCGAGGCTGAGATCACAGTGGATACTGCGTGGCACTGGGCTGCTTGCAAGGGTTGGATACCTCAAGAAAATGGAACTGTGCCAATGTCTTTTGTGAAGTCTGAAGAAATGTGTAGATGATGGGAAATTGGATTTCTATGCATAATTAACCTATTGTGACCTATACTGACTCTTGGGCATTTCATTCAACAAACATTTATTGAGCAACTAGCTACTCAGTGTCAGCCAGTTCTAGATACTGAAGCAAAAGCAGCAGCACATCAGAGACACTTTCTACGAATGTCAATGAAGACTTCTCACCAGTTTTGATTTAAGAAGCTAGTATATCTGGGGAGTTTATATTAATAATTTTAAAGTTGCAGCAAAAGTTTAAAACATACTAGTGGTATTTTACATATTTGCCAGCTTCCAGGAAATTGCAATTACATATAGAACAGTAGTAGTTAGGAGAGAGCACTACCAAGAAGTAGCTGCCTTGTCTTTTGAGCCTAGCCGTGAATTCACTTCATTTGACTAGACAACAGACTTGTCACAGACTCCGTCCTGGGTTCCACAGTGTTTCTCTGGACTGGAACAGCCGAGCAGCTTGAGGCTCCCACTACACCTGGTGACCGGCTCTCATCACCCTCACTCTGCCTCATGGCTTGTCCAGTGTGCATAGCCCTTGTCCCTCAAATTCTAAACGTGACTTCAGTTTTTGCCTATTGGCACTGGAGAGATTCACAAGGCAGGAAGGCACAGTTCTGAAGCTACCTGGCCTGACCACCATGAAGAGCAGGTCACCTTGACCCTTTTCCTTAATTTCCTCCCCTCTACAATTTGCAACACTATACTCATGAGCTATGGCACACATTCCCCGGCATCCTAATCAGTTCCTCAGGTAGGGAGGGTTCACAGGTAGTAATATCCAATAATAAACTCACTTTCTACCTGGCTGTCTTTCAAGAGAAAATCATTCTTATGCTAATTCCAATAATGGCCCTTGTCATTATCTGTGCCCTGAACAATGGATTCGGGATTCCATCAGCTCTCCCCGAAGTATGGTTGTAGGTATGGTTTCTAGGTCCTCTTCACAGGCACCTAGAAATTTGAAAGCCAATAGAATTTTTAAAATTCCCTTTAAGACTAGAAATCATTTGAAAGAATGAGCAACTTAAAGGCAGAGTTAGAAGAAGAGGGGCAGAGGACCATGCCCGCTCTATTTGCCAGTGTTTCTGGAGGACCTGAGGTATTTTGTAACTCTTACAGTTTACCCATCAGCCTTTCCCTTAAGCCTGTTGGTTGACAAAATGACAGCAGTCCCAAATGTTTCTGCCCCAGGTAGAGAAAGAAATATAACATTACTTTAAGCATCACTGTGTATTTAATATGATCCCAGAAAATTTAATACAAACTGAGATAAGGATGAGACAATAAGATTTGGAGTATAAAATATTAGAAAAGAAGCATTTTAAAAAACCTCTTACCCTTTCAGACAGCAATGGAGGGACCTGGAGAGTATTATGCTAAGTGAAATAAGCCAGTCAGAGAAAGATAAGTATCACATGACCTCACTCATATGTGGAATCTAATGAACAAAATAAACTGATGGGGAAAAAAAATAGATCCAGAGACATAGAAGCATGGAATAGGCTGAGGAATCTCAGAGGTAAGGTGAGGGGGGCGGGGGTGGAGAGAGGTTAACCAGGGAATTTATATGCTTATATGCATAACCCATGGACACAGACAATAGTGTGGTAAAGGCCTTGGAGGGGCCGGGGTGAGGTGGAGGGAGTCAATGGAGAAAAAAACAGAACAAAACAAATGAAGGGAACATCTGTAATACTTTCAACAATAAAGATAAATTTTTAAAAAAGCTTGTTTAGATCTTGGTCTTGAAAACTATCAAGACTTTTCTCTCTGTTTTGAGTTTCAAATAAAAAACGGAGTTTCAAAAAACTAAAAAAATAAAACTATAAAGCTAAGTAATAAAGTTGCCCTTATATGGACAGTTCCCTTAAACTCCCATTCCTTCCTTATGTCTTCATCTTTGCCACAATGCAACTCATAGTCTAGTGGGGGATTCAAATAAGTAAGCAGTCCATTAAATATAGTGGGGTTAGTGCCATGATTGGGGAAGTACAGAAGGCCACAGGTGTGTGAAGAGAGTGCCTTACCCAGATATGGGGACTCAGGGAAGACTTCCTGGAGGAAGTCAGATGCTTACATTTAAGTCTTTCCATGATTACTCCAAGTACACTGTGGAGAGTGGGCTGGGTGGGAAGGGAGCAGAGGCAGGGAGGTGGTTCAGAATGCCAGGTCTAGACAAAACGTAATGGTGATCTGAATAGGGAAGTAGAGAAAAGAGGACAGGTTGAAGAGGTAGGAGGTATAATCTACACTAGTATTTGATGGGCCATAAGCACGGACGGGGAAGGTACTATTGAAAGTGATATTCAGTTTTCTGGTTTGGACAACTGGGTGGATAGGGGTGCCAATGACAGAGAGATCAAATACCGGATAGCGATGGTGAAGAGATGATGAGCTTGGGTTAGGACATGCTAAATTTGAGTGACCTGTGGGAGAACAAAAATAGGTGTTGTGTGTACTGCTGGGTATCCATGTCTAATGCTGGAGATTCAAATATTCCGATCACCAGTGAATAAACCACACTGAAATCATAGTAATCAACAGTGTTCACATTCAGGGTATTGCCAGCTATTGGTTTGCTGAGTTCGTGGTTGAGCTGGCTTTGGAAATTTAAGAGATAATGTTGATAATATGATTAATATCGATATTTAAGAAAGAGGGAAAGAAATAAAAAAAATATGCTTATTCCAAGACACTAATATGGGTTTCTTGAACCACTTTATAGAGCTTTGAGTATGTGGTCTGGAATATCTTATGGAAATAACACCTTGAATACATTTTTTTGTCATTTCTTTTGGTGTGGAATTGCATTTTTTTGGTTTTAATTTTAAAATATTTTCCCAAAATAGTGCTGAGATTTTGGTAGTGGGATTTAAAGATTAAATGAAATAAAGATGACAGCCGGGATGGCTCAGTGCTTGAGCGTCATGGTTTTATTCCTGGTCAGGGCACATGCCCAGGTTGCCCTAATTAGGGGCGTGCAGTAGGCAGCCAATCAATGATTCTCTCTCATCATTGATGTTTCTATCTTTCTCTTTCCCTCTCCCTTCCTCTCTGAAGTCAATAAAAATATATTTTTAAAAAGTGAAATAAAGATGGAGAAAATTTAAGGAAAAACTAGGGATATATATATTCTCAAGAAAATGAAGTGTTGATCATGGTCTTTCCAACATGAACATAATACACACACACACACACACACACACACACACACATCCACATCATATACCATTATTATTGGACACATTGATTGGTAAGGAATGCCTTAGTTTTATGCACCTGGTTTTCAAAATATTTCCATTCTATAATTTCTTTTAAAATATTTTGTGTTTACAAAAATACAAGTGTGTTACGGATCCACACTTTTGCCTCATTAGTGCCTCTGGGAGTTGGGCACATGAGATTATTTTCCCATGGGCAGTCTGGGGAGTGCATATGGAGAGTTCATAGATGCACACGTTCAACATTACAGAAGAGCGACTTTTCAGGGCAAGTGCTTGTTGGATTCTGATGTGTTTATATCTATAATAATAAAAGTGTAATATGCTAATTAGACCAGACATCCTTCCGGCAACCTACTGGACGAAGCCGGGGCTGCGAGGGAAGCCCGGGTCCTGGGTGTCAGAGGGAAGCAGGTGCCAGCAGCTGGGGAAGAAAGGCCTACTCCTGCATGAATTTCGTGCATCAGGCCTCTAGTGTTTACATAATACTCCACACTCTTTTTCAAAGAATGCTATCTATCCAGAGATTCGCCAACATTTGGCCCTAACTTTCATTACCCTGGCTTTGATCATTTCTATTAAATGCCTCTTTTGTGTGTGTATTTGGAAACGGAATTTAAATTTTTCGTATTGCTAACATGATACTCTTTATGATTTTGAATATTTCTACAGTAGATGACATTATTTTATATTTGATTGTATTAATGAAGTTTCCCCCCGGGTTTATTGACAAATAATTTGTATACAAGAAGAGTCACCCACAGAGGGTCAGGCTGATGAACTTTCGCAATTGTGTACAGTTTGTTACCACCACCACAACTGAGATATGGAAAATTCAGAAACCTTTCATCATCAGCTTCAGCCCATCTCCTCACCAGAGTTAGCCTTTTCTGCAATTTCATGTAAATGCAATAATACAGCATATAGTCTTTTGTATTTGACTTCTTTGATTTAGCATACTATTTTTGAGGTTCATTCCCATTGCATCGGTTCTTTGTTCATTTATATTGGGGGATGATATTCCAATAGCATAGAGACATCACAATCCTTTTATATTCATCATTCAACGGGCATTTAATGTTTTTATTCCCAGTTGTTAGCTATTTTGAACTGCTGCTATCGACATTAGAGACAAGTAATGTGCGGACATACTTGTCTTCATGTCTCCGGGCTGAAAGCTTAGGAGTGGAATTTCTGAGTTGTACGATGGATATGTATCCTGTATATGGTAAGGTGTGGTAGGTAAGACTTGCCAACCTGTTTCCCAAAGTGGCTGTAGCATTTTGCATCCCATCATCAATGCAAAAATGCCGTGGGTCTCACATCCTCAACAGCACTGGGTGCTGGCAGTTGTTTACACTTTGGTTATTCCCCTGGGTATTTGTAAAATTTTGAATTATAGATCAGCATGTGACCAAAGTTTCTCTACTGAAAAAAACAGAATAAAAGTAAATCTTATTTGAGTTCTCAGTCTGCTCAGCGACCAGCACTTGGAATATATACGCCCTGGTTTTATGGTCCTGAAATACTTTCCTTTTCATAAAGTGAAATATTAACTTGTATTGGTTTCAGTTCGATAATTCAAATGCTGTCATTTTAATGTGTCTCATCATAAATCTACTTTATTGCATTCGGTGTCATCCCTTCTTATCTTGGACAAAAATGCTTTTGTTTCCTTTCTGACTTGGAAATCATGTGTGTGTGTCTCTGTGTTTTTTTCTTCTTTTCTTATGCTTGGAACGGGTTGGTAATAAATTCTTTTGTTTTTTTTGGCTTATTTTTTCTATATTATATGAGGCCACCAGAGCTATTGGGAACTGATTGTTTTCAATGATGTAGAATGTTGTCAAGAAGCTCTTATTCTCAACAACATTTGCTTTACTTTAAAGATACAGTTCCACTAAATTATGAGGTGGAAAACTATGTTTGACAGATGATGGAAGTCTATATAGAATTCTTCGTTAGTTAAGGTAGCTATCCCCACTCAGTGTGAGTATATGATTTTGAAGTGATGGTTTTGTTTGTCATGAAAAGTATAACATTTAACAAATATGTTTCTGGCTTCTTTGTTATGGATACTTAACACTACACAAGGTATTAGTCCTATAAGGAGTCTACAATTTAGTGGAAGAGAAAACAACAACAAAAAACTACTCTAATAATTCAAGTTAGTATGTGATGTTGAGAGAAATCATTTCTCCCCATTTCCTGAATTTTTAAAATTCCACATCAAAGGAGCTGAATATTCCTGTGTACAGACCTTCTTGTTTCTCTTCTGTGAAGACATGGAGTGAGCTACTCTCTATTGGTCCTTGTTCCACACTTCTTAATACCCTAGGACTTGAACAAGGGGCTATGGTTATTCTGCTCTTTCTGGACCAGTGGGAAGCGAATGCCTTAAGTGCAATCAAAGTGTGGACTCAGCCTGGCCAGCGTGACTCAGTGGTTGAGTGTCGACTTACGAACCAGGAGGTCATAGTTCAATTCCCAGTCAGGTCATATGCCTGGGTTGTGGGCTTGATCCCCAGTTTGGGGCCTGCAGGAGGCAGCCCATCAATGATTCTCTCTCATCATTAATGTTTCTATCTCTTTCTCCTTCTCCCTCCCTTCCTCTCTGATATCAATAAACAAATATATATTTTTAAAAAGTGTGGACTCAAACTTTCTTGTGGATGGGCTATTCTGAGGCACAATTAGGAGGGGAGGAAGGTAGCAAGCCCATCTGGGCTTTTTTTTTTTTTTAATATACCAAAACTCTCAGTTTTCCACCCCAGTCTTGGTGGTTCTTGACCAAGCAGGCCCATTCCTACCCCAGAGTTTTAACATTGACTATTCCTTCTTCTTTGAATGCCTTTCCCCAAATATCTTTACACCCACTTTCTTTCATCCTTTGCCTTTATTCTTCTTAGTGAGACCAGCTCATTAGGAGGCTTACATTTAAAATTGCGTCTCCAGATGCCAGCACACCCAACCTCCCTTACTCTGTTCTTTTTCCCTTAAACACTTAGCAGCTTTTAACATACCATAGAATTAACCTGTTATGTTTATTTTCTGTCTTCTCCTAGGAATACAATCCCTGATGGCAGGGATTTGTCTGTTTTGCTTCTGGTGTTTCCTTAGTTTATAGAATAGTGCCTGCCACATAATAGATGATTAAGGAATATGTTGAATGATTGTGTTGAATAAACTTTAAATTTTTAAAATATTACCAGTCAATTAAGTTTTCACCAAGAAGGGCACTGAACAAAGTATGCAAGTTATTCTAACTGGCAACGGAATTATAGTCATTGCCACAATTTCAATAAAGGAAAGCTTTATTTAAAACAATGCAGTAAATTCTTTCATATTTAGCCCAAGGAACGTCTCTCCTGAGAGGCTAAGGAAACACACAGAGATTCGTCTAACACAATTTTATCAAGATTAGTGTCTGAACATTATGTGTGCTGCCCTTTCCCCCAAAGAAGTGAACCTGATCTTTTGTTTTCTGTTTCCATCCAAACTTGAGTGTTTTGGTACACAAGCTCACTGGCTCCTGGCGCACAGACCCGTTTCTAAGAAAGGCTAACTCTGCTCACAAAGAAGACTCAAAGGGCTTCTTGGACAAGTAACTTTTGAGCTACACAGCATTTTGATGAGTTAAGTGTAATTAAATAAAAAACAGATGGATTACATATCTATTGAGACCCACACACTTGAAAACAAGTGAAACATTTCTTGTGTTCGTATCCTCAAATATAAAAAGAACATGTATAGTTTGAAACAGAACTGTTCTAGTTTTTACCATGTTTTGACTTGAAGGTCATGTTTGCTGTGTGCTTTTTTTTGATGGGGCATCTTTGCTATTGATAAACGTTCTCTTTATAACATTTTCAGGGCAATCGAGTTGCTCTAATCTCTCAATTTTTGAACCAAGGTAAATATTTTGTTAATGTAATTAGGATAGTCTAAAGTTATTCACGTTTTCTTTTAATATAAGGCATAGCAAATAATTTGTTTTGTTTTAGTTAGCATTTAGTTTAGTGTTCTTTTGGTTACGGGGAACATAGACACACATAGATTAGTTCAACAAATAGAGATTCTACAAAGATAAAGAGACATGAAGACCCATGTATGTGGGCAGGGCTACGTACATCAGCATCTTCACAGTCCAACCTCAGGGAAAATGGAACTGGGAGGCCACTAGAAATGGCTAAGATTGATTGTTCTCATGAGGGCTTCTCTCTGCTCATCTGAATCATTTTCCCTTACTTTGCTTATTACTGACCTCATAAATTCAGCTTCAGCTTCAAATGACCCATAGTGCCTCTGGCCTGAGTTTACTCTATAATCTTTCAGCTTAACTGCCACAGCCATCTGTCACAGTCTCTAGTTTCAAATTTCTTTTAAAATTTTTTTATTAAATTTTTTTGGTGACTTGATTAATAAAATTATATAGATTTCCAGTTTATAATTCTGTAATACATCATTGGTATATTGTGCATTCACCAGCCCAAGCCAAATCTCCTTCCTGAAGGAGCACTCTGATTGGTCCAGCTCACTTTGAACCAGGCTGCTGATCACTGAACCCTATGAGTGAGCCATGGGGTACAATTAGCTGTGGTGGAGAAAGCTGGGTTCTCTTTACAATGAGGGAGCACGTGGAAAAGGTGTTGAGATTGGTGCTCAGGTTTAAGTGCACAAAGTACAGACTCCAGGATTCACCAGCCAGAAGATAATTTCCAGCAACGTATTTTTGCCAGACATGTTCTTTGGGAAATAAAATATTAGTTGTTTCTCTTTTCAAGAATTGAGATGTTTTGGATTTTTGAATTTAGGATGCCAAAATTGGAAAGGGTGTGGATGCTTTCAAAGTACAGAATTTCATTTAATCTGTCTGGATTTTAGGAAAACAACATCAATTATATAACTGTTTAGGAATATGTCTTTGGAGATTATACCAAATGGTGTTATTGTACCATTTTAAATATGGTCGCTCTCTTTCTTTTCCTAAGATCTCTGAAATATTCCTTGAAAAAGGAATCTTGGATTTGGTCCATGCTAAGGTTATACAGGGTTTACATTAAAAAAACAAAGACAGAGTTGAAAAATTGGAGGAGATCCAGTGAAAACCTGATAACAATTGGAACAGGTTTTATTTTGCCTGGAGAAGGCAGAGGAGAGAATAAATAATAATTCAAAAAATACATAAGTCTGATGTCGGATTCAGACAAAAATCTGCTCTGTCAGCAACTGGAGTTCAGAAAACCCATAAAAGGGAGACAATGGGAAAGCGCACCAAACAAAAGGGACAGGCAGACCTGAATTCTGACCTTGGCTTTGCCAGTTTAGAGCTGGTTTGCCCTGGTGCCCTGGTTATGAGAAAAAGCTCAGACTAATGCCAATTTAGGTCCTTCCCCAAACTAAAGAAAAATCTCATGAAGGGCCATCCGGGGCTACTAGCTGTGGCTGTAAAACTGGGCCATTGCACATTTCTAAGATGTAACATTCTGAAGATTCTTAACTCTGCCCTTTGTCCCGCTGAGTCAATACATTTATGTGAAATTTTATGGAGAACAAGGATTTTTCCACATCTTGTATCATGTTCAACCCAGAATTTAAAGTTCTATCCCTCACACAATGGCATTAAGCTACACTAAAAACAAACAAACAAACAAACAAACAAACAAACCAAAAGAAAAAGAAAATCTGATTCAGATAGCCAAGTTTGAGGTTATAATTCAGAAACGGAGTGAGAGATATTTTCATACCTCCTTTAACTAGACCCCAATGCATTCCTATGCTGGGTAGGAACTATTATTCAAAAAGAGATGCAAGTCAGTATATCCAACTAATGCTTAATTAATGGAAACCACATACCTTGGTTTGAGATTAATTACAAAAAAAAATAGGGAAAATATTGCCAGTGACAAAAATGAAGGCTTATCAATCACAGCACTGCATGGATATAAACCAGGGGTGGGCAAACTTTTTGACTCGAGGGCCACAATGGGTTCTTAAACTGGACTGGAGGGCTGGAACAAAAGCATGGATGGAGTGTTTGTGTGAACTAATATAAATTCAAAGTAAACATCATTACATAAAAGGGTACAGTCTTTTTTTTCAATAGTTTTATTCATTTCAAATGGGCCGGATCCAGCCCGCGGGCCGTAGTTTGCCCACGGCTGATATAAACCCTAACAATATAGATTACAAACTACTCTTAGGCTCCAGGAAACACAGGACATTTCCTCACAGCCAATCAAGTATTAGAAGAGAGTATTATGGATTTGAAACAGGAATTCCCTGAAAGCAGTCACTACCATTGGCATTTATTCCTGGCTCTCACATTCAAGATGATAATATTAGAGCCTCTTTCGAGTTCTTAGCAGTTGACTTGAGTAGTCATTTTCTCTCCCACAATAATGTCAACCACAGGCATCAGTTCATTTTTGTAAATATACCCACTGGATATTTGTCTATTTAGATGTTCCAAGGACATTGTAAAATCTCAGTCTCTGGAAGAAAGGGTGGGCCTCCCAACAGAACCGGTCTCTTCTAGAAGAAGCAGTGATTGGCAAGGTATAATCTGAAGACTAAGAAGTCCAAACTGTTTTTCACGTCCAAGGACAGTTGTTATTTAGGTGAAGGATTTTCCTCTTTGGCTTAAAAAAACACACCCAGATATTTATAGGATTCAAAACACCTTAAGGTCTTAGCAAGAATGAGCTTATTACAATAGTTTCCTTCAGGATAGGAGGGACTCAGTGCAGTATGGAGATTTTTAAAAAATATTTTTATTTTTATTGATTTCAGAGAGGAAGGGAGAGGGAGAGATATATAGAAACATCAATGATGAGAGAGAATCATTGATTGGCTGCCTCCTGCACGCCCCCTACTGGGGATCAAGCCCGCAACCCAGGCATGTGCCCTTGACCAAAGTGAACCCAAGACCCTACAGTCCGCAGGCCAACGCTCTATCCACTGAGCCAAACCAGCTAAGGCAGTATGGAGATTTTTGGCTCCTAAGCAGGGGATGTAAAAAAAAAAAAAAGGCAACAGAAATAAATCTTTTTCCACTAGAAATGACTCATACTTTTATATGTGTCAGCTATAATTTTATGATTTTATATATTATATGGTATTTTGGGAAATATTCTTTTAAGATGCATGATAGTACCACGTACTTTTATTATGCTAGTATTCAACATGATTGCCAAAATTATAAAGTAACATAAAATTGCATCCTATTTCAATCTTGGATTATTAAGTAAGCCATAAAACAAGAGAGTCTAAGCTTATCGACCATAGGATCCAGAAGTCCTTTAGCATTATTTATCCATAATGAGTATTGATAATATGAGAGTACCAATACGGTAACTACATGTTTAGAGGAAGTGAATATACACAGATGCAAATGATACCAACTGATTTTGCCCAGGGGTAAAAAAATAAATGTCATACCAGAGCTCAAGTCATGACTAAGTTTATTGGGTGTACACTGGCATAATACCTCTCGGACTTTGATTCTTTGGTGTACATGCCAGGGAGGATAAGAGAGGGAATGTAACCTGTATGAGAACACCATGATTTTTAGACTGTTGTAGTTTTACCCACTCAGATGTGTACAGCCTACTGATATTAAAACTACAATAGAGTTCATAGCCTCTCTTAGGAAATAGTTGCTGAGCCAGGATGAAAGGTTGGATGTGCTTGAGACAGTTTCTAAACCAGAGGTTCTCAACCTGTGGGTCGCGACCATCAGAAAACACATATAGCATATCAGATATTTACATTACAATTCATAACAGTAGCAAAATTACAGTTATGAAGTAGCAACGAAAATAATTTTATGGTTGGGGGTTACCACAACATGAGGAACTGTATTAAAGGGTCGCTGCGCCGAAACCGGTTTGGCTCAGTGGATAGAGCGTCGGCCTGCAGACTGAAAGGTCCCAGGTTCGATTCCGGTCAGGGGGTCAGGGGCATGTACCTGGGTTGCGGGCACATCCCCAGTAGGAGATGTGCAGGAGGCAGCTGATCGATGTTTCTAACTCTCTATCTCTCTCCCTTTCTCTCTGTAAAAAAATCAATAAAAAGTGTATTTAAAAAAAAAAGGGTCACCGCATTAGGAAGGTTGAGAACCACTGTTCTAAACGCTTTCTTTCTAAACGGAGTGAAAGGGAAGCCACTCACAGTGCTTCCTGTGTGTAACAAGTCCGTGTTCAAAAGCAAACCCCACAACAACCCACTTACAAACACTGCTAATGGGCCTCACTTACTTTTATGAAGGAAATCATTTCAGTTTTACCAAAGCTGCAGAACCTCATGGGGCAAAGAGTAATTGGATGAACTTGATTTCATTTAACCAAATAAATATCTTTAGTCAATGTTCTTTGGGAACTTGGGTAACACGTGCAAAAACCCCCCAAACTTAAGTAGCATTTACCTCGGACTGGTAGTATTGGGGATTTTGCATTTTTACAAGTTTGGATGCCCCCACTGCACTGTATCTCCATGCGTCTGGACTCATAAGCACTGTGCACTCATGAGCTAAGGAGATGGTGATTAAGCCGAACACTGCAGGGAGTTCTCTCACACTTGAGACAAAAATCATTCCCTTTTCCATATTCTGCCATGAAAGCATGGCTAGTTATATAGGTGATGGGAAAGAAGAGTCCTCCCCCCAGTATTAGGGACTGTGGTGGCAAGCTTAAGGAAAAATTGATTTAATGATTCAGTAGTCTGAAGTCAGCACGGCTGGACTCTGATTCCAATTACTGATTCCAACATACAGAATTAAAACTTTACCCAGGAAGCTTATTGATTTGAATTTTCTATTCCTTCAGTTGTTGTCCTTTTCATCCTACATCTTGTCAACTTTCCTTCCTTCCACTCCTTCCTTTTGGATTTTGCATCTGTAATTTGGTACAGATCCACTATGAAGCTTCGTTGAAGGTTTCTGGTAACCAGAATCATATTGATACCTCCAAACATATCTCCGTTTTCACAAGATATAAAATTCACCCCACAGTCTTCTTTGAATTGCTTCTTTTCTATGACAGCGTGCTTTCAAACGCTCCGGGATCCTCTATGCTTTCCCCGTGTAGTCTCCCTACCGTGATTTTTATCTCAATACTGAATACCTTCTCTAGGACACCGCTGGGTTTCCAATTTGCTTCTCTTATCTTTTCCTCCCTAATTTCCCAAAGAGGTACTCTCCCACATCTGAGGCCCTACCCAGAGCCAATACCATTATTCTTTCTTTGATGATACAATATAGACCTGAACTTGAGCTGCATGTCACAGAGTTGCAGGACACTGTCTGTGGCTTTTGGTCTCAGCTTTCTTTGCTTCTCTACCAATAGTTTCTCAAGATTAATTTCATTCAGCTTCCTGTCCTTAAATGTCACCTAAAACTGATAACTCTCTGGGTGGATGGGAGAAGTGTGAAGTGTTGCTCAGATTTCCCTTCAGGAATGAAGGGCTTATTATGCCAGCTGCTAGCAGGGCTGCCTCCAAAGTAATCTTAGGTTGTCAGCTATGTTCAGGGATCACCTCATCTGCAGAGAGCCACCTTCCCCAAGGTCACACCCCTATCATGGAACCTCTGGCAGCCATTGACTAACTCATGTCATGGGTTTCAGCAGCCTGTCCTTTCCCTCAACTCAGACGTTTTCTGGAAGCTCATTCCATCTTCAGAACTTCTGTGTGGATGTTAAATTGTAGTTCAAGCTCTCTCCTGCCCTAGTCTTCCTTCCTTCCTTCTTCTCTTCCCTTTCACGGGAATTGATCAGAGAGCACTTGTGACAACCATGTACACATGAAGTCTGTCTCAGAATCTGCTTCCTGGAGAACCTAGCCAGCAACACTCTTCAATTCACCCCCAACCTTATTTTTCCTTGAGCTTCAGATTCATAAATCAAACTGTTTAATTAACATTTCTGCTTGCATTTCCAAAAGTCATTCCATTCTGTCCAACCTATGAGGGAAGGCGAGGAGTGAGGGGGTAAGAAATCAACCAGAGGACGTGTATGCATGCATATGAGCATAACCAATGGACACAGACAAGGGGGGATAGGGGGTGAGGGCATGTGCTGGTGGTTGGGGGCGTCTGGGAAAAGGTCAGTGGGGAAAAAGGAGATTTATGTAATACTTTAAACAATAAAGAATTTAAATTTAAAAAGGAAGATATTCAAAGTCCTAAAACAAACAAACAAAAAAGTCATCCCAACCTTACCATGTTCAGAACTGAATTCCTGAAAGTTCCTCCTCCTATCACAATTGCCTTGTCTAGTGAATGCTACTGCCAGCCATGGAGATACTTTTACCCAACCCCCAATCACCATCCTTGAATTTGGTCTCTTTCTCAAGACCCAGATCCTACTGATCAACATCTTGTTGGCCTCACCTCCTCAATGCATCCCAAATCCAGCCACTCTCACCTTCTGCTACAGCCCTATCCACACTGCCATCAGTTCTCACCTGGCACATGCCCATGGGCTCCTGACTATGTCTCTGTCTCCCCTCTTGCCCCTCTAGGTAAGTCTTATCTAATGCTTAAATGAGACCTTTCCATTCTCCTGAGTAACTCTAATAGTTCCCCCTGCAAGAATCAAATCCAGACTTCTCGCCAAAGCTCCACATCATACTTACATATCTCACTGTCTGCTGATGCCTCACCGTTTCCCAGGCACATCAGCTTCTCTCTATCTGTTGTACTCACTGATTCCCTCTTTGTCCCAGAGCATTTGCATTTGCAATTTCTGCTGTTTGGAAGGTTCCTGTCCAAGATCTTTGCTGGCCTCCTTCTCCTTCCTTAAATCTCTAATGTCACCTCTTTGGAAAGGTCATCTTGACCGCCCAGATAAAACAACTGCCATGGTCTTTTATAATTTGATTTGATTTGATCCTCTTTATTTTTAAAAAATATATTTTTGTTGATTTCAGAGAGGAAGGGAGAGGGAGAGATAGGAACATCAATGATGAGAGAGAATTGTTGATTGACTGCCTCCTGCATGCCCCACACTGGGGGTCAAGCCCGCAACCTGGGCATATGCCCTGAGTGGGAATCTAACCTTGACCTCCTTGTTCATAGCTCGATGTTCAACTACTGAAACACCCTGGCCGGGCTCATTTTATCCTCCTTACAGCATTCATGTGTCCTGATAGTTGTTGCAAGGGACTGAGTTGTGTCCCTACAAAATTCATATGTTGATTCATTCCCTGAACCCCAATGCAACTATATCTGGAGATAGGGTCTTTATGAAGTAATTAAGGTTAAATGAGGTCATAGGAATGGGGCCATAATCCAAAAGGACTATGGGCTTCATAAAAAGAAGTAAAAAGGATATATATATTCATATATATTCAGGATGGGGCAAAAGGAGTATACAGTGTGAGAATGCAAAACACAGAGTTTATTCTTGTATTATTATTATTTATTATTTTATTATTTTTCCATATGAACAGTAGTAAACCTATTTTGGCCCCACCCTGAATTTCTCTCTCTCTCCTTTCTCTCTCTCTCTCTCATCATATGAGCATACTGCTAGAAGGTAGCCATCTGCAAGCCAGGAGCACACCTTATTAGAACCCAGCCATGCTGGCATGGCTAGGTACATGGGTCTTCTAATCTCCAGAATTTAAGCAAATGAATTTCTGTTGTTTGAGTCACGCCGTCAGTGGTATTTTGGTATGACAGCCCAAGCAGACTAATGTACTTGTTTAATGGTTTATATGTTTGTGATCTATCTCCCATCATATGATAGCAGGCTTCTTGGGCAGGGTGGTGTCTCCCTGCTCATGACTTTAGCTCCAGTGCAAGGAACAGTGTCTGGTGTGCTGCAGGCAGTTAGAAAGACTATATTAAATGGCTGCATGATAGCTGCCTCAAAAAATAGTTAGGTTGAGGGAAAAGACAGATGTGTAAATTTAAGTGCTGCTATTTCTGGCAGGTATACATCTAGAGAAACGTTCCTAGCTTAGATCATTCAAAGATATAGATCAACTAGGAAACATCTATTTAAATTCATAAAATTGTTAGAGAAAAACTCAGGACCTAAAATGGCTGAAAAGTACAAATGTTGAGAGACTTGGCAACTGCTCTGAGTTGATCTCCTAATCACTGAGAAAGGGAGAGAGAGATTTATGTGTATTCTGGTAAAAAATGAAAGTTAGATAACTGAACAAATCCTGGAAAGATTTCTAATATTTACACAAGCGAAGAGAAGAATATGTCAAGAAGTTGGTATAAGTTTATCAGGCATTGATTAAAACCAGCCAACTGAGGAAGACTTTGAAAATTTCCTAAGAGCAGGGCCAAGGTTGGAAGGTGAGGAGAGCGTTCCATATGACTTGAATACAGGATTTAATTTTTCACAGAAACATATCTTCTTCCCTCCCCCCCCCTTCTTCCTCTTCCTCTTCCTTCTCCTACTCTTTTTTTCCTCTCTCATTTTTCTTTCTCATTTGTTTGTGATGCTTTCATCTGTTCAGAACATATTTGATGGACTCTCTTCCATGCGGACCATCCTCCAGGCAAGACAGATGCAGATGAAAGGTCCCCACCAGCAATGAGCTTGGGGTCCAAGTGTGTGTGTACCTGTGCCTGTGAGTGACATGCGTGTCTGTGGGAGGGAGTATGCAGGGCAGGGAAGTGGGAAAAGGCATAAAGGAGGCCTTTATGGCTCTGGCATGTAATCTGAAAGTTGCTCATTTCCTTTTGCTGTCAGCTATCTATAAGATACCTGGAAGAAACTCCTATGCATTTTGTTTGTTATGATTTAAGTAGCCGAAATATTTTTCTATCACTTAAAGGAATCCTGCCATTTCTGGTTGACCAGAACTGATTCTGTTATTTGAGGTATTTTTATGCATGTTCTAAGTATAGCTTTTCTTGTTTTGTAGTTCTTGCAAGTCTAATTCTGGTCTTAATAGATAGGTTTCTGTTCAGTAAAGTGGTATATTTGAGTTCAATAAAACAACCACTTTAGGTACTTTCACCTTCACTTAAAAAGTGAGGAACTAAAAGTAGAATTTATGTTCTCTCTCATCTGGAGATATAAAAATGCTGTTAACATCCAACTGGTCTCAAAACCTGAAGTTTGAACACGGGGCTGTTTGAAGAGGAATTTTCTGGTAACAACAAGGGGACTGAAAATGAGAGGAGTACGCGAGCTGTGCACTTCGCGGTGGTTGAGGTTTACCTAATCACGGTCTTTCACGGTCAAAGATAACAAAGCTTTGGTGCTGCTCTGCGCAGTATCAACGCTTCGTATTTTCTGATCTGCTCACTAAGGTTGCATTTTATCATTTTCTTTCTCAAAGATTCAGTTCCCATTAACAGAAACCCACTAAGAGGAGTCCACTTTGTGGCTTCAGTGGCCTACCAACCCAAACATCTGCAGGTCAACTCAGGAGAAGAAAAACGATCTCTTTCAAGATGGCTATTACTGCACAAGCAGAGAAAAATATCACTAAGCGGGGTATCTTTTATAATGAATTTTCAGCCAATAGTAGTATCAGTCTTCTTCTATAATCCCTGCTAATATTCAACCCCAAATGGCTTTGGCAGTGTGTGACCACATAGCTAAGATTACTGCTTTATCCACATACTAACATAAAATATTTATTAACTCGTATACTTGTAATTCCCTTTGTCTTACATTGCTTGGCCTCGCTGCCTCATATTTCCCCAAAGATGTGAGGAGGCAGAAAATGTCCCAGATGTTATCTAACAGAGAGTGTGCTCATCTGGGTTTTGCATGCCGGGCCTTCACTGAATGCAGAGAAGACACAGTACATTCACATGGAAGAACCCGAAGCGCGGGAATTCAGTGAGCTGTTGTGTAGGCCGTTGGAGGGCCTGGTGCACCTCAGCACAATTTGAGGAAGATGCAGAAGTGACGATGAGCACAAGGGTATCACACAGTATGATCAGACGCTGATGGTGATGGGAAGCACTTTTGGCTACTAGTAAATAGCACTAGACTGAATTACTAGTAAAGATGGCTAAATAGGTTTCTAGGAATCTCTCCTGAGATCTATTATTGGCCTGCAAGCAGGAAAAGTGAACATTCGGGTGATATGTCCAATGAAGCTTCAGGGAGATAGGAAGAGAAACTCAGCAGTCAGTGATTTATAAATACTTAACTATTATTCAGAATTTACAAATTCACACATTTTAATATCAGAGAAGGTATTTTTAGACATAATATTGCATGCTTTTCACATCTGCTGAATTCTGTTCAGATCCTGATGAGTATTGCATTAAAGTGTGAATGAAACTAGACTCTTATCTTACACCTTTCACAAAAATTAACTCTAAATGGATTAAAAATTTAAATGTAAAACTGAAATCATTAAAACAAAATAAATTAAAAAAACTGGAAACCATAAAACTCCTGGAAGAAAATATAGAAAAAAGGTTTCTTGATATGGGTGTTGGAATGATTTTTTGGATATGGCACCTCAAGCACATGCAACAAAATAAAAAAATAAACAAGTGGAATTATGTCATAGCTAAAAGTTTCTGCATAGCAAAATAAACTATCAACAAAGTGAAAAGGCAACCTATAGAATGGAAAAAATATTTGCAAATCATATATCTGATAAGAGGTTAATATTTAACATATTTAAAGAATTCATTCAACTCAATAAAAAAATACCCTCAAAACCCAATTTTTAAATGGCAAAGGACTTAAATAGATATTTTTTTTTCCCAAAGAAGAAGTACCAATGGCCTATGAATACATGAAAAAGTGCTCAACATCACTAATTATCAGGAATTACAAATCAAAACCACAATGAGATACCTCCTCAACCTATTAAAATGCCTATCATCAAAAAGACAAGGGATAACAAATGCTGGCAAAGATGTGGAGAAAGGGAACCCTCGTGTAGTGTTGGTGGGATTATAAACTGGTGCAGTCACTGTGGAAAACAGTATGGAGGATCCTCAACAGTTACAAATAGAACTACCATATGGCCCAGAAACTCCACTTCTGGGGATATATCAGAAGGAAATGAAAATGCTATCTGTGAAAGAGATATCTGTACTCCCATGTTCACAGAGATATTAATTACAGATGAATGATATACAGAGTGTGGAATATATACACACACACAAGCTCTTTATGAATATTATTCAGCCATAAAAATAAGGAATCCTTGTCATTTGCAACAACATGTATGAACCTAGAGTGCAATAAGTCAGACAGAGAAAGACAAATACTATATGATTCACTTATATGTGGAATCTAAAACAAACACAAAAACGCAAACTCATATAAAAAAAAGAGAGATCAGATTTGTGGTTACCAGAGGTTGGTGGCTGGGTGGAGAATTGAATTAAGGTCATCAAAAGGTACAAACTTCCAGTTATAAGATAAAGAAGTACTAGGGATGTAATGTACAACACAATCACTATAGTTCACAGTGCTATCTGGTATATTTTAAACTTAAAATAGTAATTTTAATTATATGTGTGAGTTCTCAACACAGGGAACATTCTTTCCATCCTTTTCTTTTTTCATATATCTATAGGAGATGACGGATGCTAACTAAACATATTGTGGTAATTGTTTAACAACATTTGTAAGTCAAGTCATTAAACTTAAAAACAGTGTTATACATCAATTATATCTCAATCAAAAAGGGGAAAAGGTCTAATTGTAGGCTTATTCATTAACAAAGAATTGCATTTATCAAAAATATAAACTGAATTATCCAGAGTTCAATGGGAAACTCCCACACTGTGTTGGCCTCCTTACTGGGCGATATGCTTCCTGGTCAACTACCATGATTGAGAACACAGCTGTAAGACAGATGATGCCTTTTTTTCAATCCACTGGTGACACTTCTCATCAATAATGAGACAATTAGTAAAGGAAGTGGAAACAAACAAACAAACAAAAAATCCCACAAAAAACCACTGTGGGTTTTATTGAGAGGAAGGAACTCCAGCTGTTTGGATCGTTATGCATTATTCAAAAGGTCAGGCTCTCTTAAAATATGAATGTAACAGATGTTTGCAAAGGCCTCCTAGCCTGAAGGGAAAATAGGGTCATGATAACCATAAGGAAATGACAGAATCTGTGGAATCTCATTTATCTTTCAAATCCCTCTCTGCTGGTTTAATGAGACCCTGGGGGCTACCACTGCCCTTTTCTTTCTATGCTTAGTTTTTACCTTCTCAGCTGATCCTGTCACTCACCATGTAGGTGAGGATGTGCTGGGCTGATATTTGACTGCCAGGATTGGCTATCAAAACTGGCTCCATATCTAACTGTTCAGCTCAGTGACATTCTTTTATTACCTACTAGAGGCCCAGTGCACAAACTCTTGCACCAGTGGGGTCCCTCAGCCTGGCCTGTGGGATCTGGTAAAACCAGCTCTCCAACATCCTCCGAGGGGTCCTGGATTGTGAAAGAATGCAGGCCAGGCTGAGGGATCCCACGGGTGCATGATTGGGGCTGGGGAGGGATGCAGGAGGTTAGCCAACGGTGAGGACTGTGGAAGGGCTCTAGGGCATGTCCGGCTCGCCTCGCTCAGTCCTGATCGGCCAGACCGCAACAGTAAGCTAACCTACCAGTCGGAGTATCTGCCACCTGGTGGTCAGTGCATGTCATACACTGTTGAGCGGCCTTAGCATATCATTAGCATACTACGCTTTAATTGGTTGAATGGCCAACTGGACGACCAGACACTTAGCATATTAGCATATAGGATATGAGGAGATGCACTGAAATAGAGGTTGATATCCTTTTAGCTTGTGTTATACTTTATTTCTAGGCTCAAAGCAGGGCAGATCTACACATAATTTTCTTCAATTATCTCTAAATTATTTCAAAAAATTTTCATCCCTTAATCCCTGGTCTTGGGCAAGTTTAAGAAACATAGTGTAGTTCAGTCATATTTGTCTCTCCTTTAAAACTATATGTTTTCTTACAATAAGTTTGTAAAAGTTAGTTCCCTTTATTCATTTATATTTTCCCCTACTTTAAAATTGTGATATGTTTTCTTAGAATAAGTTTGTAAGTCAGTTTCCTTTATGTTTGGATTGGCTTGTTTTCTATCTGGTACAGTGCCTGATAGGTTAAGCAGTATTAATTTATCCTACATTTTAAAATCAGTTTTGGGCTTGGAGTTAACTGTCATAATCAATCCACCTTCTTTTTAATTTTGTCCATGAAAAATCAAAGTCTTAAGCAAGTATAATCAAGATCAGTCTATGTAATTCTTATAGACATTGCTAACACGCCTGGTTACACTATACATAGCTTAGACCGGTTACACTTCAGATTTTATTTTGTTCTGTTCATCTAGCATAGAGAAGGCAAGTAGGATTTACCTCCTATGCCTGGATCATCGTGTTGAAAAAAGACGGTGCTCAGAATGAGTGTACAATTGATTAGTTATTTCTTAATCAGGTGTCGATTATAGTAATAGCTATGTATTTACTACCTCCAAGCTGGAGTAATGATTTCTAGTGCTGGTTCACTTCTTACTCCTTATTCACTCCATTACCCTTCTCTTGGGTTGTAATGATTTAGTTTAGTGATTAATTATTTAAAGAACTAGAGTGTCATAATGATACATAATACAAAAAAGCAAGAGGAGGAATTTAATGAAATTAAACATAATATCAAAAGGTCGAATTTCTGATCTTCTAATAACTTGTGCACTAATCAGACAAAAGATAGAACATTGTAAGAGTTGAACAACATTATTAATCAAGTTAAGTCATTAAATTTACATGGAGTCATGTATTCATTAGAGAACACATATTCTTCTTAAGCACACAAAGAACATTTTAAAAAGTAAACCATGCATGTATCATTATGCTGGGAGCCGGTACATGCTTGCTGTTTCAAGGGACCTGGCATATATGGCATACTGTTCTTAATATGTTTGCTCACCTTCTTGGCACTATGTGTTTTAACCAAGGTCTCTGAGAAAGGTTGTTTCCCCAGGTAGGGATTTTCCCCTGAAGTTAGGGAGGGAATAAAACCTTTTAACTAAGTGCCAGGCGGGTAATTAATCACTTTAACTACAAACAATCATGCTTAAGCTCCATAATCTTTACTCCCTGGAATGGAGATAAGAAACGCCCTAACCTTTGGAATAGAGATTGATAGGATTGGAATCAACTGGTATAAATACAGATGTAAGAAGACAGAACTTAGAAGACAGAACCAAGAGAGACAGAACCTAGGCACAGAGCCTACACAGAACGTTCTCTAGAGACAGAAGAACTTCGCTGGAGAGAACATGGCAAAAGACCTGGACAGAAACTGGCTACAGAACTTGGTTGGAGAACCTAGCCAGAACCTGGCTGAAGAACCTGGCTATGGAATCTGGTGACCGAACCTGGCTGGGGAACCTGGGGAACCTGGCTGGAGAACCTAGCAAGAGAACATGGACACAGAACCTGGCTGGAGATCCTAACCAGAACTTCGCTGGAGATCCTGACCAGAAATTCGCTGGAGATCCTGAACAGAACTTGGCTGGAGACCCTGGCTAGAGATCCTGGCTAGGCTGCTGATCAACTGAACGCTGTCTCCGTGTCATTCCTTCTTCGCCGACTCTATCCACACCCTTGGTGACCCCTGGACCTGCTGGGGTTGGACCCCAGCATCATTAACCCAAAAAGCAAGTCTCAACAAACATCACAAACCTGGTAACATGCAAACCACATCACACTGGTATCACACAGCCCAGTTTTTTAAATTGCAACAAGATAAATTAACATATCAAAAACTGGAAATTAAAAATCATACTTCTAAATAACTCATAGAACAGGAGAAGGAGTTAAAATAAAATACAATAATATGGAGAATTGGATTATGATTAATTTATCACATAGCAAGACCTGTAGTATGCAGAAAAAAAGAAACATGTTTGGGAGCAATAGGTAGTGTAAATATGCTAATATTTGAAAGGAAGAAAGACTAAACCTGAATGAGATAGACATTAAAATTATTAAGGAAAAGAAGAGTAGGATAAACCCAAGAAAAGCATGATGGCTCTAACAAAGAAAAATGGAGAAATTAGTAAAGGCTGAAGTGATTTCTTTAAATTATTAATTGAACAAACCTTTAATGAGATTGAGATAAAGTTATAAATAATATTATGGATTTATAAAGATCATAACTAAAGACAGAGTAAAATTGAGAATTAAATTTTTATAGGAAACTTAATGATAAATGTTTTATAGCACTATGAAAATGTATTAATTCCTAGCAAACATACAATACAAAAACTGACTGAAGTGAAAATAGTTTGAATTGTCTAATAATCTGTAACTAATTGAATCTATAGTTAAAAATCTCCCAAAGTAAACAACTGGCTCAAATAGTTTTATAGATCAGTTCTACTAAATTTTCAATGAAGAGAAAACAATTCTCATACACTTTTTCAGAGACTAGAAAGAATGGCAATAGTCCTCAAGTCATTTAATGAGGTCAGTATAACCTTCATACAAAAGCTAAAAATGGACATTATAAAAAAATAAGTGAAAGTCTTACTATTTGTTTACCCAAAAAAAGATAACTCATAATGAGCAAGTCAGGTTTATAGCAGAAAGAAACACACACATGCTTTAAAATTCTAGGAAAAAACTTACAAAAATTATAGGAATACAGTTTGGGGATTGTAAGAGTAAATATTTTAAAGATGACAGTTCTTTCCAAATTAACTTATATTTGGTAAAAACCTCACTGAAAGTAATAATCATCCTATAAATTTCACACACTATTTAAAAGCTTAAATATGATAAATATATTACAGCACTAAGAATTAAAATGAAGGATAAGAATTATATAATCATCTCAATCCTCCTATCTAATAAAGAGGGAATATGCAAATTGACCATCATGTTGTCACAAAGATGGCAGTGCCCACAGTGGAGGCGGGGTTTCCATAACACAAGATGGCTGCACCCACTGTGGAGGCCGAGTTCCCATACGAGCCTTAATGAGCATTCAGCAGGGACTTGAGGCTACATGGCGCTGGGTCGGGGCAGGGGACCTGAGGCTGTGCCCCCTCCCAGTGGGGCTTGACAGGGGACCTCAGGCTGCGCCCTTCACCCCGGTGCCAGATCGGGGGACCTCAGGCCATGCCCCCCACCCAGCAGGGCTTGAAAGAGGACCTCAGGCCATGCTCCCTGCCCAGCGGGGGTTGATGGGGGACCTGAGGCTGTGCCACCCGCCTGGCGGGGTGTGTGAGTTCTCATCACAGGGATGGATGCCAGCTGTGGTCTGGATCTTGCCAATGAGGGTGGGGCTGGCTGAGTCTGGGTCTCGTGCCATTTTGAGGCACCACAGTGGGCAGGGACTTGACTCTGGGTCCCACAGCATGCCCAAGACTCTGACAGGAGGAAGATTTTCATATACATTTTACTAATTTTCTTTCATCTCTGACACTTCTATTATGGAGAAAGGGCAAAAAGCAATATTAAAATATTTCCTCTAATTAATCCCCTTTTAATGTGCACAAATTACATGCACCAGGCCACTAGTAGATGCATAAAACCTTATGATCCTCTCAATCAATGCAGGAACCATTTAAGGACATTCAAAATTCCATCATGATAAAACTTTTAATCAAACTTGAAATAGAAGATATTAGAGAGAAGAATAGAAGCATCAAAACCTACCAACAACCCATCATATAAAATTCTGAATAGTTAAATGTTAGAAGTGTTCATTCTGAAATTAGCAGCAAGATAAGAGTATGCACTATAACCTCTTCTATTTAGCACATATATGTAGGTCTTAGCTAGCACAGTATCAAAGAAAGAAATATAAAATTACAGAACAATATTCTTATAAACCCAGATGAAAAACTCAACAAAATAGCAAACGAAAATTTAATAATACATTAAAAGCATCATACACCATGGTCAAGTTGGACATATTCCAGGGATGTAAAACTGGTCCAACATCCACATTATCCATCAATATGATGCACCACATTAGTAAATGAAGGATAAAAATTATAAAATCATCTCAATAGATGCATAAAAAGCAGTTGACAGCATTCAACATTCATTTAGGATAAAAACTCTCAATTAAGTGAGTATAGAAGAAACATACGTCAATATAATAAAGGCCATTTATGACAAAGCCACAGCTGACATCAGACTCAATGGTAAAAAGCTGAAAGCTTTTCCTCTAAGATCAGGAGCAAGACAAGAAAGGTTATTTTTGCCACGTTTATTCAACACAGTGTTGGAAGTCCTAGCCCCGTGGTCGGCAAACTGTGGCTCGCAAGCCACATACGGCTCTTTGGGCCCTTGAGTGTGGCTCTTCCTAAGCCTTAGGAGTACCCTAATTAAGTTAATAACAACGTACCTACCTATATAGTTCAAGTTTAAAAAATTTGGCTCTCAAAAGAAATTTCAATGGTTGTACTGTTGATATATACTCTGTTGACTAATGAGTTTGCGACCACTGTCCTAGCCAGAGCAATTAGGCAAGGAAAAGAAATAAAATCTAAATTAGAAAGGAAGAAATAAAACTGTCACCATTTGCAGATGAATATATATAGAAAACCTTAAAGACTCTATAAACACACACACATACACACACACACACACTGTTAAAACCAATAAACAAATTAAGTAAAGTTGCAGGACACAAAATCAATACACAAAAATATATTGCATTTGTATACACTAATAACAAAATATCAGAGAGAAAAATTAAGAAAACCCCATTTACAACTGCATCAAAAAGAATAAAGTACCTGGAAATAAATTTAACAAAGGAGGTGAAAGACCTGTATATTGATAACTATAAGATATTAATGAAAGAAATGAAAGACATAAATAAATGGAAAGATATTCCATGCTCATGGATTGAAAGAACTGATATTGTTAAAATGTCCATACTATCCAAAGCAATATACAGATTCAATGCAATTTCTATAAAAATCCAATGGCATTTTTCACCTCTGAAATAGCCATTTGTTAGAATGGCTATTATTAAAAAAAAATGCAAAACAACAACAAATGTTGGGAGGATGTGGAGAAAAGAGAAACCCTGTGCACTGTTAGTGGGACTGTAAATTGATGCAGCCTCTATGGAAAACAGTATGGAGGTTCCTTAAAAAATTAAAAATAGAATCACCATACGATCTACCAACTTCATTTCAAATCCAAAGGAAACACAAACATTAACCTAAGTATATAAATAAATAAAATGAAATACAATTCAGCCCTAAAAATAAAAATATCTTGCCATTTGTGAAACCATGGATAGGCCTCAAGGGCATTCTGATAAGTGAGAAATGTCAGATGGAAAAAATACAGTATAATCTTTCTTATGGGTGTAGATGGAGCCTAAAAACAAACCAAACAAAAAAAAACCCAAGCTCAGAGAAACAGAGAGCAGGTTGGTGGTTGCCAGAGGTGTTGGATATGGGGGTGGGGAAAATAGGTAAACCGTTTTATTTCTAGTTTAAATAAATTTTTAAAATTATGAGTCTCAGGGTCCCGTTACCAGAGTTTTGATTTAATTTTTCTGAAATAGTACCCTGGCACTCACGTTTTTAAGAGCTTCCGTGCAATACTTAAATGAAGGCCTGCTTGAGAATTATCACGGTAGAGCCCTGGAGTTTTTCTAGCTCACAAATTTTTAATTGGAAACATCTGGATGCGATCCAGGCGCCACCGAGAGGTTTCTGGCTAGACAATTAAATAGGCCATTCAACTCCTAAGTAGATTTGTATGCTCAGAGAAGAGTGAAAAATGGATACAGCCTTTTGCCCCAACCCAAATTTTTTAAAAACCTAAGTCCCAAGGATGGTCTCTAAAGTTTGCCTACTTACAAATCTGGGTATACCACAAACTTTGCTACTTGGTAAAGAAAAAAGAAAATAAACCCAAATAAAATCTATGAATATTGTAAGAAAGAAGGAAAACTATCTTTATTCCCAGATCATGTCATTTTCTACTTAGAAAACTCAAATATATCTGTAGAGAAGCGATGAGAATTCAATAGACAGTTTGAAATGCTGGCTGTATATAGTAAGATCTAAGTACAGAAGTGAGTTGCATTCTCACACAAATATCTTATGTAATAAAGAGGTAATATGCAAATCAACACTCATGCCCTCACAAGATGGCTGCCTATGACCAGGCTGGCAGGGGGGTTAGTGAGGGATGACCAAACTACTGAACAAGCAGGCTGCATGTGGCAGCGACCAGGCTGGCAGAGGTCCATGAGGGGAAACCAGGCTAGTGGGGGTGGGGGGTCAGTTTGGGGATAATTAGGCTGGCAGGGGGGGCAGTTGGGGGAGACTATGCTGGCGGGGGGGGGAGTAAGGGGTGACTAGGCCAGCAGGGGGGTCAGTTAGGGGCAATCAGGCCAGCATGCAGAGGCAGTGAGGAGCCATCAGGCTGGCGGGGGGTGGGGGGGCAGTTAGGGGCAACCAGGCAGGCAGGAAGGTGAGCAATTAGGAGCCAGTGGTCCAGGATTGTGAGAGGGATGTCCAACTGCCTGTTTAGGCCCGATCCCAGCCTAAATTGGCAGTTGGACATCCCCCGAATGGTCCTGAATTGGAGAGGGTGCAGGCTGGGCTGAGGCGACTGCCCCCCCCCCCCGCACAAATTTCATGCACCAGGCCTCTAGTCTATAATAATAAAAGTGTAATATGCTAATCAGACCAGACAACCTTCTGGATGACATTCCAGAGGAAGCCACGGCAGCAGGGGCCAACACAGATGCCACTGCTGCAGCTGCAGAGGCTGAGCATCTTGCACGAAGTTTGTGCATTGGGTCTCTAGTATCATTCATAATAGAGCTAAACAGCTATCCAAGAGTAAAGCTAAAATGGCTACTTGAGGTTTTGTACAAATAGCTATAAACTTTTATGACAGGCATTAAAGAGTTTTAAACCAAAGGAGAGATACAGCCATGTATATGGATAGAAAGACCAATGCCACCAAGATGTCAATTTTCCGAAAATGTATTTTTAGGTACAGTGCAATTCCAGCAAAATCTTTTTTAAGGATTTTTAAAAGTGTGACATATTTATTGAAAAAATATAGGGTCTTCCAAAAAATGGATGCACACACATTGAATAATTATTAAAGCAGTGTTTATTAAAAGACATTTCACTTTTAAAACTGAGTTTTCAGCTATTAAAGCGTGTGTAAGTACATTTTTGGGGACACCCTGTATATATGGAAGAGCAGGGTCAAAACTAAGCCAAGACATTTTTGATGAAATGGAAGATGTTCTCACCAGAAAGCAAAGATATTTTTGAAATAATAACATTAACAGAGTCTGGTATTAATTCAAAGATAGAAACATTGACCAATAAATGGTTCCAAGAGATAAGAAACAGACCCATACATTTATGGTGACTTGATATCTGATGGAGATATCCTTGCAGATCACTGGGGAAAAGAACATAATCAATAAATGGCACTGAGAAATTTAGTTGTCCTATTGGGGGACTGGTCACGCTATACACAAAAACCATTTCCAAATGGGTTGAAAGTTTAAAAGGCAAAGGCCACCTTCAAATGTGTAGAGACTAACATAAAGTCGATTGTCTTTATGAGTTCAGGATTTGAAAGTATTTTTAAAGAAGGCATCACATTACTAAACAAAAGAGGAAAGACTGATATGTATAACTGCTTTAAAATAATAACTCCATTTTCTCTAACTGCTAATCAAAACCTGAAGAATATATTTTCAAGAAATGTAATTTAAAATAAATTTGCATTAAGAATATGTAAAGAAATGTTGCAGATGACTTAAAAAAAAAAAGAATACAAAATCCCAGTAGTGAAATGGTCAGAAGATATGAGCAGACATTTCAACAAAGGAAAAACATAAACATAGGAAAACACATAAAACAGAAAAACTTATGAAAAGATGTTCAACCTTATTGGAAATGAGGAAAATGCAATAAAATCCACATGAGATACAACTTAACACCCACAAATTGCCAAAGATGAAAGAAGCCAGGGTGAGCCTGGTGCTTTGAATTCTCACACACTGCTGTGGTGGAGTACAGGGTAGGGCAAAATAGCTTGACAATTGTGAGTAACAAAACACCAAGTTTATTCTGGTATTATTATTTATTTATTTATTTTATACTAGAGGCCCGGTACACGAATTCATGCACCAGTGGGGTCCCTTGGCCTGGCCTGCGGGATCGGGCTGAAACCAGCCCTTCGACATCCCCTGAGGGGACCCGGATTGCAAGAGGCACAAGCCAGCTGAGGGGGCCTACTGGTGTATGATCTGGGCTGGGGAGGGATGCGGGAGAGTGGCCAGCAGGGGAAGGTCCGCAGGAGGGCTCCAGGGCGTGTCCAGCCCATCTTTCTCAGTCCCAATTGGCCGGACCCCAGCAGCAAGCTAATCTATCAGTTGGAGCGTCTGCCCCCTGGTGGTCAGTGCACATCATAGTGAGCGGTTGAGGGGGCTTAGCATATCATTAACATATTATGCTTTGATTGGTTGAATGGCCGATCGGTCCACTGGACACTTAGCATATTAGGCTTTATTATATAGGATTTTTATTGATTTCAGAGAGGAAAGGAGAGGGAGAGAAACATCAATGATGAGAGAGAATCATTAATCGGTTGCCTCTTGCCTGCCACCTACTGGGGATTGAGCCAGCGCCCCAGGGCCTGTGCTCTGACCAGGAATCGAATCGTGACTTCCTGGTTCATGGGTTGAGGCTCAACCACTGAGCCATGCCGGCAGGGCTTATTTGTTGATTATTATATTATTTTCCATGTGAACAACCATAAACCTACCTTTTTCCTCACCCTGTATATTGGTGCAACCATTGAAACATGCTCTATTTTTGTTTTGTTTTTTGATCCTACTGCAATCCAACCGATCTGCTTCTGGGTATATAAACCTGAGAGACTCTGATTTATGTTCACCAAGGGAAATGTTCAAGAATTTTTTATAGGACGATTATATGTAACAAAGCATAACTGGAAGCAACCCAACTCTCCATAGACGGGAGAATGAATGAATAAAGTATGATGTATTTGCACAATGAAATAATACAGAGCAGTGCAAATGAAAGACCCATCATCACATACAGAACATGGTTGCATCTTAGACATAATGAGTTTTAGAAGATTGAATACAGTATAATATTACTTTTATGAAGTTTGAAGCTTAGCAATATTAAATGCGTGTGTGTGTGTGTGTGTGTGTGTGTGTGTGTGTGTAATAAAAGCCTAAAACTAAGGCATGATACATACAAAATCCAGAATAGTGGTTGCGTGGAAGGGGGTGGGAAGGAGTCCAGGTGTTTTACCAACAAGGAGTCCCAGGTGACCCCCAACCATAAAATTATTTTTGTTGCTACCTCATAATTGTAATTTTGCTACTGTTATGAATCATAATGTAAATATCTGATATGCAGGGTGTCTTTTCATTGTTACAAATTGAACATAATTAAAGCATAGTGATTAATCACAAAAACAATATGTAATTATATATGTGTTTTCTGATGGTCTTAGGCGACTCCTGTGAAAGGGTCATTCAACCCGCAAAGGGGTCGCGACCCACAGGTTGAGAACCGCTGCTTTAGAGGGAATGTGTTCAAATGAGATATCAGCAATTAATCAATCAGTGACAAATAAACCAGGTACATTCTTTTGCCATACTGACAATAGACTGGAGAGAGTAATCTAAAATTCTGCATGATGAGTTTGGGGTTTACCTAATGAACGACGGCAGTTGGGATGTTGTGGGAAGGGCTCTAATTTTGAAACCAGACAGATCTGGTTCTGAATTCTGACCCCTGATGATTGCCAGGTGTGAGCTGGTAAATTGCTTAGATTCTCTAAGACACACAGTCTAGTCTGTAAAAGGGTGATAATATCATCCTTAAGGTAGTCTGATGATCTTTGAACAGGTATGTGAAATGCTTAATATAATATCTGATAGTTGACACTCAAGAAGTTGCAGTCATCATTCTGGAAACATTTATCATATACCATAAGGAGTTTTTTAGACTTTCCTGGATGTCTTTTAAAGCAGAATTTCTTTTCTCTAAGATGGCTAAGACATAATTTCACTTGAAAATAGGGTGATATCCTCCTGGGAACTCTTCAAAATCTATGATTCAATGATTCCAAAAAGGCCATGATTTATTCGTTTCAGAAAACCATTTGCCACACTGCTGCATACTTTCAGATGTGCGAACCAAGGGATCCCAGCTGCTTGCTTTATTTTCAAATAACTACAAAGGAAACAGTAGAATTTTGGCTTCTTGGAATTTTCCTTTGAAAATTTTCACAACCATGTGTGGTTGGAATCTGGCATTTATCTTTTGCTTCCACTCTGGAAATTTATACAGCTCTCTTGCATTTGGTGTGGGTCACATAACTTTTCAATTCTCAGTCCTAGCCTTCCACTTGCATAATTCCCTTCCAGTGTGAAAAACCCAGATACCATAATGTGTCTACACAGCAAGACTTTAAGCATAGCAATTGCCCATGGATTAGAAGAGTTCACACAGCCAGATTACTCAGAAATCCTAAAGAAACAGAAACCTTACATAAGACATTGTTTTACGTGAATGGCCAAGCCTGAGTGTACAGGTTATAATCAGTCAAATACATTTTATAATAATTGATTTTGTAAGCATAATAAAAAAAATATATAAGCTCATAGTCAGAAAAACATACCAGTTTCCAAATGATCAGATGAGCCCTACCAGTTTTTAAATTAAATTTTTTTGTTTTGGGGACTTTCAAAACCAGCTGTTTAAGACCATCTAGGTGATGATGTGAGATGACATTGGACATTTATTCCTCATGCCCTCTGCCTATACTTTGAAAAAGAAAAGTGATCCTAGGAAAAAGAAACTAAATCTCAGAATATTTTCTTTCTTTTTTGGCTTAAAAACACCATTTTTTTCCCTGGTTCTTTTGCCTCTATTTGACTACAACTTTTTCAAAGCTGAATTTTATAATTCCATCTCCTCTTAGGGCCCTTAGCAACTTTTAAGTTCCACAGTCTACTAGGTCTAGCTCTGATCCTCTCTGTCTTATTCCTTGACATTGACCCCTTTCCTGCCCAGAAAGATAGTACCTGCCTCTAACTTACAATTTTGTGAGTCAAATATTACTTATATTTAATATTTAATAAAGTCATACTTATTTTGTTCGACTTGATTGATAAAGAGCATAATTTACAGGACTTTCTAGCTTCAACACTTTTCTTCCTTCCTTCTTTCCTTCTTCTTTTCCTCCCCCTTCCCTCACTCCGACCCTTCCTTCCTCCCTTCCTCCCTTCCTTTTTTCCTTCCTTCCTTCCTTCCTTCCTTCCTTCCTTCCTTCCTTCCTTCCTCTTTCCTTCCTTTCTTCCATCCATCCATCCATCCATCCATCCATCCATCCATCCATCCATCCATCCATCCGGCGCAAGCTATGTGCCAAGCATTCTGCTATGAGCCAGAATACAGAAAACAAAGAACAGGAAAGCAGCAACTACAGTCTGTCGGCACTTGGACCCAGGCTATGTCACTTACCAGTTGTGTTGCCATGGCCAACCTCCTTGAATTTTCTGTCCTTTGGTTTTCTTATCTGCAAAATGGGAACAATAATAGTACCCTATGTCAGAGCTGTTTTGAGGGTTAAATAATGTATACGTGTATATGCTTAGAGAATTCATAGATTTTCCTGTAAACAGTGCTTGTCCTGCGCCCTCAGACCTCTCTAGTTACCATTCCTGTTCTGGTCCTTGGCCTTCACCAGACTGACCACACCCTGATAAAGCCAGGGGGCAGTTCATATTGAAAAGTAGTCACGAACATGGTAAAGCCCATTAAAAGATAGGTTCATGGTAATCTGTTTATTTTTCTTTGTAGAATCTCTTTTTCCTGATGGACTTTGAAGGTCAGAGGCAGATATAATTCTGACTTCCAAGGGATCACTTTTGTAACATATTCTCTGTCAGAGCTAAAAATGTTATATGTTTATAGGGTATTAACATCTTGCGTCACTTGATATGAGGACTTTTCAAAAAGGTTGATTGTTGCTTATGGGGCTAAGAGCTGTGAACTGGGTGCTCACATGAGCAGTCTTCATATACTTATACTTCTTTGCCTATGTTTATGTAGACTTCTAACATAACGGGATAGTTTTTTTAATAGTGATGGCTGAGGAGTATTTAGGTGTATGTTCTAGCAGAATTAAGATGATATAAATTACGCATTAAGATCCGTTGTCAGGATCCAAATGTATCAGCATATTTATATACACTGTATGACAAACCATTATTTTATTCCTTAACTTATTAAATTAACGAACATTTATTACCACAGACTAGGCACTCAGAACACAGATATGAAAGATAGAGATGTAGAAGACAGTTCATATCTTCAAGAAACTGATCATCCAATGGAAAAGATCAGAAATAAACATTTACTAACCATTATGTTAACACTAGTAGGAGGTAAATGCAGGGCGTAATGAAGAACTGGGGAGAGGCCGAGAGAATGTGTACCTTTATCATGCTTTATGGTTGCTGAATTTTCCTCTTTGGTCTAGTAAGTGATACATAACTATGCACAACATGCTACAGCACAGCTACATATACAAGTTTGAGTCTTGCTTTTCAAATTGAAAAAAGAGCACATTGCCAATGAGTTATTATTTCTACTTTGTATGGAATAAAGGATTTATGTTTCCTTAATTAACCATTTCTTTCGGCCTGCTGGTTTCATTCTTTTGATGCTGTGTAGACACAACCACAGATATCTGCAGTTCATAGTTTGTAAAAGCTTTGAGGGGATGTGCGCTTGGGGCATGTCTTAGAAAGAGGGTTTGTGACAAGTAGGGAGAAAAAGAGCTCTAGAATGGGAAGAGTCATCGCTTATTTGCAATTTTATGAGACATCAGAGTTCTTAAGTCACAAGAAACAACCAAGTAATTAGAGGAGAGAAAATATGATTTTCATTATACCATGAATTGTGTGATTTTTCCTCTATTTTTCCCTTCTTGCCAATCCAATTTGGTACGATTGTGAAACTCTATTATTAATAAACATTGTAAGCCCTTTTATTTCAGAAGGTCATTTTGGTTACCCAATAAATGTGTCATGTAGGACTAAGTGAGTTGATTTTAGAGCTTCTTTTCCTTTGTCCAATACTATTAGTTAAGTAAGTCTAAAAATCTACTATCAGAATTTAATTCTTGATATTTAAAACTTTATAGTATAATCTTTGGACACTTATTTCCTATAGAAAACAACTGCCTTTAATGTAACACTTCTGTATAAAAGCCCATAATATGACATTCAGGGTAGAAAATTTAAGGAAAGATGAGTCACAGTTCTTGTAGCTTTCCATCTAGAAAAGAAAGAATCGAATATGAGCAATATCTATTATCCATATACAATCTGATAAGGGCAATGATGTACTCATCCACTAACAACAACATTACAACAACATCTGCCATGTCTGAGCACCATGTGAGATTCTGAGGACACAGCCATGAAGAAGGCGGGCACATTACAGTGGGGCCTTGACTTACGAGTTTAATTTGTTCCGAGACCGAGCTCGTTAAGGAGCTGGTTAACTCAAATTACTCTATCAACTCAATGCAAAAAATTGGCCGAGAGACAGCTGGTATCTCAAAAAACTCTTTAGTCGGGACACTCGTAAGTCAAGGCCCCACTGTGCATGGCCTCACAGTTTGGTGGGGCTGACAGATATTCATCAGATACATTTTTGAGCCTTCACTCTGGGCCAGACACTCTAAAACCAAAGACAGAAGATCCTCCGTCAACATGATGACAATTTGTTGAAGATGGACCATAAATTAAGCAATGACTAAGCGTCATGATCCGGCACTAACAGAGGTGTAGGCGGCACGATACAGAAGGACAAGATGGAAGTGCATCCATCATTCTACTTACTAATCAGTTCCTTTCCTGTGTTTTATTATGTGCAGCATAAATACGGGCAACATTTTGTAGCACAGCTGACATCCATGCTTGATGAGCCACTTCTTACGTGCTGAGTGCCACAGAGGAAATGAGAATATAGAGGAAGGAATAACTAATTCTCTTTGGTGTCAGCAGGGAGAGCTTCATGAAGGATTGCTAGTGTTTGGAGAGAAGGATTCCACGTGGAGAGATCTCGGTGCAGTAATGTATGGAGGCAGGAAAGGGGAGGTATTTACATAACCAACGGTGAATAGTCCTACATGGGCTGGATTTGGGGTTAAAGAGAGTTAAGCCAGTGAAAGCCTTTGTTAAGTGCTTTTTCAGATCTTCAAAGTCTTGAGCAAACATCAATATGGAATAAAATAAAATGAAGAAGCCCACTACCTACGGGGAGGTGTCAGAGACACTCAGAAAACAAAAACAAAAACAAACAAACAAAAAACACCGAAAAGGCAAAGGCCTGGGCATCTGGGGCAAAGTTTACCTCTAGCAGTTTCACAAACGTGCTTCAACTTAGGTATAACGTTTGTTCATTGAATCGCTACACTTCGTTGTGAATTTAAGTACAACCTACTCTATGTAAAGTGGAGAGAGAAATGTAGAATGTTGCATGACCACAGGGAAGGCAGATGTATTCCCCACCCACAGACCCTAAGCAGTATAATAAATGCCCACCTAGAAAAGAAAGAATGGAATATGAGCAATATCTATTATGCAGGGGGCGTACAATGGCAGTGGCTCTGACCTGAGATGTGGAAAGGGGTCACAGATCGGCCGGGCACCCTAGGAGTCGGCGGTGCGCTTTCAGGTCAAAGCTTATCTCCTTGTGGCTTGTATGAAATGGACTTCCCTGGAGACAGGTTCTGAGATGGGAAACTGCCTACAGAAGATTTATACAGCGATTCCTTTGAAAGAAAGAAGAGCAAGGGAAAAAAGGAGAAAGGAACCTGTAACGCGGCTGCCCCAGAGCTCGGTTGCTTCTACTGGGAGCTTTGCAGCCCTTCACAGATGCACTAAATTGAGCTGATGTGCCCCGCCCCTGAATATAGGCACCCATCAATCACCGGCTGCTGGAACCATGTAGAACTCTGGGCGAGGCAGTTTCCTGCAGGTGGGAGCGATTCCCTGTGATGAGCACAACCTCGTGCTGTCAACAACGTTTAATTCCATACTTAGAACAATAGGCTTCAATACTAGAATACATTTGTTTGGTATTTGATTAGTTTGCAAACTAAAGCTAAAAGTCACTGTGGTGAAAATTATCTTCTAATTCTCCTAACAACCCTCTGATGGATGTAAAACCATTGTACCTAAAGTATGTTTACTTTGTGAAGGACGAGGAAAGTAAAATATTTTTAGAATAAATAACTGTCAAAGATCTGTTAAAGGGCAGATATTTGATATACATGTTTCTATGTCTTTAGAGCCTAAACTAGTATTATGAGCAATATACATTATTATGTATATATGTATAGGGTGTCCCCAAAAAGTATTCACACTTAACAGCTGATAACTCAATTTTCATTCCTTTTCAGGTTTAACTGATTTGAAATAATGAGTGAAGCCTGACTAAGCTTTGAACAACAAAAAATTTACCTAAAGTGCCACTAGACTTTTTTTTTTAATAGGGATGCATAAAAAATAAGGTCTACAGTACAAAACTGGCAACAGTTGATGAATTGAAAGCCCACAAATACTGAACAAAATAATTCTTGATGACACCCTGACTGGTTTGGCTCAGTGGATAGAGCATCGGCCTGTGGACTGAAGGGTCCCAGGTTCGATTCTGGTCTAAGGGCACCAAAAAAAATAAAGGAAAAAAATAAAAATTCCTGATGTTTGCGATTCCTCTGCTTCGTGTTAGCTGCAGTGCCTGGACCAGAATAGTCATCAGTTCGTAAACAGGCATTGATAAAAAAATTCTTCATTTGTGTAGATTCTTTTAAATTTTGAAGATGAAGTATATGTTAATAAACACTGACTTTAGAATCATTCAAAGTGTGTGTACATTTTTGGGGACACCCTGTATATAGACAGACAGTGATGGAGTGGTTAACACATGAGCATGTATTGTGTTGTGTTTGTGTGTGTATTATACATATAGTTGTGCATGAATAAATATGTACAACAGAGAGGATTGATCATCAGAAAATATGCAGCTTCAGACAGTGAGGGTATATGCATCCAGTTTAGCTCCTTTCATTTGGAGTGATTTTAAAGAGGAAGGGAGATGGAGAGAGCGATAGAAACATCAATAATGAGAGAGAACCATTGATCAGCTGCCTACTGCACGCCCCCCACTGGGGATTAAGCCTGCAACCCGGGCATGTGCCCTGACCAGGAATTGAACTGTGACCTCCTGGTTCATAGGTCAACGCTCAGTCACTGAGTCGCACCTGCTGGGCTGGAGTGATATATTTGAAAATAATCTACTCTGTACAAAACACCATGCTCAGTTCTCCAGAGCAGTGTGAATGAGCTTGACTTTCTTGGGTATCCCAAAGTACAGAGGACTGTGATTTCATTTCTAGGTCCCTCATTGGCTACCACGCCAATCGTTCTCTATACTTTTTGTTTTCTAACACTTAGTAGAAACGTTTCATCCACTGAGGTCTCCATCATGTTTCATCCTTTTGACTTGCTATACTTTTTATTTCTCCAATGTAATTTTGTAATAACTCCAGGAGGAATAGTCGATAAATACATCTTGTTCTCACAAACCAACCTCTCTCAATAGGCTAGGACAAGCACTTCAGGGCGATTAAGATGTTAATGTGACTGGAGTTGATGTGAATGATACCATGTTCTCCAAAGCACAGGACCATATTGTTAAAGAGACAGCTGCACTGCCAATGGTGGTATGGCAGCTCCATTCTGGTTCCCATTTTCTTTTAATGGAAGTGTCAGGATCAATGGGGCCAGTTTTGCATCAGAGTTTGATGGACTCCTGTTAATGTCTGACCCAATTTTGACAACAGTACAAGAAAATCTAGAATACAGGCATGCCAAAAGTTTCACAGAAAAAATTCAGTTGAGTTTTTATGTTTTCTGTAACTTCCTCAGTTAAGTACTTTTGCAGACACTTCCCCCCAACCCCCTCCCCCCATGAAAATGAAAAGAACTTAATGTTCTTCCATATGGTTCAAGTTGAAAGTTTTAGTGCTAGCCTTCTCTCTCTCTCCACCCTCTTTGAAAAAACAAAGAGCCTCAAACATTGTACTGGGGCTGAACTTCAGATATTTTCATTCCAAAATTAGGACTTAAGGTTGTTTCCAAAGAGCACTGCCCTGGTTGAATTTATGGCCTTTCGTGCCCTGGACTGTTCCCTTCTGAGGAAGGGCTCTTCCCAGGACTCTGATCTTTCTGTAGTTGCCTATGAGATCTGAAAGAGATGGGGCTCCAGTAAAGCCTGGAGAGTGTGCCTGTTGTCAAGGGATACGACCTCAGGCCGAAAAACTGGGGGGAAAAAAGACCATGTCAGTTTCTACTTCCAAGAAAAGCAGTTGCTATTTTGATAACAGTAATGTCCCTTTAGTTCAAAGTCACCAGCTATCAAAACAAGTTGCAGTTCACAGCAGACTAATCCCTTTCCATTACGGAGAAGCAGATCCCAGTGTAATGGAGTCCAAATAAAAAAGATATTTATAGAGAAAACTCGGTCCATGAGGAGCAAGGAGAAATCAACAACAAGCTGATCTTCTTAAATGTTCAGGCAAAAAAAAAAAAAAAAAAAAAAGCACCCTATACAGTTTATATCCATAGGATTAAGAAATCACTGGAAAAATTATCTTAGAAGAAAACGGTGTTTTAAAAGATGATTTGCCAAAGAGGTAGGGTATTAGAAAGCAATCATCTATCAAAACAAACTACAGAATCCCTGTTGTTCCGGCCCGTGTGTTAACCGCTCAGAGCAGCTCTGTTCTGCACTCAGTATGAGGTTTGAACAGGAAGTATTATTGTCTGGCATCAGAGCCAAGGCAGGATCCAGCTTGAACCTCCAAGTCATTTCACAAGGAAGTATGAAATTGCAGAACAATGTGGGTGGGCAATAGGCTTGACCTGACTCTCATTTACTAAATAAACACAGACTCCAGTGGTTGTACTTCTGAGAGCTTCAGCAGGGGCATTGCCAACGTATAGCACTTGGGCAAGAGAGGTTTGGCTCCCATCATAAATCTCCATGGACACCCCCTTCAAGTCACCCTTAATACACGTATCATCTAAGCAACCTCAGTGAAATCAAGTGTGCGTGCTCCAGTGTAGTTTCAAGACAAATCAATTAGCCTTCACTTCCAGAAACCTTTTAAGTGCTAGGTCCCTCCTATCGGGAATTTCTGGAGCTGCCACCCCATTAAACTTTAGTCCAAATCTCGAGATGATATGCAACATTGGTTTTTGCTGGAACAGGGCACTAGAGGTCCCCTTGCTCCCCAGTCCTCTTGTATTCCCATTACATTTGCTGGCAGCTAGAGCAGGTAAAGAAAACCATATTGTTTGTGTAGTATAAAAGATGACTTCTTAAAGATGTGCAGACAGCAAAATCCATGCTGGAGCAATTGTGGAAACAAGAAAAACCTGAAACCAATTAGCGATCTATTTATACACGTGAAAAAGTGGAATATGATTTCTTACTGTATGGACTGGACAGCTCTCAAGTTTTTTCTTCCCAAGCTTCTTGGCAGGGAGGGCCGTATTCCGGAGAGGAAACCACAGGGGCAGGTTTTGCGAGTTGTCTGAAGTGGACACATATGGATGAGGCACGCCCACATTAGGTCAGGTTCACTTTTTAAAAATGGACCGGCCAGAAAATAATAAAGGAGAATACAACACAATTTTTCATTCCATCACGTTCCTCCATTTAAAATTATGTGCAACCAGTAACATGTGGTCACTGCAATCAGTGAAAATTCAATATTTATAAAATAACTATATTCTAAGCCTATGGATTTCCAGCCAATGTTTGAATTAGGGAACTTGTGAATACAATTCTCTTGAATGTTGATATCGGTAACACATAAGAACACTTCTTATCTGACCTAAACATGTAGAAGATACTCTGCTGGGTACCATGTAAAGCAGGGGTGGGGAACATCTGGCCCGCAGGCCCCCGAAATCATTTGGTCTGGCCCTGCCAAGGCATTGGGGGTGAGTTAATTAAATGTTTGACCAAGTATAGCAGGCTAATTTTTAGGTTGATAATTTTGTATGGCTTGTGAATGATGTTATAACCATCCAAATGGCCATTGGCAAAAATAGGTTCCCCATCCCTGGTATAAAGCATGATCAACAGAAGCGTGGTATTGCAGGTGGGAAAGAATCTTAAAATCCATTGAGTCTAATGGCCATGTCTTCCCTGGTGAGACCGGAAGTCTTATTCAGAGTATATCCCTCCGAACATAATGATAGGCACTTTTATAAATAAAACAGAAATAAAAATAAAATATGTACAAGCAATTAGGATAGTATTTTTGATGTGGTCGAGTCATAAAGGTATCAAGAAAACTACATGATCAGATGGAGTAAATAACTAGAATTTGTTTTCTTAGCCACTCAAAATATTCTTTCTCTAGCCATAATGTTACAATAGTTTCATAGCTTTATGTCCTCATAGCATGTGACTCTTTGGATTTTTTTTAACTACAACTATGTCTATTGAGCTACATTTCATAAGCTATCAGTTAACTGGACAAAACTCCTGGCCTGGTGTAGCTGGAGGGCTTTTGTGTATGAGGCATTGTCTGCTTATTAAGCCTAGTCTGTAATTTCAATATAAACTGTTGAGAGGACGTTGTCCTCATAGAAGTTGACCAAAAAGACACCAGAGATACAATGAACAATACTTCTTGTGCGAATCATGCAATTCTCTGATGCTTGAGATAACATTAAAGAAATCAGATGAAGGCAAGAGTGGAGCTGATAGAGAGGAGTATATATATAGTCTTAAAAAGAGTTAGGTCAGCTCAGGAGGTGCTTATGGTATTCTTGAAGGTGAACCTTCATGATGCAAACATTGAAGAAAACTTTCCTTGGAAGAAGACAAGATGAAAGAACATTAGGTTCCAAATGCAAATGGAAACACTCCCCCACCCCCCACCCCCCAAAAAAGAGTTAAAACAAAGGGAGACTCAGGGAAGTCCCTTAATCGAGACATCTTGGCTCTCCCAATCCATGAACCATTTTGCTCCAGGGGATAGTTCCAACCATAAATTTTATGAAGAGACCCTATGATCTGGCACCATGAGTTGGCAGACAATTGAACCCACTCCCAGGATCTTAACCTTCTTTGCCAGGGAAGTCATCATCTGAATGGGAAAAACCATTGCAAAATTTTCCCTTCATCTAACAAGAATGACTCATTGTGGATGTAGCACAAGGAAGTGCTTTGTTCCAGACACAGTTCCTAGAAATAGTGGGGCATTCCAGTCCAATAGATGAAAACCTGCCTCACAAGAACCAAGGCAGTGTGTTTGCATCGCTTGTCTATGAATTCAAATCGCCTGCTTTCAAGAAGACAAGAAGGAGATGGGGCTTCCAAAGAAAGGATAATTCCAAAGTCTCCGGGGATTTCCTAGATTGCAGAATATTTACAGCAAAATTTCAAGCCCAAGAGATATCTTCCTTATCAATCTTGGACCCGTCCTTTCTCACTGCTCTCATTTGTTAAATGAAAGCACATTTTATCAGGTTAAACAAAGTTCAGTTGAACGTTTAAATCTATTGCGCAATTATGACAACTTAAAAAATTTAATGCAACTTTCAGATTAATTATACAGTTATGGATATACAACACGTTAGTAAATCTTAAAAATTTTAAATAAAATTGATACTTAAAATTTTTAACTAAAAAATGCAGGGTATATAGCCCGGCCGGCATGGCTCAGTGGTTGAGTGTCAACCTATGAACCAGGAGGTCCTGGTTAGAGCCCTCCTGACGCAGTCTTGCAGTGCTCTCTGTGCCTGCATGAGACTACCCCAGGTATGATTAGGTACTTACGTAATTAGTAGCTTTGGGTACACACTCCCTGCTGTACTGTAAGCTCTGAGAAAGAAGAAGGGAAGGTTCTACCTGTACTGCTCGCTGTTTTCCATTTCCTAACACAATGCCTGGTGCATGTAGGACAATCTCAATCATTGTGCTGAACAAACAGAATTGCTGCTAGCTAGACAATATTAGGCACCTCATCAATGCTGAATGGAATAATGCCCCAATTCACCGTATTAGGCCTTTCGGCAAGGAGGATTTTGAGGAATAATGGGGAGAATTTCAGTCCCGGTGACAGTCCCGTGGGGAAAACAAGCCTTCTCCGCATGTGGATGGAACTGGTGCTGGTGTCCAAAAAAACACACAGGCCCTTCCTCCTAGATGTGGGCTTAGGTTAAGGGTGCTCACAGGATTTACTCTATTCCAGACCATGCTAATCTGCCCTCACATTTGTATATTAGTAAGCAAATGGAGTCCTGGCTGCATGCTAGAGGAAATGAAAGGGATACCATTAACCTCCTTTTGCTCCTTAAAATTCAGAATGCCTTTGGTTCAATTAAAGTGGAAATGATAACTACAGATAGAAACTCATTTGAGTGCAGGGCAACCACGGATGGGAAGTGGCTGAGCTCCTACAGCTTCCTGGGACATGGCACCGCGTGCCTTGCGGGACAGTTGCGGCTGGAGGAGCAGATGCGGCTCTCACAAAGGTCATCCCACGCCTCACCATGCCCCGGGTGGGTGGGGCTCTGTTAAGAGAGTCTGCAGAATGTGGCATTTAAGGTGCCGACTCGGGAACTGGACCACGTGAGTTCAAAGCCCATACACTGGGGCCCTGACTTGCGAGTGTCCTGACTAACGAGTTTTTCGAGAGACGAGCCCTCTCTCGGCCGATTTTTTGCTTTGAGTTGCGAGCTAAAATTCGGGTTAGGAGCCAGCTTCAGATACCCCACCGCTAGTTGGTGCAGCGAACGTCACAGTGAACGCCACAACATCAGCCCAGCATCACGTGTCTCACTCGTTCACTTTTTGATTTGACATATGAGTAATTTGAGTTACGAGCTCCATCACGGAACGAATTAAACTCGTAAGTCAAGGCCCCACTGTACTTGTCACTTACTATTTGGTTTTCTTCTGGGCAAGTTACTTCAACTCTCTGCACCTTGTTCTTATCTCTAAAACAGCGATGATGGTAGTACCCACTGTGTAGGGTTAGTGAGAAGGTTAGAGGAGTCAATGCAGGCAAAGTGTGTGGAAGAGTTTCTAGAGTAAACGTTCCCTGAGCAGTGTTTTCATGATGACGAGCACAGAGCGCAGGACTTGGACAGTGGTGGAGGCCCACACTCACCGCATCAAACAGGATAGTTTCCAAATACTCATCACTCTGCCTAAAGAAACTGAAAAATGGGAAGGACTCAGGTTCATCTGCATTTCTCAACCATTTGCAAGAAATAATATTCATTAGAATCTGCAGTGCACTTTGTCCTACTATGAGGTGACAGGAGAAGATTTGACTTTGAGTGGTGGGCACATGGTCCTATATACAGATTTTGTACATTAGTAATCCACACATGTAACCTCTATGTTCATGTAGACCAACGTCACCCCAATAAAATTTAAAATTAAAAAAAGAAGTCTCACAGACATTTTCATATTTAGCTATAATATCTCATATGTAGGCAGGGGAAGTATGGATATGCCTCTTCAGCAGATAAAGAAATTAAAGATTAAAGGTTACGATTAGACCAAGATCAAACAGCGGTAGATCAGGGATGAGAATTTAGGTCTCCTGGGATTTTAGGATGTGAGAAATGGGATGGTTGATCTAGAATAATTTCTCAGCAATCAAAGTCTCCTTTTCAGAGGCCTACTTTTTCCTGTTCTGTTGTTTTTATTGCCACCAAACACATCTTCCCCAAAGATGAAAGAATAGATATGAATTTTAAAAATGGAATACACATTTAAAAAATATATTTGTATTGATTTCAGAGAGAAAGGGAGAGGGAGAGAGAGATAGAAAAATCAATGATGTAAGATAATCATTGATAGGTTGCCTCCTTCACACCCCACACTGGGGATCGAGCCCATAGCCTGGGCATGAGCCCTGACAGGGAATCAAACTGTAACCTCCTGGTTCATAGGTCCACATTCAACTACTGAGACACACTAGCTGGGCAGGGCAAACATTTTTTGAAAGAGAATAGATTCAAAGAAGAATGTATTCTTAGACTATTTCTACTACTGTTAGTGTAAAATTAACACGATCTTGACCATGAAGCATGAATGAACTAGAGTGCATGAAAAATCTGAGAACTGACAGATCAAGGTCTATGGCTCCTGAGCGGAGGGTCCTAGTGCAAATTACAAAGTACTGTTAACTTTTTTAAAAAAATCTTTATTGTTGAAAGTATTACAGATGTTCCTCTCCCTGCACCCCCACCCCCCACCCTATGGCCCCCCTCCACCCAGTTCCTGCCTCACCCCAGCCCTTCACCACCCTATTGTCTGTGTCTATAAGTAATGCATATATCTACTGTTGACTTTTAGGGGCCATGAAATAGCTAAAGAAAGATACAGATTTGTTTGGCAATAGAATCTTAGGAATTTTTTTTTAGTTCATACATGGAAGAGAGACAAAGGCATCTTTTGCCTAATTGCAATAAATATTCAAAATTAGGCTCACATCAGAAAGAGATAAACCTCTTCTTCTTGCCAGTGGCCTTACCGTGAACTCAATGATGCTTGTCCTGAAAGACCCCATTCTGTTTGTTATTTGTCAGCTGTCTATATTTGGACACTCAAGTGAACACCTTGTTCATTTGGTTCCTCTCCAAGTCACAGAGATAGATAGATATTTTTTTTAATTCAAAGAAAGAAACATATTTGTCTTGCTTAATCTATTAGTTTACAAATGGAGGGTGTAACTTTTCCCAAGCAAGGATATCTCTTGCCAAGAACAAACAGAACCCCATAAAAGCAATTTGCCAAAAAAGTCATGTGTTGATCCTAGAAGACACTTGGCACTCGCCAGTAAAACTAGTGGGGAGGGTCCTAAACAAATTACTTAAATTCTCTGGGCCCCATCTAGTTCTTCTACAAAGGCTCTATGGTGTTCAAGTTAGAAATGCATGCAAAACTGGCTTGTCAACTGTAAATAGTTTTTAAATGCTTGTGTCTTAGGTAGGGTCTCTCCAGAAACAGACTTCAAAAAAAGAAATTTAATGCAGATAATTTTTTTGAAAAATCCGGAAAGCTCTGTAGAATGGGAAAGTGAGACCAATACAGGGTGGGTTAACATGTAGATTATTGCCATGACTACTGGGGCTCCCTCCCACTGGGACCTCTGGGGACAGCAGCACACCTCACAAATGGCCACCTTAACAGCAAGGGAGCTGGTGTCTCCTCTTCTGCCTGTCACCTGCTGACGCTACTAGTACACCTGAAGGTGTCAATGTTCCAACACCTTTGGCCTGCCCTACAATGTTGACCATGCACACCATAGAAATCCCTCAGAGAGAGGGAAATGCATGCTTGTAATAGGAAGTCCTGAGAGTGCACCAGAATGGTGGAACTGGGGGGAAGGGGGAAGAGTATCCTCGGCGACTGCTATAATTACTTATTATCATTAAAAAAGCTTTATTTTTAAAATACATTTTTATTGATTTCAGAGAGGAAGGGGAAGGGAGAGAGAGATAGAAACATCAATGATAAGAGAATCATTGGTCAGCTGCCTCCAGCACACTCCCTACTGGGAATTGAGCCCACAACCTGGGCAAGTGCCCTGACCAGGGATCAAACCATGACCTCCAGGTTCATAGGTCGATGCTCAACCACTGAGCCACCGTGGGCATGAAACAAGCTTTAAGTCTAGACTGTGTCTACAGCTGGGCCCATTATAGAATATTATACAGTATAAAGAATTAACCCATATTTAATGTTAATTCAGGTCATTATTTTATGAGGGGTGTATAATTGTTATTGTCTCCATATGTGCATATGTATATACACAACTGATCTTTTAAGGGTTTATTTTGGGTTATCTTAATTAAGAGACCAATTAAAAGCAATGCTAAAATATTTGACCTTTATTTGAGGTCGTTATTAAATTACAATAAAAGTGACTGTATACCTATGACATTTATAATTCTACTAGAGACTTGATGCACTCAAATTTATACAAGAGTAGGCCTTCCTTCCCCCAGCTGCCGGCACCAGCTTCCCTCTGGCACCCGGGACCTGGGCTTCTCTCCTCTGGCCCTGGCTTTGTCAGGAAGGACCTCCGGAATGATGTCTGGAAGATGTCCGGTCTAATTAGCATATTACCCTTTTATTATTATAGATATCCCACTATTATATACTAGTAAAAGTATCTTATAAATACATCATTCTAAAATTTTTAATTTCTTCTTATTTTTTATTATAAAACTAGAGGCCCGGTGCACAAAAATTTGTGCACTCGGGGTTGGGAGAGGAGGTCCCTCAGCCTGGCCTGTGCCCTCTCACAGTCTGGGACCCATCAGGAGATAATGACCTGCTGGCTTAGGCCTGCTCCCGGGTGGCAGAGGGCAGGCCCAATCCCTAGGTGCAGCCCCTGGTCGGGCTCAGAGCAGGGCCGATTGGGGGGTTGGGGCACCGCCCCCTGTCACACTCAAGGCAGGGTCCATAGGGAGGTTGCAGCGCCACTCCTGTCATGCACAGAGCAGGGCCCATCAGGGGGGTTGGGGCTCTGTACCCTGTCACACACAGAGCAGGGCCGATCAGAGGGTTGGGGCTCCGCACCCTGTCACACTGATCCCGGTGCTGGGAGGCCTCGCTGCTCTGCTGATCCCAGGGCCAGGACGCCTCTCAGCTCCCCTGATCCCTGGCCTGGAGGCCTCTCGGCTGCTGATAACCATGGCCTGTAGGCCTCTCGGCTCCGCTGATCACCTGGGCTGGGAGGCCTCTCGACTCCGCTGATCACCTGGGCTGGGAGGCCTCTCGGATCCACTGATCACCGGGGCTGGGAGGCCTCTCAGCTCTGCTGATCGCGGGCCGGGAGGCCTCTCGGCTCCGCTGATCGCGGGGCCTCCGACTCCGCTGATCACAGGCCTGGAGTGGGCCGGGAGGCCTCTTGGCTGATCACCGGGGCCGGGAGGCCTCTGGACTCCGCTGATCACCAGGGCCGGGAGGCCTCTCGGCTCCGCTGATCACCTGGGCTGGGAGGCCTCTCGGCTCCGCTGATCACCTGGGCTGGGAGGCCTCTCGGCTCTGCTGATCGCGGGGCCGGGAGGCCTCTTGGCTCCGCTGATCGCGGGGCCTCCGACTCCGCTGATCGCGGGGCCGGGAGGCCCCTTGGCTCCGCTGATCGCGGGGCCTCTGACTCCGCTGATCACGGGGCCAGGAGCGGGCCGGGAGGCCTCTCGGCTGATCACCGGGCCGGGAGGCCTCTGGACTCCGCTGATCACCGGGGCTGGGAGGCCTCTCGGCTCCGCTGATCACCTGGGCTGGGAGGCCTCTCGGATCCGCTGATCACCGGGGCTGGGAGGCCTCTCGACTCCGCTGATCACCTGGGCTGGGAGGCCTCTCGGATCCACTGATCACCGGGGCCAGGAGGCCTCCGACTCCGCTGATCACCGGGCTCGCTGATCACCGGGCCGGGAGGCCTCTCAACTCCGCTGATCACTGGGGCCGGGAGGCCTCTCGGCTCCGCTGATCCCAGGCCCTGAGGCCTCTCTGCCCTGCTGCTTCAGGGCTGTCTGGCTTCGCTCTGCTTGGAGCCTGAGTATGCAAATTAACCACCATCTTTTAGCTTCTGTAATTGAAACATTGTATCTTTTGGAGTTGTTGCTTCAGGAGCTCAGAGCCCCCGGGGATCCTTGACTTTCTCCATCGCTGGGGCAACCAAGCCTCCTATTCTCAGCTGCCTGGCTGCCAGCCGCCATCTTGGCTGACAGTTAATTTGCATATCTCGCTGATTAGCCAATGAAAAAGGTATCGGTCGTACGCCAATTACCATTTTTCTCTTTTATTAGTATAGGATGTTTAAACATTTTTTATTAAGAGTAGTGATATACGTTAGTGATATAATGTTATGTTAATCATTTTATTTTAAATTATTTTGCATATTACTGCAAGAGGTTTTTGTATTTATTGTTGTTGGGGCAGTGCAAACATTTAGCTCTGATCAAGAATTAGTAAATCTCAACTCATTGTGATAAAATATAGGGTCTTTATATTCTCTGTTTCACTTATCTATTGCTGTGTAAAAAATGACTCCAAAACTTAATGTGCTAACATAAGGATGATTTATTGGCTTAGGTTTTTAGGATTCAACTGGGCATCTTTTGGCTCCATATGGTGCTGACTTGGTCAAAGGTGCAGCTGCTTTCAGCTGGCAGTGGGCTGAGCTCCAATGTCCGGAAGGCCTCTGACCATGTGGGCCTTGGAGCTGCTGCCCAGGGCCTTTGTCCTCATCCAGGAGGCTCTCTCTGCACATGACATTCATCTTTCAGGGCCTCTCCACAAGGCCTCTCTCTTGTGAAGACAAGGCCTCTCTCTTGTGAAGAGCAGCCTTCTTAGGTCTGGCAGCTGTATTCCAAGAAGCAAAAGGGTCAGCTGCCAGGACTCCTAAGAATGTATTAAGGAGCACCTGCGTTCATATACAACCACCCTTTTTAATTGGATATGTCCCACTTCTGCCCTATATTTTGATCAGAGCATGTCACAAGTTCTACATATTGTGGGGCATGAAAATTCATCATTCTCTCACATTTATTACATGCCCATATGGATTTGACCCTGTGTTCACTGGGGTTGATGGTAGAAGTGTGAGGTAGGATGAAGTACAGAATCATGAACTTGGTGTCTAGGAGTCCTGCAGGCTCTTTCAAGGGGGAGGATTCCACCCTTTCATGGAGGGAGTGACATGCATACTAGTATACTGGGAAAGGAAGAATTGGTGAGCACTGTCTTTGGAGACTACATCCATATTCTGGATGGCAATGCACCAGATATATATCAAGTCTTTATGATCATGAAAGAAAGAAGACTAGATATTGAATGATACCTAAAAGCCTCTGACAGAAGTTTCTTTCATTAGATTTAAACCACTGTCCCTAAAATATTCCTGTTTATTCAGAATTATAAATTATTAAATAAGTTCTATAATTTAAATATATTATTTTTTTGAAAATTGATGAAACATCATTTTTTTCCAGCTTACCTGAAAAATATTTATGGCTCTATGCATTTTTGTAAGGATCGATGCTTGCAGAAGTTATCACTATTATTTTTTAATCTATTCTTACATTTTCCATATTGAAATGTTTCTTCCACTATAATCCCCTTTCTTTTTGTTAGGGAAATGTTTTAAAATTGTGTTATTTTTATATTGATAGCATCACTATGACATATAAATCTCTACTTGGCTTCATCCTCAAGATTCATAGGTTTATGGGCTCTGGAGATTGGAATGGGGTTAACATTTGAGATTAGGATGGAGTAAGTCAAAACTCTGAGGTCAGCTCAGTCTAATTTCGGCACAATGTTTGAGAAGACTGTCACCTAAATTTGGCTCACTAGGAATCTTATTTCTAAACAATAATTGAAAGAATGAGGTGGTTTTCTCATTTTTGTTGGCAGGCTGACAGACTAGCATTGCATTCAGCATCCAATTGATTCTAAGACTCTGTACCACTTAAAGTTCAGGGAATTTTTATTGTCCAGCAATTAAACTTTGATGAGTTTGTGTTTTTTTACAGTCTGATCTCATTCATTGTTTTAATTATGCCTTCTTGTGTTCTAATGTGTTCATTTTTTGTAAAAAATGATGAGGTTGCTCTTGTTTAATTTTAAAGCTATTTATCTCCCTACCCTTAACCCCTCATATTCTCATCCCCCTGTTGTCTGTGTCCATTGGGTTGGCTTATATGTATGCATACAAGTCCTTTGGTTGATTAATGGGGGGATGAGGACACATTTGTAATACCTTAACCAATAAAGAAATTAAAGGTAAAAAATAAAGCTATTTATCTCAGATATTGTCTAGTAAACTGTTAAGACAATGTTTGCCATATTTGTGAAAAAAGATGTGATTTAGCAATAGTATTATGTTAACAAAGAAACCAAAAAATAGGCACGGAAGTTTATGAATCTGCCAACGATAGTTTTCCTTCCTGTAGTGGGATGTGAAACTCCATTATTCTCTCACATTTATTACATGCCCACATGGCATTGACCCTGTGTTCACAGCTGGTTGATGGTGAAGTGTGAGGTGGGATGAAGTGCAGAATCATGAACTTGGAGTCCTGCAGGCTATTTTCTGTTCTTCCTTCCTGTAACCTGTTACCTTGGGTGACTGTCACATAACCGTTTAGTCTAGAGTTCACCATTTATAAAATGAGAGTTTAACCCCACACACTTTCCTCATCATGTTGATCTGGAATGAATAATGACAATGGGGAATACTTAACAGAGCTGGCCATTCTTCTATAAACCCCTCCATTCAGGCGCTTTGCGTGGACAGCAAACATTGGAATTCTGAAGTCCTCATGTGTCCTGATCTACTGGATGCTGGATTCCCTCCTGCTCCTCTCAACTCCCTTAAGCCTCTTAAATTTGCTAGATCCTCCCAGTGCATCCATACTTGTAATTACTACTCTGGGAAGCACTTTTAAAATTATGCTAAAGGTCAGAAGGTCATGAAAGTTCCTTTTGTTGCCATCTCTGAAAGCCCACCTTGGCCCACGTGCACCTTAATTGCTTTTCTCCCAATCAGGTGCCTGCCTTTGTATTCTAATTCACCAGGAGCGCTAGTCCAGCCAGTGGGGCAGGTAGTACTCCCATTAGGATGGGGACGCTTGGGCTCTTGTAAGGGCAGCACGACTCCCTAATTCTATGTATAGGTCTAATCTTGATAGAAAGCATCAATGTCCAAAACGGAGACCATAACATGCTTCAAAAGTTAGATTATAAGACCACTTTGCAATGTTGGTTCGACACTCTTTTGGATGAAGTACACTCTTCCCTTCTGAGCATCTAAAGTTTACTTAATACTATTGTTAAAACTAAAATAGATTCACTGCTGTGATTGCCAATTATATTACTTTCACGACTTCAAGATCTAAAACATTATTTTCTAAATCTCTGGTCCGTACAAGTACTAGACAACTGGCTAGAGTCCACTTTTCCCAGATTCTTAAAATCCTCCATGGCCAAGGCAGTCCTCTGAAAAAGGAGTCATTTCAAGATTTTAATCAAATCTAAAGGAAGAGGAGGAGTCAGACAAAGTCAATGAGATGAAACCCCCCAGGGCATAACCAGGAACTTAATGGAGGAAACAACCTAGAACGGAATGGATTTACACAAGTATCCCTGGGCCATGGTGCTATAGACAATTCAGTGTCCTCTGTTGTCATTTATGGACCAGGAGAGTGAACATTAGATGGCATGGCTTGGGTGGGCTATACTGCCTGTGGGAGGACCATCTGGGTTTCATGTAGAATACATTTCATGCAAATATAGTTCTGCTGAGGAGCAGGGACAGAAATCTGTCCTCTGTTTATAGCATTAAGTGATAGTGCTCATGAGTTGCCCAGTATATTTTAGGGTTTTTTGGCATAACTCATGTTTATATTAGTTTTTGGAAGAAACTGGCTTTTACTTTGTTATCTTTCCAATGCCAAGTTTGAATAGAAAATGAACATTACATCAGTTTGTTTCTTGGTCCTTGGGAAAAATTCTAGCCAGAATGGACAAATGCAACCAGGTTGCCAAGGGAAGAGACAGATGATGTCTGTTAAAAAGTGTGGTATCAAGTTTTACACATTTTGTTTGGAATATGGTGTTGCCTCCACCCCAATTCTGGACACCCCCCCTCCCACACACTTAAAAATTTTAAGTTAAAAATCTATTGAGTATACACAAGAATAAAGATTTGTGTAAGCATATTCTTATTCTGAATATTTGGCAAGAATTTAATTATTCTGTGACAATTTGCCAATTAGTCATGATTATACTGATTGAAAAAGTCTCATGAGGAAAGCAGTATCTAAAATGTGAGTTTGCAGGAATGCTTTATTATACTTATTTCCAGGATTACACTTAACTAATTGTATCACTTCTTTATTTCAGTGAAATATGAAGGATTTATGGCTCAATAGGCCCAGAGATCAAGAACATTGTACAATATCACATTCTTCCTTTGGTAGCCCAAGGGAACCAAAGACTGTGTGTTCAGATATTCTGTGACATGATTACCATTATTTTGTTTTGCCATAATGTGAGCAATTTTGTCCTTTTTGGTTTGGGGACAACTATCACAACAAAAGGCGAGTTAGTGTGTTAGATTTTTAAATATAAAAAATATTTATTTGCATTTTTTTTCTAGTTTAGCAGTTAGTATGTATCTACTGACTTGGCTAATTACTGAAACCAAGCCTTTAAACCTTATTCAACATACCCAAGATAGGACAACAACACTAGTGTGCATCAACAGATGAATGGATAAAAATGAAGAGAGATCTATGTATTATTCAGCCAGGAGAAAGGAGAACCTGCCATTTGCAACAATACGGATGAAGCTTGAAGGCATTATACGAAGTGAAATAAAGTAGAGAGAGAGAGAAAGAGAAGTACTGCATCATGGTATAATTTATATGTGAAATCTTAAAAAATGTCAAACTCATAGGAACAGAGTAGAAAAGTGGTTGCCAGGGGCGGGGTTGGGGTGGGGTTCAGTGGGAGAACTAGGGAGAGATTGGTAAAATACTTTCAGCTATAAGATGAAGAAAGTCTGAGGATCTCATATAAAGTGTGGTGACTATTATTGGTAACACTGTATTATGTAATTGAAATTTGCTAAGAGGGACAATGTCAGTGTTCTCACTAAAAATATATACATAAATAAGTAAATACATAAATATAAATATATAAAATGATGTATGTATTAATTAAGTAGACAGTGGGAATCTTTTTACAGTGTATACATATATCAAATCACCATGATGTACACTTTAAATATCTTACAATTTTATTTGCCAATTATATCCCTGTAAAGCTGAAAAAAATAAAAAAGGAAAAGAAAAGAAAAATGAACCCTTTAAACGAGCGGTTCTCAACCTGTGGGTCGCAACCCCTTTGGGGGTCAAACGACCCTTTCACAGTGGTCACTTAAGACCATCGGAAAACACATATATAATTACATATTGTTTTTGTGATTAATCACTATGCTTTAATATGTTCAATTTGTAACAATGAAATTGGGGGTCACCACAACATGAGGAACTGTATTAAAGGGTCGCGGCATTAGGAAGGTTGAGAACCACTGCTTTAAACGGAGATAAAATACTAAAAACAAAACAATAAATTAAAGAGCTCTGGGTGTGTTTGGATTACTTGAATGTCATGATTCCTGGGTGTGGTGACACTTGCTGGCCTCTCTCCACGGTGTTGTCAAGGACCTTTTCTATATTTCTGGGATGTTCAGCTGATGGCACCTAGTACCAGGAATTCACTCTCATTGTAGAAGGGGCTCTCTTACCAGTCACGCATCTGTAAAGTGCCAACTGAAGGGCTTGGACCCCCTTCCTATATTTGGCATCACACGCACTGTCTATTGTTTTGAGCAGGGGCTGAGGCAATAGAAACTTGTTTTTTCTGTGGGGCTTTCTATGGAATGAGTATATGTAGGAGGGAAATTGTACATATGATATTTGCCCGAGGAAGTTATTTATTTGGGAGTGTCATAACAAGCCAGATCATTGCTCAAGCTTAGAAAGAGGTTGACCATGGTTGGTGTAGTCTGCTATTTTCTACCTCTGAGGTAATGCCTACCTTTGCAAGACACTAAGGTTACCAAGTCCAGGTTGAGATAAGTTGGCTTGATCTGTGTTCCTTGGTTTGATAGCTTCAGGAATCTGAGATTGTTAAAAGGACTTGGTTAGTTGTGGTTTTGTTCCTTTCTTTGTTTTTTGAAGGAATTCCAGATAAGATAGCTAGTCATACATTTATTCACTCATTCAGTAACTAGTTAACATTTTTTAAAATATATATTTTTATTGATTTCAGAGAGAAAGGGAGAAGGAGAGATAGAACCATCAGTGATGAGAGAGAATCACTGATTGGCTGCCTCATATATGCCCCACACTGGGGATCGAGCCCTCAACCCAGGCCATGTGCCCTGCCTGGGAATTGAACTGTGACCTTCTGGTTCAGAGGTCCACACTCAACCACTGTGCCATGCACTAGTTAACATTTACATGGGCCATGTATGTGTTAGACAATTGATGTACAATGTTGCATGATCTTCCCTGTTTTCAAAAGCACATGGTCTAGGGGGAAATACAAGCCAATAAACACACAATTACAGCACAGTTTGCTAAGAGCAAATGCAGGATGCCAAAGAATGTTTAATGGGGTCACTTGACTGCTTTGGAAAGATCAGGGAGGCTATGCAGGAGAAATGAGAGCTACAGGGACCCAAATAGTAACTAACAAGTGAAAGAGGCGAAACACGAAGGAGAAAAAATAGAACAGTCGAGGCAGAGAGTTCAGTTTTGCAAAAACCTAGAGGTGATAGTTAAAACTTAAAATCTGGCCCTAGCTGTTTTGGCTCCGTGAATAGAGCGTCAGCCTGTGGACTGAAGGGTCCCGGGTTTGATTCTAGTCAAGGGCACATGCCCCGGTTACAGGCTCAATCCCAAGTAGGGGGTGTGCAGGAGGCAACCAATTAATGATTATCTCCCATCACTGATGTTTCTATCTCTCCTCCCTTCCTCTCTGAAGTAAATAAAAATATATTTAAAAAAAGAATTTAAAAAAAACCCACCAAAAAACCTTAAAATCTGCTGTGTCATCCTGGTTAACTTGCAATAGCAAGCATTACATATATTTTTCTCAGTTTTCCTTATTGTTTTGGTAAGAATGAACGCTGACTGCATATGAATTCGTACCATATTATTGCCTTTGCTGCTCAAAGAGTTACCAGGTTTTTCCCTGCAGGTAAATGAATGTCATTAGGAGCAGATGTAATTCTAATCTGCAATGTCTAGAAAACATTCAAGGCATTATTTGGATTAAAGCTCTCTAAGTATTAAAGAGAAAAATATTATCATTACTTTAATAATACTTTCCCAGGTTGCCAACTAATAACTGGCTCCAAGAATCACATCTCTGTAACTGTTCACACATTTCAGGCATTTAACAGCCCCAAAAGAAACGGCAACAGCTGAATTGCCTTGATTTGATTGCTAGAGAGACTCAAAGGTTTTGTTTTAATGCCATAAATCAGATCACTAGAGCAAAAGTTAGATGGAAGGCTGAGCTGGAACCAAAGTTCAATGGCTTCATTTAATATGCTGCTATTAAAAATCTCATCAGGTTTACCATACCATCAGTTGTAAGGTGCAACATTATTTCATGTAACATTAAAACACAAATGAATAAAAACACCACCATTGATTTTAGACCAGTGGTTCTCAACCTTGGCTGCACATTAGAATCACCTGGGAGTCTTTTTAAAATCCTGATTTCTGGGCCTCATCCTCCGGAAATTCTGTTTCTTTGTTACTAATGTTGTGGCCCCACCCCATAACAAAGAAACAGAATTTCTGGAGGATGAGGCCCAGAAATCAGGATTTTAAAAAGATTCCCAGGTGATTCTAATGTGCAGCCAAGGTTGAGAACCACTGTTTTAGACTGTGACATGCTATCCAGTTATAAGCTGCCCTCCAATTTCAGAGATGTTAAAATGTGCAATAATGTGTTTCTTACAACTGGAGAATCATGGTTAATGCCAATGATAACTATTTCAATGGTGATCTTTTTTTAAAAAAACATATTTTATTGATTTTTTACAGAGAGAAAGGGAGAGGGATAGAGAGTTAGAAACATCGATGAGACAGAAACATCGATCAGCTGCCTCCTGCACACCCCCTACTGGGGATGTGCCCGCAACCAAGGTACATGCCCTTGACCGGAATCGAACCTGGGACCCTTGAGTCCGCAGGCCGACGCTCTATCCACTGAGCCAAACCGGTTAGGGCTCAATGGTGATCTTGATGGTCATTTTTGTCTATCTGATTTTTAAAAATTAAGAAGGAAAATAGAAAATTAAGTCAGACATTTAGATGCTTTGTGTTTCAGATCCTAAGTGTTGGAAGGAACATAACAGAATTTGATCTTGACGTGTACATCGTAGTCTTCTGTAAAATAATGTAGGACCATCACTCAAGGGAGATTTGCTACACGCTGAATCCGTGGGATACTGTCAGCTTCCCCTTGACTTCCCCACGCAGGATTGTACAGACTCATTAAGGTGAAGGACATTCTCCTTGGGCCTCTTGAAAGACCTTTGTGCCCTACAGTCAGAAATGCCCGTACATAAAGCTAATAGTTAAGGAAGAGTGACTGTAGGAAAAGAGATAACTCGTGAGAAATTTGGGGAGTGGGGTAGAAATAACTCAAACTGGGAAGTGCCAACAAGCTTTTCTTTTTCTCTGACTGGTCTTCGAAGCAATAGCTGAAGATGGGTTAAGAACAAACATAGAAGCCTAGTACACACCCCTGACTCCTATAGCTTCTGCCAAATCTCATTTAAAACCACTGCACGCGTCCAGGCAGTAAAGACTCCCGGAAGAAGATAAGACTGTGGTCCCCGACGATGGAAAACAAGGCTATGATTTATTCAGAACCTTGTTTCCTTTCACTGTTCCTTGATAATGTGAGACTAGTTGAGGATCAGACAGGTGCCCGCCTGCCACTGCAGCCCCAAGGTAGATTTCCTTTGTTATGACACAAATATTTTATTATTATAAGTCAGGTGCTCTTAGGAGAACAATGAGACAAAAGGAAAATATTCTCGTTATGGAAAGAGCTCTTACTGCTCACAAGAAGAAGAAAACCCGGCACCAGAGTGCACAGAGAGTGAGCAGGCAGGTCCCAGATGAAGAAACGCAATTTCCAATACACACGGGGAAAGATGCTGATTCTTCCCAGTGATGATCAAAGTACGCTGTACACCTATTTTGCCTGTGAGATGAGCAAAACGTTACAATAATTGATACTATTCAATATTAGTCAAGGTGTGGATAGGTGTAGATATGGGTGGATGTGATATGGGTGTATGTTTTTATTGATGGGCAACTTAATGTTTAATATTGGAATGTAAAACTTCATATTGATCAGCAAATCTACTTTCATGAATCAACCTGCAGATACACTCAGATGAATTACATGGAGTTTTGTATGAGGACAGGCACTGACGTAATTTTATAAAAGCTAAAAATTGGGGGTTTGTGGGGTATATATTTGCTTATTTAAGTACATATTTTTATGGAATTATAACATAAAAAGGAGCCTGAATTATAAGTGCCCAGCTTGACAAATATCACAAAATTGAATATATCTGTTCAATTATTTTCTTAGATCAGAAAATAGAAAAGTAGCAGGAACTCAAAAGTCCCTCATGTACCAATCCCTGTCACTCTTCTTCTCTTTAAAAGCAGCCACTCTCCTGGTCTAACATTGCAGATCTGTCCTGTCTGCTTTGAAACATATAAACGCAATCATAGAGGATGTGTTCTTTTGTGCTTCGATTCTTTGACTCGACATTCTGTTTGTGAGATTCATCCATGGTGCTGTGTGTAGCTGCAACTTGATTCTCATTGATGTTCCTAAACATGTAAGTGATATGGTGGCCACAGGAAGGCACAGCAGAGGTACGATAGGGAGCCGCACTGACGGGGGCCCGCTGCGAGGAGGCTGTGCCATCCACAGCTAATGCTGAGACAGCCAAGGTCAGATTTGGCTCAGGAGGAACTGCAGGGGAGACTTCCAAACAAACTCTGGTAGGTCACTGTTTCTCCCCCTCCTTTTTCCTTCTGACTGTGGGTCAAGGAAGCTTATGAAACAGGCTCTGACTTTGGAAAATGTCAGATGACAAGAGAGATAAAGGCGACCTGTGCTGGCGCAGTGACAGCCCCCTGACAGCAGCAGCTCTGAGCGACCCCTTCCCCAGCAGCCCCACTGTCCTGTGCCAGAAGCGCACAGCTGTCCAGGAGCCCCGCTGACCCCTGCGAGGCCTGGGCGGATGCCAGATGAGGGATTTATTGTGGTTTCAGAGGAGATCTAGGAGAGAGAGCAAAAGTTTAGAGAATAGTTGAAAACCACACCTACTCTCTCAACTCATTTCAATTTCTTCTTCCCAATGTTGTGTGTGTGTGTGTGTGTGTGTGTGTGTGTATTCAGCTCTCAAATAAATTCTCTCGGAGCAAAAAATTATTGTGCCAGATATACTTGTCAATGGCCTGGCCAGATGACAATAGAGAGTCATCTGTATCTTTGTTCAAATCACATTTCTGCTCCTTGCTATATAAGCAGCATTTACTTGGCCCCTTTCTGCCTTAGTTTACCCAGACATGAAGTAGGTATGAGACCACAGTAAAAATACTTCAAATAAGGCGATTATGAGGGTGGAATACAATGTCATGTTTAAAATAAATGCGTAGCCCAGTTCTTGGCCACAGACATAGAAGAGACATGATAAATGGACCCTCTATACTGGGTTATGGACAGGAACAAGGCAGAGTCCTGCTCCCAAGAAGTTGTTTGCCTCTTACTTGTAGGATTGCTTATCTCACAGGCTTTTAAATGGAAAGAGATCTTAGAAAGTATCCAGTCCTCAATCCTCATTTCCAAATGAGGACACAGCAGTCCAGCGGGAGCAGGTGACTTGTCCAAAGTCCCGCAGAGAATAAAAGGCCACGTGCTCCCGGCTCCCGGGCCCCACGCACCCTCCATTGGCAGCACCTACCTCAGAGCCTACTGCTCGCCGTGGTTGCTCAAAACATCATGAGACAGCCTGAGGCCTAAAGGTGAAGCTTCACAGAAATAATACATTTCATCGCTTCGTGAAATTCATGATAAAGTACAGCCTATCTATTGTGCTGACCTTACACATATATTCATCGACCTATTAAAACTAATTATTTTGGGTGATTCTTTCCAATACTGGGGACTTAAAAATATTAGGCAAGAATCAAATGACAGATGCTGTTTCCCAATTTTGCTTGTGAAATAAAAAAGGATATTGAGAGTTTAGTCATAGATTCCTTGTGCTGAGAATGAACTTTATAGCATCTCTTTGTGCAATATGCAAATTTGATACAATGGGCAATAAATAGGCTTGTCCCTTAGACATCAGCTTTCACTGTCTTTTTAAAACAAGTGATGAATAGTAGAAAAATTCTAACATAAATTAAATTTTTTGCTATACTTTTATTTAAATGTGTGTTTTTATTGATTTTTAGAGAGAAAAGAAGGGAGAAGGATAGAGAGATAGAAACATTGAAGAAAGAGAAACATCATCAACTGGCTGCCTCTTACACATCCCCTCCTGGGAATCAAGCCAGCAACCCAGGCATGTGCCCTGTTTGGGAATCAAACCCATGACCTCTTGGTTCCTGGGTAGGTGCTCAACCACTGAGCCACACCGGCTGGCTATACTTTTAGATAATTGAGAGTATCCTCCAATTTTATATTTTGACACAGTAAGAATAACTAATAAGTAGTCAGATGGGGTAGGGAATTCCAAGTTTATACCTAGATTGATAAACACACTGGCTGATTAAAGTCTCTTGATCTGTGAAATGTTCCCAGTTTTAGAAACACAGTCCCTGAGTCCCTTGACTCCCAAAATACACTTTTGGTCTCTCTTTTTCCATTGCAATCTTATATTTATTTAAAAGAAGCCCAGTAGTACAGACTCCTCTACTTGCTGAAGAAATATTTTATCTTTCTGAGTATATCAATGAATCTCTAAAGAGTGGGAATATATAATTAAAGAGTGCTATTGGAATATGATATATTTAATCATTTTTGAAAGAGCCATTAAAAGTCCATGTATGGCATGATTAAAAATGTTTTCTGGGGGGGAATGTGGGATAGGGAATAAAGAAAAATCTTGCAAAGGCTTGCAGAAATTTGCTAAGAAAACAAGAAGTCTATGAAAGTCTATTGCATGGGGAAACTTCAGCTCCCAAAAAAGTGTGTGCATTTCAAGGCTGTGGGAGTCATGGAATTTGAACTTGAGTTCTCAAAAGCAAACATTACTGCTAAGAAGACCACTGCCCATTAGTCCAATAACTGGTATTTGGTCTAAGTCTGCATGTCCATGTGACATCGGAATACCTGGACAGATAGCAAAGAATTCCTTGAGTTTTCTGGATATTTGGGGTTGGAAACCACCTTGGTCTTTGTTGGATGACTCCCCTGTCCCCATTCAGGGCCCTTCATTTTCCACACTTGGAGGCTCAGGCCTGACCATTACAGAGGCAATACTGGGCTCACTGGACCCACATCTGAGCCAAGGTAGGAACTTCTTGCTTATTAAGGCGCTGATGTTTCCTACCTGCCACTCACACCTCCTCTTACCTCTCAGAACCCACACTTTTTGGCTTTATGTCCTTATCACTCATAGCCCAAGTTCTAATTCTTTCTTCTCCTGGCCTGAGTTCATGAGCCTACACCCTAACTGCTCACCATCTTAAGCTGATCAATATTCTTTTGTTGATCACCATAAACAACAAAATCTCCAGGGGTCTTTTGTTTGTTTGTTTTCAAAACCATTGTTTTTGTACTTGTTCCCCTGGCCCTTCCTGTTCCATTCTGCCCTATTTTCCCCAATCTTAGTGTAACAGCTTTGCTCTACAATGCCAACCTGCTAAATATTTGAAAATATTTTGCTGGGTATAGTGAATACATTGAGTGAATTTTTAATTAATTTATCTTTTGCCATTTGCAGGCATATGACATTCAAGGCCCTCAATCACTCTCCTCCTTCCTGTGTCATATTCCCATTTCTCTTCCTTCCCAAACTCCTCTTAAGCAAGGATGGTTCTCATCATCATTCCCAGTGGGCATGGTACCCTCATCACCCTGGGTCAGAAGACCACCAATGCCTTTCTCTCATCTCCTCTCCATACATTTTATTCCTAATGTTCTTTCAAGGTGCAATGTAATCCTTCCTTTTCAGTACAAGCATCTATTAAAGTCTAAAGTCTTCATGATCTGTCCCTTCAATCCCTGGTAGTACTTAGTCTCTGAATTACTTAGTTCTTATAGCAAGAGCCACCTAGAACTGGCAGAGGCCCACATTAGAAGCCGGTAGTAGAAGAAACTGTCCTTACATTTTTTTTTTTGCTCTACACCGTTTATCTATTGTGCACTCATAACAGAGTTGCTGCTTAATAAGCCTTGTTGAGAGAAATAGTCACAACAATAATCTTGTTCTCTATATGCAGGGGTTATTTTCACATAATGGTGACATGTCCCTCAAACTCACCAACTCCAAAGATAACTCCACTTCAGGCTCATGGAAAAGAGAAATTATTGATTGAAAGCAGAGTAGCTTCCTGCATTGGGCAGACACTGTATATTTTCTGGAAGAAGGTAAGACCACACAGAAAATTGTGCTGATGTTTGCATGCATTTAGCTCAACTCGTTTAAGTGGATGTTGGTCATTAGGAGTTCAAAATGTTTGAACTTGAAGGAAACAATATGAAAAAAGACAAAGTGAGCTTGTTTAAGATTGTCCCTCCTGAATACTAATGAATATAATATAAGAATGCTGAGGATATTAAGATTTTTAAATTCATTTCAAGGAGGGTGTCAATCATAAAAATAGCAAACATTTTCTCTGAAGCCAGACTGTGAAAAATTAGAGCAGCGTGTGTGTGTGTGTGTGTGTGTGTGTGTATTTTTTTTTGTTTTTATTTATTTATTTTTTGCTGTTCATAATAAGCAATGGATGATGTGCTGAATGTTTTGAGCAGATGCAAAGGCACCATGAGATGTTTCCTTATTTCTGTGTAGTTCTTGTTTCTGATATGATGGTGACATCCTTTTGTTGGCATCAACTCTTCAATTCAGATAATCTTTTCACTGGTTTGTATCCAAATTGTGAAATCAACTATAAGCTGTCCTCACAGCATGCCAGGGATGTGGAATTCTTGACAGATGAATGCTCTCCTGGGTTTCTCTAAGCCCTTTAAACTCTGGATGCACTCCATCTACAGCTTCTGATTGTGATAAGTATCTACCTTTTACTTCTAATTTGAAGATTTCTTGAGTTATAAAATTACATTTTCCTTGGAGCAGATATTTCAGAGTGTACTGAGATGCAGAGCCTTGAACTTTCACAGGAAATGGGGAATGCAAAGGTTGTGTAAATTTAGTCATAATAATGTCTTCACTGATTGGGAAAACTTAATAGCAAACACATTTTAGTTTGAGTGTACAGCACAGAAGGAATACATATGTGAGTTATCTTGGAGGATGTGGTTAAAAAACTATATATTTGGATGCCTGATACTTTTGGGACACATCATAAATACTAAAAACAAATGAACTGTGTGTGTGTGTGTGTGTGTGTGTGTGTGTGTATGTTGCTTGTATACTCTTCTTCTAGCCACAGGTATCTTTGCCATTAATTCAAATAAAAATGTTTGGGGAAGGGAGTATGTGGAGAGGGTGGCAAGTGGCTATCTACTTTTCATTATTACATTAATGTTTAGATTTTTTAACTATAATTATGCATTCATGTATTATTTATGTAATTTGAAAATAATTTTTAAAACCTATCCCGCATATTATCCAGAATTATAATTCTGTGAAATCACAGAAAAATTCAAATTTAAATCTGATTATGATTTTTTAAAAGCAATTGTTATCATTTTCTGAGATTATTAATTCTATTTTTGCTCTTATGGATTAGTTTTACTCAATAAATGTTTTGTTTACCACTTGCTATGTACCATGCATTGTGTTAGGCAAGAAGGATACTAAAATAGGTAAGGTAAGGATCCTGCCTTTGAGAAGCTTGTCATTTAATAGTTAATATTAAAAGGAGCCACAAATAGTATGACTAAAGCAAATTTCTATAACTGCTATGCTAGAAAGCTAAGTAAAATGCAGTTATTTACTTTTTAAAAAATATAGGTTATTGATTTTTTACAGAGAAGAAGGGAGAGGGATAGAGTGTTAGAAACATCGATGAGAGAGAAACATCAATCAGCTGCCTCCTGCACACTCCCCACTGGGGATGTGCCCTCAACTAAGGTACATGCGCTTGACTGGAATGAAACCTGGGATGCTTGAGCCTGCAGGCCGACGCTCTATCCACCGAGCCAAATCGGTTAGGGCAAAATGCAGTTATTCAATCATCTCAATAGTTCATGAAAGAAATGATAACGTGGGGATGAGACTCAGCGCACTGCCAGATACCAGAGGTAGAGTTTAGTGTATGGCCGATTCCTCCTAGAAAAGTGGCTCATTACTTTTAGCAAGTGGATGACATGGTATCTAGATATCTAGTAGTTATGTGTATTGGCACCCTCCTCAAATCTGAGGTTTGGTTGTGACACTCGAATATATTATTTCCATTTGAATGTAATTAAAGATTTACTCGCTCTCCCTGAACAGTCATAACAGTTCATCTGTATTATACTCAATTCTGGTTATTCAGAGAAGCATTCCATATGGTTGCTGCAAGCACTGAGTGAGCACCTTTGAAACCATGCTGGCGGGGGGGGGGGGGAGGGGGGCAGAAGAGTTGGGTTCCTGTGAGCCTCTAACCCTATTTCTGTCAACTGATCAATATATAATCTTGTGTTAGGTGTGTTTCTGTATATGGGCACCTTCTTTAATATAGACCACTTGTAAATAATGAATTTGATGGTCACTGAATGATTTAAATCCAGGGACACTGGAGGTCATTTGTTATATAGGGTTCCTTTGCCAACATCCTTGTAAAACAAGCTGGTCTCATTGGTGTTGGAAATAAGCCTTTCCAGATAGCCTCTTCCCTGTATCACACTTAGCAAATGCTTTTAAACGTCTACTGGAGCCTACTGATCTTCAGAACCTGTTTTGCCTGCAAAGCTAGCCGTTTTCCCGCCATGTTACCTTCTGAAAGGCACCAGCCAGTCAGAGCTAGCTGAGAAGGGCTTACCATTTTCCTGATCCTGGGAAACGTGACTGTAAACTTCCTTTGGGTTTCAGCTTCACAGCAGTGCTGTCCACTATGCTTTGCTTTAACAACAATTGATGGTCACCTCATAAATCCACAAATTTGGCTTCTTTTTCATACCCTTTAAAGCTTCCCCCCCCCATACCTTCATTATGAACTATAGATGTTAATTTAGCGCTTTCCAGAGCAGCCTCACCTACAGATAGGCGAGTTTCCTCTCCCCTTCTCTAGATCTACTGCCTTGCTGGTTCTTTAACCTTGAACTCACACCTGAGCAAGGCTGACCTAACACAGGTATTTTCTCCATGAGGCACAAGGTAACCTTCTTGCACTTAGGACCATTAGATACACTTCGGCACGACACTCGAAGGGAGGGGGGGGTGTTAAATAGCAAAATTACCAACCAAAAGCACAGAAATGTGAGAAACGTGACACTGAGTAGATCACAGAAAGGACATTTGTTTATAGTTTGAGAGCTGAAGACAGAGGGCGGAGTGTTGCCTTGTTCAACCTCCACTGGGCACACAGTAAGAGGCAACTCAAACGCTTCACTGCTCTGTGCATGTCTGAATGATCCTGAAAGTGCGGCCCGTGTTGACTTTGGGCTACAAATAGAGATTTTAGGAAGTAGCAGAGTTTGGTGACATGGAACCCACAAATGATGAGGACCATTATATGTCATTTAGAAACACTGCCTGTTCTAGTCACTTCCTATCTCCCAATTATATTACTGATTTCCAGGACTCTGAACCAGTAATTAACTAGAGCAGTGGTTCTCAACCTGTGAGTCGTGACCCCTTTGTGAAAGGGGGTCGCCTAAGACCATCGGAAAACACATATATAATTACATATTGTTTTTGTGATTAATCACTATGATTTAATTATGTTCAATTTGTAACAATGAAAAGACATTCTGCATATCAGATATTTACATTAGGATTCATAACAGTAGCAAAATTACAGTTATGAAGTAGCAATGAAAATTATTTTATGGTTGGGGGTCACCACAACATGAGGAACTATATTAAAGGGTCGCGGCATTAGGAAGGTTGAGAACCACTGAACTAGAGGGTCATAAAATATTAATTTAAGGGGGATTTCCTCAAGATCACCTTGTGTTATAGTCATTCTTTTGTCAAGAATGTGCTTATATATTTTATACCATGAGCCTTAATGTTCTAAATAGAAAAATGATAAGAATATAGATGTGTATGGCTAATGATAGTTTCCGTGGTTTCACACCTATGAGTTTCAATTGTATTCCCACATAAACAAACATGTTATAACCTGGTTAAAAAGAAATGTTATCTACAGTTCTGTTCAGATTTAACGTTAGAATCTATAAAGAACCATATCTGGTTAGTTTTTCCTTGATTTTTTGAGAGAGGGGAAGAGAGAAGGAAAGACAAAGAAAAATATCAATGTAAGAGAAACACATTGATTGGTTGTCTCCTGCACGCGCCCCAACCAGGTACCAGACTGGGGAGGAGCCTGCAACTGAGGTATGTGACCTTGACTGGAATTGAACCCAAGACCCTTGATCTTTGATTTTTGGGAAAATGCTGCCTATAATCGGGCCACACATCTACCTCTGGGTGAGGCACCAACCATGTTAAAAATAAATGAAGTTTTACATTTTTGCATCCAAGTCATTCAAAGTCATCGCTGTGAACCTCTTAAAAGTTGCCCCATGCCCTGTCCCTCTGCTGTGGGATGGGAGCAATGACATCATGGAATGCTCCCTAATCCTCTTCCTCCCCAAACCCAACCATGCTGCTTGTTTGCTGTGCTTCCTTTGATTTGATAGCCATCATCTCTTCAGATATAGGCAATATCAATTTTTTGGGGGGGTTATTGGCAAATTATTGTGAAATCCTTGAAATTGACCAAGTGGAAGAGATTTGGGTAGAGATTTCATTCAGAGGCAGTAAAGCCTGTGTGTTAGTCTGGAATCCCTTTGATGTCATGGTGTAAAATTTGGTTGTGGCGGGAAATGAGACATGAGGGAGATGCTGAGTAAGGTGTAGGTGGGGAGAGGGGAGGACACTCTCTAAGAGAGATAACCCACAGTTGTAGGGAGACCTACAAAATTTCAACAGATAGCAATGAACTTCTGGACCCATGGTGGAATAAGCATAAGTGAAAAGATTAACAACCACCTAAAATACTGGGTAAAATATAATGATTAATTTTAAAGACTAGGTAAAATCAAATGACAGAGAAATCACCAGGTATTATAAGAAAAATAAAGAAAGATCAGCCCAGCTGCTCTGGCTCACTAGTTGAGCATCAGCCCATAAACCAGGAGGTCATGGTTTGATTCCCGGCCAGGGCACATGCCCAGGTTGTGGGCTCGATCCCCAGTGCTGGGCGTGCAGAAGGCAGCCGATCAATGATTCTCTCTCATCATTGATGCTTCTTTCTCTCTCTCCCTCCCCCTTCCTATCTCTCTGAAATCAATAAAAACATAATAATAAAAAAAGAAATATCAGAGTCAGAGAGGCCACAGAAAGTTGATATCCAGGCATTTCCAGTGTTCCTCAGATAGGGTATAGGGCCCTCATGACTGGAAGCGGGTTTCAATAACCAGGAGGCTGGAGAAATGATTGCAAACACTGATAAAGAAGACAAGCTTAATCTGAGAGTCTTACATAAAACACAAAATCTCTAAGGACTTCCAGTCCTCATGTCCTAGAAGAAAATTCCAAACAATTAACCAGTGGAAACGTAAACAGATTTGCCATGTATCTGGGACTTGTGTTGGGGGAGAAGATAAACTCTGAGAAACGAAAATGCTAGGTCTGAATCACTGCTCATGGGTCTAAATTTGTATACCTGGATGGTGAAGGTTAACATGATATGAGAAAGTAACCTTAAAACCTAGTCCAGAATCACTGAAATCCCCTGGGTCTCCACCAAAAGCAAGCGACAAGTCATCGTTTCCTAACCCGGGGCAGTTTGGGCTCCAAAAAGTTTTTAAAAACCAAGCTAAAAATAAGCCTACTCTCATAGATTGCAAACCTCACAAGAAAATCACTGTGAGGAAGTCAGCTGATGTGAAAACAGAAAAAAATAATGCCACCGTTAACATACTAGAACAATCTGAAAGAGATTAGAAGGTAAATGTGTTTTCAATAGGACATTTACCAAAGAAAAGCCATATTAATACAAATAGCTCACCTACATTGCTGTTTCAATCTACAGTCTCGGTTTGCATCGAGGGTTTGCAAATAAGAAATAAGTCCCTAGCTGACTTTATTGCAGAAGCTAAGAGTGAGAGTTGAGAAAGTCAAGGTTGTTTTGGATATGTGATGAATCTTTGGGGTTTGGTTTTATGTCACAAGCGTCCATCCAAAAACTATAAAGAAAATCTTACTGCACCAGGAAAGAAAAGCAATTCTATCAGGAAATGAAAGATAAAGTTTAAAAGTTCAAACAGGCAAAAGTGAAGTGAGAAAAAAACACTATAGGTGAGTATCAATGTCTAATAGAAATATTTTGAATAGAAATACAAGATGTGGGAAGTTTTCTCCATGCAAAGTTCAATAGTTTAAGACCTCATTAAAAGAAAACAATAACAACAATAATGGAAGTGAAATATTGCTACTATAGAACATAGTTTCATGATAAATTAGCATTCACCATTAAATTTCTACCAATTTTCATTGCTTTACATTTTATGTAGTCTATTATCATATAACTTTTCATTTGGAGAAAAAAGATCGTTGTTTATGAGGTAAGATTATGGTGGGGGTTTTTTTGCACTGGAAAAAGTGTTATAATAAGCACTAGAGCAGTGGTTCTCTACATTCCTAATGCTGAGACCCTTTAATACAGTTCCTCATGTTGTGGTGACCCCAATTTCATTGTTAAAAATTGAACATAATTAAAGCATAGTGATTAATCACAAAAACAATATATAACTATATATGTGTTTTCCAATGGTCTTAGGTGACCCTGTGAAAGGGTCATTCGACCCCCAAAGGGGTCATGACCCACAGGTTGAGAACCACTGCACTAGAGGCTCAGTACACAAAATTCATGCACAGGTAGGATTCCTAGTCCTGGCTGGCAATCAGGGCCAATTGGGGCCTTCCTTCCCCCAGCTGCCAGCTGCCAGCTGGGGCCTTCCTTCAATCCACACCACCCCCTGGTGGTCAGCACACATCATAATGAGCAGTCAAACTCCCGGTTGGACGAACTCCAGAGGGGACAATTTGCATATTAGCCTTTTATTATATAGGAGGATTGCAAAACTAGAGAAGACAAAGAAAACAAAATGTGTGTTCTAGGAACACTGTGGAAACTAAGGAATATTTACCTTTCAATCTTATGAAGGAAAAGCTCTGGATGTAGAAGAGTATGACTACCTAGCATTTCCTCATATGAGATTATTTTCTTGACAGTGTTTTTTAGTTAGGCATAGAAGGGTACAGAGAAAGTATAGGAAAATATGGAAGTCACAACAAATAATAACCTTAGCTACCCCTTTTGCCAAAATGACTATATGCCAGGCATACTTTTAAGCACTTTACACATATCAATTCATTTTAGTTCTCCCAACAAATCTATTAATTTAGCTTTCATATTACTTTCATCCTATAGACAAAGAAAGTAAGGCATTCACTTCAATTGCTCAAGGTCACAAGAGCAGTAAGTGGGGAGCAAGGAGTCAAACCCTAGCAGACTGGCCCCAAAGTCCATGAACACGATGGGATGGCCTCCTAAGGATGCCATGATTAGGAAAGTGGTTTTGTTCTGGACTCTGTCATAGATACTGGGTAAATCCAATGGATTTGCTTATTCACTCAAAACGTATCAGACACCACCTTTATGTCAAACACTGAGAGACACTGTGCAAGATGCAAAAGAATGAAACAACTAAAACCAGTTTCTGGTAGAAAGAGTTCAAGCATCAGAGCTGTGCATCATCTCTAATTCTCTTATGTACTTGGAATAAAAATATCAGCTCAAATAGACTCACTTCAGTTCCATTGCATACAACTACAGTGATTAAGCATCTCCTACATGCCAAGCTTGAGGTGATAGGTATAGAAAGATGAATAATCCAGCCCTGCACTTCAGGTAGGTCATGTCAGTGGAGGGACAGATACATAAATAACTCCTAGAGAAGATGTGTTACAATAAAGGACATCAAGTGTCATGGGAATGCAGTTGGAAAGGTGATTAATTCTTAGAGGAAAAGTGTGTATATGTTTATGAGAGAGAGACAGAGAGAGGAAGAGACATACACAGAGAGAGAGATGGAGACTATATTTATGCAAAGCAGAAGGGAAGAGAGTAACTGAGGAGAAGGGGGAAATGGTTAATGGAGTTTCTGGCAGAGGAAACAATATGAAAAAGTGAGAGAGAGAGAGAGAGAGAGAGAGAGAGAGAGAGAGAGAGAGAGAGAGAGAGAGAGAGAGAACGAACCATGGAAAAGCTTGATTTAGGACCAGGGCTGGTAAAGGCCCTATTTCCCAAGATAAATAGTTAAATTTGATCACCTTTGATGTGAAGATAAATGGGAACTTTTAAAAAGGGAATGATGTGATCAAGAAATGACCTAGACCAGCAGTTGCCAACCTTTCAGACCTCACGGGCCACCAGTGGTCCATGGACCACCAGCTGGCGACCACTGTTTTAGAAGATGCTTTCTGTTTTGTTTTGTTTTTTATAAATTCAAGAGACAATAACTATGTAGGTTTAAATCAAGGAAAAACAAAATAGTAGTTTTTACCAATTAGAGCACAGTTTGAAAGATTAAACAAGTCCTCATGTACTAGAAAACCTAAAAAGCTGCAAGTAGATTAATGGATCAGGTTATTTTCTGAAAAACATATTTGGGCATATCTTTTCTCTTTACTTACCTGACAAATGTATACTTGGCAAGACAGACAAAAGAGAACAGATTGATATTTTTGGCTAAAAGCTTGGGTACATCTAAATTAAGTAGACCTCACCCAGAGGCTAAACTTTAGCTACATTTTTTGAGACTTATTCTTCCAACTTGCAAGACAATATTTTAGGAGAAAAAAATGTATTTAAACTGGGCCCAATACATTCTATTCAGTTCAATGTTCTTTCTAATCCATAATAAATCTTCATTGTACCTCGGGAAGCAGTCAAGTCCTCCAGATTCATCCCCTTCTGAAAACTTTTCTCACAATGTGTTTCTTTATAGTTAGCATTAGGTCTATGCATATATTTCACCTTATACACAGGACCAGTTTTGCTCTTTGAAGGCTTTTGTTCTCATTGTCAAAGTCTATTTCTGGGATTTTTGATCTCAGAAGCAGCTAGAAGGCAATGGTTTCTACTAAAAATGTTATGTTTTTGAGGTACTCTCAAGAGATCCTTTCTCCCCCTGGTCTCATGCTGAAAGATTGAAATAGATGCCAAAAATCAAAGGCAGAAACTCAGAAGTTGGCGTATTGCATGTAACTTGGTGGACCTGTTAAATAATCTTTGAGGAAACCAGATTCCAACTCTATCAAACACAGTGAAGGCGCGAGTTCAGAAAATGATGCTCTTGGTTTGGAAAAAGGTCCACAAGCACCAGTTTTGTCCATAAAAGGGTTGAAAGCCATGGAAGGCTGGAGCATTCACTGTCCCATAGGCATGTTCGTTCTTTCTTGTTGAAAGCCACTCTTGGAGACCAAGAACCAGGACAAACACAATATACCTACACAAGGATGTCGCAGATGGTCTCCCAGACAAAAGCTCTAATCTGTGGATTTGTATTAGATCTTCCTCTGCTCTGTAGATTATAAAAACTATATAATGAGACACTGCAGTTCAAGCCAGCTTCCATCTTCTCTCTTGGAGCTTATGAACACATTACAATATAACTCCATGAAAAGAAAATTAGGACTCTAAAGACTACCCAGGGAAGGTTTCCCTTCTTTGGCTGCTCCCATTTCCATGGCTAAAGGTACAGAGTCTGTATAGATTCTGTAATGAGACATAGGTGAATAGATACTTCCTTTCTACCATTGTAATTACTTGATAAAGGCCATCTATATGGTGTTCCTCTGTAGAGAGTATAATTATGTTTTCATGATAGTCAGATGAGAGAAAAATTAGGTTTGTTGAATTTTAGGACATTTCAAGCTGATGGGTCAACTAATTTTTTCTATATTAATTACAAAACATAGGATAATATTTTTTCTAAACTTTATATACCAACTAGTAGCCCGGTGCATAAAATTCATGCACATTAAAAGGGAATTAGTTAGAGGAAATATTTTAATATTGCTATTTGCCCTTTCTCTATAATAGAAGTGTGAGAGATGAAAGGAAATTAGTAAAATGTATATGAAAATAATATATAAATTTATTAATAAATAAACAGTAACAAAAGGATATAACAACAACAGAGGCATGATCTAAAAATGACAAAAACATGATATTAAAACAACAAAAACATGATATAAAAACAAGAGTGATGCAAACAATGACTGGTAAAGTGATTAAACTTATTCTAATATCTCCCTGTACACCACATTAAGAGTGAAAACACTTTCAGAGTGCTTGACTAATTTCCCTTGTGCTGAAGTATTTAAAACTTTAACTTTAATGTCACATGCTCTTTGAACTTGAGAGAAAGCAACATATAACTGACCATGTGCAAAAATGAGTTCAGGGAGGAATATGCCTACTCTGTCTAGAGCAGCCGTGGGCAAACTACGGCCCGCGGGCTGGATCCGGCCCATTTGAAATGAATAAAACTAAAAAAAAAAAAAAAAGACCGTACCCTTTTAGGTAATGATGTTTACTTTGAATTTATATTAGTTCACACAAACACGCCATCCATGCTTCTGTTCCGGCCCTCCGGTCCAGTTTAAGAACCCATTGTGGCCCTTGAGTCAAAAAGTTTGCCCACCCCTGGTCTAGAGTTTGCCCTTGTGATTTATTAATAGTCATCACAAATGCTGACATCATGGGAAACTGTCGTTGAATCAATTTAAATGGGAGGCCAGTGTCAGATGAAGACAAATCAATTCTTGGAATCAGAACAACCTCTCTCTCTGCAGATCCTGTTAATACTTCAGCTTTGATAATGTTCGGTGGTAATCTTTTAATAATAAATCTGATACCATTACAAATACCCCATTTACTATTAAGATTTCTCAATAGCATGATGATTGCACCCACTTTCAATTTTAATTTATGACACTGCATTCCCGAAGGAGTAATACTATTAAGAAATTCGATGGGAAAATTTTCCTTTTCAGCATCATCTGTGGAATCAATGGAATCATTACTCAAATATGTGTGAAAATCTCCATCGAGTATATCCAAAATTTCTTCATTTAATGTTTGAACGTGCTCAATTTTTTGGACAAAGAATTGCGTGTTTAGATATATTTTTAATATTATCTATAGATATAGTATTTCCAAAGGTAGCTTCAATAATAGATCCATTACAAATCATTTCACAGGGGATTTCAATAATATCCATTCCTAAATGAAAACTGCTATCAAGTTTGCCATCTCTAAGTTTTACTAACCATTCACTATAAGCCGAATCCTCTGATCTCATATTTGTTGTAAGAGACAACTTCTGAAACATCCCCAAACATTGCAGTACTTTAAACTCACTTGTACTATGGCGGATTGCATAGCATGTGGTACAATACTCAGTCATTGTTGAAAATCCCCTCCAAGAAGGAGAACTTTCCCACCAAATAACAACATTCAAATTTCTCTTAGTAATCTGTCTATGACGTTTATAGCATGACTGGATGCCATGGTGCATTCATCAATAATGAGAAGTTGGGACTTTTTAATAGTTTTAGCTCCTTCACTGTTTATATCGAGTCTAGAAATTGAAGTTTCATTTAGTGGAATGGGTAATTTATATTGGAAATGAAAGGTGCTTCCACCGAGAAGTAAATTTGCAGCAATTCCTGTAGACACTATGGGTAAAACAGTACTACCATGACCTCTAATATAATGTATTAAAACTTTATAAAGATATGCCTCCATGCTCTGAGGGCCAGTTCCTGCCTCAAACCTCGCCCTCCTGGGAAACAGCTCGGGGAAGGTGCAGCCTTTGGCGACGCAACCCAGGACTCAGTGCTGCCATGGTCCGAGGGCGGGTTCCTGCCTGAAACCTCGCCCTTAATGGAAACAGCTTGGGGAGGGCACAGCTATGGCTAAGAGTACCCAGGACTCAGTGCAGCCATGCTCGGAGGGCGGGTTCCTGCTTCAAACCTTGCTGCCCTCGTGGGAAACAGCTCGGGGAGGGTGCAGCCATTTCCAAGATGACCCCTGCAGGACTGACTTCCTTCCGGTTGGTCGAGCCTAGGTTGTGACGTTACACCCAGGGTTTTTATATAAATAGATTGGATGCTATTTTCAGCGTCTTAGCTTCACAGCTATAATAGTTGTACAAAATATCTATCATAATAAATGCACTTTATATATGCATGGTCCATGGACACGGACAATGGGGTGGTGAGGCCCTGGGGTAGGGGGTAGGGGAGGGCTGGAGAGGGTCAGTGAGGGAAAAAGGGTGACATGTAGTGCTTTCAACAATAAAGAATTAATAGTAAAAAATAATAAATACACTTGGAAAAGAGAAAGAAAAGCAAAGATTTATGAAATCCATGTAATATATTGAAAGGTATTAGAATAAGTGTATAACAAGGTAGTTTAAAGTTGCACCATACTGTCATTATCCTATCAACAAAGATGTCTTTCATATTATGAAAATCCCAAATGGCAAAACCATGTTAGTTAACTCTGTAATTCACTTAGATTCTCTTTTCTGACTGAAAGCTCTGTAAACTGAATTATGGACATTTTAAATCGATCACTATCCTGGAAGATCTCAGAGGGGAATGGATAATGCCACTTCCACTCACCAAGTTAAAAAAAAAAAAAAAAGCAGTGTCTTTAGTTGAAGTAGAACCAATTAAAACCAGCTGTTAAGTAATTTCAAAACAAATGACTGTCCAACTGGTGAAAATATCTCCAGATAATAATCCAGCTAGACATCTTAAAGACAGCATTAAATAAGCACTATAAGCTATATTTGGAGTAGCTTTGACATGCATTTTGAGACATTTCTGAACTAATAGTCCACTCAAGACTCATACAAATGCATGTCCTTTCTCTCCTGCCTTAGACTTTATGAGCTGAAATTGGAGTTGGTTAAGTTTCTCTTTTCTCTCAGAGTCACAGATCCCAGTGGAGGGTCAGCTTGACATTTCAGTTTGTTGGAACAAGCTTATCAAATGATTCTTATATTGCAGTGAAAGATGATTGTTTCATTTGGATATAATATCAACTTTAAAACATCCTCAGAAATAAGCATCTGATCATTTTTCAAAGGTATCTAGCAGTAATATTTTATACCAAGCAAGTAGTTTAGTCACATATGCCTTATTCATAATGAATTATATTTCTAAATGAAAGTCAAGACTATTATTTGAATCTTTCCCTAGCAAATTCTATTCCCTCAGTCGTATAGGGCCAACTGAAAGAGAAAAGATTTTCTCAAAGTGAAAATCTATTTTTTTTCCTTTCTCTGGAAAATTCAGCATCTGAGCCATGTTGTAACAGATTTTACAGCCACCAATAAACTAATCTTACATGTGTATATTATACTTGCTCAGCTAACATATCATAAGATCTAGTCTTGCCAGTGTAATGTTAAAGATAGACATGTCAATTTATAATATCAAGTATTAAATTTAAAACAAATAGGTCATAACAGGAGTTAGGTTTTATTTTGAGAACCTTGCACTAATTTGATCTGAGAAAGGACAGCTAACATATTTAATGTGAGGAAAGTGTCTTCCCACAGTTTCAGAGAAAAGAGGACCATCAAGACTGTTCCTTATAACTTTATATTTCTTTAGGAATATAGATTAAAGTATAGTTTCAGTAACTTTAGTAGATAAAGAGAGATAAGTATCAATGATTGCAAAGAAGGGGCAAAAATTCATCTTGCAACATACTTATTTTCTTCAGACATAAGAAAAAAGAATTTTCCCTCCCAAATTATACACTGTTCATGACATTATTAAATTTCTATTAAGAACTCTAGATATCCTAAATACAATTTAAAAAATACAGTGCTTATATTCAAAGATTCTGTTTTTGTGAATTTGCCTACTCACTAAAATTTATTAGTAACCTCCAAATCAATAGATGCCGCTCTTCTATGGTGATGCTGGACATGGGCATGTGCAGAGCGGCAAAAAACTCGAGTTGCCTGAGGTTGATCTTCCCATTTGGGTGAGTGAGGCCACTTGTGGCCCTCTGGCTTCAGCTTTTTTCCTGGAAACAAGTGTCCATTTTGCAGTCTATTTTGTGCTATGCTTTTCCTCATTTTTGTGCTTTTCGTGGGTGATCTTGTTGTTTAAAATTGCCTCTGGTCATTGTGCTGAGGTGCTATCTAGTGTTGCTGTGTGTGCAAAGGTTGTGATGTGCTTTGCAGAGAAAGTACATGTGTTAGATAAGCATTGTTCAGACATAAGTTACAGTGCTGTTGGCCGTGAGTTTGGTGTTAATGAATTATCAACAAATATTAAACTAGAGGCCCAATGCACGAAATTCGTGCACTCGGGGGCAGGGGGGGGGGGTGTCTCTCAGCCCGGCCTGTACCCTCTCGCAGTCTGGGAGCCCTCAGGGGATGTCTGACTGATGGCCCCACGGGGAGGGGGCCTAAGCCTAAGCTGTAGGTCGGACATCCTTAGCGCTGCTGCAGAAGCAAGAGAGGCTGCCGCCACCGCCGTTGTGCTCACCAGCTGTGAGCCCGGCTTCTGGCTGAATGGTGCTCCCCCTGTGGGAGCACACTGACCACCAGGGGACAGCTCCTGCATTGAGCATCTGCCCCCGGTGGTCAGTGAGCATTGTAGCAACTGGTCATTCCATGGTTTGGTTGATTTGCATATTAGGCTTTTATTATATAGGACTAGAGGCCCGATGCATGAAAATTCATGTGAGAGTAGGCCTTCCTTCACCTAGCTGCTGGCACCGGCTTCCCTCCAGCACCCAGGACCTGAGCTTCCCTTCTCCGGCCACCGGCAGGCACCCGGGATCTGGGCTTCATTCCAGCCCCGGGCTTTGTCTGGAAGGGTGTCTGGAAGGACATCCAGTCTAATTAGAATATTACCCTTTTATTATTACAGATAAGGGTAATTATAGAAACACACATAAAATGAGGTTATGTATTGATGAGTTGATAAATTTTGTCACCAGAGGTTCTCAGGAACTTACCTCTGCATTTCCCCTGATTGCAATGGTTCAGTATACTCTAATTTGGTGTTTGTGATGACTTTGTAGAACATAACTACCACAAAAAGTAAGAATGGACTCTATCACATCTTTTTCCATAAATTATTTACAAACACAAGCAAAAAGAAATCTTATATTATGATAAAATGAACTAAAAGAACTCGCATGTTAACGTTTATAATTACAGTGATAAACTGAATTCAGGGAAATTTTTAGGGCTATGACTGAGAAACAGGCATTGAGATTCTGTATAATATAAGAACAATCACTGTTTGGATATCATGACAAGGGTTGTTTCATAGAGACTTAAATCCCTGGCCGGGTAGCTCAGTTGGGTAGAGTGTCATCCTGATATGTCAAGGTTGGGGGTTTGATCCCCAGTAAGGATACATATCAGAATCAACCAATGAATGCATGAATAAGTGGAACAACAAATCAATATTTCCATCTCTCTCTCCCTCTCTCCTATCCTCTCTCTGTAAAAAATAAGTTAAATTTTAAAAATAAATAAATATAGAGACTTCATTCAACTAATGTGATGTAGTTAATATCTGTCTTACCTTTTAAAGGCTCACTGAACCCAAACACATTGCCAGCAGACTTCTTTTTTTTTTTTTAAATTAAATCTTTATTGTTCAGATTATTACATTTGTTCCTTTTTTTTTTCCCCCATAACTCCCCTCCTCCCAGTTCCCGCCCCACCCTCTGCCCTCACTCCCCACCCACTGTCCTCATCCATAGGTGCACGATTTTTGTCCAGTCTCTTCCCACATCTCCCACACCCCTTTCCCCCCCAAGAATAGTCAGTCCATTCCCTTTCTATGTCCCTGATTCTATTATAATCAACAGTTCATTCTGTTCATCAGATTATTTATTCCCTTGATTCTTAGATTCACTTGTTGATAGATGCATATTTGTTGTTCATAATTTGTATCTTTACCTTTTTCTTCCTCTTCCTCTTCTTAAAGGATACCTTTCAGCATTTCATATAATCCTGGTTTGGTGGTGATGAATTCCTTTAGCTTTTCCTTATCTGTGAAGCTCTTTATCTGACCTTCAATTCTGAATGATAGCTTTGCTGGATAAAGTAATCTTGGTTGTAGGTTCTTGGTATTCATCACTTTGAATATTTCTTGCCACTCCCTTCTGGCCTGCAAAGTTTCTGTTGAGAAATCAGCTGACAGTCGTATGGGTATTCCCTTGTAGGTAACTGAGTTTCTTTCTCTTGCTGTTTTTAAGATTCTCTATCTTTTGCTCTTGGCATTTTAATTATGATGTGTCTTGGTGTGGTCCTCTTTGGATTCCTTTTGTTTGGGGTTCTCCGCGCTTCTTGGACCTGTAAGTCCATTTCTTTCACCAGGTGGGGGAAGTTTTCTGTCATTATTTCTTCAAATAGGTTTTCAATATCTTGCTCTCTCTCATCTTCTGGCACCCCTATAATTCTGATGTTGGTACGCTTGAAGCTGTCCCAGAGGCTCCTTACACTATCCTCGCATTTTTGGATTCTTTTTTCATTTTGCTTTTCCGGTTGGATGTTTTTTGCTTCCTCGCATTTCAAATCATTGACTTGATTCTTGCGCTCCTCTGGTCTGCTGTCGGGCATCTGTATAATATTCGTTATTTCAGTCCGTGTGTGCTTAATTTCTAGTTGGTTCCCCAATATAAGATCGAGGGTCTTATTAGTTTTCGTGTAGATCTCATTAAGTTTATCGGCAGCTTCTAAACAGTTCTTGAGAGACCTTAAAAGTGTGGTTCTGAACTCTATTTCTTCCATTGACAATTTTGTCCTGTTTCTTTGTCTCCGCATTTTGTTATGCTTCCTTTGTGCACCCCCTAGTGGTCTTTGTTCGCAGTCTTATAGATAAATCTTGATTGTTGTAGCTAATTCCAGGGAGGGTTTGACCTCCAGGCCAAGTGGCTATGAGAATCAGCTGTGTCAGCAGTGAGAGAACTTCTGTCCTCTAGGGAGGTGCTAATCTAGCCTTTGCCTGAGGCTATCTGGCAAATGCCTCTGTGCAGGGCTTGGGCGGGGCGGGTCACACAGGATCAACAGGGTGGGCCGGAGAGAGCAGTTATGGCGGCTCTCAGTCCTGTCCCCAGGGGCTCTGCCTCTCTGAGTCCCAGCACCCCCTGCAAAGCTGGGAGAGAAAGCTGCACTCGCTCTGACCGAAGCCAGACAGTCCCGCTTCTCCCGTTTGAGTCTGGGTCCCTAAAGACTCGCCCGGATCTGGAGCTCAGAGTCTGCGACTCCCTCCCGATTGACAACGCCAACCGCGCCCTCCGCCGCCAGCCCGCTCCGCACACTCCGCGCCTCAGAATTTGACTTCAGCACTGCGGCTCCTCTGAGTGTCCGTATGCGTTTCTCTTTCCTCCTAGTTGTAGGACTTCCACTCAGCCAGCGTTCCTGTGGTTCTGGGTGATGTCCGTTCCGTGTTTTAGTTTCACTTTTGAAGTAGTTGTTCAAAGCAGCAAACTCCGGCGTTAACCTATGCCGCCATCTTGGTTCTCCTGCCAGCAGACTTCTTAAGACACTGTTAAAAACAGTCTAGGATTTTACAAGATCCATTTCGAATTATTAAATTCAAAAGCATAGTCCTTAATGAAGGGGATTTGGTCATATTCACCACGGGCTCTCATTTGGGAGCACTTTTCATCTCATGTGAGGTGCATTTCATGCATGGTGCCTCCATTCAGCCCAGCTACCAGATCAACACATTTTCTAAACTCGTTACAGTTTGAGAGCCTACCCAGAGTTCCTGAAGAGTTCATGTGAAAGTAAGTGGGGGAGATAGTTTCTCTCTGACTTTTTAGCTCTTTTCAATATTTATGTGCTGTGGTTAAAGTGCCTGAGCCATTGCAACAAGCATTTGATTGTACTTTTGTTGAATTTTTAAAGACATAAGTCCTGATTGCAAACAATCAGGAGAAAGTTAGATTATTTATAAATAAGAATGATGGCAACAGCTTCTCCTTGCCATTTATTATGAACAATATACAAATACGTCAATGATTAATTTTTCTCTTGGCTACGGGCCAGGACCGAAGTTGAGCAAACACACTTTTCGTAATGTTTAGCAGCTGAAAAAACTTTCAGTTAAAACTGGCTCAATTTTATTTGCCTTTGAACACTACCCCTGACAGCATCTCAGAATTACCTGCATGACTCCCTCAAAGGGCAGCTTTGTACACGTGGGTATTTAGCGCCAAAGACGGAAAAGAGTTGCCATGTTACATTGCAGACCATGTTAAATGGGGGAAATGAATTTTCATCTATGAATCTCATCGGAAGAAATATGTTCTTTTAAACACATAAGGTTGAGACATTTAGAAATATTAGTTTTCTGGATTAACTTAACTAGCTATTCTAAAATTAAAATAAAGTCAAAATAATTTCAGAATTGGGTGCATGGGGTCCAGACAAATGGATTTGTAAGTAGAAGTCAGTGACTTAATCATCAAGACTAAAGACTCTGCCTTTTAATATAGAAATAAGCTGCCAAGGAGGTGAGCTCCTAGATCAGTGGTTCTCAACCTTGGCTGCACATTAGAATCACCTGGGAATCTTTTTAAAATCCTGATTTAAAATCCAGAGGATGAGGCCCAGAAATCAGGATTTTAAAAAGATTCCAAGGTGATTCTAATGTGCAGCCAAGGTTGAGAACCACTGTTCTAGATGCTCTTTTTCAGTATATACTGCTAAGATCCTACATTAGATTTTCACTCTACTATTGCAAAGTGTGTATAGAAGTAATCTTTATTTGGTTTGCCCCAAGAATTTTTAATTATAAAATACACTATCAATATTTTAGAAGTGGTAAATTCTATGAAGATTCTCTAACTCCATACTAAGGCTGAGGAACATTCTAGAAAAAACTGTGAGACTGAACTACTATTGCAATTATGATCCTTCTAATCTTATGGAGACTCTCTGGCATTGTAATGTTTTTATTTCATTAATCTCTCATTGAATGGGTTCCTGCTCACATTTCCCACTGTCACCAACCATTGTTGCTTCCCTCTGACTCCCAGGACAAGCTGATCAGGGCTGAATGCCCTGATCACAGATGGCTGGATAAAGGTCCCACAACCTTTTCCCTCTCTCCAGATTCAGTCATCTCACATACCCTTCACTTTTTCCAAAGTATCATCCAATAATTATTCATGGTCTCCTTGCAACTATCTATGGAAGGCATTAGCCCTAAAAATATGCTCTTTCCTTACTGTATTTCCTTCCATTCAACACATTTATTAATGTGATAAGCCTTAATGTTGCATGCATTCCCTTGGTAATCAGACTCTACCTACTTGCACTCTGTGAAATTTCTTCCTGAGAAAAGCAGAGATTACTAGCAACTGCCCGATATCAAAGGAGAATTAGCATAGATTAGCAGTTAAAAATCCAGGCTGTGAATCAGCTTATGTTTAAACTGTGTCACTTTCTGTGGTGGGCAAGTCTCTTAACCCCTGCATGCTGCAATTTCCTCTTGTGTAACATGGAGGGCAGAACAGTACCTATTTCATAGCATTGCTATGAGGGTGAAATCAAACAATATGAGTAAAACACTTAGAACAGTGCTCAACACACAGTCAACACTACACAGTGTCAAACCAAATAAACCCAAGGCACGTTTTTCTTTATTTCCTCTCTCAGTCTCTCCACAGCATTACATATTATTGTTTACCTCAATTTCATATTATAAATGTTACCTTTGGTGAAATTGTGTAGCCTGGCTGGTGGACTGGTGGAAACCTCAGAAGATCCAGAGAATCTGGCATGGTGGTTATTATTTAATTGAGCCTTATTACTTGTAGGTTCAGCCTAGGAATAGAGATATGAAAAGGGGGAATTAGAGCTATGAATTTAGGATCCAGAATTTTGAGAGTTTGATCATTATGGGAATAGGTTCTGTGGAAATGAGGGAAATGGTGGGTAAGGTGGAGAGGGGATGATTTGGAGTTGAAGAGGTCTACAAACTGAGGCTATTGTTTTAGAATGGTTTTCAGCCCCAGACTGTGGTAAGTGATGAAGGCAGAAAAGAGAACTGTGGTCTATCTACCCTCAGAGGATCCCCACAAGTTAGTAGGAAATGGAAAGGGAAGGAGGGGGACTGAATTAAATACACTTCAACTACTTCGGCGCTAACACATCCTGGGTTATTTGAACTTCTTCACTATATCCATCGTGCTTGCCTCTTGGCCACTGAAGTTTTTATTGTTAGCAACTCTATCACAAACTAGGCAGAGAAATAAATATTTAACCTCTCTATGTTTTTGGTAGTTAATGGGTCTAATATTTTTAAAGAACCGGGTGGGAGAATGAAGGGGAACATATATCTACCAGTAAAGGTATCCTTAAAGTAACACATTTGGGTTCTCTGTTAATTTTATTAGCCATTGCTATCTTAGAGTTGGTTGTTCTTCATTCTCATAATGTCCCAGCATGACATGCTGTGATGCCTTTGCCCACTTTCTGGGACAATCAAATAGAGAAATGAAGGCGCTTCAATGAGGTCGTCTGGGGGATGCACAGCTGAATCAGCATGAGAAGGAACAGTCCCTCACTCCCCCTAAACCCCTACGTCTTCTAAATCATAACAGCCTTCAGGGGAAACTAATTGTGAACAGGTTTCTAGGGATTAAAGTGGTCTTCGAAAATTGAAATGGCCTTATATTTTTTAAAATTCAAACACAATTTTATTTGGGTCTTTATGATGACATTTATATATTTACAGTTTATCTGCTGCTGAAACAGCAGTAGAATAGTCTTTGAAGTGATGGGTTATGTGTGTATTGGCGGAGTTGCAGATAAACAATGCCAAAAGACTCCTAAAAAGATTAAGTTGTTAACCACAAGTATGTGTTTTAGTTGGGAAGATTTATTTGTCGTTGACCATATTAGCCATTGTAGCTAACATGGGCTCTGGGAAAGTCATGCTTTGGTGATGAGCCAATATGCAGTTCTTGTAGAACAATGCTTTAATTTGTAGGATAGATACAGATGACACTGTGGGTTTTCTCAACAGCAAGCAGTTAATGAAGAACTCACATATTGTTCTGCTGGCTTCTAGCCTTTAAGCTTCTTCTTAGCACTTTAAGGAGATTAAACTCTCAGATGCATTGTCTCCCAGCATTCTGCACATCTGTTTCCCTGTCTTGGTTCATGCACTAAGATGTGGTGTTCCTGAAGCATGTTCTTTGGGCCATCACTATGTTTGAGGACTCTTCTACCAGCCACTTGAGATAAAAGATGATAGAAATAGGGATAGAGGTGGGGATGGTAGAAATGGAGTGATGTCTTAGGTCAGTGGTCAGCAAACTGCGGCCCCTTGAGTGTGGCTCTTCCACAAAATTCCACATGCAGGTGTGCATGTACAGTGCGATTGAAACTTTGTGGCTACACTCAAGGGGCCAAAGAGCCGCATGTGGCTCGCGAGCCGCAGTTTGCTGACCACTGTCCTAGGTAATTGGCATTTACTAATCCTGTGGCTAGGTAGTGGTCCAATCCTGTGGCTAGGTAGTGGTCTAAGACTCTATCCCATTTAAATCCCACTTGGATGTATTGCAATTCAATTCTAGCACTAGCCACCTGGAGTTAGTACTAACCCACAAGTTGCAGGGCCCAGTCCCCATTAAGGTTGCCCTTATTTCATACATCAGCTACCTTGGAATCCCCAAGACGCCTGCACGTTTGCATGACCAGCTCCATGTATTTGGAGGTTCTTGTGATCACCTGAGGTTCAATAATTTTCTAGAATGCCTCATAGAACTCAAGAATTCTTACAATTTCTGTTTCATTATAAAGAATACAAATCAGTTGCCTACTGCATCTACATATCAGGATCATTTCTTCTCTATGGCAGCTTTTTAATAATAACCCTTGCCCAAGACATAGGTTTTTTTCTGGATGTCATAATCATGGTATTGATGATTTCTAAGGTCTATGAGCATTTACATGAATTATCTCAGTTAATCCTCACAATAACCTAATCCCACGGAACAAATTTGTCTCTTTAATACAGACTAGAGGCCCAGTGCACAACATTCATGCACAGGGGAGGGGGTCCCCTCAGCCCAGCCTGCGGGCCTAAGCTAGCAGGCAGACATCCCCTGAGGGGTCCTTAGCACTGCTGTGGAGGCAGGAGAGGCTCCCGCCACTGCCACTGCACTTGCCAGCTATAAGCCTGGCTTCTGGCTGGGTAGCGCACTGACCACCAGGGAGCAGCTCCAGCATTGAGCGTCTGCCCCCTGGTGGTCACTGCACTTCATAGTGACTGGTCATTCTGCCATTTGGTCGACTTGCATATTAGCCTTTTATTATATAGAATAGGGAAAGCGAACTTGGGAGATTAAGTCATTTGATGAAGTCATGTAACTAGTGATAAGCAGTCTCAAAACTTTAACCTAGATCTGATCAACAGCCAGATTCTCCAGTAAGAATGTGATTAACATTCAGAGAAAGAACTGATATATATATTTAAGAGTCTTTCGTTTTTGTTACAGTTAAGTAATCCTTTCTTAGACATGAGGTTGTTCTGTACCTTTAAAAATCAACTTGTAACTTCCAGCCCCCTAGTTCTTTTAGAAAAAAAAAGAAATGGTTATTCCCTTTTCTCCAAAATACCAAAAAATGTCAGCCCAACCTTCCAAGAAATTTGTCAAATGTTTGGACAATCTGATTCAGTGTCTGTATAATGACAACACAAAGGATAGATAAGATAGGGACTGTGTCAGAAATTCTCATTCTTCTATGGTCAAGGCCTGCTGACTTTTATAATCTGTTGTGTGCAATGCAGCAAAGCTTTATTCTAGGTTCATCTTTCCCAATATTGAAATAGTCATGGCTCATATTCAACTTTTTCTCTCAGTAAGATTAATTAAAATGTAATCTGGCCTCTGCATCTTTTGAATATGGTATACTTTGATATGTAAGAATTTCTTACCCAGCTTGTGTGGCTCAGTGGTTGAGCATTGACCTATGAACCAGAAAGTCATGGTTGGATTCCTGGTCAGGGCACATGTCTGGGTTGCAGGCTCAATCACCAGTGTGGGGCATGCAGGAGGCAGGCAGTCAATGATTCTCTCTCATCATTTATGTTTCTATTTCTCTGTACCTCTCTCTTCCTCTCTGAAATCAACAAAATATACTGGGGGAAAAATTGAATTTCTTTAATACTTCACTATATAAAAATGCTCCAATATCTTAAAATTTCACTTATTTTCCATTTTAAAGACACCTCTTAATGATTTTCCTTTTTATTTCATTGCACAAATCCAGGATAGCATTAAAAAAAGTAAAAATTATCCAGCAAGAACTATAATTAAAATTTCATTGAATATTCTTCCATTCTTTTTCTAGGCCTATGTGTGACTGTTTACCCATAAATATTAAAATAATAAACACACCGTTTTGTAATCCGCCCCTTTCACTTTCTATATGTTTAAGCATCGTTACCTTTTACTTCTATGGCAAGTCACAAACAGCACCCTCTTTGCCATGGTCCCGCCCCGCGCTTGCACCTGCTGCTGGCGCCAGCCCCGCTCGCATCAGCTGCCAGCACCAGAGCTGCCGCTTGCACCCACTGCCACACCGGCCCTGCTTACACCCACAGCCAGAGCTGCTGCTTGCACCCGCTGCTGGTGCCTGGCACCGGTCCCAATTGCTTGGCGCTATCAGTGGGTGCGAGTGGCAGCTGCTGGCCCTGATCACCCCTGAGGGCTTCTCCACCTCCCCCTGTTCCTGAGGGGTGATTGGGGCAGCAGCTGCCACTTGCACCCACTGCTGGCTCCTGCCCCAATCTCTCTGTGCCTTCAGTGGGTGCAAGCAGGGCCAGAGCTGTCAGTGTGTGGGAATGGGTGGCAGTGGGAGCAGAGCTTCTGGAAGACATGGACTGGGGGTCACGGCAAAACGGGCCAGGCGGGGGTGCAGAGGATGGGCTGAGAACCGCCCCTGTGCCTACCGCAGCCTCATGGCCCACAGTTCCTTTCAAGGTGCATGAATTCGTGTACTGGGTCCCTAATTATGATATAATTTCAGACTTGAAGAAAATTTGCAATAAGGGGGGGGGGAGGAGACATATGTAATACTTTAAACAATAAAGAATTTAAATTAAAAAAAATAATACAAAAAGTTCCCCAGTTTCCCTCATCTAGATTCTACAGGTTAACAGTTTACTGTGTTTACTTTATCTCTTGATCTCTTTTAGACTCAGTTGCAGACACGATGCCCCTTTGTCTGTAATTAATTTAGGACATATTTCCCAACCACAGTAAAATTATCAAAATTATCAAAATCAAATTATTAAAATAATCAAAGAACCAATATTGATACTATGGTAGTATTTAATCTACACACTTTGCCATGATCTTTCAAATTAGAAATTTTTAAAAAGTATTAAGACAATATACTTCAGTTCATTTTGTTAACACCCAGTACACCCTTCTGATTCCCAGATTTTCAGTTTGATATTAAAACTGGTGGGCTGTTAGTAGTACTCCTCACTCCCCAAACAACACTGAGTTTTTTCCTGCATTTATTTCTCTATGATAGAACACATGTAGCTACATATCACTAGTCATTTCAACAATCTCATAACTCTACAATGCTCAAATCATCTTTTGATGTAATTTCAGACATGAGGTTGAAAGAAACTGCTCAGGAGAAACTGAAACACAATTAATTATTTAACTTTAATGCTCATGAGCCCTTTGGCTCTTCCTTAGATTATACAGTTATTTGTTTATTTAGCTTGAGCTACCTTACTACCCACATGGAATTAAACCTATGGACAGTTTATTCCATTTATACAGGAAAGCACCAGATCATCTGCCTTTTAGAGAAGCTAAAGAATGGGAGAAAACATTATGAAATAAGCTTTTCAGAATGAGAAATATACTTGTAAATGATCTAAAAGGACTTTTTTAAGGTTTCTTAAAGCTTTCATCTATTTCTGCTTTTGTGTGCCAGGACACCCCAGAAGGGTGACACTTCAGCTACTGACTACCACCACTACCATTATTGCTGGTGTAACCATGATAATAACATTTTCCATTCACCGAGGGCTCACTATAGGCCAGGCATCAGACTAGTACTTTACATAGAAAACATCTTCTAGCTTTATAGTTATTTTTATATTATTGTCCCTGATTTACAGGGGAAAATTAGAGCTAGCAGGAGGTAAAATACCTTGATCAATGGATGGGGTCCCTCCCACCAATATTTCTCCCCCAAGCACTGGCTTTGGGTGACCCACATAGATAGATTCAGGCAAAAAGGAGATGCGGATTCCAGGTTCTAGACTCATTTCATTGTCCTAACTAAATATTTTTAGCTCTCTGGACAGTACTGGCAAAAAACAGTACATGCAAAATTTCTCTCCAGATTCCTACCCAGCGTTAAAAATGCTATCACATCTATGAATAATTTTCTTCTCATCTTCATTCACCGAGCATTTTTCCAGAACACTGCACTAACAGAAACTCTACCTTTGTACTATTGTTTTAAAATATAGTTGCTGGACTCAGTGATTTGAATTGAGATGAACTACCTAACACTTCTGTAATTCACAAGGACCTATTACCAAGTATGATTTTGGATGCTGTATTTTTATAGCCTTGAGTAGGATTTATGGAATTATCATTTGCAAAACTCTTTCAATATAGAACTTGTAGTTCCATGTATTACCATAATATTTTATTTCTGGAATGATGCTGGCTATGTGGCCTGAGAAGCTGGAGAAATGTCCTCATTTCTGCTGCTAGATAAAAGCCAGAACTGTACGTAGCATCACCACAGTAACTACAATCACTCTCTTCTATCTCCTTCCATCACTTTATCTCACAGAGAATCAGAGCAGGCACCTGAACATACACTGCTCTTGGTTATTCTGTGACTGAAGCTGAGAAGGAGTGAGTCTGAGTTCTGTATGTCAGGTTCTTCGATGGGTCCTAAACATGGTAATTTCAAAGTGATTATGAGGCTGGTATTGTTATCCTCACTTGGTCGATAGGCAGGACTGTCCACACAACCTGTTGGGTCAATGCAAAGGGAAAACATGGGGCCCTTGTTTGAAATGAGTAAGAATTTCAAGATGACAATAGCAGAGCGTTGCACCAGGCGAAGCGCCATTGGAAACGCTGGGTCCTGTGTCACAGCACAGGTCATATGTACGTAAAGCCCGCCCCACAGAGAGGCAAGCAGGTGTTTAAAGAAGTGAAGTGACTTGCCTAAGGTCACACATTCAGTGAAGGGCAGAGCAAATACTATAATCTATGCTTCCTGATTCCAAAGCCAATATTCCTCCCACCAGACTTCTCACCCTTTGCCGGGGAACAGGGTTGTTAGCAAAATTTAACCTGTTGTTATATTCCAGCTTGAATTTTTTTTCAGATAAGGCTATCTCTCAGAACAGTTGGAATCTCCTTTCTCTTCAAGATCTGGCTGTAATTGACCCTAATCCCAAACGACATAAGATTTTAGGGATCAGCCCTGGTTTTGCATGGTCACCAGGCTTTCTGCCTCAAGGTGCCTGTGTCTGCACAAAACCCCCAATTTACTAGCCCCCAAAACAAGGATTGTGAACCCAACCTTTGAGAGTGGTTAGACGAATTAAATGATTTAATACACATAATGATGTAGCATGGTACCTGGCTGAGGGTAAATGTTCAATTGCTATTAGTTACCATTATTATCTTATAACTAGGGGCCCGGTGCACGAAATTCGTGCACTGGGTGGGGGGGGGGAGTGTCCCTCAGCCCAGCCTGCCCCCTCTCACATACTGGGAGACCTCAGGCGTTGACCCCCATCACCCTCCAATCACAGGATCGGCCCCTTGCCCAGGCCTGACTCTGACAGAGGTGTCAGGCCTGGGCAGGGGACCCTCATTTCCCCCATCACTGGTTCTGCCCGCAGCCCAGGCCTGATGCCTCTGGCCCAGGCATCAGGCCTGGGCAGGGGACCCCCAGACCCCTCCAATTGCTGGCTCTGCCCCTTGCCCAGGCCTGATGCCTCAGCCAGAGGTGGAGACCCCCATCACCCTCTGATCACCTGATCGGCCCCTTGCCCAGGCCTGATGCCTCTGCCAGAGGTGTCAGGATTGGACAGGGGACCCCCATCTCCCCCCGATCACTGGCTCTGGCCCCCGCCCAGGCCTGAGGCCTCTGGCCCAGGAATCATGCCTGGGAAGGGGACCCCCATCTCCCTCTGATCGCTTCCTCCACCCCCCGCCCAAGCCTGACACCTCTGACCCAGGCTTCAGGCCTGGGCAAGGGGACCATCATATTCCCCCAATCCCCGGCTCAGCCCCCCGCCCAGGCCTGATGCCTCAGCCAGAGGAGTTGACCCTCATCACCCTCCGATCACCAATCACCAGATCGGCCCCTTGACCAGGCCTGAGGCCTCTGGCAGAGGTGTCAGGCCTGGGCAGGGGACCCCCAGCTCCCCACAGTTGCAGGCTCTGCCACTGCCCAGGCCTAATGCCTCTGGCTGAGGCGTCCGGCCCAGGCAGCGGGGACCCGCAGCTGCAGCGGCCCCGTGATCGTGGGCTCCACTTTAGGCCCAGGCAAGGGACCCCTAGCTCCTGGGACTGCCAGCTTCGACCGTGCCCAGCTCCCATCGCTGGCTCCACCCCTACTTCCTGCTATCACTGGCCAGGGCGGAAAAGGCGCCTGATTCTCTGATCATGGCTGGGGGGCAGGGCAAAGGCGGCCCCAGGGCCACCTTTGCCCTGCCCCCCAGCTCTTAGCTCCCCCCTGGGTTTCCAATCACTGTCAGTGGCAGGGGGCTTCTTCCTGCTTTCCCTTTCACCTCCCTGCATTGTGCCTACATATGCAAATTAACCGCCATCTTGTTGGCAGTTAACTGCCAATCTTAGTTGGCAGTTAATTTGCATATAGCCCTGATTAGCCAATGAAAAGGGTATCGTCGTACGCCAATTACCATTTTTCTCTTTTATTAGATAGGATTATTTGTTATTAGTAATTAAAATTTTGGGGTCAAATCTCAGGGCAGGAGACTTCCAGCAGATATTGTTCTGTCCCTATTTTTCACTTCTCCTCATTCTTCAGGTTAATAGATACGTTAAGGTGCAGGGCAGGCCTTCCCATTTCACCCTCACACCTATCAAGTTATTTCTCCCAAGAAAATGTAGTTTCCTTGCTAGAAAGATTTCTGCTGAATGAAAGGGTCCTCATATGAGAAAAAGAACCTACAATATGCATACTTTTTTCTTCCTTGAAAACTTATTTTTTGGAGCATCTTTTACCAGTTACCTAGATCTAACTTGCATTTATGGCAGCTAAATTACCTGATTTCAAGAATTTTACATCACTGTTACATACATTTATAAAGATAGCACAATTGTACTGGCCATGCTCAGTAAAGCCTAAATTTTGAGTTGTATTTTTCACTGGGAGTGATTAATTTATGTTATTTCTTTCACAGTTTCTCATTTAGTTTGTCTTTTGAAAAAATGTCAAAGTGACAGCAAAAATAACAATAGCATTCAAATTGAATACATGTTTATCATTGACAGTTTGAAAATGCACAAGAAATTAAAGCCACACTTAATCTTTTTACTCAACAGGTATCATTATTCTCCTTACTGAATATGGCCTTCCAGTCTTTTTTTTTTTTTTTAAATGTGCTTTATTCTATAGTGTGTGGTTATATCATAGATATGGGATGCTTTATAAATGTCGTAAATTCTCCATAGAAGAGATCTATCTAATCAGATTTTTGGTGTATATATATGAGAATTTTGTTTTCTTGCATTATCAATATATGCATTGCTTTTAATACATCTTTTTAGCAGTTTCTTAAATATTTTATCCAGATCCTAAATATGTATGTGAATATGTATATATATTTATACATACATATTTATATTTATACATTCAGTCTACTAGTTTAGTCTTTACAATTTATATTTGTTTCTGAAAATTCAATTGTTTTATCAGAAAAACAATGTTGCTATTAATAGCCTACATCACCATGCAAAAACAATAGCATGCAATTACAGAAACTTCATGAAAGTGTTTATATAGTCTTCTGAATAGCATCTAATTGCCTCTTGTTTTTTCTAGGCTAGCAGTCATGGCTTCCTGCACTGCTCTGGAAAAATGCTCAGAATGTGTGACTTAACAGTGACTCAGGCCTTTCAGTTCAGCTCAGATGGTATTCATTCTTTGATAGATAAAAGAAAAAGAAAAAGCTATTCTTTGGCTAACCAGCACAATCCTCTCTATTATGCCCATCTCTACAGATTGCTTGAAAAGTGCTGCATATTTGGAATTGCTCTCCTAAGTATGAAGCCTGGACAAAAAGCCCACTCCATTCTAAGAAAGAATCCAGATCGCGGTCAGGAAGCCAAGGTGCGGAGGAGGCCAGGGGAAGGGCAAGAGTGAGAGGAGAGGAATCCAGGTCTCAGATGGGCATGTCCTGACTTGGGAAGCCCTTTCAGGACACAGACATAACTCTCTTTGCCAATAACTGATCTTGCATAAGACCTCTCCTTGCTCTTTCCTGGTGCATTCTTTCCTCTGCTGCCTTAGGTCTATGACTTTTCTGTGTCACCACCATCAGCATCACTGTTATTAGAACCATATGTATATTACAAATACAACTAATATTAATTTACCTACTCATAGTCCCTAAATGTGTTTTCACATTACTTAGTAACTGGTATTAGGATCATGCGTGGTTGGTTGATCAGGCCCAGTGTAGCATCTTCAATGTTTTGATGTCTGCATGTTCCACTTCTAGTCTGGATTACCCTTCCGAGGTCTTTTACCTTCCACAAAGGCACAGCTTCCCCTTTCTTACTCCTAGAATTCACCTTATTAATTGATCAATGGACACATTCAGGCTGTTGCCTGAACACCATATTCCTGCTTTTGTGAAACTTATAGCCTCATGAGAAAGGGCACTAAATTTTCCTTACCAAAATAAGTGTATTCAGTGAAAGAGAAGTAGAAGCTGCTGGGAGCATAGCTCGGTGACATCTCACCTCCTCTGAAGAGTTTGCAGTCCTGAGAACATGAAGTTGGCGCTGAGCCCCGACTTGCGTGGGAACGCTGTAGGCGGCGAACAGAGCTGACGCAGGCCTGAGGCCTGGAGAGGACCATACAGGAACGTCTTTCTCACTGTCTTCCTCATCAAAATACAAACATGCTCCAGACCTATCTCACACTCCTGGGGCAAAGAACTCTGGGACCCATTCTCTGTTGTAGATGTCATTTTCATGCTCTAAATTCACCCCCAGGACAACTCCTGAAATACCATTTTCACTTGTCCTCTTCTTTCCCCGTTTGCTTTGCATTGGATTTAAAAAAAAATAGTTTATTTTCTAGATTTAGATTAATTTCAGGCATATAGAAAAAAATGAGAATGCTCTTTTATCGGAATTTGTCTGGTGTTTTTCTCCTGGTTAGATTGGAAGTATGTGTTCTTGGGAGAAGACAATAGGGGTGAAGTGCCATTTCATCACATCATATCAAGTGTAGGCTGATGACACCAACATGATGCTGATCTTGATCCTGGATGAAGCAGTGCTTGTCAGCTTCCTCCATTGTAGTTACCCTTCCTTCCCCTTTCCACATTGTACTCTAGTAGGAAGTCACCTTGCATAGTCCACACCTAAGGAGTGGGGAGTTATTCTCCTCCTTCTCGAGGGCAAAGTGTGTACGTAAGTTACTTGGAATTCTTCTGCATGGAAGATTTATCTCTTGCCCCCCATTTATTTATTAATTGGTAATCTATTTATATCGGTATGGAATGATGGACATTTATTTTATACTTGGGATTGTAATTCAATGCTATGTCCTTTATTTTGTTGTTTAAAGTATTTTAGCTATGGGCAAATTCCAGGGACCAATCTAGTGAAGGAGAAAATAAAAACCCATCAATCAAGGTAGAAAATGGGAATTTTAAGGTATGAAAAAGAAATACCAGAACTGAAAGTTAATACAACTTAGTGAGCTGAGATAAAAAGAAATGAGAAGAGGAAGAATAAATGGGAAAAGGAACAGATCAGATGTTAGAATAATTTTAAAAATGTGTCAATTAAGAGCATTTTGGAAAAGTAAAGAGAGAAAGAATCTGAAATTAGAATTGCCTTCAGAGATGCAGAATCCTTGTCTAGTTAGGTTAACCTATTGATGTGGGGGCTGAGCTTCCACCACTGCCCGCTGTTCATTGTTTCTGGATCTGATGGGGCCACCTGCTCATGATGGGGATACTTCTTTTATTTTGACAGCTCACTACACCAAGTCCAGAGCAGGAACTTCTGACTGACTGACAGATAGGAGACCGTGAGTTCTACGTCTTCCTTGCAAGGGAGGTTGTAAAAACAAGGACTTGGCATTTTCAGTTTCTCTAGGAAGGCTCTGTCTCCCACCAAGACTCAGAAAGCCAGGCATTTAGCATGTGCTGAAAGAGGGATCAGCTATGTGGCAACCAGAAAACAAATGCACATGAGGATTCATGCTCATAGACTTTAACGGCTGTTAGAATTGGAAGAAAATGCCAAACTCATCTACTTAACTCCATTTCAATGAAGAGGTCTCCTTCAGAATGCTATGGAGGACAATCTCATAGCCCTGCCTGGATTTTCAAATGATGGGGAACTTTGCACACTGCCAGATTCTGATCCTCTGCAATGCTTGTCCGTGAGATTTTCTTAGGATTTTCACTTCATGGCATCATTTTCTTGTTGGTTTCTTCACCATACAGTTTGTCTTCATCTAGATGGATTGTGGTTGCTGAAGTTCCTGCTTTTGGTATGGTACTTGGACAAGACTATACTATCTCCACGTGGGCTGGCAAGTGCAGAGGCTATTTCATTAACTTAACCTGAGCAGGTGTTGGCTCGTTCATGTAGCCATAGTATAATGATGACTCAAAGTAAGCTAAAACACTTAGACATTTTCACATGAGCTGCTACCAAAGCCAGTTCTATAACTGGGTCTCTAAACTTAATTATTTAAAAGACCAAATTGAGGTTTGTGTATGTATCTCTCCAGATTTCATTGACTTAGTTTTAGCTTACTGATCTGGTTTGTTGATATAATTTGGGGGTTTAAGTATTTATTGTCTCTGATATAAGGGTTTCCTTCTAGGGCTGTGCCACTTATTAATTTGTTAGGCACAATTTTCTATATTTTTTTCATCCAAGTTACTGATAAATTATTGAGCAGGAAAGGATTACAACTGAGAACTATGACAGTCCACCAGTCTTTCTTGAGGGTTGACACTTGATCATTGAGCAGCCTTTTTAATTTTTTGTTAATCCTCAATTGAGGATATTTTTCCATTGATTTCTTAGAGAGAGTATAGGGAGGGGGAGAGACAGAGAGAAACATTGATGTGAGAGAGACACATCAATCAGTTGCCTCCTGCACATGCTCCCAACCAGGGCCTGGACAGAGCCAGGATAGAGCTTGCAACCGCGGTACATGCCCTTGACCGGAATCAAACCCGGAACCAATGCTCTACAGGGTAGAGTCTACACACTGAGCTAAACTAGCTAGGGCATTGATAAAACTTCTTTAATCTCATTGCTCAATCATCGTAAAATAAACCCGATTATGCATAAACACCATTATTGTCTTGCCTTTGCTCCTTCTATAAAGATAAAAGCCTTCAGTCACATGGCTCATGGGCATGGCACTGTCTGGCCTGTGCTTTCTTCCACCACCTCTGGTGCTGCTTCCCTTTTTCTCTGTGTTTTCCTCTACTGCTCAACGCAGCCTCAGATCTCAGCTTAGGCACCATTTCCACAGGGAGCCCTCTCTGGCACCACAGATTTGTCAGTTTCCTATGTTGAGTCTTCTCATAGAATCAAATTCCATTTCTTTAAAGGTCCCTGCTTGAAGTTATATATTTATTAGTGTCATAATGTGACCTGACTCCCCCACCAGACTTAAAATCCAGAAGAGCATGGACACAGTCTGTGTTTGCTCATAATTATATGACAAGTGTCTGGAACATTTTAGGGTCACTAAAGCATCTTGTTGAGTGAATGATAGACACTTAATGAATAGTGTGACCATTGATCCTACTGAAACAGTAAAGTTGCAAATGAGTGAAATAACTGTAGGAAGTAAGTCATCACCCACTACTTCCCTGATTTATAAACACTCCAACTCAGAGTTTCTTAATATAAGCACCATTGCCACTTGGGCTGAATAACTCTTTGTTGGTGGGTGGGTTATTTGGTGTATTGTAGGATGCTTAGCAGCATCCCTGGACTCTCCCCTCTAAATGACTGAACCATCACCCCTTCCAGTTGTAAAAATGTCTTTGGACATTGCCGAATGTCTCAGGGTGGGGAGGGGTGCTGAGTAGGGAACAATTTCAACTCAGTTGAGAAATTTGGCTAAAGAACTTTGTCACCTTAAGAAAGACATACTACTTGCTTAGTTGTAATTCTATATAATAATTATATATAGTAATTGTATGTGGAAGACTCACAAGTTGTGGGAATTAAGTGGGGGAACTTTGCTATTCAGTAAACAAGTATGAGGCCAGAACTGTTCACTCAGTATCTTAGTACAACCAGGAAAGTTTTCATTACTACTCAACTCCAAAACGATCTCCCATTTCAACCTCCTAGAAAAATCACTGCATTTTACAGTTAATAGATAAATGTTTTATTTAAATCTTCTGTCTGTACCTCATTAAAGGAGAATTTCCTAGGATATTATATGAACTCTAAGGCACCTTCAGAGGCTAAGTTAGATGATTGACAACTGATTAGACATGTGTTGCAGATTTTAGGCTATAGTAGGCAGACTTCAAGAATGGCCTCCAAGATTCCATAGCTATGTGTTATCAAAAAACTAATAAGGCTTCCTTAAACATGAGATGACTCTAAATGTTCTTTATATATTTTGTTGCTTTTAGTGATTGTGGAGAATGACATGGGAAATGCTATAGGGTGAAAAATCATCAACTAAGGAAGATGATATAATTTTTCCCATATTCCCTCCTTTATCCTCCTCATCATGAGCCCAGTCAATACAATCATGAGATGACATATATTACTCTGGATATTAAGTATGATAGGAGCATCAGATTTTAATCAAGAGATTCCCAGCCCTCATTATTATGAGGAACAATGTTTATTGCAACACCGAGCATCAAGAAAGTAGGGCAAGAAATGTTAGTCTATGTGGTGGCATTCATTATGACGTATCAAATGATTGCAGAAAGGAAATGATTCATATATTACAGAGGAACAAAAAGAGTTACTGGCATTACCCAGCTGAGCCAACTAAAAGCCAGGAGCATATTAATTATTTTTTCCCTGGCCATTCCTGGAAGTATTCCTCCACAAGCTCACATTTTCTCACTGAAATAACAAGAGTTACAATGCTGGCACCATTGGTCAGTTACGTCTAATGCATTTCATAAGTTTATTCTTCCAAGAAAAAGTAAGGAAGGTAGAAACTTTAGAGCCACCATCAAGCATATCCAATTATACTAAAGAGGAAAAAATGTTATGTCTCAAGATTTAACTTTTGTGTCAATTGGCCGTAGGCCATCAGAATAAACTACAGAGATGTATGTGATTTCTAGGCACAAACTTCGGACTCATACACTGACTCTAAAGTAGGGAGATTACAGAGGGAACAAAAACAATTACCTCAAAAGTAATGAGAGTGTTAGATCTCCAAAGCATAGATAAAATGTGGAGGGTTAGGAAAATTCATAAAGAGGTCTACAACACGAGGCAAACATGGAGATGTCCATTTCTTGGCCACTATTTTTTTTTGATACTGGGCCAATCCTTATCAAACCGTTCCGCAAGTCTAGAAAAGACCCATGCCAACATCTTCCTCTCAAATGTCAAAAGCTGAACATAATCTTTATCCCCTTGTTACCATAGGAAACTGGCAAGAGCTTTAACACTTTCTGGGTGATGCAGGTATGTAGCTGGAACAGATTATAACAGGTTCATGCTGAAAAGGAAAATCCCCAAATGCCATTAGCACTGCTATCAGCAGGTAATGGTGAGTTCATAACCTTCACCCGAGATTCATGCTCGGGTGATGTTACCACAATAATTGCTTAAAATCAAATCGCTATTATGGACACTTAAATCATGATTCCATGTTACTAGGGAACCAAACTAGTGAAGAAAATAATTCTTCATACTTGTTAAATAAAAGAATACAGCTTTTGTTTTGACAGTAAATGGCAGGGAAATTCACTGTCATTGAACCACACAAACTGTATTATTATAACCTAATTGATTGGTCCAGTGGGAGAGAAAAAAGCCAATTCTATAAAGCAATAGAATTGATGGTTTTAAAAATGGAACTGACTTGTTCATTAACTAGAGGAGCTAAATGGGCTATTTTTTTTCATAGTGTGAATGATTTGTAAAACCAAAGACTATGATATAGGGAGACATGAGAAATAACATTAAGAAAAAGCACCACTTAACCAATAAAATATTGCTTATTCTCCCGGTGTCTTATTCTCCAACCATCTTTTGCTTGGAATCATACTGGTGGTGAGTACAGTTAAGTCATGCTGGGGATGGGAAAGGAATTAAACTGTGCCTGTGAAAACATACCAGGGGAATGTTTGTATCCTTTTGGTCTGTTTCGACTGGGATAACCTTTACGGTTATCTTCTGGGTGAGTCTGGGACATTTACAGAAGTAACAGCAATAGTAACACTGAGCTCCTGCTTGGAACGCAGTGTCCTGCGAGGTGATTTATATACGTTATTAAACTTTATCTGAACAATAAAGTTAGGTGGACATGATCATCCAAATTGTACAGAAAAGGAAGGTGAGGCTCCGAAGTTAAACAGCTTGCTCGAGGTAAACAACTAGTGAATAACGACGCTAAGACTCACTACCAGATTTATCTGATTCAAGAGTAACTGCGTGACATGGCTCTGTTTAATTATATATGCATAGACACATGCATATATAAACACATGTGAATATATATGTCTGTATGTGTGCATATATTTCTATGTACAGTTTTATAGCATAATGTACTAGAGATAGATAAACACCGTAAATCTGATGCTAACTTACCATGTGATCTTTTTATATCTTTGGCTTTTGGTTTCTTCAAGCTTTCAAAATTGGAACAACTTGTCACCAAATAATATTTAAAACTATTTGAGATTGTTGGCTTAGAGTGGCTGTCAAATTATAGGACAAATCAAAGCCAAGGGGAAAAATACACCCTGGGAGAGAGAACAGGTTCCAAAAGCTGCAAAGGGGGTCGAGGAGGGTGTGTACGCTCCTCCAGCCATGGCAGAACGCTGGGCTAGCGAAGGCCTACATGTCTATGTTTTATCTGCTTTGTAAGTATAAACAAAGCAGAGTTTGATGACAAAAGTCTTTCTGGCTGTACTTTTCTTGCCTTTCTCTGCCAAATTCTTGGAGGCACCGATATCTTGGAAACCAGTTTGTGAAACTCAAAGGCCCTACTTGGGAATAAATGGAAATAGCCGCTAAAGATATGCAAGGAGGGTCCTGGGACGCCTTTATGAACAAGGATGCTTTCTAAAGCATTAGAAACAGATTCTTTCCACTGAGACCACCCAGGGGCTCTGTCTTCCAATGGCAAGCCGACGCGACATTTGCCTTTATCTCCCTATTTTCAGTTGAGATGCAATCTAGACACTTGGGGGCTTGGGAAAATACCATGTATGGCTTGTTTGAATGACTTCTCCTCTAGGATTCAGTTGCCAGCCTGAAGGGCTGCCCCTTTCTTCCTCCACTCCCAGCCCCCATGCATGGCCCTGTGGCCAGAGAGCCAAAAACTATGAGCCAAAAGTATGTTCCAGAGAAATACCAGGAAAACGCTGTTTCTTGTGGCCTGGGAAAAGCAAACAGAATGAAGGCCAACTTTATCCTAATCTCAAATCTAGACCCCTGAAGAAGGAAGGTGTTAGCAATACCAAGTACAGTAGGGAGAACATTCCTGCTTTCCAACAGGGAAAATCAAAGTTAATGTCTCTTTTCATGGTTTTAAAATGAAATATATCACTTTTCATATTTTTAAAATGAAGACCCCCCCCTCCAGAGTAACTTATCAGAAATTATATTGTCATGAATAAGTACATGAATGATTTAACCTCTTGGTTTAGAAAATTGTTACTAGTTATCTGTTTAAATATGAGGTATTCTTGTTTTTGTTTCCAATCTATAGAGTTGTCACATTATTTTGTCACTGTGTACACATGTGACTCTTCCATAGGGTACAGCCTCATGTGGGGCAAGGGAGGACCTTTTCACTTACTGGTTCCATCACTCAAGACATATTTATTGGTTTATAAAGCCTCAGATTCAAGGGACTTAGGACAATTAAATAATTGTGCTAACAAGCATGAAGTTAGTTATGAAATAGCAAGCCATGTCAGTGGTGTGGCCAGACTGTTATTACAGTTCAGAGATGGCTGCGGTGTTGGGGGTGATGGGGAATCAGGAGATGTTCAACCCAAAGTGATGTTTATGCAGGGCACTCAGAGAGATGGCCAAATGGATAGAGGAAATAAGAAGAACCCGAAATAGGAAGAGGGTACAGGAGATGGGAGATTAATCCTGTTCTGTGAGATGACCGGTCATGAAGTGCAATTCTAAGCATGGTCGGAGGTAGCGTGTTGGAAAACAACAAACATGCAACAGACCAGTTTCAGAGTCAGATGCATCCAGTTTCCAAGCGTGACATTGATTCTTCCCAGCAGGGGGAAACTGGCATTTCTGGCTACAAAACAATGCTATTGGTACTCTGTTCATATATTATGTTCCCACTGCCTTCAATATTGCTTTGCATAAAGGAAGAGGTCAAAAGAAATATTTGGTGAATGAATGCTCACCAAAGTAACAAAGTTAAAGTGCCAGCTACACAGGATGCATTCAGTAGATGCTGGTTCTGTAGCTTTCTCCTTTTGCATCATACAATCTAGACTCTATGTACCTTTCCATAAATTCATTTCCCATTATTTTTCTACAATCAACTTACATTCTTTCCAAGTATATTCCTCACTGTTACATATATAATATATATGTTCCACATCTGTATCTGTGCCCCTTCCCATATTTTCCTCATCTCCGTATTACTAAAACCTTGCCCACTCTTCAAGACCCAGCTCAGACGCTAGATCGCAAAGAAGTCCCTGACCCACACCGGCCAGCTTAGTCTTCGCTCCCTCTGAAACTCCTTCACAGTGTATACACATTGTCCCTTTGACATATAACCTTCACAGTTTTGTTTTGTCAATGTTTACTCATGCACATGATCATTTTTTCTTCAAAAAGCTCTGTACTTCTTGCCGAAACCGGTTTGGCTCAGTGGATAGAGCGTCGGCCTGCGGACTGAAGGGTCCCAGGTCCCAGTCAAGGGCATGTACCTGGGTTGCAGGCACATCCCCAGTAGGAGATGTGCAAGAGGCAGCTGATCGATGTTTCTCTCTCATCGATGTCTGACTCTCTATCCCTCTACCTTCCTCTCTGTAAAAAATCAATAAAATATATATTAAAAAAAAAAAAAAAACTCTGTACTTCTTGAGCACATTCCAAAATCATCTTCTATGTTCTGTTAGGTCACACGTAGTATTCTGCTTCTACAGAGAGCAGACAGTGAATATAATGTGAGAAGATTTAAAGTTCTGGTAAAACTTGAGTCATTGCCATTGTACCAGAAAGACTTCAGCTGTTTTGATGGTGGGTTAGTCATTGTTCTCCAGAAAACAGAACCAATATGTTATATACATACATGCATAGACATATGTGTGTGTTCATGGACAGAGATTTTAAAAAGTTGGTTTACTTCCTGTAATTGTGAGAGCTAGCGAGTCTAGAATCTGTAGGGCAGGCTTGCAAGCTGGAAATTCAGGCTGATGTTGCGCTCTTGAGTCTGAAATACTCAAACCGGGCCAGCAGGCTGGAAACGCAGGCAGCATTTCTCTGTGCTGCCATTTCACGGGTGCAGTCTGGAAGCAGAGTGCATTCTTCTTGGGGAAGCTCCGGCTTTGCTCTGTAGGCCGGCAACCGACTGGATGAGACCCATTCACATTAGGGAGGCTGCTTTGCTTTACGTTACCTGTCTTATAACGCCCGGGCGCGCACACGAAACTAAAAATATTCTATTACAAGAAAAGAAATGTAATACAAAATGTCAGCTACCTAAATGAGTATTACAGGTGAAAGGATCAGATTATTAAAAGCAAAAGATTGTAAGATTATGTTGATAGATTAAATCTAATGTCACGCTTGCTAAATGAACTAATTAAAACTTGAAGTTGCTAAATTAAAAAAGATTTTTATGTTCAAACAATTTAACCTTTAAAAATGATTTAATAAATCTAGAATAAATAAATCCCAGGAATGCAAAAGGAAGGAAGGTTAAAAAATGTTTGCATAAAGTCTGAAAAATTGATTAAAAAAGAAACACACAGACTTTGATAAGAAATAGGAAATGGGTAAGAATCATGACTATGCAATTCACAAAAGAGAAAATGAAAATAGGCCATATATGTGAGATCCGGTTTCAATTTATCATAATGTAAGGAAATACAAGTTAAAACACTAATGATATGCCTTATTTTTCTTATCAGGTTGACAAACTTTTTTTTTTGGCAGCACAATACTCAGTGGTGGCAAGATAATGGTGACTTGGGCTTTCTAATACAGTGCTGATATGATTATAAATCACCTTAAACTTTCTAGAAAGCAGTTTGGCGATATGTATCAAGAGGACTCAACAAGTTTTTATCAGTGTACAGACTAATACCACGTCTAAGAAACACTATAAAGCAATGGTCTGATAAATGAATACGTATCTTTGCCAAAGTTTTTATCAACTAATTCAACAATTGAGAAGTCATTAAGATATGATATCTTCATATAATGGTATAGTATTCAGAAATTAAAATAATATTTACCAAGATACTGCAATGACGTGGGAAAATAATGTTGTGTGAAAAAAGGACAGTGAATATCATTTTCATGATTTTCTATATTTTAAAAAGTCTTTTCAAGATATTCATAGCACTAAAATTAAAGGAAAATAACAAAAATTAATAATAATTTTTTTCAAAACACGTTTTCACTTGAAGATTGAGTATTGTAAGGTCCCGCCACCATTGCTACTCACATCATCTTTCAATGCTTCAGGGTGAGCCCAGTGGCCCTGTGATGTGTGACAGAAGACAACACATTCCTGTGGTGGCCTCAGGAGGGTTATTACTCAGGTGATAGCACAACTTGGAGCAGGTATGTTGGTGTCAGTGATAATTACCTAGCGACTTGCCCACAGTTTAGACACATTTTGGAGCATGGGCTTGGGGTTACAGTGTGGACTGACCCTTTCTCCATAGATGTAATCTTCAAATGCAGATGAAATCATCCAAAAGAGTTGAAAAATCTTCAACTATTTTTCTTGTTCTTAGACTAGAAACAACATTCCCTTATTTATAAGTTGACCCTGCATCCCATATGGTCTTCTATGACCTCATTTTACATCATTTTCCTGGAAAAATTGATAGTGTTCCTTTTTACTCTCAAACAGGTCCTGCTCAGATGACAAATTATATGTCACATTGTTTCTGTGGTCCACAAGGTTTAGGCTGTTTGGCCTCAATCTGCCTCCCTAAACTCAGCTCTGGTTCTACCTTGCTGCAGACACTCTGGCCTTCTTTAAGATGCTCTTAATTAGTAGACTGACTTCGTAGAGGTTGTGCTTTTTGGTGGGAAGGCGGCGATATTTATGCTGCTGCGGGAGGTGATTAGAAGTTAAGCCACAAGTAATGGGCAGGTGAGGATTCGTGTTTGTTATTACCTTTGAATGGCATTAGGAAGAAAGATACTCTTTTGAGTTTGGAGCAGGAGAAGCAGGGCTACAGTGGAAACATAGGGCTGTACATGTTCCCTCCGTGCAGGTGTAAAAACTGATGCAGCATTGCCGAAGGTCTAGGTGTGTGGATATGACTAACAGGAACACATGGGAATAAGATATGGCAAGCCCAGCCTCAGTGATTCAGTTAGTGGAGAGAAGTGAGAAGGAAGGAAAGAAGAAGCCAGACCTATGAAGGGCCATAAAACTGACCTATCTAAGGGCTGTGCCTAGTAGGAGCAGTAGATGGTCAGTGAGCATGAAGTTTCAGACCTACTTTATTTTATCCTATACAGCTTTCATGAATATAGATCTTCCCTGGCCTTGGAAGAGCCTTCGATTATAAGATAGACTTATAGAGGCAATATGCTATATTTAAAGTTATACTCATGGTGATGGGAGAACTCCATCCATTCACAGGAAGAAACACAGGACATGGAATCCAGCCTACTAGCTTTTTGGGGGAGGAAACTACCAACCCCAGAAACAATCTGGGCTCAAGGTGTCTTCATCCTTTAAGGGGCATGAGCTTTCTGTCAATCAAGAGCTCCAGACAGGAACTATGCCCTGGGTCACACATGGAGTGTTGAAAAATCATGCAGAATCCTGAGATCTAGGGATAGAGTTGTGAACTAGAACTCCCCATTGTGGGCAGCAGATCTATTCTAGACCCAGTAGATACAGAACAATGATGGCGAACCTTTTGAGCTCGGCGTGTCAGCATTTTGAAAAACCCTAACTTAACTCTGGTGCCGTGCCACATATAGAATTTTTTTTTATATTTGCAACCATAGTAAAACAAAGACTTATATTTTTGATATTTATTTTATATATTTAAACGCCATTTAACAAAGAAAAATCAACCAAAAAATTGAGTTCGCGTGTCACCTCTGACACACGTGTCATAGGTTCGCCATCACTGATACAGAATGTGGCCCGTAGATAGAACTGAAAAAGAGATCCCACTGAGGGCACCCAGATAAGCAAAAGGAAAGCAAACAGGGTGGAGGGCAGCAATGAAGAGGAGACAGGGTCTTAGGAAGCTTGAGGATGAGGGAAGTGTGTAATAGAGACTTCCTTCACCTAAAAGTCCACAGCTTGTAGAAACTAAGCAGTAGGAGAACTACTTTTGATCCTACGTTCCTGTGCTTTATTATTTAAGTAATAAATGCCTTGCTATGAATACAAAACCAGAAAAGCCCAGTCTTTTTTCCCAGCATTGTCATAATCATTTTTAAGCACAATATTAGGAGATAGGATAAAATAAACAAGGTTTTCAGAACAGATGTTTTTTTGCTACTCTGCCTGGGAACAGCTGATATATATGAGGGTCTAGTCTAAGACCCAGTTCAAAAATAATATTTTAGTTGGACCAAATCCTCCTGTGATTTACACCTAACATTGCCCTTTAGTCTGACTGAGGGCCAAATGTTAGCAACAAAAAGAAAGCGTGTGTAATTTCCTGGTTCTGAGTAGCACTGAAAAGCTTAGAAGGAGTCTAGTCTAAGATCGAGGGGAGCTTATCCATCTGTCAGCAGATGTCTGTGGGTTGATAAACTCTGGTTCTGACTCTAAAATCTAGAATTTCCCAGGAATAGTGCTAATCCATTTAAGATAAGTAACTGAGCTGCAAGAATGAATCATGTACCTTCCCTCTCGAGTCCTTTGAGCATTTTCAACAATGCTCAGGAGAAGTTGAGCAAGCTAGACTTTGAACATATTAAACAATCCCTAGCTTTTCTCATGAGTCTCTAACTTTTTTTACTCCTGAGGTTTCATGTCATCTGAAACCTAGGCTCTGTTATCCATGCTCCACAGGTCAGAGCTTCTCCTTGCTTTTTTTCTCTGAGTACTTGCCCATGCGAGGACTTGTTCTTTGAGAGCTTCTGCAACCACCATTTCATTAAATTTTCACATTCAATTCAAATAGGTTGAAGTTATTTATTATATATATTTTTATGTGGGAAAATCTGAATGCTTTATTTGGACTGATCTCATTCACGAAACAAACATTGATTTTAATTACTTGTATAAGAAATAAAGTAAACCTCTTACCAAAGAAAAAACCTAAAAACAAAAACGAAACAAAAAGTAAATTATTGGCGCAATGTAAATGATGGTTGGACTAGTCACTGTATGGATTATAGTACAATTCACTTAAAATATGTGAATTAATTAAGTGTATTGAATTATATCTCTGCTTTACCTTCAAATTAATAAAACATATGATTTTCCCTTTAGGGAAAAGTTATGTTCATTTTTGAACTCTTAATTTACATGTATTTGAGGATAATAGTTAATTGGCTTTTCAATAGGAATTAGCACACCCTTCTCCCAAGTGCTTTCAAAATGTAGCATCAGAAGACAATGCAAAGAAAAGAGTGAATCAATTGAAGAGGGAAAAGGAGAGGGGGAAAGAATGAAGGGAAAAGATTGAAAGAACCAGATACAGGACAAATTTTAATGCTCTAATAATGTAATGATGATATTATGTGTGGGTCTACATTAGTAGATCATCAGTTTTTAAAAAAATAGTAGTAGTGCTGATTTTTTCCCAGATATTTCATTAGGGTTTTTTTGTGTTGTTTTTTAAGAACTGCAACATACTGTTCAGGTGTGGAAATGGTTTTGAAAGTAAGAAAACATTTATTGGTCCACCATTTATTTTTCCAGTCATTTGTTCCTATAGCTTCAATTGAATTTTTTTAAAAATATATTTTATTGATTTTTCACAGAGAGGAAGGGAGAGGGAGAGTTAGAAACATCGATGAGAGAGAAACATCAATCAGCTGCCTCCTGCACACACCTCACTGGGGATGTGCCCACAACCAAGGTACATGCCCTTGGCCGGAATCGAACCTGGGACCTTTCAGTCCACAGGCCGACACTCTATCCACTAAGCCAAACTGGTTAGGGCTCAATTGCATTTTTTTTCAAAGTAAATTTGATTTTTTTAAGGGAATCCACAGAAAAACAACCCATAAATTGATTAATCTGATATATCTAAGCAACTGTGATAAACTTTAATATTTTGATTTTTTATTAGTGAATATTTCAGGTAATTTTGGTGGTCTGATCATTACTTTGCTTTTTAGACTTTGAACTCACTACTATTCTAGATTTTGTCAAATATAATGACCATCAATTCTTTAAAAGACCTGAAAGAAAATTCTTATTTCATTTGGACTACGTTGTAATGTCAGTGCAATTTTTTTCTTACAAATTGTAAGTGATTGTTCTTAATACTTTATTCTAAAACCCCTGTAGAATTAATCTTATGCAGAAATCTTAGGTCAAAATTAATTAGAAATGTTCCTAGTACTTTATAATTTTTTTAAATTTTGAAAACTGCCAATAATTATTTATCAAATAAGTAATTGTTTTTTGATAATTTTTTTTATCTGGGGGCAATTAATATTCTGTGGCAGTGCTATTGCCCATATCTGTGAGCACAAGCAAAAATCCCTGTTGGGAAACATAGCTTCCCAGCAGGAGAGATTTAAGATACTAAAGATGTTTGGAATATGTTAGCAGGCAAGGTTCTCATACTTATCTAAAACATATCAAAACAACCTCTTGTTGGCCTCAAAAGAGACTTAGCCATCTAAACAAGTTTTCCAGTTATACCCAATCCAGCAGAGTATAATCAGAAAAAGCACTGAACTTGGAGTCCAAAGAACTTGGCTGGAATCCCAGCTTCAAATTTATTAGCTCATTTAATCTTTGACAAGTTAATTTACCTTTTGAAATGTTAATGTACCAGAGTGTAAATTTAGGATAACAACACTTACCTTAAAGGGCAATTTCAGGACGTTCCTGATATAGACCTCGTACATGTTAGATGACCAATATATAGTAACAGTCATACCTTATGCTAAATTGACATAATGGAAATAGCCAATAAGATTGATAATAAACCATCTTATTTTTTTGTGTACTATGAGTCTTTACTTTGAGTCATCTGGAATATTAGATCTCAACCCCAAATTATTTTGATTCCAAAATTAATATCATTCGTGTTTAGTTTGGAGAATTAAGAATAGTGGAGATTTGTTTGAACTTTCCTAAATCCGTGGGTTTTGGATAGATGACTAATCATCTCTATTGTTTTAAACCTTTCCATTACCTTTTCCAGAATTCTAGAAGCTTTAAAGTACTTTTTGTTTCTTACATCTATGTTGGTGATAGGAAAAAAAATGGACCAGTATTGTTAATAATTATATGAGATCGTAAAGTGAGAATCATACTATTACACATTGCTAACACCAGATAGAATTAGTCAATTTTATTTACTGAGACCTAAAAGAAGGAACACCCATTTTAAAGGAAGATCTTAGATCAAGACCTAAGGAGCAAATGGGAAAATGTCACTGACTTAATGTCTATCCAAATATTTGAATTTTTCTCTTCACACATTTGCTCCTTCTCCTTCATCTCTAAAATACCAGTATCACTCCTCTATACTAAAAGGAAGAAATAATTGTAAGAAAGCCAATAATCAACATCTAAACATTGTTCAACTTTATTATTCTCTGCCCTACTCCATTTTGTTAATTTCTTATTTTCTCTATTCTTTCAATAATAACACCGAATTTCTATATTACACTGATTTTTACAACATATACTTCTTTTATATTTTCTTTATTTCCATTTATGTCCATTCCTTGGGGCTCACTATGGGTCTTCATTGCTTAATTCATTCTCCAAAGCCTGTCGGACCATTTGCTACTGTTATTATGCTAGGCAATGGCAGAGGCAATAAGATTAAGATTCTGTGATTTCATCAATGTATTTACAGCCTGACAAGGAAAAAATAAGATATATTACTCAAGTAACTATCTGTATTTTTAAGAATTCTTAAAAAATCAGACCTCAATTCACTTTTCTCTCCAACCTTCCTAACTTAAGCTTTTGATACAGTGTTCACAATTTGTCTCTTAGCTTCTCTTTCTATGCCTTCTCCCTCCTCCCCATACACACACTGTATGACTTTCACATCATTGCTCATGCTACTTGCTGGCCATGTCCTTCCTCTTTAATCCCAATCCAAATTGTAATCGTGTCTCTTTAATTACATCTTTAATGAAGGCCATCCTTCTCTGCCTCAATGAAAACTTTGCCTACTTACATTCCCAGTCATATCTGAGTTTTCATTGCATTTGTAACCTGTATTACTTAGCATTTGATCATGTTTCTATGTATTGCATTATCATTTTATGTTTGCAAGCTTTGCTCCTCTTAAATGCAACGTCTATGTATTGTACTTAATACACATAAATATTCTATGTATTATACTCAATAATACACACAAAAGTCTTGATTAACTGGTAAGTTTGCTCATTCCACTTTTTCAATATAAAATACCACAGGCTTTTCCAAGGATAATTTCAGACGTTTGGACTGTGGTACTATTGTTATTTTAAGGCTATTAGTATTCTGCTCCCAAAATATAATACTTTAGCGGGAAATGACCTACAGTATCTGTGTATATAGCTCATGAGTCAGGGAACGGAAGGTATGAGCTAATTTCCCAGCAGAGGGACAGCAAGACTAATTATCCATGTCTGGGATTTAGTTAGTAAATGAGAGAGAGAGAGAGAGAGAGAGAGAGAATGAGAATATGAAGGTGGGAAGAACAACTGGACACCTTTATACACCTGAATTTCCCTGCAGGAGGTCAAGATAGATGAGAGTTGTACATGAAATACATATTCCTAATCAATGGAACATATCTCAAGTATGTATCCTATATTTTATATTCTAAATGAGCAGTTCATAAGATGAATCAAAAGTATTGCATAAGCAACGCAGAAAAAGAGGATCATGAAATCCCACTATGGAGTAGACTTGGGAGACCAGGCTGAGGATTTCCCACTTAAATTGAAGAAGAGAATTAGCAGATGAGCTGTGTGAGCTGTTGCCCTGAGAGTCTTCCTAAAGTCCCATATGAGTCTTTGCACCCCAGCAGTGACCATGCTATTAAACCAGAGGTTCTCAACCTGTGGGTCGTGACCCCTTTGGCAGTCGAATGACCCTTTCACAGGAGTCGCCTAAGACCATCCTGCATATCAGACATTCGCATTATGATTCATAACAGTAGCAACATTACAGATATGAAGTAGCAATGAAAATAATTTTATGGTTGGGTCACAACATGAGGATCTGCATTTAAAGGGCCAGAAAGTTGAGAACTACTGTACTAAACCATCTAAACAAAGCTCACACATAAGGGCTGTGGTTTCTTTTATTATTATTTTTTTTTAGGATATTCATGTTTTGTTTTAATAGTAATTAATATTGTGGCTATCTTATTACTATCAACTCTCTAGTCAGATAATCCAATTAAGGAAATTTTGCCAGGAGGTACCGTTCAGAATTTACGAAGATGAGGTTCTCCGATTCAGTAAAATGATTATTCAGTGAGCAGGTTCTTCCTTTCCCACCCACAAATGAAGTGACAAGCCAGAGTAGTTTCATTACATTAGCAAATAGTACATCTGCAAATATGTATTCTATAATGTAATTGTTTGGTGTTTATATGTAAGTTGGTTAGGATACCTGGGTATCCTGTAACAGTAAAAAAGATGAACAGATTGTTAGGATTCAGTAGAATTTAACCATCTGTGGTGAATAAGTGGTAAGGCCTGTTCTCAGTATCAGTAACTCTTCACATTACTTCCTCAAAAGCCACTGAAGCATTTCTGTCAACTTCTGCACTCATTTAAAATACACATAGCTGCTGTTCCCTGCACCAGGCCGGGCTCTTCCTATAGACTCTCGAAAGCCACTTACGTTGATCATAACCTAACCCAATTTGGTTGATCTTAAACCTAGCTATTTTTTGTGATATGAAAAATCTTAGGGTCTTTGACATCTGCCTCACGTGGGAATTATTTCTTGTGGTTGCCTGAAGTCTGGAAGCTTTGAATATAACCTACATGGAAATTAAGAAGGCAGCACCAGGTCCTCTGTAACACAGTGTTCTTGGGCTTCTAAATTAATTCAATTTGATGGGCTTTGTCCCAACCTGCAGGGAACAAAACACCCTCTACTTTTCATTCTCTCATTTAATATTTCATAGTTATCATGCAGAACATCTACATGGTTAAATAAGCCACATTTGTTACATATCTCTGTAAAGATATCTTCCCAACTCCACTTACTCTAAGGAAAATTCTTTGAAAATGTTATAATTTTTCTACCATTGTTTGTTATAAGTTCTTCGACTCCAGAACCGTAATGAATGTTTCCAATGCTTTTTCCCTTCCTGTAGATCTGAAATTCTCTCTTTACCTTGGAGAGCTTCCTTTAGTATTGCTTATAGAGCTATCTACTAGGGATGGATTTTCTCAAGCTTCTTTGATCTGAAAACATCTCTTTTTTTGTAGTCGAAGGATGATTTTATGAGATATAGAATTCTGGATGCTTTTTCTAGAACTTTAAAGATGTCATTCCATTGTCTGTTGGTCTGTTAGTATTGTCATCTTCCCCTTTAAATAATATTGTCTTTTTTTTCTCTATCTCTGGCTGCTTTTAAGATTTCCCCCTCTTATCTTTGCTTTTATCAGTGTATAATATGACTTTATGGGGTTCTCTTGGTGTTTATCTTCCTTAGGGTTTTCAAGAAACCCTAAGGTTGGAATTCACATTCTCACCACTTTGGTCCACTCCTATGAATAATCAGTAGGTTGCTATTAGTTAAAAAAAAAAAAAAAAAAAAAAAAGGATTCCCAGAATTAACCACAAAAACTCTAGCTTTATAACTATATAAATAAGAATAATAAGAAAAAGGACAATAATAATTTCACGTGGTGAAGTAGGTAGGACTATAATATTTCTTAGTCTGGACATAACACTATTTGCAGTATAATCCAAGATTGAGTTAATTTTCTAGCAACACTTTTGTTTCATATATTTTGAGAATTTTATCACATGAACTGCTGTCACAAAATTGCATATTGGAAATAAAGATTGTTGACATGCAACAGTTCCTGCTGATGACAAAAAATGTGAGACTGGGAATGGGAGGTTGTAAAAAGTGGAACGAAGGTGAAAGCTGCTAAAGTCAGAGTAAAGATGCTAGATTTAGTAAGAACTTTTTATGAAGAGACTAGGTTGAATTTTCTGAGGATGATTGACTCTCCTAGAATAATGTCAGAAATTGGAGTGAAAAAAAATGACAATGAGAATAGATCAAGTATCAATTTCTCAGTGACTGAGGGTGAGTTACCAGGAGTCCAGAATCAGTGATGAAGGGACAAGCCACATAACTCTTGTTTTTTAAATAACTTTTATCACTAGTTTACAATTTATTTATTAATGGATTTATTTAAAGTACTTAGTGGAGGATATTCTAAGAGTGATCTACTTTTTTATTTTTGCTTCCTTCTTTATACCAGTTCTTTTGTTCTATAATAATTTCTGTGTAATCTTCTACCCTCAGCAAAGTTATCCCATCAACATGATTTTATCTTAAACTAGAGGCCTGGTGAATGAATTTGTGCATGGGTGGGGTTCCTCAGCCTGGCCAGCGATCAGGACAGGGGCCCTCTTGGGGGGGTGGGGGCGGGGCGGGGAACATGATGATCATGGGAGGTTGGCCAGCTGTGGGAGGTTGGCTGTGGGAGCACACTGACCATCAGGGGGGCAGCTCCTGCGTTGAGCATCTGCCCCCTGGTGGTCAGTATGCATCATAGCGACTGGTCATTCAGTCATAATGGTCTCTTAGCCTTTTATATATATATATACTAAAGGCCCGGTGCACAAAAATTTGTGCACTCAGGGGGGAGGGAGGGTCCCTCAGCCCGGCCTGTGCCCTATCCCAGTCTGGGACCCCTCGGGAGATAACGACCTACTGGCTTAGGCCTGCTCCCGGGTGGCAGAGGGCAGGCCCAATCCCTAGGTACAGCCCCTGGTCGGGCTCAAAGCAGGGCTGATTGGGGAGTTGGGGCACCGCCCCTGTCATGCACAGAGCAGGGCGGATCGGGAGGTTGCAATGCCACCCTCAGTCACGCTCAGGGTAGGGCAGATTGGGGGGTTGGGGTACCGCCCTCTGTCACACTCAAGGCAGGGTTGATGGGGAGGTTGAGGCGCCACCCCCTGTCACGCACAGAGCAGGGCCAATCAGGGGGGTTGGGTCTCCGTACCCTGTCACACACAGAGCAGGGTCAATCAGGGGGTTGGGGAGCTCCCCCCTGTCATGCACAGAGCAGGGCCCATCAGGGGGTTGGGGAGCTCCCCCCGTCATGCACAGAGCAGGGCCCATCAGGGGGTTGAGGAGCTCCCCCCTGTCACTCACAGAGTAGGGCCGATAGGGGAGTTGGGGCACCACCCCCTGTCACACACAGAGCAGGGCCAATCAGGGGGGTGGGGCGCCACACCCTGTCACACTCAGGGCAGGGCCAATGGGGAGGTTATGGCTCTACCCTGTCACACACAGAGCAGGGCCCGTGGAGGGGGGGGTTGGGGCGCCGCCCTATATCACCCACAGAGCAGGGCTGATCAGGAGGTTGGGGCACTGCCACTGTCACACTCAGGGCAGGGCCGATGGGGAGGTTATGGCTCTACCCTGTCACACACAGAGCAGGGCCGTGGGGGGGGGGGGTGGGGTTGGGGTGCTGCACCCTGAGCAGGGCTGATCAGGGGGTTGGGGCGCCGCACCCTGTCACACACACAGAGCCGCAGGGCGATCAGGGGGATGGGGAGCTTCCCCTATCAGGCACAGAACAGGGCTGATCAGGGGGTTGGGGCGCTTTCCCCTGTCATGAACAGAGCAGGGTGGATAGGGAGGTTGTGGCCCCGCTCCCTGTCACACACAGAGCCGCGGGGCGATTAGGGGGTTTGGGCGCTGCCCCCTGTCACGCTGATCCTGGTGCTGGGAGGCCTCGCGGCTCCGCTGATCCCAGTGCTGGGAGGCATATTACCCTTTTACTATATAGGATAGAGGCCTGGGGCAGGGGTGGGGACCAGCTGGTTTGCCCTGAAGGGTGTCCTGGATCAGGGTGGGGGGTCCCGCTTGGGTGCCTGGCCAGCCTGGGTGAGGAGCTGATGGCTGTTTGCAGCTGGTCACACACCCTTCAGGGTGGTGGTCCCCACTGGGGTGCCTGGCCAGCCTGGGTGAGGGGCTGATGGCTGTTTGCAGCTGGTCACACACTCTTCAGGGTGGGGGTCCCCATTGGGGTGCCTGGCCAGTCTGGTGAGGGGCTGAGGGCTGTTTTCAGGCTGGTGGGTGACTGAAGCTCCCAACTGCTCCTTTTTTTCTTTTCTTTTTTTATTCTGGGTCAGCTTTAGCTCTGAGGCTTGGCTCCAGCTCTGAGGCCTCGCCTGCTGAAAGCAGGTATCTGGTTTGTTTGGGTTCTATAATCGAAACACTGTTTCAACTCCAGCTCTGAGATCCCAGCTGGCTGAAAGCAGGTTTCTGGGGTTTTGTTTAGCTTCTATATTTGTAACAATGTTTCAAACTGCAAGCTCAGAGGCCAGCAGCGGCAGGCGGGCAACGTTGGATTCCTCCGTCACTGAAGCAAGCAAGCCTCCTGTTCACTTCAAGCTGCCTGACTGCCAGCCGCCATCTTGGCTGGCAGTTAATTTGCATATTGCCCTGATTAGCCAATGGGAAGGGTAGCGGAGGTACGGCTAATTACCATGTTTCTCTTTTATTAGATAGGATAACATGGTTCTGCTGAAAATTTATGGATAACTTGCACATCCAATTTTAACCCAATAATCTGCTCAGTAGCTCTCTGTACACTTACACTCTAGTAATCTTTTTTATCTTTTTCCAAATCTGGTAACACCCCATTCCACACTCTAAACTAGAATAAAAGTTAGCAACTTATTGCCTATTATGTATCATTTGTTTTCCATCCCTCTGGGTCATGAACATGCTGTCTTCTCTGTATGGAATGTCCCTTAACCTATCACTAAATATTCTCCAACTACATTTAAAGTAACATTTCTTTCAAATATTCCTAGACTAAACCCCAACATCACATGACATCAAACCCATTCTGGTCCCCAAAGTTACTTTAGTGTCCTCTCAGCCACTTGATCTCCCATTTGCTCAGGACACATTGTTTTGTCTGAAGCAGCTATTTCTTTGGAGTGCATGGCTTGAGGTTATGTCTTAGGTTTTCTTCTACCCTGTACACAGTGAGTGTTGCCTTCCCATTCATATCCCACCTATCAATGAAAATGAAACAAACCTTCAAAAGCTTCTCTATAATTGATTTTCCCATTAATTAACAATTATTGAGCAAGAATTACATGCAGTGTTTTAGCCTATGGAGAGAAATTAAAATTGAATTGGGTGGAGATGTTTGCCTATTTTTCCAAGAAAAATTGGATGGGGTAATTTCTAAGATAATTTTCAGCTCTCACATATAACTCTTAAGGCCAAATGCAAAGTCGTTTTTCTCTCCTTTTCTCTGAAAGTACAATAATTTTCCAGGTTTAATTTCATGCAAATAAGCTCAATAGCATCAGCTAGCCAGGTATTGTCTTATGAAACTTACAGTCTGGACTAATTTTGTCTCTTAACTTCTTTTGTCTAACCTCTCTTTTTTCAAATACCTCATTGAATTTAAACATCCCCTCTCACCCTACTCAAAATAATTCTCTTTAAGATAAAAGAATATTTAAAAATTATGTATTTGACAAGCAGGTCCAAGAATGTATTACCACCCCATTGGTTGTAATCTCTCACAAGAAGCCTACATCTGCTACCTTTCCTTCTTCACTTGAACTCACTGAAATCTGGTTTCTGTCCGCTACTTCACTGCTACTATTTCCAGAAGTTCATGAAGAAGTTATTATTTCTAAGTGCAACTGTCCCTTTTCAAACCTTGCCCAACTTGATCAAAACCAAATTTTGATATCCTGGCTCCAACTGGCTACTCCCCATGCATTTTATCAAAGAAATGCTATCTTCTCACTCAGCTGTTCCTTGAAAACTTCCCTTGTTTTTATTTAATTTTTTCAGATACCTTTTTGTTAAATCAACTCTTTCTTGAACCAAGTTTTATTTTCAGAGTTTATTCCACTGAACAGCACAGTGTTATTCTCTTGCTTCAATCATTTATAACCTGCCACTTGAACTTAGTACAATAATTCTTTAAAATCCCTCTCTCTCTCTCTCTTTCTCTCTCTCTCTCTCTCTCTCTCTCTCTCTCTCTCTCTCTCTCTCTCTCTCTCTCTCCATCATTCATGTTGTGACATGAATTATCTTCTTTAACACAATTGTCATCATTCTGTTTACTCACTCAAAACCTTGAATGGCTCCTTGCCTAGTAGAGACTAAAGTTCACATTTCTTAGCGTAATAGTAAGGTTCCTCTCTAATTTGGAAATTATATAACCTTCCATTCTCAACTGCCCTTCCTCTCCTCCTCTATTTAGAACTTTACACTCTAATCACCTCATTCAACCTTCTATGCCCAAAATACGTCAGCCCCTTTAAAAGTCTCTTGCTTGTTTCGGCTATTGATCCATATCCTCTACCTGCTGAAATTCTATTTTTCTCTCAAGATTCAGATAAAATGATTCTTTCCTATGAGGCTGTCCCTATTGTTCTAATCAGAAATTATCACTCATATAGTGCATCACACATAGTGTTATAATTTACTATTTTGAAAAATTGACCTTTGCTTGACCTATGACTATGGTGTTCCTGTATCTTTTGCTTCCCAAAAGTAGGAGTGGTTTGAAGGAAGGGACTGGATCTCCCCATGATGTAGCTGCAGTGGCCAGCACTTACTTCTAATTCAGAGAAAGGTTTCAATATATGTTTGCTGAAGGTCTCCAATTGCCATTTAAGTGATACTTTTCAAATGTATCATATTCTCGATGTGTATTAAGTAATTTTGCTTGCCATATATTAAAGAACAGCTTTTCTATGGAAAAACAGCCACACAAACCATCTTGACTTCACCTGACAGGACCTGTGAAGAACATGCTATTCATAGTCTATCGTACTCTACTTGGAGATATGGCAATGGCAGGCCCACGACACAGCTTTTCAACGAATTCTGTAGGTATAGATGAGCCCATGCATAAGTATGTATCTCCAGCAAATTGTAGAATGTAGAACAGAAAACGTTTACATCCTGAAAATCAACACTTAACAATTGTTAGTGGAACTTTTCAATTAGTGGAATTTAGGAATGATTGGAGAACACTGTTCTCCATATTGAAAGGGGAACATGATTATCAGACACCATCTGAATGCATCAAAGGGAAAAAGAGCCACTGCAGTTCTCCTCTCCCGCTTTGTAATTTTGCTATTTCCTTGCTTCAAAAATGGACCATGGTAACCCTCCCCCACCACCATCACCACCAATAGCATTATCAATAGAAAAGCCTACACGAGCAAGAAGAAGTCAACTGGCCTTTGCAATTCCTGTTGCTGACAAATTTCCTCTGGCTGCGTTTCCACATGTTTATAACCATCAACACAACCCCATTTGGCTAGAGTCTTATTCGAGATCACATCTGACGTGAGACCCAACCTCAGCCAGAAGAACTGATTTGAGACACTACCAGGGATTATCTTGTCCTTTAACTATTGAGGAAGGAGAGGTTGGGTGACCCCAGGTGCTGGAACTCCTTACTACCCTAGAGCTCACCATCTCCGATCTTTTGGCTCAGAACCTCTGCCAGAGTGAGGTTGTGGTTCTCTGAGAGATGGGGTCATTGTTATTATTCTTCCAGCCTCCAAGGCAAAATACACCGTATGACCAGCCATGTAGGCAGTGCCAAAAACCACCTGGAAAAGGCCCACAGTTGTCACAGGGCCATGTTGAAATGCGAATCATTGAAACTGCTGACCACTACAAAACCAGGACAATTTTGTTTTTTACCCTCAGCCAGATGATGGTTAAATAAAAGGACCGAAGAGAAGGCATTTAGAGGAAGAATTCAACTTGCTAAAAGTGACATTTATTTTCTTCTGACTTACTATGGCCCACATGATGTTATTCTAACTGACCTATTTAGAAATATTTAAGAGTAATATAACAAGCAGTTGGTGGAGGATTGGCAATTTTCTTAAGCTGGTTCATGCGTCACTCTGCTTTTGTTTGTCCAGCTGCCAGGATAAATTATGATCTGTTGAAGTGGATCTCGCTTGGCGCCCTCTAAAGTTGGCTGGGACATTTGGACAGTCACATGTATCTCTCTCTGAACAAGTACATCATTCAATGGACTCTTGCAACTCAGATGATGCACAAAGATTCTGTAAGCACAGAGGCAATCAGCATTGGTGGGAAAGTGAAACAAGGAGAAAGACCAAAGGACATTTGAGTCTGTCCAGTTCTCAATGTTACTCGGTGTGCTAGGACAGTGGGACACCGAGACCTCACTGGTGTGCCCAGCCACCTGGGCTTTCCCACAGTCCAACTGAGTCATGTCACTGCCCATGTGCCCTACATGCTCCTTATTTCCATCCTATCAGTTCTTTCCTCCGCCTTTTCCAGCCCCACACTTCTCCGGGATTTGGCCCGTGCTCCTCTGGCAGTTGGTCTGACCACCTCATGCGGAGACTGCGAATGGCCCTTATGAACAGCTGTGGGAGACTGCCCCTTCGTTACAGTGGTTTCCTGGCGATCCTCGTGCTGCTCTCTTCCATGACATTAAATTCACACTCATTAACCTCAAATTTGGTTCTCTTGCTCTCTTTGAATATCTTCTCAACTATGTGCCATTTAAAGAAAATTTGAATACTCCAAGAGCATTGTTTTTCCCTTTTATCAAGATTCTGGACCATCTCCTTCCTTTACTCCCTTGTCCTCCTGCTTCCCTACTCCCACAATTTCCTCCCTCTTCTCGAGGTTCTCGGGCATAAGCAGAAATGCCCTAAATATGCTATGGGTGTGTGTGTGTGTGTGTGTGTGTGTGTGTGTGTGTGTGTGTGATGTTTTCCACAGATAACTTCTCACAAGAAATTGTGGGGAACATGACTAACCCTCCTCTAATGAGAAAATGTCTGGTCTTGAGAAAACTTCAGTAATTTGCAGATAACCCTGGAGCTGGGAAGCGGTGGAGAGGGATGCATGCTGGAGGACAGGTGTGTTTCCAGAAGACATCCTGTCCAACTATATTGTCCATACTCTTCCCGCCCCCCAATGATACCTGGGAATCCTGTAAAAGAGGGGAGGCTACACCTGTACAAGCATCAGGATTTTAGAGCTGGAAAGGGATAAGAAGAAAGAAGACTTACTACATGCTGATGGCTTCATTGCTACCATTTTCTGGAAAAGAAAAATGAAATTTTCTGTGTTCTATAGTTTTTCAGTGCTTGGGTATCACTTGTTACTTTTCAGATCCCTGGGAAGTAGACTTGAGGCTGTGGCCCCAGGCCAAGAACACAGTGTGGAGGAGTTAAGAGATTACTCTGCTGACGTTACACTGTGGTGGGAGTGTGTACACAGCAAAAACTGTTTCCTAAACAACTGAAATTTGCAAGAAGAGTGGGTTAGGAGATGATTTTTCCCACCAAAATGTTGGGAAATTGTTCTGTTTGCTTTAGTCAATGTTAGTCAGAGATAGAAAAGGCATGTAGTCTTTTGTGCAAGACAATGTCACTGCAAATGGTAAAGGGCAATCACTGTAAAAAGGGCACCTTTTATTTAAGTTTTTAAGAGTTTGTATTATTCATAATTTAAACCTTTTCATATCGTTTTCTTCCACTCATAGTATGAGATGTACTTCACATTAAGCTATGTTCTCTTTGACTCATATATCTCATTCAACAGCTAAACATTATTTATTGAGTTTATATTACATACAAGGTACTTTTCTAGGTATAGTGAGGCTGCCAATGATAGAGTCCTTGTCCATAAGGGGTTTGTGATTTTGTGGTAGTTAGAAAATTAATCTACATAAGACAGAGAAGAAATAATAAAGCATATAATCAAATAAAGAATAAAATGGTATCAGTTATGGATTAGATAAATATTGGTTTGCCTTCTCCTTCTCATCCCCAAAGGCATTTGAGACGATCTGTGGAAGTAGTCTAGGAGCCTGCAGAGATCTGTAGAGGTGAAGAGAGTGTGAATCTATGAGATTGGGAACACATCCTGAGCAGAGTCACAGATACGGAGTAGGCATAGACACTGCCTTATGTGGAGGCGACTGAACTGACCAGCCCAGTGTTAATGGGAAATAGGAATGGACAGTATGATGAAGAAAGGGTTCATACTCTGGAAGTAAGAGTCTTTTAGAACTTTAAATAGAGGAATAATAAAGGTGTAAAGGTGTTTATGAAATTCTGGAAATAAAGGTTAGTTACATAGGCTAGGAAAAACTGTTAAGCATTAATTTGAGCATCCCCTGTCATGAGTGCCTAAGATGGGGTGATAAAAGCTCCAGTGGAGAGAGATCGATGGATATTCATGTATTCATGAAGGGAAAATTGGTAGGTTTTGGCTACATTGCATACTAGACATGAATAGGAGACCAAGGGTGAAACTAGTAGAGACAGAAGGTGAGAGAAACTATTTTATGAAGCATGTGATAATTAGTCTGGTATTGTTGAGAATGAAGTTATCTAATGGAAGGTGGTGTGGAGCATGAGGTTGGGATTTGAGTGAGTGGTTCAGTCTGAAGGGAAAGACGTCTGGACAGCTTTCTAAAGGAGGTCCTATGGGAAGGGAAGGGTCCCAAGGCCTGGGACTGAAGGCCTGGCAGGGGAAGAAATGAACTGCCTCACCTCCAAAATACCCTTTTTCCGAAAAGAAGGAAATTAAGCTGCAAGTTTGAAGACTTAATGTTTAAGAGAAAGATAGCTCTTATTCTAAGGGTGGGAGAGGAGGAAACTAAATTAGAGAATGGGCATACATATTTTTAAAAAGCTCAATGTCTTTGAAATGAGGGTAAATTAATCCACCCATTTATTCATTTATGCAGCCCAGGTTTATCATTGTCTTAGGTAGGATGTCAGCCCAGTGGGAGATCTGAGATGAACAAGAGATGGTCTTCACTTTACCTTATTGCCTAGTGAACAAGGTAAGTATGAAATTAACTGGCAACTCTAACTGCACAAACAACTACAACCTTCTCCTAAATCAGTGCTTCTCATAATACCGTAATGACCTGAGAATATATCAGACAAGCCAGTTCTTAAGCCTATGCAGTCCCATTAAATCAGAAAACTGGGCCAGCAACCTGTGTTTTAAAAGCCCTTCAAGTGATTCTAATCTTGCTCAAGTATGAGAATCTGTGCTCCAAGAAAATTGGGGGGCTCCCAGCCCCTACAAGCCTCTGGGGTTTGGGAGGCCCCTGGGGCAGGCCATCTTTGCCTTTCAAGGGGTACATAGCAAAAACTCCATTAGGGTATCAGTGTGCTGATGGGGAAAGGAAATAAAGCTTATTTTAGGTATCGGACATGCATGTTATCCTTGACCTTTTGAACACATATGCTTTGCATTTGTTGCCTATTTTATTAGGGATTCTAAGTTTGGGCATTTCCCATTAGGAAAGGAGAAGGGGGTTAGCATAATAGAGAGAAGATTAAGTGGTAAGTAAAGCCTTAAAATTTCTTTAAAATATACATTATAATCAGTCACCATTTGGGCATGGAACACCAGCTCTACACAAGGACATCGTTGAATTAGTCAAAACCTTTATTTTCTAGCTTATTACACTGTATAGATTATTACATAATGTTTGTATTTTTATATAAGCTTTAAATGCAGATACGTTAGAGCGAACCATAATGTGTGTGATCATAGCTAAAGAATACCAGCCTCGTTCCCTCTTCTCCTTGTCGTCCTCATTCCTTCATCCCTTTCTTTTGATTTTCTCCCTAACACTTCCTAACATCTCTTGTTTTCCAAAGACTATTCTCTCCCTAACACTGCATCCTTAAATGACTAGTACACTTTCAAGGGTTTTTTTAAATATATTTTATTTTATTTTTTACAGAGAGGAAAGGAGAGGGATAGAGAGTCAGAAACATCAATGAGAGAGAAACATTGATCAGCTGCTTCCTGCACACCTCCCACTGAGGATGTGCCCGCAACCAAGGTACATGCCCTTGACCGGAATTGAACCCGGGACCCTTCAGTCTGCAGGCCGACGCTCTAGCCACTGAGCCAAACCAGTTAGGGCACACTTTCAAGGATTTTAGTGGCATATCTATTTTGAAGATTATATTTACTTCTAGTCTTCTAAGAATATTTCTATTATTGACAGTATTACAAATGTCCTCCAATTTCCCCCCACCCTTTACCCCCTCTTCCCAGCCTCTGACCCACCCCAGGCCTTCACCACACTATTGTCTGTGTCCATTGGTTATGCATATTTGTATATAAATTCTTTGGTTAATCTCTTCCCATCATCCCCTCCTCCCCCCAGCCCCTGTCTCCTTTTTGAGATCTGTCCATCTGTTCCATGCTTCCATGCCTCTGAATCTATTTGTTAGTTTATTATGTTCATTAGATTCCACTTATAAGTAAGATCATGTGATATTTATCTTTCTCCGATTGGCTTATTTCACTCAGCATAATATTTTCCAGGTCCATCCATGCTGTTGCAAAGGGTAATAAATCATAAGAATAGTTTTAAAGGTCTAGTGCTCTTTCGGGGGGTAATGTTTTAGCCTACTAATCTCTTTGTTTATTTCCAAATGCACACTCTTGCTAACCACCCACTTAGAGGAAGCAACGTATAACTAGGGCCTCAAACAAGACATTGCATATCTGGTTTTGCTTTTCCCCCCAAGATACATTTCCACTTCTTCCTCTCATTGGTCTAGACTTTTCAACTTTATGCCTGCTTCCTTGCCTGGAGTAAGATGTACTAAGTTACTTATTTACATATTAACTAACTCTCTAGTATTGATTGGCTTCTCCACGGAACCTGACCTACAGTATATTCTATGTCTTCCTCTCATCTGCCTCAGAGTCATAAATCCTGACTATTCCGCAGTCCTCAGTACTATGGCTCCAAATCCACAGCTTGATATTTCCAATTGGATCATTTCAAACTCAACACATACACATTAAGCTTCCCATTTTACTCCTCAAACGGGATTTTCTTCCCAAACTCTTGGGCATAGATATGTTTTTTAAAAATCCTGGCTTTTAATAAATCCTTATTATTGATCTACCTATTAAACCCTATTTCTTGACTATATCTAATCACTCTGTCCCACAAAAGTGCTATCTTTTATTTTTGTATTTTTGTCTCCTGTCTAATTTCTACCCATTTTCCTTATGTGGAAGACAAAGTCTCTCTGAAGGCTTTGTTTTCTCCTCCATTAATTTTATTCTTAGCCTTCCTTTATATTCATCTCATTTTCATTTCTTGACAAGAAACTCCCAATTAACTTAATATTTGCAGGTTTCCTTCCATTTAGAAATTTTAGATGACTTTTTCCACTATGTAGTACAGGAATATGTTTAGTTGTAAACTCAATTCTATAATTTGTAATAAATCAATGTATGTCTTATTTCCACAACAAATATATAAGAAGCTTAAGAGCATAGGCTGGCTGACTTATTTTTATTATTTTTGTTATTATCTTTAGTGTTCAACAAAGAATTAAAAATTGAGAGAGCACAAGATAATTGTTTAGTAATTGATCATTTATTTATAGAACGCTCACTTTGCTCGAGAGTGATGAAATACTATAGAAACTAAGAGATCAGGCTTTGCCCTCAGAAAGATAAAGGTTTATATCCCAGTGGGAAAATTTTCTAGCTCTGTGAACTTGAGAAAATTGCCTAATCTCTTTAAACCTCAGTTTTCTTACCAGTAAAATAGGAACATATGAAAACTTTTTCATAGGTTATGAATTGTCGTGAGGATTACATTTTATCTTAGAAGAGCTAGTCTCAATATATCATGGAAATTATTATCATCAGTTGCTATTATGAAAGAATTTTGAGTGATATTTAAAAATTAATCTAAAAAGTGAGTAAGGGCCATATTAAAAGAAAGCTAATAATTTAAAATCATGGCTTGCAAAAGCACAGTGAGACCAGGAATATATAACCAGAAGGACAAGCAGATATTCAGCGGTGGGCACTGACATTGACTCTCAGAGGTTTGTTAACTCAGGCAGAAAGGAAACAGTCATTTTCAAGGTTTGCAATAGTCGTAAAGGAAAAACACACAAATTTGTCATAGAAATGAAGGTCATCCTATTATCTATGGGAAATTAGCTTTTCATGCTGAGACTTATGGTGGAAACACTGGACAGTGCGGTTGGCAACACCCTTACCGGTATCCCTGGAATTACTAAGAGTGTACTGTTCTCCTGACAGGCACAGTACCAATGCAGAAGTCAGTTACAGCAGGACTGGAGCAGGGTCAAAGAAATGGGGCTCTCTGTTGGCATGTGGCTTCATCCAGAGATAGCACCAAGATCACAGGTTAACTCAATGTGTTTTGGGTAAATGTTCAATAATTCAGGGTTTCTCCTCCAACCTTCTACGCAAGATGACATCAAGGGAAGAGGAAATCTTGGAAGACTTCATGAAGATAGAACAGTTTAATTCTGTGTCTGTCTTTATGTCTCCTGCTTACTAATTTACTTACGTGTCAAAGTCTCCTGTATGCCTAGTAGCTGGGCATTACACTAATATCTGCTCTTGAAACTGTGGTGGGTGAAACTTGAATCTATCACATAGGACAGACCATATCCAGTAGTCCTCACGTGCTGATTTGCCCTCAGTTCAGCTCTAACTGGTGCCACAGGTCTTCTTAATTTCAACCAGGCAATTCATTCTCACTTTTCACTCGGGCTCTCCAACTCTATCCACCTGCAGCTTCTGTTACAAGGTTACCCCGTCCTTCATGGTTGTCCCTCCTCTGTCCCCCAAACCTCTCTGCCACTGGAGCATGCTGAAGATTGCTTTCTGTGATACTAGTGATCAGAGGGAATTTTATCCCATCTTACATTTGCTCCTCTCTCCGCTGAAATATGCCACGCTACCAATGCCACCCTCTCACCAGGTGTGGGAATCCCATTTTGGTGTGAGATGCCTGCAAAGTGCTCTCCTCCTAAAAGCCCAGATTAGAAGCGAGTCAAAGCCTTTCTACTTTAGGCTGTATGTTTTGTATACATGAAGTGCCTCTCTTCTGCCATCATGCTTTATCTCCCAGGATTGTGACGTGCAGTGATTAGTTAGGCTAATGCATCTCACTTCCTGTTTCTCTTCTATGTTCTCTGGATCAAAGAAGGCTTTCTTTGTCTTCCTCTTCTGTCTAGGGAAGAGGATAACCTACTCATCCTGTTCCCTTCACTGGGGCCATGGTGGCAGGCAGGCTTTGTGGGAACATGACTTAGGGGAAACATAATAATTGTTTCAGTTTGTTATTTTCAGAATATTAACCCATTATGTATAATTTTGCTCAGCAGACTTTTTCATAACTGTTGATTACCCAATAGTCTGAGGTTACTCTCAAATGTCAGAAATGACCCATTTCCAAGAGATTTCAGTGCACTTTCCGTCACCCCTCACCAGGGCAGCCTGATTGCACACCTCTAATCATGGTCTTTGTGAATGACAAATAACGGATTTCACGAAAGATAATCTGCCTACTAGTGCCAGGCATCCTAATACCACCATCTCTTATCTGAATTTCTAAACATTTTACTGGACAGTTAGCGAGACTTTCCCACAAAGTTTACCCAGACCTTCTTCACAGTGAAAGGACCAAAGAGAATTGATGACTCTGGCCAGAGTGCAGATGGCTTTTGGAGAGCCCAAGTTTTTTCTGGCTGTGTGCTGAGGTCCTGGATTAGAAAAAGGCCATGCTGATACAGCATTTGTTCATTTATCAAGCTTAACAAATATCTTGTGAATGCCTACTGTAGGCAAAGTCTGAAATTATGCCATGAATAAGTGCGTTAAAATCTCTTAGTCTACTTGACCACAGCATGGACCTCTTGGGCTTTATTTTGATATATTCCTGGCACATGGAAAATAGCCTACCCTGGGTCAGTGTACTGTTCTTGTTTTCTAGCAGCAACTTTATCTTAAATATTAGAGGAAATAAATAAATAAATAAATAAATAAATAAATAAATAAATAAATAAATGTGTGTGTGTGTGTGTGTATATATATATATATATATATATATATATATATATATATATATATATATATATTTGCTAGAATAGAATTTTAGGGATCTTTGTCTCTGTAGAGCAGTGGTTCTCAACCTTCCTAATGGCGCGACCCTTTAATACAGTTCCTCATGTTGAAAGGGTCATTCGATCCCCAAAGGGGTCGTGACCCACAGGTTGAGAACTGCTGCTGTAGAGTAACCACATAGTTACTGGAGGACTCTAACACCCACGTTCTTTTTTCCTTCACTACGTAATCAGTTGCCATACCCTAACTCCAACCATTTCCCTCTAAAGTATGTTTGCCTCTTCATGTGTTTCACCAGATATACCTGATATTTTACACCTGAATTTATCAATGTAATTGTATGTATTATCTGCTTAGCATGAATATGATTTTTTGTAACTTCTGGAGCCAGATGGTTATACATGCAACTATATAATTTTTTAGACCCAATAAATTCCAGGGGGTCTGCAAGCCTCCTAGTGGAGAACAACAGAGCTCTCTAACTGGCTGTTTTGCTGATACACACACACAGTAGCTGATTGAAGAGTTCCTTCATGCTTACCCTCCTTCAGGGCTGGCAAAGTCCATTAATGGCTAAAGTCTAATTAAGGTATGAGATTCTTTTTGATCCTAAAGACACTTTGGTCTTAAGAGCCTTGAGATTATTACCCAACATTTCTGAAGAATGTCTAGAGGAGGTAGAGAAAAGTATGTACCTGTTTTCAGGATGGATCTGATCATTGAAGGGAAGCCTTCACCTTTCACTGGCCTGAAGGAAACCATGGACAATGGTGTTCATGCACTTGGTTTTAAGGCAACAACACAATACCTGAGATAAGAGTTAAGGCTTCCCTCTCTTTATCCAGGGCCAAGAAATACCCAGACTATTAACCCATTCTATCCATAGCAGCAACTGCTACACGCATGTTCACTCAGGGCTCCTTTTCTCCATTGAATCATAGGAAGATGAAAATAGCCTCAAACTCACTAGGACAAGGAAGGCAGACAGGACCCTTTAAAACATAGGAAGCTTACTCTAGAGTGAGATTATTAAGATGAAAGGTTCCAGTCAGAAACTCCTGTAACATATCCAACCCAATGAGAGAGATCCTAGGGAAACACAATGTTGTTTCACTTTTTCTCCATTTCCTGTTTTGCCATTTGTTTGTTTGCTCAGTGGACAGATAAACTTTAATCTGAATGGTTAACCAAATTAATTTTAATTAGCTAACTTTTAGTTTAATCAAGTTGCAAATGTATATATATTAAAAGTCAAAAAGTTCTATAAAGTTAAAATAAAAAATAGAGTTATCCCGTGTTCCTCATTCCCACCTATATTTCTGCTCACCAGAAGCAACTGTTTTCACTTCTTTTAATAGTTTCTTTTTGGTAGTTAACTCCGTATTTCCAAGTTATAGGCATACTTCTTGACTTAAAAAAAAATAACTATTTTCTAAAACTGTCTTATGGTAGCCGGCCTTCAGGGTGACCTTTGACGAGAATTCTCACCTGCTGCGTCATGGCCTTGTGAATGCTCCTCCCACACTGCACAGGTCTATGTGTCTCCTGTAACTGCCAGGACATTGTGGAAATGCTGGTGCGTGACTTCCACAGGTCCAGCCTTAAAACACTGGACAGTCTACCTTGCTCACTCTTGGATCACTCACTCTGGGGGAAGCCAGCTTCAATGCCGTGAGGACACCAAACAGCTCAATGGACAGGTCCATGTGGTGAAATCCATGTGTGTTGGCCTTTTGCCAACAGCACCAACTTGCCAGCCAAGTGAATGAGCCATCTTGGAAGCTAATCTTTCAGCCCCACTTAAGTCCCAGCCAACATTCTGACTACAACCTTATGAGAGACCCTGAGCCAGAACACCAACTGAGCTACTCTTAAATTCCTGACCCATGGAAACTCTGAGATAAATATTTATTGTTGTCTTAACCTCTAAGTTTTGGAATAATTTGTTGTGCAATGGTTGATAAGTTTCACTGCATTTCCTGTAATAAAAGGTGAGTATTTCGCTCCCTTCTAACCTCTGCCCCATTTTCTTAATTATTCATATTCTCAGTTCTTTCTTCATCCTTCCAATAAAATAATTTCATAACTTTGGGTTCTCATACTATAGATTGTTTGTATTATTATGTATATAAATATTCATAGCAGAGCCACTTAATATGCTGTGATTGTATCTTCTTTCTCCTGCAATGTTTATACATACACAAAATATTATATGTTTAAAAAGTATATGAAATCTATCAATTTCATTTTTCCTCTTGGAAACACTCTAGATTGAAGCTCTTTATGATCCTATTTCACTATAGACTGGCTCTTCCTGGGCTACTACAACATTCTCGCCTTGGGAACTCCCTTAATCATCATCATGGCAATCCATTGTTCTCATTTTGTAGCACCAATTTTTTTGATTCCACATCTACCTCCTTCTTGATTTATTCCTTTGCTTGGTTGTAGCAAATTCTTCAATAACTTTCCAAAAAGGGTACACAAATGGTAATGTCTGAAAACCTTGTATGAATATAAACAATTCTATTCTACTCTTACATTAAATATTTCACTGAACAATTCCTCCTTATTATTCTGTATTATTTGTTTATTTTAGAATCAAAGTGTATCAGAGACTTAAAAGAACTGCTTCGGAAACATGCTTTTCAGAATCATTTCCGACGAGAAAGCTCAAGTTTGGTCACACTTTTAAAATTTTTAATTTATATGGTGTTTCAGTGCAGAAAACCTAAAAGTGCTTTTTTTTTTTAACGTGAAGAAAAATAAACACCAATTAGAAAGGATATATGCACCCCTATGTTTATAGCAGCACAATTCACCATAACTAAGATTTGGAAACAGCCTAAGTGCCCATCAGTAGATGAGTGGACTAAAAAACTGTGCTACATCCACACAATGGAATACTACACTGCAGTAAAAAAGGAGTTCTTACCATTTGCAACAGCATGGATGGAACTGGAGAGCATTACGCTAAGTGAAATAAGCCAGTCAGAGAAGGATAAGTACCACATGATCTCACTCATTTGTGGAATATAATGAACAACATAAACTAGTGAACAAGGACAGATCCAGAGACGGAGAGGCATCGGTCGGACCATTGGGCCTCAGAGGGAAGGTAGGGGAGGGTGGAGATAAGGGGGAGAGATCCACCAAAGGACTTATATGCAAGCATACAGGCCTAACCAATGGACACGGACAACAGGGGGGTGAGGGCATGAGCGGGGGGGTAGGGGGTAACGTGGGGATAAGGACACATATGTAATAACTCAATCAATAAAAAATAAACAGAGAAATTGAAATAATCACACAAATATCATTATGCGATATTAAGTTCCTAATTCTTTTTTGTAAAAAAGACCATGAAAAAAGGAGATAATGATGAATTAAAATACAAAAGCTTGAATATGGTTTCACAACTAAGTAATAAAATTACAGTGGAATATATGCACAAATAGAATTACATATATATTTTATAGAATGTCTCAAAAATATTTTGAAAATGCAGTATTTTGGTATTACATATCATAATTATGTTTATTATATAATATATAAAATGTATATATTATCCTATCTAATAAAAGACAAACATGGTCATTGACCATACCTTTGCTACGCCTCCCATTGGATAATCAGCACGATATGCAAATTAACCACCAACAAAGATGGCAGCTAATTTGCATACTGCAGGCAGGGCGGGACAGCGCCATCCTGCCTGCCCTGCTGCCATCCAGGCCTGCTATCTGCGAGCTGGGGTGGTGAGCGTCCGTGTGTGACCCGACCCAGGGCGGCCGGGAGGGGCAGCAGCGATCGGCAGACCCGCCCGGGTGTCCTGTGTGCGACCCAACCTGGGGCGGCGCCCCAACCCCCGGATTGGCCCAGCTGTGTGCGTGACCTGGGGAGGAGGGGCAGGCACCGCGGGATCGGGCCTGCCATCTGCCACCTGGGGAGCGGGCCTAAGCCAGCAGGTGGTTATCTCCCAAGGGGTCCCAGACTGTGGGAGGGCACAAATGGGGCTGAGGGACACCCCTCTCACCTCCCCTCCCCCACCAGTGCACAAATTTTTGTGCACCGGGCCTCTAGTGAATATATAATACATAAAAGTATATGTATATATCCTATATAATAAAAGACTAATATGCTAAGTGTCCGGTCATCTGTTCAACCAATCAAAGCATAATATGCTAATGAATGCTAAGGCTACTGAACTGCTCGCTTTGATGTGCACTGACCACCAGGGGGCAGACGCTCTGATTGGTAGGTTAGCTTGCTACTGGGTCCGGCCAATCAGGACTGAGCAAGACAGGCCGGAGACGCCCTGGAGCCCTCCTGTGGTCCCTCCCCAGCTGGCCAACCCCCCATGTCCCTCCCCAGCCCCGATGGTGCACTGGTGGGGTCCCTTGGCCTGGCCTGCACACTCTCACAAGCCAGGACCCCTTGGGAGATGTCAGAGAGCCAGTTTAACCCTTATCCCACAGGCCAGGCAGAGGGACCCCACTGGTGCATGAATTCATGCACCGGGCCTCTAGTGATATATAACTAACTATATGTAGCATATATTTATCTATAGTATTAATTAGATGAAGAACTTGAAATTTGAAAATATTTTGTATGTTTATTCTGCATATTTTCTTTTTTTCTAAGAAAGGGTTTTATAAGAGTTTATTTGAGCCAAAATTCTGCACATTTTCTGAATCCAATAAATTCATGATCATCTAATGTGTATTTCTACAGAGTAAAATGTAGAAATACACATTCAACACCAAAACTCTTTACTATTCTTGCAAAGCTTCCACCTTTCATCAAATTATCCCCTATATACGCATTAGGTTGATTAGTGGGTATAATTGGCTAAATATGTTTTTTAAAAGTTTGCCAAGGTCTTTTAGGCATCTATATGAGACTTATAATTAAGTAATAAAATAATTTAGTAAAGAGAGGTTAATGCAGTGTTATCTTACTGTTTGCTAAGATCTTTTATCATATACATATCAGAGGCAGGAAGGCTTCCAACCCACCAATGAACAAGCACACGTGGCTTGCTGACTTATTGCAGCTAACAGCAAAAAGAGAGCGGTTAATGGGCCTTGGTGTGGCTGGAGCAGAGAAATAGATAAGGAAGGTTGCAGCAAATAAGGCTCAAAAGGTAAAACTTATTATCTTCTCAAGGATCTTGTAAAGGCAATCATGCACTTGAACTTGATCCTATGAACAATGGAGAGCCAACAGAGTTATATGTGAATGAGTAAAATGATTCAATTTGATTTTTAGGAAGGTAAACAAAGACAGCATTGATAATGAATGAAAGGAGAGACATTAGCGTAATCCTAGATAAGATAACAAGATTAACTTTAAACAGTCATTCTATCTAATAAAGAAGGAATATGCTAATTGACCCTCACACCTTCCCAAAGATGGCAGTGCCCATAGCCACAAGATGGCAGCGCCCAGTCCCTTTAGCCCCGCAGGGGTGGCAGGCACATGGCAAGGCCAGGCTAGCCCCCAGGTGGACCTGGCCGCTCCATGTGCCTGCCTCCGGAGTCCCCCAGTGCCTTCAGCTTCCCAGCCACCCAGGGCCGGCCTGAGGCGCAGGCAAGCCTCAGATGTTGGCTGCCCAGACTCCCAGAGCCGCCAAGGCTCAGGTAACCAGAGCTGGCTGAGGCTTGCGCTGCCGGCAGTGGCAGCAGCAGAGGTGTGATGAGGCATCACCTTCCCCTGATGGCCGGGTTACCTCCCACCCCTGAGGGTTCCCAGACTGTGCGAGGGGGGCAGACCCCCTTCCAGTGCATGAATTTTTCATGCACCGGCCTCTAGTAATAATAATTTTAAAAGGGGGGCTAGATTTCTGAGACATTTCAATGACAAAATTCCCATGTTTTGCAGAGCCAGTAGATTTATTTAAAGACAATATGAGAATGAATGAGGAAAAGAGTATGATTTGGGCTTGCGTCCTGGGGATGACCAGTTAAGTTATAGTTTCTGTTTATATGGTACATTGCAATTTACAAAAACACTTCTATTTATACTGCTTTCCATTGTTTCCACAATCTTATGATAAATTCATATGCATTCAATAATAAATAGGGTTTATAAAGCAAGCTTAAAAAGGCTCCGACCACTACTGAATCATTTCTTTGCGAGATGTGATATCAAGTCATCTTTTTTTTCTTATGTAGCAGAGATTGACTTATGTTTTCCTCCTCAAAGATACTTGCTTACCTGTATTATCTTTAATTCTCCCCATAATATTAGACAAATGGATTTTCACAAAGAGCTTATTTAATGGGCATGCATGTCATAGGTGACATCTGTGTGTTTCTGAAAAAATTTAGACAGTACTTCTCAAACTCTGAGCAGATGGGTCATCTGAGGATTTTGATAAAATGCTGATTCAGACTCAGTGGGTCTTGGATGGGGCCTGAAATTCTGCATTTCTAACAAACTCCCCAGGATGCCAATGCCACTGGTCCTTGGAACACATTTTGATTAGAAAGGATTTTGACTAAAGCCACACACACACACACACACACACACACACACACACACACACACACACACACATCAAAGTACCTTTGCTTAAGCAGGTGTGCCATTCTGAGACAATTTCAATGTACTGTGCCTGATTTCAATTTTAAAATCCCAATCACTTTCTCATAGGTTTCAAGATGGATGTTAGTGGCTGCCAATAGTATACATATTTCCTCTGGGTAATATAACTGAATGCATTCCACTTCTGTCTCTGTTGGCAAGCATTTCCTTGAAGGTTTCTGAATATGCCAGTGGTCTTTTCAAGAAGGGATCTCATAAAGAACCATCTCATTACTACTTGTTCATTAATAGTTCTCTTACTGACAACTTGGATGCATACCTCTTCATTTTGCAAGTATTTTCAAATTAAAATTACTTTCAAAGCATTTTAAATACTTCTTCTGGCAATAACATTTGCCTGAAGCAGAATCCTGAACTCTCCTCCCACAGGTCTTTTTAATTTTTTATGATTCCATAGCCTGTGGGTTTACTTAACAGTCCCAAATTCCACACTATAATCCATGTGTGCTGAAAGATATCTGAAATCATTGACATGCCTGAGGGTCTTAAAATTAAGCAACTATCAGGTGTGCCCTTGGGTAATTGGTCATGTTTAGGTTTATCTCAGAAATCCTCTCTTTCTTTGTCCTCCTCTTTCCTTCCACTCTCTTACAGTAAACCCATTTGTGGCTCAGACAACTTTATCCAGGAACGCTTTTTTTATTCACAAGGAAGTCCCTCAAGTCAAACCCCAAGAGAGAGACAATACCTCTCTATGTGCATGACAAAGGTTTGACCTTGAAAGCAACTGCTGATATTTATGAGATTCTAAGCAAGAACTCAGCCACCCTGGAGAAAGAAAGGCTCATGTCCACTGCTTAGGCATTAAAAGTCCTATTGTCCCCTATATGCTGGACTGCTATATGGCATATGTTGGAAAGTATAGGCTAATCAGCGCTGTCATTAATTTCTCAAAATGCCCTGGGACCTTTGAGCTGGATGGCTCATAGAGAGAATGTTGTCTAACCTCCTATTCAATTCAGAGACCTTTAACACAACATCCTTGAGATTCATTCAAGGCACCAGGAGTCCTTCCTGAAGGGGTGAGACCCTAGCTGGACAGCTCCAGCTGTTAAACATCTGCAGCTGTGAGCGGTCACGTGCATTTCCTCCAGCTGCTCTGATGTTTCACACTATTCCTATTCACCTCCTGCCCTTACATGGTCTTGCCTTCTCAACACCACAGTGCTAAGTCTTATTTACAGCTTTCAGTACTGCAAACCGAGCTTTCCTAAAATGACTCCACTTTAGTGAAAAGTTTGATACTCATCAAAATATAGCAGCACCCGAACTTTGACACCTGCCAGCAGACATCCCTCATGGCACCTCGTCACTGTACTTTGAACTTCCATGGCACGTCCCGTTTCAAACATTGTTCTGCTCTCCTAGGGAATTTGATGAAGTCAGCCTCCCCATGAGTATGCACCTTGCCCCTCCCACGTTTAGATGCGCTAATAAAGAGTTAAAGAACACGCATCAGGCCACACATATTGCTGGAGATCCAACTGGGAATAGAGCCCAGGAAAGTTGGCTCTCAGTCTGGTGTGCTTCTAACCACATGACCATCATTTCTGACGGCTGTGAATTCACGTAGTACTCCTCCTGCAGAAACACGCAGGAGACGAGCACCTCGGCACACTGGACGAGCCAGTGCACTGTTTTCACTAAACGGAATAATGTGTATTTTCCAGGATTCCTGTTGCCACTCCCTGTGAATGGGCCACATTTTGTTAATGTCACCAGGACACATGGCATCGCTGAGGGAGCTTTCATTACAGATTGTCCTGCTATTCGCGTTCTTGGCTCTTGTCTTGCCCGACACGGATTTTGCTCCAAAGGCATCTTTCTAAGAAGGCACTTCTGACTGCTGGCGGTGGTGGCTGCTGCTGCTGCTAAATTCTTCATGGGCTCTGTGCTGTGCCCTCCAGTACGCTTCCTGAGAGGCTGAGCCACTCTCTGCTTAAAATTTCAACTATATGCTCCTAAACCTGAAACAGATGTTATCTTGGCGGCCGTCACTTGCCATGGGCTTGTCTATTTGCATTACATACAAGGCAGGTAATTTGCTGCCTCACTTTGTAGAGAAAGAAAAGGGGGTGGGGGATGAAACAAAAGAGAGAATAAATATAGAAACTAGAGGAATAAAGCCACATGGAGACAGAGAACTACCACTTGAGCATCTATTACCCTAATATCATATGCTATAGCTTGGCTACCACGGACTTGCCTGGCATCTCTCTTGAATCATATTTGTGGCCACCCAGATGAGCTATGGGAGCTGATCTTTTGGTTTAATATCAGCTTGCTCTTTTCAGCTCCCATGTCATTTACTATCTTAAAAAATGTACTCCTTGTTACTCAGGCATCTGTGTTTTCAAGAACTCACATTCTTTTTTTTTCTTTCTTTCTTTCTTTCTTTCTTTCTTTCTTTCTTTCTTTCTTTCTTTCTTTCTTTCTTTCTTTCTTTCTTTCTTTCTTTCTTTCTTCTTTTTGTATGGGAACCAGGAACTAGAAACTATTAAATGGGGGAAATTAACCACTCACAGTAAAGGTAGAAGCCCCAAGAAAAAGGGGTTTGTATTATGGTTTGTACTTTGTAAGCTGTGGGTGTGACTCAATTTCCTCACCACCCACATAAAAAAGGTTGCCACCCAATCACTGTTTTTTTTTTCTTTCTTTTTCTATCCCAAACCCCTCCCCTTTGATTTTGGCTGGGAGAGACCCTAAGAAAGACTGCCCTTTCTGGACGTTGCCGACTGGGACATATAAAAGCTGTTAGCTGCTCCTGTAGCCAGCAGCATTCAAACCTTGCAGGCTTTTTCTCTCAGAGTTTGTAATAAGACACACTCCTCTTACAAGAGTTCATACTACAACTTAGCAAAGACTTTACATTTTTGGAAGAACAAAATATTCATTTTGGCATTGTGCAGAGGTAAGCTATTTAGCTCAACAAGTTTATTTTGCATGCATTGATTTTAAAGTAGCTCACACTTTTTAATTTTTTTTTAACTTTTAGAAATGAGTTTGGATGGTTATGGCTCGTTTGTATGTTTCTCTCACTTGGTGTCCATATGTGTCTGGGAGACATTATCAGCACGTTCTCTGCTGTTACCTGCGATGCATTTTTTCCCCCTCTTCACTCTCCAGATGAATTTTAATTTCTAAAGATTTCCCTCTGAAAATACATATGCAGTAATGCATTTTGTGGTGCAGGAATTTAGGACAAATGGCTCACATGCTCACATGCATTTTAGGGTTAGTAGTCAGACTGCTAATTTTTCTCTAGCCGTAGGAAATTCCTCTTAGGAGTCTGTCTCATTAACACCAAGCAAAATGCAAAGAGGCTACTCTAGGTGGTCTCCTAGGCTTGAATTCAACATGTGCTTGGATTTTTTATTTTTTTTATTTTTATTTTTTTGGAGAAAAACCAAAGCAAGCAATGCTCCCAAATAACAACTTGTACATCCACATTCTCGGGCCCATTTCCCCCCTTTCCTCGACCCTAATTCTACCTTTCTGATTTCAAGCAAAGGGAACTCCGTGCCTTCCCCCAGCCTCAAAATGCCAGCAACCTCTGCCGTGAGCGGCGCGCTCCTGTTCTCCCTTCTGTGTGAGGCAAGTGCTGTTGTCTTACTCAATTCCACTGACTCATCCTCGCCAACCAATAATTTCACTGATATTGAAGCCGCTCTGAAAGCTCAGCTCCATTCTGCGGACATCCCCAAAGCCAGGCGGAAGCGCTACATTTCGCAAAATGACATGATCGCCATCCTTGACTATCATAACCAGGTCCGGGGCAAAGTGTTCCCGCCGGCCGCCAACATGGAATACATGGTAAGAGGAACTTTTCTGTACCTCCTGGGTGAGAATGCTTTGTTCCAATCGTACATGAGAGGAACCTAAAGAGTGTGTGTATGAGATGCGGGGCGCTTTTTACCTGCTTACAAGAACCAGTCCTGTGTGCCTGGTAAGCTTAGGTGCTGTCCTATTACAGAAGGAAAGGGGGGGAGGGGTGTCTCATGAACTTTTGTGGGTTCCAGAACCATCCATGAATCAGGTCTCATATAAGAAACAAAGGTAAAGAGGGAGGTGTGTTGACTGGTCACAGTTGGAAGGTCCACTTTAAAAAAAAAATTCATGGGAAATTTTGGGGGCCTTTGTTTAGCTGATAGCCCCATGTCCCAGTTAAGACATTTATGGAAAATCATTTTTTTTCAAATTATAGGTTTCGCGGGCATGATTTATTGTCTGGGTAGGAGTCCTTTCCCTTTCTTGGACAGAGCATTTCTGATGCTCATGTACAGTGTGCTCAGGGAACACGCTGCTCTTGCCTCCGGGTGATTTACTGCTCTGCCCCGCAGAGAGCAGGGAGCCAGTGTGCACTGACTTGCGTGCTGTTCCAACTTGCTCTGAACACATTCTTTGCTCTCTCTTAAAATAGGCTCTCTGGGCTGAAATCATTTTACTTAGAATGTTTCAAATTGGGATGGTATTGAAAGGATAGATGTCTTTTTAATGTTTCTCTTTGGTTTTGAATTTATGCAAGGTTATGGTTTAAATTCCAGTACCTTCTAAGAGCACAGCTTGGAGCCTATTTAAGGCAATGGAGACCACCGATATGGTGTTTCTAAGATGGGTTTGTGGGGGTGGGTTGGGGGGGAGATACCACTAACAACTCTTCATAAGTGCTGACCTAAAATTTTGGGATTCCGATCAGTTTATAAATTCCATCTATTTTATTCAAGTCTGCTTTTTAAGTTTGACTAATTGCAGCTATCACTGTCAGGGGGAAATCAAAGGCTTGCCAAGCGTAGGAGAGTCATAGTTCATAGGAGTGCAGTTTAGACTCTATAAAAATGCATGTTCCTTGGATTTTTAAAGAAATAGGAAAAGGAGATGCAATCAGTCCTAGTGCATAAGGGGCAATATAGCCTCATGATTAAGACTATGAATTCTGGAATCTAAATGTGTGAGTTTAAGCCCCAGTCCTGGGATATAAGCTGAGTGAATTCACTACCTCATTCATTTCATCATCTCTAATATGAAGGTAAAGGTAGTATCTTCTATACAGGGTTGTTATGAGGAATGTATAAGTTGAGTGGTGGAGCAATTAGACCAAAGCCTACTGCAAAATAGATGTTCAATAAACATTAACTTTTATGGGTTTCCATGAACTTCTTGTGAAAGGTGCCCAGCGAAAACCTATTCAAGATCTAAAGTAGTAAGAGTTATGGACATTGAAGAGGTGTTTCTAGAAGGTGATGTATAGACATAGAAAGAAGAGAAACAAATATGTTTTCAAAATTACTCTCAATTATGGAGTAATCTGCATAAGGTTCTATTGAACTCAGAAAAGTGTAATATCCAGATTGTGGGTTTAGGGCGGGGATCACATAGCTACGCAGTCAGAGACTCCAGACAACTGAACAGGCTTTGGAGATAAGCTCATCTGGGTTGAAATCCTAACTCTGCTGCTTACTTTATTGTCTTGTATACATTACTTAAACTGCTGAGCCTCAATTTTCTTAACTGTAAAATGGGAATAATAATTTACATAAGAACCCGTCAGTACATGATGCAATTCACCATCTTTATGATATAAAGAGGAGCCATCATGAATAAAGGCATAGGTGGGGTACAACACAGTAGAAATAGGATGAAGAAAGCCACATTTTTCTAGTTATATCTTTCTCCACTGATCAAGAATTAATTCATTCCACATGTTATTTATTTAATTGCTTCTATGTGCCAAGGACTTGGTTGATTGTTTCCACAGATGACCTCATTTGATAGCTCACATTTTCCCTGTGAGGTTAAGACTATGGTCTTCCTTTTACCCTTGAAATCACAGAGGCCCAGAGAAGTTCATGAATAGGCCAAGGTGGTGTGGGTTGTTATCCATATGGAACCGGATCACTGGGATTAGAATTTAGGTCTGTGTAATTCCAAAGCCCAGGCTTGTACTGGGAGCATCTATGTACGTGTATTTAGATCTAGTAAGCATTTTACTGGAGGCAACCCCCGGAGATAATTGGGATATCTTTGTGTCCTTCTTTACATTGCCAACGGAAATCCTATAGCATTCATATTTTATTTGCCATTCCCCTCTTTTTTTTTATTTCAGATACAGGAGCTATTACATATAATTTACATTTTAAGAACCAGATTCGGTGCTGGTTAGATGAGAGATGCTCTATAAATCCTCCTTAACTCAGGAAAGTTGATGAAAAACAGTAGTTAGAACAGTTAAGTCCTATAAAGCAACATATGACTGTCTCAATTATCATGTAAAAACTGCATTTAACTCTAGCCAGTATGGCTCAGTTGGTTGAGTGTCATCCCATGCACCAAGAAGTCACTGGTTCAATTCCAGGTCAGAGCACATTCCTGGGTTGCAGGCTTGCTCCCCAGTAGGGAGCATGCAGGAAGCAGCCAGGAGGAAGGGATCAATGTTCTGACCTTGCATGCATATTTCTCTCTTCATCTCCCTTCCTCTCTCTCTCTCTCTCTCTCTCTCTAATAAATAAAAATGTATTAAAAATAAACACTGCATATAATTCATTTGCATAAGTATTTATTCATTTAATGCATAGGCCCTATTCTAAGCATTAGGGAAACATTCATGAATAAAACAGACACTCCTTAGCCATCTGGGGTGGGGAATCAGACAATAAACAAGATAAATATATAAAGTTCACAGAGCATCAGAAGATAATAGATTATGAAGAAACAGGAAGCTGATTGTGGTGAGGTTGTGAAATTTCATAAGGTGGTCAGAGAAGAGCTCAGTGAGAGTATCCTGGAGAGAGAGGAGGGAGGGAGCCACACTGATAGGTGAGAGATCATTCCCAGCAGAGGGAAGAGTAAGGAAGGACAAAGGCCCTGAGACAGGAAATTTATTAGTTCCATTAAAAAATATGCTTCATGTAGTGAAATTGTAGACCTCCCTGAGTAAACTGACCCATGGAAACAATTCAATGGACCCCTCAAGAAGACTCAGAGAAACTATTGAGGGAGGTACAATATAATAGGTAGCTAGTAGGTCAGGATGTAGTTGACTTTAATCTCTAAGCTCAGGTAAAACATGAAGATCTCAATTGAACAGTGATCTTTGTTTTAACTTGTTCAACGTTGATTTGGATTATGAGCAATTTGAAAATGAGTTCAGTTCCCAGCTCTACTCTGTATCTCAATAACTTGGGACACTTAGCTCACTATGGCCACCAGCCAAGTGTACAAATTGTCCCCATCAGTGAGTTATATCACTATGGGAGCCTCATAGAAGGCTGTCTTTAGCTCAGGGCTTTTCCTAATGGCACCAGATTGATTGGTAATCTCTCTCATCCCAACTTCTCTCTCAGAACCTTTTCCTATGCCATTTCTTCTCCTTCTAATGTTTCCTAATTAATGTCTGCCATTATCTATAATCCTACCCTTCAAGTTATAATCAGAATGCGTGTCCTTTGTTCATATTTCCTATGATCACAACCTCATTTGATTTCTCCTTTGAAGCACCATAACCTATATGTCTATTATACTGCTCTCATCAAAATGGAACTGGATTTACAGTTATTTGTATATTTCTGCAAACTTCTTCATTTTAAGCTTTCAGGGTGCTAAGTCTATGTTTAGTCATCTTTTTATCTCTATTTTTAAGTAGCTGTAATTTTGATATGACAGTCAGCACTCCTATCTATGGGTTCTCCAACTATGGATTCAACCAACAGCAGATCAAATATATTTGAAATAGCCTATTACATAGTTGCTGACATATGCTATATAGTCAGACCTATAATATGTAGACTTTTTTCTTGTAATTATCCCTTAGATATTATAGTAAAACAAGTATTAACATTGTATTAGGCATAATAAGCAATCTTGAAATGATTTAAAATATCTGGAGGATGTGCATATCTTATCTGCAAAGACTAGACCATCCTATATAATAAAAGGCTAATATACAAATCGACCAAACTGCAGAACTACCGGTCGCTATGATGCACACTGACCACCAGGCAGCAGACACTCAACACAGGAGCTGCCCCCTGGTGGTCAGTGGGCTCCCACAGGGGGCATGCCGCTCAGCCAGAAGCTGGACTCACAGCTGGAAGTGCAGCAGTGGTGGCAGCACTAAGGATGTCCAACTGACGGTTTAGGACATCCCCCCTCCCCAAGTGCACAAATTTTGTGCACCAGGCCTCTAGTTCAATATAAAGAGCATTCACGGATTTTGGTATCTGTGGGAGTCTTAGAACCAATCTCATACAGATACCAAGGGGCAACTGTAAAATTTATATTTTTACAGAAATTTTATCATCACTTATAATAATATTTTATCACATGCACTCAAAATAAGTTTTGCATAATTTCAAAAAAGTCATTATATAGATAGAGCTTAAGATATGCAAGTCAAACTTCTCTCCTCTTGGCTTCTGTTCTCCAATTAGTTTATTGACATATTTCCAGAGCTCCTTGGACACCAGCTGCTTTTCATTCTTCCTAAGGGCAGCTTAAACCATGACTCTAAACCACAAACCACACTAGTTTCTTAGAATAAGAATTATCCCCAAAAGAATGAAATTGCAAGACTCACACATGGAGTAAAATTTGTAGGATCTTCTTTGAATCCAAGTCAATTGAGTAAATTAACTTTAGAAAATTTGAAGTCCCTCCCTGAGAATATGAGATCCAAAGATAATATGAATCTCTGTCTTTAAAGTATAAAACAAAACAGTAGAAAAGAAAACAAAACAAACAGGAAAAAAACCACTAAGCATATAATTCAGTATAATACACTGCTGCATAAGATTGATGTAATAAAAGAGGTCCAGATAAATACCATGGAGAAGTCAAGGAAAGAAGTGATAATCTCTAGTTGACAAAATCAAAAAGCTCTTTGGAGGAGGGGCATTGAGACTCCTGATCAGGAAGGGGCAGGGTCGGCTGTTATGGTAGGTTAAAGCGAGGCATGAACAAGACTGCCAGAGGGGAAATCACAGTCCATCGACCAGATTTAGGGGGAGTTTGAAAGGAGGCTGAGGATCATTTAATACAAAGGAGTTCCAGAGACTGTGGGAGTTTAGAGCAGGGTCAGAAGTGCATGTTAGAAAGATGATCCTGGCAATTGATGGACTTTGGTCAGTAATGAAAGTGACAGGAGAGGTGACAACCACTGAGTCAGTGATGCCATTGCTTTAGGCACAGGTAGGAGGGAGCTGGGCACCTACATCTATACAGTGACAGGCAGTAACAACTAACTGAAGTGTAGTGTGTGAGATAGCAATCCTCACATCTAGGCAGTGGTCAGCAAACTGCGGCTCGCGAGCCACATGCAGCTTTGGCCCCTTGAGTGTGGCTCTTCCACAAAATACTGACTTCTGTGCACGGGCCACGAAGTTTCAATCGCACTGTACGTGCGCGCCCGCGTGTGGTATTTTGTGGAAGAGCCACACTCAAGGGGCCAAAGAGCTGCATGTGGCTCACGAGCCACAGTTTGCCAACCACTGTAGTAGAGAATGGTGGGAAGGCAGGTGAGGGGCAGTGTGAAGATAAGGATGCACTGAAAACTGAAAATAAAAGGTATAATGTAATTTCAAGAAGCTAACACAGCTATATTGATAATGTGGCCGATTTCATTTGTTTGGTGCCTGCAGATGTTATTGGCAAAGCTAAAGGAACACGGCCTCTTCTGCTTTTCTGAAAAAGCGAAAAATACTAGTTACCAAGTCACAGCAGGTAGTAACATAACAGAAAGCATGACTCAAGTGAATGAATGGAGAATAGATTAATTCACCCTCGGAAATAACCAATAAACTACTTGCCTGCAATGATTTCTGACTTGGGAATAATGAAAAATGCTGATTTCATTTATTTAGGTTTCACAAAGAAGAGAATGTAGATAATATAAATTACTTTTTTTCTTTATTCAATAGTTGAACACATGTGATGTCCTTATTATTCTGAAAAAATAAAACCATGTATTGTCCCAGATGGCGCATTTCCTCTCATTCGAGAAAGATAACTCAATTTCCTGCGATAAACATGAGAAATTTGATGTGTCTAACCTAAATCTTTTCGATGAATGCTTCTCTGGCGGCTCGAAGGCCTCCTGAGAGCCGCTGCCAGCCTGCGGTGAGCGGGGAGGTGGCTGCTGACAGGAGGCGCGGGTCCAGCACTCCGCATTCCTGCTCTAGAGGCAGAACCTTTCAAGTATCTTGGCTTCAGATGGAGACTGGGCACGTTTGGTAGGAATTTTCTTTCAAGGTGCACGTTGCTTAGTATCACTTGGTGTTGTATGCTCAGCTCTCCATGCGTGGAGCCAGCTGAGTGAGGGAAGCTTAAGAACATTTGGTTTGAGACCATTTGAAGACAGACCCCAAAGAAGCACAAATGTAAACACATGAACAGGATGCAATTCAGAAGGTCACCATTAGGTGGAAGACAGAAAAGCTGTGATCACACAGAGACCACATATAGGGTGACCATATTTCCCAAGAGTCAACAGTGCGTTTTTTTGGGGGGGGGTTTGTGCAAAGGACACTTGACCAAATACAACAGTGCAGGAAGAGAATTGTATTGTATTCCTGTTGAGTATTGGTAGACCATACCTGGTCTACAGAGAACACGCAGTGAATATTATGGAACAATTGAATGAAGTGCTTCCATTGGCATGAGTGTAAAGAGCACGTAGCTCTGGTGCTCGGTAGGCAAGAGCCATGCAGCATTCAATCACTCCTCCCGCAGTATCTAGCCAGGTGCCTGGCACTCTGCTGAGGGAGTGAGTGGGGAGCTGGGACACCTTTCCGTAGGAGCACTGTGCACAGACCAGTGAGTGGGAACACAGTGAGCTGAGTGCTAAGGGGTGCTTTGGGACCACAGGGGGTGTACCTAGACCAGACTTGGACTAGGATAGAGAGGCCGGGAAGGCTTCTAAAAGGCAATATTTCAAATATCAAATGTGAAAAATAAATAAAAGTTATAGAGGAGGGCATTAAGGAAAGAGAGAACCTGTTGTAGGTGTGAGAGCATGTTCCAAGAAGGCGCTTGGTGTGTTGCAGGCAAGGATAGAAATTGAAAGGGCGGGGTTGGGGGGGGTGTGCTTGGAGGGAGTATATTAAGGAAAAAGTGATGTTTAATGAGGCTGGGAAGGCAAACAGGAAGTTGTTGAGTTTTATTCTAAGATCAAAGTTAGATCATTCATTGAAGGTTTGAAGCAGGGAAGTTATATCATTCATTCACATCATGGCTCCAGCGTGAGGAAGGGGTTGGAGGGAGGCAGAAGTAAAGGCAGGGAGCACAATCCAGAGGCCATTATTTACTTTGTCAGTCTGGGTGAGCGATAATTGAAGCCTCATAAAGTTTAAGGCCACAGGATCGTGACCAAGTACATGTAGAGACCAAGTCAATAGGGGTAAGTGATTGTGTGAGAAAGCAGGCAAGGAGCTGCCTTCAGTTTTGAGCAGAACAACCGGGTTTTTCTGAGTTGAAGACCAGAAAGTGAAGAGTGGGGGTCAGGTTATCTATAAGGGCTGCAGGTGTACCATCCAGGTACACCCTATGGAGGCTGAAAGAAGTAGCTAGTGGGTGTGGGAGGGAACATTTTTCAAATCCGGCAATTTTCAGCTGTTGCAAGAATTGTTAAAACCTGCAGCACCTAACTATTTAGTCAGGGGCACTGATTTCTTTTCTGTTACATTGTCAAATTAAAAAAAAAAATGAAAACAGCCAACACAATAAAGCTGTCCAGTGTGAATGAATCAAAATTATATCCCCTTTATTTTTTTTTTCAGATTGGCAAAAAATTGGTGTGCTGCAGAATAGTAGTAATTAGCTTATGTGTGCCCTGAGATGAAAAGGGTTGAAAATCGCTGCTCCACTACAAAGAAGGTTGGGTGGGCATATGCTTTGCTCATCAAAATGGACCACTTTGCATAAGGGGTCGGGGAGTATCATGGAGACAGCATGGATGGATGTTTTTATGTCTGGGAATCAACTCAAGAATGTTTGCAAGAAAGCTTCATGCTTTTGTGTTTTTTAAAGAATAAGTCCTGAGACTTACATCAACACGAATTCAAATCTGTTTCAGGGGCCTAATAGCACCAGACCCATCGAGTCCTTCTGACACATTCAGAATAAGGTCTTTCTGGAAACTATCCAAAGCACTTCAGAAAACTAGCAGCTGACTAGTGTGGCGTCTGAGTGTAGTACATCTGAAAACCTTTTAATAGCCAGTCAGTGGCTATTCAACAGCTGGGCAGAACTTGAGATGTTAAATTGTGAGAATTTCTTAAGAATGGTGGGGAGGAGCAATGAGAAGAAAGACTAACAGCTCAAACTGGTCACGAAAGAATGCTTGGTACAAAATCTATCCTAGAGTGAGGTTTGGAGGGATGGGGCTCCATTGTTTCCAGGCTATGCTCCCTATTGTGTCTAAAATCAAGTATCAAGCATTTTTTTTTTTTTGGACACAAAGAGGAAAGAATGCCTAACAAGTTGTATTTTCAAACTAAACTTTTCATGACTTTTAAAATTTCACACCACATACTCCAAACGGAAACAGTCCAGCAATGTTACTTAAGGACACATGTTTTTTCCTCCTAAAATGTGCATCAAATTCACATTTCATAATTTCATTAAATATGAACCTTCTACCCCATCTGGGTGTCTGCATTCCAGGGAGATCTAGCTGCCAGCAGGCTGTAGGTAGGCGGAAAGGCATTCCACTTCTTCAGTGCAATGGCCAGAGAGGGGGTTTGCACGTGTATCACGGGAGAGTTTAACAACCAAGGAATCCGTTTTTTAGATTGCTGTGACGCTGAGTTCGGGGAAAAGAACTAACCACGCGTGAAAATGTCTTCCTGTCTCACAACTCCGGAATTATATGATAGCCAATGGGCATTGTATTTCCCCAGAGAGCAGGGCATTGCTAGAATCCATCATGAAACGGTCTTCAAATTTAGAGACACAACATATGTGAAAGACAGGTTTAAGTTGGGGAATTCATAAGTTTTAACACTTCTAAAATCCCCCTAAGTTTTATCTCCCACTGTCTGATGTTATTTTTCCCCGGAAGCAAGTTCCTTGTTATCTAGGCATAATTCTGCTTCTGATTATTTAGTTGCTTTAGGGTTTGCTTGGCTTACCTTTATCTGGTTACACGCTTAGCTGAGATAAAAGCTTGATGGCTCTCAAACTTTAGGCTGACAGATAATGTGATCAAAGGGCACCTCACTGCTTCCCATTTTGGGCGGCTTTCTCATTCACTACCATCCAGGGCCTGGACCCCACTACTATAGCATCCACCATTACATACACCCTTGCGCTGCTCGAGCTGGGCTCCATGCTCTCAGTCACTAGCTCACCCAGCCTTCACCACAGTCAGACAGGAAACCTGAACCTGGAGAGCAGGTCAAAAGGTTAAGAACACAGTTCTGCCTGACCCCAAAGTCCATGCTTGGAAAGTCAGCAATACACACTCCCCTGCATGTGTTCATCTCCTGCTCTAGGACATTTCCCTACATGCATTTCATCTGAGGACAACACTGAATATTAGAAAGTATTTCTTCCCGTGGCATTGAACCTTGCTGCCTGCATTCTTCCTTGGACACCATGTGGGAAAATTCTGCATTAGAATAGTGCTTCAGGTCTTTGGAGGCTGTGAGCATCTATGTCTTTGACCCCTGACCCCAGTCACCCAGCTCTTTCTTAGCCTCCAGCCCTTTTGTGTTCAATACCTGCTGTCTACACCACTTCTGGCCTCCAGAGTGTTGCCTATCAGGGGAGATTGCACAAAGAGGTTTGCTTTCTGAAAATCCTGGGAAAGGTAAGAGTTGTGTCGTTAAGGAGATGGAGATTCAAGGTACTCCCTCGCCCCTTACTCCTGGGAAGCAGTGTGGCTCTGGTCAAAGACGGGCTTTCACCTGGTTGGTATCCCTGGTTGGGTTCTAACCTGTGTGTGTTATTCTGACAGCGAGGTGCCTGGAATGGAGGTGACCTGACCAGCGCAGAGTGGTGATGACACAATGGTCCCCATTTGTTCTGCTTCTGCAGATGCACCCTCAAGGGAGGTTGGCAGATGTGGTGGCCAAAGTCTCCCGCAACTTCACTAACTAAGTCATGTGTAGGTCAAATGAGTGTTTTAAGTACAAGTGTGAGGTTATAATGCAAAGAGATTGCCTTACTTTACATTTTTAAAGCCTTTCTTTCCAGTTTTTAGACTTTTCAGGAAGTGATGCACACTGTTCTCCCATATGTTACTTTTGATACCTCAGTTAGTAAATCCATTTAGAGTTCCCATGTTGTCTAAACAGGCACTATGAACACCATCTGTCATCTCAGTATTCGTACCCATGTAGCTGCAGACTACATGTCCCCTCCCCTGGAATGATTGTTCTCAGAATGTGTGATATCAGCTTATTTGTACAGCAGCATTCAGGACTGTTTTCTACCCCTCCTACCCATAAGTCTTTCATGTGTACACACAGCAGACATCCTCACAGAGCATCTCGCTGTCACCAGGTACATGAATCAATAACAGACCAGGGCTGAAAGGAAGGGTACTAATATGAGGGCTCATAAAGTGAAAATTAACAGACATTAACTACCAGAAATGCCCCTTCTTCCAAGCCCCTCATGGGGTGTGTGAGTGCAGCGGGGAAAGAGGGATGAGTAGGGGTGAGATATGAGAGAGGAGGCCCAAAGTTCTTCATGATCAGAATGACAGCCCCCCCACCAAGTAGGGCTTTAGATAACTTGTTGCCCACAAGAGCAGAACCACTTTGCAATACACAATCAAGATCCCCAACTCTGGTCCAGGGGTGGGTGAGGCATCTCTTCTCAAAGCTTCCCCTGGTGATCCTGGAGTAAGTTCCCAGGTGAGAACTCCAATACATGCTTTAAGAATTATCTCAGGTCATGGTTCAGGACACAAAACTGAGCTGAGAAAAGTATTTTGTGGCTCAAATATCCACTTATTTAACGAGAGACTATACACTGAAACAAGGATGAGGCTAACCCAAAAGAATTATTCCAGTGCTACTTGCTATATCATCACAAAATGTCACTGAATGCTCACTCAACACCTGTTTCCAAAACATAGCATGTCTGGGGGAGCTACAGATGTGTGTGACATGGGATAAGGCTTACATGGGAATGTACTTGATTGACTAAGGACACTTCAAAGGAAACAAACTTAGTAGCACATGGTTTTCTCAGAGCTTCTTCATAGATTGCATTGTATCTGTTATACAGGGATGGGCAGAAGTAGGTTTACAGTTGTGAGTACATGAAACAGTTTATTTTTGTATGTTTATTTATTAAAATTGTATTATTTATTTGTATTACAACTGTAAGCCCACTTTTCCCCATCCCCACCCCCATATACATATATTGAATTGTATAATACTAAATTTATGTAATTTATTGTCATTTGCAATTATTTGCTTATTTGTTTGGTAGTGCTTTTGTTGCCTGTCTCCTCCCTAAGCTGCAAGGCAGAGTCCCTGTTAGTCTTGCTGACAGTTGAATTCATAGTACCCAGTGCCTCCCAATAAATATTCATTTACTGGCTGTCTAGATGAATCAGTTACCTAGAATCCTATTGGTTAATATGGAAACTTGCATTCTTGCACTTTCCATTGTTGAGGACAAAGCAGCCCTCCCCATGTGGTAAGTCTATTGCAAGGAGGTTGGAGGCAAATGCAGGTACAGGGGTGCTATGTCCTGCCACCATCCATGGATGTGAAGTGGGAAGAGGACTCATTGGTGTAGGTGGCATGGTGCCAATGACACCCTACATTAGAGTTTATAACCTGCAGGCCCATCAACCACTCTAGTAGGTATGTTTAATTTGCTCTGTATAGTATTGAATTGTACATAATTTTATATTTTTAAAAGTTAACTGCCCACATGTAAAAGTTGATATATTTCACATGTATATCAGGATTTCTAGATTATCCTGAAAATGGTAATGTCTAGAGAGACTGAGTCCACTTCCTACTTGTTAGCAATTGCTTAGAGAGGGGAGGAGTAGCCTCTTTGGGTGCAGCAAATTCACTTATTTCTGAGTCTCTCTCTCTCTCTCTCTCTCTCTCTCTCTCTCTCTCTCTCTCTCTCCATATAACTGTCCAGAGGTCAAGCAGCAGGTGCACTTTGTAATCTTATACCCAATACTACATTTAGTCATCTTCATGAGTAGACCATCCCCACAATGCAATCTTTTAGTTTAATTATATTTAAAGAGTTTGGACATTTTCAGCACTTGGCTGAAGTACAGTTTCACAGCCATGCATAGATTTAAAGCACTCAAAATTTTTCCATTTTTTCCTAATCACCAATCTTATTTAAGTACTTTTACCTCAAATCCTAAATTTATTGTTTCACTTTTATCCATGCCCTCGTTTATTTATACATATGGATCACTCCCTCAGTTAAAAGTCCCTTTCAGTAATCCCGATAAGAAATGATGGTGGCTTTGACCAGGTGAGGCAATAGTGGTGGCACTCAGTACTTATCTTTTGTATCTACAGTAGTTTGAAGGCAGGATCAACAAGATTTGCCAGTGGAGCAGATAAAGATTATGAAACCAAGAAAGCACAGAGATGACTACTAGATTTTTAGCCTGAGCAATACAAGAGCAGTTGTAGTATGGAAACAGCCATAGATATATGTGAACAGGCAAGGGGACAGATTGGTGACCCCGGAACTAGAAGACGGGCTATGCCATTTGCTGACAGGAGGAAGACTGTAGGTTATGGGTGGGAAGTGGGGCAGGGTTGTGAGTATTTGGAGCTCAACTCTGGACAAGTTAGGTTGAAGCTTAAAGTACCTAGGTTTGGAATTCAAGTGAGAGGTTTAGAGATATAATTTGGAGAGATAATATCAATAGCATGTAAATGGCATGTCAATCCATAAGACTGAAGGAGATTATGTAGGCAGTGAATACAGATAAAGCAGGAGAGAGAGAGAGAGAGAGAGAGAGAGAGAGAGAGAGAGAGAGAGAGAGAGAGACTCTCTGCCCTGGGACCCCCTCCAGCACATAGAGGTTGGAGGGATGAGGAGTAACCATCAAACATGGAAAATCCGCAACCAGAGCTCAACAAGGCAAGTACGGGGTGGTGAGGCCAAGGACAAAGGAATGGGGGTGTGTCCAGGAGGAGCAAGTGGCTATCAGCCGTGGGCAAACTACGGCCCGCGGGCCGAATCCGGCCCATTTGAAATGAATAAAACTAAAAAAAAAAAAAAGACCGTACCCTTTTATGTAATGATGTTTACTTTGAATTTATATTAGTTCGCACAAACACTCCATCCATGCTTTTGTTCCGGCCCTCCCGTCCAGTTTAAGAACCCATTGTGGCCCTCGAGTCAAAAAGTTTGCCCACCCCTGGCTAGATCATGCCAAGAGCTGCTGATAGACCAAGGAAGTTGGTGACCAGGCCATTGAGGAGAGCAGTTGGGTAGAGTGGTGGTGGAGTGGGGAATCTCTATGCGGGGCTCAAAAAAGAAGAAAAGAAGAAAAACTGGAAATTCTCAATTAAGACAACTCTCAAGGAATTTTATTGTTATAAGAAGGAGAAGAATACTGCAATAATTGGAAGACGAAAAGGGATGAGGAAAAAGGGCTTTATTGGTTTGTTTTTAAGAAATGTATGCTGTTAGCAATGATCCTTCCAAAAAAGTGCACTTTACATCATCTCTTTACAGAAATTTACCCCACCTACCTGCAAGGTGGCATTCATCTTACCGGAGGGAAGTCTTCATTATCTTCTTTTAAACATTTACCAAATGCTTAGGACCCCACTTAGATATTTTATGATATAATTTGGTTCCATCTTTTATAGGTATTGTTGTGGCTTCAGAAAATTTTTTAATCAAGTTCCTTTAACTCTCTACTTCTCTTATAAAGTAGAATCAGTTTAAAATCATTTAATTAATCTAATGAACACCAGAAATTTCCCTTCCTCTTTCTCTGTCCCACCGCACTTCCCCCGACCCCAGCCTTCCTCCCCAATACTCATCTCTGCCCTCCTGTCCGGTTAACCCTGGGCCTCAGCTCTGAGTTTTCTTTACTGGCATTCCACATGCATTTCTACCTACTGGGAATAAACCCACCAATTTCAAAACAGAACTGCAGTCATGCCCATGATTTAAAGCTGTTAAAGTGTATTGAAAGCATTTTTCTGCCCTCAGGGGAAATAATTTTGTCATCACTTAATTTCTTTTTAATGGCTCTTTCCCACTTCTGTATGTCAATACTCCTTCCCCAATCTGATCAATGCAGGAAAAGATCAAACAGTCCTAGCTAAATTATTTTTTAAAAACTCCAAAACGTGTCTATCTAAATTGACTTTGCTTGTTATCTTATTATACAAGGAATGACCACATAAATTTCCAGGAAAATAATGTTGACAGCATATGCCATACTGTTTCCAATACCATTACTATCATAACCAGTTTAGAAATATGACTCCAAAGACTCAAAGTATGATTTTTTAAATTTAACATTTGTTGTCTTTGAAGATGGATTCCAACTGTGTATTACATTTGTCAAGAGGTATCTTTTGTTTTGTCAAATAATATTCCTGGTTCTGCCTTAACTTAGTTTACATTTCCTAATCTCTGATTGTATCCATAAATATAGCAAGTTTTGGCAATCATATTTCCTTAACATTTGTTACTAACAAATTTAAAAAATTAAATTTGCAACTTAAAATCACAAATATAGATAATTACTGGTTGATATATATATTGAAATTACAAGGCTAACCTGTTCCTTTAATAAGCCACATTCTCTTAACCATTAAAAGTCTTAATAATATCAAATATGCACAGGTTCTTCATCCAGATATATCTACACCTTTAAATAACTTCAATTTGATTCTTTCAAATACTTCTACATTTAATTCTTATGTTTGGAATTAAAAGATGTTACCCACTTAAAAAAACAGTCTGTCGCCTCAAATAATGTCAGGGAGATATTCCCAAGTAATTTTAGGTTGCCATCCAGCTAGACTCAATTTCTTGTCGTCCAGAGATATTGACTGGGGCTTAAGAAGAGAGATTCAGATGGCACCGTGCTCCCTGAATCTGGCTGCCATTCTGTTGTGGATACCGAGCTTACAGAAACGGCCGAGAAAACAACCTCACCCCTGGCCAGAGCGTATCGTTCTCTAGTTCTTCTGTCCACTTGAGAATGTCAACAGCCTTCTCCCGCGATGGAAAATCCTTTCCCTCGGTTTTGTATGTCTTTGGCTCAAGCTCTAAAGACCTCTGAACTTGAATCTGCATTCTTGTCACATCCCTCCTCTCTCTTGGAGCCGCAAGCCTTTTAGATATTTACATGACATCAGCTTGAATCCGGGATATTTCTCATGGCTCAGTCCAACTATGTGGTTGCCACAGACAAGGTGCTGACTTTATGAGCAGACTAGCTCATGGTGAACATTTGAGCCCAAAGCTAAATCAGTTTATGAGCTGAGCAACTCAATGGTTCTTAACAACAGAGAATGGGAGAAAGCCACTTGGGTCAACAGGGCACACCTACAAGTATGCGCATGCTCCGACATCGCCTTAAGCTGTATTTGTGTTGTGATTTACCTGATTTAATCATAGCAGCCTCTAGTGGGCCCAGTCAATACCTTTTTGTATCCATACATATTCTTAATTTTTGCCTCATTTTTAGGAGGCAAGATCAGATTTGAAATGCCACAACTAACTTACCTTTGAAAGTATCTTATCTATTTATAGGGAATACAGCATTTTAAATCTGGTTGAATTAAAGCTAAGTATCAGGTTGTTGTTTTTTCAAAAAGCTAGGTAGGTATTCAGTTTTGTTGTTTTTTTTTTCACCAACAGAGAATAATATATTGTATGTTTACTAGGAATTTCACAGAACGTTAAGTGAGTCACCTGGGTGCCCTTTGTTCTGTTGCTGTATTTGTAGGGGATAATATTAAAGACATTTCAAATAAATGCCACAGGTACTCAGAGAGATTCAGCAGATGCCCATCAAGCAAACGGAAAGGTATACAGGGTGTCCCAAAAAAATGTATACACACTTTGACTGCTGATGGCTCAATTTTAAAAATGAAATGTACTTTAATAAGCACTGGCTTAATAATTATTCAAAGTGCATGTACACACTTTAGGGGGACACCCTGAATACCAACTTAAATGCTTAGCAATTTTCATCTTCATTCCCTGAATTTTTTGTTGTTGCTGTTGATTCTCACCTGAGGATATTTTTCTATTGATTTTTAGATAGAGTGGAAGGGAGCGGGAGAGACACAGAGAGAGAAACATCGATGTGAGAGAGACACATCTATTCGTTGCCTCCAGCAGGACCCGGTGGGGGCCAAGAATCAAGCTTCAACCAAGGTACGAGGTATGTGGCCTTGACCAGAATTGAACCCGGGCCCTTCAGTCCATGGGCTGACCCTCTACCCACTGAGCCAAACTGGCCAGGGCCCTGAACTTCTGTAAGTTGTTAAAATTCTTTCACATGGTTATACTGGCAACAATCATTGTAGTTCAGAGCTTCTGATTAAGAAAGAACAGATAATTATTGGGCCATTAAGAAAGAATAGATAATATTGGGCCACTCCCTACAGGCCCCAGTTTTTTTGTTGAAATTTCCTATTGTTATTAAATAAAGTATCATTGCTTGCTATTTTCCAACCTCAAAGACCTCTCATCAAATTAATACAATCAAATACCACAAAGATCAGGGGATACGTAATTTACCCACTTTCTCATGGGAGTGGTAACCAATGAAGAAAGACAGAGGCAGTGAAGGCAGGTCTCAATTTTACCAATAGACGTGCTTGATGTAACCCTCACATTTCAGTGCTCCCTACTCCAGCTGGATACGCCTCTCTCTACAGGATGGGTGTGAGTCCTGCTCGGGGGACAGAGAGGCAAGAAAGAGTGCAGGACCTTCTGACTTTGTAGTGGGCATCAAAGGGAGAGTTGATCATCTCTTGCATAGGGAGGGAAAGTGACCCACTGTCTGTGTGGGACCTGGCCAGTGCCCACCAAGCTTCCAGCACCTTCCTTCAGGGACATGGAGACAGGCAGAAACCCCTGCCATCAGTTCCCTAAAAGTAAATACCAGGGAGGGAGGAAGGGAGGGAGAGACAGACAGACAGACAGACAGACAGTCCTTATTCCTCCTCTCCCACAACTATTTTCTCCAAAATTGTAATGGTGACTTTTGTACATAGAAACCCCTAAAAAAAGTAGGCATCAATCAGTAATAACATTTTCTCTTCCCATCAAAATCCCCTATCACAGTTAAAAAGAATTCTCACGTAAGATACTGTTCAGGCATAAACTTATGGTTTATCTTTTTGACATATACAATATTTTCTTTTTAAATATGTGAATGAGTGTAAAGATAGGATTATATATGCTAAATTATTTTTCAAATCCTCAACTGCCTTAAATGTTTTCAGTAATTTTGAAAAGGAGTTTTACTCTCTCTGGGGAATGGAAAGGGCTAACACTGAGTAAATCATAGACCCATAGAACACATATAAATCACAGATCTTCCTGGCTCTAAGCTGGGCTATTCAAGTATATTAAGTCATGAGCAGTTGAAGATGAAAGGTACCTTAAAGATGACTTCATTCAGTCTTATTTCACAGGTGAATTAAGCGGGAGACAGAAAGAATAATGAACATGCCCTCAGATGATGTTAGCAGCAGAATCAGGGTTAGAACACAGTAGTCTTTACTCCTAGCTCAATGCTATTTGTGCCATGCTATGCTGATATTCAGGACAAGACTCTAAGTGTTTTTAGCAGTTATTGATTGGCGTGCACACTGTATATTTGGATGCATTTTTTTCTCAAGTGACTACAATTAGTTAAGAACCCTCCAGGGGACAAACTGGGTTGATGCTATTCCATCTGGAAGTCCTTTGTGAATTAATTGTGTTGTTTTGTATTTTGATGAACTATAACCCATATTTTATTCACAAACATCAGAAGAATAGATAATAGATGAGTTCACCAAACAAATGCTTTTAAAAGTTCATTTCAGTCCTATGATTCCATAATTTTCATTATAAATTTATTATATGTTGTTGGTATACTTTGCCCGATTTTTACAAACAAAACAAAGGAGAAGTTTGAAATAGTGATTCATATAATTTCTGTCAAATAGTGATTTTACTGAGCTAAGAAATTAACTATAAAATAGTAGTACAAAATCTTTTTCATAATTGTAAAAGAGCATATATCAATTTAGAGAAAAAAATACACAGACACTAGCTCATAAAATATTATAGAATGAGCATTATTCTCATTTTTGATACTGTATTTAACATTATTTATTAAAGTGATATTATGTAATATTTTGCCAAATTTAATTTAACACACAAAATGGGAAAATTATATTCTGGATAACTAAAAGTGTGTCTTGCTACAGCTCCTTGTACATGGGCAAAGGAGAAGTAGCATTTTCACCTCAGAATTATTCCAGATCCTTCTAAATAATTCTGATTTTATACAAATTTTCTAAGTCTGTTTATTTTTTTATTACCTTAAAAATATTTTTATTTCAGAAAGGAAGGGAGAGGGAGGGAGAGAGAGAGAGAAACATCAATGATGAGAGAGAATCATGGATTGGCTGCCTTCTGCACATCCCACACTGGGGATTGAGCCCACAACCCATGTATATGCCATGGCCTGGTTCATAGGTCAATGCTCAACCACTGAGCCACGCCGGTTGGGCTTGTGAGCTTATTTTAGTGCAATTCTAGATCAGTGTGTGTGTGACGGCCTTGTTTTTCTCATTTAAAACAACTTCCGAGTAACTAGCAAATCTCTTTTGAGGGCAGCTGCCATGGTCTCTACAGCGGAAGTGTCTCTCTTTTTTTAAAAAAAATATATTTTTATTGATTTCAGAGAGGAAGGGAGAGGGAGAGAGAGATAGAAACATCAATGATGAGAGAGAATCACTGATCGGCCGCCTCCTGCATGCCCCCCACTGGGGATCGAGCCCACAACCTGGGCATATGCCCCGATCGATCGGGAAGTGAACCGGTGACCTCTCGGTTCCTGGGTCGACGCTCAACCGCTGAGCTACACCCGGCTGGGCAAAAGCGTCTCTTGAAGAGTTCATCTATTTAATTTTTTTCCTGTTTTGTTTCAAAGTCACTAAATTACTTTCCTTTTAGTTAAATATATTATTATATTAAATAAATCTATGTATCCCATTATCCTTGAGGAAAACTATGGCTTCATAGTGTTATGATCAAGCAGTCCCATGAGTTTGCTTGGTAACACATAGTAAACTAATGGCTATTAACCCTAATGGAGGGGAGTCTTGCTTAGCTCCACACAATCTGGTGGAAGAGAAAGTCACCAAAAGGATGATAAGATAAGAAAGTCTATGAAAAGCAGGAAAACAATGATTAGCAGAAGGACATCTCCACAGGCCTCATCCATGGAGCTTCATTTGCATTTGAGTAACATAAGACTATCACTTCCTTTTTCATACACAATCTTACCTTCCAAAATATACTACTATCTACTGTCTAATCACAATCTGAACCAATTTCTTCAGACAGAATAGTATATCAATATTTAAATAATTTATAAAATAATGTCATGGTATTGAACTTGTTAGTTCAAAATCATTTTTATAAGAGATAAATACTTCACTAAATTATATTTTCACCAGGGAGAAATTTTGAAAGCATTTTTTCTATATTTATGTACAAGAATTATAAATATTCTATACTTTGTGTTTTGTACCTTGTAACTTGCTAGAAAATAGATCATCATGCTAGTGTTGCTTTATTACTGGAAGGTCCACATACGCTCAGAGCTTGATTTCCCCATACAGCTTTGGAAATGAGAATGTCAATCCATATAGTAACTAATACAAATGTATACTAAAGCTAAGGCTCATTTAAATTTTATCCCACAAATATTTTAATGATGGAAAAGTCATTATACACCCATAACACCCTTGCCAGTGTAAACCACGTTCTTTTCAAGAACAATTACTATTTTTCATCATTTATTTAATTGAATCATAATGCACTATATTTTTATATCAGCCCCATGTAGCATAGTCAAGTTACTTTTTATCATAGTTTGTTTCCAGTTCATGCCAACTAAAATGTAATTCTCATGTCATCATTACCAAAGATTTAAATGATAGAACATGTGGAAACTCCATGGGATTTATTGCATGCTAATATAGTTTGACCTTTGAAAGTTTCAGTATAATATTAGATGTTATTAATCTTGATAAACTGATTTGAATAACTTTGACCATATTAGTTTTTAAGGTATTTGAATAGCATGGTTCCTTGTTGCTGTGAAGATGGCTTCTAGGGAAATCAACTGACTTTGGTGGATTCAAATTTCAGTGGTCAGTATGAGGTGTCCCCAGTTTACACCTAGATACAGTATTTTTGTTAACCAACCCTTTACTAAAACTGACGTCTAGACTTTAGATCTAGGGACACTAGAAAAAACAATGTTTTGGTGGTATGATCATATTACATTATAGAACTTCAAATATCAATGGCCTGGATTTGCTTTGCTTTAGTCAAAACAGCCTCAGGAACCAGCATTGAAAGAACTTTGGGGAACAGCAGCACCTTTTCTGCCCTCTTCCTTTTTGTTTCTTACCAGCAAAACCTGGCAAAGCTAAAGGCTTTTTTTCCCCTTCACAGGTTTGGGATGAAAATCTTGCAAAATCTGCTGAGGCCTGGGCCGCCACCTGCATTTGGGAACATGGACCTTCTTACTTACTGAGATTTTTGGGCCAAAATCTCTCTGTGCGAACTGGAAGGTAGGAAGTGGCTTTCCTGGAACCCTTTATGTCTACACAGCGTCATTGCTCAGAGACTCCAACGGGGGAGTGACACCAATTTCAAGTCGTATCAGCAACTGTTGATTGAGTGCTTGCTATGTGCCAGGCACAAGTGCTGGACCCCTGGCTGTTTTAGATATCTTCAAGGAGCATTAATTGGTTCAAAGGACCTAATACGACCAGTTTCCCATTTCACCCTTGAAGCACCCTCCCTTAGCCTGCATTCTGCACTTACATCCCAGAAGCTGTGAAAGGATCAGCATGTGCTTATACCAGTGGTCAGCACACTCGTTAGTCTACAGAGCCAAATATCGACAGTACAATGATTGAAATTTCTTTTGAGAACCAAATTTTTTAAACTTAAACTATATCGGTAGGTACATTGTTATTAACTTAATTAGGGTACTCCTAAGCTGACCTTTGCTAAAAATGTTCTCAATCTGAGGGGTTGACCTCAGCGAATGTACCCCCACTTCTTCTAACGCCATTTCTTCAAAATAGACTCACCCAGGCCGAAAACCAACTTCTGCACATGGGCCACGAAGTTTCAATCACACTGTATGTGCGCGCCTGCATGTGGTATTTTGTGGAAGAGCCAAAGAGCCGCATGTGGCTCACGAGCCATGGTTTGCTGACCACTGTGCTATACCCTGTATCTTGTCTCTTCTACCTCAAGAAAATCCCGACAACGGCAGAAGCCATTCTTGTGTGTCTGCAACTTTTTCCTGATTGCATATATCTCTGTTATAAAAATTATACATACACACACACACACACACACGTACATACACACCTATCTGCAAGTATATGCAACTATGGAAAAGCTGTTCCCAGTGATGGGATAATTTTCCTGCCACTGTGCAATGTCATCATACAACCTTCCAAAGGCCCAGTCTCTTGCATGTGGGGGGGAAAAAATCAGGTGTCCTATTATTAAAATTAAAGTGATATAAATTTAAGAAAAAACCCCACACTGAGTTCTAGTATAATGATTACTTCTAATATGTCAACTCTTAATTGTGCATAAGATTCTGATGGAAGAAATTTTTGACATAGATAAAACAAGATAAAATGATAAGTCCCGAAATATCTACGTGTCTGTTTTTGAAACAGTCAGATGTAAACTTATGCAAATATAGGATCACTTGATCCAACTCTGGGCTTTTTTATGTTGGTCCTACTTGAAGGAATAGAGGATTCTACAGGGTGGTGATGGTAATTGTAAGGGGTGGGCATGTTCTTGATTCATTGTGAATAATCTGCATAGTGAACAATTAACTTACAATTTAACGTGAGCCCGCCATGTGTTCTAAGTTCTCATTGTTTATCTTGATATCTAGATATCGCTCTATTCTCCAGTTGGTCAAGCCATGGTACGATGAAGTGAAAGACTATGCTTTTCCGTATCCCCAGGACTGCAACCCCAGATGTCCAATGAGATGTTTTGGCCCCATGTGTACACATTATACACAGGTTATTTCAACTGTCTTGTTACTTTGGGGGTCATACTTTTAAAAAATGGTCTTAACTATTTTTTAAAATTTACCTTTATTGTTTAAAGTATTACAGACGAACCCTTTCCCCCTCCACTGATCCCTCCTCCCCACTCTTGCTCCCTCCCCAGCCCTGCACGGCATGACTGTCTGTGTCTGTGGGTTATGCATATATGCATATTCATTTTTTGATTAATCTCTTCCCCACCCCTCCTTCCATCTGAGAATCCTCACTGTGTTGCATGCTTCCATGTCTCGGGATCTATTCTGGTGAACATGCGTGTTCTTAGCTTTGACCTCAGTAATGGTATATTGGTTTGTTTTTGCAGATGGTTTGGGCCACCTCCAATCGGATCGGATGTGCGATTCATACTTGCCAAAACATGAACGTGTGGGGAACTGTGTGGCGCCGTGCAGTGTACCTGGTGTGCAACTATGCCCCCAAGTAAGTCCCAGGTGGCCTGCTGCTTCCTCGGACCTTTCATGATTATTCAATATCTTCAGTCTGTTGGGTATTTTTTTTCTTTTTTTTAATGTGCCTCTTGTTACCTTAATGAGGTGACTTTTTCTTTTTATTCATTTCAGAGAGGAAGGGAGAGGGAGCGAGGGATAGAAACATCAATGATGAGAGAATCATGGATCAGCTGCCTCCTGCACGCTGCCTACTGGGGATGGAGCCCGCAACCTGGGCATGTGCCCTTGACCAGAATCAAACCTGGCACCCTTCAGTCCTCAGGCCGATGCTCTATCCACTGAGCCAAACCAGCTAGGGCAGTCTGTTGGGTATTTTAATATGAGTGGGACTTAAATACAAGGGCCTCTGATCTTGAATCCTTCATTATTCTCATAAACCTGACAAAATGAGCTGAAAGGCTTCTTTGCACAAGGAGAAGGATTCTGGGCCAAAACTGGTGGCAAAACAATCTGAGTATGGAGATTCACTAAATTCTCCTCACAGTCTTTCCTTTGTCATGGCGATTGTAAAATAAACTCTGTACTCCCAGGCTTTTGACAGCTATATGAAAAGGCATCAGAACATAATCTTCTAGGGAATTTATCAACACCATGATATTCCCACCTCCCAGTGCCAAAATGTCAACTTACTTTTTTCCCTAGGAAAGCAAAACAAGACTTTCTTCCTTCTTTGTTTTAAGAGTAAAATTGAAAACTATAGTTTATTCATTCCATAGATGGCTAGGGAGGCATTCAATATCAGAAGGGGAGATTTACGAGCTATGACTTCTTTTTCAGTTGAGGCTTTGCCATGATTGAAATTTCAGTATTAAAAAGTATTCAGTAATTTCATCCTATGGCACATATGAAAATATTGTGAAACTGATTACAGCTTCTAAAATATGACATATTTATGAACTTTTTTTGCAATAAATAAGCACGTGTTAACATTCGGGAAAATGCCTTCTTGATAACAATAACTCTTCAGCTGATAAAAGATTGCAGTTTATTCATGAGTCTGTTCCCATTTGGAGTAAATACCAAAATGTGCAAAGGATTTATGACATTCTTGGTGTTTTCCAAAGTAAGTCCCAAAGATTTTCTCTAGCATTGCCAGTATGGGGAGGGAATGAGAAAATGTTTCACAGACAGCTGCATTACTCATGTGTGTGGTAGTATGCCAGTGTTGTTGCAGAGTTAGAGAAATAGCAATTTCCCCGATGGACCCCTCTTCACAATTACTAGAGAATAAGATTTGGAAAGTAGAATGTGTCTGCTTTATGAAAAGTATGGAACTGTGCATTTGACCGATATTTTCAGTCTCACTCCTTATATTTTCCTGTTAAGCTTTTACCTTTCTTTCTGACACAAAGAAGCCAAGTGTCTTCCCCAGATGATGAAAGACATTTTTATTTTATTCATTTAACTTCTCTGTTTTGGGCCAATGACTAGAATTTCTCATACTATCGATGAAAGATTTGATTGTTTTATGGGTCCAGGAGATTAAGATATTTGTTGTAATAAAAGACCATTATTTTGAAACCTAGGCAATGAAGAAAGTGTTCAAATCCTGGCTGATATGTGAATATGATTCTTCTAATGCCAGTGTGAAGTTACCTCAAGCCTAATCGTTTTTCAGGGTAAAAAGTAAGAAGGGATGGGGGAGACAGAGACAGGGAGGGACCTGACTTTAGTTACATGCGCTAGGACAAAACAATAAAAGAATAAATAATAGTTTTATTAGTTGGCAGATTTACTATTGAACACAATTAGTTATTCTCTATTTGAGAAAAAATCTGTGATTTATGTAAAAGTACATAACGTAACATATAATTATTACAGATAATAAAATTGTACTTCTAAATTAATGTTACCAAAATATGTGCTATATAACTTCAAGAAGTATATATAGTAAAAAGAAAAATATCAAATTAAAATAGCATAATCTTGATAAAGATGTAGCTTGGGTAGAGATACCTAGAGAAATACAATTTTGAATATAGAACGGGGGAACTTAGGACCCAGGTGAGGGAGCTGCACTCACCAGCGAATGGGGGCCCTGGATGTTTCTGAGCCAGCTTATGGCATCAGAATTCCACCTGAGGAAGCTTCTCTGGACAGAGTGTAGAAAAAGCTAGATTTGGCAGGCAGTCTTAGAATCTCATCTCGTGTTGTAATATGAATCGTTAATCAGCAGGTTTTACACGTGAGTAGATAAATGTTTTATAGATAAGTGTGAATTTTTAACTGACGTTTAGACTGAGACCTTCACGCCCTATAGAGACAGGCTCTGAGTCCCTGCTTGGTCTTGCTCAGGTCTTAAATAAAGACTCTGAGAACCACCTGTCTCATATGCTCGCCTCTTATCTACTGTCGTCTGATTTTCTACCCCGACTTTTTATTATTGACAACCAGATTTCTCCTGAACAGTCAAGTTCCTTCCCATTGTTGGCTATATTGCTATTTCCCAGTACTCTAGTTACTAACACCAGGCTATGAAAGTGCATTTATTACTCTTTCCTTTGTAATTACAGGACCTAAATAATAGTAGGTAACAGTAAGGTAATTCTCCTAATAGTGAATTGATGTATTATTTTGATATTGGTGATCAGTACAGATAAAGGAAAATATTGAGAACAGAAAGTAATTCAGTTAAATGTGTTTATTATCAGAAAATGAATAGCATTACTATAAAAAGGTCTAGGAGTGTATTTATAGGAAATTTTTTTAAATCATCTTTAATTGCTTCTGTGGGCCATCATTCTCTTACTACAAAAATGGAGTTTTCCATATCTCATTTTATAAATGATGAGAATCTACAATATTTTACAAGTTTAGGAACAAATTTTGTGAACATTTATAACTTTTGGTGTGTGCTTATGACAAGTTTTTGTTCATTTAATCATTTCTAAGCCTCCCAGAAATGATGACATGAGTAGGAAGTTGTCATAAGCACCCAAAGCACTTGTATGCATGCATATAAGCACAACCAACAGACGCAAGACACTGGGAAAAGGGGACGAGGGCGAGTGGGGTGTGGGGGGCGGATAGGGGAGGCCGGGGGAAGGCAGTGGGGAAAAAGAAAGAGACATATGTACTGCTATTTGTAATACCTTAAACAATAAAATTTTTTTTAAAAGCTTACATAACCATGTAAAAAAATATCAATGAAAGTTTTGGCCAATAAAAATGTGGATTAAAAAAAAAGTGAATCTGGTCTATGTGCTTCAGAGGATGGCTATGGGAAAGAGACAGGTGCGGTGAATTGAAATGAGCATTAAACCTGGTGTCAGATGACTAATGGTGTCACTACTCATTGTAGTGAGTCACGTATTACCTATAAATTAAGATATTATTAATTCAGAGAGAAAGTGTTTTAAAAGTAAGATATATAAATAAGTTACTGTATAAATAAGAAATGGATATAACTTTCAGTGCCTTTCCAAAAATGACAAACTTCTCAAAAAAATCATCATGTCAATACATGTGATCATGTGCTTAACAACGATAAAAAAAAGTTTTATTCTCATCCCATGATATTTTTTCTATTGATTTTTTTTTTTTTTTTTTTTTTTAGAGAGAGAGCAAAAGGAAGGGAGGAGGGGGAGAGAGAGAGACACATCCATTGGTTGCCTTCTGCAGGAGCCCGACTGGGGCCAGAAATCAAACTGGAAACTGAGGATGTGCCCTTGACCAGGAATTGAACCTGAGACTCTTTGATCAGCAGGCTGACCCAACACTCTAACCACTGAGCAACTAGCCAGGGCAAAAATAAAAAAAAATTTTAAATGAGCAAGTAACATTAATGCTACCATTTTTTTCTTTTTCTCTCTAGGGGCAACTGGATTGGAGAAGCGCCATATAAAGTAGGGGTACCATGTTCAGCTTGTCCTCCGAGTTACGGGGGATCTTGTACTGACAACCTTTGTTTTCCGGGAGTAACATCAAACTACCTATACTGGTTCAAATAAGCTTATCTGCTCTTCCAGGAAGTTGAATGCTTTCTGGGAATCATAGGTCTATATATATATTGAGTTTTGCACATATTATACATATTTTATAACAATCTTGTTTTCCTTTTATTAGTCCTTGTATAAATTAGTGTTTGTCTAGTATGTTTGTTTAATCTTTTGAGGTCATCAGAACATCCATTTCTATTTTCTGATCTCTAACCCTAAATTAAAATATTGTATAGGTAGTATTGATATCGTTGATGCATCCACTTCTAAAACTTGCTTTCCAAAAGAATTATATTATGTTCCTACGGCATAAAAAATCTAGTTGATCTGTAGGGTATGTGTGTGCATATATAGACATACACATGTATATGCATTTATATGTCCATATTTACACACACAAACATAATAGATGATGTAACACATTGATAATTATATGATTCAGTAGTAAACTGAAGGGAAACTTAAAATATTCTATTCAAAATATATGTGAGGTGGTGGGACATGTCCAGCATCCACCTCTGTAATACACAAAATAATAGTTTGCAAAATAACCCTCAGTGATATCTGGATATAATAAATTAATTAAGCAATCCCAGATTTCATTCTGGAGACATTTTTTCTTATTTAGGTTTACGAAAGGTTATGCTCCAACTATGTAAGCTTCAAGTCCTACCTTTTACTTAATCTCTTCTGGTTATGTTCTCATAATGCAAAGATAATGAGATTCGGTTCCTGCCTTCAGAAGCTCACAAAAATATTCAGGAAATGATACAGCCCAATGATTTGGCTGCACAATTATTATTTTTTAACGAATGGATGTTCATGGAGCTGTGAGGAAGTGAACACAATAGCGATGTCCGCCTGTAGGTGGAACAGGGGATAAGCCACACTGTGGGGTAGGTAAGGCTCCTGATCAGCGTGGAATTTTAGCTGCCGTGCTTGGAACCAGAAGAGGCAGGAAGGAATTAACAACTGCCCAGAAGGCACTGGATTGGAGTAGACAGTTGTGCCTTTGGCAGAAAGGCAGAAAGCTAGACCCTAAGAACACTGAAGAGGGCCAAGAGAAGTAAGACTGAGGAGACAGGTATGAAAGTCACAAAAACTCCAGGTGCAGAGCTGCGGGAGGGCCTGTCCTGAGGGCCTGGGGTATCGTGAGGTCTGTCCGCAGGAGGGAAAGGACCAGAAAGAAACACCTCTGTACCAAGGACACTCCACTGCTTCACTGTGATCGTGGGACCTCGGGGCTCATATGAGAGACCCTGGGTGCCCACCACAGACGGCAATGACGTGTTAAACAGCCCCCTTCAGAACGACTTTCTGAGGACGACTATATGTCTATGTAGACGAATACTTATCAGTTGAGTTCTCAATTAGGTTTGATTGTGGAGCTCAAAATTACCATGAAAACTTCACTCGTGTGATTTTGGAAAGGCAACATTTCCTCATTCAGGAAATTGCTTTCAGAGGAAACTCAATTATCTGGGCCAAGACACTTAATGCTATATACCGTATGTGTGTGTGTGTGTGTGTGTGTGTGTGTGTGTGTGTGTGTGTGTGTGTGAGAGAGAGAGAGAGAGAGAGAGAGAGAGAGAGAGAGAGAGAGAGAAGAAAGAGAGAGAGTTGCTTAGGTTGTATAATACTTCCATAGAATTTCTGACTAAGAAAACATGGTTAGTTCCAGAATGCAAATAACAGGAGGAAGCTACTTGTTTAAAATTCCCTGCACACTTGCAGTCTCTTAGGGTGGCTGCACTGAGAGGATAGATAGTTAATTAAATCCATTCAATGCGGGAGAAATGCCCACCTGGAGTTTTGATGGACACGATGACAAACAATTGGCCTGCTTCCTGTTCCAAACTGGATATGGTGACCAAATGTTTTGACATCCTATTACTCTGCTTCTGTGGGCACCTATATAGACTTTATCAAAAATACATATTTTGGGGACTTAAATGAAGGATAGAAATGATTATATGGTTCAGGCCCCAATTCAAATTTTATCTAACATGCAATAGGCAGTTGGAGAGAAATCTCATTGGTAGGATTTTGGCTTGATTTCTGTAGAACGTGTTTTCCATCCCTGATTTTGCTGCACAGAAGTAGAAAAGTACTGTTCAACCAAAGATGACCATGCTTAGTTCCAATTCTGCTACTGGTTTACTCGTGTAGCTTGGTTTCTTAGTTTTAAAAATGAACAATGATACTTGCTTCACATTTCACAGAGGTCCTTAGGAAGGTAAAATTATCATAGTAATAGGATTTATGAAGATTAAATTATCATTAATGTGAAACTTTTCATTAAAAGTAAGTTTTTTGTGAGCTTTTCCTTGGCAGAAACTCTAATTCTTTGCATTTATCTCAGCTTCTTCTACGTTGGCTGTAATGTAATAAATGTTTCTATGAATGGATGTTCAGTATTAACTAAAAACTCTAGAACTGCAACAATTTAGAGGAATCCCAACTTTTCATGTTTTATTAAGACAAAAATGTCGTCAGTACAAAGCTTTGAATGCATCAAAAATCCAGATGAATCATCAGACATATCAGATGAAGACTAAGGTCTACACACTTATAACTTACTCAGCAGTCTGTTCCAAATCATGGCTAGAACTAAGTTTATTTATAATTTAACAACTCAGCTGAAAACGTAACGGGTATATTTGTTTGTCTATCTATACTTTTTAAAGTTAGTAATATAATGTGGCCATGTAAAATGTTTTATTTCCCAGGCTAAAGCAAATGACAGTTTGCTAGTAGCCTGTCATATTTTTACAGCATGCAACGAAGGTGCTAGGATAACAATTTCTCACTGTAATGCCCAGAAGGCAGGAAGGGTCTGGGGATAAGCTATTTCATAAGAACAGCTTTAAACAGTCAGTATTGAAGCTTTCATTTCAAAAGGTTTCATCCAAAAGATACAGTAATTGGCATACATATTCTACAGCATGGATCCTCTCTATGGCATAGTTTTTTCATTTCCACCTTTTTTTTTAGTAAAAAAGTAGAAAACAAAACCTGTCACATTATGTATTTTTTGGCTTTCATGTCATAAAAAGACTGGGAAAATGATAAATTTTGCTGTTAAACTGATGGATTCTTTATAAAATTGTATTTGAGTTGCGTAGGCAACTGTCTTAATGTTCCTGGTTATGATAGATAAACTTGCTTTTACAATGTGGCAGAACCAGCATTTATTATCCCTTTTGCTTCTATCCAGCAATCAAAGTACCATCACTTCTTTGAGCCATCAGAGTGTCCCTACCAACTTCATTTGCAAGTGAGGTCATACTCACCGGAAACCATGCAAACAGCCATTTAAAGGCTCCAGGCAGCTTTGGCACAGAGTTGACCAAACACTGGAGGGCAAGTTCAAGCAATACAATTTACTCTGAACATTTGAATAAAAACCATATACATATACATATACACTCACACACACACACACACACACACACACACACACACACACACATATATACACTCATTAATACATGCTCTGTTAAATCAACTTATAACATCTACATATCTACATAAGCAAGTCTCGTACACATTTAGGCCAGTTTAAGTGTTTTGTGTTCATCCCCTGCTTATTATATGAATGATAAGCTGAACAGGTCATTTGAATGTGTTCTCCCCCTTGTGTGACAACATTCTCGGGGTCCTGCAGTCTCAGAGGATGAAAATCTTGACATGGATGGAAGCCTTTATCTACTGAAGCACTTAAGGAAAGTAGAATTAGATTTCTACCGGTCTGACACTATCATTGCTTATGTATGATTTTTTAATATTGCCATTATATGTATGGGGAAAGACATGTTTAAACACATGCAAAATGATTTTTTAAAATTATGTCATGGTGTAACTTTGACTTATGAGAGGCCAATCAAAAACTTAGGAAGTTTAACAATAACTTGCTAATGGTGCTGAAAATGCATTACAACCACCAAAATTGTTACAATTTTGAGGTTTCTTTGCAATTAAAGTTTTTATTAAGTGTGAACTATCATTTATTTTGGTGCTAAATATATGGTGCTAAATGAATTGTTAGTGTTAATAGCTTTCGTAAGGCTCTTTTTAGTCATTATTAAAAGTGTTATCCATTCAATTCCGATTTGGAAATAATAATAAAATCCTGTTAAATTAATCTTAACCAGAAACAGGCCAGTGAACTATATTTTTAATCTAAAAGCCCAAAATTATTTTAGTGTTACAGAATGTAAATTTATTTTATTTTATTTTTTTGAAGTTACTAATTTTCTTTTAAAGCATTTCTTAGCTTGGCAACGTCCAAATTCAAATATTGCCTAAAGGTTAAACACCTACACCAACCATACTGCAGACACTGGCGCCCTCTGGCGGTTGTAGAAACAAATTCTTGATGGCTACTTGGCCTGAAACAAAAAGCCCTTCCTTCTGTCCAATAAAAATTAAGCTGCATAATTTTAGAATTCTCAAACACTCTCTAAATCTGACAGTATTTGAAAATGCTTGACTCTTTTGACATACTTTTCTAAGAGAATAAGAGCGATACTATATCTTGGTATCGACTTTGCTAAATAAAAATGTTTTTCATGATTTTCCAGTTCTGAGGTGCTTATTACAATGTTGTTGTTGTTTTTAACTAGGCATTACTAAAACATTTTTTATTTGGTTTACATTTTAAATACAATTAGATTTAAACTAAGCAACCAAAATCATAAGTGTGCTCCACTTTCAGAAGCAGTAATTTATTTTTACTTTGCAGAATGCATAAGATAAAAAGGAGATAGGTTAAAAAAAATTAATTCCACATAGGAAAGGATTATCTCCTCACCTGGACTTGTTGGTCTATAATGTGATAATGTTCTTTGATCACACTATTGAGCTAATAATACAATTTTAATATTCCATTCAAACTCCTTTTAGCCTAACAAATGTTTAGAATCACACCCCCTGTAACTAAATGGGCCATATGCTTAGGTAAACTCTCAGGTGAGGTATGTAATCGACTGATGTGATCATCTGTTTGGAAAGAGATGTTTCTTAAACCATGTTAACATAACCTAATGAAATATGCTTTGAGGCTGTTTTCCAAATTAGTATTTTCAAACTTATTTTAAAGCAACAGAACCCTTTTCATTATCTCAATGACATACAGAGCTCTGACATTCAATACACAAAAAATGGATCTGCTATTCCCCACACCTTCCCCAGTGCCTTGGAAGTTTCTTCCGAGAGCCCCAGGATTCCATCAAACAGAAAAAAAAATTGATCTAAATCATCCAGTACCCCAGCCCATTGTCTCTAAAATAATCAACGAATGAAAGAAACAAAGTTTGAGGCTCTGAATAATTCCAATGGTTCTTTTAAATACCCACATCACTTTGCGGTGTTAGAAAGCCTCTTACTTGGAGAATTAGAGGCTGACTTTAACTGGTGCTTGCTATAGATTACATCATCTTGTGTTACTTGACAAACAGAATGTTGGTACCATAATATTTTAAGAATTAGAGATAATTGTGATGCATATATGAAAATAATGTGTCTTTAAGGTATCTAGATGTTTCAACTATGTACATAAACCTACCATATATTGTATCATTTTAGATATTTTTATTAAAAAGGTTAATTTGGATGAGTTTTATTCATTACCTAACACTGTGGCCATGCTTGGTGCCTGCAATGATGTGATATAATGTCATGAATGTGTACATACATAGAAGCTGTGTAAACCTCTGTCCTTATAAAGCTTATCATGAATAGCTTTTGGAACTCAGCTATATTGTATTTCCTTTCAATAAAAGATTATAATTATTTGTTTTATTTTTTAATTTTTTTGTTTTCAATAGAGTTTTAAAGTAGATTCAGAACTAGAGGGCATGTTAATGTTGATAAGCGATGATCTATTTTTCTAAAACAACAATGATTATTTTTTTAACACATTACTAAAATACACATCTTTTTTCTTTTTTCTCCTTTTCTTTCCTCCCATCCTTTCATTCTTCTTTCCTTCTTCCTTTCTTTTTCTACTTACACCTAAAGTAACTATCAAGAAATTCTGGCTGAGAAATTGCATGAGTTGAAGAGATATTTTCATGCTTCCCACACGAAGGGCCTCCGGAGAAACCGTTGTGGTCCTGGGGGAGAAGCACCAGCTGACCCAGGGCTGTGATTCCCAGGGTGGCTCTGCCTTGCAGAAGGGTCACTCCTTTCTGATGCGATGGTAGGTCCCACCCAGTTCCTTGAGACGGACCTAACCTAGAACTGTAAATTCCTCCTTACCACAGTCCACACCAGGTGAGAAAGCCTCACGAACACAAGACTTTCCAGAGGGTCATCCCCAGGAGGCCTGAGGCAACCACTCAGCTTCTCTTCCTCTTGCTAGTCCTCCCTTCTCACTTCACTTCCTTTTTTAAATATAATTTTATTGATGTCAGAGAGGAAGGGAGGGGGAGAGAGGTATAGAGACATCAATGATGAGAGAGAATCATTGATTGGCTGCCTCCTGCATGATCCCTAATGGGGATCAAGTCCGTAACCTGGGCATTGCCCTTTGACCGGAATGAAACCTGGGACCCTTCAGTCTGCAGGCTGACGCTCTATCCACTGAGCCAAATCGGCTAGGGCTCATTTCACTTTCTCCTCTCAAGTCTCCAGGTTCCCACCCACATGTTTGGAAAGTTTCATCTATCTCATCTATCTCCACAATGAATACAGGACTCCATTGTGTGTGTGTGTGTGTGTGTGTGTGTGTGTGTTCAGCAGATTCCAGCAGATGGATACAAAAAAGTCTTAACCTCCTAGCCTTGCACCCCGCTGACGGTGCACACGTGGGGGCATAGAGGGTATCTGGTCTCATTCCTCATGCCTTCTTCCCCTCAGTGACAGCTATGGGAGACAAGCGCGAGAAGCAAGCACACCCTGACAAGGGCTTTCCCAGAAACAATGGACTACGCTCCTGGGGGCAAAGCCTATTGCACCGCTGGTGACTCTGACCCAGTTCCTCCTGAGACAGTCACCTGGGCATTGCAGTGCCAGGGCACTGACTCCTTCCCGAGTCCTGCTTATGCCGGGGTCTAACCCTAGCAGGTCCAGGGGTTCCCAAAGGCGTACACGGAGTCGGCGAAGAAGGAAGGACACGGAGACAGTGTTCAGTTGATCAGCAGCCTAGCCAGGATCTCCAGCCAGGATCTCCAGCCAAGTTCTGGTCTGGATCTCCAGAGAGGTTCTGCTTCGGATCTCCAGCCAGGTTCTGTATCCATGTTCTCTTGCTAGGTTCTCCAGGTACTCCAGTCAGGTTCTGTAGCCATGTTCCCTCGCTAGGTTCTCCAGCCAGGTTCTGTCCAGGTTCTCCAGCCAGGTTCAGTCACCAGGTTCTAGTCAGGTTCTCTTGCCAATTTCTGTAGTCAGGTTCAGTCCAGGATCTTTTGCCATGTTCTCTCGCTAGGTTCTGTCTCTAGGTTCTGAGGCCAGTTTCTGTCCAGGATCTTTTGCCATGTTCTGTCTCTAGGTTCTGTGTAGGTTCTGGTCTAGGTTCTGTGCCTCTTGGTTCTGTCTTCTAAGTTCTGTGTCTTGCTGTCTTGTTACATCTATATTCATACCAGTTGATTCAATCCTATCAATCTCTATTACAAAGGTTAGGGCATTTCTTATCTCCATTCCAGGGAGTAAAGATTATGTAGCTTAAGCATGATTGTTCGTAGTTAAAGTGATTAATTACCCGCCTGGCACTTAGTTGAGGGGTTTTATTCCCTCCCTAACTTCAGGGGAAAATCCCTACCTGGGGAAACAACCTTTCTCAGAGAGGAGACCTTGGTTAAAACACATAGTGCCAAGAAGGTGAGCAAACATTTTAAGAACAGTATGCCATGTATGCCAGGTCCTTTGAAACAGCAAGGATGGACCGGCTCCCGGCATGCTTACACTGTTGAGCCAACACCGGTCCTGTTCTAGCCAACCGGAGACCCATCACCAACCTGAATTGAATCTCTCGGGCCCAATTCTCACTGTTGATGAACGAGAATCAAGGACCTGGCATGTGGCCTTAATCTGTCACCCTGAGAATTTATATTTCATTCCCCTTTGACTTAGCAATTCCTCGTCCACAAATGCATTCCAGAGGCACACTGGCAATTCATAAAATGGCATGCATACATTAATCATTATAACGTCATTTGTACTGGTAAAGGGCCAGAAACACCTCAGAGGTCCACCAAGAGGGCGTGGACTGAATGACAGGTCCACATAAGGTGATTCTATGCAACTGAAATACGGAAGAAGAGAAATCTCTATAAACTGGTAGATAGGTCTCCCAGGATGATACTAACTGAGGAAGCATGGTACACAGGAGTATAACTAGAATGCTACTCCTGTGAGAAAGCTTAGGGGGAATAATGCATATACATGCACACATGCATTTGTAATACATACCTGTTTTTATTTGCCAAAAGAAAAGTGGAATCGTAAACTTAAAAAGGATGAAAAATGATTATTTTTAGGAGTAAGAAGGAAACAGGATGGAGGGGACAGAAATATTTCCAATGACTTTGAAACAGTATTTTGAGTGCACAGCCTTAATGGAATATCTTGTAAAGGCAGGGTTGCAAAAAACATTTCTCTTCAGCAGTCTGCCATTAGCATTATTAGTGAGGGGAGGAGGAGTGGAGTAATGCAAGGAGGAAATAAGGCTATTTGTTTAGACCAGTGATGGCGAACCTTTTGAGCTCGGCGTGTCAGCATTTTGAAAAACCCTAACTTAACTCTGGTGCCGTGTCACATATAGAACTTTTTTGATATTTGCAACCATAGTAAAACAAAGACTTATATTTTTGATATTTATTTTATATATTTAAATGCCATTTAACAAAGAAAAATCAACCAAAAAAATGAGTTCGTGTCATAGGTTCGCCATCACTGGTTTAGACCAACGTTTTTCAATGAAAGCAAAAAGAGGTACAATTTTTTTTTAAAAGTTAAGTAACGATGAATCATTAAATATGAACATTTAGATGTCATTATGAACTCAAGATATATTCTTTTTGAAAATTAATATTCGTCAGCTTTGAGTGGGGAAAAGCTCTCGGTGCAGCGGCCTCCCAGTAGTGACAAGCGCATTTATTCCCCAGGCTGTTGTCACCTCTGAGAGTACCGTTGGCACCCCACAGGCTGCAATCATCCTAACCCAAACCAACACCGTTTCTCATGTAGATTAATGGTGTCCCAAGTGGAGTTTGTCCTTCCGGGAAGCACAGAAGATGAACCATTGAGAGAAGTGCTCAAAAAAACCCCCAAGAGTTTACTTATGTTTAATTTTATCAAGGAAATCAGAAAGACATTATTAAGATTTCCCACAGGCTAATGGGCTGACATGACTGCCCTCCCTAGGTCTATGCAGTGGGGTGTCCCTCCGGGGGGGCCTCACGTGGCTGTTAGCTTCTAGGGCTTTTGCACATAGTGCGTTTTAGAGACTCCGGGCTGAGAATCAATTAATTTTGAAACCCAGCCTCTATTCAACACTGACAAACATACTTAGAAAATTCCCGCAGAAGCCAGATTTAAAAGGGTTTAATAATGAAAGCACAAGCTAACACAAAGGAAATTGAACAGTTGATCATTACCTTGCTTCTGATAGCAAGCATTTTTGTCAACCATGGTATGAGGTAAAAACAATAATGATCTAATCGGGTTTGACCAACTGGTCAAAGAATTAAGAATTTTTAAGACTATTTGACGTGGAAAATATTCTATTATGCATTAATAATGAGCATTTGCCTTGATATATTTGCTGGTGCAAGTTAAGCAGTTATGATTAGCAAACATTTTTAAACCAACAGAAATGTAAATTGTAGCTTTAAGTCATGTCCTAAATAAAACTCTTCAAAATTATTAAGCACACTTTGTTATATGGCTCTGATGAAAAATTTAAGCACTAATAAAATTTAAAATTAATGTAAAAGTGATCATAGAATAGCAAAAGAATGTTTTGGTGAATGCAAATGTTTTTACAACATTGATGAAATCATTTGAAGGTTTTTATAAATTTTTCTGCATATTTTATGTGTTATTTCTATTTCACATGGTATACTGTCTAATATATATTAGTGCTTGGTAAAACTTATATATAGTGGAGTGCAAGATACAAAACTGTTTATAAATAAGGGCGCACGACCCAAATGTCTGGAGGCGACAGGTCTGAACACTGGCAGCTGCCTAACACACCGCTGGGCTCCCCCCAACAGTCCCCCCCTCACCGCGTGTGCACGCAGGGACTGGCCTTTGTGAAAGTCAAGCATGTGCAGTGACTTCACTGCGGGAAACCTCCGGTGACATCCCAATGACCTTGACAGACTCAGTGTTCTATCTGCTTACAGAGTTCTACGGGGCTGGCTTCCGCCTCATCCTCCCACATCCTTCTCTACTTCTCTCCCTCTCTTTCTGCCCAATTCACACCCTCCTTGAGCTTCTTCACACTGACCTTCCAGAAGGTCACGTGACTGACACTCTTCCCCTCCACACTCCCTTCTCTTGCACTTAGCACGTGAGCAATTATATAGGACTAGAGGGCTGTTGCAGGAAGATTCCTGCAAGAATAGGGCTTCCTGAGACTGGAGCCCTTCTCCGCTGCCTCACTCCCTCCCTTCTCTGCCGCTTTGCTCCCTCTCCAGGTCAGGGATCCGGGGCCGGGGTCCCACAGGCAGCGTTGTGTGCTGCCGGCCCCACCTAGCCGGGTCAGGGATCCGGGGCTGGGGTCCCATGAGCAGTGTCGCGCGCTGCCAGCCCCACCTGCAGGATGCAAATTGGCCACCATCTTTGTTGGCGGGTAATTTGCAGATTGCTCTGATTAGCCAATGGTGGGCATGGTGAAGGTGCGGTCAATTTGCATCTTTGTCTATTATTAGATAGGATGAATGCATGGGGTTGTAAAGATAAATGAGGTAACACACATAAAGCATTACATACACACAGTTTCTGGTAAGGAATGAACAAAAATCGTGATTTTTATCACCACTGTTATTTTTTCATAATGTTCTGGAAACTAACTGGAAATCTATGGGATCTCTATCCTTAGAAAGAAAGAACAGAATTAATTTACCAGAGAAGCAGTTAACCAAGCCTGTTTTCCAGAATACCAGTATCCCTCATCTGATACTTTCTTTAAATCTGCAGCTGAAATCAGAATTAAATTAATATCCTTTTGGAACTAGTCCACATAGTTTGAATGGTCAACCGATGACACATTCGCCCAGAGAGACATTTTTATGGCGGCCCTGATTTCACCTTTATATGGAAAAGAATTAGGCGAACAATGAAATGCTGAGAGAGCAGCACCAACTTCTGCAGCTTCTGCTGCACTGTTTGCACTAAAGAACTAGAGGAGGCTACAGAAAATGAGGTTAAAAAGTACAGAGAATTGCGTTGCAGGCTGTGTTAGTGCAGTAGTTTTATGTAAATCAGACAGGCAATCTGGAAATGTCCAGATTCATGGTCATGTTTGAAACCTGGGACTTCCATTCACTTAGAGAGTTCCTGTACACAGAACAGTGAGAAAGTGAGAATCTGTTTCTACCCAATTCGTGAACTCAAGCTATTAAACCAGTGAGAAGGAGAAACACATTTATATAGAAAAAATGAAGGCTAAGAACATAAAATAACTTTTTGGAGATATAAAATAAAATGATAAATCATGCTATATAACAACTATATGAAATTGTGATTATATTAGTAAGTTTTCAGATAAATTAAAAATCATCCCTGAAGGAAAACACAATGCCCATGTATTTTTAATATTTTATTATCTGTTTGTTTACTTATTATATATATTTTTTGTTAATCCTCACCCGAGGATACTTTTTTTTCCCCATTGATTTTCAGAGAACATGGAAGGGAGGGGTAGAGACACACAGAGAGAAACATTGATGTGAGAGACACATCTACTGGTTGCCTCTCAAACACACCCCAGCCAGAGCTGGGGATCAAGCCTGCAACCAAGGTACATGCCCTTGACCAGACAAACCTGCAACCCTTAAGTCTGCAGTTTACCCTCTAACTATTGAGCAAAACTGACTAGGGCAATATTCACCTATTTATTAATAAGCAGGCATAACAGGAATAGGCAACCCTTCTATGTTATCTTTAATAAGTAAGGAGGAAGAATTTTTGAACAGTGTTTCTCAATAGGCATGATGTGACATTTGGGTGGGAAAATACTGTGAGGGTCTGTCTCATGTCTTAAAAGGCATATATCACCCCTGGCCCCTCAGAACACTAAACAATGCCTGTGGACCTGGTCCAGGTTCTACCGGGTGGTGACAGCACCCTTTGTGAAATGCCCTCCTGGAGGGACAGGGGCGCAGCAGACCCCTGATTGAGAACCGTTGATCCAGGGGTCCTCAAACTTTTTAAACAGGAGGCCAGTTCACTGTCCCTCAGACCGTTGGAGGGTTGGACTATAGTTTTAAAAAAAAAACTATGAACAAATTCAGCAACAGGCAGCGGCGGCAAAAACACCCGGCGGGCCAGATAAATGTTTTCGGCGGGCCGCATATGGCTTGCGGGCCATAGTATGAGGACCCCTGATACAGACCTTCATGAGTGAACACTCACAACCGAACCCGTCTGATGAACTCATTAAATTCCTCTATGGCTGCTCATTCCTACATTTCATCATTTCATTGCAATTATGCTCATACTCACTCTCCCCCCCCCCCCCCCCACACAATATTTTTTGACTCCCTCTTCTAGATTTGGGAGGCATGCAATGAACAAAACAGATACAAATCCATGCCTCATGGAACATTCCAGAGGGGAGGAGATCAACAATCACAAATACACAGAATATGTCAGAGGGCAGTAAATGCTGCAGAGAAACTTTACGGTGGGAGGAGGGGAGGTACTGTTTCGCATAAAAGGTCAGACGAGGCCTAAGGGAACATTCAGCAAAGATGTGAAGGGTTATGGGGAGCCTATACCTCTGCACATTCATACGATCTCCACTTACAATGGTTCAACTTAACACATTTCAACCTCGCAGGTGGTGCCAAAGCAACACGCATTCGGTGGAAACTTTAAACGTTGGAATTTTAAACGTCGATCTCTCCCTGGCTGGGGTATGTGGTGCATTCCTCTGTTGCGAAGCTGAGCAGCGGCAGGAAGCCACACCTTCCCATCAGCCCCGGGGTCGGAGGGTCAACAACCAGCTCTCCACGGTGGACTGAGTCCCAGACGCCTTTCCTGGGTGTTGTGTTCTGAGCACATTTCAGGTAGGCCGGGCTAAGCGCTCATGTTCAGTAGGTTAGGTGTGTTAAGCACACTTTCGACTTAATGGTATTTTCAACTTACGAGACTTTATCAGCCATAACCCTATGGCTGAGGAGCATCCGTGCCATGTGGATCTCTGGGGAAGAAGTTTCCAGACAGAGGAAGAAGCGAGGACAAAGCCCTCCTGCAGGGCATGGCCACTGGGCCCACAGACTTGCAGCAGAGTTAGGGAAGAAGGCGGTGTTGCAAAGAGGTCAAAAGTGTCATGCTCGGACATTTCAGAAGGATCACCTGGCCTCTATGTTCAAACAGTGTAGCGAGCCAGGGAGGCCGCCTTCATTAAGCCCTCTTCTGTCCGTCATCCTTTCTTTTGTATTTTCACCTTTCTCCCAAGTCCAGAGCAGCACAAGAAATAGTCACTATTTTATCTGCTTTCTAGCCCCTCACCACTCAGATTCATAAACGTGCCACCTACATTCACTGACTTCTGACCCTGGCTACCCACTTTATCCTTGGTGTCTTTCCATTCATTCACATATCCCACAAATATTCATCAAGTACATTTTACATGCTAAGTACTATTCAAGATAAAAATCAGACCACGTGTCTGCTGACCAAAAGCAGTGGGTGTAATGCCCAGGGGATGTAATTGTTAGGAAGAACAATAAAGCAGGGGAAGAAGATAGAGGGTGAGGGGCTGTGGGTATTTTAGATGGTGATGGCCAGGAAGGGTCTCACCTACGAGGTGAAATTTGTGCAAATACCTGAATGTTTGTTCTTTATCAAAGGAAACTGGCTGGAAGGTTCCTCTGATCTATTTATTGAAAGTAGATAGCGCTTCTTACTATCTCCTGTCTCCCCATTTCACTCAAGGCAGCAATTCATTTCCTTATTCTTGAAATTCTTCTCCTTGGATTCTTTGTTCTCCTTGACTTCTACTATCTCTGGTTCCCGGGAAGATAATAGGTTAACTGTGACTGAGAAAGTGAATTTATGGGGCAACTCATTCCTAAATCAGCCTTCCTGAGACGTAACTCCCCTCTTCGAATATTTTCTTTGGCTTCTTGCCCCCTCCAGCACAAATGCAAACAGTGTGTCCTCACATTGAATTACGAGCTCCGTCACAGAACAAATTAAACTTGTAAGTCAAGGCCCCACTGTATTTCAGTTTTTTCCTACTACTCTTTACACATCTTTTCTATAGATGAACAAAACTAATTAATATCACTCATACACTAATGTAAACATTTCAACATCTCTGTCTAGTCTCATATGATTTACATTGTCCAAATGCATGTATGGATGTGTGTGTGTTGTGTGTGTACTTGTGTGTGTGTATTTTTGTTTGTATATGTATGTGTGTGTGTGTGTCCTTCGTAACACAAGTCCTTCTCACATGGCATTAATTTGACCTCCTTTGGGATTCTTTGGTTCCCCATTTCCTCTGAGCACCAATAGCACTTGAACTGTATCTCTGTTACTGCATTTACCTCCTTGCCTCCCCTACTGCATATTCACAAAATTCTAAAAATGTTTTTGTTATACAAGTCTGTGCTAGGTCATCATTGTGTCTCAAGTATTAGCTGTGTCCTATTGAAATAATTGATACCTTTGTGGTCATTCTATCACATAGTTTCTTCTGTAGTCACATACGCGCAGGTACTCGAGTGACCAACAGATGCCACTCTTGTAACTATCAGCAGTAGTATCGTTCTGCTGAAATTGATAGGAACTTAGAATAGTTATATCATAGGAGCATTTGATACATCCTTTGCATTACTTACATTAAATATAGAAGCAACAGTCAATGCCTATTAACAAAATCTATGCAGAGAATATGTGAATGACTTTAAGTTCCCCAACCTTTGACAAAGCAACGTAGATTCTTCCGGTGGAAAGGCAAGTGGGTAGCGATTTTCTTGAAGATATTTGAGAAAGGAAAATTCCTGTGTACACGCATAAGAGAGAGTATAAAGTAGCGCCCACCCCAAGTTCCCTCGGGCCAGAAGCTGGTTTTCCACCTTTTGACAAGGTGTTATGTACCAGCATAAGACCTCTGCTCAGGGACCAGCCACAGTGCCGGCCGCGGTTAGTGGAAATGTTTATTTGTTCTGGAAAGCAAAGCTAGTGGGAGAAAAAAGGCAACTTTTGAACAAAATTTTAAAAAGAAACGGATCCGAGGAATCTGCTGAAATTGAAACTTTTAATTCAAGGAAGATAATAATGACTGAATGGAAAATAATCTTCATACTCTCGTATTTTGATTTCAAACATTGGAAATTCTTTTATGGTCTAGAATTGCTGCCATCGTGGCAGATAATGGTGCTTGATTGTCAGTTGTTTCTTGGAGCTATTTCTCTAAACCTCAGATACACTGATGGCAGCAAAAGAATTAGCTGGGGAAATTAAAGAGATAACTATTTCTTTTTTTATTAATTGATTTCAGAGAGGAAGGGAGAGGGAGAGAGAGATAGACACATCAGTGATGATTGAAACCATCCATTAGCTGCCTCCTGCACGCCCCCCACCCCCCACTGGGGACTGAGCCGGCAGCTGGGACATGTGTCCTGACCGGAAATCAAACTCTGACCTCCTGGTTCATAGGTTGATGCTCAACTACTGAACCATGCCAGCTGGGCTCTAAAGATAACTACTTCAAGCAGAACCTGTCAGCGCATAGGTTTATAATTCAGTTTGCTCTGCTGGCAAACTGAAGTGATTTTAGTAAGGCTCACCGGCCCCACCCCCTGCTGCCGGTCGCCACCCTCTGCAGGGCAACAGGCGGGGTGATGGGGGGGGGGGCGCCACTGGCACCCATCTTGGCTGGCCTGGGGCCTGTGGGCTGGGGGCAGCTCCTGTGTTGAGCGTCTGCCCCCTGGTGGTCAGTGTGTCATAGCAACCGGTCATTCCACTGGTCATTCCGCCGTTTGGTCGATTTGCATATTAGGCTTTTTTTATACAGGATGTTTGTTACCTTGCATATTTTTGACTTGTATTTAATGTTCCCCAACTCTCAGTCTACCCTTTGTTCAACCCAGGTATCCAATTAGTCTTTTGGAATAACAATATACCATTTAGTCAAAAATCGAAAGCCACCTACATTTTATCGCATTGTACTTAAATGACATATTATTTGTTTTTATAGTCATACTAGAGGCCCGGTGCATGAAAATTCATGCACTGGAGTGGGGGGGGGGTCCCTCAGCCCAGCCTGCCCCCTCTCAAAGGCCAGGAGCCCTCAGGGGCGTGAGGCGACCCGACAATCAGGGGGAAGGCGACACCCCATCACACCTCTGCTGCTGCTACAGCAGCGCAAGCCTCGGCCGGCCCCGGTTACCTGAGCCTCGGGCGGCCCTGGGAGACTGGGCAGCCACCATCTGAGGCTTGCCTGCACCTCAGGCTGGCTCTGGGTAGCTGGGCAGCCGACATCCAAGGATTGCCTGTGCCTCAGGCTGGCCCTGGGTAGCTGGGCAGCCGACATCCAAGGATTGCCTGTGCCTCAGGCTGGCCCTGGGTAGCTGGGCAGCTGACTTCCAAGGATTGCCTGTGCCTCAGGCTGGCCCTGGGTGGTTGGGCAGCCGACATCCGAGGTTTGCCTGTGCCTCGGGCTGGCCTGGGTAGCTGGGCAGCCGACATCTGAGGTTTGCCTGCACCTCAGGCATCAGCTGGGCAGCCACCATCCTAGGCCTGCCTGCGCCTTGGGCGGGTCCTGGGTGGCTGGGGGGCCGAGGGGACTGGAGGACTCCAAAGGCAGGCGGCAGGTCCAGCCTTGCCATGTGCCTGCCATCCTGGCGGGGCTGAGGGGACCAGCAGCACCATCTTGTGGCTGTGGGCACCAACATATTCGTGGGCGTGACAGTCAATTAGCATATTCCCTCCTTATTGGCTGTGGGCACTGCCATCTTTGCGATGGTGTGAGAGTCAATTAGCATATTCCCTCTTTATTAGATAGGATTGGAATCTGGTTAGTTTCTAGGATTCTGGATTAAGAAACTATTCCTATTCACTCAAAAAGGTATTCAAAATAACTAAAACCATATTCATGTTTTGTTATATATGCTGAATGCTAAAGATTTTTAACTATACATAAATGTCAATATACTTTATAATATGGAAATGTAATACATTGGAATTTTTTTCTCAACACTTTATCCACAAAAGCTCAAATTTATTAGAATATATACTCTTTTAAACTTGTGGGAGGAAATCTCTGACAAGACTATGGATATCGGCATTCCCACCAACAGTGCCTGGGTGTTCCCTTTTCTCTACATCCGTGCTAGCACTTGTTATTTGTTGATTTATTGATGATAGTCATTCTGACATGTGTGAGGTGATATCTCACTGTGGTTTTAATTTGTATTCTTCTGATGATTAGTGATGTTGAGCATCTTTCATATGTCTATTGGCCATCTGTATGCCCTCTCTGAAGAAGCCTCTATTCAGGTCCTTTGCCCATTTCCTAATTGGATTGTTTGTCTTCCTGGTGTTGGGGTTTATAAGTTCTTTATGAATCTTGGATAGTAATCCCTTATCAGATGTATCAGCGGATATGATGTCCCATTCAGTGGGTTGCCTTTTCATTTTGCTGATGGTTTCCATTGCTCTGCAAAAACATTTTAGTTTGATGTAGTTACATTTGTTTATTTTTTTATTTTGTTTCCCTTGTCCAAAGAGACATATAAGAGAAAATATTGCTCTGAGAAATGTCCAGATTTCACTGCCTATGTTTTCTTCTAGGATTTTTATGGCTTTGATCATAATGTTTAATTCTTTAATCCATTTTGAGATTATGCTTGTGTATAATGTAAGAAGATAGTCTAGTTTCATTTTTGTATGTATCTGTCCAATATTCCCAACACCACTTATTGAATAGACTATCTTTATCCCATTGTATGTTTTTGCCTCCTTTGTCAAATGTTAATTGACTATAAAGGTTCAGGTTTATTTCTGGGCTCTCTATTCTGTTTCATATCTATGAGTGTTTTTGGCACAAATGATAGCATTTGTACACTGTGCTCCCTCTTGCTTTGGATCACTCAATATATTTTGGAAATCAGCCCAAATCAATAAACACAGACCACTGCTTTTAATGAATATAAATGTACACATTTATATGGCTATATAAATTAACCTACTTATGAACATTTCAGATGTTTTCACATTTTGTGACTATAAAATGCAAAAATGAATGCTGAAATGCATACTGTGCATTTATCCACAGATTGAATATATATGTAAAATCATTAAACCAAAGGGGAAGTACATTAAAAATTTTAAAGAATATTGCTTAATTTATCTTAAATTCACATCCACTAGCCAAAATGTTACTTTACCAATAATTTTCAGTTTTTGCACATTTGATTAGAGAAAAGTGATATCCCATTATACATTAATTTTTACTTTTCATCTTTTGGCTAGTTTTTACATAAATTTAAAGTAATTTCAAATGATTACCTCTTTTGTTATTTTCTGATTGGTATTTTATTTCTAAATTTGATTAACCTTCATAGATATTTATATTTATATTTATATTTATATTTATATTTATATTTATATTTATATTTATATTTATATTTATATTTATATTTATATATTTATATTTCAGAGAGAGGAAGGGAGAGGGATAGAGAAAGAGATAGAAACATCAATGGTGAGAGAAAATCATGGATCTCTGCCTCCTGTATGCCCCCTACTTGGAATTGAGCCCAAAACCCAGGCATGTGCCTTGACCAGAAATGGAACTGTGACCTCCTGGTTCACCCACTGAGCCACACTAGCCGGGCAACTTTGATTATTAAATATACTAGAGGCCCAATGCATGAAGATTCGTGCAAGAATGGGCCTTCCTTCCCCTGGCTGCCGGCACCGCCTTCGCTCTGGCCGGAGCCTCCTTTCTGCCTTCCCACACTGCCCAGAGGCCCGGAGTGGCTGGGGCCATGCAGAACACCTGCATCATCACCATGGCGATGATGCAAGGTCCTGCCCCGCCCCCGACTGTTCAGCACCTGCATATGCAAATTAACACATCTTTGTTGGATTAATTTGCATACTGACTCCTGATTGGCTGGTGGGTGTCGTGAGGTGTTGTCAATTTGCATCCTACTCTTTTATTAGTGTAGATTAGTACTTTGTTTGAAGTATCTATTTTTAAAAATCTTTTTTGTAGTTTTTATTGTTATTTTTTGGTAATTTTTTTGACATATTTTCATGTAAAACTTGCTAAACTTTTTGAAATAAAATTAATCTTGCTACATTTTAATAGTTTTTAGTTGCAAATATTGTACTAGAATTATAAAAAATGTAAAAGTTTTCCTTTTTTGCAATGCTCTGAAATAGTGTAAATAATAGTAGAGTTACCTCTTTTTAAAGTTCTGGTAGAAAATCTATTTACTATTTGGTCCTGCTAGCTGTGCGTGAGGGGTAGATCTTTATGTACTTTTTTTGCAATTGTTAGTATTTTCCATTTTCTAGCTGTTCTAGTTTTAGTAAAAAAAATTACTTTAATTATACTTTAAAATATAAGTGCATAAGCTTGAGCAGCACAGTGGCTTATACTTTTAATTCCCAAATGTATGTGATTATTCATTCAATATGTGTATATTGTGTATTTGTGTCTATATTTATTCTACTCCTAGAATTATATTTTGTTGCTTCTTAAATTTATTAATTCTATTTTATGTCCATTTTTTTCTTTTGTATTTTTGGTCCATTTTGTTACTCTTTTTCTTAGTCCTTTAGTTGAATTTTTTTATTTTATGCTTCTTTAATTTATGTGCAAGAGTAAATCTATTAATTTTCTCTGCTATTGCTGTATTTGATATCTTTTGATATATAAAGTTTTCATTAATGTTCAATTCTATAGATTTCTCATTTAGTTTATTTACACTTTGATGTATTATTAAGAGAATGCTTTCCTTTTAATTTGCAGGTGGAAAGTTGTGTATTATCTCTTTTATCTCATTTTGCTCTTAATCCCTATATCTGTTTTCGTATGGCTAGAAGACCACATACCATTTCTACTCTGAAAAACAGAAAATTGTCTTTTCAATCCATTTTTAACTCTGTTTAGTGTAACTATGGAATCAACTCTGAATTCTCCCCCAAGCCCTCTTCTCTTTCCTTTCACCATGGGTCATAGGAAAATTATGATGTGTCCAGAAACAATTATGAGAGGAGTATCTGGTATGTGTGTTATTATTTGCTTTTAGACCTTTAATAAGGTAAAGATCTCTCCCATAAACATTAATCATTAATTGAAAGTAATTGGTTTACTTGCAATAGCAATAGATGAGTGAGTAACTAGCTGGCTAGATAGATAGATGATAGATTTAAAAAAAAATACTACAAATTGAAATAGAAACATAGTAGTTTAATTGATTAGTAAAGAAAAATAAGTATGGATCCTCAAGTCCCAAATATAATAATTAACAATTAATATTTTTGCACTTAAAAATATGACATAGGTTTTTTAGTAATCATGCAAGCTATCCATAAACAACTTTATAGTTAGAATAAATGAGAGCTCAGAGACTCTGATTTGGAAATTACTCCCGGAGTCCACTAGTGTTAATAAACGGGGTCCCTCCCTTTCTCTAAAAAAAAAAAAAAAAAAAAAATGAGAGCTCAGAAATCCTTAAGAAATAGGTTGTGTTCAACCAGAGAAAAATAAAGAACAATTCTAACAGTGTAGGGGGAAATGGTGGTGGTGTTGTTTTTATCATATGTATATTGAATTTTAGGGAGAAGCCTAGAATCCGGTCTCTGAGTGCCGGAATTGCTAATTCTGTGGGAAATGTCAGAGTGTAGGCTTACAAGTGTCAGCCAATGCCAGTAAGTTGTAGGGAAAACACTGGGGAATCCTAAAACCCTTTGAGCAAGGTGTAGAAATAGCTCTCAGGGCCAGAAGAGAAGAAGTGACCATTCACCGGGGGAGAGCAAGGATGCATAACATGTGGCTCGAAGAAGTGGGGGCTGTGGCAAAACTATGGACATTGGCAACTGATGCACTGGGGATAGAGGCCACTGAGCAAAATGGGGTTACAAGCTGAAGCCAGCAAGGACATGCAAGGACCACAGAATGGACACACTTTCCTTGATGCCAGGACAATTTACAAGCCACCCCACCTCCCTCTCTGCTTCTTCACTAGGTATCCTGAGCCACACATCTAGATCACTCCCTTTGCCTGGTAATAAGGGAAGAGGAGGAAGTAGGAGAAATCCTTGAAGAATCCAAATAGTTGGTGAATGAGATCTAATTGATTCCAACTGAGTTACATTAGAATAGCAAGGTTACATTTTCTAGTACAACTGGAGCTGAAGTCGTATGAACAAAGGTGATATCAGTTATGGAGAAACTAAGAAAATTATTTTCAGCACAACTGACTTTCTGACTGTGTCAAGTATATGACCACATCAACCTTGCAGGTGTGTGACCTGCTTTGGAGAAACAGGTATTCTGTTGGTTCTTTAAGGTATCTGCCTCAGCAGAATGATTTGTCCACATTTCCTCGCCTCCATTACATGGGTCACCTGCCTCTCAGTTACCCTTGTTAGAAAGCTTGGAATTACCATAGAATAGTCCTTCATACTCTGCATATAATTCTTTTTTTAAGATTTAGTTATAGACCAGTGATGGCGAACCTTTTGAGCTCGGCGTGTCAGCATTTTGAAAAACCCTAACTTAACTCTGGTGCCGTGTCACATGTAGAAATTTTTTGATATTTGCAACCATAGTAAAACAAAGATTTATATTTTTGATATTTATTTTATATACTTAAATGCCATTTAACAAAGAAAAATCAACCAAAAAAATGGGTTCGTGTGTCACCTCTGACACGCGTGTCATAGGTTTGCCATCACTGTTATAGACAAAGAGTCCCCACCATTTACTGAGTCATTATGTAGCAGGTATTTCTGCTTCACACTTAATACACATTATTTCATTTAATCTTTAGAATCTTGAAAGTCAAGACTTTAAAAGTGAGCAACTTAACTAATAAGGTCTCTCTGTTATTACTATTACTGGAGACCCAGTGCATGAAATTTGTGCACTGGGGGGGGGGGGTCCCTCAGCCTGGCCTGTGCCCTCTCACAGTGCGGGAGCCCGGCGATCAATCGCCCCATAGAGGCAGGCCCTGCCCACCCATCCAGGGCTCCTCGATGGATTGCCCCAAAGAGGTAGGCCAGAGCCGGGGGTCCAGAGTGGCTGCAGGAGCCCCGGTGGAAGTCGCACGGAGCGGCTGCAGGAACCCTGCCTCCGCTGTGCGCACAGCCATCTTGTGATGGCATGAGGGCGTGAGGACCACGTAGGCTTCTGTTAGTAAGATTGCATTTTTAATGATTTAGTTGTTGGGTCACAAAGACTAAAATTGTACCACACTATTCTTCTAGCCAGGACCAAATAGAAATGGAGAGTGGGGCCAGCCAAGACCTTGAGTGTATGGCATTCAAGGTCCATACATCTCCTAAGATCAGCACAGATTTAATTTCAACTATTTGAGGGTCTGGAGAACTGAGCAAAAATTCTTAGAGGAAAAACGGAGTCTTTGAAGAGAGTGATACTGAGTGTTCTAATAGTCCTATAAAATGAGGAGGTACTTGGGGTCAATTCAGGATCTTTGAAAAAATGTGCCCAATCCTCTACTCCACCACCCCACCTCTCCATCCTCGCACACCAATGACATGGGGACAAGGAGGAGCTGGCTAACGACGCTCAGATGCCAAATGCAAACTCAGATGGAAAGGTTTGACTTCGCTTATGGGTAGAATCAATATTATATAACTTCCAACAGAGCATCACTTCTCACAGTACTCTCCACTGAGGAAAAAATGTTCCACAGTTAAACGATTCTGGAAAATGCTCAGCACCTCGGATGTAAACTTTGTACACTGCAACCCGGAGAAACTCTGCAGATTAACTTCAATTAACTCAGTTTATTTCACCAGGGGATCCTTTTCTGCATGTCAACATTTTTATTGTAGTTTACTTATTTATTTTGCATTCTGATCATTTGAGAAACACTGGGTAAAAAATTATGTTTCAAGCAAGCCAAACAGGACAGCAAGTAAGGTACCAGGGAGTAAGAGAAACCATGTGACACAGTGAAAGCAAAGTTGCCTGCAAGTTGGGTAAAGAGTGATTTGAAACTTGGGACGAAAACTAGGGACCAGAAATGGAAATATCGTTTATCTCCCAGATTTCTGAGGAACCTAATGGAGAAAGACAGTCAACCCTGAAACCAGAGTGTAAAACCGATGTGTTCATATCCGATGGGTAACCCCACAACGTAGCTTCGAAGATAGTCTGTGATTCACAACAGCTCCTGAAGCCATTTCAGCTTGGTGGTCTCTTTACTCTTGTGTTTTAACCAAGTCAACTCAGTGATTGAAAATGCTTGTCTAGCGTCAGGCAGGAAGACTGAGGTGACTTTTATTTTTTTTATTTTTTTATATATATATTTATTGCTTAAAGTATTACAAAGGGTATTACATATGTGTCCTTCCCCCCCCCCCGCCCTTGACAGTCCCCTAGCCTGCCCTACCCCCCAGTGTCTTATGTCCATTGGTTATGCTTATATGCATGCATACAAGTCCTTCGCTTGATCTCTTGACTTTTAATTATCTTAGCATAGCCCTTCTGTGCTCTGTAAGCCATTAAAAGAAAATTCTCTTTATTCCCATTTGTTTCCATCCTTGTTTCACTAGTGAAATCTTTTGAAACTGCCAGCCTACCTGGCAATAAGAAAGATATATATGTTTTTTTAGCTGAGACCGGTTTGGCTCAGTGGATGGAGCGTCGGCCTGTGGACTGAAAGGTCCCGGGTTCGATTCCGGTCAAGGGCATGTACCTTGGTTGCGGACACATCCCCAGTGGGAGATGTGCAGGAGGCAGCTGATCGATGTTTCTCTCTCATCGATGTTTCTGACTCTCCGGCTCTCTCCCTTCCTCTCTGTAAAAAATCAATAAAATATATTTTTTTTTAAAAGAAAGAAAGATATATATGTTTTTTTAATAAACTGCATCTACAAATACTCAAGTGTGTGGTGATGTGAACGGTGGACTTAGCAATTTGATTCACCCCAAAATTGGTAGAGCCATACAATATTCTTAAAGTAATCTATGTGGGCCTGAATTGTAAGGGCGAGTTATGCCTTCCTCCCACAGGGGCTGGCTCCCTTTATGTTTCTCACCAGTTTGTGGGCCAAGTCCACACGCATGCCCTCTGCTAATAGTATAACAGCCATAAAATATTATTTCACACACACGGTCCAACAGAAAGTCTCTTACTGCATTCCTACATGTTATATCCTAAAGACACAATTTCTTCACATGGAATGTGTATTTTTAGTGCTAATCACACCTTTATGTACCACATGTATTTAAATAAGACTAAAATAGAGGAACATATTTATTTCTCTGTCAATAGACGTCACGGAGTTGTTGTTTTTTTTAAAAAAGTTCATACTTTTTTAGGGGGGAAGGAACCAAAAAATGGAACTCCTTTTCAAGTATAATAAGACTCTTGAAAAATTTATCCAATATAAGAAGAAAGTAAAAAAAAAAAAAATAACCCACACAACCTCCAATTTAAAACACACTAGTTTGATTTCCAATATAGAATTTGTGTTCCTATCTATATTTAGCAACATTACGGTTGTTTTTTTCCATTTGCTGTCCTCATAATTTCGTAGTTAACCTTCTTGTTTTCTAAAAAGAAGTTCTGCCAAAACATGCTGAGCGAGTTGTTTGTTTCTAAACCCCAAGAAATCAAAAGTAGCAAGTGAACTTTATTATTATGACATTTTAATTATGAGTGCACTTATGTATTTTTTTTTCTTTTGATCTGTGAATCACTTTATGATCCTGGAGTTTAAATTTGTGAGCTTGGGAGATCATAATCATTTAACTAAAGAGTAATGCTAACCCATGTTTACATATAAATAAGATTATGTAAATAAAAGCTATCCCCTACTCTTCAAAATAATATTAACACTTTAGATTTATGTAGTGTCAAGACTTCCATATATAAAATGCCATCTGATTGCTGAACGGCTTGTGATTCTGCCAGGTCAAGTACTGCTCTTCCCCAGGTTCCTCGCCCGCTTGGAATTTGTTTGCTTGTTTGTTTGCTTTTCTAAATAAGAAAACCGAAGCTTACAGATAGAAAATGATTTCTCCAGAGTCATACAAATATAGGTGCTTGCTCCAGATCTAAAGCTAAAAACGTCATCCCTCTTCCCATAACGGTAGTTTCCCTCGAAGTGTGTAAACAGCTTAACTCGGACTTGAAATGAGTGAAACGAAAAATGTAACTGCTCCTTCCTGAGCTGGGTACTAACTAATTCAAAGAAACTTTTAATGGGTGGCAGGAAGGAAAGAAGCTCCCCGCCCCACCCCCGATTATAGGGTGAGAAAGTCGTGAGATGGATTCGTGGAACTGTGGTGCCATTTCTTTCTAAAAAATATCACTTCCGTGGTTGCCTACTAGTGACCACTATGCATCTGGCTGCATGCCACACACGCAGGATAAAAAGATAATAGGACAAAACTCTGGACTTGAGAAGGCCATACTCTGCATAAATACTATCCACAGAGATAAATATCTATGATAACATGTGGTAAGTTCGTTAGACCCTACAAAATTCCATGGGACAATGGCAGGATCCATCTGGTTCTGTGAGGTGTTATGGTTTGAATGTTTGTGTCCTCCCAATAGTCATACTGAATCATACTGAAATCCTAACTCCCAATGTGATGGTTATTAGGGTGTGGGGCCTTTGGGAGGTGATTAGGTCACGAGGGTGGAGTCCTTATGAATAGGATTAGTGCCCTCATAAAAGAGACCCTACAGAGAGTCCTCTCCACCTAGTTCCCTCTCTCCCTCCCTCTTCTCCAACCTCTCCCTCACTCACTCCTCTGGCTTTCGCACTTTCTCTCTCTCTCTCTCTCTCTCTCTCTCTCTCTCTCTCTCTCCACCTTGTGAGGACATAACCAGGAAGAGAACTCTCGCCAGGAACTGAATTAGCCAGCACCTTGATCTTGTACTTCCCAGTCTTCAGAATTGTGAGAAATAAGTGTCTATTGTTTAGGCCACCCATTCTAGGTTCTTTGTTATAGCAGCCTGAGCTGACTAAGACATACACAATTTCATATGTGTATGGGAGTGGGGAAATGGTGAGGAAAAGACTACAAGATCTAGAAATATAAAATGATGTACGGGTCTTGAGAGAGGCCTGTGCAAGGAAAAGTCCCTGAAGTTTAAGCCTCTGTACCTCTGTAGTGTCCCAGTGATCTTGATAACAGAAGAAGGAGATGCTGAGCAGAGTAATCAGAGAGGGGAGGAAAAGGCTAGGTGGCAATAACAGCTTAGATGCCATCAGGACAGCAGCTGAGCATCCAGGAGAGGAAAGAAGAGAAATTAGCCTCTTACAGAGAAGGCCTCAATGACACGGTCAACCTCTCACGTGCTTCCCTGCCATAGAAGTTATTTTATGTTTCAAGTAAAATGGATAAACTGAAGCAACTAACACCATTTTCCCAATTAAAAAAAAATAACATACCACCATATTAAAAAACAAATTTTTGAAAGGTGATATCCCCAAAATATTCTGTCTTTAAAATGTGAATTTAAAACAAGTTGGGATAGAAATGATGAGAATGTCCTCTTGTGTGTAACAAAGTCTTATTTCAGAAATATGAATGCATTACAAATAGTAGAGGATGTAGTACCAGATAAACAAGCCACTCTGAACCCAGGACATTAACTGAAAAATAGGACAAATCAAACAGAGAAGATGGCATGTCCTAATGGGACTCCTAGTTAAAAATTCATTTATTTATTCAATAAATAGTCATTGCATGCCTACTAGGGAATGCGCACTGTTCTAAGGGCTAGAGAAACAATCTTGAAGAAAACAGTAAAGAATAAAAACTTTTGATTTCATGGAACTTTTATTGTGGAGAGGAAATTGTGAAAAAATAACAATAAGTAAATTAGTGGATAGTGGTAACTGTTTTAGAGGAGCGTTAATACACTAATGAATAAAGCAGGAATACGGAGGGAGTGTGCTGGGCAGGTGAGAGCTGGTAAGAGTGCAGTTCGGAGAGGTCTCACCTTAGGACAAGATTAAGAAGAGGAAGAAAAGGAGCCATCCTAGGAGAGGGAAGAGCTAGTGACCACATATGCAACAGGGTTACAAATTCCACAGTAAGAACGTATTAACAGGATTTTGATGCATTTGATTTGCAGCTTAATAGCAATATGTGTGTAGAGATATAGACATATTATAATACAGAATATAGTTGATAATAAATTGATATAATTGACTCACATCTTCTTTTATTATTTTATTGAAGTACAGTTGACAAAACTGTCAGATACTTAAAGTGCACACTGTGATGATTTGATGCATATATACATTGTGAGAGAATTCCCCCATTCGGTTAACACATCCATCTAATGAATAGGAATAACTCAAGTCCCAATGGGTGAATTTCTTTAGTAAGTCATATTCTTTAATTTTGTATGAATTATGTTCAGCAATCTGGGAATGTAATTTTTTAAACTCCCTGACCCTAGCTCCAATTTTGATTTAAAAATCAAAACAGGCTCTATTCTTGGTATTTTAAATCTTTAAGTAATCTGAATATCAGCTGGGGACACCTTGTCATTTGAGATATGCAAACAATTAGTTTAAACTCTCTCTCCCAAGTTCCTTCGGGTGTTTGATATCCCCAAGTTCTAAGTAGCTGGTGCTCTTTCTCAAGTTCAGTTCTTTCTCCAGCTTCCTGTCACCTTCAAGGGCCCATTCTCAACTGGGTCTCATTACATCCTATTAACTGTACTCTTTTGTTTCCCTGTGGCCAGATGTGGTTCCCAATTGCCCCTTATGTTTGGTTTCCACATACAACATTCACAGTATAAATTTTCATGTGCAAGGGCATCTGCTGAGTTTGGCTGCAATAAAATTACTTGGCATCACGTCACAATTTCTTAGAGATGCTCATCACTGGAGCTGCTCAGTCCTGGTGTTTTTCCACAGATCTCCACAGCCACCCATCTCCTCACCTGAACACTGTGTCCTTGGTCCCACATCCAGCTCCTTTCTTCTGTGTTCCCCTTTTCTCCAAAACTTCCAAGTGTTTTTCCTGTGCAGAGAAGCTCAGCTTTCTCTTTGCTTTCATCACTGCAAATTACCCCTTGAGTTTTTCATATTCTTGCATTTTTAGATATATATATATATATATAAAGGCACCTGGAGAGCAATTATACTCTCCATTTTTTATTCTGTTTTGAATTTTAAAAAAATCATTTTTCTCCCTGTACACTTACTATTAATTCTTCAAAACAAGGAGGATGGAGATGATTGTGATTATCATTATTACTATTGTTACTACTTTATAGAGGAGAACTCGAAGGCTCAAAGAAGAATTTGCCCAAGGACACACAGTGGGTTCAAGTTTATCTGTTCCCAAGTTCTATGCCCCATCTGAACTCATTGGCACCACACAGCCAAGCCACGTACAACAAGTAGCCCTTTCAGATGGGATTCTGGAAAAGTATGCTATCTTATTATTGTGCATCTGGGATGTTTTGAGCAGGTCACGGATGGCATACAGAAACTGGGAAGCCCAGTGAATATAATAAAGTGGGCGAAGGGTCCTCATGCATGCAATAATAATTTTAAAGTGAAAAAATATGGTGGTTCAGTGATATAACCCAAGACTGTAGAATCAGAAATCCTGTTAATAGTGTGAACATTAACCTTTCCAAATTTGACCACTGTATATTGAAATTAATATGTGGGAGTGGAGATAAACTTGAGAAGCTCTATTCAGATGTACATTTAAGGAATACTTTATTACATGGAAATTGATAACATTGATAGCCTCATTATTCCAAACAGTTCCAGGAACTTTCACTGCTGTTTTCAAACTTTTTTAAAAATATATTTTATTGAATTTTTACAGAGAGGAAGGGAGAGGGATAGTTAGAAACATCAATGAGAGAGAAACATCGATCAGCTGCCTCCTGCATACACGCCACTGGGGACATGCCGGCAACCAAGGTACATGCCCTTGACCAGAATCGAACCTGGGACCTTTGAGTCCGCAGGCCGACGCTCTACCCACTAAGCCAAACCGATTAGGGCTGTTTTTAAACTTTTAAAGTAGTTTTAAGGTTTGACATCATGACATTCAACCTGCCTCTTCCAAAATACTTTCCAGAATAATGACCTCATCTGTAATTTCTTATCCTTTATGTTCTAATCAAATGAGAACTATTTTCACAAGTTAAATATTCTATTTTAATAAATATTTTTATATAGGAAAAGGCTTCTGTGAATGGCTACCAAATGAAGAAGGTTTTAATGCATTTTATATAACATGTGGGAGTGTTGACAATAGGTAATTATTCAAACATGAATTCAAACCTGGACATGAGCAGTGGTTTCTAGTATCTGGTTCTTTTAGTATCTTATGGGTGATCCTGTGACAATAATTAAGCCAAGGCATCCTTTGAAGTAAATGATAAATCTCAAACTTGAAATGCATTTCCTCTAAGTCAGCAACAGTACTGCCCCGTTTGCTAGGGTCTGTTTGTTAGAAGTAAGTCACTGGCCAGTGCAAACTCTGGGATCATTTGGGACCATCTTAACTTAACGTGTGGCCACCACAGAGACAATGAAAGAGAGAACTTGCTTTGTGACAACTATAAGAGGAAAGGCATTTTACATTCTTCCTACTTGTTGGCAATACTTAATTAAGGTTAAATGTTCACTATAAGAAAAATAATAGCACGATGTAAAAGTAGCAAATAGAGCCTGGCACAAAATAATTGTAGGCTGATTGTCTTAATATGTTACAATTCTGAGGTTTTAGGGTTATCTGGTAGGCCTGCTCCAAAAGTCATTTACTTCCTTTGATATTCTGTTTCATTATCTTATCATTTTTGTTGTCGCTACTGCTGTTGTATCCTGCTGACACTCAACTTGCAAATTTGACAAGTTATAGCATTCTGTCTTCTTTTTCTTAGTCTGTATCATCTCATGACACAAACTAATTACTAAAATTCTGCAACACACCAAAAAATATATTATCTTTTTTGCCAATCTGACAAAAGAGTAAGTGTCATTTTTATTCATTCACACTGAATGGCTATTGTTGTCATTTTTAAAATTGACAATCTAAGAGGAAAGAGGTCAGTACCCCTGACTAAATAGTCAAATATTATGCGTTTTAAAAATTCTTGTCTATATTGAACATTCCTGGTCTATATCATTGTCATTTTAAAGATGACTTTCCTGCCCTACCTGATTTGGCTCAGTGGATAGAGCATTGGCCTGCGGACTGAGGGGTCCCTGGTTCGATTCTGGTTGGGGGCACATGCCTGGGTTGTGGGCTCAATCCCCATTAGGGAGCATGCAGGAGGCAGCCGATCGATAATTCTCTCATCATTGATGTTTCTAGCTCTCTCTCCCTCTCCCTTCCTCTCTGGAATCAATATATATATATATATATTTTAAAATCCCTTTCCTATATCACAGAACTATTAAAAATGAGGATGAGATAATATATGTGGCAATTTCATTAAGCTCAAAAGAGACACGGTATAAACACAAGAACCTTCTAGAACATCATAAAAAGTACAATAAAGGTAATACGTATTTGAAATTATTTTAGAAGTGTGAGATAGTAAACCGCAAATGCACACTTAGGTCTCTATTCTGATGTTGCTTACCTATGTATAGTTTCGTAAACAGAAGAGTGACCTTTAAAAATGATATTTGAGAGGAGACGTACAAATTAACCGCTGTGTGGCCACCAGAAAACAGTGTGCAGCCAGGACCTGACACCCACACACTTACCGCCACCACAGGGTACAGACGGGGCTGGAGCTCTTTGTGCTCTGCCCCTGGTCACTCTGGAGACAAATTCTATTAACAGCTTTGCCGTAGGCATGATGTTGGGTCGCAAGAACTGAACGCTGACTTGTCCCTAGTAAGGGGTTTCACTATGTCAACATTCTAATTAGCATCCACATGGAAGGTGCCTGTTATTGTTGGCTTGGTTGCCTCTGTAATCCTGACAAACCATTCGATTGAAGAGTGCTGTTGATGTAGTGTATGGCAGCCTGTGGCTTTCTTTGAAAGGGTATATTAAAGCTGGATCCCGATTACAAATGTTTAACCTGGCAAATAACACTATGACCTCTAAAACAAATATTGTGTCATTAATATAGCAGTGTCCACAGATGGGATTGGCAAGCTAAAATGTGCTGTCTGTAAACATTTTCAAATTATAGTTGAGGTCCTGAATTAACCCTATTAGGCTCACAGGTTGAGACGACGGCCCAATTACTATAAAAGAACAATTGAAGAAAGAGAGCGATACCGTTATTTTTAATACCTATTATAAATTCAATGGAGTCTGTGGTTTTGAAGTCAGATTTATTTATTTTTTTAGATTCTTTTTTTTTAATTGCTTAAAGTAATACAAAGGGTATTACATATGTGTCCATTCCCCCCCCCCCCCCGCCCTATTGAAGTCGGATTTAATGTTATTTGAATATTACCTGTTTCCACCCCGAGGGGTCAAAATTTTAACATGTCAGAACAGAGTAGAATTCAGAATGATTAATTCCATCAGTGTGTCAGAGGGGGCGTTTAGAATTGGAAGTTACCCTAGAGCTCACCTATGTCGGCCCCTCCATTTACAGATGAGAAGACTGTGATCCAAAGTGGCTAAGTGACCCCGCAGAAATGAAGTTGAAATGAAGAACCACAATTGTACTTTTCTGCTCAACAAATGATCTACATACATATTAAAATTTTTCCTCATGGACTTTTAAGTGGTTCGAATTTTCTTTCCAGCAATAAATGTAACCTGATAGTTGGTATTTTAACCCTGTGTTATCTAAAATTTTCCTGGAGAAATGTTACCATTCTTGAAAACAAGGGGTGGAGCTAAAAGTTGGAATCACCTATAGACAAATATATGCATTGGTTTCACATTGCTCTTTGCATCTGAGATTGACGCTTGGGTTTAATGATGATTTCTCCACTGCTCGGTGTTTTTCTCACCGGGGCGAAGATCATTAAGAAAGTCCTCTGGTTTCTGGCAGTAGTTCATTTGTATAACCTGGCATCGTGTCCTGTTCTGCCTTTTTATCTCCGGGACTATCCAAGCTTGGCCTGCTCTGTGCTGGGTCCGTTGGTCTGCAGCTGTGGTTTCCTGGCTGCCTGCAGTTAGGATCCACGAAGTGAGTTGTGCTTCAGTGTTTCTTTAAATAGTGTTTCTTCTCTTGGCCCATCTTCCTTCTGTTTGATGATCGACTTTATTCACAGCACAGCAGCTACCTGAGTCTCTCCTGCCATCCATTATTCATAATGTCTGTGTGAACAGAATACTATTGCCCTGAGCTTTGCTTCGACAATGTGTAAAGTATCACCGTTTTTATTAAATGTACTGGGGTGTCACTGGTCAATGGGATCAAATAAGATGCAAGTGTAGATTTCTGACTCATGACCTGTATATTGCATTGTGTTCCTACCACCCAAAGTCAAATAATTCCCCACCCCCTGTCCTCTGGTGACGACCACAGTGTTGTCTGTGTCTATGAGTTTCAGTTTTATATCCCATATGTGAGTGAAATCATATAGTTCTTGGCATTTTCTCACTGATTTATTTTGCTTAGCATAATATTCTCAAGGTTCATCCATGTTGTCACAAATTGAAGTATTTCATTTTTTTCTTATGGCTGAGTTCCATAGAACATATGTACCACATCTTCTTTATCCAATCCCCTACTGAAGGACACTTTGGTTGTCTCCATGTCTTAGCCATGGATAATGCTGCAGTGAACATAGGAGTGCATATATCTTTGTGATAAATGTTTTCAAGTTTTTCAGGTACGTACCCAGAAGAGGGATTGCTGGGTCATATCGTAACTCTATTCTTAATTTTTTGAGGAACCGCCATACTGTTTTCTATAGTAGGCTGTACCAGTTCATATTTCCACCAGCAGTAAATGAGGGTTTCTTTTTCTCCACAACCTCTCTAGTATTTGTTATTACCTGTCTTATTGATAATAACCATTCTAACAGGTATGAGGTGATATCTCATTATAGTTTTGATGTGCATTTCCTTAATAGTTGGTGAAGTTGAACATTTTTTCATGTATCTGTTGGCTGTTTGTATGTCCTTATGGGACAGGTAGGTGTCTGTTCAGCTCCTCTCTGCCCATATTTTGGATTGTTTGTTTCGTGCTGAGTTGTATAAAGTATCACCGTTTAAATTTCCCTCACCCGGCCATTCAAGAAAGAAATGTTAGTGAGGGCTTCTCCATTCTTGATCAAAGCACCACCAGGATTAAACATGAGAGAATGTGAGCCATGGTTCAGGGTAGAAAAGACCATTTGATTGTCTTATAGAAAACACATAAAAAAGACTCAACCTCTGATTCTTCTCTGTGCATCTCAACTTCTGGACTTCACACTGATTCACCTGTGTTTTTTGTGTGGTTTTTTTTTTTTTTTACTGTGTCTGAACAACAGTGCTATCAACATATTACTTCAAATATTCTTGAAAAGGCAGCAACTGGGAGAGTGTATTCCAGAGCAATGTGTTCCTCTAGCTGCCCGGTGCTCTTTTTCTGTACGTGCATCTCACTATCTAGTACAACAGAACAACCAGCTTCAAACCCAAACTAGTCAAGCAAACAGTAATCTGAACAACACAAATTCAGTATCTAACCACAAGGACTTCTCCACGTAGAAGGAGAGATAAACCGGACATGAGATTACACCACAATTGTTCACATAAATGCAAAGGTTGCCACAGGAGCATGGAATAGAGACTTCTTACAGAAAAGGAGTGACAAGCCATGTGCTGAACAGTCGGGTTTAACTGCATGGAAACAGGGAAGAGTATTCCACGTTCTAGAGAAATGTATACAAGGTACAGAGGCAAGAAGACATCTGGCCTGAATTCTGAGCAGGCTGCTATTGCTAAAAATGAGTGCATTAGAGACGAGTAGAAAAGTTTGGGCTGGAGAGGTGAGCAACCACCATAAAGGCCTGGTGAGCCATGCTGAGCAATCTAGATTACATCGTGGAAGCAAAGGAAAAGTACGAAAAGATCATTGAACATTATTTTCTGAATTTATATTTTCCAATAGGTAAAATATGTACTGTAGAAGTGTAGAGAACTACAGAAAACCGTAGAGAAAACATCCTCATTATCCTACATCCAGAGAAATATTTAAATATATTTCCTCCTAATGTATTTTTTGTTTGTATTTTATATGGCATATATTATATTTGTCATATGATTTAAATCATTTTAAGTCTTGCTTTATTCTCTTAATATGTTGGCATTTTATTTTCCATTGAATATTTTTCAGAACCATAATTTTTAGTATTTTGAATTGGCTTTACCATAAAGTTACTTCATCATCCAATTATTGCTGGTCAGTTTGTTGTTTCCAATGTACCATCATTGTATATAAATATGACTCATGTGTCATTTGAGGGCTCCCCTCCCTGCCGAGATCATGGTAAGTATACTCTGATGACTTGCTAACTCCATGGGCTCTGCAGGACTAAAACCGTCCCAGATTCCTGAAGACTCCTTGGATTCTTTCGTTATTAGAGCAGAGATTGATTCTCCAAGGGTAGTCATTCAGAGCTTTATGTGGTCAAAACTATCTTCATGGTATTAGTAAGAAATCATGTGTCTTTTCATTCTCATTATCTCATGAGGGTGCAGTAGACATTTCCAGGTGCTACACGACATAAGATGACAGCATCCTTCTCAGGGCTAATGGGATGCTTGATTGTAATGTCTTGATGTTTAAATTTTTTCAGGTTTGATTTTGAGTGTGGTAAAGATTAAGTTACAACACAGAAACAATAGCCCATGAGGGTCCGGAACACATTTGAAGTGTGTAAGGGGTCAGGCGAGGAGAGGGTATAAGAACCACTATGTTAGTACAACGAGGCATTTTTCCAAAACAGGAAAGGTCTCTAAGAATTAGTATGGTACCCACTCTTTTTTTAAGAGTGTTCTCTATGCCATTACATAGCTACTATTTAGAAGAAAATTCCTAATAGTTTAACTTTGGGTAGGAGTGAAGAGTAGAGTGTGGCATCCTCATATTTTTTCTCTAGAAAGTTAGTGGAGAATGTGCAGAAATAATGCGCAGAGACTAGTTAGGAGCCTGTAGGCAAGGTGAGAAAGGATACAGCATCCACAGTATGATGGCAGAATGAGCTATAAGAGCAAAGCACAATCCTATTTAAGTCTGTTATCTTCATTTCACAGATGAGCAAAGGGGGGAAATGGTGAAAGGGATCTTCTGACTCCAAGTATCTTGTTCTTTCTACCATAGCAGAACTCTTCAAGAACAGGTGTCCTTGGGAACATACATCCCTTGTCGACTTGGACACAAAGGTGATGCAAATCTAAAACCTCATTCTTCACGGGACTTTTTTTTCACTATTCTCTAACCCTCTGTAATATATTCACTTCCCCATGAATATTATCTACATGGGTCTGTGAGTTTGATGTGGTTCTCATTCTTTGTCTCAGTCTACCCCTGTCTCTGTCTTTCTCTCCCTCTCTTTCTGTGTCTCTCCCTCTCTTTCTTTTTACTTAATTGTTATTATTACTGCCTATGTGGTAGTATTAGATGGTGGTCATATGTGAATCACACTGGCTTTGCATATGTAATCTTCTTAAAACTTCTTTGAAATTTATATAATTACTTTGTTCCACAACAGCTGTATGTGCCATTAGAGAACAGTCCTTTGTAGAAGAGGACCTGGGCAAGTGTGGCTTTGTCCAGAACTTCTCTGTAGGAGTGCGAATTATGACATCTGGCATCTCTTAGAGCCAGAAGGTCACCTCCAAATGTTAGTTTGTGATTTCTTGGTTAGTGTAGTTCCCTGTAGCAATATGGAAACTACTGATTTGACTTTGACACTATGAAGATAACAATAGAAGTTATTAGGTCATGTACATAGAATACTAGGTGTTTTCCACCCCCACTGCCTTTTTGGAAGATTTCTTCCTCTGAAATATTAATTCTGCAGTCATTGTTCCCATTTGAAGTGGCTCATGATGCAGCTATAGCTAACTGATATAAAGACATATTTTCTTTTTATATTACTAGAGGCCCAGTGCACAAGATTCTTGCACTGGCGTGGGGGAGGGGTCCCTCAGCCCATCCTGGGCCCTCTTGCAGTCCAGGAGCCCTTGTGGGATGTCCAACTGATGGCTTGGGCATCAATCAGACATCCCTAACACTGCCACGGAAGAGGGAGAGGGTCCTGCCACCGCCAGTACGCTCACCAGCCATGAGCCCAGCTTCTGGCTGAGCAGCGCTCCCCCTGTGGAGCACACTGACCACCAGGGGGAAGCTCCTGCATTGAGCGTCTGCCCCTTGGTGGCCAGTGCATGTCATAGCGACCAGTCATTCCATCGTTTGGTTGATTTGCATATTAGCCTTTATTACATAGGATCCTTATACCTGCCATGAAAAATAATTTAATGGTAACTTTATTCAGAAAAAATAGCATTACCTTTCAAACTTGATGATACTAACCTATTCATTTCACCAGGGATATCTTTGAATGCATGATGTAATGGTCAACTATGAAATTCATGAGTCAGTGTCAAAATAAAATACCATGGTAACAGTAAAAATAGAATAGAGCTCCAGGGATAAAGAAATGAATAGCACATTGAAAAGCAGTCATACGTATACTGAATTTGTAGAACCATTTAAAATAAAACATTGGAAATGTGGAGATTTATATGTAATTCTAAAATGATTCCTGTGAGACAGGTAAAACTATTATCACTTATTTTACATATGGGTCAAACCAGGCTTAAAGAGATTAAATCTGTATATACAAAAGTCTAAGCAACTGAATAACCGAATGACCGGTCGCTATGATGCCCACTGATCACCAGGGGCAGACACTTGATACAGGAGCTGCCCTCTGGTGGTCAGTGTGCTCCCATAGCCAACCTCCTGTGGCCAGCCAACCTCTCACGGTCCCTCCCCCTGGCCAGCTGGCCCCAATCGGCCCCCATTGGCCCTGATCGCCAGCCAGGCCAAGGGACCCCACCCTTGCAAGAATTCGTGTGCCAGGCCTCTAGTAGTGTATATAAGTTCACTAAGGTAAGAAGTGGGTAGAGCACAGACCAAATCCCAAGTTTCTCTGGTTCCAAAGTCCATGGTCATTACTACTATGCCAGAGGTCCTCAACCCTGGCTACATATTAGAGTCATTTGGGGGAGCTTTTTTAAATGTCAATTTTCAAGACCCCTTCCTGGAAAAATAAATCATATCTCTGGGGGTCTGCAAGGAAATGGATTATTTTTTTGTAACTCCTCAAATCCTTATAAAAATGAAAAGCAAGACTTGAACTCCATTATGTTTTGCACTTACAATGAAATGGCTAATCCATATTACAGCCTAGAGTGCTCTTCATGACTTAATCTGCCCATCTCCAGACTCCTCTTGCACTATTTCCCTCCCATAGAGCATTGGCACTATTTAAATAGAGGTTCAATCTTTCCAGAACCATCAGCTATGATATGGATCTAGAATTCATAAAAAGACTTTTGAATCATGTTGATTCTCCACTTGAATTTACCACAATGTAACCTCAAACAAGTCCTTCAATGCCACAAAGACACAGAATCCTAATGGACTCAGCAGGTTTGGAGCTATTTCTGAACCAAGACCTTACAGTATTTATAAAACAGATTATAATTCTAAAGAGACTACAGTTTCCCATATCCATCCCTCAATCCATCATTATTCTCATTTTTTCTCAGTTTATTGATGCACATAATAACTGCACTTCTCCCTAAATAAGTCAGCATTTTTATCATTAGCTAGTGCTCCATATTTGTTTAAAATTATGTAGAATTTACATGCAATTGATGGGAGTTTTTAACTGGCAGTAGATTAGCAGTTTACCACTGAGAGCATTCAAGTAAGAATTCAAGAGTCGGCGAATGTTCTGTATTTCGCTGCCATCTATTGGATTTTGGTTGTTTCTGAAATGTTTTAAGTTTTTCATGTGCAGATCAATTCACTTTAAATTTTTTGCTATTTTTTTAATCCTCACCTGAGGATATCCCCCTCCCCGCTAATTTCTAGAGATAGTGGAAGGGAGGCAAGAGGGGGAGAGAAACACGTTGACTGGTTGTCTCCTGCACGAGGCCCTACCAGGGCTGGGGAACCTGCAACCAAGATATGTGTCCCGGGAATCGAACCCAGGACCCTTCAATCCGCAGGCCAACACTCTAATCACTGTGCAAAACTGGCTAGGAGCTATTTACTTAGTTTTTATATTCCATTACACACATACATATAGCACTATTACAATTGTTAGACACAACTGTGCTATGTGCAGTTCTTTTTTCTTTATGTTTACAAAACTACTTAGACTCAAAAGTACAAAGCATAAAGGAAGAGACGGATGAATTGTTTTATTCAGAAGGCAAGAACACCTGTACAACAAAGACACCGCTAATTAAGTTTAAAAAGTGATAAATAGGGATAAAATATTTGCTGTATTTTTTAAGCAGTCAAGTATTACTGTTTTAATATGCACAACAATGTCTAAACCTCCTTCAGAAAAACAAAAACCTCAATAGAACAATGCCAAAAGTCAAATATAATTATATGCTCAACCTTACTATTACATTTTCACAAATAAGGAATCAAAAGTTTGGCAATTCCAAATGTTGGTATTCTTGTGAGGAACAAAGATCTCAACTGCTGATGGGTGTGCACATTGATAAAACTCTTTGGAAATTATTCTTTCAGTGATAGAAATGTTGAATGCCCTGAAACAAAGCCAATCCACTTCTCAAAGTCTATCATGGAAAATTCATACACATGCTCAGAGACATGTAAAAGATCAGTCCTTGTTCTTTTCCTAGGAAGAATAAAAATCTGGAAAGAATATAAATGTGTATCTTGGGAAGAAGGAAAAAGTATATTGATATTCCTGAAATAGGAAACAGTACAGGAATTACAATGAATGACCTAGAGCTACAGGCGTTGGCATGGAGAGATGTCAAAATATAATAACACTAGAGGCCCAGTGCACAAAAATTTGTGCACTCGGGGGGGGGGGGGGGAAGAGGGGGTCCCTCAGCCCGGCCTGTGCCCTCTCGCAGTCTGGGACCCCTCAGGAGATAACGACCTGCTGGCTTAGGCCTGCTCCTGGGTGGCAGAGGGCAGGCCCAATCCGTAGGTGCAGCCCCTGGTCAGGCTCAGAGCAGGGCCAATCCGGGGATTGGGGCACTGCCCCCTGTCACACACAGAGCAGGGCCCATCAGGGGGGTTGGGGCTCCGTACCCTGTCATGCACAGAGCAGGGCCCATCAGGGGGTTGGGGAGCTCCCCCCTGTCACTCACAGAGTAGGTCCGATAGGGGAGTTGGGCCACCGTCCCCTGTCACACACAGAGCAGGGCAGATCAGTGGGTTGGGGCACTGCCCTCTACCACCCACAGAGCAGGGCCGATCAGGGGGTTGGGGCGCTGCCACTCTCACACTCAGGGCAGGGCCTATGGGGAGGTTATGGCTCTACCCCATCACACACAGAGCAGGGTCTGGGGGGGTGGTGGGGGGGGTGCCGCACCCTGTCACACACAGAGCAGGGCCGATCAGGGTGTTTGGGCGCTGCCCCCTGTCATGCTGATCCCGGTGCCGGGAGGCCTCATGACTCCACTGATCCCGGTGCTGGGAGGCATATTACCCTTTTACTATATAGGGTAGAGGCCTGGTGCATGGGTGGGGCCGGCTGGTTTGCCCTGAAGGGTGTCCTGGATCAGGGTGGGGGTCCCCACTGGGGTGCCTGGCCAGCCTGGGTGAGGGGCTGAGGGCTGTTTTCAGGCTGGGGGTGACTGAACTCCCAAACACTCCTTTTTTCCTTTTTTTTTTTTTTATTCTGGGCCAGCTTTAGCTTGAGGCTTGGCTCCAGCTCTTAGGCCATAGCTCCTGAAAGTAGGCTCCTGGCCTTTGCATACAATGTTGCGAATCTGCTGGCTGAAGTCCGGCAGTATTTGTTACAATGTTTCTTTTTTTTTTTTTTAATATATTTTATTGATTTTTTACAGAGAGGAAAGGAGAGAGATAGAGAGTTAGAAACATCGATGAGAGAGAAACATCGATCAGCTGCCTCCTGCACATCTCCCACTGGTGAATATGCCCGCCACCCAGGCACATGCCCTTGACCGGAACCGAACCCAGGACCCCTCAGTCCGCAGGCTGACGCTCTATCCACTGAGCCAAACTGGTTTCAGCTGTTACAATGTTTCTTAAACTGCCCGCTCAGCGGGCTGCAGCCGCAGGTGGGGAACGTTGGTTTCCTCCAACGATCCTCCGTCACTGAGGCAAACAAGCCTCATGTTAGTTTCAAGCTGCCTGGCTGCTGGCCGCCATCTTGGCTGACAGTTAATTTGCATATCTCGCTGATTAGCCAATGAAAAGGGTAGTGGTCATACGCCGATTACCATGTTTCTCTTTTATTAGTGTAGATGGTGGGTAGCTGGTTGGTCAAGATATGTGCAATGCAGCCCTACTTATGGGAAATTTTATATGACGGACACATTTATTTAGAGGCAGAGATAAGTGACAAAAACTGTGGATTTGAGGGTTATATGTTAGAATGTGGTTGCCCTGAGGAATGAAGGAGGGGAAATAGAGTTGGTGAGATGAAGGAGAGAACTTCCTAAAAGTTTTGCGCAATTGTTGTTTTTTTCTTTAATATGTTTTTATTGATTTCAGAGAGGAAAGGAGAAAGAGAGAAAGATAGACATACTTAGTATCAATGATGAGAGAGAATTATTGATGAGCTGCCTCCTGCATGCCCCACACTGAGGATTGAGTCTGCAACCTGGGCATGTGCCCTGACTGGGAATCGAACTGTGATCTCCCGCCTCATAGATCCATGCTCAAACACTGAGCCATGCCAGCCGGGCTGTAGTTGTTTTTCAATTAACAAAAGGACCCCGTTTTCCGTAGTGTAGTGGTTATCAGGTTCGCCTAACAAAAGGGAGAAAGGAGTTCTTACTTTAATAAAAGCAGTTTTCATTGTACAGTAAAGCAGTGTTCTTTTTTTCCACTAGAACAGAGTAAACAGTGAAATCAGAGGCAAAAGCATATTTTGCTGCTAATAAGAAATCTCACAAGGCAAACTAAGGTTATGTCTTTCAACAAGTTGAGCAACACAAGCAGATGAGTAGAGCAGCTGTGGCTGAGGTAGAGAAAAGCAGCTGGCAGATGGGAGAAAGACTGAAAAACACCTTCATGAAGGATATCAGGAAAGGGACAAGACAAGGCCTAAGCAGGGCCTTGTAAAAATAGGTAGAGATAGAATATGCTTTCCTTGTTTTGAAAATAGGAAGTTCATTTATTTAGACAATGTCTATCTGTCAATCCCATAACCCCATACCTACTAGTATTTGTTAAAACAGGGCCTTGAACCATCTGGTCCTAATTACTCATGTCTGCTGAACGTTCTTGCTTCTCTTTTGAAGGTGTCACAGGAGTTGAACCATATACCTAACACTCTTCTTTATTTGCTCCCCATGTCACGGAAACCTCCTTACAGAGCCCATTGGTCATGTGATTGTAATAAACTCAGTTCTAAGAGGGCAGACGGGAAACCACCAAAAGCCAAAGGATGTTTGTTATTAGTAGGGAGGAGAAGAACAGAATTTCCTCTTCCTCTTTTCCCTCCCAGTCACTGTCATCATTGCCAGTTGCTTCCATTGAAATTCTGAAAAATTAAAAACTGATTTCCGAGGACTTCAAGCATCGCTCTGAAAAGTGGAGAGTTCTGATTTAAGGACAATGGATACTAAATGAAGGTGAAAAATAAATGTAATGAGTCATATACACCCTCCTGGTTGCTTCAAGTTGAAATGGGAACTCATACCTTTCAGCCCATGAAAATAACTCTGGCATTAATGATGTCCTTACACCTATGCCATTCATAAGTGTCCTTCTGTAATTTTCAGATTATAAAATCTTGTATGGGACTAAAGAACTCAGTGAATTCATAAGAAGTATTTGCAGTTTATCACATCTGGAGCAAAATCCTGTGGACTTGGGGATTATCTTCATTTGGTTATTGTAGCCAGTTAATCATGCTGTCCTCTTACTTGTTTTCTCATCTCTCCTTTCAAAGGGCCTTGGCCAAGACCCCCAAGGCTGCTGAGGATCCCCCTTTTCTATCAGCCTTGGCAGTATAATTCTGATTTTCTAGTAGATTGTTTACTCCATCAGAGGTGAGCATACACCAGAGCCATCTACAATCCTAGTGTGTTAACTGAGCATGCTCTCTAGATCAAATTTGCTACTGTAAAATTATCTGTGTAATATACCCATACAGCTTAATTGTGGGTAATCTCCATGCACATTTTTTGTCTCAATGATCTCATCCCATATGATTAGCATTGAATCTCATCGATATTCTAATAGGCCCCAAACTTGTATGTATCTCCATCTTAGAACTCTCTCATGAATTCTTGATTTATTTTGTCTCCACTTGGATGTGACATCTGAACTTTAATATTTCTGTAACTGAGCTCCTAAGATGTCCCCTCAAACTGTTCCACCTTCCCTCTTCCCAATCTTAGGGGACTCCCTATCATTCAAACAGTTCAGAACAGAAATCTTGGGGTCCTTTTGGACTCCTCTTCCTCACACATCCTACTTCTAAACCGCCAAGGAAATCTCACCACTCTACCCTTAAAATACAGGATAGGGCAAAGTAGGTTTACAGGTTTAAGTATGTGAAACACAGTTTATTTTTGTATTTTAAAATATATAGTATTTATTGACTTCAGAGAGGAAGGGAAAAGGAGAGAGAAACATCAATGATGAGAGAGAATCATTGATCGGTTGCCTCCTGCACACCTCCCACTGGGGATCTAGCCCACAATCCAGGCATGTTCTCTGACAGGGAACCCAACCATGACCTCCTACTCATAGGTTAATGCTCAACCACTGAGCCACACCTGGCCGGGCTATTCTTGTATTTTTATTCATCAATTATTATATTATTTTCCACATGAATAACTGTAAACCTACTTTTGCCCCACCCTGTATATCTAAAATCTACCACTTCTCATCACCTTCAGGATTGCTAAGCTTGTCCAAGCCATCAGTACCTAAGGCCTGGTTTTCTGCAATTGCTTCCTACCATATCCCAAGCTTCTGCCCTTATATTTACAGTCCATTTAAATACAGCAGTAAGAGGTCCTTCTAGTATCTAAGTCTCCCCATCTTATTCAGGGCAAAGCCAAAATCTTGCTCTCATGATGTGGTCTCTCTTTGCTGTTCTTGGTCACCTTCTACCTTTTCTTCTGATGGTTCCACGTGTGTTCCTTCTTGTGACCTTTCCTCTGATTGTTCCCAATTCCTTCCCGGAATCCTGTATCCACAAATACCTATTGGATTACTCCTTTACTTCCTCTAATTATTTGCTCAAATCTCATCTTCTTAATGAGGTCCACTTTATTTGCCTATTTAATATTACAATTTGCTTCCTGTAGAGAGCGCCTGGGAAGGCACATGAGCATTTCTTTAATTATTGTCAGCTGAATCCAGTGGCCTTGGCAGAGCCACGTCCTGGCAATGCACCGTGCCAGAGGCAGGCACATTGTCAGCCTGACCCTTAGCTCAGGTGCCAGGGAGTGGGTTTCATTATCTAAGTTCAGCCAGGCGCAAGGAACGGACCCAATTATCCGGGCTTAGCCAGGAGTGATGATTACAAAGAAGCACAAGAATGAAAAATTACAGCTTGATTTTTAACCATGATTTCACATAATTTCCTTTGTTTTAAACTCTAGTAAAACTTCCTGGAATTATACTGTATAAAATAAACATGCTGTACCAGCTCTGGCTCACGGTCTCTCTATCAGAGGGCCAGCTGTCCCACCTGGTCCCAACTTTCCCCCTCTGTCTCCGTGTCTGTCTCTTTCTTTCATTTTCCCAATCCCCAGCCGCCCCTACTCAGGATTCGTGGACCGCTCTCTAGCCCCGCTGGTCGCAGTCCAAGAGAGAAATAATAGCTTCCTTTCCCTGATTTATGACTGTTTTTGTCTCTATCAAAAATACTATAGAATCCACTTTTGATTATGTTATTTATCAGCTGTATAATTTCTCCTAGGATGTAATATTGTTGAGAGAAGTGAACTTTATGTGTTTCATTCGCTGATGTATCTGTAGGTGACTATAACAGAACCTGGCATATGGTAGACATTCAATTACTATTTGATGAATAATTCTTTCTATCTTGGTGCTCCTATTAAAGTAAATATTTCTATACAAATGCCATGGGTCATTTAGCTCTATTATTGTTCAAATATCCTGCAACCTGTCCTTGTATCCCTCTACCCAAATAGTAGCTGTTTATTGATGGAGAATAATCACAAATGAATGTATAACTAGGTTTAAGCACTTGAAAGAGGTAAGATAGCTAGAGAAGTACTAGTTATTAACTAGCACAGGAAGCTACCTTACCTACCCACATATGTGGATACAATTTGAGAAGTCTTGGGTTGGATCTCTGATCAAAATGATCTCCTTTTCCATTATATAGTTTCAAGTACTATACTTATTAGTCTATTTATATATAAACACATTTATGATGGGCTTATTTTACATGTGCCATGTCATCTAGTGGGAATAAGTAATATATATATTTTACTATATATTACTATATATATTACTATATATATTACTATATAATACTATATATACATATACATATATATTTCCCACTCTTTGAGGAAGCTTTAATCTAGCCACGTCATCTAATGAAGGAAGCAAATCAACAGGAGCACCTGTAAGGTGGCAGGTGCTTTGACACATTATTTACTTTTCAGCACAAACCATGGAGATTTGATTTATTTCACCTGTTTTATAAGAGGGGAAGTGAGGTACAGAAAACCCAGCTTGTTAACCTAACAGAGTCCTGTGATCTTAAGTCAAAAGTCCTGATTCCAAGTCCAGGACTCCACTGCCATCTTCCCATTCGGCCCCTAATTCTTGTCACACTCCCATTGGAATGATGTCGCAGTGGAAAGTAATAAATGGTTACTCTGCTCTTTAATCATCTCATGTCAACCCTATGAACAATAAACCCTTTCATGAAATGTTAAATTTGTTAACTTTGGGACTCATTGGCTTCCCACTGTAATTAATAACTCAGCCTCTAAGGAAATTCACACTGAAATTAATATTAGCTCACGTATGATTCAAAAACATACCAGAGGATATGATAAAGAGACTATTATAATGTCTAAGATGGAAATGGCTTTCTTTCAAATTTCAGGATTCAATTCTAAATAAACACCAGCAAGAAAAAAGAACCAAAGCCAAGTAAAATTTGTGATTAAACAGAAATGTAGAATGGTAGTTTCAAGGGGAAAAATCAGGCTCTTTTATTATTAACCAATGACACACAGTTTTCCTAGAAATAATTCTTAGATAGCACTCCTCAAAATTTAAGTTATGAGAGGTCAATGAGAGAACTGATTATCTTATAAGTTTCCAGAAATTTCCTCATTCATATCAGAATGACAATGAATTTCTGTCTCATCCTCTTGGGTGAAGCAAAAAAATAAAAAATAAACTAGATGACCTACCATGCTTGTTGAACTCAAAGACATTTCAAAATACCTATTAAGTACTGTACACTTTGTCTAAACAAATCTTCCATACATTTTCTCTGAGTCCTGCCCACTCTCTTGTAAGGTTTGAATATCTCTTCTGTTCAGCCATTCAAATAATTGTATAACTTCCTTTAAACATTTCCTGGTTTTGCTTTTTAACAGTAACATAAACCTAAAATTAGATTAAGATAATTTTTCTAATTGTTTGAATCATTTGTTGATAGAATAGATGCTTTTGAATATCCAGATTATCCAAGAATTTACCAACATTTACTCACATGATCCTAAAAGATTAACTCAATTCATTTTTAAATGAATTTAGAAACATAGTTCTAAACATAATAGGATTGAAGCCATCATTCTTACCGAAAATCTGATCTGTCAAAAGTCAAACATAAAATTACCATACAACCCAGTAGGAGACACCTGACAGTCGGTATCAAAAACCCAAGAGAAATGGGACATGTTCACACCAAGACGTGCACGTAAATATTCATAGTAGCATAATTCACAATCACCCAAAACTGGAAACCTACATGCCCATCAACTGATGGATGGTTATGTAAAATTTGCTGTATCTATCATATGATCTTCAATAACTTTTCATTTGACCTTTAGTCTTTTTATATCATATCATTAGTAAATAATTATCATTTTTCTACTTTTTACCAGTATTTTTACCATTTTGAAACTATACACCATTGTTGTATTAACTAACATTTCTGGAATAATGGTTCAAAAAAGTGATAGAAGGCGGCCTGGGCTTGTTTCTCCTAGGGCAGCTGGTGAACCTTTTGAACTCGGAGTGTCAGCATTTGAAAAACTCTAACTTAATTCTGGTGCCGTGTCACATATGGAAATTTTTTGATATTTGCAACCATAGTAAAACAAAGACTTATATTTTTGATATTTATTTTATATATTTAAATGCCATTTAACAAAGAAAAATCAACCAAAAAAATGAGTTCGCGTGTCACCTCTGACACGCGTGTCACCTCTGACACGCGTGTCACCTCTGACACGCGTGTCATAGGTTCGCCATCACTGTCCTAGGGGCTGAAACTGCTCCTCATTTACCAAACCCAGTTTCCTTATCTTCTTCTGTGCAGTCAGACCGTCCTCCTTGATAGTCAAGTGGGACCGTATAATTGGATGGGATCTGGGCAGAAGTAATGTACATCACTCCCAAGTCTGTTCCCTAACATCTTCCAAATTATTTTCCTACTCTTTCTTTTTTCCCGTCTGAGTCTAGAGGCCAAGAGTACAGATTCCTTAGTGGACTTTGTGGCCAAAGAAAGGAGGAGCCTGACTCTTGAATCAATATTTAGAAGACAACTGCTGGCCAGACTGCCAGACTGACAACTCTCATACCAAATTCCCATAAGCAGATTTTATTGGGAATGCCACTACAATTTGAGGGCTTCTTGTTTCAATAATGACCTTACCCTGGTTATTACACTTATTTTAATGGGAATTATGATAATCCAAACTCCCTAACAATTTTGGCTGTTATTCTAAAATGGATAGAATTTTCAAAAACATTCTCTGATTCCTATTAATAACTTCATAAGTCTAAAATCAATCTAAGATTTATGAAATAACTTTTGAATTATATATGATTATCATATAATTTTAACTGCCTTTTTTTTTGGTAATGAATCATATTCATAGGTTAGCTAATGTTCTATCACACTGGGTTCCTAGAATAAAATTCTGCTCACCATACTGAACAATTTCATGTTATATTGCTGAATTCAATTTGCTGAATTTTCTTTTCAATTTTGAGTCTCAATAGGTGATATTGACCTGTTGTTTTTAACTTATCCATTTTTTCTTTCTTTTCCATTATACTTTTTATGTATTTCTTACAATGTTTTTCAGGGATTTATTAACTTGTACATATCTTCAGAAAATAATATTTTATGTGGATCCTTTTCAATAGAATATGTATTATTTATTGCTTGAAAGTTCGAAAGAACTTCACTTTGAAGTCATCCTGAGTCAGTATTTTTGCGGCGGTATTTGATAACGATTTCAGTGTATCCCATGGTCACTTGATGTTCAAATATTCTAACTCTGGTCAATTTTAAATATTTTGATTCTTATGAAATTACCCATTTTTTAATTAATATATTTATTTATCAATTCTATCTTTGTCTTCAAAATTTGAACTTATGAATCAAACTTTTGATATAAAATCAAAACAATTCCACTGCCAAGTCTCAATGACATGCACAACATCATTATAAACAGCATATTCTTTGTCCTAAATGAGACAATCAGAAATAGGATTCATCTGGACATTCCTCATAGCAAGCTGACTTCTACTCTCCAAGGTGAGGCAATAATAAATACAACTTGGAACTATTGCTAATCACTGTTGGAGCAGAAAACAGCTAGAATTACCCTCACATGGCTATGACAGAATTGGTGTCAACAGAACAGTACCAACTCTGAAAGTCAAAGACTAATCAGCTCAGTAGATTGATGCTCAATAATTATTTACAGAATAAGTAAGTGAGGGAGAGCCCAAATCACTACTGTCCATAATCTCTTGGATATTTCTGCCTGCTGGTTGGAAATTAGAAAAGAAAGTTGTCTCCATTTTTAAACTTCAATATATTAAAAAATGACAACACATGGTTCTTATGGAATATGTAGGTTCTCTAGGAGTAGATCAGCTCAAATGCAAAGGGTCCACTCTTTGCAAAACCTAGGCTTTGTTAAACAAGAGTCTATTTGCTTAACTTTTATCAAATTATCAAACGTGGTCTACATCTACTTACTAATACTATTTTATCATAAAGTACAGCTTTTATAACATATCTCTATCCTAATAAAAATGCCATATTAAAAGAAATTGGGAATAGTCCATTGGCCTGGGGGGTGGGGGGAAGGGGTGGATTCCCTAAAAAAAATTCCCTAGATATCTTTTTATACAATTTGGAAAATTAAAATCTCATTTAAACCTAGTTTGGATAATTAAGTGATTAGAGATCTTGACATGAAGATGGAAGCACAAGTGTTCATAGCTTTCTAGCAATACAGGCTTTTCATTCACCACCATTCCACCATTGAACGCCCGTTAGCTAAGCAAATGGTGACAATTTAAGGAAGGAAATATAATGTTTGTAGCACAAGAAGTCTGTTGTCTCAACTTCTTTTGCCAAGGACATGCCTTTGTAATACTTCTAACGCGGGTACCGATTCTGATGGGCGCTGTTGATTCATGGTGTGTCCCCATTTCAACACTTATTACTGTCCCTTAGCCTAGAAGTAGCAAGTGCGCCTTTTATTGATAAAATAGAGTGCTCCAACACTGACTTTCTTTCTACCGACTGAGTAAAGGCAGGCCACTTTCTGTGGTTATGTAGGGGAGGCAATTCTCAACCTAACAGGTCAAAGTGTTCTTGAACCTTTCTTCACAAAGACACAATGACAGGGGAGGGCGGACTATGCCACCCATATATGTAAGTTAATGTCCAATTTTCCTACATGGTTCAGCAATGGCAGGGTAGCACTTGGGTCCTGTCGGCCTGAAACTATTCATCATATGTCCTGCTGTAAGTTTCTTGCTTCATCTGTCAGAAAGATAAAGCTTTACTCCAGTGACTGCCTGTAATTTGTGGGTCTAATTCTACATGTCAAATCTCTTAACTTATCCCTAAATGCACAGGTTGTCAAAACAATCCCCTAAAGTGATGATTAATTTAGAAAAAGGCCACATGTGAATTTTGGAAATATGTGTTCTTTGAAGAGCAATGATGAGACAATTATGCATGAGAGCCTACGGTTGAAGTTGTGGGAGCTTGTCCAGTGCGTAAGAGATACTGCAATCTGTATTTATACTAATGAATGAACAGGAAATTTTCTACGTTCTTTGTTCGTATTCAGTGATAGGTAAGTATATCGAAGTGCAGAATTGGTTAGTTTACTTGAAAATGAAAAGTATGTAACAACTTTCTTGAGGTTAGTGAGGTAGAGAGAGTTCTGAAAATCATATTTTGTTGTTGTTTTAGAAGGGAGTGCTTCCTTACTTTCTGGCAAAACAAATGCTCCAAGTTTATTTTTCATGTGCTGTGTCCCAGCCTTTGGTATGACATTTCTCCAAATAGCCCTGATTCTTCACATTGGATTATGTTACTTAGAAAACAAGATCGATAATTTAGTACATTTTAAAATAAACATTATATTTAAGAATAGTTTGAGATTTAAAAATAAAATTATAAATGTGGCACCAGTCACCATATATCTCATACCTATTTTCTCATATTTTTAGCATTTCATATTAATTCTAGAGGCCCGGTGCATAGATTCGTGCACCGGTGGGGTCCCTCAGCCTGGCCTGCGGGGATCAGGCCAAAACTGGCTCCCTGACATCCCCTGAGGGGTCCTGGATTGTAAGAGGGCGGTTCTCGGGTGACACACCCCGGAACTGGGCTCCTTCCTTTCTGGTTCCAGGTACATCATCCCAGAACTGCTTCTGTCAAGTGACTGCAGCTTGGCAGCTCCTACATTAAGCGTCTACCCCCTGGTGGTCAGTGCACATCTTAGCTACTGGTCAGAGTGTCTGCTCCCTGGTGGTCAGTGCACATCTTAGCTACTGGTCAGAGTGTCTGCTCCCTGGTGGTCAGTGCACATCATAGCTACTGGTCAGAGTGTCTGCTCCCTGGTGGTCAGTGCGCATCATAGCTACTGGTCAGAGTGTCTGCTCCCTGGTGGTCAGTGCACATCTTAGCTACTGGTCAGAGTGTCTGCTCCCTGGTGGTCAGTGCGCATCATAGCTACTGGCCGGTCGGCCGGGTGCTTAGGCTTTTATATATATAGATGACATATTTGTTATACGCAGTAAACAAACATTGATACATCATAATCAACTAAAACCTATGTTTAATTCCAATTTTCTGACTTGGTCCTCTTCTGTTCTGAAATCCCATCTGGGATACCATATTACATTCACACCATGTCTTCTTAGGCTCTGACCTTTTCTCAGACTTCCCTTGTTTTTTGTGACCTTAAAGCATATTGGTCCAGTCTTTTGTAGAATGTCCTTATTTAAGATCTGTCTGATGTTTTTATTATGATTAGACAAGGGTTATCTGATTTGGGGAGGAAGACCACAGAGGGAAAGTTCCATTTTTATCATATCTATCAAAGGCACGTACTCTCAACATGATTTATTGATATTGATGTTGACCTTGACCTTGTGAAGTTACTCTGTTTATGCTCCTTCCCACACCAGACACTGTGGAAGATAACCACTATGCGCAAGTTCACAGGGAAGGAGTGGGGAGTTCTGTTCCCCTTGGTGAGGGCAGATTATCTACACAAATTATCCGGAATTCTACTGCACAAGAGAGCTGTCTATTGGCCTCCATTCATTTGCATTTACTCAAACAATTCTATCACCATAGACTCAAGGATACTTACTTTATATGTTGAGTTATATCCAGATCTATTGCATTTTCTTGCTCAAATTATTCTAGATTTGGACAAAAAACAATTTCACTCAACATATACATACAGAGTTTAAAAATAAGCCTTCTAAAATGAGCTATTCTCATAATAATTAGCTACTATTATTGTTTCTTTCTATAAGTCAGGTGCAGTAGTTAACACTTTAAACATAGTGTTATATCTAAAAACACTGCAGGGCACCTTAGAGATCAGTAAGTAAGGTTCTGTCACGTGACCCCCCATTCCCTAATCGTTTGCTCACCTCTAATATTCTATGTACACGTTCAGGTTCACCCAGCTATGTAAGACATGTTCCAAAACAAGGTGTGAAAAGGAAAAAAATCATTAGCTTCTATAGATTTCTTTGTATGAAACCAAACTGATAGCCAGGGAATTTCACATCAATTACTTTTTGGTAATATTGTCAGTTTTTTAGTTCTGAAGTTAATAACTAAAACTTTAAGCTAATGTGTCATGATTATATTGACTATAGGCCCTTTAAATTAAACATAATGGGGTTAAAAATTAACTTAAAAGTGGAAAAGAAATTTGATATAATTTAGCTGTTCTCTACTTCAATTTGCAGGGCTGTCTACCACATTAGAAAAGATTTCCAGATCATGTATATCGTTCAAATATACAAGATCTGAAATATACACTTTCATATGGGTGAAAAAATCCCTTTAGAAGTAGATGAACCAGAACCTTTCATTTTGATAAAAGTACAGAATACTTTTGCACAGTTTTAGTGTTCACTGAGTTTTCTCAAAATGCAGCTACTGTATACAATGAGGGGAGATGTTGGTCTGAACTTAATGAAGAGTTGTGTATCCTTTTTAAAACCATTTGTGTGTGTGTGTGTAAATTGATAGCTTGTTTTTTCCTTTGTTGATTAGTATCCCACATCATTTAATTTCAACTTGAAAATTTAATGACAAAACTAAATATGGTATCCTCACTGTAACAGTAAGAAATAAAAGGAAAGTAATTCATAATAAAATTGCATTACCTATCTCTCTGTCTATCTATGTATCTATCTATAGGAAGAAGGCCACTCACTATGTTTCTTAACCCACGTTTAAAAGGCTAATTAACAGGTAGCTATAGTAAATGGAGCTCATTAAAGAAATCCTTGCAGTAACACCTACGAAGAGGGACATATTTTGTTTAGAGAAGCACTTTGAGAGCCCACTTTGAACAAGGACATTCATGGCTGCCTCGCATCCCTGGCCACTGGCCACCCAGGCCAGGAGCACCTTCCCCGCCTCCAAATAAACCATGAAACCCCCAAACTTGACACATTTCAAGAGTGGTCCTCTAGAGGGCGCCAGCCACCTCGTGACTTCAGAGCCAAGTTGAAGAAGTCAAAGGGGTTTTTACAAAACAAGAAATCACTTTCTTACAAGTTTTTTGCTCTGCTGATTCTGGGATGGTTGCTTTGATTGCCTTCCCCAAGGTCTGGTCTCCTGCCATGTAGCACGGGCTTTCTCTTACTGGTCTCCCAGTTCCCTGTTTCACAGCCCACAGAGCACTTGGATGGGTGCTCCTTTCCAACTAAATTCTCAGGGCCACCGTTTTTCTTCCCGAAAGGAGCCTCTCCAGGTACTTTCCTGAATGACTCTTCATCTCTATGCCACGTGGTAAAGTCATAATTTCTCTTTTTTCCTACATTTCATATTTATTGGACTGTTAAATAACTATTAGAGACTCTAAGGACCATTTACAGCCTTGATTCTCTGGGGGGGAATTTTTACAAATCCCAAATCAATGGTTTACAAATTGACTTTAGACGCAACCCATTCATAAATAGATGACTCTCAGTAATGACCAAGAGTTAAACAAGACAGGAAAAAAAAATGTTTATTTTCATAGTTTGTTCCAAAGTGCTAGGCTTGCTTTCCTTTGATTTCAAACTGGTTCTGTCACGTGATCTCCATTCCCTAATTGGCCCTGCTGAGCAACAGTCAAAATTAAATAAATATGACCTCAAGAGAAAAGCGAGTCTTGGTAATAACTTCTCTCGGACCTCTTTATAAAGGAGCCAAAAAGCATATTTCTGTTTCAGTGGCTTCCTCTCTCATCCACCCCAAGATGGTGCTTACCAGACATCTCGAATTTATTCTGAATCAACATTATGTGCAAGAGTAGTGGTCAGGGAATACCAGTGTTCTTAGGGTAAAAAATTGTCCTTGTTTACCAAAGGCAAAAAACAAAGCAAAAACCCACCTGTCACTTTAAGAGATCCTATTTTAAAGCACCCTCAAAAGGCTCAGTTTAGGGGCTCGTCTAATTAATTGTAATCTATTTTAAATAGTTTATCATAATATTGGTTTCTTTGAGTGACTCAAACTACTCTAAACCAAATGTCACACATCCAATATTTTGTTTGAAATATATTGATTTACCAGAAGAGGGAGCAATCTATCTAGTCTCTAAACACTTGATCAGTCTGCTTTCCTCTAATTTGTATAAATATAAAACCATTGAATACTAGCTACTGTTTTATGTGAACGTGTTTTGGCACTTTAAAATTTATCGTTTTTAAATAAAAGGTAAGGAAAATAAAAGTTTCTAAATTGTATTAAGAAACTGCAATACATTTTGAGGAACAAATCACTTTTTAATTGCCTCCTTTTCCTGAAGAAATTGAGTGAGCTATTGATACAGTTTTAACTGTTAGGATGAAACCATAGAAAAGAGAATGTCAAAGGTGTTCAATTGCTACTCATTTCTTTTTTTCTTTGCACTGATTCCATTTATACCACATCACCACTATCAGACTAAGTGATGTTTTCCATTTACTTCTTGTTTTTATGATACCTTAATAAATATAACTGGTGGAAATGGATTAATAGTGGATATAAAATTATTTTGAACTAGTCACTTAACGATTGCAAGAAAGGGATAATATCAGGTATAAATATTCCTTACTTCTTGTCACTTTCCATTGCCAATTACAACATTCAACATATTGTCTCAGAAGGCCTTGTTGAAAAATGTGTCAATGGTTATTTTTCAACTTAAAATGATGAGGAAAATGTTTATTTTATCCCGGTGTGTCTTATGACTAGATAAGATGCTTTGGGGATTAATTTCCTCTGCATTTGTTCTTAAAATAATGAATTACCTGACTGTATTAAGTATTAGAATTCTAGGAAGTATACGAAACATAGAATTATGAATATACCGGGGAATATGCAAAGCTCCTATTTACATACAGACGGATGTAGGGAGCGGCTATAGGGTTAAGCCTCGGACTGACCTGTTGGCAAAGCCACAAACAAGTCCCAGCTTAGAGGGCACAGTCCTCTTAGCATAATTAGGCTTGACCTTGTGATGCTCCCTAGAGCTTATCTGGGTAGCTAATGAGCTGAAGGAGATGCAGCAAGTGCTGCCAAAAACAAGTGAAACTCACAAGAACATTGTAACTATGGTGACCACTACCTTGTTTACCTCTGGCTATAAAATAAAGGCTCAGCTTGTTTCTGGATCTTTCTCTGTGGCCTCAGCCAGGCAGGGGAAGATCCACCTAGACCCAGTTTATTCTCTCTGTCTGTATTTTCTGCATCCTTCCCTGCCACCCCCCCACCCCCACCCCCTGGGCTCACCAAACCCTTGGCTGAGCTGGCCCGGCACAGATGGGTTGTTCCAAAGGCTACAGGGAGGGAGGTCAGTATTGGTGACTGTCTCATAGACAAACTATCATCCCTGAGGCCCCTGAAGCAGGAAGAATGAACCTGCCCTTCAGAGCTGTTCCCTGCTTCCTCTGCCCCTGAGACCCAAGAGTGTTGCCATGTTTGTTTCTGAATCTGTCCTCGTCTCTTTTGGGCAAAGAGGCACTCCTCCGCTCCTTCAGCCTGGGAGAGAGCCTTGGGCAGCGTGGACACGATCCAAGGGTGTTACTGGAATGAGGGCTCCCCAGGCCAGGTTAGTGTGAGCATGGCTGTGGTTTGGTTTGCAGAGTTGTTGTGTGTGTGTGTGTGTGTGTGTGTGTTTTTCTTTAGTTGCCTTGTGAGGCTGTCCCCATTTGACCCTCCCGTTGCCTTTTGCTCCTGGCCTCCATGGGAGGGAAAGAGAGGGCCGATGTCACATGGAGCCCGCTTTTCCTCGATGCCAACTATACCCTCTGGTTGTAACGGCAGGTATGTTCTGTCATTCTCCACGCTGACCTAGGCGGGGAGTCATGCTTCCGACCGCCAGGGTTCCATGGAGCACACGGAAAGGAAAGACGTGTTGATGCTGTCCCCACAGGCAATCTAATTCACACCTGTCGCACCCACCCAGCCCTCCTGGGCGCACCGCTGGGTAACTCAGAGTGGAACAGCGCCTGTCAGACCACTCTAGCCTCAGACGGGGAAGCGTCCCGGCCTAATCCATTAGCAGGGAGGAACAGAATTCTCTCCAGAGGTAATAAAAGCCATTTCTGTCAGGCTAAGTTCCTTTAAACATCAACGAAATGGCATTTGGATGCTAATTTCTTTCGCAGTGGAAGAGCATGCGCTTTGGCAGGCAGCTCATGTTCCTTTCTCCAATTTCCACTGGAGAGGAGACTTGAAATGCTGGCCAGTTTTCAGGGAGGCTTGACAACTCTTCCTCCCTTCCCCACCTTTTATCACCAACTTCCTCACTGCGCACTCCCTTGGCATAGCTCCCAGGGTGGGAACAAACTGAACCCAGGCGGGCTGAGCCTGGGGCTGGAGAAGATCAAGCTCTAGGCTCCCTCCCCCGGCAGGGCCCTTCAGGCACTCAGGAGAGGCACTAGGGTTTTTGGTGTGCAATTTGCAAAGTATTGTATTGTGATGACAAGTAGTTAAGAGCTCTTCTCCTTCCCGCTTTGCCTTTTGCAGGGAGATGCTGAGGTAGCCCCAGGGTTGTTAAGTAAAAAGGAGTTGAATTGAGCAGTTATCTAGTTTTGAATAGATGGGATATGTTTATGTAGTTCACAATCTCTCCTAGGTATAGGTAAGTGATTGCTGGCTGTCTGCCTTAGAAATGTCTTCTTTTATCAACTATGCTGGTGGGAAGACTAACTCTCTCTCTCTGATTTTTATTATTATTATTTTTTTAAAATTTTGTTTTATTGCTTAAAGTATTACCAAGAGTACTACATATGTCTCCTTTCTCCCCCCACCTTGACATTCCCCTGACCTCCCCTCCCCCCCAGTGTCTTGTGTCCATTGGTTATGCTTATATGCATGCATACAAGTCCTTCCGTTGATCTTGATCTCTTTTGGAAATAATAAAATTCTGTTGTCTTATGATGAGGCAATCAAAGACTATTCATCCAAACACTAGAAGATGAAGTATTAGAGAAGTGTTACCTGTTGACATGTAAAATGCATCGTTACTTTTCCAGCTACGTTAGTGGTGTTTGTTAGCTCTTTTAAACTTGCGTTTTGTGGTGATTCCTCATTTATTTTCACATTTTTAATTCTATTCACCATTGAATTACTTTTGTTTCATTGTTCTCAAAGAAGGTCCTGAGGCTTGTCTAAGCTGAGAGATTTTTTTCAACAAAAGCTGGGTCTGAGTGGACTCCTGACCATACCTGGTGACCTGCTGCATCCTGCCAGGAGTTGGGCACCGTGGGCTGTGCACCTTATCACACCTGGCAGTTTTCTCCTGTCTGCAACTTCACGCACTTCCCAAGGTTCCTGCATCCTCTTCAATAGTGACCAGGCAAGGAAACAAGTGTATGATGCAATATTTTCCCATCCCGTTTTTCCCTCCCTGCCTGGGGCCCTAATAGTGTCCCAGCAAGACCCCTTAGCGTGTTTCTACATTATTTCCACTAAAATGACTTTCAAGAAACCCACAAATGTCAGCTGGGGATCCTTGACTCCTCTGTAGGGCGATGTATTCTTATGTGACTTGGATACAGAGAGCTGCCAGTTCTGCTTACTTCTAGGTTCCTGTATGGACTAGGTCAGGGGTCCTCAAACTTTTTAAACAGGGGGCCAGTTCACTGTCCCTCAGACCGTTGGAGGGTCGGACTATAGTTTAAAAAAAACTATGAACAAGCCGAAACCGGTTTGGCTCAGTGGATAGAGTGGCGGCCTGCGGACTGAAAGGTCCCGGGTTCGATTCTGGTCAAGGGCATGTACCTGGGTTCTGGGCACTTCCCCAGTGGGGGATGTGCAGGAGGCAGCTGATCGATGTTTCTCTCTCATCGTTGTTTCTAACTTTCTATCTCTCTCTCTTCCTCTCTGTAAAAAATCAATAAAATATATTAAGAAAAAAAAAAAAAAACTATGAACAAATTCCTATGCACGCTGCACATATCTTATTTTGAAGTAAAAAAAACAAAACGGGAACAAATACAATATTTGTATTTGCATGTGGCCCGCGGGCCGTAGTTTGAGGACCCCTGGACTAGGTCAACATCACCACCAACATATATTTATTGAATGCTCACTGTGTTCAAGTACTGAGCTAGGCGATGGGAATTTGGGGATCACTAATTCCGAAGGAGGAGAAATGTGTTCTTTTTCTTTGCATCGATAAGGTACATTACCAAACCTTTGCAGCAGCTGTGATTGGAGTTCTTTTAGAGATGATGAGCAAGCTAAGGCTCTGAGAGAGCTCAGAGAGCTTGTGTGACTTTTCCAAGTTCATGCTGCTCGTAAATGGCAGAGCATGGGCTTGCCTCCTCTCTGGACTCCCTGCCACAGCCTCCCTCTGTGCCACAGAGGCTGTCCCCCGGTGTGTCCCCTGACTCCGTGTTAGTCATGGCTGGTGAAGGGCTTGTCAGAAAAGTTTCTTGGAGCATGTCAGACCTGGGTTCCAATGCTGATTCTCTCAATTGCTATCTTTGAGCAAATCACTTAACATCTGCCAGTTTCTGTTTCATTGTTAAATGTAAATAATTACCTTAGCTTGCTATAAGCACTTATGGAGATACTAAGAGCATGAGTTCTGGGATGAGATTGCTAATGACAGAGGTGAGGAGGTGGCAGAATGCACACATAATCTAAAATTACCATCTTGGGTCAGATCTCTCTCAATTTAAAAGGTGACAGATGTAGACAAAACTTCTTTGGAATTGTATTATCTAATTACATTCCTCTGTCATCCTTATTCAAGGCAACCTCTACTCTAAGCTGGTGAATATTTCTATGCATGCTGTATAACTTATTTACCCATATTTAAATTTGTATCAGTAATGCTGTGTACTTAGAGTTTCTGGCATATAAGTCCCAATAATGTTAGTGTAAGAGTCTCTCTTTTTCTGCACCCTACTCAAATGTTAATACAGCCAATATGATGAATTTTAAACAGTATTTATCATTTTAATTTATTTGCATATTCCTCATTACTAATGAGGTAATGCATTCCATAAGTTTATTAGGCACTCAAATTTCTTCTTCTGTTCTTTGATCATTTTCCATGTGTTTGTGTGTGTGTGTATGTGTGTGTGTGTTTCTTCATAGTTTTTGAGGTTCTTTGCTTATTCTAAATAGAAATATGTAACTTACAAAAGTTATAAATACCTTCTTTTAATCTCTGATTTTTTTAAATTTTTTAAATGGTTTTTTTACCATACTAAAACTATTACTTTTTATCATAGCTAAGTATATCAAGTTTTCTTTTGGATATTGTAGTTTTTCTACATTGTTGGATAAGTTCTTTCCTTAAAACTGGTATTAAAAAGATATTCTGCCCTAGCTGGTTTGGCTCAGTGGATAGAGTGTCGGCCTGTGGACTCAAGGATTCCGGGTTTGATTCCAGTAAAGGGCACATGCCCCGATTGCAGGCTTAATCCCTGGTGGGGGGTGTGCAGGAGGCAGCCAATCAATGATTCTCTCTTATCATTGATGTTTCTGGCTCCCTCTCCCTTCCTCTCTGAAATCAATATAAATATATTTTTTAAAAAGATGATATTCCACCTTTATTTATTCTACAAATTTCAAGTTCCCCCTGATAAATGCCTTTAATACAACTGGTATTGTCTTTGTTTGTGATGTGAAATAGGTATACAAATTCATTCTTCCATGATGAAAGCAATTTTTTCACAGCAAGATTTATTGAATGATCTAGTCCCATTTCTTTCTGTATAATGCCACACCTGTTATATACCATATCTCCAAATATGTGGGCTTATTATGTTTGACCCAGTGGTCAAATGATCAGTTCCTAGACTAGCAAGCCTTTTTAATGATAGGTAGAGAAAACTTTGCTAATAGAATATAACTAACAAGAAGCTCTGTGGCCAAGCACATGCACAGCACTAACTATTTCTCCTTCAGGTTACATTTCAAGATCTTTAGCAAGCATACTTCTATTATGCAGACATCATCGTGGGGTGCTATCTACAAAAAAATGGCCCCCTGTCAACTCACTGCTGCCTTCTTGACTTGCTGACCATTGTAGTGGGTCTTAACATCCTTTAAAAAGACCCACGAGCCCTGCTGAGTGTCCACATACTGAACGTGGTGTTCATTGACCGATGTGATCCCTGGACAAAAGATGAACTCGGAGCGACAGCGTCATAGAAAATCTGCTGTCAGTGTTCCTTATTAAAACACATTCCACCACGGTTTGTCAGCCTTGGGGTTCCCACTTGTGGGAGTAGGCATTGCTCTTCCTAATACCTCATAGTTTTCTAAGTGTCTTGACTAGGAGAGAAGGGTGCCTTCAAGTTCCCTTCTTTGGTCATGAGTACAATTGTTTCCTACATTTTCCAAAATCCAAAAAGTCTAAAATCTTATGAAGCTACTGCTTGAATCATTCTATTTATCAAGATTTGTCCTTGGGAGAATTGGTGGTTGTGTAGATGAACTTTCATTCTGGTTTGTGCTCCGAAGTTAGAAAGAATACAACTTTACTCTATGGAAGGAACTGAAATCCTTATTCATTTATGAAACTTTCACACACACACACACACACACACACACACAAACAAACACACTCTAATAAGGTTCAATAAACACAATTAAAATATATCTGAAAACTTTCCTAGATAGAGTACTGAGTGAACCCATTGGCTCTCATTTTACAAACAGACAGTTGACCCATTAACTTCATCAAAAACCTTTCCCCATTGGCGTTTTTCTCCCTCCCCGTATACTGTGAGCACCTGTGGCAGGTGAAGTGTCTGGTGCTGATGGTAGTCAAAGGCCATCACTCTCGTCGAGGCTTGCCCAGAACCTCATCTGATGCAGCCTCACGGACCACTACTCAGGTTTCATCCAAGGTAATGGCATAATTTCACTAGAAGCTCAATCAGGTGGCAGGTGCCTTGACTAGAGTCCTAAGCATTCAACTTTTAGACAGAATACATACAAAGTTCCCTGGTTGGGTTTATTTGTAAACTATTCTCTGTAGAAAAGCAACACCTTCGGTATAGAAAATGAAACTGAGTATAGAGAATGTCCTTATGTGCTGATTCTTGCTCTCTGTAGGTGTTTTCATAGGGTTGATTACTAAAGGAAAGCAACCAAAGTCATGTAGACTCATGAATCATTAAGTCGTAATTATGGAGTATTCATGAAATGCCAAGACAGAGCCACCTCTGTGTAAGATTATATTCTCCCTTAGACAGCCCCCGTAGTAAAGCGACGCCAGGCTTTTGCCACAAACTGAAGATCAGTAGCAAAGTGTATTTTACTAAATTAAATGTCTAAAAAAATAACTCCCCCAAAAAAGTTCCTTAATCAAATGCATGTTTAAGATCTAAACATGTTAATATTAAAAGTAAAATGAAATGTTACAAGGGTAAAAAAGAAATAGCAGATAGAACAGTAAGAGGGGAAATGCTGAAAGAAAGAGTACATTGTATAACTTGGAATCCTTTTCTCTTCATGTTTGCATTCCTTTAATTCTATTCCTACACCCTTGGTTTAACAAAGCAAGCCAAGGGCAGACTTTAAACCAAGTGTGAGGGGCCAAAAGTAGAACTGGAAATCTGGTCCGATAAGGGCAATTTGCCCTGGCCGGTTTGGCTCAGTGGATAGAGTGTTGACCTGTGGACTGAAGGGTCCTGGGTTGATTCCGACCAAAGGCATATGCCCAGGTGGCAGGCTCGATCCCCAGTAGGGGGCATGCAGGAGGCAGCCAAGCAATGGTTCTATGTCATCACTGTTGTTTCTCTCTCTCTCTCCCTCTTCCTTCCACCCTGAAATCAATAAAAATATATGAAAAAAAGGTAAGGGCAATTTATTCAACATTTGGAGCTTCATCTTCTTCATAGATGGTCTGTGAGCTGAATTGCTACTAACAGATAAGCTATAAATTTCAAACAGAAATTGAATCCGTCTTCTGGGATTCGCAGAAGTAATGGTTTTCCTTACATATTCTTTTCCAGATGTTCTTTTTTATAACCACAGGCGATCTTAATTTTCAGATATTCCAAATGTATAATTAAAGTTACAGTTTCGCCTCAAATTTAAAGTATTAAATCTTGAATAAACTTGGAGAGACTGCTGCCTTGGCAAAACTTGTCTTGAATTCCTCCGATTCCTCTTTCAGCCATCCTGTCTGCCATCTGGAGAGAGCCATTCTTCACATCTCAAAACATACACACCTACTTCTTCCTCCCTGGCACAGCCTGACCCTGCTTTCAGAACACAAGTGCTCTTATATAATACTGTCCAGGGCAGAGAGCCTTTGTACTTCATTTTCCCGTTTCCAATATCAAGAAATCTGTCTCCCCTTGGATTTGAGCCTATACGCTTCCTGTTGTTCATGTCTTCAGTCAACTGAATATACTTTTTTGCACCATCAGACCCTTCCAAACTCAAGATTCCTGCTCAGGATGGAACCCGTCTTTCAGGCTGTTTTTCCATCATGTAGAAATCCATAGTATTTTAAAACATATAATAGTATTATTTCTTAAAATAGATCATTATCCTGGGATTGGCTAGAACAACTTTACCTACCTACCAATTTTTTTAAAAGCAAGAAATTCTTTAGAGATGTGATGCAATTATTCAAAAGAGGAGCAATCTCTAATTCTAGGTAATTGTGGATATCGTGATAGGATCTTTCATCCTATTATTCTAGTTGGTTAGAGCACGTACACACCATTGCTATTCATATTTATTTTGTTATGTTAGATCAATCAGCTTTTGGCCAAGGCTCACTTAAAAAAAAAAAAAAAGTTTTCATGTGTTAAAAGTATTCAGCCATGAGTGAGTTTTAAAAACTTTGAAACAAAATGCTTGTCACATATGTTTTCTGTTCATCTGCTACTTTTTTTAAAAAACGTATTTTTATTGAAGGGAAAGGAGAGAGAGAGATAGAAACACCCATGATGAGAATCATTGATCGGCTGCCTCCCGCACGCTCCCCACTGGGGATCGAGCCCAAAACCGGGGCATGTGCCCTTGAGTAGAATCGACCTGGGACCCCTCAGTCCTCGGGCCAATGCTCTATCCACTGAGCCAAACTAGCCAGGGCCATCTGCTACTTATCTCTTGTTCTCTACTTCCAATTTTCAAAAGATTATTTACTTGTACATAAAAAAAAAGGAAAAAAAAGGAGCAGTGGGGTTTAAGCAGGAGTGGTGGCAGGGAGAGGGGTGTCATGGTAGGCTCCTTAGCCTTAAGGAAAAGATGTATCATCAGATTCTGTGCCAGTCACTTAATCTTTATGAACCTCAGTAACATGTATTTCAAAGGGTTGTTATGTTGATACACTAAAGGTAAAAGTATTGCCTTGACCGGTTTGGCTCAGTGGATAGAGCGTTGGCCTGCAGACTGAAGGGTCCCAGGTTTGATTCCAGTCAAGGGCATGTACCTTGGTTGTGAGCACATCCCCCATAGGGGGTGTGCAGGAGGCAGCTGATCGATGTTTCTCTCTCATTGATGTTTCTGACTCTCTATCCCTCTCCCTTTCTCTCTGTAAAAAATCAATAAAATATATTTTTTAAAAAATAAAGGTAAAAGTATTAATCCATCTTTTGCTGTGACTGCTTTGTGCAGCACACATTAACTCTTAATTGTGTATTTAGGGATTGGACAGGTTGGCTCTGGTCTTGGCTGGCCTCAGTGGGACGAGGCTGGACTCCTGGGCTTTGATTGGTTCAGTCCTATTGGTTCATTCATGACAGAGGCAGAAGCTCCAAGAGGCAGGTGAAAATTTCCAAACCTCCAAAAGTATAAGATCCAAGGGATGGAAGAAAATTTCCAAGCCTACAAAGGCCTTAACTTCCACTCACATCCTAATGAGAAAAGCAAGTCGCATGGCCAAGGCCAAAGTCAATAAAAGAGAAAGATTTGTGGGCAAATAATTCAATCGAAGACCAGTTATAATATTCTTGGTTTTCAATGAGTGCTTAAATAAAGAGAGAGAGAGCATGGCCAGTGTGGAGTGGTTGAGCATCGACCCATGAAACAGGTCAGTTTGATTCCCAGTTGGGGCACATGCCCGGGTTGTGGGCTGGATCCCAAGCAGTGGGCGTGCAGGAAGCAGCTAATCAATGATTCCCTCTCATCATTGATGTTTCTATCCCTCTCTCCTCCCTTCTTCTCTTTGAAATCAATAAAACCCTTAAAAATAAAAAATTGTAAAAGCCACTTCCTTTAAAATGTCACATTTTTATACCTACAATGTCAAATGGTATACCTAAATTCTAGCAAGACCATGCTAAATTTAATTTTGCTTGTTATGAGTTTAGGTTGGTAGGTATTTCTTTTATGTAAACAAGCTTATATTTTAAAGATCCTAATATCTGGACACCAGTGTAAATAGCCCTTCTACTTTAAGACCAAGGTCTTCTCAAGTCTGAAAACACATCTCACTCTTTTTTTTTTTTTTTTAATATATTTTTTACAGAGAGGAAGGGAGAGAGATAGTCAGAAACATCAGTGAGAGAGAAACATCGATCAGCTGCCTCCTGCACATTCCCCACTGGGGATGTGCCCGCAACCCAGGTACATGCCCTTGACCAGAATCGAACCTGGGACCTTTCAGTCCGCAGGCCGACGCTCTATCCACTGAGCCAAACCGGTTTTGGCCACATCTCACTCTTAACCTTGGCTTTTCCTCAATGTTTCAGGATCCATGGATTTTGTAGAGTATAGATAGAATACTTCTAGAGAATGACTGTTAGGAGGATTTCTTGGAAGAATTAAGATTTGAGATCACCATGCCCCACCCCAATCAGGGGCGGGGCCGGCCCGCCAACAGCCCGCAGCCCCTCTCCTCGGCCTGCCCCCCCCTCCCCACCTGGCCTGATCGGCCCCAATTGGGGTGGGCCAGCCAGACTCCACCCATGCACAAATTCTTGCGGGGGGGGGGGGCGGGGGGGGCAGGGGGGCAGGGGGGGCGGGGCCTCTAGTTATTTATAAAGTCATTGTTTACTCAAAACATTATTTTATAGTTATTTCCTTTTGTTTTGGACCAAAATGCTTCTAAAATCTCTTAATTCCTGGGCTTATTTTCAGGAGACTAGCTAGAGGTAAGATGCAGCAAACGAAAAGCTGTACATTTTCTTCCAAATTTTCAGTGCTTTGCCCTATAACTTATCTAATTAAAATAAAATGTTCTTACTCTCTCCTACTATTTAGGGAAATAATGTGTTAATATTCAAATATTGCATACACACACATATATATGTGTGTGTGTACTCTTTTGATGTGTATATAATTTTTAATTTTTATATTTTATATATAATTGTTTCATTGTGGAGGGTATGTATTTGTAGGAAACCACCAGGGATTTAATTGTTTCACTTTGGTTAAGTATAATTCTTTAAAATTGCTATTGAAGATGGGCTGCAGGTTTTTTTGCCAACTATTTCTGCATGGGTTAGCTGAGGATAGGGTGAAGGTTTTCTTCCTCCCTATATGAGGATGGAAAGCCTGTCTCTGACATTCACTCTGTTGATGAAAGAGTTAACACTTCCTTTTCTAGCGCTGGCCTGGCAGCAGCCCTTCCCCATGGACCTGAAGGGCACCCTCCAACCTGGACACAGGTGCAGCTCTTCTGCGGATCAGAGAAAGTCATCATCAAAACATGAAGCTGCAGCCCCATTTCCATGTACTTCAGAGATATTTCTTTAATGTTGAAAACTTTTAGCATTACTTACTGCTGATGTAGGTACACTCTGACTTAAAGAAATTAAATTCCGTGTTCCAACTGGGATGTATGTACCAAGGAATACGTCTTTTCAGTGTTGCAGCTGCGGTCCCTGCTGTGATTGCAAATGCTGATGAGCTAACTCAACACACGTGCCAGACCTTCATCTAGGCCAGTGATGGCGACCTTTTGAGCTCGGCGTGTCAGCATTTTGAAAAACCCTCACTTAACTCTGGTGCCCTGTCACATATAGAAACTTTTGATATTTGCAACCATAGTAAAACAAAGATTTATATTTTTGATATTTATTTTATATATTTAAATGCCATTTAACAAAGAAAAATCAACCAAAAAAAATGAGTGTCATAGGTTCGCCATTATGCTCTAAAGTTACTAATATTGTAGCCTCACCCCATAACAAAGAAACAGAATTTCCGGAGGATGAGGCCCAGAAATCAGGATTTTACAACGATTCCCAGGTGATTCTAATGTGCAGCCAAGGTTGAGAACCACTGCTCTAAACAAACTGACAGAAATATAAACCACTGGTAGGTAAAACATACATAGCAGGATATCACTCCAGTAAGAGCATCATTCTGAAATACAATTTTTAATAACTATTTATCTCCTCTCATTTACTCTAGGAAACATCATTTTCCTGTGACTGTTTAGAAATGATACACTGAAAAGAAGGAGTGGTTTAGAAGTGGATTGCATTATTATTATTATTATTTTTAAAGATCACATCCATGAATTCTGGCAGTAATGGCTTAGGGCAGTGGTCCTCAAACTTTCCCAGTGAAGAACCATTGCTGGTCGTGGGTCTGGAGATACTGGGGAGAACAGGTATGCCATGCCTGGCATTCATTTTTAAATTGATCTGAATGGCCAGCCTGCTTCAGAGATCATTTATGACAAAAGTGTTTGTTTCAATATAAGATACTTCCCCTCAGAAACCAAACTAAACAAAAAAACAACCTCCAGGTGCTAGTCATCGCTAGGATGATGGGCTTTGTTTATTTTGTGGATTCTAGTGTTCCTGCCCACAGGTTTATACATCCGGGGACATGCATGTACTTTTCTGAGAAGTACAGAATATTGCAAAATTCCAAATTTTCAAATTTTCCATCTAACATGCACTGTAAAGTACATTAGGTCACATAAACATGATTTCTTTTCTCAAAGAGCTGTTAGCATTGTTGGACAGAGAAAACAAGTACATGAATAGCTATCATGCAAATTATAAACAGCTAATGAGATTTAGAAGAAAATGAAATGGAGAAAATGGCTGGCTGGATCAGTGAAAGTCTTTGTAGAGAAGTTATAGAGTGTGGACACTCAGCAATGATTGAGTGGAAGAGACTTCAAGCAGTGAAAACAATATCATGAACAGCACAGAAGCACATACAGAAAACGTTGCATTTTTCTCTCAAATGCAGAGAGGGCAACATTGGTAGCAGAAGATAAACATAAATCATTGCACTTAGTGACTGCAGATCAGTCACACTTAAATGACAAAATAGGTCCGCAGCAAATTTTAAAACAAGCTTAAATTCATCACTTTACTATACATCAGGAAACAGAGTCTGTGGGTCGTGGCATCAATAAGGATCTCAGCATTTATTTTTTAAATAATCTCATCGAAGCATCATCATAAGTGTAGGTTAAAGGACATTTTCCATCTCTCAATTCTGAAATGTATAAATTCTCCTGAACAAATGTATAGAGTTTTATAGTGATGACTACAAGATCGGCAGGCCTTTAATAGAATCATTGTAATCTTTCTTTAAAAATTCATTTACTCCCTTGTCATAACATAACACAGAAATCCCTTCCAGATGGATGAGAGACTCAACTGTAGAATGTAAAAAATAAAGCAGAAGATGACATGACTTTGAGATAGGCAAATATTTCTCCAATAGGTCGCACACATCGTTAACCATAAAGGAAAAGACAGAAAAATTGGACTTGATTAAAATTAGGACATTCTGTTCATCAGGAGACATGATTAAGAGAGTGAAAAGGCAAAGAAAGAAGAGGAATAAGAAATTTATAATGTACTTTATATCTTAAAAAACACATGTTCCCCATGCTTGCAAAACACACCTACAAATAAATAAATATGTTTGTTAGAACCCAGAGTCCTGCTCCCAGCTAAAAATCAATTTTTTAAAAAGTGTAAATATAGGGTGGGGCAAAAGTATGTTTAGAGTTGTTTGTATGAAAAATAACACAATAATTAATAAATAACACAAGAATAAGCTGTGTTTTGCGTACTCACGACTGTAAACATGCTTTTGCCAACCCTGCATGTGTACAGAAACACATGTCTCAGGAATGTTCTCAGCAGCTTATTTTGAACAATCCTCAACTGGAAACAACTCAATCAACAGCAGAAGGTAAACAAATTGTAGTATGTTCATCAAAGACGAAGAAGAAATCACTGCTATAGATAACAGCGTGGGTGAATCTTGAACAAGAGACACAAGACACAAAAGAAGGCAAGCGATGGGATTGTCCCCTGAATGATTCCATTTCTATCAAGATTAAAAACAGGCGGAACTCATTTTAGAAAAGAAGCTGAAATAGTACTTACCTTTGGAGGGGCTGCACCGGGCAGGGGAGACAGGAGGCTTCCCGGAATGGCGACCTTCTCTCGCTGGATTGGAGCGCTTTCCACACAGGTGTGTTAACTTTGCGTACACGTGGATTTTTTTCAATAAAACATTTTGTATCCAGGCCTTTTGCAGTGGGATTCAACCCACTGCAAATGGAAAAGAGCATTTTTACATGAGCGATGGCCTGTTCCCACCCATGGAGTCCCAGCCACGGCTTCCCAGGTGTAGAGTCTCAACTGCAGATTGAAAACAGTATCTTCGCCACAGATTCCCACCGGCAGACGAAAAATAGTTTTGGAACCAAAGTTGGTTGAATCCTCAGATGCAAAGGGCAAACTGTAGCTAGGTTTTCCGGGAGTCAAAAGTTATACTAGAGATGGACTAGGTGGGGGCGGGTGCTCCTAACCCCGGCATTGCTCGAGGGTTAACTGTACCTTCAGGTCTTTGGATAAAAATGGAAACAGCTCTATGGTCAGCAGACTTGAAAACTGTATCACCTGTGAGAGGCTAAACCACTGTCCATTGCCAGAGATGATATACATTATTTTCTGCCATGTGCATAGCGAGTTACCTCTTTTCAAAAATTAAACTTTTCAGCAGAACGGTATTTGAATAAAGCCTGTTACATTTCTAAAATAGCAACTATAAAGCCTCCACTTTGGTTTAATAATACAGTGGGGCCTTGACTTACGAGTTTAATTCGTTCTGTGACGGAGCTCGTAACTCAAATTACTCGTATGTCAAATCTTAAAGTGAACGAGTGAGACACGTGATGCTGGGCTGATGTTGCGGCGTTCACTGTGACGTTCGCTGCGCCAACTAGCGGTGGGGTATCTGAAGCTGGCTCGTAACCCGAATTTTAGCTCGCAACTCAAAGCAAAAAATCGGCCGAGAGACGGCTCATATCTCGAGAAACTCGTTAGTCTGGACACTCGTAAGTCAAGGCCCCACTGTAATATTTAACTCTTTTATGTATTAACTCATCTTAACTCATGACATTATAAAGTGAGATAGCCTATCAGGAGGAAGGGCTCCTAGGAGTAGCATAATCAAGGTTGCATGACTAGTGAGGAAACTAATTTGGACATCTTAATTTAAATTTCCATACTTTAAAACACTACAGTTTCCGCCTCCCCAAATAATACAAAGTCCATTTTCACATCCTCTCATGGAGGAGGACGTACTGACTAACTTAGCGGTCATAGAGCAACCTTGGCTTGAGATTGAGGTGTGGGATCCTGCAACCTGACGTGGGTGAAGTGCCTAAAATGAATCTACACCCACTTTTGCAAGTACAGTACACAGATAGAGAACACACCTATGAATGTATTTCATGATAACTCCTAAGTACGCCCATGAGCAGAAACTATTAGCTGCAGCAGCATGGAGGAAATATGATGTTGCCAGAGGAAACTATCTTCTTTGTAGAAATAGATCAGAAAAGTTGAAGCTGCAGATAACAAGTCATTGTGGCTTAAACAATACCCTGATCGTCTTTTACAACCAGAAAAATGGAGGTTAGGAGCTCATGATTGGTCAATGGCAGGAAGCCTCAGGCACCACCTGTCTTTCTGCTCAGCCAAGAAGGTAAGTCTCTGTCCTCAGGATTGTCTCTTTGTTTGCATGATAAAATCTGCATCTTTAAATTTCACAGACTTACACATCAGCACCTGAAGGGACATTTTCTCATTTTGCATCTCTTTTTCTCTCCAAAGAAAAACCCTTGCCAATCCCCCTCCTCACCCTCAAGTGCATTTTTCCCTTCCTTTCAGTAGTCAGCGTTGCAGGGCATGCCCATGCTAAGTCAACCCCCAGTTGGAGGGATGAATTGTGAGGACTGGCTTTCACTGACCAACGTTCACCTTCTAAGGATGCTAGTTTCTCAGCCTGTGCAAGGGGGAACACCCCCAGCTAATTGGGAGTTATGGGTTTGGAAGAAAGGGGTTAAAGGCTGGTTTGGGTTAGGCAACCAACCAGTGTCTGCCACAAGAAAGCAGTAATGCTAAAAACAACCAGGGCTTTACAAGTAACAGGCTCAGCCACAAACCAAAGTGCCACTTTTACACGAATTCTGTGTGGAGGTGTTTTCTTCGGTCTACATACAAAATGTGAACAGTATCATCTTTGAGAATATTGTGTTTGATTACTCTTTAAAATGGTATTTCCAGATTACATGTATATATCAAATCAGATATGTTCATGTTGACTACAGTGAATGTTTAAATCATTCCTGTACATAAAAGTATGACCTGCAGTACCGTATTGGAAGCCAAGAGAAACAAGGAATATAAACTTTTTTTTTCCTTGCCTGGAGAAAGTTTTGGCATTAAAACCTAAAACCAAATCTTAGTTTCTTTAATGTAAGCCTGTAGGTGTCTGATGTATAATGTGTATCCATTATACACAAAGTTTATAATGGAAACATTTCCAGAGTCAAAGCCTTTAATTTCATGTCTTTATCATCTTCATTGCCTTCTTCCTAAACTGGATTCTATTTGAAAATGTGTCAAGTAATGTTACTACTTTTAACGGTCTTTGATGCTCTGTATGCTTTATAATACCGCATTAAAACTGCAGTATAGAACGTGCTCTCCATCTGCTATAATAAATGACAGTTCTTTGATCACAAACTTCAGAGTCGTCCATTACTTTTCAGGAGGGAAAGAAAGCACGTTTTCTGAACCGTGTTATAACCATACTTTTAAATATAAGCATGAGGGTTATAAATAACTATTTGTAATAGTCTTTTTGTGCTTAAGCTGCTATGAAATTGTAAAATGACACCTCCTATGACAGTATGTTGCCCAGACCTTTCACTTCTGGGACCTCCTGGTCGCTGATGGCGCCCTTTTCCGGACCGGATCTGAATTTTTAGGTTTGATTAAGTGTAGCTGGATGGTGGAGACAGGCAGCAGCTTGCGATGATTTTTTCTTTTTTTAAAATATATTTTATTGATTTTTTATAGAAAGGAAGGGAGAGGGATAGTTAGAAACATCGATGAGAGACAAACATTGATCAGCTGCCTCCTGCACACCTCCTACTGGGGATGCGCCCGAAACCAAGGTACATGCCCTTGACCAGAATCGAACCTGAGACCTTTCAGTCCGCAGGCTGACGCTCTATCCACTGAGCCAAACCGGTTAGGGCTTGCGATGATTTTCGTAGTTACTATCAGAATGTTTTACTTTATCAGATCATAAGCCTTATTCTCTAGCATCTAGAGATAAAGAAAATTCAAATCATCACTCACTACAGGAGTGAAGCAAAAGCAAATTGTTTCTTAATTAAAAAAAATGTACCCATAGAAGCCACACTGCACTCAGTAGGGTGAAACTTTGTGAATTTAAGATGAATAATCTTCCTACTCCAGATTGCAGCATGAACAGCAGGGGAACTCACTCGATCATTTCACCGTCAATTCACGGTTTGGGATTTGAATTCCTGCCCACGTAGCTCTGATAAATTAATTGACGGTACACTTTAGATCAACTCCATAAATGCCTACATCATCATCACAGAAGAAAGAAGTGCTGTGGTCAACTTGGGAGGCGAATGCCATCTACTTGAAGGATGAAGTGGGCTCTCAACTGTCCGGCCATCCTGAGTCGGGGATCCACCCTCACGCTATGAAACCCCTTCCCCATCTGGTCACCATCAAGATTTAAAGGAGCCAAAAACAATTTCTGAATTCTAGACAATGGTTCCTGGAAACACAGGCGATCCTTGGCAAGGAAAATACCTAAAAGGAACAGCCCCTCTCTCCTCATTTCCCCCTCCGGCCCCCTAGTTCCCCTCCTGCACCTCCCAGCGCAAAGATTGCTACCACCACCCCTCTCCCTCCGCCAGTCTCCCGGGCCGCTCCTTTTCTGCACGGCTTGTTAAAAGCCATTTCTGCATCTCATCTGGAAGGCACCGGGAGGTGGGGAGCCGCGAGGGGCGGGAGGAGGTCGGGCTCTCCTAGCACACACCTCCCACGGGGTCCCCGCCGAGGCCGAGCGTCCTGGTTCGCGGGGCCCCGGGAGAGGCGGGCGGCTGCTCCTCGCTCCCACGGCTGGCGCCGGGCCGGGGCTGGGAGCGGTGGGGGTGGGCGAGGAGGGCGCTCGCGTCACGTGCGCGCGCAGGGACCGCAATAAATGCCCGGGGCTGGAGCGAGCGGGGTAAGCTCTGGGCGCCCGGCTCCGCGCACCGCCGCCGCTCGGAGCAGGAGTGCCCCGTCGCCGCCAGCCTCCGCCGCCGGGATCGCTGCTGCCCCCGCGCCCAGCTCCTGCAGAGGGCGCTCCGAGACGCTCGGGCGCGCACCCCGGCCGGCTAACCAGGCGGCACCCTGCGCTCCCACTCCAGGCTCTCGCCGGAGAGCTTCGCCTGCTCCTCCGTGAGGTCCTCCAGGAGCGCGGAGGCCCAGGCTCGCGTCCCGCTGCAGTCGGCGCCCAGGTCGCCCTGGACGCGCGGCGCCCGGTCCTTCCCGCAGGGGACCCTCCGAGTGCGGTGGCCCGTGGAGCAGGGGCGGCAGGCCGGCCGGCTCGTGTGGGCTCCGCTCTCAAGGGGAACTTCACACTGGAGAGGTAAGGACCTTTCTAAAACGCATCGCCCCGTCGCCACGCATCCTCCTCTTCTTCCGAATCCCTGCTTTTAAAATAAAGCCCATTTGCACAACAGACCCGAGGGTGGGTGGGTGGGCTGCTCGGAAAGCAGCGGCGATGGAGACTTCGGGGCGCTGGTTCTTGTGAAAGACTGTACATTTCACCCCCTCCTTCCGGCGCGCGCTTTTCTTTTGGGTTGAGAGAGCCGCGCGCCCGGGGCGTGTGGCCAGGAAAGCTCTGATGTTTCGGGTGAATTGTTGGTTCCGTCGGGCGAGGGCCACGGTTGTACCCAGGGACATACGTATGAATACCGTTTTGTCTTTCTTTAAAATAGTCACCTCAGTTTCAGGATGTTGCGGACATTCTGAATGTGAACTGTAGGTAGGTCGCTGGGACAAAAATAAAGCCTTAGAACACAGAGAAGCATGGACCTCTACATTGATATAAAGCATTCTAGGTAGGCAGTGCCCTTTGCAGGCTGGCTGTGTAATTACAGCCATTTGGAGCCTTGCGATTCAGAAATTAGTTTTTAAGCTTTGACTCTTTTGGGCTACTTTTGCTATTTCTTTTTGACCCCCTTTATATTTTCTTGGAAAATGTATTGTCTGTTTTGGGGAAACAATACATTTCGTTGTGTTCAGTCCTTTGGAGGAAAAATGGGTGGGAATAGTTGTTTCAAAAGTGCATGTCCATTTGCTCTGGCATTATAGAGAGAGAAATCAAACTGGTGCACTCCCTTTGCGACCGTTCTACTTTTATTACTAGGAAATTAATATCTGCCTAGATTTTCATGTTAATCGCACTGCATATCATTATAGCCAGAAGGAGTGGAAGAGCCTGTCTTGGAGATTTTCCCAGGGAAACCCTGAGATCATTCATTATGAAGTGTACCACGTGGGAGTGGCTCAGAGTCACCACAGTGCTGCTATTCATGGCTAAAGCAGTTCCAGCCATGGTCGTTCCTAATGCCACTTTATTGGAAAAACTTTTGGAAAAGTACATGGATGAGGATGGTGAGTGGTGGACGGCCAAGCAAAGAGGGAAAAGGGCCATCACAGACAATGACATGCAGAGCATCTTGGACCTCCATAATAAATTACGAAGTCAGGTGTACCCAACGGCATCTAACATGGAGTATATGGTAAGGACATTTTTCTGATGGTATGTACAAAGAAATGTGTTTTTTTGTTATGCTTTCAGCCTGCTGGGTTAAATTCCCTCGTGCTACTATTTAATCTTTTACCATTTGTCCTGTATGACAAAAAAACAAACAAAAAACCCACAAGAGATTTTCTTCGAGAGTATCTTCCTATGCGTATTCTTTTATTAGTGTTCATTTCATTCTAAGAGCTTTTAGAATTTCAGAGTGGAATTAAATACCATTAGATGTCAATGCTTCTACTATGTCAGCGGTTCTCAACCTGTGGGTCGCGACCCCTTTGACAGGGGTCGTCTAAGACCATCCTGCAATCAAATATTTACATTACGATTCATAACAGTAGCAACATTACAGTTATGAAGTAGCAACGAAAATAATTTTATGGTTGGGTCACAACATGAGGAACTGTATTTAAAGGGCCAGAAGGTTGAGAACCACTGTACTAAGTGCTCTAAATTCTTCTCTTACCAGGAACGTTCTGATTCTGAAAATGTGAACAGCTGGTGTATTTGCTTTTAAGTGACTTAGTAGAACAATTACTTTATAATTCTTAACTAATGGAACATTCTTATGAGTGGTGGGTTTGAAAAATCAGGGACCAGGAATTTGAAGAAGCTTTGTGGATTGCTGATTATACAGTCTGGGGCCGAAGTAGGTTTGCAGTTGTCCATGTGGAAAATTAAACAATAATTAATAAATAATAACACAAGAATAAACTCTGTTTTGCATACTTGCAACTGTAAAATTACTTTTGCCCTACCCTGTATATATGTATGTGTGTGTGTATATGTTTAAATTTCTTTCAAATGGGCCCTTATTTCTGACAAATATGTAAGTGACGTATTGTAAAGGCTACATTTCTGTGGTGGCTTTATGTTGAGTGCATGGTGATGGCTTTTTTGTTCTTCTGGATTTATTTGTGAACTTTGAAGTGTGGAAATCAGCCTGGGCAAGGATTAAATAAAAATATGTGACCTATCCTAATAACCTTATATGTACTCTTACACTACAGTAGCAAGTTGGGGAACCACATTATTTTTTAAGACTACTAGCATGTAAGTCGTTAATAGCCTACATTATATCCTAAAATTTTAGAAACATAATTTAAAAATCTATTATACTACTTGCATGAATTAGGAATGCACCATCAAAGACTGATAATAAATAACCATTGGTGATAGCAAACTTATTCAATGACTATTGAGAAAACATTCTCCTGGGATACATTGCAGGGTGCAGTTAATTTCAGGGCATTCTCCTTTTTCTTTTTTTCTGCATTTACATTCGTTTTGATGGGTAACTCCCACTGAACATGGGACTTCAAAGTTCAAAATATGGAATTATATTATTTTAGCTTTCACGGGGAGAATATTTTACCCTAAAGAAAGTAAGTAGCGCTCAATAGAACTCAGTGGCGATTAAGAATTGGGCCCCGGCCACCAGGCTGCCTGGGTTTAAATTCTGGCACTGATACCCTTTAGCTAGGTGGCTGTGGACAACTTGTTAATTAATTTCTTTCTCCTTCAGTTTCCTTATGTCTGCCCAGCATGTGTACTCACTTCGGAAGGTTGTTGTGAGCGTTGAGTGAGCTAACCTATGTAAAGTTTAGCTCAGTACCAGGCATATTGCAAGGTCTCAAGAGGTGTTAATAAAACATATACCTAATTTGATGTTTCCACATACTGTTTAAATAGGATATCTGAGGAAATTGTTAGCTCTTTACAAAATTCTTTGCAGGAAATGACATCAGTTATGTCTCACATTTCTGCTTTGTGTGCAAGCTGAAGTGTTTGTCCAAAGTAAGCAAACTCCATGACTTCTTCAAACAGAAAGAGCCAAGTATGGGGTCTTCCCAAGGCGGCCACCGTAGGCTTATTCCACGTGGAGAAGGATTCTGTTGCTTCTTATTTAAAATAAGGAAGAAATTGGGAGTTCAAACCCACAAAAACAATCTGAGAATATTGATGTGCGTTTCCAGTAATATGGAAATAATGAAAGAACAGTTCTGTGCTTCGTTCTGATGTCTGACTTCCAAAGAAAATAACTGTCTATTGTATGATGTCTGGTTTGGGCTGTTTATCCGACTTGCTTGTAGGTTTCACTGGTTTCATTCCATCCTTGAAATGTAGATTCAGAAACCAGCCAGGGAGCTGTGACTTGGCGGAGAACTGGGCTGCTGAGGAGTTCAGTGCCCAACTGTAATACTGGCCCACATTTTCTGGAATACACATTTAAGGGGAGGTTAAAAGAACAATATTATTTTATTTGAAATACTGTTCATGTATGTATTACATAATGAGTCCAGATGTTTATCAACCTTGTGAAAACAATTTATTTGAAAAGATTTTTTAAAGTGAATTTATTCTAAGAAGAAAAAAAACACACAAACTAAGTGCTAGCTGAAGAGCTGTTATCTGTAAAATCTGCAATTCTCTATGGTACATGCCACCCCTTTTACTCTGTAAGTCACATGACATTAACAGTTTGAATAGCCAGTTACTTTATTGACATTTGGTGCTTATTTTGGTCTATTCTTTGTCCTTGAACCTAGGGCAGCATTCACACTTATTAACATACAGCCCTACCCCTACTCTTATGCTCATTTAATTATTTGGGGTTAAAAGTTGACTCCAGGAAACCACATCTTCATTTGAAGAGCTTACAAGCTGATTGAGAAGAATAGACACAGTGGAAAAATTTCAAGTGAGCAGAGAGAACCACATTCTCTGTATGTGTATGAATGATGCCAGGGGAGCACAGACTAATGGGACATTCCAATGGGAGGGTTAATGAGTGGGGAAGATGCCACCATCACTGTGGCAAAGAGTGGAGGGCATATCTCAGGTGGAGGTAGAGGATGAGGCACGGTGGGTGGCAGGCTGGTTGTCAAGAACTGAAGCAGTTAGACTGATGAAAGCACAGACCTGTGGCAGAATCAGGAAGGGGAGAGTGAATTATTGATTATGGAAGCCAGTCATCCTAAGGAGTGAGATTACCCACATTTTTGAACTTTTAGGTCATCAAATGAAGTTGTTGCTGAAGAGACAATGGATTTTAGGGGGGAAAACACTGTCTGTGGACCTAGATAACAGCAGGTTCACCTTTCGTCTGTGCTGCTTACTGGTATGTGTACTCCGACAATCAGCAACCATTCTGGGCTTTGCTTTCTTCGCTGGTAACATTGCTATAAGGACATAAACCCCGCAGGCCATGGTGAGGTAACACATTTGAACTGTTGAGCATATTCTCTTTCTTCAAACCTTTCTTCTCCATGGGTTTTAAGACCCCCATCTCTTGGTTCTTTTATTTTTCTGTGTTTTTTTTTCATCACATGTTCTTGTTTTCTGCTCATCTCTTAAACCTTTGCTCCCCAGGTCTTCTCTCTAGGCCTGCTCCCTTTCTTCGGGACCTTATCTGCTCCTTCAGTTGTAAATCTCATCCATATGTTGATGGCTCCATAGTCTAGATCTCCATCCAGCCATCTTCTGTGAGATTCATTTTCATAGTTTCTATTGCCTGGGTCATCGCTGTGTAATATTACCTGACAGTTACTTCAAGCTAAGGTGTCCAAAAAGAAAATGAGCTGTCTTACCTTTTACTCCACCCCTGCCTGTCCTCCCACTCCGCTCCCTGGATTCTCTCTCAGACACCTGCTCAGTCCTCTCTAAGCAAACAATAACAACGAAACCCAGAAAATCGGGCCCATCCTCAACTCCTGCCTGCCCTCCACCCACTTCCACTCGACATAACACGCACACGCATAAATGCACAATTCCGTGCCGATTCTGTAGATTCTGTCTTTTGAATCTATCTCTTGTGTTTCATCCTTACCTTTGCTCACCTCAAGATTAGCCACCATGGCTCCCAGCCAGCAGACTATACCAGTCCATTCCTACTTTCTGCTTTAGTCCCCCTTCCTCCCTGTTACTAAATCTGTTTTCCCTTAAGCAGATCTGGGGTGGTTACTCAGCTGCACACAACTTGCCTTAGCTCTCTGCTGCTCGCAGTTCAAGCCCAGGCTGATTAGCTTAGAAAAGGAAGCCTGATCAATCCAGTATGGCCCTCACCCTCAACTCCCTTGTGTGTATTTGAATCTGTGTTCACACTGAACTACTCATCGTTCTTAAAGGGGGTGGTGCTCTGTGCCTCCTTGCCTAGTTTCCTCTGCTCAAATGCCTATGCTTCCTGTCTGCTCCCCAACTCTTCCTCAAGACCAAGTACAAGCACCTTTCTATAAGATTTTCTCTGGTGCACACATTCCCTGCCCCACTCCTTCTGTGCTCCTAAAAGATGAATCAAGCCTACTTAGAATTAACATTTTGTTGCAATTAAATATTTACATGTTTGTTTTCCTTTCCAAGACTTTGAATTCCTAGAAAGGTGTAAGGATTGTGCCTTATTTCTCTTTATAAACCTGGGCCTGATGCATAGAAGAAGTACTCAGTAAATATTTGTTGGTTAAATATTGTTGAATGCTCAATAAATAAGTGTTGAATGAAGGAGTGGGTGGAACAATGAAATTATATATGAGATACATATGGGGGATAGGTAAAAGGGATTAAAATAAGAAAAGGTGTGTAAGGTAGGCTATCACCAACACTGGAGATACTGACCTGGAATTTGGAAACACTAGAGATAAAGTTGAATAAATGCTTCAAATAATTCGGGATTTTTCCTACTTTTAAAAATATTCACACTGTACTATAAATTGTCCAGTAATGTAGAGCCACTGAGATTATAGTAAAAATATTCATAAGTTCTGGAATTTAAATAATATAATGAATTAATGAGAACCTCTTGCTACAAATTTTTAACGTAGACGGCTAAATTTTTAACATAGTTGATTAAAATCAACTGAATAGTTCACTGTGTTACAAAATGTACCAAAGTCTAGAACAGGGGTGGGCAAACTTTTTGACTCGAGGGCCACAATGGGTTCTTAAACTGGACCGGAGGGCCGGAACAAAAGCATGGATGGAGTGTTTGTGTGAACTGATATAAATTCAAGGTAAACATCATTACATAAAAGGGTACGGTCTCTTTTTTTTTTTAGTTTTATTCATTTCAAACGGGCCGGATCCGGCCCGCGGGCCGTAGTTTGCCCACGGCTGGTCTAGAATGTGCTTTAGCAACCAGGACACTGTACCTAAAAAACAGACCCAGGGGCCAGTTCTCTGAGCCATTTTTCACTCTTATAACTATTTCCAGGCATTTTAGAGAGCATCCATAGGCTGTGCGGGGAGGGTGGATGCCTGTGCCTGACCTGTGGGCGAGACTTGGAACACACATTTCCAAAGATAGAACACAATACAGCTGGGTACCCCTCCTTGTGCCAGGCAGCCGGAGGAGGCTCTGAGCCAACCAGCCAGTGGCCCATGGGGCATGTGGATGGCTTGGTTCCTGTTTGCCACCGACGTTCTCCCTAAGGCCATGCTCAAGCTGGAATTCAAGTCTCTTCTTCTGGGCTTCAGTCCAGCTGATAATTCCAGAAACTGGATGTGGAACAGCCTCATTTGCTGAACAGGGTGATGCTAGTCTGAGTTTTGCCCTCTTTCTGACTGTCCATAGCCTGAACTCAAGCCTGAAAAAGTGTTCTTAGCTTGTGTGTTTCTCTGTTTACTCTTGTGGAATTCCAGTCTGCTGACCGCATTTGCCCCTAGAGACCAATATTCAGAATAAATGCAGATGATAAAGTGATGGCCTCAGGACTCATTTAGGTAAAGCTCAGTGTTTACACATTTCTTGCTAAAAGTGACAGGAATTCACTGCAATTAAGGTTTTATTGCAACGATTTCTAAAAAGATAGTTTTCTCCCTGTACACTGGCACTTGCCTGGTAATTTTCAAAACTTCAGTCATTTCAAAAATATCTGTATCTATTGTTATATGATATAATTTGAGTCTGGCGCCTTAGACCACTCGGCCATCCTGACACACATATATGATATAATTTACATGCCTTGAAAAGTACATGGAATACCTTTCTGGTTTCAAAGAATATTATCATTATTTAAAGTTATTAAGGCTTAAAATTCTCTGTTTGCAATAGGTTATCTAATTTTCCTAAGGTAATTTTATTTTAATAATATTAATCTATCAAACAGGAAGACAGGCTATTGCAATAACCCATCTAATAATAGTGTTTAGATACAATAAAGTTATGTGTTAAGTATCTTGGTCTACAGAGTTAAAAGTTCACAAAACCTTAATTTGAATAGATAGTTGTTGTTTTTAATTTTTTAAAGACACTAACACTTTCAAATTAATGTAAATTAATTTTCAGATTTTTTTTTTTGGAATGTTGCACTGTAGATGGCAATACCTATGGGAAGAAAGTGACATTACAGTCCATTCTATTGAATTTAGTATTTATTTACCCTGGAGTTCTGGGAGATTAAAGATTCCTCCTTAAATGTAAGCAGCAAATCTAGGGTCTTGGCAAGCAAGGCAGGAGGGAAGTAGTTTAACAGAAGAGTCCAACACCCAGAGCCAGAAAAATGCCACAAAATGTTGAAATTGTTACTGCTACTTACTCCTTTCAGGTATTAGGAATTTGCCATATGCCAGGCACTGTCTAGAGCCCAGTAATACACAACAAAATGCCCTTCCTTGCCTAGAATAGGAGTGAAAGACCTTGAATCTGCACACTCAGCTAGGGGCCCATGGGCTGGCAGGGTGTGCGGGTTTGAAGAGATGTAAGATCTAAGTGAGGAGGGCAGAACAGGCCTGGGTAAAGGCTCACTTTTAGTCTGGGTGATGAGAAGACATTTCAGCTCTTTGAACAGACTGATAGCATGATCTCACGTACTCAGAATCACTCTGGCTTTGTTGAGAATTGACGTCTGGTGGTGGGAGGTGGGGCAAGGGTGTGGACAGGGAGACAGGCTATTGCAATAATCCATCTAACGGCTGAGTGTGAGTACATCCTAAAACCCCTTTGTCATCACCGCATCAATCTCAGAAAATTCAAGGAGACGTTGGCAAGACTAATGAAATGGACTTGGTCAGGTGCAGGTTTAATCCACCCAAACCCTAGCTGCAGTTTTTAAAAACCGGTGGGAGTTTCCATTCTGGTTTATTGGGGGAATACTCCAGATCTTTCCGCTTATGGTGACTTGGAGAATAGAGAGATTCCAGAAATCTCCCTGGTCGCTTGATACCCATTTTGCCAACCCAATTTTCAGAGAGAAAAGGAGTTGGAACCCACCTCTGCCTCCTCAAGTGCCCACTGTTTTTTCAGGTGATCTGCCCTCCCCTTCCAAAAGCCAGCCTACTCTCACTCCCTCCATAAGCAACAGAAGAGGAGAACATTTAGCATGAAAAGCAGAGTAGGACGGTAGGCCCATTCCTGCTCAGTAATTACGTATTCCACTTACAGTAGGCGAGGTCAGCTATGATGTTCAGTAGGTTAGTTGTATTAAATGCATTTTCGACAGCGATACTTTAAATTTACAGTGGGTTTATAAGGACGTAAGTGACCCCATCCTAAATCGAGGAGCATCTGTACTCAGGGTAAATGGGGAGGAAAGGAGGGAAGGGGTAATACAGACCTAAATTCACCCCCCACCCTCTGATTTCCTGCCTGTGTCTTCCATTGGCCAAATCCACCTGGCATCCGGGGCTAAGAGCCTGAGATAACTCAGTATGTAGAGTTGAGCCTTTGGGGACAGAGAGAAGGCACTTAGGAGCTCAGAAAGGCTATCTAGGAACAAATGAAGAATACTTAACACCATAACCTTTCTCAGATTTTCAAGTAAGGACTTTTGAAAACCATATTTTTTAAAACTACCACCTTAGTCATGTTTAACTGTTGAAGAACACGGATTGAGAATGCTATGGGTATCAAACTAGCATTAGCTTCCTAGCAGCTGGGGGAAACAGGAAAACACGGGGCTCACGCAGCTCCCAACGACTGTTTGGAAGCATAACAATTTATCATTCTGGAGGCAAGAATGATTAGTGAAGACCTAACACAGTTTCTCAATCTAGGCACAATGAGCAACTTAATATAGTCGTTTTACTCAAAGTCTGTAAACATATACATGTTCATGTTTGTTAGTTTTAATATTAGCCTTTGGTTTAAATTGCGGTTATAGTGTTAAATTGTAGGTTTCCGTTTCTATGTGCCCATAAACTGTTTCTTGTATTAACTTCTCCAAGAAGTTTTTCATTTGCTAACCCATCTCTTTTTATTTTTGAAAATTAGAAAAGCATCCCTGAGTACATTAAATAAAAGCAACTAATACTTTATTTACTTTCAACACCCAGGTTACTATTATTTTGATATTCAAATATAAACTAATGCATGAGTGGTTTATTATGAGAGTTTATCTTTCCTTTCATATATTTTCCTGGGCTTGACTTTCAGATCAGTCTTGAATATATCTAAAATTAACGGGCTATCAATAAACTAAAATACAGGTGTTTCTTTTTATAAATTGAGTCCATGTGTAAAGAACTGATAGATCAACGGTTCTCAACCCTTTGGCAGTCGAACGACCCTTTCACAGGAGTTGCCTAAGACCATCCTGCATATCAGATATTTACATTATGATTCATAACAGTAGCAACATTACAGTTATGAAGTAGCAACGAAAATAATTTTATGGTTGGGTCACAACATGAGGAACTGTGTTTAAAGGGTCAGAAGGTTGAGAACCACTGTGATAGATGGTATTTCTCAATTGCTAAAGAATTTCCTTATATACTGCGTCTCCTCAAGCATCCAGTATATCGTCTTGAGAATTACTACTCCTATCTTAAATGACAAGAAACAAAATGAAGACATCATAGCCCTGAAGTCAACACAAAGATATGGCATTTGCAGAAATAATCCAAGTTCAGCTATTGAAGGGTTTCTGTACACTGGGAATTAAGACCCAACTCATTAGATACAGATCTGTCTAATAATCTGCAAATTATGTGATTAAGAAGGCTCAGAATGGGGTGAGATAAATGGGGTATCGTCCTTGGAATGAATTCCAAGAGGAGAGAGAATAGGACTTTGGTGAAAGGATAAAGTGTAAGTAACTAAAGCGGTAAGGAGGGAAAAGAAAGAATAGTTCCTTTAGGGGAAAATCTCTGATGAGCTCAATGCCAAGATATAAGAATGGACAGGAGCTAGAACCTCCTCACTGTGCAGTTATACAGTGCTGGGCCCTGATACCTGGTCTTAGCAATGTCGTAGCTTGGATTTATCTCCTGGTCTACCAAATCAGAATCTCATTTTAAAGAGATCTGCCGGTGTTTCATAAGCCCTTTCAAGGTCCAGAGAGGCAGCTCTGGCGCAGGCCATGTTGGAGTGGGCGGGGCATGCGTGCCGAGGTAAGCTATGGCCAGGCTCCCGAGGGCCTGGGCAGTGCGTGGGATGGGATGACTTAGCAGATGGTCTGTAGAAATGTAAGGATTGTGTGAAGTGAATGGCCCTGCTTACTCACAAGGACAGTCTCCCCTACATCATGCATGCAGTCTGTCTGTTTAATCCTATAGAATAAAAGGCTAATTTTTTAAAAAAGGCTAATATGCAAATTGTCCCCTTGGGAGTTCGACCACCCGCTATGACGTGCACTGACCACCAGGGGGGCAACATGGAACAAAGGAAGGCTTCTGCTGGCAGCCGGAAGGCCCTGATCTCCTGCCAGGCCTGGGGACCCTACCCATGCATGAATTCTCGTGCACTGGGCCTCTAGTATTGAACTAATGGGTTTAACTGAAATTATCTTGTGAGCTTATCCACCTATTAAATTTCCATTTCAAGAATTGTTTTAATTTTAATACAATGAAGAGGCAATTTCCTCAATTTTTAGACCGCTATATTTTTAAGGCTTTCAGGCCTTGCTTTAAAGTGGATTTTAAGTAAAACACCACCACATCTGTCTCCTGTCTCTAACTTCCAGGAGACCCTAATAAGTGCATTGCCCCAGGTCATGCGACTTTCTCAGTACCTGGCAAGGCCTGTCTGCCCAGTAACACAGGTGTTTCCTTTGAAATCTGAGCCTTGTGCATTTTCCCTGTAACTACAAAGTCTTTTCAAAACAGGTGAAGCAGTGTAGTTAAACACCTCAGTCCTTTCGGAGTTGTCAGGAATGTATTGCTGTTTCCAATAGTGCTTTTTATACCAGATGACTTTGTCACAAAAACATCATCCACTCTTTCAGCAAGGGTGGACTTATTTATTACACTGATGTCCGTTTCTTTACAGTTCTCATACCACCACCGACAGGGAGAGAAAAGAGGGTGGCTTTAAAGATTTTATATCGAGGCATTCTTTTTGGAATTTAAATCTGAAATCTTGTGAACTGTCCAATGTGTTGCTTCCATAAAATAATGAATTCGTTCTTGAAGGTCAAGTTATCGCTGCTGAGAAGATCACTTTGACACTTTTTCCATTCAGTTCTTGAATTGCACTTACTGATTTAAATAGGAAAACACAACAGTGATTTGGGAGGGATTTCATTTTGACGTAGAATGGGTAATTTGCAAATCTGCTTTTTCCAGGAGGGGTAGCCCAGCAAGAATTACCCTTTAAAGGTGGTATTTAGGAAGAGATAACTTATATGTCTGATTTTCTTCAACTACTTCTGTTCATGAGCTGGCTGAAAAAAACTGCTGTTCCTTTTAGCTGTGGTGGGAAATTACATGTAGAAAACTGCTTTACTTCAAAGATATTTCCATTGGGTTTAAGCTGAAGAGAGACCTGGTGTTAACTTTTTACTAAGGATATTTACTAAGAATGATTTAAGAGAGAAACAGAAAGGGAGGGAGAGATAGAAACATCAATGATCAGAAGCATCCGTCGGCTGCCTCCTGCACGCCCCCCACTGGGGACTAAGCCTACAATCCAGGCATGAGCCCTGACTGGGAATCAAACCATGACCTCCCGGTTCATAGGTCGACACTCAACCACTGAGCCACACTGGCCAGGCTCAATTGGCATTCTTAAAGAGACTGACTTGTGGTTTAGCATATGGATCTCCAAGCCTACTGCTTCCTCTACTATTGCTGTGGTTCCTGCTTGTAAATTGAATGCCTAAAATGCCCCTTCGGAAGCTCAGGGACCATCATGGAAGAGGTGGGCATGTGGGAGAGTAAGAGTCAGATAAGAGGGGGGATTGTAACCCTGCAGAAACTTCACTTCTTCAACATGAACTTTTCTCCTTTCTTTCCTTTTGATTCACACTGGCCTCATCCAGCACCCTGAATCACCTGACTCCTTCTCTCCTTCATATCCACTCCCTTAATCATCAGGCCCTCAGGACAATGAGGTTCTGGTCAGAATCAGTTGATATTAGGAACCAATCCTGTGTTCCATTGACCACAGACGCAGAGTTTCAATCAAAGTAGAGATAACACCCGGCCAGTGTTGCTCAGTGGTCAAGCATCGACCCATGAACCAGGAGGTCATGGTTCAACTCCTGGTCAGGGCACATGCCCAGGATGCAAGCCCAATACCCTTTACCGAGAATATTTTCTTGTTTTATTCAATCAGTTAACTATTTATCAGCTTTGGGTGATATTAAAGCTTTGTCATATAGAGAATAGTCAGAAATAATTGAGCTCTGCTGTATACACCTAATTGGAAGATCTGGGATGTTCTTGGTTCTACATTCCTGAAAACCACAACACAGCGTTTGCTTCTTACTTAAGAAATGCCCTTAATTATGAATAAAAGGATTATTTTACACTTTCTGGTGTTTTACAAGCACTACAGGCATTCCGTAAGAGACTGTAAGTCCAAAATAATAGAGCTTTAAAGCTAAAAAAACTGGAAGAGATTTTTTTTCAGCTTCCTAATGTTACAGGTAAGTAAACAAACCAAATTTGACATATTCTAAGGTAAATTTGAAAATACACAATTTCAGTAGTAAGGAAAATTTTGCCAGGGTCTAACATGTATTTAAATTACCCATAACTTCAGTACTTTGGACAAGTGCAAGCATACTTTTAGCTCCATTAATGTAAGAAAAGGAGAGGAAAATTTATCACTAATGGCCTCACCTGCAAATGTCAGAAGACATGACCCTAGGGAAGGGGCATTCTTAATACCATTGGAAGCTGGAGTGCTATTATTTCCAACAGCTCAGAACTAAAGTAGGCTTGGAGATAGGAGGGGGCAAAAGAAGGATGCTTATGGAATTCATTTTTCAATTGTTTTCAAATGCTTAAATCGTTTTTAAAAATAATTTTATAATGCTACTTACGATTGTCAATAGTAGGATGGTAAGACCATAGCTTCCAGCTTAGATCTGGACTTCCGGTGAAATTGCCTTTTCAACACCACCATGGTTTCATGTTATTAGTTTGCCAGAGGGCAGTGCGTATTTTAAAAATCCATATGAAATATTAAATTGTATCATGAACTGGTATTATTGTCATTAATTAGGCTATGTAATGGTATGACAGCCAAAGACCAATTATTATTATTAACTTACATTTATTGTTGAAAGTATTACAGATGTCTCCCTTTTTCCCCCATTGACCCTCTTCCACCCTGCTCTTGCCCCCCACCACCTTCACCGCACTATTGCCTGTGTCCGTGGGTTATTTTTTGCATTTCTCTTGGAAATCCATGCTTTTATGTCTCTGGATCTATTTTGCTCATCAGTTTATTTTGTTCATTAGATTTCACATAAGAAAATGCTCATCATTAGACAAATTCTTAGTGACTAACGTTGGCCTTCAACTCTTATTTAATGTGCTATAATAATAATTTTTAAGCTATAAAGATTAAACAATTCCCAGGACATGCATTTTCAAATGATGTGAATTTAGAAAAAGCTCTAAATTAACTGTGGTCAAGGAGATGCTTTTGACAACACAATCATTTTGAAGAGAGAAAACTATTTCCATGTCAAAGAGAAGGAAAAATTAATATGACTAAGGACTGTGTTTGCCTTGTGTACAGTACTGATTTTGCCCAAGGTACTGGCAACTGGCAATATTAACTCTATTTCAAACTACATTGTTGAGTGATTTCCAACCTTATTTGAATGTCTGTTATTAAAGCAGGATAAGCAGGTATTCTAGTAGGAATCAGAATTGTATATGCTCATTCATACTTTCCAAAGTATAGCAGCCAAGGGAATTGTCTGTACATGTCAGATAGCTACATAACTTCCAATTTCTACAAGTAAAACATTTTAGCACTAAAATTACTATATATTTCTAGGTTTACTTTTGAAAGTCCTTTGGTAAAATATTTACGATTTCTCTCTCTCTCTCTCTCTCTCTCTCTCTCTCTCTCTCTCTCTCTCTCTGTCTCTCTCTCTCTCTGTCTGTCTCTCTCTCTCTCTCTCTCACACACACACACACACACACACACACACACACACACACACACACACACACTGTAGAGCCTCCAGGTTGAAGTAGCTTAAAAATAACATTGGAGCCAAAGAATGTCAATTGCTTTCTGTTCCTTTTAGTAATAAAACTTCATTCGATGCTTTACTGGACTCTAAGAAGAAACAGCCTAGATGTAGGTGGAAAATACAGCGTTTTTCATTTCTATACACCTCAAGTACCCATCTTATAAAGAAATGGTAATTTTAAGTGCGGTTTGGCTTTAAATTAGTGCTGGGTGAATAGTTCAGAGAGGAAAAAAGCCCCTCAGGCCATCTTGATTTAATTTACAACCTGAATTTAAATAGAAATGTATAGAGACTAACCTACATTTAGATGGGATTGGTATGAATTACTGGTGGTCTTAAAACCTGACATATAATGTTGTGGCATAAAAATATACATTCCATGTTGTTATGGTAATATTTCTTCTAGGACAGCTATATTTTTAGTATGTATTTTTTTTAAAGAGTCTTCTTGATTTGTGTTATTGAATTTGACCTAAACACCTATGCTTGAATAGATTTTTATTTTTTTTAATTTAATTTTATTTTTTTAAAATATATTTTATTGATTTTTTACAGAGAGGAAGGGAGAGAGATAGAGAGTTAGAAACATCGATGAGAGAGATACATCGATCAGCTGCCTCCTGCACATCTCCTATGGGGATGTGCCCGCAACCCAGGCACATGCCCTTGACCGGAATCGAACCTGGGACCTTTCAGTCCGCAGGCCGACGCTCTATCCACTGAGCCAAACCGGTTTTGGCAGATTTTTAAATAATCACTTTAAAAGTTGTCACTAATTAATATTTATTAAATACTCAGTGTATGAAATTCATGCACGGGTGGGGTCCCTAGCCCTGGCTGGTGATCAGGGCTGATCAGGGCCAGGCCGATCAGGACCGGGCTGGAAAGGGGGTGACGGTCTCTGGGCCAGGCACAGAAGGAACAGACACCGGATGCCAATGCCGCCATCGTCAGCGCCCTGCCACCATGCCGTTCCCCGCCTTCCCCCACCCCCTCCTTGCCATGCCGCCACCACAGTGGGCAGGCGGCAGGCCGATTGGGGCCTACCTGCCAGGGGGAGGGACAGGGCACAAGAGGTTGGCCACTGGCCCTACTAAGGAGGGAGCCAGCCCTCGGCGCCCCTGGGAAAGGGGCTGTGTCCGCCACCACCCAACCCTGGTTCCCTGTCCCAGCCCAGGGGCCGGCCCTGATCAGGCGATTAGGGCCCTGCCAGCCAGGTGGAGGGACTGTGGGAGGTGCAGCTCCTGTGTTGCAGCTCCTGTGTTGAGCGTCTGCCCCCTGGTGGTCAGTGAGTATCATAGCAACCAGTCATTCCGGTCATTCTGGTCGTTCTGGTCACTTAGGCTTTTATATATATAGATTGATAGTACATTTTAATTGCAGGCTTCTCTCTCTTAGTTCTTATATTAAAGTAATGTACAGTGGGGCCTTGACTTACGAGTTTAATTCGTTCCAAAACCGAGCTCGTTAAGGAGCTCGTTAACTCAAATTACTCTACCAACTCAATGCAAAAAATCGCCCGAGAGACAGCTGGTATCTCAAAAAACCTGTTAGTCGGGACACTCGTAAGTCAAGGCCCCACTGTATGTCCCTAGTTTGGTCTTATAGTTTGCTTGATATATGTATTTCCCTCCTTATTTTTAATGGATTAGGTAGAAAATTTGTCATGCCATAAAAACAGCTTACCCATATAATATACTCAATTGAATTTTAGTCCTCGAAGAGACCTGAGTTATCTTCTATTTCAACTGACACATTTTATAAGTAAGGAAACTTAGCCTAAAGGATTTGAATGATATGTTTCAAATTTTATTTCAATTTCTAGACAGCAGATATAAACACAAATTTTTCAAATATAACATTTTGTTTTTGTGAATTTGGGGCTGGTTGTATGTATATCCCCTCTAAACGGGATCCATCTGTAACTTCATAGGAAAAACTGATGTCTAAGGTTGTAGCATTATGTGCAGAAAAGAGTCACATGACCTTGGATAAAGGTCTTAAGGTCTCTTCCAAGGGCTCAGCTGTGTGGTTCTCACTGGTCTCTCACGTGTTTGCAGTGACCTGGACAAGCACACTGACAGGTCTCCTGCCGGGGCTGGAAAAACCCCAGCAAGGAGCTCCTCCACATTTCTCTGTCTCTGTGTGGTCTCTCCACATGATCTTTCCAGCTACTTGTGCAGGGCTGCTGGGCCCACGTCTGCCAAGATGTGTGTCTTAAAAGAGAAAGAAGCAGATAGAGCCCAAGAAGTCTCACAGTGTCATTCTATCCATTAGAAGGGAATCACTATCCAGCTCAAATTGAAAGGAAGGGGAGAGGACTCAACTCCACATCTTGGGCTTTATAATCATTACAGTGGTTTCAGGCATTTTTTAAAAAAAGCCATCTAGGAACTGTTTGTTTTTCTTCTGGTTCTTGGTTACTCCTTGAATACGCGGTTGCTAGATTAGAAACTTACGGCTAAGTGTAGTTCCACTGTACTTGTGAACGAAGTGCCATGCAAGAACCTGACGCCCAAGATTGAAGACAAGAATTTGTCTCTCTCTAGGACAAACTGCTTTCCAGGGAGCTCTACCTGGAAGCCTGCTTGCTTTTGAAGGGTGACTCTCTAATCTTCAATCTACTGGATACAAAAGGAAATCAGCCTCTTGCTCATTTTCTGGGACTCTGTAGCCAAATATTTTTGTCTTACCTACTTTGTTTGGGTAATAATGACAACAACTTGAATTATCTATAATAATAAAAGTGTGATATGCTAATTGGACCAGATGTTCTAGATGACCTTCTGGACGAAGCCAGTTCTGCGAGGGAAGCCCAGGTCCCAGGTGCCAGGGGGAAGCCAGTGCAGCGCCGGCAGCCGGGGAGAGGAAGACCTACCCTTGCACGAATTTTGTGCATCGGGCCTCTAGTATCTTTGTATAATTACATAAAGTATTTAATTATATAATCAGGTCTAGTTTAAGAATTTAAGAAATAGTATGCTCATGTTTAGCACCTACAGGGCTTGCCTGATAAATGCTGAAGCATACATTTCTGATGTGTCTGTCACAAAACCTGCCATCGTGAGTATCTGACATCAGTTCAAAGTGAAATTAAAGCTTTTATGAAAATCAGCTACTTTTGCTGCTCTTAGTTTTTTAGTCCCTGTAAAGATACATTGTTGTATTTTTGCTAGATAATAAAGATGTCCTATAATAAGAATGTTCTTACTCTAATCGAGTACAAATTTTGCTTTGGGGCTTTGAAACCATGAATCTATGTATTTCAGATTCACAATTGTGTGAGAAGGCATGTTCATTTATAAAAATGTATGTGAAGGAATGAAGAAACTTCTCCCCACACATTCTCCGTTCTTTCCCTCTCTGGCATCTCTTCCTGTGAACCCACAGCCATGATTAGCTTTCTTCCATCCTTTCCAAATGAAACCCAGCAAACACATTCTTCCTAATCCCTGGCATCTTAGCTTTTTAAGCTCCTGCCCTCTCTCTTTTCTTCCCCTCTGCAGTATTATTAACAAACAAGCCTCACTTGCTTTCCGGACTTGCTCTTTCCTGTCACTTTAACCCTCTGTGTTCCTGTTTCTCTACCTACCATTGAGCTGAAATTGCTCTTAATCTTGGATTAGTACTTAGCAGACCTCATCCTTCCTGAATCTGCTCTGGCAAGACCACACTGTCTGTTTTACAAATTAACAAATTGAATATGAAACCCAAGATATGCAAAATCATTTCGGTAGTAATTTTGCAATTTTAAATGTTTCTTTATAAATTACTTTTAAAGTGTGAATGAATCACCCTCATTGAATTTTGTATACAAGATGCATATATGTTTATAGGATTCAGATTCAATCATTCATGTATTCAACAAACATTTAGTAAACTTAGTCCACACGACACAGAAAATAGGGTGAAAGACACCAGCATGACTTAAATAACTGTCCTGAGCAACTCAGTCTCAAGAAAGAGATAAGCATATAGACAAATACGAACATTTCAGTGTAATAGCTGTTAAACAAAGGAGTCTAACAAAGTTTCAGGAGCTCCAAGGAGGGAATAGTTGGCATTTGAGAGAATGGAGAAGGTGTCAAGAATGCATTACATAAAGCTGGGTTGTGAAGGAATAGTAGGGGTCTGTCTGGCAAATCATTGGGAGAAGAATGCTTTAAATAAAGGAAACAATGCCAGAGAGAACAAGGAAGAGCAGAGTTTGTGATGGGGAACAGAGGGATCAAGGGTCTTGAACTTCATGGATATGGGGATTTGTCGCATGTTGTTCAGACAGAGGAATCACTTCAGTGTATCTGTGTCCACTTAGGTAATTCTCAACACTTGTTAGAGCATATTGGAGGGAGGAGAGATGAGGCAAGGACATTAAGGAAGCTGCTAGTGTAAAAATCTTGAGAGATGGTGAACACCCAGACTAAGATGTTGACTTTACAAATGAGTACAAAGGGAGAAAATGTGAGAACTGAGCAACACTGTATTTTGAAGAAATGTCCAAACTATACATATATATTAAATGTTGGTATCTGTATTTCGCTTTTGTTTTGAACTACAGACGTGGGATGTCGAGCTGGAGAGGTCTGCAGAGTCCTGGGCTGAAACTTGTTTGTGGGAACATGGGCCTGCAAGCTTGCTTCCATCGATTGGACAGAATTTGGGAGCACATTGGGGAAGGTATCTTCACATGTAACTTTTTGTTCCTGACAACATGTTTGAAATGAAATGCTAATTCATTTAGCACATTTTCAAAGGCTTGGTGCCAAAAATGAAAACAAATAATCACACCAACACGAGTAATAAAAAAATAAATATACAAGGATGATCAACAGTATTTGAGACTTATTTTTATTTTAAGTCACTGATATAATAGTAATGAAATGGGTAGAGGTCTTTAAGATTAATACCTCACACAAAAATCTCTCTACCCTACTTTATCAATCTATTTGCAATATTTGGTTCTACATTTTCTCCAACTTGACTTGCTCTTTGTGATTATTTTATTTCCAATAGATATAGGCCTCCAACATTTCATGTCCAAGCATGGTATGATGAAGTGAGAGACTTCACCTACCCATATGAACATGAATGCAACCCGTATTGCCCATTCAGATGTTCTGGTCCTGTATGTACTCATTATACACAGGTATGTTTGGGGTACATTATACATCATTTCTCGAAGTTGAATTTGTGTAGCTATGGGAGAACGTAGGCTACTGAACTTGTGTCTTTCTTATAGCTTTTGGTATGGTTATTAATGATATAGTTATTGATGTATGTAGAATAAGCTTAAAAATGTCTACAAGCAATATAAGTAAGGATCAGGAAAAACTCTCCAAACACATATACTTAAAAAGACTTTATTGCAATGATTTTACATATGAAATAGTTTAAATATGGCCCCAATAACTGCAAGTGGGGAGAAGTTTACTACCTTCAAATTCGGGTGTCATTATTTTTTTATTTTCCAAATAATACAAATATTGTTTTATTTACCACTGATATCCGGTATTTACCTGTGTGCAGCATTTAATCTTTTTTTATTTTTATTGAATACTTATATTTGGTATTGGGTATGTTTTAACTTTGAAATCATACACCTGAAGGCAGATTCAACTAGATAAAGCTCACCGCAGTTCAGAGCTTCCAGAAGACCTATGGCTGCTTTTTAGGGAAAATAAAGTGGAGAATTTGTCCACTATGCCTTTGTGTGTGACAAGATCAGTACTGAACTCCCTAACAACCAGTGGCCCAATGAAAATGTCACACTGTATAAGAAATGTGAACACCGCCCTAACCGGTTTGGCTCAGTGGATAGAGCGTTGGCCTGCGGACTCAAGGGTCCCAGGTTCGATTCCGGTCAAGGGTATGTACCTTGGTTGCGGGCACATCCCCAGTAGGGAGTGTGCAGGAGGCAGCTGATCGATGTTTCTCCCTCATCAATGTTTCTAACTCTCTATCCCTCTACCTTCCTCTCTGTAAAAAAACAATAATATATATATATATATTTTTTTTTAAAAGAATACTTTAAAAAAAAGAAAGAAATGTGAACACCTAAATTTTGGCTCCAGTACTTTCAGTTTAAGATGAGAAATTCTGTTCTTTTGTTAGGTAAGCTTCTTCATGGAAACATTAACACAGAATTGAGGTTTGTGAGAATGTAACTTTTGAATTATTTAGTAAATGTATTCTGAAGATGCTTTACACTTGATAGCCAGATAGAGTTACTGAGCTGCTGCTCTGTTATTTTAATTGAATTAAGCGCTTTCCCAAGCCTTAGAAAAAATATCCTTTTTGACTTTTGACATTGCCTCATTTCATTTTGAATGATAAAGGTTTGTTTCTCAAATTGTGTTTTATACATTTCCCTCTTGGATATGTTGCGTCTTACTTCATCTCCACTTGCCATTTCTGTTCTCTCCCGTAGGTGGTGTGGGCAACAAGCAGCAGAATAGGCTGTGCCATTAATTTGTGCCATAACATGAACATCTGGGGGCAGATATGGCCCAAAGCTGTCTACTTGGTGTGCAATTATTCCCCAAAGTAAGTAGACAAAAGACCACTTTCATATGTAAATTTTTCTTAATAACATGAAAATAACTTTATATTGCTCATTTTTTCTTGTTTTCTGTGTGTATTATTGAGTAAAGTATACAGTTTTAACCCAGTTTACTTAATACAATAATAATTATGGTTGCTTGATGCATAAAATCGGTACTTCAAAGGAATTAAAAAGTTGAAAATATGATCCTTGTGAAGACAGGAATCATAGTTGTGCCTTCATTTTTACTATGACACTGCATAAATATTCAATAATTTTGATTTGTTAGAGATGAACAACTGCAGATTAACTGAGAAATGCATTTTTACCTGTATAAAGACCATTCAAATTATTACATTGAAAATATCACACAGTCATATGTAGAGTCAGAGCTAAGTCTAAAATCTGTTTTTATTAAAACAAATGGAATATAGATGAATACTCCATAGCAGAGTTTGGTGTTCTGCCAAAGTTTGATTTTGTAATTTTTAACAATATGTATAACAAATTACTTAGTATATTTCAAAAGAATGAGGCAGCATTTTACATTTAAACCAGGTAACCAAAAGATTCTATGATAAAAGATATAAATGTCTTAGATCTACACATCAAAATCACCACTTAGAAGATTCTTAAGCAGTAATATTTGGCAGTGTCTTATAAATGATGCTGTTAGACTACCTCTGAAGAGTACTGATCATCTCTTTAAGGGGGAACTGGTGGGGCCACGCCCCCTACAAACACGGAAGGCCCTGTTCAGCTTGCCCACCCAGCTTTGGAGGCGGCTGTCGGGAAAATCTGTGCTACAAAGGTATGTGCTGTTGTGTCCTGGTGCTTAGTTTGGTTGATATTTTAATTTAACTTGTGCATCAATTGCTGTTTTAGAAAAAACAGATGTGTATTTAATTACTCAAAAAATTTCCAGAACTCTATTTCAAACATTTTGAAGACACCATTTAGAATATTTAAAAATATACTTCATAGTAACTCCTAGTATACCACTATGTGTTTAAAGGAAAATTTCATGATTATTCCAGATAACTTCTAATTGTACTTGGGAATTTATTCCAGAGTGACAAGTATATTTACATTCTTTAAAGCAATCTCTTAATATATTGTTGGCTGGAGTTGTCTCCATAACTAATCATTTTTTTAAAAAAATATATTTTATTGATTTTTTACAGAGAGGAAGGGAGAGAGGTAGAGAGTTAGAAACATCGATGAGAGAGAAACATCGATCAGCTGCCTCCTGCACACCCCCTACTGGGGATGTGCCCACAACCAAGGCACATGCCCTTAACCAGAATCGAACCTGGGACCCTTGAGTCCGCAGGCCGACGCTCTATCCACTGAGCCAAACCAGCTAGGGCACTAATCATTTTTTGAAGGAGTTAGCAATTTAACACTATTTTTAGCCCTTTAAAAGCTTTTGCCAGAATACTGATTCTTACTTGAACCATGCTCAATTGTACTGATTCTCTGCTTCTCACTGTAGAGTATACAATTTCTCATGCCAAAATAAAATAAAAAAAGAATAGTATTGTAAAAGTATTATAAAAAGCAGTACCCTCAAATGCATTTGATGTCCTAAAGGTAACTACAAAGATGGTGTCCTACCTTTAGCACACGAAGATAAACTGGATTTGACAAAGCTTTGTGAAAGTCATCTTGCGTCTGTTGGGCATCAATCCATGTGAACATGTTTTACTCTTGTACTTTTTGTTAATGATGACTAAAAAAGATTGATGCATACTAAGTGTATTAGAAAATCTGAGTAAACGCATCCCCTTTCAGCACTCATAAAGAGATGTGCCCTTTTTTTCTTAATGACTCAATGCTCATTCACTAAAATAAGTGACCAGAAGTGACCATATGTTTCATTCTGTTCTATGAGCCATTTTTAATTCCTAGAAACATTTTTCATTGTATGTGAGTCTGTCTGTTCTCCGTCCTCTTTACCCCCAAACCTCCAACCTACTTACCCCTCCCCCAATGGCCACTGCATTTTACTTAAACCTTACTTTACCCTGATGTCCTTTTTCTAGGTTCTGACCCCTTCATATAATCCAACCTGGAAAAGATATTAAATTAAAAGTTCTAAATGATTCTCCATTGTCAAGTTTAAATTTCTGCACATTGGATTTCCTTCTGAAAGAGGACAACCTTTCCAAAAAAACTGATGTTGTAATAAATAGCAAGGGCACATCGATCCTTCTTTAGTCTGAATTCCTTATGGGAGAATTTTAAATGTGATCCTCCTGAAAATATTGAGGATCATTTCCTTTGGGAAAACAAATTCAAATTCACTAAGCCCTGACTTTATTAGATCACTGGGTAGACTTCACAGTGTCTTATGAAAACTAATCACTGATCACATGAATTGAACTGATTCTCTGCTTTTCACAATACACGCAAAGGTTAGAAAAGACTCCATTTAAGAGCCAAATGGTAGCATCAATAAATCAAGGGCTCAAAAGCTGATGTGTGTTTTATTCACTCCAATGTAGACATAAGAGCACCTCCTTAAGTCAAAACCTGTGCTAAAAATGGGACTGACCCCTTTGAAACAACTTGGAGGGACCTGGAGAGTATCATGCTAAGTACAATAAGCCAATCAGAGAAAGACAAGTATCACATGTTCTCACTTGTATGTGGAATCTAATGAACAAAATAGATCCAGCGACATTGAAGCATGCAACAATCTGATATATTTCAGAGGGGGCAGGAGAGCAGGAAGAGCTTAACCAAAGCACTTATATGCATATATGCATAACCCAAGGACACAGACAATAGTGCAGTGAAAGCCTGGGGAGGAGGTGGGGGTGCGGTGGAGGGGGTCAATGGGAAAAGCAGGGGGACATCTGTAATACTTTGAACAATAGTAAATTTTAAAAAACAATAATGATTTTTCTAGTTTTAAATGTTAAACAGGTATGTCAAGATTTATCATTATTTGATCATTTGTACAAATTTAAGTGGGATTCATATTCCTTAACTCCATTCTCTCTAACAGAAGGATCAGACAGGTACTACACTCCCCGTGAAGAGGAAACCAATGAAATTGAACGGCAGCAGTCACAAGTCCATGACACCCACGTTCGGGCAAGAGCGGATGATAGTAACACAAATGAAGTTGTAAGCACGCAGCAAATGTGTAAGACTTCTGCATTATTTACGAAAATTTTAAGGTTTAGCCGGCCTGTGTGGCTCAGTGGTTGAGCAGTAACCCATGATCCAAGAGGTCACCGGTTCAATTCCAGGTCAGGGCACATACCTGGGTTGCTAGCTGGATCCCCTGTAGGGGATTTGTGGGAGGCAGCTGCCTGATGTTTCTCTCTCATGGATGTTTCTATCTCTCTAACCCTCTTACTTCTTCTCTAAAGTCAATAAAAACATGTTTTTAAAAAAGGTTCCCATAGGTGGCATATCCATCTATATTTTATCACCTTTAATATTTTTAGAATGGTAAAAGCTTGCCATTATATTGACTCTGAAGAATTATATAGCACCTTTTACATTTTCTACATTATTTTTTTTCTTTTAGCCCAAATTGTTTCTTGTGAAGTAAGATTAAGAGATCAGTGCAAAGGAACAACTTGCAATCGGTAATATTTATTATTATTATTGTCAAAATTAACTGACCAAAATGTCAGAAATATTTTCATTTTTTTGCTGACATTCAGAGAAACTAAATTTTGTCCCAATTTTCTTTCATTTAGATATGAATGCCCTGCTGGCTGTGTGGATAGTAAAGCTAAAGTTGTTGGCAGTGTATATTATGAAATGGTAACTATTATAAATACAATTATTTGGAGATAGAGTCCTTTCATATAATATTTGATTTTTAATGTGCAAAATAATTTATATAAGCATAGATATTTTTCTCAGAAATGCTTGTCAAATTTAAAGTTATGTAAATAGTAACTAGTTGTCTTTTATCCAGAACTCTAATATTTTAATATCTTTTTCTCCACCCCTTTTCACCAAGCAATCCAGTATTTGTAAAGCTGCAATTCATTATGGTATAATAGACAATGATGGCGGTTGGGTAGATATCACTAGACAAGGAAGAAAACATTATTTCATCAAATCCAATAGAAATGGTATTCAAACAATCGGGTAAGTACCTGAATGCTCTTTTGATTTTAAATTGTAATAATGAGGCAATAAATTATTTTGGGGCAAAGCATAGAAGAATTTATACAGAGAGAAACTGGTCATTTTCAAAGTTCATTTTGGCTACAACATTTCCATAGACAAAAAGAAAAAGAAGTATTGAAATGAAAGTTGAACGCTTTGCTTCCAAAGAACATCCTGAAACTCCAAATTTTTTAGAGTTTCATCAAGAACGCACAAATTTATAGTGGTCTTCATTGTGAGCCAATAAACTTTTCAGCTATGACAGGAAATATTGCAGAGAAGTCTTATAGATTTGCATATTCTCCCTGCCCCGTTTAGGGAAGAATAGTTTGTTTATTACAATAGTAGCTTCGTTAATAAACTGAGATTAGTAGATAACAAAGAGCATTTTGAAAAGTCACTAAGTGTATATCACCTTTCTTTTGTTCATTTAAATGTAATTTAATCTTATATAAAAGCAGTGATTATCTTTTTAAAACGTTTCTCCTGTTAAGAACATGAAATATGTTATTCCAAAACCCTGTATATTTTCATATATACTCTCTAAAGAGTAGAAAAATAGGGGCTTGGGAAATATTTTTGTAGTGTCTCTTGCTTCTGTGTGAAAAAAGAAACATTATTGAACCTCAGATGAAATGCCTTTTCTTAGGAAATGTGTCAGTTTCCTTTTGTACAGAAACAATTGCACAGAACTCCACAGAAAAGTTGAAATTCATAATGATGGGATTTTATTTAAAACCTTTGCAAATTCATGGAGTGAGATCCTTTGTAGACAGTTTTGACCAAAAGCTTGATGGGTGGTAGTCAGCCATTACCCCCATTACTTTCAAGTATAGAAACATTTATTAACTGATTCATTCTGTAAATATTTAATAACTTCCTTGAATAAATAATAAATATTAGTCATTATTTTTAGTAAGGCAAACACTGGATGTTTGATTTAAAAACATTTATCCTATTATTTGTTTCCTCTTAACTCCTATTTGATTATGTTTATTGTGGAAACTCTATTGAAATTGAAAGGTGTTTCATATTAAAGCCTTCCCTTTTGCAGTAGATGCTTTTCTGAAAATCTGGATATAGATAAACCTATGAAATTGTTGGTATACAATGGTATACCTATTTTTGTTTCCTTATTTTTTTATAATGCATATGATGAAGAGGAATTCATTCATTTACAGTAGGCATTTTACTGCATACTAGGGGGATTAAATAATGCACACTCCTATAAGGTACTTATTATTTAGTGTTTTTATAACACTACCTTGTATTTACTGTTGTGAAAGATTAAATAGTTTAGAGATTGATAATGAAGAGATCATTCACTAATATTAAGAATGTTATTGATTTGGTTCATACTTGAAGGTAATATGGATTTAGCATAAAGTAGATGATGTATTCTTATATTGCTACTTATTTAGATATTTAAAAAAGAGTGTTTAAGAAAAAAACAAAGTATTCATAGACCTAAAACATACAGAAGTTGTGTGGATGATGATACTTATAAGAAAACTAGAGGCCCGGTGCACGAATTCATGCACCAGTGGGGTCCATTGGCCTGGCCTGCGGGATCGGGCCAAAACTGGCTCTCTGACATCCCCCAAGGAGCCCCAGATTGTGAGAGGGCACAGGCCAGGCCAAGGGACACACTGGTGCATGATTGAGGCCAGGGAGGAGCACGGGAGGTTGGCCAGCTAGGGAGGGACCGCAGGAGGGCTCCAGGGCATGTCAGCCCATCTCGCTCAGTCTTGATCAGCCAGACCCCAAGAGTGAGCTAACCTACTGGTTAGAGCGTCTGCCCCCTGGTGGTCAGTGCACATCATAGCAAGCAGTTGAGCATCCTTAGCATATCGTTAGCATATTACACTTTGATTGGTTGAACAGCTGACCAGTCAACCGGACACTTAGCATGTTAGGATTTTATTATATAGGACTAGAGGCTCGGTGCACAAAAATTTGTGCACTCGGGGGGTGGGGGGGGTGTCCCTCAGCCTGGCCTGTGCCCTCTCACAGTCTGGGACCCGTCGGGGGATGACCACCTGCTGGCTTAGGCACGCTCCCTGGGGGGGGATTGGGCCTAAGCTGGCAGTCAGATATCCCCTCTGGACAGCCCTCAGGGGATGTCCACTTGCCAGCAGAGAGCAGGCCTAAGCTGCAGTCAAACATCCTTAGCGCTGCTGAGGAGATGGGAGAGGTTCCCACCACCACCACTCTCCTGGCAGCTGTCAGCCTGGCTTGTGGCTGAGCAGAGCTCCCCCTGTGGGAGCGCACCGACCATCGGGGGCAGCTCCTGCAGTGAGCATCTGCCCCTTGGTGGTCAGTGTGTGTCATAGTGACCAGTCATGCCCGGTCGTTCTGCTGTTAGGGTCAATTTGCATATTAGCCTTTTATTATATAGGAGTGCCTGGCCAGTCTGGGTGAGGGGCTAAGGGTGGTTTTCAGGCTGGCTAAGCCCCCCAGCAGGAACCCTCACCCCATGAGGGTATGGCCATCCTGGGTGAGGGGCTGATGGCTGTTTGCAGGCTGGCCATGGCCCCTAGCCACCCAAGCTCCCAGTGGAGGCTGGCTGGAAGCAGGTATCTGGGATTTATTTGTCTTCTATAATTGAAACTTTGTTACCATGAGTGGAGGCCACAGCCAGCTCAGAGCAGGCAGGAAGCTGGGTTTCCTCCATCGCCTAAGCAACCAAGCCTCCTGCTTGCTCCCGGTTCCGTGGCTGCCGGCTGCCATCTTGGTTGGGTTAATTTGCATATAGTCGCTCTGATTGGCTGGTGGGCGTGGCTTGGGGCATAACAAAGGTATGGTCAATTAGCATCTTTGTCTTTTATTAGTGTAGATGATTGACATTTTTTGTTTTCATCTTCAGCAAATACCAGTCTGCTAATTCCTTTACGGTCTCTAAAGTAACAGGTTAGCACTTTTTTTCTATTTCACTTTCTGATGATTGTGTTGCGTGCTACTGTTTCCAAAGAATTTGCTCCTTGTTTGTGTTTGATTTCTGCAGTTCAGGCTGTCACCTGTGAGACCACGGTGGAACAGCTCTGTCCATTTCATAAACCGGCTTCCCACTGCCCAAGGTAACGTTTTCTAAATGTTCGCATTCTTGCTTACCAGGGAACATGTAAGGTGCGTCTATCCTGTGATAACTGTTTTGCCTGAAATTCTCGTGTCTCTAGGACTCAAAGGGTGTGTGATCTCAAACTCCTAGGCAGCAGGCAGCAATGGGCTGTCACAAAGGCCACGCATTCCTAGTGTTCTTCCCCCAAGTGCTGGAGTAGCTTCCGCTATTCGGGCAGCGGGCTTGTGCCTGCGATCAGTGTTCACATGTGTACCAGACATCTGGCTCAGGCTGCTATAAACACGGATCAAATATGTTTATTATAAAAGTATCATCTCCTCTTACTAGCACTTCACTTATTTTGGTCTCATGAGGCTCACAGATTTAATGAAGATCATGGTGTGTTTTATAATCTTAGAAAATGTTGCAGAATTTCTTTTTCAACTATCTCAAACCCCTGTACTTATACATTGTACTTTATAGAAAGAAGAAACAGATTGCTAAGTAAATCTGGGAAATTTTAACCTTATGATATGGTGAGAGAAGGAAAAATTTTATATGTCAGTATTATGGCAGGCCCTCTCTCAGGCTTGTGACAGGTTTATGAGGATTGAATAGTAAGGATCGCAGGGGAGCCTTTCAGCATGAATCCTCCCTGGAGGAGATGCTCAGTAAATGGTAATTTTATACCCATGGGACAATCTATAGCAATATTGTTCTGAAAGGAAAAGATCATTCAAGTAAAATATTAATAAAAAGTTTTTTATTTTTTTCACTTGTTTCAGGAAGGGAAATACCTACCTCCCCAAAAGGGAAATGATATAATTTTTGTAAAATTTAACTTTCACTGTCACCAGTATAACAAATCAGTGGAAATAATGATTTATGCATGATTTTGACCTAAATTAGTCTGTGAAGTCCCCGATCCCATTTTCTTTTATAGACTAGTGAAACAAAGGCTTTCTTCTTTTTTCTCATAAAATGTCTAATATTTGCATAAATTAGTTCATAATGGTATTTTTTTATATAGTATTTTATGACTTTTAGGGAACCATATTGTGGTGCATTTGTTTATAATTTTATATCACTTAAATAAGTTGAGGCATAAATCTATTCTGAGAGAGAATCTATTCTGAGAGAGAATTCCAAGAGCAGATAAATGAAAGGATATTAACTCAAAACAAGCATGAAGAAACAATTATTTATGATGGCCTCAACTCTAGATGAATATTTGGAAATCAACAGTTTATAGATGATAATTAAAACCATAAAATTGGATGAGACACCTAGGATGTGAACACAGAAAAAAGAAACTATGAGACCTACGAGTCAAACAATGATTCAGATTTTCCAAGTTGACTGTTTAGTAAATTCTACAGTCACATTGGATACCAAACACCCAGATTCTTAGAGTTACTTCCTGGTGTTTCTTTCTGCTTTGAAGTCCTACATTAGAAACCTTCCTGGTAATTTTTTTTTTTTTTTTTTTAAGAAAAGAAACACATTTGTGCCAAAGGCTGGAAGTGTCTAGTGTAAACAGAAGCAAAGGTGTCTTTTTACATTCGACCTATTTCGGAAGAAAAAAAAAAGTAGGGTTTAGAATGCTGAGTTTACTTTTGTATAAGCACGTCTGTCTTAGTTATAACAAAGATTGTAGTAACCAGCTACTTACTATGCATAAATAAATATTTATTTTTCAGAGTATACTGCCCTCGTAACTGTATGCAAGCAAATCCACATTATGCTCGTGTGATTGGAACTCGAGTTTATTCTGATGTAAGTATCGTACTTTATGCAGTTCTCAGCATTCGTGAGTTTGTGTATGTGTTGAGTGTATTGTATGTGCATGTATGTATAGGTTCCATACATACACATTTAAGTGTGTATATGTACACGTTTTAATTCATTAACTACTTTATAGAAGTGTTTGTTAAATGCAGTGCCACTGAAGGCTATATGAAACTGCTTCAGTATATTCTTACATTTGTCCTCATTCTGGGTGCGCGCACACACTGCAGCCGCCCCCCTTGTCCAAGGTGTCACACTCCGTGGTGTCAGTTACCTGCAGCCAACCATGGTCAGAAAATAAGAAATAAAAATTTTTCAGAAATGAACAATTCGTTTGTTTTAAATTGCATGCTGTCCTGAGTAGCTTGATGAAGTCTTGTGATGTCATGGCGTCTCCATAATGTAGATGCTCCCCTCCTATTAGTCACGTAGTAGCCGGATCTGTTATCACATCAACTGTCATGGTATCGCAGGGCTTGCATTCCACTCACCCTTACTTTACTTCATAACGACCCCAAGTGCAAGAGTAGTGATGCCAGAGAGAAAACCTAAAGTGCTCCTTTAAGTGAAAGACGACCACAGCACAGTAAGATATTCTACGGGGGTGAGGGGAGAGGGGAGAGAGAGAGACATCACAACCTCATTTGCATAACATATTACAGTCCATATTTATGACTGTAGTATTTTATTATTGATGTTACTCTCTTACTTTGGCTAATTTATAGATTAAACTTTATTCTAGTATGTATATATGAGAAATACGTAGCATATATAGGGTTCAGTATTATCTGTGGTTTCTGGTATCCACCAGGGGTCTTGGAAGTGTGGCCTCCGTGGAAAAGGGGTGGGGGGTGTTACTATACAGAATAAGGAAACAGATTCTGCACTGACATACATATTCTCAGAAGAGTTAATGATCAGTAATACTGAGAAATGAATATCCATATGTAAATAGGGGTGCACAATAATTTATTTTGATTAAATTTTTCTTTATATCCTACCCATATATCTTATATTACAAACTTGATGAAATTGTCTGGAGGCATTCTTGGAAGCAAAATGCATTTTGCTTTTCTTTAATCTTCCTTTTGGTTCTTCAGCATTTGAAGTATAAACGATAAAAATTAAGAATTGGTCCAATGTATGAACAATATCTTCACTGCCAAAGGGGGATTTACAAAGTAGCATAGAATGACAAACAGATAATATGCTAGAATTCATACAAAAGGAAACCAGTTGAGGGGTGCTGTAGTAGATGGCATTCTTGGGATCGGACAAGGCGTTTGAACTGTGATGGCTTTGGTACGGATGAGCGCTTCTTGAGCCGGGTTTCAAGCGTGGGTTGGAAAAGGGGATTAAGGAACACATTCTAGGTGGGGTGAATGGCGCCCATGGAGACATGCAGGGAGACCACATAAGCTGCAAGGGAGCAGAGCACATAGGTTTGCTTTGCACTGGTGAGAATGGAAGCTGAAAAGGCTACAACCAATTTAGTGTGACAGAGGGACCCAGCTCTTGAAACATATAAATGGACAGTCTGAATGCATGCTGATGAATTTGGATTTTGTGTGGCAGACATTTAGAAACCATTACAGATTTCTAAACCAGGGAATTACAAAATCACTCTTAGGAAACAATAATCTTGATGCACGTGTTCAGTTGAATTCTATGGAAATGCGACTGTGAAGAGCGGTCTGCGATATGTATGTTACTACCTTATTTCTCTGGGTAATTCCTTTAAATGCAAGCGTTTCTTTCAGGTCAGCTTTACCTTGAAATTATTCTCCACATCTCAGCTTCCCCCAAGCTCCAGCTCTGCAGTGTGCTATCTGCAGCTTGAATGTCCTGTTGATATTTAACTTGCTGGTGCTCATGTTTGTTTATATCTTCTTGTTTCTGTTTAAAAAAAACAAAAACATCCTTTTTCTAACTTTCTGTCAAAATCATGGTCACTCTTCACATCCTAAATCATGGCTACTTTCTCTCCTAATCCACGGATAATGTTGCCCTTCTTTCAACCCCATTGCTTTGTTTCTCCTATTAGCACTTAGCTGATCCTGTGAGGTATTATGATTGTTTCCCCACCTCCTCTATTAGTTTTTAAGTCCCTCGAGGGCAGCAGCTGGGCATTTCATGCATCACTTTATCATCAACGATTTGATGGGTGCCCAGCTGTGATCAAGACAGGCTGGCTCCCTGACTTGACTTAGAGGACAAAGTAACATCAGAACTAAGCAAATACCTTGCACATAAATATTTGTTGAAAAAAATGAATTTGTGTATATGAATGAGCATATCTAGAGTCATCAGTTTCAAAGAAATCATTCTTTCCACATTGTCCCTTTAAGCACCAAAACTTTTCATTTTAGTTGAAAATCAAAATATCCTCCACAGCCCTATAGCAGTAAGAAATCTCTTTGCTAGAGTGAAGGATTTGTTAGGACTTATATCCTGAGATCATTTTATCTTTCTTCTTCAGTGAAATGGGCAGATAATTATGTATTATTATGTAGATACTTTTAAGCATAAGTTGGCAATATAAAGATTACTATTACTGGTAAGTGCAGAGAAAGAGATTCAACCATCACCTGCCAATCTTCCCACCACTACAAAATATATTACATCAGTAAATACAAGATATGGAGAGATGAGAACCAATCTACCCACATCCCTTCTTCTTTCTCCCTCTTCCCTTCCCCACCTTCCTCTCTTTTCCTCTGTAGTTACAACTTATATGTTTTATTGATGTCAGCTTTTATTTCTCATTTGTGACAGATGAAGTTACTTCTTGCATTCATTAAAAATGTTCCACTATTTTCACAGATAAATTTTTTTCCCCATGATGTATTAATGCTTTTAAAGTGTGGACATGAACACAAAATCTCTTCTGATCTCTGAACTCAAATCGGAATGCCTGCTGACTGCATAGTTATGGGCAAAGCAATAGTTTCAAAACATATTACATGCTTGGATTTAGCGAGTGCTATCTAAGCACTTCCATTGCCTTGGGGAAAAAATGCTGATAATGCCTCTTTTGACGGAGCAAGATAAATACTGAAATGTGTAAGGAATTCTTCTTAATTCCATCTGTTATGAACCATACTGGATAAAAATATTAATTCAGCTAGGGACTTTAACTGATGGATAAAATGCCTCCTGAGAGTAAGGGTGTGGGGCTTAGATATATAGCCTTTTGTGGCTGATTAAAACATGAAGAGGATTAACCAGCTTGGCATTCTGGCTCTCTGAGCTAATAAATACTGACGGATGCCGCAAGGTTCAGAGCACAGTAATAAAGCAAGGTCACGTAAGATGCACTTCACAAAGCATGGTAAGCCCCTCACATGTGCGTGGCGATGAGAGAAGAGCACACCAGTTGGACCAGAACAGGCCCATGGGGAAAGGAGGTGGGTCACTGGACCAACTGTGCTGGTCCAGTTGGTGTTTCTTTGTGTGGGATTGCCTCTGGCTGTACGCAGCTATCTTGACAAATTTCAGCAGAACATTTGCATTAAAGCAAATGTTAAAATTTAGAGAAACCTTCAATGGGCCAGAAAGAAAGAGTTGACTTCTAGAAGTCAGTCATTTAAAAAATTTGGAAGTGCTGGACCTGAAACAACGATTTTCTCCTCCATAGAAATCCCATGCAATTCAGATTATGTAACTAACACGATGCAATGATCACAGAGCGGGCGGTCCCGGTCTCTTGAGTCAGACGTTCACACGGGGGTGGCCATAGACATTGCACATCTAGGTGGAAGCTGTGGTTGTTCTTCATATTTAGGGGAAGGGGGGGGTTACTGTTTGGGGAAAATTTTCTCTGAAGATATTATATTATTTAACTAGAGGCCCGGTGCACAAAAATTTGTGCACTCGGGGTTGGGAGAGGAGGTCCCTCAGCCTGGCCTGTGCCCTCTCACAGTCTGGGACCCATCAGGAGATAAGGACCTGCTGGTTTAGGCCTGCTCCTGGGTGGCAGAGGGCAGGCCTAATCCTAGGTGTAACCCCTGGTCGGGCTCAGAGCAGGGCCCATTGGGGAGTTGGGGCCCCGCCTCCTGTCATGCACAGAGCAGGGCGGATTGGGAGGTTGTGATGCCACCCTCAGTCATGCTCAGGGTAGGGTTGATTGGGGGGTTGGGGCACCACCCCCTGGCACACTCAAGGCAGGGTCCATAGGGAGGTTGCAGCGCCACTCCTGTCATGCACAGAGCAGGGCCGATCAGAGGGTTGGAGCTCCGAACCCTGTCACACTGATCCCGGTGCTGGGAAGCCTCCCTGCTCCGCTGATCCCAGGGCCAGGACACCTCTCGGCTCCCCTGATCCCTGGCCCGGAGGCCTCTCGGCTCCGCTGATCACCGGGGTGGGAGGCCTCTCTGCTCCGCTGATCGCGGGGCCTCCGACTCCGCTGATCACGGGGGCTGGGAGGCCTATGGACTCCGCTGATCACCGGGGCCGGGAGGCCTCTCGGCTCCGCTGATCACCGGGCCGGGAGGCCTCTGGACTCCGCTGATCACCGGGGCCGGGAGGCCTCTCGGCTCCGCTGATCACCGGGGCCGGGAGGCCTCTCGGCTCCGCTGATCACCGGGGCCGGGAGGCCTCTCGACTCTGCTGATCACCTGGGCTGGGAGGCCTCTCGGATCCACTGATCACCGGGGCCGGGAGGCCTCTCGACTCTGCTGATCCCAGGCCCTGAGGCCTCTCTGCCCTGCTGCTTCAGGGCTGTTTGGCTTCCCTCTGCTTGGAGCCTGAGTATGCAAATTAACCGCCATCTTTTAGCTTCTGTAATTGAAACATTGTATCTTTTGGAGTTGTTGCTTCAGGAGCTCAGAGCCCCGCAGCTGCGGGGATCCTTGACTTTCTCCATCGCTGGGGCAACCAAGCCTCCTATTCTCAGCTGCCTGGCTGCCAGCCGCCATCTTGGCTGACAGTTAATTTGCATATCTCACTGATTAGCCAATGAAAAAGGTATCGGTCGTACGCCAATTACCATTTTTCTCTTTTATTAGTATAGGATAGGGAAAAACTCCCTATTTAATATATACCTGTATCTTAGAAAAGGGACTGTAGAGATGTACAGAGGCATGTTGAGTTGTAAGTCAAGCTGAAGATAAATGAGGTTCTGATAACACAATCTGTGAACATTAGGTCAGAGTGACTCCAGCAGGGACTAGCAAAGGCGGAGATTTGAGAATGATCAATAGGCCCAGAAGAGATCAAAGGAGCCAATTTGCATTTTATTGCTTCAACAACAGAGAAAGCCTGTCCTTTGGATGGCATGCCTTCCCTAGGTTAGATGGGGCGGGTGTCTCACCACTGCAGCCACCCTTGAGCTCTGCCCTCAGACGGGCTCAGAAGTGGCTTTAACTCTGACTTTCGAAACATTCCTCTCCGCACAAAACATCATCATCCGCTGCTGCTCCCGAGGATCCACGGAGAGACAGAGGTCAGCGACCCAGTCCAGCGGAAGAGCGAGCGGACGAGTTCCGCAGGGGTTTGCTAACGGCAGGTCCTTCCTTGTCCCCTCAGCTGTCCAGCATCTGCAGAGCAGCGGTCCATGCCGGGGTGGTTCGCAATCACGGTGGTTACGTGGACGTTATGCCCGTGGACCGAAGAAAGGCTTACACTGCTTCTTTTCAGAATGGAATCTTCTCAGAAAGGTACACTCACAATCACATATGTAATCTCTCCATCCTTTTGTGCTTGCTTGATGAGCAGCTCATTTCTGTGTGGGTTTGAGGTTAGTGGCCGGAGCGGCGTTTCCTTTGCTGATGGCAGTGGTAGGTTTACCAGGGATGGGAGAGGCCGTAGTACCAGAGGTGCCTGTCTCCTGCAGGCTTACAAAAATCAAAATGAAAATCGGATTACAAGTCAGAACCGCTCTTTTGTTAACTGATCTTCTAATGAGGAAATAGCTTTCATCCTCTTTTGGATTTTCTAGATTAGGTTTTTATATGTAATTCCTCCTAGATGAGCAAGGCACTGAATATTTCTCTAATCCAGTTATCTGACGAAATATTTGACAAAAAACAATGAGTCTGGTTTTCCCCAGAGCCAAGTTTTCTTTTTGATTGGATGTTGGGTGCCTCCTATGACATAAGTGAACTCTTTCAGGTCATCTCAGCGTATCTGGCTCATTAGTATCATATATTTTGGTGGTTTGAGAAAATTCACGGGGCTTACTTTATCAAGTATTAATAAAAGTTGAAAGAACCTATAGTGATTTGTCAAATCACTGGTACTTGTAGAAGTATTAAATCCCATATATTTTGTATAGATACAGAATACCCCCTAACTTTTACATATGTAGAGAAGGTCTACATGATAGTAAGGTTCCTTTAAAGCAGCGGTTCTCAACCTGTGGGTCGCGACCCCTTTGGGGGTCGAATGACCCTTTCACAGGGGTCGCCTAAGACCATCGGAAAACGCATATATAATTACATATTGTTTTTGTAATGAATCACTATGCTTTAATTATGTTCAATTTGTAACAATGAAAATACATCCTGCATACCAGATATTTACATTCGATGCATAACAGTAGCGAAATTACAGTTATGAAGTAGCAATGAAAATAATTTTATGGTTGGGGGTCACCACAACATGAGGAACTGTATTGAAGGGTCGCGGCATTAGGAAGGTTGAGAACCACTGCTTTAAAGGATACCGAAGGAGGTGCCCTGCAGGGCCAGGATTGCCTTCCACAGAACCATCGGGGTGCCGTCTCCATGAAAAGACTGATTTGTATTTAGCATCTGTTTTCAGGTGAGACTATGTCAAGGTGACTTCTCTACAGCCTGGCTTATGGTCTCCTTAAGCAGATACGCTATATAGTCGATTCTTGAGTTATAAGAATCTGATAAGCAGTTTCATAAGCTGAGCTGATCGATGTAGTTTCATTATACCTGTCATATTTCTTTATTTTTTTAATCCTCACCCCAGGATATGTTTTTATTAATTTTTTTATTTTTAAGGAAGAGAGGAAGGGAGGGAGAGAAAGAGAGAAATATTGGTGTGCAAGGGAAACATGGATCAGTTGCCTCCCATAAATGCCCTGACTAGGGATCCAACCCACAACTTAGGTATGTGCCCTGACCGGGAATTGAACCCGGTGTATGGGACAACCCTCCCACCAACTGAGCTACCCAGCCAGGGCACCTGTCATATTTCTTAACTTTATTTTTAAACAGTAAGACTGAGAATACTTATTTCTGAGAATCTGCTACAAATTCCCCAGAAGCTGCTGGGCACTTCAAGTACATTAACGCAGTTCCACCAACAGCACTGTAAAGATGATTCTGTCAACACTAGTGTTGACAGAGTATTAACTGAGGCTCAGAGAGGATACGTGGTATGTCCAAGGCCATGTAACTGGCCAGTCTCAGAGCTCAGGCTTACGCTAGATCTGTAAGCTCAGAAATCTGCATTTTCCCAGTATTATCACTGTGTACAAAGAAAACACATTCACTTCTAGAACTCAGTCAATCTGTGTCCTCTGAATAAAATGGCTTTCAAGTGGCCATCAGCTTGTGTGAAAAACCTGGCTCCTATGTTTGTGGCGTGTGCACACCTTTTTTTAATATACTCTAAAATTCTCCCCTTTTCTTGTACATGAATAAACATATACAAGGAATTTTACTTTGTCTCCCTTTTAGCATTTATTGTGTTGGTCTCCAAAGTCCTTTTTATCATTAAGAAAGGAAAACTATGTGCTTACAAAAGTTGTGTAAATATTGTCATTTAAAAAAATCCTGTACACAATCAGACTTCAAAAGCATACATTTGATTAGAATAAATAATGATTAATGGCATTATTAATATGTTTTAAACTTTAGACATTTAAACAAAACATCCCTTGATTGATATTGGCAAATAAAATATAAGTAATTTAAGAAAGAGTAAAATGCATGATTCTGTATTGCTTTTCACTTGTCTTAAAATATCTCCAAAATGAGATTGAGTGGTATGTGTGTGTGTGTGTGTGTGTGTGTGTGTGTGTGTGTGTGTTTTCATTTTAATGAAAAAATTCTTAGGACCTTCCAGATTTGACCATTAAATTTCCTCACTAAGAGTTTTCTTGAAACTATAGATGTTAAAAAATCTTAATGAATATGATAGCCATAAAATTTAAATTTTGTCAGACTTCGGAAATGCCAATGATAGGGAATCAGAGTATTGCTTAAATAGCACCATCTTTTTCACTTGCCATTCATATCTGACCTTGGCAGTCAGGCAGTGAAGCTGGGTCTCAGCATTGAATAGCAGCACCTCAGTATTCCCCCAGGGAAACTGCACTGCAGCTGCGAGCTGCCCTGTTGGAAGCAGAGGTGGTAATCTATGAAAACACGATCTGGAATTGGTGAAGGTCTATATAAAATACTATTATGACTACTATGCATCTTAAGTTTCTTTAGTGAACTTGCAGCTCAGCATATAACCAAGATTTAAAGAATTGTGTCATCATTCTCAAGGTTTTATTGGTCACGAAGGTGCAAACCTACAGAACCCATGCCAGACAGACAGACACACACACACACACACACACACACACACACACACACACACAAAAGCAAGTTATGGAATAAGTGTCCTCAGCAGAAGACTGTAAAATGTCTCACTTCCTGCCTGGCCCACATAGCTCAGTTGGTTGGGCATTATCATGGGCACCAAAAGGTTGCCAGTAGGATTCCCAGTCAGGGCACTCATCAGGGCACCCAGTAGAGGGCTTGCAGGAGGCAGCTGAATGATGTTTGTTTCTCTCTCTCTCTCTCTCTCTCTCTCTCTCTCTCTCTCTCTCTCCCTCTCTCCCTCTCTCTCTCTCTCTCTCTCTCCCTCCCTCTCTCTCTCTCTCTCTCTCTCTCTCTCTCTGTCCCCTTCCTTTCTAAAAATAACAAATATATATTTTAAAAATTAAAATAAAAAGAATTATGTCATCCTCATTCTAGCTTTCCAATAACTATAAATTACAGCAGCCTAAGACAGGTGACCATCTGGCCTCACAGGGCGGCTTACTTGACTGTCATAAAAAAGCATGATTTATTTGAGGGATTATATGTAGAGGTGACATCAATGTACTATTTATATTTTTGCAGTTTACAGAATCCTCCAGGAGGAAAGGCTTTCAGAGTATTTGCTGTTGTGTGAGGCGGAACACCTGGAAGAGGAGCGTGAAGACTACCCCACATGCCATATTTCTGAAGTGTATAAAACTGTAACATTACTGTACAGAAGGTCGCAACTATTTTCAGCTGCCCCCATACCCCCTCCCCCCCAAAAAATGCCAAATGCATATAAATCTTGATACACAAAGTCTGTAAAATAAAACATGGGACATTATTAGCTTTGGAAAAAGTAATGGATATGTAATGGTTTTAGAAATCCTGTGTTAAATATTGCTATATTTTCTTAGCAGTTTTTTCTACAATTACATAGTCATGGTTGTTCTACATTTTATATGTTATATTATATGGTGCTTTGTATATGCCACTAATAACATGAATCTAAACATTGAATGTGAATGGCCCTCAGACAATCATCTGGTACATTTAAAAACAATAGTGACAAAAATAATAACTCTAAAATGAAAGAAACGGTGTTATTACATTTCTCCCCAGCTTAATACTATGCCATTACCTACTCCAAATAATCTCAAATTATTTTCCACTTAGTATCTGTATAGTTTTTTTCTTAAGTTTAGGCATATAGGATACTAAGTCCTGGTGCTATACTTCTTGTTTGTATAAAAAAATTCCTTCATATCCACATAAATCTGTTAGACTGTTTGATTCCCTGGGAATGGCTTTTGTAGTAAATGCAATGAAGTCAGAGCGATGGTGGGAAACATTCCTTGTATCACACAGTAAACGAAGGGGTAAGCATGGGTAGCCAGAGCTTTTTGTGTGTTGTTCTCACTGACGTCATATTTTCTTTTGTATCCTGGCAAATACTCCTGCGGGCCAGGAAGTATCATAGCAAAACGTTGAACGAAGATGAACTAATGTATTGCATCACCATTGCCACTGATTTTCCTAATGGTACATGGCTGTGTGTATAAATGTTGCCATATTATGGTACCTATAATGGTGATATATTTGTTTCTATGAAAAATGTATTGTGCTTTGAGACTAAAAATCTGTAAAATGTTAATTTTGGTATTTTTTTTTTCTGCTGGTGAATTTACTCTTTCCCTGTATACATATTAAAATAATCATGTTTCAAACTATTATTTTCAGTCTCTTTGGCATCCTTATTTTGATTTAGTAATCATTTTTAATTTTCAAAATTGTTATCTTTTAAATTTGGGTTATTGACATTAATATAAATAACACCCTTAATACCAAAAGTCTGCAAAGTCAACCTGAGTAGGTATTTGTATGTGAAAGGAGAAATGATCATAAGTTTAGAAATATTCTATTAAGGGAAAATTTGAATACAATGAGGAAAATGAATTTCTAAACTAGAAGAAAATAATCTGGAAGATAGAAAGTGATTGTAAAGGAATGGACAAGACAACAGATACTCTAAATTTTTAGAAAGTAAATGAGTAGGTGTTTAGGAGCAGAATATAGAGATAAATTACACAAGTCAGGGAAAGTAAGAAAGATGGATAAAAAAAGAAAAGAAAGAAGGACCTCATATACACAGCTGCTCAAGAGCAAATTGTGAAGATAATGAACATCATGATTAGTTATCAGATATTGGCTGGGAATTAAATGGTTCAAAATATTGGTAATCCAAACTTAAGCACTTATATATTAAACATTTCAAAACTTAAAGCAAATTTGGCGAGAAAATTTTTTCCAAATGACTCATTATACCTTCTTGGACAGCATGGTTGAAATCTAAACTAACTAGATTCATCTCTCACTTCTCCCCATCAGTTCAGCCAGGATTTTAGTATTGTCCCTAGTTCAGATATTTATCATCAATTTTCCATACTATTTCAATGTTTCCACTGGAGTCTCCTCATTTTGTTAAACTCCATTCCTTTTCAATGCATGCTTAATTTTTTTAACTGGAATTACTCTCTTTTATAAGTGGCCATCATTTAAGGAAACCAAATCATCTTATAAAAGCACTAGATGCCTGATGCACGAAATTCGTACAAGAGTAGGCCTTCCTTCCCCACTGCTGGCACCGGCTTCCCTCTGGCTCCTGGGACCCGGGCTTCTTTAGCAGCCCCAGCCCCAGCTTCATTCGGAAGGATGTCCGGAAGGACATCTGGACTAATTAGCATATTATGCTTTTATTATTATAGATTTAAAGACCTCTGTAGTCTTGTTCCATATTGATTTTCTATGCTCTTCTACACAACGTGTGGTCTTGAGTGAGCTGCTCAACTTTCAATGCTTCAATTACCTCATCTTAAAAAGTGGGATAAGTAATACCTTTAGGAATTGCTCTAAGAATCAATTGAGATATTACATGTCATGTACTTAAAAGAACATAAGAGTATGTGATCAATTTGTGTTAGTTTTTATTAATAACATAGTAATCATTTTTGTTGTTATTTACCTTGGGGAAACTGCATCTATTATACTACACTACTTATCCTTCAGCACTTCAGTAAATGTGAAATCCTCCAGGAAGTTCCCTGCAATTATCCTGGTAATAATTAAATAATGGTCTTTAATATGCCCTTTTAATTTGACCATATTAATTTTTTACTCATCATAGGATATTAATTTTTTAAATTTTGCCTTGTATTATGTTTAATTCCTTAGACTTAAGGATAAGCTCCATGAGAATAGTAATACTATTTATCAATCTTTCTACTCATGAGACACAGTGCTTTTTCTTTCTCCATGGTGGGTCAATATTACTAAATAAATATTCAGTTATCCCTAATTTTATTATTGATGACATAAATGAATATTACATATTATCACAGCAAAAGATAGATTATTACAGCTAATGAAAATTTATTGATAAACATTCTAAATGTGAATTTAAAACAGAGGTCAAGGCTTATAAAGTAGTATTAACAGTATTAATTTAGTTTTCAAAGTTTACCAGAACACATTTTAATTTGTTTAATGTTTTGTGTCTAATAAAAGCAGTCCGTGCATTTTGAGCAAAGCAGAATTCACTGAAAGTTTTTCTCTCCTAATTTGTTACAGTTGGAATATTATAATGTATACTTTTCTATTCAATATTATATTTTGAAATCTTGAACATTTCTAGCATTTCTAATATTTTTAAAAGAAATGTAAACTCTTTTAGAGAGCACAGTGAGCTAACCAAAAAATCAGTTATCCTTGGCAAACATAAACTTCAAATTTTGAATTTAAGCTAATTTATTGCACAAAGAATTTCATTGTTTGTTAATTTAAAATACTTATCTGAAGTGATACTTCAACCCTGGCACCATAATATTCAGGAGCTGAAGAAATAGTTTAGCCGAATAATCTGATCCTCTTTCACTAATTTGTCGGAATTAAAGGGTAAGTTATATCGGTCTGAGATTTTTAAAAGGCAGGCAAACCCTTTAGAACTCTGTACTTATGCTGGGCAATTAGACACAGTGCTCTTTTCCTTTTATCATCCAATCCCTATGTCATGTCCCCCCACATAATCAGAGTGTAAAACAATGCCGATAAACATCTTTGCACTAGGCCATTAAATTATGGAAACAGCATTTTCAATGATTCCTCAAAATTTGCTTTCTCATTAAAACATAATTGTCAAATACATTTATGACTATGCTGATGAAGATGAAAAGCAGAGAGCCTGTAGAAAACTACATGCCAAGCTCAGTTTTAAGAAGGAACCCGTGTAAACAAATGAAGTGGAAGTCAAGGCTAAATATTTAAAAGTGCTAGAAGTGATTAAAGATAACATTACAAATGTAAAATCCCAATCTGATTGAACGCTTGACTAACCCTAAAACAAAGGTGATTCTTTAAATCCATATGAGAATAACTTGGCTGGGGACAATATAGTGAAAACCACAAGTAAGTAAACAAATAGCCACTCCTGAAGCTTTCTGCTTTCATTCATTCCAAAAATACTGAGTTCCTACAATTTGTTTATGGACTGGCTGATCGCTGTAGATATGCTTGTAAGCCAAAAGGCCTTCAGGAAATTATAATCTCACCAATAAGACAGATATTAAATAATCACAGACATAATACGATTATAAACCATGAAGACTGCAGAACTACAGAGTTACAAACAAAATGTTTATACAGTAGTATGGTGGGAGTATATAAAAGTGGGACTTGACCTAGTTGGGGAGAGGAAAGATGACTTTACTGTTGAATTGATATTAAAGCTTAGATCTTAAGGATGAGGAGGAATAACTAGGTAGGGTTGGAGCTCAAAGAGATGCCCAAATTGAATACTACTACAGTATGACATATTGATATGCTCAAAAGACACTCAGGTATTCAGAATATGAGCAGAGGAGCAAAAGAATCAAATACATCCTATAACAGTGCCAATCTTAGAGATTTAGTATATTTTAAAAGATTATTATGCTAAATGAAATAAGCCAGTCAGAGAAAGATAAATACCATATGATTTCACCTATATGTGAAGTCAAATGAACAAAATAAAATAACACAATAAAAACAGACTCATAGATACAGAGAACAGACAGATGTGAGAGGGGAAAGGGTTTGGGGGACTGGGTGAAAAAAGGTGAAGGGATTAAGCAAAAACAAAACAATCAGACACAACAGTGTTGTCAGAGGGAAAGAGGAGTGGGGGAGATAGAAGAGGTAAAATGGGGATAAATGGTGAGGGAAGGAGATATAACTTTGGGTGGTAAATACATGATGCAATATACAGATATATTATAGAGCTGTTCACTTGAACCCTGTATAAGGTTATTAACCAATGTCACCCCAATATTCTTGGGATCCAAAGAGTTTGATTATTATATGATTGGCATGTCTAAATCATGGATTACAGATGAATGTATGAGAGAGAGGAGTGGGGATGGCATGTACTGAGCACCCAACTATGTGTTAACACTGCTTTACCTTTCATATGTATTATTCAATTCTCACAGCAAACCTGTGAGACAAGATTATTTTTCCCGACTCATGTATTGGAATGCAGATTCTAAAAGGTTAAGCAACATTGTCTAGGCAGTGGTCGGCAAACTCATTAGTCAACAGAGCCAAATATCAACAGTAAAACGATTGAAATTTCTTTTGAGAGCCAAATTTTTTAAACTTAAACTATTTTTTAAACTACTATATAGGTAGGTACATTGTTATTAACTTAAATAGGGTACTCCTAAGGCTTAGGAAGAGCCACACTCAAGGGGCCAAAAAGCCGCATGTGGCTAGCGAGCCACAGTTTGCCGACCACGGGTTAGGGCCTTGAGTTTGAGAAATGTAATTCAAGTCTCCACTTATCTAATTCCAAAGTCCATGCTCTTGCTAGTAGGTCACCCCTGTTAGATATTTCCATGGAGACTGAATAACTTCACTAACTTCTCCCACACCAGGTTGAGTACTACTGGAGAGACTTTTATAATCCTTAATTATGCCAAACATTTTTTTGATGTGGGAAGATCTGCAAAAGAGGAATTAGGGATTTAATTTTCTTTAGAAGTGGCCTATATGGCAAAAAAATAAAATAAACACAAAACATTGGTTCAAGGAACACAGGAAAAATTGAGGTTTATGTTCTACAGGTTTAAAATTAGTGGACTACTTTTACAAGACAATAGATTCAATACTTCCCCTCCCCCAATTCATTAAAAGGATAACAAGGAGGAATAAAAATAATATACTCATAAGAGCATGACTATCCTGAAAATGGGAGGCTGCTGGAATCCTACTGATGACTGATTCAGAGCCTGCACAAGAGAAGGCTCTAGTTCAGCGGTTCTCAACCTGTGGGTCGCTACCCCTTTGGGGGTCGAACGACCCTTTCACAGGGGTCGCCTAAGACCATCGGAAAACACATATATAATTACATATTGTTTTTGTGATTAATCACTATGCTTTAATTATGTTCAGTTTGTAACAATGGAATTGGGGGTCACCACATGAGGAACTGTATTAAAGGGTCGCAGCATTAGGAAGGTTGAGAACCACTGCTCTAGTTGATAAGAGGGCCTTTCTTAATGATAGAACCATAAACCAAAGTGATTGAAGTGAGCTTCCTTTCTTCCATTCAGTTGGCTTCCCCAATTTCATGCTTTCTTCTCCAAGCCCAACCGGCCCACATACCCTCAAATAACTCCAATTGACAAACATTTCACCACACACAAAGAACTTTAAATCAGACCCTCCTCATTCAGGAAACAGATTGACAATAAGAGATACCTGCTCGTCAAACCAGTTCTTCAAACTTATATGTGAACAGAGGAAAGGGTCATAGGACATATGCATAGATAAGCAAATATCACATTAACTGACACCAGAAGCAGTAGACATTTCAGAGAAAAGACTACCTCCAAAATATTATCATTAACTAGAGGCCTGGTGCATGGATTCGTGCACAGATTTGTGCACAGATTTGTGCACCAGTGAGGTCCCTCAGCCTGGCCTGCACCCTTTCACAATCAGGGACCCCTCAGGGGATGGCGGACAGCCAGTTCCAGCCCCATCTCCACAGGCCAATGGAGATTGGGCCAAAACCGGTGTGTGACATCCCCAGAGAGATGTAGTAGTGCGTGAAGTGGCAGGTGGCCAGGGAGGGGCCCGAGCCTGGGCTGGGTGCTGCGCCACTCCCGCTCATCCCAAACCCGCTGCTCCTGCCGCCGCAGCTGCTGGGTAGCACTGCTGTGGAGGTGGGAGACGCTGGCGCTCACCAGCCGTGAGCCCCGAGTCTGGCACCTGTCTGTCAGCTGAGCAGTGCACACTTACCACCAGGGGGCAGCTCCTGCATTGAGCATCTGACCCCTGGTGGTCGGTGTGCATCATAGCGACTGGTCAAACGGTTGACCGGTTGCTTATGGTTTTATATATACTAGTATAGAAAACCTCAAGAGGACTTTACTATACTCATAAAACAAGAAAAGTCTAGCACAGAAAATAAACAAAACAAGAAAAGTATCAGGTCTCAGAAGAGATTAGAACATGTCAGAGTTAGCTAACTCCAGAAAGCAAGACATGCTTCAAAGTTGTTTAAAAGCAGGAATTTTAAGAGATGTATAAAAATGGAAAACATAGCAGGAAAGTAGTTGGTGATAATTTCAGCTATTCAACATGTGTGTAGTGCTATCTCAGCGTGTTTTTACTTTGCATTTATCTGATGATTAATACTATTTTCATGCATCATTTGTATATCTACTCTGTGAAGTGACTATTCAAATAATCTTTTGCCCATTTTTAAATTAGACTGGTTTTCTTTTTATATTAATTTATAATAGTAAGAGTTTTTAAAATACCTCTCTTACAAATCAATTGATCACATATATGTGGATCTATTACTGGATACTTTATTCTAGTAATGTCCAACAGAAATTTAATTTATAAATAATATATATATTTATATGATTATAATGAATATATTTAATTATTAAACACATTAAATTATATAATTGGTTAATGATTTATATAATTATTAAAATTTACATATCTATAATTAAGTTATATGAATGATAAAATTTAATTTCCAATATATTTATCTCCACAAGGCCCAGACCCAGGGCAGACTTCAGGGAGAGTTCACTTATATGATCTTAAATTTTCTAATTATCACAAAATTAATTAAAAAATGAATTTTATTTTAATACATTTAACTAAATGTTACCCAAATTATAGTTTCAACATGTGATGTAAATCAAAATACCTGCTAATAATTTTGTTCAGGAGACTGTCTTATTTGTTATTACTATTACCACTCCAGGATTATGATAGTACTTGAATTATACATTTTCAGTCATCGGATTACTCAAAAAATTTTTAATTTTCATTTCTGAGAAGTATTTTCATTGGGTATGAAATTCTTTGTTAACAGTTGTTTGCTTTTAACATTAAAGAGGTCACTTTAGTGACTCTGATTCATGTTCTTCTCTGAAGAGACCTTCCCAGCATTCTGCTTGTGTTCATTGCTGCATAACGGTTCTTCTGCGGCAGCTGCTAAGCCTCCTCTGGGTCCCTGCGCAGAGCAGCCCGGCCTCACCCTGAGCCTAAGGCGTGGTCGGCCTGGATTCTCTTTTTTATGTTCCCAGGGGCCGGGCATCCCCCTCCGGCACACGGCGCTGGGCACCCCAGCTCTGGAAACGGCTCCACTCACTCAGCCCGCGGGCCTTCCATGTCTCTGAGGTTTCCTTGAGTGAACGGGCTGGTGTTCGGCAACCACTGAGAGCGACTCCATGAAAACGCCGGGCCCTGGGCAGGCCCCGCAGGCCGCTTTCCTGCAGCCGTGTCCCCCCACGCTCCTTGCATGGCGTCGGGAAGGTCCTTCGGGCCACACGCCAAGGGCCTGCGCAGGGGAGCACCCAGGGCCGGTCTGGCTAGGCCGGGACTCGCTGGCGTCTCCATCCCACGTGGCTCTGGCCGGCCTGGGAGATCCCGGGAGACCGGCTCTGCAGGAGGAGCTCCCAGCATCCGGGTATCCTGGAGGCGTCCCCACCTGGGGCCCCGCCTACACCTGCCTGGCACAGCAGGACACGCATGCGCAGTTCAGCAGTTCGCTCCGCTGCACCCCAGCTCCTGCCTCAAAACCTCGAGGCCGGTGCGAACAGTGCTGACCCAGCCCTGCTGGCCACCTCGGGGACCATGCGCGCCCCCACCGCCCTTCCCATGCGGAGAGGGGCGTTGGGGTGGGGGTCGCTGGAGCCATTCCCTTTCCGTCCGGTGCAAGGAAGACACCCATGGTCTCTGGGGTTCAGCTCTCCAAGGGTCTCTCTAATGGGTGGACTTGCCGGCAGGGACTGCCTTGGATGGCAGGACTAAGGAGAGCTGGCTTTGGGGGTACAGGCGCCTCGCTTAGGGGACAGGCTGGAGCCTGGCACCGCGGTGTGTGCCCCTCAAGTCCCAGCCTGTGGCCCGGTCTGCCCCTCCCCTGACCACACCGGCTGGACCTCGCAGTAAGAGAAGTGAGCCAAACCCATCTTTGCACTTAGCGGAGAGGTGAGTGTTCATGAACGGCTGTTAAGTCCAAATAGCCTTTATGTACTTTAACTTGAAGAATTCCACCTGATATCTTTTTTAAAAAATATATCTTTATTAATTTCAGAGAGGAAGGGAGAGGGAGAGACAGAAACATCAGTGATGAGAGAGAATCATTGACTGGCTGCCTCCTGCACGCCCCCCACTGGGGATCAAGCCCAAAACCCGGGTATGTGCCCTTGACAGGAATCGAACCCAGGACCCTTCAGTCCGCAGGACGATGCTCTATCCACTGAGCAAAACCGGCTAGGGCCAGAAATCTTTAATTGACTTCGATGATCGATCGTACAGAAGAGGAAGAAAAGAATTGGCGGCTTGTTACTGCTTAATATGAAAACCTTTGCTCCTCCGTGGCTTATTGCTCTGGCGCTGCTAAGATGTTCAATGGGAGGAAATAATTATGATAATATTGTCCAGAACAGATGTGCTGGAAATTGTCCCATAACTTTGATACGGTTTTAATCGACAAAACAAAAATTTTAGGCTCCTTTGAGAAACCATGGTTGGACAGGTCCTGCCTTTTTTGTGTGTGTGAATGGATGGATGTGTATAAATTCACATTTTTCACAGACTGCTGGTGTGTTAGATAAATGTTCATCTAACTACCATTCATCCTGTCCGTTTGCAGGTGGAAAAAATGGAATATGAACTGACTTAGCCAAAGTCAGAAAGAGCTGTAACTGACTTTTAAATGAAGTCTTCAGATGTCCAATAATATTTTCTGTTTCCCCAAGATAAAGCCAGAATAAGAGCACAACCCAAATGTTAGAGTCCTGTTGCCTAAGCACCTTGAATATATCCTCACACACTTCAGAAGGTATCACAAGCTAGTGATTATATTACAAACACTCTACATGGATGAGCACCATGCTAATAGAAATAACCCTAAGTAGGTAGTTTGCATTATCTTAAAAGCATATTTGTTTGTTGCATCAGAACTTTTTTAAAAATTGATTTCAGAGAGGGAGAGGGAGAGAGAGATAGAAACATCAATGATGAGAAAAGAATCATTGATTAGATGCCTCCTACAGGCCACCTACTGGGGATTGAGCCCACAACCCTGGTTCATGGGTTGATGCTCAACTATTGAGCCACACCAGCTGGGCAGAACCTATTTTTAAAAAATTAAAAAAAATATATTTCAACATACTAGTATATCCTCTGAGACATTAAAAGTTACCAGACAACTGGTATTTCTGTGTGAAATCCTCAGAAGTCTATCAAATGCTTTAAAAAATAGTACTGATAATAGACATTGCCATATAGTGCTTATTTTACACCAGGCACTGTCTAAGCAGTTTATAATCACACAATCCACACTATACAGTGAGGAGAGTACTGTTATTATCGTGTTCATTTTATAGATAAGAGTTCAGTTACTTCCTCAGAATCACCCAGAAAATAAATATTGGAACCAGGATTAGAACTCTTAAAATATGACTCTAGATTCTTTGCTTTTATTATTCCCTGTCCCACAGCCAGCGTTTGTTTTATTTGGTATATAGGGAGTCTAATCTCGGTATGCACATATACTTTTCAGAATTTATCAAAAAGCAAATGCCCAGAAGCCATCAATGTGGAGGAGCTTCTAATAACCAGGCAGACAAGCTCTCCACCAGGCGGCTGAGAGACCTCACCTAGAAGAGGTAAGACCCCTATGTGATACCCTGGCATCTTGGTTATATTTCCTGTCTTTCGTCCCCATATCTCAGCCTCTGGTCAGTTGTAGGGGACATGCCCCCATGCAAACCTGTCAAAGCGTTGCCCAATGAAGCTTGTCTGCTCCTGCGGTCTTGTGCTTATATATCTTCCTTTGATCAGCTCTGAAATTCCTTACGCCCCCTACACTTGGTCTGTGTTTTCCATTTGTCCAGATTTTTTGTTTTTCTTTATTTCTGCTCTCTTGTCTTCTTTGGATGAATCAGGTATATTTAATTATTCCATTCTTTCCTTCTCCATTAACATTTTCACTTCGTATTCTTTTAGTTTTCTTATAGTGGTAATTTCCAGAAACTGTACTATGCATTTTTAATATATTACTGTCCACCTTAAATTAGCACATTTGTTACTTCTCAGTGCAAACACCTTCGAGCAGTTCAATTCCATTGACCCCATTCCTGCTTTTTGTGCTCCAGTGTTGTCATAATTTTACTTCTGCCTTACAAGACAATATTGTTCCTTGAAATAGTCAATTTTTATATATATTTACCTTTCCAATGTTTGTCTTTATTTCTGAAGTTCTGTTTCCATATGGTGTCATCTTTATTTAATATGAGGAATCCTATATAATAAAAGGCTAATATGCAAATTTCCCCCTCGACCAGGAGTTCCACCAGGAGTTTGACCAGGGGATAGGGCTGGCCGGCCAACCTCCCGCGTCCCCTCCCCTGGCCAGCCTGGCCCCATCGGCCTCGATCAGGGCGGGCCGGCTGGACCTCACCCATGCATGATTTGTGCACCGGGCCTCTAGTTATCTTATAATATGCACGAGTGCAGGCCAACTGATTGTGTATTGCTCAACTTTTCCTTTTTTGTACATTTGGTAGATCTTGACCTTCATTTTTGAAAGGTATTTTCCTAGAGAGAGAATTCTAGGTGAATTGACTTTTCTTTTTGATCACTTTAAAGATATCCCGTTGTCTTTTGCTTCCCATAGTAAGGATGACCATTAAGATGTAAGTTTTTGCCCCACTCGTGTGGCTCAGTGGTTGAGTGTAGACCTATGAACCAGGAGGTCACAGTTCAATTCCCTGTCAGGGCACATGCCCGTGTTGCAGGCCCTATCCCCAGTAGGGGGCATGCAGGAGGCAGCCAATCAATGATTCTTTCTCATCATTGATGCTTCTATCTTTCTCTCCCTCTTCCTTCTTCACACACACACACACACACACACACACACACACACACACATTAAAAAAAAATTTAAGTTTTATTTCTGCTTTTTTGAAAACAACGTGTGATTTTCTTTGGCTGTTTTTAAATATTTCTGTCTGATAACTAACTGGTATATAAAATATATAAATCACCTGTAGATTTCTCTCTTTTTCTTATTTTTCTTAGATTTCTTTTCTTTTCTTTTTGCATGCCTCATATGTTTGGATTGGATGAAAACTGTATAAATTCCAAATGACACTATCTTCCTCCAGGTGGGCTAAATTTTCTTTTGGAACACCAGAGCACTGGTCCTTTAAGGCTAGCTTTCAGTGGTCCTTAGGCCTACTTATTTTAGTTTTGTCTTTATTTCCAAGGTGCGATCTCACTATTAGAGCATAGCCGTTCTGGGGTCTCAGATGAAAGCCTTGGGCACTTGGCAAAGCCATCCCCCTTGGCAGAGTTGAACGCCAGCCTTTCTCTCAATGCCTTGTGGCTGCTGCCATCTCTGGTTTAGCGCTCTAAACTCACAGATGCTAATTCTACTAAGTTTTTAAAATGTTTTTTGAGTCTTCCCTGTAAGTGCAGTTTAGGATAGAAGTGAGCTGATGATTTAGGGGAGAATTGTGCATGAACTGTTGAACTCCATCTCTGAGGTTTCCTCCTTTCCTGGTGATTGTGTAGGAAGGCAGCCCCCAGATCTGGCCTCCATGTCTCAGCACAGTAAGGCTTACACTTCTTGCTTATGCTGTTTCCCTTCTCTGATATTTGGACAATGATTTCAGTGAAGTCTTTCCTTCCAGAAAGAATGCGAATCTCACATTTCATACTTCCCTTCTCTCAAGGATTTTAGTCCTTCAAGCCCTGCCTATACTGGATGATTTCCAAAACCTTTAAATCTATGTTTTATACATTTCCCCCCGCTTTTTCATTGTTTTCTGCTGGAGGGTTAGTTTAAAACAAGCTATTTTAATATGGCTGGAATCAGAAAACTACAGATGTTTGTTGTTACAAATAGTATTTTATTCAGAAAAGGTGGCACAATCCATGGTAACAATTTAAAACATTCAGAAGTTAAAAAGATACATGATGAAAAGTATAGTAACATGACCCCAGTTATTCTTTATATTTCAACTAAGCTTTGTTGTACATTTATAATCACAGATATACATGTGTTTGTATGTATTTATGAATTTGTGCGTACATGCGTGTGAACTCATTAACTATTATACCACTCCATCTAATTAAGAAATTAACACTACCTTATTATTTTAAAACACTTTCACCATTTTTTTATTTTTAATTTTTGTATGTTTATGTTAAATTTATCAATATTTTCCTTAATTATTTCTTAATTTTGTGGCATCTCACTTAGAAGGGCCATTCTTACTTCAAGCATATGTTTTAAAAAATCTTTAATATTTTCTTGAAGCCATTTAAGATTTTCATTTATTATGTTTAAATGTTGGATCAATCAAACATTTATTTTGGTATAAGGACAGGAAGGATAAATCTAACTATATTTTTCCAAGTGGCTATCCATTCTTTTCTAATACTGTTTTTTTAATTCATCTTTCCCAAATAAATTTGAAAGTGATGCTGTATTTGAACTAAATTTCTATAAATAGTACTTGATATGATTATTGGCTCTATTTCGGATTTATTGATCTAGAAATCTATCAGCCAGTACTAATATATTTTATTTATTTGCTTTGTAATATATTTCAATATTTTATGTGTCTTACTACTGATTTTTTAAAAAAATTCCCAGCTAATTTCACATGTTTAAATTTTGATAAGAACTGTAAAAAGTCATTATTTTGTCTGCTAAATATTCCAGTTTGAGAAACACTATATTATATCAGATGCCCTATGCTTTGCTTTGAGTTATCATTACAGTTCCCTGGACCATAACTTCTATACATTTTATTAAAGTGGATGTATGGTATCTCTAGAGCTTATTACTTGAGGTCATATGTCATATGCAGTCCATAGTGTGGTGGCATGTTTCTGTTCCCCCCCCCCGGTACATTTGCTTGGCACCTGGCAGAGTCCCTCCAGGAGGGGTCAACCTTTCCTCTGTTTTCTTTTACAAAATTAACCTTAGTCTATCTAAGTAGGACTTAGTTGACATAAGTGTGCGAAATGTATCACAAAGAAGTTCTTTATGTATATAGGCAACAAGTTGTAGTCAACACTAAAAAGAATAACCAGGTATGTTTCTGCATATATTTGTTCTCAGTTCTTAGCTCTCATTCTATCTCTTACAAATATTCCTTGCATATTTGAAAGGACACTTAAAATTATATTTATCCATTTCAGTAATCTCCAATATGTGTCTCAACATTGAATGTTCTGACTTAGTTCCTAGCTCATTTTTATCTACTACATATATTCATTGCATTGTTGTAGTAGTTGTACCGGTTAATAATGCAGATTTTTTTCAATAGTTGGAGTTACACATATGTTGATATATATGCGATTTGATATGTATGCTATTTTGTTGTATGACAACAAGTTTCAAAACTTCATATGTCAAATTTGCTGAAGGTGTTAACTTCATAGATATTTTTACACTTAAAAATGTTGAATTTTGTGCCAATAAAAAGAGCATTTGTGGGAAGTTTTAATTCATTACCTTATTTTGAAGAAAAGTGCTGCTGGATACTTTGGGAAGCTTATGGTGAACATGCTCCATCTCAAGATACTTGTGAACACTGGTTTAAATGCTTTAGAAGTGATGATTTCAATGTGAAAGACAAAGAACGTCCAGATCAACCGAAAAAGTTTGAAGACCAACAATTACAAGCATTATGGGATGAAGATGCGTGTCAAACTCAAAAACAATTTGCAGAAAGAGTAAACGTTGTTCAGCAAACAATTTCCAATCATTTACAAGCAATGGGAAAGATTTTATTTTATTTTATTTTTTTTAAAATATTTTTTTAAATATATTTTTTATTGATTTTTTACAGAGAGGAAGGGAGAGGGATAGAGAGTTAGAAACACCAATGAGAGAGAAACATCGATCAGCTGCCTCCTGCACACCCCCCACTGAGGCTGTGCCCGCAACCAAGGTACATGCCCTTGACCGGAATCGAACCTGGGACCCTTGAGTCCGCAGGCCAATGCTCTATCCACTGAGCCAAACCAGTTAGGGCGCAATGGGAAAGATTTTAAAGGAAGGAAAATGGGTACCACATCAATGGAATGAAAGACAAATGGAAAACCAAAAAGTCATCAGTAAAATGTTGCTTCAGCGGCACAAGAGAAAGTCTTTTTTGCATCGAATTGTGACTGGTGATGAAAAGTGGATTTATTTTGAGAATTCCAAAATGCACAAAATCATGGGTTGATCTAGGCAATCATCAACATCGACTGCAAGGACAAATCACTTCAGAAAGAAGACAATGCTCTGTGTTTGGTGGGACCAGGAAGCTTTACGAGCTTCTAAAACCCGGTGAATCTGTTAATACTGATCGCTACCGACAACAAATAATCAATTTGAACCACGCTTTGATCGTGAAATGACTAGAATGTGCCAGAAGACATGGCAAAGTAATTTTGCTTCATGATAATGCACCATCACACACTTCAAAACCAGTTAAAGACACGTTAAAAGATCTTGCCTGGGAAGTATTAACCCACCTGCCGTATTCACCAGACCTTGCTCCTTCAGTTTACCACTTGTTCCGATCGATGGCACACACACTTACTGAGCAGCATTTCTAAATGTATGAAGAAGTGGAAAACTGGGTCTCCGAATGGTTTGCCTCAAAACAAGTTCTATTGGGATGGTATCCACAAATTACCTGAAAGATGGGGGAGATGTGTAGCTAGTGATGGATATTACTTTGAATGAAGCACTTTTGATGTTTCTCTTGAAATTATTGTGTTTTCTTTGATTATAAAATACGCATTATTAACCAATACACCTAGTAAATAGTAATTTTTCATACAATGCTGAATATGCACAAATTCAAAAATTTTGCCACTCTTTTAAGTTATGATTCTAACCTATATTTTATTAAAGTAATAAATACTGTAAAATTCATTTAATAATAACACCAGTTTCACCCTAACTGGTTTGGCTCAGGGGATAGAGCGTCAGTCTGGGGACTGAAGGGTCCCAGGTTTGATTCATGTCGGGGGCACATGCTGGGTTGTGGGTTCGATCCCCAGTGTGGAGCATGCAGGAAGCAGCTGATCAATAATTCTCTCTCATTATTGATATTTCTATCTCTCTCTACCTCTCCCTTTCTCTCTGAAATCCATAAAAATATATTTTAAAAAAGAATTCTAAAAAAAAATAACACCAGTTTCTTTTACATGTTTTAATAGATATAAGTTTTCTTATATTAATGTTTGTTATTCTGATGAAAATGTCACCGAATAATACCTGAAATTTCAATAGTGTTTTACAATTTACAATTTTTTTCACATATAGTATTTAATTTGATTTTGACTAAATCTTCATGAAGTAGGTAGATGTTCATTATTTACAATTTACAGCTGGGAAAAGCAAAATGCAGAGATGTGAAGTGATTTTAGACTCACCCTCTATTCAGTGTACTTTGAAATGATTTGATAATAAAATTAGACATTTTGCTTTAAATTATTGTTATTAATTTTTTTATTTAAAAATTTAATAAGAACCTAGGGAGGATATTCTGAACTTCTTCCTGCATTTATTGGAATAGTGAAATTATTGAAATAGTGACATAAAAATTTTATTTTACCTTTTACTTATAGCAGAATATTTTATTATCACAGGAGTTTCATTTTAAATATATTTCCTTTTTCCCAATCTGAAGCCTATAACATTTTTTCACCAGAGTAATAAGCCATGAATAATCACAAAAACATGGAAAAGTATTATACTCATACATTTTGATAAATGATTGAAGACAGAGGACTCTTGTTATATTTGTTTTTTCTGAGAGTAAACAGATTTATATTATGGACTAAATACCCACTTATGCTTGGAGGATAATCATGCATTCATTTGGTTGATGCCAAACTGAAACACAGGGTTTCTGCAGTCACATAGATAGTCACACACTTCAGATCAAGTCAGTGAGTCATCAAGTTTTGTTCACAACCAGCTAAGAGCTGAGAGTTTTCATAGTTTCAGGTCATTGGGCGAATCCAAGATCTGGAAGATTCAAAAAATAGTGGAAATAAGTTTTGGGTTGTAGATTAGGCTGGAGTCTGGAAACCTAAAGTTAAAAAGCAAGGTAAACATAATAGAAAAATGAAAACAATGAAGATGCAGAAGAGATTAAGAGTCTAGCTAGGTTTACCAGTCTGTAATGTCAAAGATGAATGTATGGGCAGTGGCCCTGGAGGCTTGCACAGGAGAGATACCACAAAAGTAAGTGTGTTCATGTGGATCTCGTGTATATTACTCTGGGAGAGTTTATCACTCTTCCTTTTCTTGTTTTATATGAAGAAGTAGTAAGGCATGTGACCTGATGTAAACCCACCTAAGATTATCGAAGGGGATGTTAGTCCATAGCAAAGCAAGATCTACTTTGAATGTGTTACAGCTTCTACAGGACTTGTTGCATTATAAATCAGGGTTTAATCGACTGCTGCCATATTTTAATCATTTAAAATATTTTTTATTCATAGAATAGTGCCCACAAATACTTGCAAATTTTTATTTATATGCAAGAATACACACACAGTATATGCACATTAAGATCCATTTATGTATGATCATAAGATAAATGAATGTATCTTATAATATGTATTATTTTCTTTTATCTGCCCATGCTGTATTTCCTCACCATACCATAAATGTTAAAATTATAGCAGTCAGCATGTTATTACAATAAATGTGAGTATTTTGCAAACATCTGAAAACCTGACTAAGAATAGGAAATCCTTTATTTGCTCTTTGCCAAAAAGCATTACTAAATAGGAACTCTATTGTATATGCTGAATTGTTCCTTCTTCATAAAACACATCTTGTTTAAACCACTTAAACATTTTCCTTATGTCAATTGAAGAAATATAACAATCCTGAAAGAGGAATGTTCCTTTACAGTGAAAGAAAATTAGACCAACCCACAGATCATTTCTGCTGATTCTAATGGCTCTTCCCCAGCTCGTTGGTCAATATGACGTTGTGTTTGACAGTAGTCTCCAGTGTAGCACTGCCAGAGAAAGCTAGCCTGGGCACGCACCAGCCAAGTATTCTTCCACGTCCTCACACGCTGAGTAAATCTTTGCTTACTGGCAGCCTTGCCCACCAGTTGGAGCCCTTGCCTGGAAAGGAGAAACAGATATAGATGTGAAAACTTGGGCTCGGGTGAAAGAGGAGAGATGGAAAAGTTCAGGAAAAAGCAAGGGGGAAGCATTTGAGAATTCTTTTCCATAAAAAAAAATAAATAAGTGTTAGAATGATGAATCAAAGTGAGAAATGTTCATATATAATTCATAACCATGTAACTATTCCTTCCTTGGATTTTTAAAACCATACACTGAAAAAAGTGTTTAGATAAAAGTATTGATAGTGAACAAAACTCAACCAAGTACAAACTTAGGTCCATACAAAGAGCTGCACATGGATGTTTACAGCAGATTTATTTATAATTGCCTAAACTTGGAAGCAACCAAGATGTCCTTCAGTTGATGAGTGGATAAGTAAACTGTGATACATCCAGACGATGGAATATTATTCAATGCTGACAATTCAATAAGAAAAGAATGAATTGTCTAGAAGGTGTTGGGGAACTGGTTTATGATATGAAAATTATAATATGCATCCCAACCTAACAACATTCACAGATCAATATTGATTAATTAATGTCTAATGTCCTAAATATGAAAGATAAAATATAGAAGATAAGAAAACTAAAGGAGAGAGCATATCTTAGTGACCTAAAAGGAAAAAGGACTTCTTAAAACTTAAATATCACAACCAAATTTATTATTTTAATCAAATCCAAATTAAAATTTTCTCTTTAAAAAGGAGTACCAAAGAAAAATATTAATAATCAGGATGAGAGAAATTATTTTTAATGACTAGAATCTATAAGAGATTACTATTTAGAATATGCAAGAATCCCTACAAAAGTTGTGTAAAATACACCAATCTCAGTAGAAAAATAGGCAAAAGATCAAGAGAATTTACCAAAGTAGAAATTCAATAGGCCAACAAAAATATGAGGACACAGCCTAACTCATAGTGAGAAATACATATTATAAGACTAATGAGATATCACTTTATGCTTATTGAACTGGAAAAATAGAAAAATGGAAAATGATGAGTGTGGGCAGGAGGAGATATGAACCTCTTCTGGTGCAAAGATTGACTATTGCAGCCGTTTTGTAGAGCAATCTGGCAGTACTCAGTCAAAATACGCATGTGTGAGCCCTAACTGGTTTTGCTCAGTGGATAGAACATCAGCCTGTGGACTGAAGGGTCTTGGGTTCGATTCCGGTCATGGCACATGCCTGGGTTGTGGGCTTGATCCCCAGTAGGGGGCGTGCAGGAGGCAGCTGATCAATGATTCACTCTTATCTCTCTCTCCTTCTCCCCACTCTGCCCTGCTCCCCTCTGCCTTCTCTGCTCTACTCTGGTCTGAGGAGACTTTTTCATTGTTTTAGCTTCATCCAGGGGAATACAGTCTTCAGTCTTTGGTAGAAAGGGGAAAAACGAGCTCCTCAAGGCAGAGGAGGCTGAGTTATATGGACAGAAGTCCTTGACCCATCCTTGATTGGTCTGTCTTATGAAAATGAGGTCTCCAAATCCTTTCATTGATCCAAAAAACACTGTTCTGATTGGCCGGTGTGGAGCTGCTATGATTGGTTGGTGGAGCTGCTGATGGGATTATATTTATGTAGTTTCTGTTGGATGGGGAAATTCTCAGTCCTATTTGTTGAAATACGATTCCAGGAACTCCAGGAACCCTTGATAAGGGCTGGCTCAAGGGCCAGGAACAGTGCAGGCAGACAGTTCAGTGTGGGAGGCAAGCAGTTCAGTGCAGGCTTCTCCCTGAATCACAGTTTGTGTAAGAAGCTCCTGTTTAGAAATGGCTGCTAGGCTTTGGTTTTAAAATTTGGGCCCAGTTAGCCACCTGGCATCCTTATTATTTCTCAGGATTCACAAATGCAGAATTAATGTTAAACATTTGTTGGAAGAATATTATAAGTTTGTTCTGGTACAGAACAAACCTGGTCAGTGGTAACATGACCTTGTTGCTTGGATTTAGATGAAATAAAATAATTTAAGGCAATTTAGATCATATGGAAACTATTTCCAAAGTCAGAGAGGCCACAAAACTTCAGTTTCTCTTTTGATTCAGCATGTATGGAACTATTTGCCATTCCTGGAAGTTAGAAGCTACAACTGTAGAGGTTGTTTTTATTTTGTTCTGAAAAGTAAGTATAACTGAGCAGAGTAGATTAAGTGCTTAGATTCTTGCCTCATGTCAATTTATAGTCACTATAACTAGAAAACATATCATTTTTAAAAGAAAAATATAGTGCCTGTGACTATATCAATGCTACTTTCACTAATAGTGTGTGGCCATCTAGGAAAGTAGTTGTGCCTCCTTCATTCAGGGGCCGGGGTACTCTAGAGAACTTGTTGTTGATCTCTTTTCTGGGATGATTCCCCACCTGTAAGGTTAAACCTGTGTCCCTGCTGTGAACACATTTCAGCCCACCTGAAGCAGAAAGAACAAAGATGAGGATAAACAACCTGTCTTTCAAATGATAACAAGGACATTGTCCCCATTACTGTTGTTCACATTCTGTTAGTCTGAATGTTTTCTCGTAGTATCCCCTAGCTTTGTGGAAGCTGGGAAATGGGATTTTTTTTTTTTCCTGAATGGCAATACAGTAATGTCTGGATAAATATTATTAGGTGTGGCAGAGACTAGTCAGCTAGCTGTTTAGCAAATCCGTTTTCTTTTTTTAAATTTTTATTGTTGAAAGTATTATATATGTCCCCCTTTTTCTCCCATTGACCCCTTATATACTGCCCCAGGCCTTCACCACCCTATTGTCTGTGTCCATGGGTTATGCATATATGTATACTAGTTCTTTGGTTGACCTCTTACCACCCAGCAAACCCATTTTCTAATGTTTACTAATTTAGTGTGGAAAAGATAAAAACAGATTGTAGATGTGGGCAGCTAGTAGTCTGAAATGCCTTACGTTATTTATTGTGAGATTGGATATGAAAGCAAGTTATAACCATCTACCAAAACCCACCTTAAATATAAATACACAAATATATTAAAGGTAAATGGATGGAAAATATGTCATGTAAACACTAAGCAAAAGTTAGCCAAGCCCTAACTGGTTTGGCTCAGTGGATAGAGTGTCGGCCTGCCGACTGAGAGGTCCCAGGTTTGATTTCGGTCAAGGGCATATACCTTGGCTGTGGACACATCCCCAATAGGGAGTGTGCAGGAGGCAGCTGAATTGAAGTTTCTCTCTCATCAGTGTTTCTAACTCTCTATCCCTCTCCCTTCCTCTCTATAAAAAATCAATAAAATATATATATATATTTTAAAAAGTTAGCCAAAATAGCTAAATTAATATCAGGTAGACTTTAAAACAAGGAACAATAGTATTCATATAGTATGAAAGAGACATTTCATACTGATAAAGAACTCAATTCATGAAGAGACTATATACATTGAAAATCTATATTCACATAATAGTAGAGTTTCAAAATACGTGAAACAAAAAATCCAATCTAATTGTATAGAAAAATCAGAAATCCAAAATTATGTTGGTAAAAAAAAAAAAAGAAAGAAAGAAAGCATTATTTTCTTCTATGGCCAGGAGCAAGGCAATGATATCTGCCCTCACTACTTCCATTCAGCTTTTCACTGTTTAATGTTTTGGGGGGTCATATCCAAGGAGTTATTCTCCAAACTACAGTCAAGAAGCCACGTTTTCTTCTTTCTAGTAGTTTTGCAGTCTTAGGTCTTAGGTTTAAGTCTTGACCCCATTTTGAGTTGATTTTTGGATATGGTGTGGTATAAGGGTCCAATTTCATTCTTTTGCATGTTGTCCTTAGAATAAAAATAGGGAAAGGAAAAGATATAGAAGTCATCATATTTGGAAAATAAAAGTAATACTGTTTTTGTTCACAGGAGTCATGATCTGTGTTGAGAAAAACAACAACAACTGTCTTAAGGGCACTACAAAAAAGCTAATATAATGAATAGTCTTATTAATCCCTTGCACACTGAAAACTCTGCAAAAGGTGTATTAAAGACCTAAGTAAATGGAGGGATGGATACATCCATCCTCCCACATGGTACGGTTCTCACTCTGGGACCCGTGCTGCCAGAGCACTATCTGGAACCTGCCTGCTGACCCTGCTTGAGAAAAGAGAGAGTGCAGTGAAAGATTTTGGCTCAATGCTTCTACTTACAATGTGACTCATGGTACTTCTGCTCGCATTTCATTAGCCAGAGCCACTGGTCAAGTTTATTTAAAGGATGCAAGGAAATACAATCTTTCCCCAGGAAAGGCACCAGATATCTCAACATCCAAGTTATTGATTAAAATAAAAAGGGGAAATTGCTCTGAGATTGAAGGATTGCCTTTTTGGCACTGGAACTAGTAAGTGGTGTTTTTTGGGAAGCAAAATCCTCTAGGTTGAAATTAAGGTCATTTCACACATTAGGGTAATTTTCAAGGAGTTTCTTCATTTATCCTGTAGATCACAGGATTTTGCCCATTTTTTTTTTAATTGGGTCATTTATTTTATTTTTCTGGCTGCTGAATTATTTGAGTTCCTTATATATTTTGGATACTAACTCCTTATCAGATTTATGGTTTGCAAATATTTTCTCCCATTCCGTAGGTTGTCTTTTTACTCTGTTGATCATTTCTTTTGCTGTGCAGAGGCTTTTTAGCTGAGTATAATTCAATTTTACTTTTATTTCCTGTGCTTTTGGTGTTATATCCAAAGATCATTGCCAAGACCAATATTAAGAAGTTTTTTTCCTATGTTTTCTTCTAGTACTTTTATAGTTGTAGGCCTTAGGTTTAAGTCTTTAATCCATTTTGAGTTGATTCTGTATATGGTATGAAATAAGGGTTCAGTTTTACTTTTCTTGAATGTTAGATATTTAGTTTTCTCAGTACAATTTATTGAGGAGACTGTACTTTCCTTATTGTGTGTTCTTGACACTGTTATTTAAGATTATTTGACTGTAAATGTAAAATTTTTCTGGGCTATTTCTTCCATTGCTCTATGTCTGTTTTTATACTCATACCATGCTGTTTTGATTACTGTAGCTTTGTAGCATATTTTGAAATCAGATAGTGTGATGCCTCCAGCTTTGTTCTTTTTTGCTCAAGATTGCTTTGGCAATAATGAAGGATAAAAATTACATGATCATTTAATTTTGTCAAATGCAGGAGAATTATTTAACAAAATTTAATACCCTTATGATTAAAAACAAACAAGCCTCTCAACAAATTGAAAACTCTCAATATAAAAGGAATATGCATGAACATAATAAAAGCCTATAATGAGTCCATAGCTAACATCATACTCAGTGGTGAAAAGCAAAAAGCTTTTCCTCTAAGATCAGGAACTAGACAAGGATGCTCACTCTCACCACTTCTCTTCAATAGAGTACTGAAAGTCCTGGCCAGAATAGTCAGGCAAGAAAAACAATAGAGGACATTAATCCTTTGAGTGCCAACCAATATCCTAGGAACTATGCTAAGATTGCCAAGGCATTTTGAGTTAAGGTTTTTAAATTTTTTTCCCCACATAAAGAGTGAACTACTAGCATCTAATAGTGACACTGCAGGAGGAGCCTGATCGCGCTCCCCGGCACTATAGGGATTAAAATAAAAAAAGGAAGACGTGAAATTGTCCCTACTTACAAATGACATGATATTGTATCTATAGGACATCATAAAGACTCCACCAAACCACTTGAGAACTAATAAATGAATTTAGTAAAGTTGCAGGATACAAAATCAACACACAAAAACCACTCACATTTCTATACACTAGCAATGAACTACCTGAAAAAGAAATTAAGAAAATCGTGCAGTTTATGCTAGCATCAAAAAATATTTTGGAATAAATGTATTCCAAATGGGGGTGAAAGATCCGTACGTTGAAAACTATAAAACAATGATGAAAGAAATTAAGAAGACACACATAAATGGAAAGGTATCCTGTATTCATAGATGAGAAGATTCAGTTTTCTCTTAACCCCCCCTTTTTTAAACTATCTTGATGGAGAAATGAAAAGAAAGTGAACAGATCTGCCTTCTTTTTTATCTTCTCCAACCATTGGGCATTCCCTTTTCTTATTCATTTATTTCTTAAAACATGATTTTAAAGTTTTATCTTTTTATAGCGAATTTAAAAAGTTAATCTTAGGTAATTCTGTGTTCAATTTTATTCAAAAAATTCTGATATGTTCACGGTTTCCCCCCCAGTTTATCAGTTTAAGGGTTCTTCTTTCTATCTTTTGAATACATTGAACTACATTTTTATTCATCTTTATTTTCTGGTTCTCTTAATAGCCAACGGCATTATTTTTTTTTTTACAAATATAATTCACTTTTTGTATAAAATTTATAAAATTAAAACAAGTATTTATTCAATTCTTGAATTTATGGCAGACAGGGTGCCCCAAAGGCTCTCTTTTAAAAAGTGAGGGGGGGAGAAAACATTGGCAGGAAAGCCCCATGCAAAGCAATTCTTTCTTCCTGGAAAACTGTGGGTATTAGCAATTTCTGATATTTTCATTAGTTGAAAGAAAACACCAAAGTCATCTTTCTGTGGTTTTGTCTTTTTTAACATAAATCTGAGTTTCCATTTTTCTAGGCAGCAATTTCTTGCTCCTCAGAACTTTCCTCTGGCAGGGACGACAGGCCTCTGAAGAAAGTTTTGAATGAAACTGCTCTGGGGTTAGATAACCAGAGTGTTGTTAATCCTGTAAGAAAACTGATTCATGGGGGATCCTTTCAAACTATATTCCTGTCCCCTTCATAGTCCTGTGATCCTCAAGGCCAGTGGTTGTACTAAGTCATAAATTTGATACATCACTTTCCTGCTTAGAACTCTCATGCCTATTGGGTGTTCCAAGCGCCTCTCCATCCATGTAAAGGTCTCCATCTCCATAAAGTGAGTTCTTCCCAAATATCCATCTCATCTACGACTCTGGCCTCAGAATGTATGGTCAAATGGCACCAAAGCACCTTTAGACCTTCACTGTTTGCATGATGCTTTTCACCTCTGAACTTCTGCTTGTTGGTTTTAGGAAATCTTTCCCATTGGAATAAAAAACAACTACCCACATATTAATTGAAGGCATCCATTTAAATCTACCTGATGTTAGGATGAACTTGGCTCAAACCCACAGACCTATATTCTGTTTCTGTATGTGTAAGGTCAGGGGCAGTATTTCAGACTTTCCACTTAGACTGCTGTGCATTCGAATGTCTTCTTTAAAATGGTGACTTTGTGTGTGTGTGTTTTTATTGATGTCAGAGAGGAATGGAGAGGGAAAGAGAGAGAGAAAAATCAATGATGAGAGAAAATCATTGATCGGCTGCCTCCTGCACACCCCCTACTGGGGATTGAGCCCACAACCCAGGCATGTGCCCCGACCAGGAATGGAATCTAGACTTTCTGGTTCATAGGTCGACGCTCAACCACTGAGCCATGCTGGTTGGGCTTAATGGTGACTTTGGATCCAGTTTAGGTCTTTTCGAATGTTCAGTTTCACTCGTGTCACTTCCTGGACTGTTTTGTTTTCTTTGCTTGGCTCCAGATCAATACAGATGTTGGGGTTGGGGTGGCGGGGGGGGGGGGGGGTTTGAGGGGCGAGGGGGGAGAGGCAGGCGGGAGATCAGTTTTCCTGAGTTTCCTAAAAAGCTAAAAATAATTCTGCATATAGCAGACTTTATCTCAGACTAGAAAAATGGAAAGCATTTATATCAAAACAAACAAAAAGATTCAAAATTGATATAAGTTCCTGCTATTTATAGTTCTTTAGGCATCACATTATTTGAATTTCTCAATGTGTCTTTTCCCCAGGGACTTTAACACCAGCCATTTGCTTTACACTTTTTAGACCTTGTTATCCTTCTAATCCCCCTTCTAGGCTTTCTATTCTACCAGGAGACTCAGATTCTCTCACCTGCAAATAGAAAGCAATTTCCACATAATCCTTGACTCAGAATGGCTTCTCAAGAGTTCATTTAATTAAACCGAGTGGACTTAGAGGTTTTGAAGTTTAGACTCATTGCCCCCACCCCTACCTTCAACAAATCTCCCTCTGTGTATTGAAGTTTAGACCTATATACTAGTATTCCATTTGCTATGAATTAGCCTAGCTCTCATAGATGCATGGAGGAGAAACAGTATCTTTAGGATTTAAAATAATCAATTCTTTCCTCTCTATCGAACCTTACACATATGCCCTCATTCTCTAAGCACACACCCTCTGAAGTACCTCTCAGCAAGATGATAAGCTTCCGAAGGCAGGGTGTTCTGTGTTTTGTTCACAATATTTCAAGTGATTGAATATTATCTGATATATAGTGGCAATCAAATATTTTAATTAAATTATATTTGGGCTAGTTGCTGCATTTGTCTGAAAGTGTTTTGCTTCTGAAAGTTATCTCAAAGCTTGGGATTAATAGCTATTTAATTGTATTGCTGAAAACAATAATAGCTTTTATTTGTATGTACCTGAGCATTCTAAAAATACTCTGATACAAATTAGTTTTGCTTAATCCTTACATGAACTTTGTGGGGTAGATAGAATAGGTAATATTATTCCTGCTGTTTAGATGAAGACACTGAGACGACAACATATTATTGTTTTTTGAAAAAAAAAAAAGTAAGTTGGACTCCAAACTTAAATTGATGTCTTTGCGTAATAATAATAAAGGGTATAAGCATTTTTTAAAAACTTGAAATGTCTTATTTTTGCCTCTAAATTGCCTGGGAGATGAAGAAATTATAATCAGCGCTGTTTTTGTTGTTGTTGTGTGTTTTTTTTAAAAAATGTATTGTATTGATATTTTACAGAGAGAAAGGGAGAGGGATAGAGAGTTAGAAACATCGATCAGATCAGCTGCCTCCTGCACACCCCCTACTGGGGATGTGCCCACAACCAAGGTACATGCCCTTGCCAGAATCGAACCTGGGACCCTTGAGTCTGCAGGCTAATGCTCTATCCACTGAGCCAAACCGGTTAGGGCTAATCAGAGCTGTTTAATAGAAGCACACCACAATGCAGAATTGCTCTTTTCAATTAATATTTTAAAATCAAAATTTTCTGAGGTTACCAATTTTTAAAATTCATTGAGATGAAAGTCACTTAACATAAATTTAACCATTTATAATGAATAATTCAGTACCATTTAATACGTTCATAATGCTGTGTAACTACCACCTCTATATAGTTTCAAAACATTTTCATCACCTAAAATAAAATCTCATACATATTAAGTACACTATTCCTCCCCCTTTCCCCTTACCCCCATCCCTTGGCAACCATCAGTGTTCTGTCTATCTCTATGAATTTACCTCTCTGGATAGTTTCTATAAATGGAATCCTACAATATGTGACCTTTCATATCTGGCTTCTTTCACTTAGCATGATGTTTTTAAGGTTCATGCATGTAATAGTATGTATCAACTTTTATTCTTTTTTTATGACGAAGTAATTTTCCATTGTATATAGGTTCCACAATTTGTTTATCCATTCAACTACTGAAGGACTGTTTTCAACTTTTGGCTTTTGATAGGGCATGCAGGAGGCAGCTGATCAATGACTCTCATCATTGGTGTTTCTCTCTCTCTCTCCCTCTCTCTTATTCTCTGAAATCAAGAATATATATTAAAAATAAATTCAGTTATCATTACCCATCTTCTCATTATGATGATTATGACATGTAACTCAGATATTGAAGGCAGTGTATAAAGGATCTGGAAGCATTTGTCTGTAAAATTCCATGAAATCACATAAAAATTAGCTGCTTTGAGAACAAAAAATCTACAGTTTGTTTCCTCCTGCTGCTTCATAGATTTCTTAGTATGTCTTTGTATGAATAGTTACTTATGGAGAAGGTATAAGATAACACAAAGGTCTAAGAGCAAATCTGCTGCTAAAACGTCAAGCATATCAGCTTTCACAGTGGGTGCCTGTGTCCCTTTTCTCTGTTATGAAAGTGTTTATTGTGTAATTACTATGTAATAGGCAGTGTCCTGGTCCCTATAGGTATAGAAAAGTTCTTTATTTTCTTTGAGCTCTCATTATAATGACAGAATACACATAATAAATACATTTACAAAATATCTAAAATAGATAAGAAGAAAATATATATAGAAAGTGTTCGAGAAGTTGTAAAAAACAAAGTTCAAAGTGAAGTTCTCTTGGTCTCATTTTGAGGAGGAAGCTGTAGACCCCCTAATTCAAACCACAGTTGAACAACCTTGGTGACTAGCAACTTTGAATACATAACTAGTTGTTTGCATAGACTTCCTAAAGCAGAATTGAAACTAAGCAGCTGGCAAAGCTAAGGTGAGACATTATCGCAGACACAATGGCCACAGCATTCCTTGGTGTTTCATCCCAGCCACTGGTAACTTCTGGCCAAGGGAGTGGCATGTGCCTACTTAGAACTGAATTATCTTTTGTCAAGCTAGGAAAGAAAGCGCTGGTGCCACCAGGAGTTCCTCCGGGCAGACGTCATTTGGGTTCTCTAATTTAATAGGGTGCAAATAGATCCTAAAATTAAAAACCCAGTCCTCTGTTTATTTCTTCTGTTTGGGAAGCAGTCAATAAACTCCACAAAACATGAGCTCTGTGCTGTGTTTCCAATGTCAGCTGCCCCTGCAGCCAACTTCTGCTTGCTATGAAAGGATTCCATTGACTTATACCAACCAGAAACACAGAAGACTGACTATCCAGGAACCCCACTTTATTTTCAGTTATGGCTTCTTCTGTTTCCATATTTAAAAACAAAAAGTCTTTCTTCCCTCTGGTTTTCCAGTTTAGCCAGGTCTTCAATTTTACTAACAACAATGTGTTTATATGGTATTTCAACCCAAAGGAAGCCCAGTTCCTTACATGAATATATACATAGTCTTTCCTTCTTCTCCTCACCTTCCCATGCCACATTCCTATAAATACAAATCGTGTCATTCATGAAATATGAACTCAAGGGTGGAGTATGCTTGCTGCAGAAACAGCATATAACATTGGGTACTGTGATTGATTCATATGGGGTTGCTGAAAGACCAGTGGGGGGCGGGGGCGGGGGGGGGGGGCGGGAATCTATTGGAAATAGAACAAAACTTTGTATGAAAAAGAAATATATTTTATGATTCAAAGAGAAAATTATTACCTAAAGATTAAAGATATGAATGAAATGAAGAGGAAATCACATTAATTGGCAAAAATAACATAAAAATTACCTATAATAATAAAAGCATAATACGCTAATTAGACTGGATGTCCTTCCAGATGTCCTTTCTGGATGACCTTCCAGACGAAGCTGGGGCTGTGAGGGAAGCCCGGGTCCTGGGTGCCTGCTGGGGGCCGGAGGGAAGCAGTACCATCAGCCAGAGGAAGGAAGGCCTACTCTTGCATGAATTTCCTGCATTGGGCCTCTAGTACATTATGGCATGCAATATAAAATTTGAGGAAAATACATTTTAATGATCACCTATGTCTTTTAGAACAGTAGATTAAGTGGATAGATATGTTGTTTGATGACTATTAAAGTAGTAGAATTGGATTCTGATTAGAATTTTAAAAATAAGAACAATTAATAAGAGTTAACAATCCAACCAAGTGAATTTTAATGGTAACAGGAAATTATGTTGGATTCCTAATTATAATACTGAACTTGAATTTGTGTAGTGAAGGCATTAAAATAAATACAAGCCCTTCTGGCAATTTTAGGAGTAAAGATTCTTAGAGAGGCCACACACAACCCCCAATAGGTATCAAGCAAACACTTTTTAAAAAGTAACAAAACCATAAGGAGAGATCATTCCTGTATCCCTCCAGGTTTAACAACATAAACAGAAATAAAATGCATCTGCTATAACAGGAACAATGGTGAAAAAGAAATTTAGATTTATCTTCCTTAAGTACTCCCAGTTATATCCATATGCTTGTCAAAAACATCAGTGACTACTTAGTGTATATCCAAATGAATGGCACATTTTTATCCTAGCAATTAAGCTTTCTCATATCATGGAACAATTTATTTTTCTTGCTTTATCTTCCATTCTTCTTGATACCCCTCATGCCATTAAAAAGAAAAAGATCTTCTAAGGACAACAAATGGCAAGTCCACTCACCATTCTACCCACACACTTTGCTCTGTCTCATCATTCAATTTAGCATCTCGTATCTAGTTTGTTATACCTCCACTGAAACTTTTATTTAGCAGTTTAACATTAACATTTCAAAAGTCATAGACCCACAGCATCTTCGTTCTTAGATGTACACAGAACTTAGAGGGCATTCTGTTCAGTTCCCTTGTATGACAGGTGAGTAAAGACCAGAGAGGGTGAAGAATTTTTCCAAGTTCACACAGTAACTGAGGGCAACAGAATAGCGACAAAGTCCAAATGTTCTGTCTTTCTATTCTAGACTCTTTGCCAGACACATTTGATGTGCCCATCAACCTTTTCCTTTTATAGAAGTTTATGGAGAACCAATATGAGGACTAAGCCAATCTATAAGTAGATACGCTGTTATTTATTAAGTAGCCAATGTAATGTACACATGTGTGTCTACATGAAAATTTATTTTATCTGAACCGGATATAATGAGTAATTTTGTATATTCTTCTTTAGACTCTTTCGTATTTCTTAGATCTTAAACCACAGAACCATTATTACTTTTTGATTTGAAAAAATAGAACCTTTAAAATGATTTTTTTCTTCAGAGATAGAGAGCAGGCTGAAGCTCGGGGACAGGGTGGGGCTGGAGTGTGGAAAGATTGAGCAAAAAAGAAAAAAAAAAGAGAAAGAACTCTTGGACATGGACAACAGTATGGTAACTGTAGGGGGGGGTGGGTAGAAGTAGAGGAGAGCATGGGGGATAAATGGTGATGGAAAAAAATAAAATAAAATTAGGTATTAAAATAATTTTTAAAAAGATTTCTTCTTCATTCTATAATCTGGGAAAAATAGCTAATAGGAATAGTAAAGCTTGTTTACTGATGAAAGAAATAAATTATTTTTAGACATTCTATTTAGTGTGGATATTTTCAAAATTAGTGTGTTCTTGGCTTTGGGTCATGCAGGGGTTTTACAGTAGGCCAACACAAATAGGGAAAATAATCTGTTTCCCTAGCACAGGAGGAGCCTCACACGGGGTAGGGTTGACTCCCATGAAATTGGAACAAAGTCCCAAACATAATGTGCATAGGACTGTGGCAGACTCCTGTTTGAACAGGCCTGAGATGGAGAGCCACTGGTCCCCCCTTAGGTTTAGGGTAGCAGGAGTTCCGAGCTGCAGTGATGCTAATCATCACAGTCAACACAGTCCTGACTCCAGGCAAGTCTCTCTGGGTTAAAGCAAGACCCAAACCAATGACAGAGGAGAGGCAGGCAGTAGGACAGGGGAGAGGATAGTAAAAATGAGGTGGTGAGATCATGGGAAGTAGGAGATGTGTAGCACTGTTCTCCCTACCCCCTCCCTCCTGAACTCAGTCTCTCCATCAGTGCAAATCATGGGTTTAGGACAGGAGTCCAATCCCAGAGGGCAGAGAAGTCCAGAGGTTTGGACAAACATTGAGAGGTGTGGGAGTAGAAAAGGATTTGGAAGGAAAATCCAGGTCAGGGTGCCACACCGGCCGTGCCAGGTAGTAGAATTCAGTGCCAGACCTCACCTGTTGGCGGGCACACATGTCCTTTTGTCCTGGCACGCTCAGTGACTTTGGTTTAGGTCCTCAGCAGAGCTTTGCCTGCAAGTTGAAGAACTTCAGGTCATGTATTTTGACAAAAATGAGAAGATAGAGCCCTACAGCCACAATAGGATGGTTTCCTAAATGCAAAAGCAGGTTAGCCAGTGACTAAATAGATAGTCTTTTCACTATTGTATAAATAATAGTAAACCATTTCAGATGAAAGATTGTCCTTAAAGCTGTCTTTTATCGAAATCATGTTGTGTCCATCTCTATAGCATATAATATACATACAGGTGTTGAAATATAGATTTGCCCAGAAGAACTGGTCTCTTGGCAAAGGTGTTTCTGTTTGAGGAGTCAAAATAAATGGTTACTGAAAATATTTATTTTACCTGGAAAAATAAATCTGAGAGTATTATAGTCACAAATCATATTGAATGTGATATCACCAGCAAGAGTAATAGCTAAGATTCTTACTATTCTAACATTTATTATACATGTTTGTACATATCAATCCATATCTTTGCAAATATCCTGAGGGTAATTATTAGTATAGTCACTTCACAAGTGAGGAAACCAAAATTTTGGGAAGGCAGGGGAGCGGGAGTAAGAGATCAACCAAAGGATTTGTATGCATGCATATAAGCATAACCAATGGACATTGATACTAGGGGTGTGAGGGCATGTGCTGGGGAGTGGGGGTTGTCTGAACGCCCCTCTGAACTACCCCCTCAGCTGAAAAAATTAAAAAATTAAAAAATATTTTTATTAATTTCAGAGAGGGAGAGAGATAGAAACATCAATGACGAGGGAGAATCGTTGATCGGTTGCCTCCTGCACCCCTACTGGGGATCGAGCCCACAATCCAGGCATGTGCCCTGACCGGGCATCAAACCATGACCTCCTGGTTCATAGGTTGATGCTCAACCACCGAGCCACACCAGTTGGGCAGGAAACCAACATTTAAAGAAGTTGTTCAAGATCATACAACCAGTTTATCTTGTATTTTGAACTTCAACCAAGTTCTTTTGCCTTTAAATAACAATTTAACATAAATAATTGGTCTTTCTAGATAACATAGCCCTTTCTAGCTAATATCTTCTTTTTCATTCCAGATAAAAGAATCCATGAAAAACACAAGAGATGAAAACATTTCTTAATAAAAACAAGGATATTTCCATCTTTGCTTAGTTCCTAAAACTCAAACAGGTCATTCGAGGAAGGCAACTTGAACCTGAATGGCTCAAGCTTCACCACATTGTGGGTACACATGAGCCTCTGTGCACAAGATTTCCTTGTTGATCATTCCTCCTGTTTACACAGCTTATAAGTCATCAACCCCCATCCACACATTGCTTAGATGTTCCAGAAATGTATTCATGGACAAAGACCCGCAGATTTGGAGCTAAAATCCTCTGAGGAGGATGTCTTGTGCTTTTGTAAATTTGAGCTGGAGTCTCAACTCCATCCTAGAGCTGAAATGAACAGTGAAAAAAGAGCATCACCCTTGCAATCAGGGAACCCAGGTACATTTGCCACACTTTTCCCCGTGAGATTTGAGGTAAGATATTTTATTTCTTTGAGCCTCAGTGTATAATATTGGCATTATAACACCAATCAAAGGAGATGACTTGAGGGTTTAAAATACATTAATGTGGGAGAGCTTGGTTTACTATCCACTTTGATGTAGGTTTAATGCTCTTTTGGTTCCCAGGAGCAGAACACATTTTATTGTAACTGACACAAAACAATATGCATTGCGAGTCTCAATGCAGCACACCTGGATCTGAAGCTGGCCTTGACTCCGTTCCCCGGTGGGTACGTCTTGCCTCTCTTGTTGGCCCTGCTCTGTTGCTTTGCATGTGCTCTCCCCACACAGAGGACAGGGTAGTAGCCCACAGGCATACAGCTTGAGATCTAGAAGGAAGAATACCCTCTCTCACCCTCGGCCTAGGTCAGCGGTTCTCAACCTGTGGGTCGCGACCTCTTTGGCGGTCGAACGACCCTTTCACAGGAGTCGCCTAAGACCATCCTGCATATCAGATATTTACATTACGATTCATAACAGTAGCAACATTATAGTTATGAAGTAGCAACGAAAATAATTTTATGGTTGGGTCACAGCATGAGGAACTGTATTTAACGGGCCAGAAGGTTGAGAACCACTGGTCTAGGTGGTATATTTCAAGAAAAAGTTCTGATCAGCTGTAGTTGAGTTGTATGTCCAATTCTTTGATTTCTGCACACAGCTTGGATCACATGGTTAAGGGAAGGCATCCCAGAATCACATGGGCTAAGGGAAGGGCACTTCTGCTCTGGAAATGGGGATGTTGGGCAGAAAAGATACAGTTGCCTACCATAACACTGCAACTGGCAGATATTAGAACCCACATCTACCATATAACTCTTTTTTTACTTCTTTAACCCTCATTATTCTTGGTCCCCATTAATGGCATTCTACACTAATTTATCAAACACTTTTTGAGCTCCTGCTCACCACCTGTGATGCCAAGTACTGGGAGAACAAGATAGACATGGCCCTCAATAGCTCTGCCTAGTTGGGGAGACTGTGGTGATAAAGTGTGACCTCCCCTATGTTAGAAATAAGCATGGAGTCCAATAAAATGCCACCTAGTGCAGTGTGGGCCTGGGTTGAGGAAGGAGTGGCTGGTTGGGCCACACTTCATGAAGGACCAGTATGTAAACGGATAATAATGAGCCGGGCAAAATTGGTGAGAAAGAACATTCCCGTACCATTGAACCATCTGGTACTCTTTGCTACATATTTTAGTCTTCTCCAATTTTGATTGTAAATTTCTTGATAGTTATCACATCTTATAAGTCTTCTGTACCAGTGGCGGTGCTTACACAGAACAGACTGCCGTACTGACTCTTGCTGTCTAACACATGTCATGTTGGTGAGCGCTCATTTTCGTCCCTGGCAATCTGGAACATTGTTTTTTCTTTCCTTAGGAAAATGAGCTAATCATCAATAGTAATGGAATGGCTATGAAGCAGGTTGTCAGTTTTCCTGGAGGGTTTTTCATATTTCACCAGGTTTTAATTTTTTCTCTCCCTCAGGGATTCTTAATGTTACTTTAGTGGTGCCATTTTAGCCAACATATGAACCTACAGCCATTCATACATGACAACTCCAAGTGATGCCTTCTCTGAACTACCCCCTCAGCTGAAAAAAATAAAACTTGACTTTTGCCAACTGCTTTGGTCAAACTTTTGTTAAAAAAAAATCTTAACTTAGGAAAATAACATCATGTAGCTCTGCCCTGCCAGTCAAAATACCACCATGTCCAGAAAATACACTCGTGGGTGGCTTGATTTGCCTAGAACACCTAATTAAATTTTCTCTTCCCTCCCCAATGACATACTCACATCCATCAATTGGTTGCCAGTAATGCATGAGTGTGTAAAACCGCTGATCTTGAATTTAAGTCCCATGCAAGACTTAGATGCAAGAAAGACAATACTGATTTTGAGGGAACCCAGAGTCAGTTCTCTCTGTGCATGTGTATCTATCTACCGTTGGTGTGAGTGGCTTTAGGTATGTGCATACATATGCTGGCCAGAATATTTGTTCTTAATGTATCATATATTAGGAAGATTCATATATTTAACTATATCAGTTCACTCAATCCCCACATGTGATTGTAGAAACACAGATATTTTCTTTGTGAGTGTGAGGTAATTGATCTTTTCTTCTAGATATTGGACATGAGGAGAGAATGCATAGTGTTGACATGCTACCAGTATCTCCGGAAACTGCCTATCTGCACTTTGCCTTTTCCAGGCTCGCTTCACCAGTTCCATTTCCCATCCTGTGAATTTGTTTTATGCACTTGCTTTTCATAGAAAGAAACATGGACATAGTCATAGACATCGACTCCAATAAGTCATTGGTAGCAACATCTCTCTTTGAAACCATTTAGTTCAATGACATCCAAAATATTTGTGAAAATGTTAAAGGAGGTCTTTTTAAACACACACACATATATATTTCTCTTTCTGGGACACATGGGTCTGGTGGTCTTTCTTAGGCTGGAGTGTAGAAATAGAGTGACACTGACCTGTGTGGCATGAGCACAAGGGAACCCAAAATAAGGAAATGAAATGTCCTTGATTTAAAAAAAAAGACAGAGTGCACAGGACCCTGGGGCCCAAGATAGGATACACAAAAGCAGAAGTTCGGAGACATGGGTCCAGACTCAGGTTCAAGTTTCTAGCTTGCCTGGAATGTCACCCTGAATTAAGAGGAAGGTGTGAAGAATACTCTGGTGTTACAGAATACTCTGGTGGTACAGACATTTCCATGAATTGTGGGAAGTCAGGTTTCTTCACATTGACACATGCTTTTAATATGCCCGGCATTGCTCTCAGGACAGAAAGCCCGTTCCCACCATTGTTTCCCTGGCCAGGCCTGCTCCAGTGGACCCAGAGGATGCTTCACAGAAGGTCCCTCAATTTGATCTCCAGGAAAGGGCACTGGCATTCACAGTGAAGAGGGGAGTCTCTGTGGGCGGAGAGCAAAAGGCAGAATTGAACTATTAACTTATTGCCTTAAATGGAGATTGAAGAAGTCTGAAAAAAGCAAGAGAATGACCTCATTACCATGAAAAGGTTCTGGTAGCTATTCTCCTGCTTCTCACTGGTCAGATTACACAGGCGATGTAGAAAGGGTCAGATGGCACCTTCCCCCTAGCTGTCTTCCTGCTGGCCTTGTGCCAGTCAGCGTGCTTATGATATGGTTTTGCCCTCACCCCTACCCATTTTATAGAACTAGTTCTGAGTAGCCTCTGTTTTGCTTGGGTATTGATTAGCTGTTAGTATTTTAGGGCTCCTGGAGAAGTTGCATGATTAAAAAGATATATTAGAAGGACAGTAAGACAAGGCTAAGAAGCTGGAACAGTTGTGCTTTTGATGGGAAAGATGTTCGTTCGGCACAGGGATGGAGTGCGCTGTTTAGACATCTGTGTGTGGACTGTGGGCAGTGGAATATGGACATGGACTTGGAAAATATGAACTTCCTCCAAATGCAGGAGCCTGTTGAGACCCATGGTTGGGAAATGGTGATTATGGGAATGGTGAGTGTCCTAGATAGGGACTGGGTGGGATTCTAGTGGCCATCTCCCGAGTGGCTCATGGACCTTCCCTTACGTTTGTGTCTTGGCTGGAAGCTTGGAAAGGAAATGTGCCTGCTCTGGGAGCATACAGGCACCGAGCCCTTGGAACCAATTTAATTGCAGTCTTCCTCACACAAACATACTAGTATAACAGTATTTGGCACATCGACATTTGTTGAAATCGATTAAAATTAAATGGAAATTCAGACATTTTACTCTTAACCTTATGTTTATTCCAGCACTGATGCTAGAGGCTCAAATGATGCTTTCAATCACTCTTTCCATCTATGTCTCACATTTACTTGTGTATGAAGCTGTTGGTAAAGTAGCCTGATTTCCTCTTATTTCCTTATAGCTGGGTGAGGTGTCAGCAAGCATCTCAGGTGTATTTCCTTCAGCACACTGGTCCCATGAGGAAGAGAACCTTCTCTGCTATCTCTACTGGAATTTTTCCAAGGGGGTCACTGTTTGGATAGACTTGGGTCAATGGCTGTTCCTGAACTGGGCATACTTGAGCAACCAAACTTAACTAACCCACCCATTGCCATGGTTTCTGGGGAATGGGAGGCATGCTACTGTGGTTGACAGCTCTAGTTAAACCTCGTGGCATGGGGGAGGAGTTCTCCAAAAGAAAGAGGTTCTTTTCAGTAGAAGAATGATATGGCATCCTGGGTAGATAAAACAAAAGCCACCATAGCCTACTACATATGTATTTTCCTTAAAACAGGAAACTTTATATTTAGAATTTAAAAAATGAGGTTCTGAAGCTCTCTTTATGCAAATTCTAGTATAAGCTAATTCACTATAGTCATGCGCCACTGAAGAACAACGTCGATATGTTCTGAAAAATGAGTTGTTAGGTGATTCCGTCGTTGTGCAAACATCATAGAGTGCACATACACAAACCCAGCTGGTCTAGCCTACTCCACACCTGGGCTGCATGGGACAGCCTATTACTCCCAGGCTACAAATCTGTTCAGCATGTTACTGTACTGAGTACTCTAGGCAATTTTAACACAATGGTAAGTATTTGTGTACCTAAAGATATTTAAATAGAGGAAAGATACAGTAAAACTGGTATAAAGATAAACTCTGGTGTGCCCGTATAGGGCACTAACTCCACAGGACTGGAAGTCACTTTGGGTGAGTGAGTGAGTGGTGAGTGAATGCGAAGGCCTAGACGATTACTGTACACCACTGTACACTTTATTAACACTATTTACTTAGGCTACACTGAATTTATAAAACAACATGAGATTAAATCAAGCACAAGAAAAATGATGCAATCAAGACTCTGGGTAAACCCAAGATATATAAAGCTACTGCTGGCATAACATGTCATACTGTTTTACAGCAAGCTATTTTCTTTTTAGAAGTAGAAAGAGTACACTAAAATATTGATGAAACGTATAGTATTGTAAATACATAAACCAGCAATATAGTTGTTTATTATCATTATCAAGTATTATGTACTGTCAGCAATTGTGTGTGCTGTACTGTTATACGCCTGTATAGCAGTAGTTTTGTTTACACCAGCATCACCACAAACATGTGAATAAAGCCTTGTGATGGGATGTTGGGATGGATATGACATCACTTAGGCAATAGGAAATTTTTAGCTCCATTATAATGTTATGGGACTACCGTTGTATATGAGGTTTGTCTTTGACCAAAAAGTCAGTATGCAGTGCGTGACTGTGTTGTATATTTCATCCCAGCCATTATAGGCAAATGACGGTTAATGCTTTTCAAGGCATTTTAAATTGGACTAGAAAAAAGATAAAGCTAAAAATTATAAGACTATGGAAAAGGTTAGTAAAATATTGGAAAGTAACTCAGGCTTTGCAATTGCACCATAGAAAGACCCAGGATCTGGTGCCTCAAAAGATGTAGGAAAATAGATGGAAATCTGATGAGCAGTTGGATTGTGATGGCAAGTGAGTCAACTTTTAAGTCTAATGTTTCCCTAGTTCAAGCCCTAATTATCTTTCATCTTGATGATGGAGATGGAGCTCTAAATAGTCTCCTTGCCTCGTTTGTCCCTTGTCCACTCAGTTTGTCACTGTTACAAATTTATGATCATTATAATGTCTCAAAAAGCTGTGGGGATGGAAATACTAACCACAGTGAGGAATATCAAACTGGCGTGTCCTAGAGACTGGCTCTGCATGGCCAGAGAGCTCTAAAGTCAGGCAGAGCGTGAAATTGAGATGACTGGGCTGAGACACAGTCTTTTTAAGGCAAGTAAGTGAAATTGGGCAGGACCAAAAGATGAAGATATCAACGGGATATTGAAACAGGAATATTAAAACAGTGTGCCAGCAGGTATCAGGTTATCATAATCTTGTGCGAAGGTGAGCGTTACAGTTAATGCCTGAAGCAGGGTTCATAATCCATAGAGGGTTCATGGAGAGAACTGAGGGGGGCCAGGAAAGGTAGTAAGGCAGAATGTAATGCAGAGGTGGCCCATAACTTTCTTAATGTTCCATATAAACCCCCAAATGTTCACATCAAAATCAAATTTTTCTTATTCTATTTGCTTTTAATGTATAGAAATTATTTGCTTTACTTATGGAATATTTAAAAAAAGGTAAAATTCAAATTACAGACATAATATTTGTTCAATATGTATATGTGATTTTTAACTCAGGATGAATTTTTGAAATTTGATATTCCAGTTTGAGTGACAATGATAATTTAATACCACGGATGTTTTTCCCACTCTGTATTTTGATTTATTCTCTAATTTTGGTATATTTGGGAAAATAAACTTTTAATAAAATGCATAATTAATCATTTCATTATTTAAGTTTGTTTCATCTTAAAACATAAACATTCTAGGAAACATACTTTTTCTTGTGATAATAAGATATTATAGAGAAAAATGCAGCTTTTGAAATTCTTAACCTTAAATTTATTCCCTATGCCAGTGGTTTTTTGCTGGCTAGGATAACAGATTCATCTTTTGGCTTTCACACTCCAGTGGGTAACACAATGGTTGGCCTGCAGTGGCTGCTCAGTGAATATTTGTGGAACCGAAATGAAATGAATCAAGTTGTTAATATTTTCTGGTCACATGAGTGAAATTAAGAAATATACACCTTTTCTTAGTTGGGTTTAGGAGGTATTCTGATACCAATAATTAAACACTTGCCTTTGGACCAGATTAGAAATTTGAGTTGAGATCACTAACCACATATGACCTGTTTCTTTCTGGAATACATGACAAAAAATTTCAATTCCTTGCCAATTTATTTTTGCAAAGGAAATGTATGGATTAATAAATGTAGAGAAAGCAGTAATGTACCCATTTTCAAATGGATTCCTAATTAAAATTATTGCATATTAAAATTCATTAGTGTTTAATAACTCAATACAATGATATGAAGCAGTGGGTGGAAGACATAAGAATTCTTAAAATGGAAATGTTGTACTCTACTGTGGATCAAAGATCATTTACTCTTCGGAGTGAAGCGTTCTGTCTCATTTGTTCGAATTTTGTGGTCAACAAGCAGCCTTAAGTTTACTCATTTTGTTTCTTAGGCATTTAATTGATGCGTTTGGGAAGAGCTATATTTCACTATAGCAATAGCTATTCTGACCATTAGTATGGCATTCTGATTGAGGAAATTAAAATTCTGTCATTTTATTAGTTTACTGTGAAAATGTTATATATAAAAATATGATCACCTGAGATGTGGCATCTTCTTTGGGAGAAGAGATGAAATCTATGAAGCTGAGGATCAGTTCCTAGAGCAGTAGTTAGCCTCTGAGACAAAATCACTAGGAGAAACAGAACTTGAAGAGGCTTATATTCTCTCTTGATATTCAGTTGCAAGTTTTTCTTATAGACTAATTTCTTTCAAAATTTGAAAGTTAAGAAGGCCAGATATCAGTGACGAGTTCTTTTTTTTACATGTGTCCATACTCAGGTTGATGAATTTGGGGTGAAGCTTTCTTCTGTGAAATGTTGATAAGGGAATGCCAAAATCTTAGGCTGTATTGTTATCAATGAAACAATTTTGGATGAAAAACTTAATCACAACCTTTCAGAAGAGCACTCAAGGCCTTCACATGTCTATTCTCAGAACATAAACAGTTGTACAGTCTAAGCTGAGTGCTTATCCAAGTCAGTCTCTGAACTCAATATACCTCACATGTGAAAAAAAAAAAATCCATTTGTTTACACGGGGCAAGGAGTAAAGCAGTCTAACACAAAATTATAGAATGGAAACCTTGTAATAGCCTCGGCTTTCTGCTCCACCATCTTGGCATGAGGTCAGCCTTGCTTATTATGATTGGCGCAGGCCTTAGCCTGGCAAGTTAGCCTAGTGAGCCTGGAGTGAATCTGGCTGTTTACATCATTAAATTTTGAATGATGGCATATTTTACTTTTTTCTGCCAACTTTACCGTTGATAAATAAATCTTAGGATTAATAATTCGTTAGCTGTGACAATCAGGAATGAATCCAGAGAAACTAATTCCATATTATTTATTTAACACCAAGTTCTCCAGCTCTCCTAGGGGGACTCTGAGTTATTGGTGTGTATTAAGGGCAAAAGCTGAATACAGTAGAGTTCCAGTGAGCACTGAGTTCACTCCAAGAGCTTATATAAATGTTCTCGTTAAGTCGCAGCTCTACACTCCATTAGGGAACTGTTCTCTTCAATTCCAGCACAACCTTTCCAGTGGTTGGCATATCTATCCCCGGGCAAAGGCCTTGAGGTCAATTTTACACCTTTAAAAACATATTAAAAGGATAAAATAAACCCCCTCCCCAAATCATTAATTAAAACATTCCTCTAGCAACTTTAGATTGGATTGGTGCCCCCAAGGTGAGTTTAACCAAAGAAAGAACTGAAAACTCCCCACCCTACACTTCACAAATCTCATTGGAAAAATCTCATTGGCATTAAAATGAGATAAGTGGAGGTTGGAATGCTGGCCCTGCTACTTCTTGGCTGTGTAAATCTGAGCCTCCGTTTTCACCTCCCAGCGATGTTCTGAGTATAAGTGAAATAGAGGAAGAAATTGCCTACCAAGCAGCATGGCATAGAGCAGATATTCTGCTGTGCCTGCTGTCAGTGCTCTCCCCTGGTAAGATGAGTTATTTGAGGACAGGGATTTTCATATTTCCGGTCAAATGCTGTAACAATGCATGGGCATGCTGCCACGAAGGAATGCTCAGTATGTGTTGAATAGCACAAGTTTTAGTTTCTTCATTACTAAAATGGAAGGAGGAAATAATTCTCTGCATATCTTCTAATTTAAAGCTATATCATAATTATCTTTTTCCTATTATGGGCATTTAATTTGTGTGTGTGTGTGTGTGTGTGTGTACATGTGCATATTTTGTGACATAAATTTTAAAATTTGACTTTAGATTATTAGCTAAATAAAAATTATTTTGTTTAATTTTATCGCATCAGAATGAAACAGTATTTTGCCCTACCCAGTTTGGCTCAGTGGTTAGGGTGTCAGCCTGCTGACCAAAGGGTCTTGGGATTGATTCCTGCCCAAGGGCATGTAACTTGGTTGCAGGCTCGATCCCCGGCCTGAGTCCGGGCATGTGCGGGAGGCAACCAATTTATGTCTCTCTCTCTTACATCTTCACATAGATGTTTCTCTCTCTTCTCCATTCTCTCTAAAATCAATGAAAAAATATTCCCAGGTGAGGATTAAAAAAGAAAAGAAAAGAATGAGACAGTATTTTAACACTCTTAAGACAAAATAAGGCTCTTAATAACAAAAGTATATTTTCAACTATATTTTATTAGTTTATGTCCTCAAAATAGTGCATGAGAATATCTGTTTAACCACACTCATCAGAAATGAGTATTTTCATTTAATAAATTTTGCTAACATTAACGACAACTTAATTTTCATTAAAATCATTTTGCTGATGTTGCCGAACCGGTTTGGCTCAGTGGATGGAGCATCGGCCTGCGGACTCAAGGGTCCCAGGTTCGATTCTGGTCAAGGGGATGTACCCTGGTTTCGGGCACATCCCCGGTGGGAGGCGTGCAGGAGGCAGCTGATCGATCTCTCTCATCGATGTTTCTAACTCTCTATCCCTCTCCCTTCTTCTCTGTAAAAAATCAATAAAATATATTTTAAAAAATTCTAAAATCATTTTGCTGATGTTAAAGATAATTTAATTTCATTGTCTCTAGCTACCTTTGATTAAATAAAATAATAGTGTAGTCATCCGAAGACCCTTGCTGAGCAAACTCATGGGTTTTGATCACTGGTAACAAAAAAATCCTAACTATCCAAACAGTGCTCAGTAAGCAGTGACTGGATGGGTGAGTGAATGAAGTTCTATACCCTCAGCATGTAGTCTTATGTTAGCAACTTTAAACACTGGATTTTTCAGACCTAATTTCCAATTAGAGTTGTAGCTTTCTATGTATTGCAAGTATTATGTATTGTGAGTATTATCCTCATATACTTTATGAATAGTTCTCACAAAGATGGGGTGGGATAAGTACTATCATAGGAATTAGTCAATGCACTATGGGAAAAAAGAAAGACCTAGGAGGATTGAAATATGGGCTCTGATCCGGACCTTGAGATAATATCACAGGGTGAAAATGTTCACCAGTAGAGAAAGGAACTTCCTTGTAATATTTTTTTTTTAAAGGATATCAAGTATGTGAGATTAAGAGCAAATTATGAGCCCTGACTGGTTTGGCTCAGTGGATAGAGCGTCGGCCTGCAGACTGAAGGGTCCTGGGTTTGATTCCCGTCAAGGACATGTACCTTGGTTGCAGGCACATCCCCAGTGGGAGGTGTGCAGGAGGCAGCTGATCGATGTTTCTAACTCTCTATCCCTCTCCCTTCCTCTCTGTAAAAAATCAATAACATATATTTTAAAAAAAGAGCAAGTTATGAAAGATTCAATTATTAGAATAAATGTATAGTTGTGTTTTTTTAATCAATGTATAGCCATCCAACTTATTTCATTACGCTGTAGAGTTTATCACTTATGGTTTTCCAAAGCTAACTAAGGCAACAATTCATAGAAGGCACAGGGCCAAATAATGTTTTGATAGAGCCTGAACATGTCGATAAATAAAGGAGATATATTTAACTTTGTAACTAAATTAGGAAAGTCTTTTCTATCTTAAAACCCTCTCTTTATTTCTGTGACAATATAAAAAAGAGGCTACTGGTGATGAATAGCTGTTCTTAATCTGCAGTATTATTTATAAGCAATATGCAAATATTTCTCTTTTATATCACTTTGCTATAAAGTTAAAGGGTATCCTGAATTTGTACCTCATTCAGAGTATAGGAAAACACATGATTTAGGCTATGACAATGTTTGTATTTCTGACAAATTAAAGCTTTTCCCGAGAACTCTATTATCTCCTTTGATGACAACAACAACAACAACAACAAAAACCCTTCAAAGAATGTGCAGCATTTATGTAAGATGTCAAGTGGAACCTACAGCCAACATCATATTCAATGGGCAAAAACTAAAACCATTTCACCTAAGAACAGGAACAAGACAGGGATGCCCACTTTCACCACTCCGGTTTGACATAGTACTGGAAGTGCTAGCCATAGCAATTACACAAGAAGAATAAATAGCCGAAACTGGTTTGACTCAGTGGATAGAGCGTTGGCCTGCGGACTGAAAGGTCCCAGGTTCGATTCTGGTCAAGGGCATGTACCTGGGTTGCGGGCACATCCCCAGTGGGAGTTGTGCAGGAGGCAGCTGATCGATGTTTCTCGCTCATCAATGTTTCTAACTCTCTCTCTCCCTTCCTCTCTGTAAAAAATCAATAAAATATATATTTTTTAAAAAAAGAAGAAATAAAAGGTATCCAAATTGGAAAAGAAGATGTAAAACTGTCATCATTAACAGATGACATGATACTGTACATAGAAAACCCTGAAGACTCCATCAAATAATTATTAGACTTAATAAATTAATTCAGCAGTGTAGTAGGATACAAAATTAACGCCAGTAAATCTACAGCATTTTTATATACCAATAGTGAACTTACAGAAAGAGAGATTTAAAAAAAATCCCACTTACCATTGCACCAAAAAAATTAAGATACATAGGAATAAACTTAACAAAGGAGGTAAAAGGCCTATATTCAGAAAACTAGAAGACACTGAAAAAAGAAATAGAGGAAGACATAAACGGATGGAAGAACATACCGTGTTCATGGATTAGTGGAATCAACATCATTAAATGTCCATATTACCCAAAGCAATCTATAGATTCAATGCACTCCCCATTAAAATACCAACGGTATATTTCACAGATCTAGAACGAACTCTCAAAAATGCATCTGGAATAAAAAAAGACCCCGAATAGCTGCAGCAATCCTGAGAAAGAGGAACAAAGTAGTTGGGATCTCAATACCAGATATCAAGCTGTATTACAAAGCCACTCTTCTCAAAACTGCCTGGTACTGGTACAAGAACATATAGACCAATGGAATAGAATAGAGAACCCAGAAATCGACCCAAACCACTATGCCCAATTAATATTTGTCAAAGGAGGCAAGAGCATACAATGGAGTTAAGATAAGTCTCTTCAATAAATGGTGTTGGGATAATTGGACAGATACATGCAATAAAAATGAAACTAGACCACCAACTTACACCATACACAAAAATAAACTCAAAATGGATAAAGGACTTAAACATAAGATGGGAAACCATAAAAATATTAGAGGAATCCACAGGCAGCAAAATCTCAGACATATGCCAAAGCAATATCTTCACTGATACAGCTCCTAGGGCAATAGAAACTAAGGAGAAAATAAACAAATGGGACCACATCCAAATAAAAAGCTTCTGTACTGCAAAAGAAACCATCAACAAAAGAAGAAAGCTCACTGCATGGGAGAACATATTTGCCAATGTTATCAACAATAAGGGTTTAATCTCCAACATTTACAGAGAACTCATACAACTTAACAAAAGGAAGATAAATAGCCCAATCATAAAATGGGCAAAGGACCTAAATAGATACTTTTTGACAGAGGATGTAAGGAAGGCCAAGAGACATATGAAAACATGCTCAAAATCACTAGTCATCTGAGAGATGCAAATCAAAACGACATTGAGGTACCAACTCACACTTATCAGGATGGCTATCATCAACAAATCAACAAATGACAAGTGCTGGCGAGGATGCAGAGAAAAAGGAACACTCATGCACTGCTGGTGGGAATGCAGACTGATGCAGCCACTGTGGAGAACAGTATGTAGTTTCCTCAAAAAACTAAAAATGTAACTCCTATTTGACCTAGGGATCCCACTTCTAGGAATATATCCCAAGAAACTAGAAACACCAATCAGAAAGGATATAAGCACCCCTATGTTCATAGCAGCACAATTTACCATAGCTAAGATTTGGAAACAGCCTAAGTGTCCATCTGCAGATGAGTGGATTAAAAAACCGTGGTACATCTACACAATGGAATACTATGCTGCTATAAAAAGGAAGGAACTTCTACCATTTGCAACAGCGTCGATGGAGCTGGAGAGCATTATGCTAAGCAAAATAAGCCAGTCAGAGAAAGATAAATATCACATGATCTCACTCATTTGTGGAATATAATGAGCAACCTAAACTGATTAACAAGAACAGATTCAGAGACAGAGAAGCATTGATCAGACGATCAAACCTCAGAGGGAAGATAGGGAAGGGTGGAGGTAAGGGGGAGTGATCAACCAAAGGACTTGTTCACATGCATATAAGCATAACCAATGGACACAGACAGCAGGGGGGTGAGGGCATGAGCAGGGGTGTGTGGGGGGGCGGCAAGGAGGGTTAAGGACACATATGTAATACCCTAATCAATAAAGAAAAAAATTGTCAGAAAAAAAGTCATGTGGAGTACTTGCTTAGATTTTACCATTCATGTCAGTAAATAACTTTTAATAATATCTTCTAAATTCAAAATCCTTATCATTTTGTCCTGCTCTTTCTCTACATCTTGTCAAAGTAGGTTTTATGTACTCAACTGTCTGTGTAGTTGAAACTGTGTAATTAAGGAGGAGTGAATTTCAACAACTTGTCATTTTTAGGGAAAATCATTTTTAAGCAAGTTTACTGTACATGACTGAATAAACATAAAAGCAGGATACATGGCGCTGTACAAAAACATATTCTGTGAGCTTGTAGGGTGGCCACACAGGTTGGCCTGCCTTAATTGACTGGAAAATAAAGCCTTCTTGTTTTGAACTGATCTACATTGCTATGGGAGTAATAAACTCGGTTGTAGTATTAAAAAGCAGAATAGGCTTTACAATCCATCACCTAACTTGATGTCAGGTTTCCTCTGCTTCTTGATTTTAACCTCTTGGGAAGGTGCCTTTGCTTTTGATGACATTCACGTCCCTTACTCTCAAAGAGATGTGAATAAGGACATTTCTGTACTGCCTTTCAAATAAAAATTCCCGTGAGTCACACGTGAAGTACTCATAGGCATCTCTTATGGTACAGGAAATGCAATCAAGGGGAGAAGTTAACGAAATTGCTCAAGGGCATTCAGCTAGTTTGACTCCAAGCCAGGAACAGTAAACCGACCTTCTCACTCCAAGTTCTTAGCACCAATGCCAGATTTCATCATTCATTTCAATTGCAAGCATAAGAAAGCAACCATATAACAACAGGCTTTAAAAGGAAATATGGTGTTCATCTGAAAGTAATATAATGTTCTGCATCAATTATAACTCAATAAAAAGAGAATTAAACAAAAAACAAACACACAAACAAAAGAAAAAGGAAAATAAAGCCTAGAGCAGAAGGTACCACTAAAGTTGAATTTAATTCATACCCTTCTTTAATCTCTTCTTCTGTTCTCAAAGTCTGTTACAAGAAGAAAAGGTGAAAAATTTGATCAAGAGACAGTTTGGAATGGTGTAGGTGATATGGTGGTAGTAGTACTGTATCAGTATTATTATTTACCTTATTCAATTCAGTTCAACGCAAATGCCTGGAAGATTTACCCAGGAACTGCATGAGAGGTACAAACATTTTTTTTGATATTGTCCTTATCTTTGAGGAGATGATAGTCTATTAGGGGAGATAGACATATAAGCACAATAAAGTCTGTGAAGTATTAATACCAAGGAGTGTATAGGGCATTATAGAGGCTTCAAGAAGGAGTTCAGACCTTAAAATAAACTGTGGGGACAGGGAATAGGATGGTTGGTTTGAAGTTTGAAGGATTCTAGTCTCAGCCAGAAAAATGTCAGAAGGGAATCATAAGCAAAAGGAATAACATTCATGAATGCAAAGAGATGTGAATTACAGATGTCATGCAAGGGAGTCAGGATTTCTGAAACTAGAGAGGCAGAAAGAGAGTACAAAAGACTTTGTATGAGGTGCTAAAGATGTTCCTAAAATATTTTTTTTAGGAATGGGAGCCAGAGGGGGCCTTGAATAGCCATATGGAATACTTTGCTTGTTAGATAGCTTATCATGGTTGCTGGATGGAAGATGAGTTTAAAGAGGGAAAAATTTAGTGGATGATGTAACAGTTCACCTAATTGCTGATGAGAAAATAAGAACATTGTAATCAGGATGGAGAGAAGGTAGGTCAAAAAGAAATACAAGGAATCTGGACACAGATCTTACATTTCTCACAAGAATTAACTCAAAATGGATTATAAACTTATGTGAAAATCCAAAATTATAAAACTTGGAGAAGATGACATTGGAGAAAATCTAGGTAACCTTGGATATGGTGATAACATTTTAAATACAGTATCAAAGGTACAACCCATGACAGAAAGAATTAATAAGTTAGACTTCATTAAAATTAAAAACTTCTGCTTTGTGTAAGACAGTGTTAAGAGAAAGAAGATTGGGAGAAATTATTTTGCAAAATACACATCTGATAAAAGTCTATGATCCAAAATATACAAAGAATTCTTAAAATTTAACAGTAAGAAAATGAACAACTTAATAACGAAGATTTGAACAGACAGATACTCAAAGAAGATATACAGAATGCAAATCTATACTAATAAAAGGGTAATATGAAAATTAACCCTCACTCCGTGACAAAGATGGTGGTGCCCATAGCCACAAAGATGGCAGCACCTATAGCCACAAAGATGGCGGTGCCGGCCAGAGCCACGGAGCCGGCTGGAGCGGGCGGGACACTTGCCTTCCTTCGGGTGGGATGCTTGGCTTCCTTCGTCGCCCAACGACAAAGGAAGCCAAGCCTCCCACAAGCCCTGACTGGCTGCCAAGGGCCAGCCTCTGGGCGGTGGCCACGGAGCAGGCTGAAATGGGCGGGAGGCGGCTCCAGCCTGGAGCGAAGGCAGGAGGCGGCGCCAGAGTGAAGGCCCGGGTCACAGATGCCAGAGGGAAACCAGTGCCGGCAGCCAGGGGAAGGAAGGCCTATTCTTGCACGGATCTTCATGCATTGGGCCTCTAGTGAGGCTATAAAAGATGCTCCACACCATAGGTAATCATGGAACTGCATATTAAAACAATAGTGAGATACCTCCACATACCTATTAGAATGGCCTAAATCCAGAACACTGACAGCACCAGAGAGCAACAGGAACTAACATTCATTGCTGCTGGATGAAAATGGTATAGGCAATTTGGAAGACAGTTTGGCAGTTTCTTATAAAACTATCGTACTGTTACCAGACATACTAGCAATTATGCTCCTTGGAATTAACCCAAAGGAGTTGAAAACTTATGTCCACGGACAAACCTACGCAGATGTTTATAACATCTTTATTCAAAATTCCCAATGCTTGAAAGCAGTAAACATGTCATTCAGTAGGTAAATGAACTATGATATATCTAGACAATATAGTATTATCCAGTGCTAATAAGAAATGAGCTACTGAGCCATGAGAAGACATGGAGTTTTCTTAAATGCACATTGCTAAGTGAAAGAAGCAAATCTAGAAAGCTTGAACAGTGTATGATTCCAACTCTATATAAAATTTTTTGGGAAGAGGACAAATTAAATTTGGATTTGGACAGACATACCATTGACTGTATTCTCTAGGTAGCTCCAGAGATGTGACTCTGAACCTCAGAAAATACGTCAGAGCTGGAAATATGCCAAACTTCTAAGAATATGAGTGGCAGTTAACAACTTGAGAGTTGAAGAGATAATCCAGGAAATGGGTCTGAGGAAAACAGTGAATTAGGAATGAACCTTGAGATGCAACTGGTATTAAGGTTCTGGCAAAAAAATAAAAACTTGAAAGAGTCAAAAAAGGAATGGTGGGAGACGAGGGTATATAAATTAAATAGTCACTTAAGGTACATAGTAGTGATTGTATAGTATTTTTCCAAATAATTTTTATCAGAAATTTTACTTCTCAAGTTGAATATAGGAGAAGCAAGGTGCCAGTTCTTACAGTTTTTGCTCCTTTTTAAAAATTAACAAACTGATAATTTCTTCATAATCTCCTTCATAGGTTCTTTTTATTTAGTGCAATCATAAATGATAATATCATCTTCATTGTGTTTTCTACATCATCCCTAAATTATTTTCATGTATCCTAATTGTTTCCATTTCTTTTATAAATTGCTTACACAAATCATTCTCCTTAGTATCAAGATTTGCAAAACCAGCTCTGTACTGAACATTTTCATCAACAAATTTCATAAACTTCTTCTGGTTCATCTCTGTCAATAGCAACAGCATTAATCCAGTTACCAAAATCCAAAATTAAAATTACCATTGGCCTTTCTTGACCTTCAGTCTCTACATCCAGCCAGTCTTCAAAGTCTATTTCTTTTCCCTCCTACCTTTCAAGTCTTTCCACTGTTGTCATTCCATCAATGCCTTTCAGATTAGGATACCAATTTTCTTCCATAAACCATTATACAACCATTTCCTGATTCTGCTTTTAGTCCATTGTCAACACTGCAGATAATTGGAGCATTGTCATCTACCCCTTGCTTAGAGCCTCCCCATTGTCCTGCCTAGGCCCTCAATAAATGCCAAAGCTCTTTTAGGGCATATATGGCTCTTCAAGATGTGGTAACTCTTAGTCCATATTCATAACTTACCTCTTAACCATATTTTATGTTCCTATCAGGTGAAGCATATGTGGATCCCTGAACAAATATGTTAGTTCTGGGCTTTCCATTCTATTTGATTGTCATACCCCTAGTTTTATCCGTTTTGTAATTTCCATCACGTACACACACATACATGCACACACACACATTCTGGTAGTGGATGTGATACCATTGTAATAACTTGGTTATTAATCAGCAGGAAAGGAGTAAAGGGAAGGCCAGATAATACAGGCATGACATGTATACAACTTTGCCAGGAAGCTTCAGTTTAACACTCTCCATGCCTGGTTCCCACAGAGCCTGGAGAAGGGACTGGACATGCCCAATAAGGTCTGAGTGACCTGGGAAAGTGCTTGGCTGTCAATCATACCTGGAAACAGGGCATTGTCCAGAGTAGGCCTGGAGGCATGGCAACGCAAGCACAGGAAGATTTGATATTTACACTCCTGAACAAAGGAGTCCCCTCCCTCCTCTCTTGGCCCTCTTGGCCCTCTTGTGCTCCTGACTCTCTTGTTGCAGGTGGTGTACTCCCTTACATGTGCCTGTGGACCCCATCCAATGGACTAATGGACTGACTTTAACTAGCCTGGTGCTACATCCGACCCTGCTCCGTTATGGAATGGAGACTCTGGGCGCTATCTTTGCTTTTAGCTACATTGAAGGCCCGGCTATTCATTTTCCAGGACTGGTTTAAGGGAAATGGGGCTTTTAAAACCGAGGGATATAATTTCATGGGGATAAACCTTCCTACCACATCTCGTTCTCCTGTGAGTCTTAGAAAATTCTTTTTCTCAAGATATCTCAAGAAACCCACTCCCACTCCCAACTTTACCATGACTCTGTAACTGACATGATGCCTTAACCTAGAGTCATTTATCTTAGAATATTGTTGTGTGACCTATTTTCAGTGTTCTGACATACCAGACCTGGCTATACTAATCTCATTCCCTGTCCTTCACCCTCAACAAACCCATTTTAAACAATTTTTAAAGAGTTGTAGAGGTAGATTGAGAAACATGTGATGATTACACTGACTTCTTACTTAATGGCTCAAGGTAGTTAAACTATTAACAAAAAAGCTGCAAATACACCTTTTGAAACAATTACAGAACTATATAATTTCTTTATGGTGAAGCTTGATTATATTTTGGCAACTGCCTTATTTGCCCACTGTCTAAAACTTGTCGATCTTCTCATTTCTCCCTTGGACATTATTTTTTAGCTCTCCTTTTAATTGTCAATTTTATAGTAATATTGTTTCAAGTATATATGACTAGACTGAAAATGATTTTTTAAAAATTGGTTCTACCCTGGCTGCTGTGGCCCAGTTGGTTGGAACATTTTCCCATGCACCAAAAGGTGACAGGTTCAATTTCCAGTCACAGTACATACCCAGGTTGCTGGTTTGATCCCCCATGAGGGTAGGTGCAGGAGGCAACTGATCAGTGTTTCTCTCTCACTTTGATGTTTCTCTTCCTCTCTCCCTCTCCCTTCCTCTTTCTCTCTAAAATCAATAAAAACATATCTTTAAAAAGTGTGTGTTTTTTTTCTATTTGCCTTTGTGCTTGGCTTAATTATGTTTATGTATATGCCAGTAGTTGCTTAAAATACACTTGTTGGCCCTAGCCGATTTTGCTCAGTCTTTAGAGCATCAGCCCACAGTTTGAAGGGTTGTGGGTTCGATTCTCTGTCAAGGGAATGTACCTGGGTTGCAGGTTTGATTTCCTGACCCCGGTCAGGATGTAAGCGAGAGGCAATCAATCGATGTGTTTCTCTTACATTGATGTTTCTCTTTCCCTCTTCTCCTTCCTTCCCACTCTCTCTAGAAATAGATGGAAAAAATATCCTCAGGTGAGGATTGAAAAATATATACACTTGTTGGAATAATATGTGAAATAGTTCATTATTAGGCAGATCGTGCTTAAAAACAGTTAACACAGTTAAGATCTTGGAAAGTTTCCAATGTCCAGTGATAAATGGACATGATGAAAATGGAAATGAAATTGTCCAATGATCTTATTGTAATGTGGCAAGGCAGTGGTTCCAAAAGCATAGTTCCCAGGCCAGCAAAACTATAATTTACATTCAGTTAAATTCACCAACTTTCAGTCCAGCATGTTTTGACGAATGTAACAGTCATAGAAAATACTACTACAATCAAGACATGGGATAGTTCCATCATTTCAGTGAATTCTGCTGTGTCCCTTTGTGTGGTTTCCTCCCCAACCTCAATCTCTAAAACCATGGATCTTTCTGTCACCATAGTTTACCTTTTCTAGAATTTCTCATCCTTGGAATCAAATAGTATGTAATCTTTTTGTGTCTCACTTCTTTCACTTTGCATAATGCTCTCAAGATTCCTTCATGGCTGCATGTATTAGTAGTTCCTGTTTGTTAATTGTTGAGTAGTAGTATACTGTATGAATATACCACAACTTGTTTATCCATTCACGAGTCCATAGACATTTGGTTTAGTTCATGTTTTGGCTACTGTGGAAAAAGTTGGTATATTTGCATACATTTTTTTGTGAATATGTTTTAAGCTTTCATGCTTAAATACCTAGAAATGTAGTGGCCAGCTTACATATTAGGTATATATTCAACATTTTTAAGAAACTGACAAACTTTTCAAAAATAAGCTTTACTATTTTGCATTTTCACTTGCAACATCTGAGAGTCCCAGCTGTTCCACATCCTCACCAACTCTTGTTAATTTTAGCCATTGTAGTGGGTATAGTGAAAAGTTCAATTTCCCTGTCTATATTCCATGTGCTTATTGGCCATTTGTGATTTTTTTTTTTTAGTGAAGTGCTCAAATCCATGGTCCATTTTTTATCGGGGCATCTTTTTTTTATTGTTGTACTCTAATTATTCTTTATATATTCTGGAAACAAGTTCTTTATCAGATATGTGTTGAGCAAATTCTTTCCCTCATTTATTTTCTTAAGGGTATTTTTCAAAGAGCAGATTTTAATCTTTTTTTTTTCAATCCTTTCTGGCGTTGAGCTGGGTCTGAGTTTGTTGATTCAGTTCCCATAGGTGACCCAGGAGACCCAAATTCCTCTAATGGTGGACTGAAGCCATATTGTCCTCAATGTGAGGGCCAACATGCTGGAGTGTTTCTCAGTGTTCCCACTACCCCTTCACCTCTCAGTAGGCTCACCCACCACCTGTGCCACCCAGGGGTCCATGCCATCTTCCTACCCCCCAGTGACAGTCAGCCGTTAGTTGTTCTTTGAGGTAAGACTCAAGATCTGGTGCACATGTGTATTCCCTGTGCCTGCAGGATGTCTTACTCTGTGTCACCGCTGGCTGATGGGGTGGGGAAGGTTTTCTGCCCTTTCCTTCCGCAGAGGCAGCCCATGTGCACTGGGGGTGGGGGGCAGGAGCCTTTTTTATCCTTCCCCCAGTGTCAGGGGCTGCTTCTCTTCAAGCATTGTTAGGTGGGCAGTGGGCTGCTTTCTTACCCTTCTCCAAGAGCAGGTAACTTTCCCTTTTTTCCAAGAAGCATAAGCCCTCCAGGCTTTCAAGCCTGCAGATTTAGTGGCCTCTGACCTCTCCTTGGAACTCGCAGGGCCAGTTTGAATGGGCTTCTCTTGGTCCACCTGTGCCACTCCCCAACCTTGGCAGGTCTTGCCCACCTGCACCACCAACTCTCTCCAGTTCTGCCTTGCCCCACCTTCCTCCCAGGCTCCTGTGGAGCTGCACAAACCGGTGGCAGTGGGTGTGGACTCCCTTGGGTCTTAGGCTCTAGGGATTCTACATTCTCATGTGTGCCAACACTCAGCCTTTAAGACACTGCTTAACCTTTTATATTTTTCTTCTTACTTTTATGATTGACTTCTCCTCCTTTCCCTCATCGAGGTACTTGTCATGTTTTGGAATTCAAATCACTTGATTGATTTGTGACCTCTGGTCTCTGATAGGACCCCCAAATTATGATTTTGGTGACTATGTACATTTTTCCTTAGAGTAGGAGGGACATTCTCATGTGGCTATTTATATCCTCAGTCCCATTTTCCTTAAACAAGTATCTCCTTTAAAACAGAAAAATTCTTCAAATTTTATATCTTGTAGCCGATGACCTATATTTCTCACCCCCTCACAACTGTATTTTAAAAAAACAGAACATTTTAGGGAGATTCAGTTTAAAAAATTTGTAAAAATCTAGCAAACAATGTAGCTTCCATAGCATGTCAAGTACTATGTTTAAACAAACTAACCCTCCTTATATGGTCTTCCCATTTCAGAGCATAAAATCGTCTTTGTTAAATTAAATTTTGTTAGTACTTCTACAGATCATTAGATTGAAATATAAGAGTACAGGAAAGAGTTCAATCAAAAGTAGATGATTATACTTCATCTTTACAATCAGACATTATCCGGTATTGTTGGGTAAATATAAACAATAGAAAAATATATGGTTCCAATATTCATATTGATCAAAGATGTAAACTTTTTTAAAAAGTTTTTTATTGATTTCAAAGAGAGGAAAGGAGAGGGAGAAACATTAATGATGAAAGAGAATCCTAGATTGGCTGCCTCCTGCATGCCTCCTACTGGGGATCCAGCCTGCAACCCAGGCATGTGCCCTGATCAGGAATGGAACCATGACCTTAGGGTTCATGGGTTGATACTCAACCACTGAGTCAAACTGTCTGTGCAAGATGTACACTTTTTAAGAGAAAGTTTATTCATGTATCTTAGGACGTAAGGAACACATTTCAAAGAGGAGCTGCAAAATTTGCAGAACTAAAGATGTGCTAAAGTAAAATATTCTTTAGAATTAAAAATCAGACTGTCTCTAGAAACAATGTAAATATGAACTAATAAATGCAAATTTTATATCTATAATCCATTCAAGATTTGGAGGTTTGGTTTGGGGAATATTCAAATGTTTAATTAAGAAAGAAAATTTTCAAACATTAGCTTTTTTTAAAATAACTATTTCTATTTCATTTGGCAACAGAAAACATATTTTCCTTTTTACCTAGCAGCTAAATCTGGTTTCCAAACTTTATTTCAGAGAATTATTTTAGGCAATAATTTCTGTAACTTTTAAATTCTTTTCATGAAAAAGTCTCAATTCAAGCCTAGAAAAATCCTTCTAGATTTAGGTTTTACATATAAATCCTAATGGATATCTCTAAGCTTTTGAATGGTCAACCCGAATCTCATATCTCTTAGTTTAAAGATGATTGTCTTCTTTTATGGAAATGATTATGTCTCTCAAACTTGAATGAAATTATAGCTTGCTAATTTATTGAAAGATAAAAGTAATTAAACATACAAATTTTACCTGTAGGTTGTAAGAAGTATTTGAGTTCATTACATTTCCATCGTGTCAAAGTAGAAACTATATTTCAAACTAGATACATTACTTAAATGACATTTTTAAAAAGTCCATGTATGTATGACTTCTCATAAACTCTTCTTTTCACTTAGTCATTAAAATAGTGAGAGGTTAAACATAATGCCCCAAATAAAGTTTTACATATTGCCTGAAAAACAATTTCTCACTTAGAGCTTTCATAATATTTATGAAATATATTTTTAAAGAGGATGCTTTTATGTATTTTGTTTTGCATGTTGCTTTCCTTAAAACACTAAATTTAAATTGCATTTAACAAGTTTTGACCAAATTTTAAATTCTCAATCAGTTATAACTATTAGTGAGAATTGATATTGTAACATAGTATTATCTCTAATATTCATTAGGTTTGTTTCTATTATTCATCCATTATAGGAAAATTCTACCTTGAAGTTTCTTGGGTAGGATTCCTATTCTTATTTTCTTCATCCAATTAGAATTCCTAATATGTTAACCTCCTTATTTTATTCACTCTTAATTTTCAATAGAAATTTTGACAATAAGTTAATTATGTCCATAGGATGCTAATATCAGACAATGCTGTAGAAAAGAAAGATGAAGGAGAGAGTGAGAGCAAGAATGAGAGAGAGAGGGAGAGATCCAGTTATATCAAAACATTCTCTATAAGCATATGTAAAACTAGCTTTATTTCTGATTGTTTAGAACTAAAACCATGCTTCTTGAATTTATTTTGACTTTAAGACTCCATTTACTTGATATTTAAAATGTGAATAGATTTATGTTATTCAGGGATTTTTAATACATTTAATTTTTATATTCTTACAAGTCCAGTTATGTTGTGACAAATAGAATTTCTTTCCATTTAAAGGCTGAATAATACTTCACTGTATGTATGTACCACATGTTCTTTACCCATTCATCTATTGATAGACCTGGAAGACATTATGCTAAGTAAATTAAGTCATTCACAGAACAAGTACTGTGTGATTCCTCTAATATGAGTAAAGGTTTAGAAGTAGGTAATAGAACGGTGATTAACAAGGATGGAGTAGGCAGATATGGGAGTTGTTCAATGTGTGTAAAGTTGCAGTTACACAAGATGAATACACTCCACAGATCTGCTGTACAACATAATGCCTATAGTTAACAATAGCATATTATATCATTTAAAATTTGCTAAGAGGGTAGGTCACATATTTTTTTTAAATATTTTTTTATTGCTTTCAGAAAGGAAGGAAGAAAGAGAGAGGTAGAAATATCAATGATGAGAGAGTTATTATTGCTGCCTACTGCAGGACCCTGCAACCTGGGTATGTGCCCTGACCAGGAATAGAACCCTGACCTCCTGGTTCATAGGTCAGTGCTCAACCATTAAGCCATGCCGGCTGGGCATAGATCACATATTAAGTGTTTTTACCACAAAAGACAAACAAACAAAAAAACAACAAAGAGATCTAAGGAAACTTTTGGAGGTGATGGATATGTTTATTACCTGGACTGTGTTGATGGTAACTTGAGTGTAAACTAACCAATTGTATACATTAATTATGTGCAGTGTTTTGCATACCAGTTATATCTTATAAAGCTAAAAAAAATAAGTTATTTTTCTTAGACTCTGGAACACCCACTGCATACCTATCACAATGTGAATATTAGACCAGAGGCTTTGAGATTTGTTATTCTCAATTTCTCAGAAACATGTTAATGCAATTCCTTGATTAAGGTTTTTATAAGGAAAACAAGTCATTGGCTATCATTTGTTTAACCAGCACTTATTAATTACTTCCAGTGGGCTGGAGGTACAGGCATGGATCTGAGGCCCTGAAATATATTCAGAAAAAAAATGCAGTTATCAGAGCAGACGGGTTATTTCTCTGAGCCTTGAATTGACATTTGATGAAATAAAGTCTCTATCTGGTCTTGGACTAGCTGAATTCATGAAATCCAATTAGTCTCTCCCAGTGGACTGAAGCTTCTATTATGTATGATTTATTTTTGTACATAGTCCCTGAACCATTTTTGTATAGTGATTCTTATATCTTGACTTACTGAATGTACTATAGCAAAGTCTAGGATCCCTTTGGTCAAGCCTGGCCTGGATAATAACTCCAATTATTAGCTCTTTCCTGTGACTTCCTTACCCCACCAGGACTGTGGAGGAATCCTGGACTAAGACTCTGCTCCTTTACATAATGACCATTTTATTTTATTTATTACTAGAGGCCTGGTGCACGAATTTGTGCATAGATGGGGTCTGGCTGGCCTGCGCCAATCGTGCCAGGCCAGTCAGGGGGAGGGGACATGGGAGGTTGGCTGGCTGGCCCCACCCCTGATTGGGGTCGGGGGATACCCTTTGGGCGTGGGGCTGGCTGGGGGGAGGGTCACCGGGCAATTGATGGGCCGGCCCTGCCCCCTGGTTGAACTCCTGGTCAAGGGGACAATTTGCATATTACCCTTTTATTATATAGGATTATTTTTAAATATATTTTTACTTATTTCAGAGAAGGTAGAGGGAGAGAGAGATAGAAACATCGATGATGAGAGACAGTCATTGATTGGCTGCCTCCTGCACACCCCTACTGGGGATCAAGCCCACAACCCGGGCATGTGCCCTGACTGGGAATCGAACCCTGATTTCCTGGTTCACAGGTCAGTGCTCAACCACTGAGCAACACCAGCCAGGTAATAATGACCATTTTATCCTTCTTTTCAAAATGGAAAATAAGAAGATCTTACAGTCAATAATAAGGCAAACACAATAATATTGATTGGAATATCTACCCGCAGCTAGTTCAGAGAGGGCTTAGTGACAAGAAGTGGAAGTGTATTTCATGTGATCTGGGTGAACATTCTTGGGGAGAAAATCTATTTCAGAGCCTAGAAAGTTGTCAGAGGTGTCTTAACCAAAAAGTAGGAAAAGAATAAATAATGTTGTAGAATTGTTAAATCAATATAAAACTATTCCATTTGCTTATTTAATAAATTTTTCAAACAATCATTCAGGGTTCACTAGACCATGACAATTTTTTTTTGTCATTTTCGTATATATTGCATTACTTTTTTAAAAGAAATAAAAGTTAACTGTTGGTTAATGGCCTGTGAAGGAAAATCTGAACACTCCAGCCTTACCCCTGCCACCCACAGAAGCGGAAAACATTTGGATATTTTCTCTATTTTTTTCCTTCAGAGCTTTTAATGTGGTTACTTCATCTTTGACTTACATCTTAAATAATTTTTCACAGCAGAATTACTTGTGTAGTTCTGATTTTGGAAGAAGGAAAAGCCCTGTTATTTCAGTAGGTATTGGCTTCCACATAAATCTTCCGTATGTAAAAGCTTGAATCAGAATGTCATAGATTCAAAGTATAACAACATTAACAGTAATTTACTCATTAAAAATGCCTAACCAGTCATTGAGATTTTTATATGCTAGACAGGGGCAGCCCTAGGCTTATGGAGCTTGAAGCTCATGCTGTTTGGGTTGCCTTTATAAGCTAAAGGGTGGGCCCTAGTTGGTTTGGCTCAGTGGATAGAGCGTCAGCCTGTGGACCGAAGGGTCCCGAGTTTGATTACAGTCAAGGGCACATGCCAGGGTTGTGGGCTGGATTCCCAGTAGGGGGCCTGCAGGAGGCAGCCAATCAATGATTCTTTCTCATCATTGATGTTTTCATCTTTCTCTCCTCCCTTCCTCTCTGAAAGCAATAAAAATATATTTTAAAAAAAGATAAAGGATGCAAAAATATGACTGCTAAATTCAACATAAGAGGAAATGTTATATCTTGAATAAAAATTATATTACAATAAAGCCAAAAAATTACTCATGCCTCAAACATTACAGAATGAAAGATACAACATTTTATGTATTAGTTAATTGGATAACACACCTCTATAATAATTTTCTTATACTTTTAACTGCATGCACTCTGAAAGTATCTTTATATAGCAGTTATTTTATAATATCATTTCAGTAGAGAAAAGGATATATGTTTATTTTTTTCTTCCAGCCTGGTGCAACAGTTCTTTTAAATCATCCTCAATAATTTAGAAAGGTTTATTTGAGCCTCAGAAATCATTCTTAATAATTTTGTAGATAATGTTATAATTGTTGTCAAAGAAACCCCAATTAGGTTTCTTTCACATATATCCCACTAAACCCAGACTAAATGTCTTTCAACTCAAGTTCCATTAGGAAAATTAAAAAAATATAGCCACAACTTGGCCAAAAAAGTGTAATGGAGAAGTCAGACTGAGACGAGACAGTGTTCTTAACCAAATGTAGTTAAAATATCTTCGTTTTGAAAATTTTACAGAAAAATATGAATGTGTGGACACATTGTTAGGGCCCTTTCCATTGCGCCTCCAGCGCCATGAATACAAGTATAGGCAGGAGGACAGCATCCTTGTCTTTTTCCAAATTAAAGAGAAAGAGTTGACTATTTCAGCAATACATGACACGGTATAGAAGTTTTCATAGATATTATGTATCAGCATAAGAAAGCTCCCTTCTATTTCCAGTTTGTTGATATTTTTTATCATAAATGGGTCTCATATAAAACTGGGGAAAACTTCATTCCCTGTGGCTATTAGCCCAGTTTTATAGATATACTAGAGGCCTGGTGCATGAAATTCGTGCACTGGGGGGCAGGGGGTCCCTCAGCCCGGCCTGCACCCTCTTACAGCCTGGGACCCCACTGGGGATGTCCGACTGCCGGCTTAGGCCCTCTCCTAAGCCGGCAGTCGGACATCCCCTGAGGGGTCCTTAGCACTGCCACAGAGGCGGGAGAGGCTCCTGCCACCGCCACTGCGCTCAGCAGCCATGAGCCCGGCTTCTGACTGAGTGGCGCTCCCCCTGTGGGAATGCACTGACCACCAGGGGGCAGCTCCTGCATTGAACATCTGCCCTCTCATGGTCAGTGTGCATCAGAGTGACTTGTCATTCCGCCATTCGGTCTATTTGCATATTAGGGTTTTATTATATAGGATAATTTGCATATAACATTGTGTATGTTTAAGTTGTAATGTAATGATTAGATACATGCATATGTTGTGAAATGATTACCAAAATAATAACAGTAGTTAACACATCCATCACCTCAGGCCATTCCCATTTTTGTGGGTGGCGAGAACATTTAAGATCTAGTCTCTTAGCAATTCACGTATTTCATAGTTTTGTTAACTGTAGTCACCAGAAAATAAGTTAGTAATAACATGAAATCCTTTTCATAGCTGCACTTCCCCAAGAGTTAGTGCAAGCAGAGTAGGTTGATGCTACAAGCCAGCAGTATATTAAACCTATGCAATGAGCTTGCTGATGGGAAAACGCCTTTGCTTGTTCCCAAGCCTGGGAGTTTTTTTCTGGGGCTCCACTGCCACTCCTCACATTAATGGTCTCTCTCTCTTCCTGGATCTCCTTCTCCTTTACTAGTCTACCACTGCTCTCTCTCTAACTCTTTTTTTTAATGTGTTTTTTTTCTCATCTAGGATTTGTCAAAGCTCTCTTACCGCTCCCTGCAGAAAAGGTGGACCGGTATGAAACTCCCTGAGCAATGAGAGTGTCAGTGTGAAGGAGTGTCTGAGAATGAGACTGAGGGAAGGTTTTTATTTGGCTTTGAAGGCTGGAGTGTTAGTCACTGGATGGTGGTAAGGCAGACATTAGGAATAAAGATCTTCTAACTAAGAGACTTGCTGGAACAGCCAGTGGTGTTGTTTTTGGAACTTGTGTGTCCTCATAGGGTGACTCTGAAATCAGTTTGTTTTTGATCTTATACTGGAACACAGGGGTCTGAAGTAGCTGGTATTAAACAATGTTAAGCTTTTGACTCTCTACTCCAAGCTAGTCCAAGGTCTGTTTTGTATATCCAAAAATGCTTTTAGGGATTTTCTAAAACCAAGATCACCTCCTTTTGTTTCTTTCTCTTTTTTTCTTTTTTCTTTTTTTGGCCAAAAAGAATTATAAATTTTATTTTGAATATTTTTAGCAATAATAATTCCAGAGTCAATAATTTTAGTTTTAAAAATATAAAAGATATTTTTACAATACAATAAATTACCAAAAAACAAGCATTTCTTTAATTTTGCCAATAATATATACATGTAATATACATTGTAATTACAAAATTTTTCAAAATCTGAAGCTGAAGGAAACTTTAACTAGAAGCAGTCCCTTTGTTTCCTCACACTTTACTGGCCTAAAGCATTTCCAGAAGCATTGAAATTATAGCCTTTCCATAAAGTAATTAAATTGTTAGCATCGGTGTCCCTCTCCTCCAGGCTCTGTTAGGGACATAAAATGTGTGCTGCCCTATTGGAAGGCAGAATCACAAGAGTGAGATTCTTTGGTTTAAAGTCACACAATTAACTTTATGTGATATTATGAAATGGGTTTTATTCTCTTTATTATTCTCAACATTCAGTTGAGGAAACTAATGCTTATGGATGGTCAGTAACTTGCGTAAGGTGTGACATAGGGGTATGATATCTTTGATGTTAGAGCTGTGATTTGTTGAGAACTTCCTCTATTCTTTCACTTCTCCTGGCTTTTCAATATTTTTAATAGATAAATCATACCATGGATTTTTGCTCATGTCTTCTTCAGGGCAAAACTGCAATTAATAATAATTCTGAAGTGTGAAAGTCTTCAGCATAAAATGCTTCCAGGAGCAAACTCTCCTACCTTTTGCCTTGGGGGAAGAAGTGGCCCATAGTTTGTCCTGTTGTAAGGGGCTGATGAGACTTCTGCCTAGATATCCACTCTCCTCACCCAGGATCTGTCTCTGTTGTACTCCAAGGCTTGAAAGAAACTCGGACCAGCCCCTGTGTCTGTAAAGTCAGTTGCAACAGGACTTTACTAAATGTTGACATTGTTGATTGGCATGCTGCTGGAACCTGATTTCTTAACATGTGTTCCCAGCACATCTGAGTGTTACATGCAAGTGTAATATATTTTCAGACAGAACACAACCAGCTAGCTTATGAGGAACACACTTGGAGTCCAGTGAATGTCTTAGAATTTTGTTATTGTTCCAATAAGATTTCCTTCAGATCTACTTGATACTAACATGGGTATCTAGATGTCTATTATGTGTGTGTGTGTGAGAGAGAGAGAGGGAAAGAGAGAGAGAGAGAGAGAGAGAGAGAGAGAGAGAGAGAGAGAGAGAGAGAGATTTGTTGCTGATAGAGGGAAATAATCTCTTCATTACAGGAGGAAAATGGAAGTCTACCATGTGGGAGGCATCTTTCTTACTAACATTGATCACTTCTCAAAGCATCACTTCAGCCAACCAGGGTTGAGGATAAAGTGAAGGTCACACAGCACAGGGTTCCTATTCTTCTATCTATACTAATAATAGAGGAATATGCAAATTATCTGGGACACCGTCACAATAACAGTAATGACCAAACAGCAGGCTGTGTGGGGTGACCAGGCAGGCAGAGGGGTTAGTGAGGGATGACCAAACGACTGAACAGCAGGATGCATGGGGCAACCAGGCCAGCAGGGGGGTGGTTGGGGACAACCAGGCCGGCGAGGGGCGGGGCAGTAAGGGGTGACCAGGCCGGCAGGCGGGGGAGGGGGGGCAGTTGGAGGCGATCAAGCCGACAGGTGGGGCAGTTAGGGGTGATCAGGCTGTCAGGGGGGACAGTTAGGGGCGATCAGGCAGGCAGGAAAGTGAGCAGTTAGGTGCCAGCGGTCCCAAATTGTGAAAGGGATGTCCGACTGCCGGTTTAGGTCCGATCCTGGGATCAGGCCTAAACTGGCAGCCGGACATCCCCCGAGGGATCCCGGATTGGAGAGGGTGCAGGCTGGGCTGAGGGCCTCCCCCCATGCACAAATTTCGTGCACCGAGCCTCTAGTACTTACGTAATCACAGTTACTCTTTACAAAAACTCCATGAACAGATATTTTAATAATCATCTTACAAAGGAGGACACTGTTTTAAGAGAACAATTAATTTGTCAGAGGTAGTACAACTAAAAATTGAATTTGGAGTTGTGTACAGTTAGATTAAGTAAACTGGCCAAAGTTGGTGTGCTAGGGTTGACTTTGGAATCAATCTAGGTCAGTATAAATCCCAACACTAGGTTTATGTCCATAATACTCTGCCTCCCCTTCTATGTATTTTAAGACGAGTTACCACATGGCTTCTTTCATACCACTGTGCTTATTGGAATCCAAGTGTTGTAGGGTTTCTTTTCTCTATAATGTTTAGTAATGACTCATACTAACCTAGCAATTATGTGAAAATATAAGCATCAGAAGCCCAAAATTAATGGAAGTAAATGTTTTTTTTCCAGATAAATTCATATTTGTTTAGTCATTTTTGTTTAGGTCAAATAACTTTCTTCTATGCTGATTTTCCTGGGTTGCAATGCCCTGTATTATCTCTTATCATACCTTCAATTTCTCTGGAAGTTCCCACATGTCCAAATCTGTTTACCAGGTAATAATGAGATTTACAGACCACAGAGAAAGGGAAACATCTGCTCTGCTCTCACTGATGGTGTGAATCAGTTCCTGGGACATAGCAGCTAATCAAGGGCCTATTGAATCTTAAAATGAATAATTTAAATCACTATATAAAATGAATCACGATCTTGAAATTCTCTGTTAACGCTCAAGATTGAATGAAAGGCTCTGCTGTCTTTAGTCATATCTAAAGGTGGCTTTTTCTTATTTTGAAAAGTCAGGCAGATAATATTGTTAAAATTTAGTCCCTCATGAGTGGATTTACCATGTAAATATGTGGGTCATGTAAACATTGTTTTTAGCTTAAAAAAATATTGAGGAGTTCACTGTTTCCAATTGGAAAACAGAGCCAAACAAATGGACATTGGGAAAAAGATTATACAGCACACAGTGTTCCCTTCAGCTGGCTTTTCCGTGTATTCATTACAGCCATTATATTTACAGAACAATTAAAGGAAGGAAAATGATCATCAGCAAACTGTCTAGACACTTGCCATCTCTCATTGAATCCAAGAGATGTGATTATTACTGTCATTACCTAAGAGGCAAGAAAATAACCTGAAGTTTACACATGTTTACAAAATCATGGATTACCTTACCTAGTAAGTAAAGAATTAATTATTATTGTCTAGTAGATACATAAGTATGTCACTCGCAAGTTAACTGTCATTTTCTGCCTGCCTACATCAAAGCAATCCGTGTGCACTGCTTGGTGCTAGTTCCATGTTTCTCCTAATGGTAAAGCAAAGGTCACACGGCCCCAGACCTAGAGAATCCGGTTCAGCAAACCCGAATCTGGGCTGGAGCATTTGTAATCACCGTTTCTAAAAAGTTCCTAGTGTTGCTGGTGCTGCTGGTCTGGGGTCTACATCTGGGTAACCACTGTCTTAAGCTGTGAGGAAACTGTTAAGAAATAAACTATCATTTACAAATAAATATTTAGTAATTTCTCAGAGAAATAGTACTGCTCCCACATTTTCAAGCAGCTGCTTCATTTTGCACGATAGTGCAGAAGACGTCCTACACCTTCTCGAATTTATGCCAGAAATCCTTACACCTGGATGGGGTCTTTAACCTGAAGAAGAGAGGATCATGAGAAACAAGGTCTTCGGATATCACGGAGCAGAGAGAATGGACTGTTTGTGTTGTACCACAAGCAGAACTATAATAAATAAAGAGAGATTAAGAGGAGTCGGATTCTGGCATCCATGCACTGGCTGACCTCGTGGTGTGGGTTTTCGCCTGTAGGAATATTCAGTCAGCACCTGAATGACCATCTTGCAGAAAAGTCATTGAGACTAACCTCCTTCTTACTTTCAAATATGAGTCAATACGTTTTGATAAGTCATGTGGAATTTTTAAAAATGTAGGTGAGAAGTTCAGCATCTAGAGAAACCCTTCATGCACTTACACCCCATTTATAAGAAGTGTTTAGACACTCAGATGTCCTACACGGTGCCTCCTCCCAGGACTAAGGCACTCATTTCCCCAGCTGCTGCGGGTGCTGGTGGCTGACAGCTCTCAGCCAAATCAGAAAGTCTTCTAAAAGTCTTGTCTGAGCACAAGAGGAGCATGGCCCAGCCTCCCTCCGGGAGGATTTCAGTTCACATCCAGTCACTAGTTGGTGTAAGAGTCTACAAGCCCATCACTGTCCTCAGCTCTGGACAACTCACAAGAAGCATTCTAGCTCTAGAGCTTCCTCAGTCTGAGCAGCTGATGGCTTTGCTGCAAAGGCATCCTAGTTCAGCTCCCCTCACTGCCCAGACCAGGTGTTGATCCCGAGAGCACCTGCCCATGAACTAACCATGCCAATCTGTGTCTTAGAATTCCCTACCTGGAGAACCCAACAAATGAACTTTCTTTGTAGTGTTGGTTTCTTTTAAAATGTATTTTATGTTTCCTTATAACTGTGTTCACTCAGTCAACAAAAAACTGAGTGTCCCAGAGTCGCTCATAAAGGAATCGTGAAAGATGGAAACCACTCTACTTTCAGCAAAAATGGATTTAATACGAGGCAATGGGTCCTTCCAAACTGTTGGAATGGCTGGGCCCCCAGGACTGACTGCCATCTCTGCCACAACCCAAAAGATAGCAATGAAATCATAATGTTGTATACCGTACATATAGACAATTTTTATTTTAAAAGAGAAGGTGTGGAATCCAAAAGACTTGTCTAATTGATGAGTACAGATCTCAGTATCTTGGGTGCAATTCCAAGATCAGAAAGCAGTGGCTGGAACCATTGGTTCCAAAGCCCCATCAGGCCTGCTAGATCCGTCGCCGCAAACTGGAAGCCTTGTACACTCTCTACTTCTTTCCCCATCTGACGTAGTTCTAGATTCAAACAGATGCAAGCATAGGATTCAGGAACATAGATCACATCTGGAAACTTAACCTGGAATGTGGTCTGGAAAAGGTTTGTCTTTGGCTCTCTGGCTTTTGTAATATAGGAAGTAATGCCAAAAGGAAGTTGGGAGAGATGAAGTATGAGCCTGTTGGCTGTATCTACCCCACACAGTCCTTGCCTTCACCAGGTTTACATTTCCGACAATACCTGTAGTAAGACAATAAATAAATAAATAAATAAATAAATAAATAAATAAATAAATAAATAAGGCAGGTGGCTTAATTAGTCTTAGATAATGTTTTATTATAAGATTAACAGACGTTAAAAGTAAAACAAAAAATGTTTAGGTTTGACAACAGTCAACCCAATTTATTCCTTATAGCAATTCATATTATAGTGTCCACGTCATATGGTTAATTGGAATATGCCATTTGGTAATGTTTACATGGAATGCTTTGGGCCTCAAAGGACAGTGTGCAAGTTTAGACATGTGTGCTACCACTGTTGAAGGAATTCTACTAGACTCAGCAAAACTGATTAATTAAATTTGGAGAGTTTATGCTGTGGAAATTAAACTTGATTTGGGCTTTACCTAACTCAAATTTCTGCAGATTTTCAATGTGAAAAAGATTAACACTTAAGAGCACAGAATACAGGTTATTCTATCCAAGAGGTTTATATTTTGACCAAAAAGAAAGTAAAGAAACTTTTTGCTGAGTGAGCCTGAGCAAATAATACAAATTTGAGTATAAAACATTGTTGCTTAAGCTGTTCTTGATGAAAGACAACTTTGAGAATCTAGGAAAAGCTATAAACATTATATTGCAGAAATGTACACTTATGTTTATATACTGGGTGGGGCAAAAGTAGGTTTAAGGTTGTTCATATGGAAAAGAATACAATGAATAATAAATAACACAAGAATAAACTTTGCGTTTTGCGTACTCACACCTGTAACCTACTTCTGCCCCACCCTGTACATGTACATACACAAATATCAGCTGGTTCACAGACACTTTGAACTCCTGAGTTCTAAACTCCCGGGTTCTTGGCTTAAGGAGTTCTAGTCCAGAGTGGAATGCTTTCATAATTTCTGAGGATTTTGTGAGTTTTCAGTTCTAATGTATACATGTATCATGTAAGTACATGTATAATATTTAATATGTACATACAGTTATCCCTCAGTATCTAAGGAGGAGTGTTTCCAGGACCTCCGTGGGTACCAAAATCCACAGATGCTCAAGTCCTTTATATAAAACTAGAGGCCCAGTGCAAGAAATTCATGCATGGGTCGGGGGGTCGGGGGGAGGTGTGTGTCCCTCAGCCCAGCCTGCACCCTATCCAATCTGGGATCCCTTTCACAATCCAGGACTGCTGGCTCCCAACCACTCGCCTGCCTGCCTGCCTGCCTGATTGCCCCTAACTGCTTCTGCCTGCCAGCCTGATCACCCTCTAACCACTCTCCCCTGCCAGCCTGATCAACACCTAACTGATCCCCTGCCAGCCCGATTGCCCCTAACTGCCCTCCCCTGTTAGCCTGGTCACCCCTAACTGTCCTTCCCTGCAGGCCTGGTTGCCCCCAACTGCCCTCCCCTGCTGGCCCAGTCACCCCTAACTGCCCTCCCTTTCCAGCTTGGTCACTCCCAACTGCCCTCCCCTGCAGGCCTGGTCCCCCACAACTGCCCTCCCCTGTAGGGCTGGCCACCCCCAACTGCCCTCCCCTTTAGGCCTGGTCACTCCCAACTGCCCTCCCCTGCCGGCCTGGTCATCCCTAACTGCCCTCTCCTGTTGGCCTGATCGCCCACAACTGCCCTCCCCTGCTGGCCATCTTGTGGTGGCCATCTTTGACCACATGGGGGCGTTCATCTTGTGTGTTGGAGTGATGGTCAATTTGCATATTACCTCTTTATTATATAAGATGGGATAGTATTTGCCTATAACCTACACACATTCTCCTGTATGCTTTAAATCATCTCTAGACTTTATGGTACCTAATACAATGTTAATGTTATATGAATAGTTGTGATGCTATATTACTTAGAGAATATTGACAAGATAAAGATGTCTGTTCATGTACAGATGCAACCATTGTAGGCCTAACTACCTAGTCCACGTCAGCTGTCAGCAACAACATCACTTTTTTTCTTTTCAAATCTTTCCATCCACCATTGGTGCAGATCCACGGATACAGAACTGTGGATATGAAGGTCCAACTGTATGTCCAACTGTACATATATAACACATATGCATGTATACAAATGAAATATATCCTACTGAATTTCATGCTGGAAAACAAGTGTAGGCTAAGTCAGTTGTCTCAAAAATTGTTACTATGCACCCTCCTTAGTAAACTATTTTTGAGATTTTTTTCTGCTACCAAGTTTTCCAGAGGCTAGAACATTATTTGTTTCTCTGTCTGTCTGTTACACACTAATAAAATAGAGGCAGGTCACTTAATACCTACTGAGTGGGGCTATCATTTTGAGCAAATCACGCATCTTTTAGTCTTTGTCTTTATAAATTTCATTCATAGTGAGATTTGTATCCTGTTCAGTGCTAAGATCTATAATTATTTCAGTTGCTACTAAATTATGGGATTATATTTATTGGATTGTTTTTGATAGACACAGACAATATGGATAAGAGCAGGCCGTGCTTGTACATTATGCCTCAACAATACGAAATACTAAACGGAAGCAAAAGGGAATTTTTTTAATGCTCTAAACCTAATGGACAAAATGAATGAATGTACTTCTCCCTTTTCTAAAAATAATGTTTTTATTGATTTTAGAGAGAGAGGAAGGGAGAGGGAGAGAAACATCAGTGTGAGAGAGAAACATCCATTGATTGCCTGCATGTAACCCAACAAGATCCAGCTGGCAACCCGGGCATGTGCCCTGACCAGGAATCAAACCAGTGACTTTTCAGTGCACTCAGCAAACTGAGCCACATGGCCAGGGCTGAATGTGCTTTGCTTTTAAAAAAAATTTTTTTTTATTGCCTTCAGAGAGGAAGGGAGAGGGAGAAAGAGATAGAAACATCAATGATGAGAGAATCATTGATCAGCTGCCTCCTGCATGCCCCTTACTGGGAATCGAGCCTGCAACCCGGGCATGTGCCCTTGACCAGAATCAAGCCCAGGACTTTTCAGTCTACAGGTCAATGCTCTATCCACTGAGCGGAATCGGCCAAGGCTGAAAGTGCTTTTCTTTAGGAATAAATATAACTTTAACACATGATAATGAAGTTATCATGGGGCCTGTGACCCGAGCCCCAGGGTACTCAGAGCAGCATAGACAGTAATAATGCTTCATAGGACCCCGTCTGTTTGTCTTTCATCCTAAATTTGCCAAAGGAACATGGTGGGTAAAGCACTGAAGTAGACTGCTGTGGCTGATGCGCTTAGGCCTGGGATTGCCTGGGGAGGGGCCTCAAAGGCACTGATTAGCCAGAAAAGTATTAGTAATGAGAGCAACCATCATAACATTAGCTCAGGGCATGGTGTGCAAAGCTAAAGAATATCTGTGCCACATGTAGGGAGCAGATTTAGAAAACTTTGTTTATTTTATTATTATTGTGGGATAGAGTGCCTGAGGTGAAGGGCTAGGTGGCCGACTAAGGGGAGGTGCTGGAGTGGGGACCCTATGGCATCTGATAGCAGGGCCCTGTGTTTACCTGGGAGGCAGCTGTATGATTTGCTGTTTCATTTCTGTGTTTGGCTCCTGCTGCAACCAGCTGGCAGGGAGGGCCTCTCTGGTGTTTTGAATCAAGAGGAGGATAAGACTCACTCTGGCTTCATTTAGATAACCTGAACATTTTGAGTTTGGTTCCTGGCAAGAGAAATGTGTACTTTGGGTGTTTTTTTTGTTTGTTTTGTTTTGTTTTGTTTTCAATAGTGGTGGTATGTTGGCTGAGTTGGTCTCCTTTTAAGATTTGGGAATTTATTTATGAAGTAGTGCCTGGACTTAAGAAAAGTAATATCTACCTATGGAAGGAACTCTCTGTCTCATTTGAAAACAATTGGCATCTATGAGCAATGGTTGTTTAATAAGAAAATAGCTATAGGCAAGTGATAGAAATTATTAGATATTGATTGACATAATATGGGTCTTTCTCTTAGCTTCCACTTAATAAACTAGGATTTGTTACTTGAATTTAGAGTCATTGTCTCAATCATGAAAAAGAGAAAATATTGTATGTCTTTTTTCTTTGAAGTAATCTCTACTTTTTCTTTAATTTTTCTGTTGATGTGCATTGCCTTATTAGTATATTTATATATTGTATAAAATCTTAGGTGTTCAGTTCAATTATTTTTACATGCTGGTCACACCTTTGTAACCACCACCCAAGTCAAGATGTACACTATTACTAGAAGTTTCCCTTGTGTTCTCCTAACCATCACCTTCCCCTAACACCCCCAAAGAAAACAACTATTTTGACTGCCATCACACAGATTGTTTTTTTGCCTGTTGGAAACATTTATGTAAGTGTAATCATACAGTATATATATTTTTGTGTCTGGCTTCTTACACTCAATGGTATGTCTATGAGTCTATTAATGTTGCTTGTAGAAGTAGATTTTTTATGTTTGTAGCCATGCAATATTTGTATCAATATTCTTTTTTAAAATATATTTTTATTGATTTCAGAGAAGAGAGAGGGTGAGAGAGATTGAGAGAATCAGTGATCAGCTGCCTCTTGCACATTCCCCACTGGGGATTGAGCCCGCAACCCAAGCACGTGCCCTGACTAGGAATCGGACCATGACCTCCTGGTTCATAGGTCAATGCTCAGCCACTGAGCCACTCCAGCAAGGCTCAGTATTCTAAAATGATGCACATTTTTCTATTCATCGATATTTGGGTTGTTTATAGTTTTTCACTAAGTCAGATAATGATATTGTTCATTTTTGTACCTAACCTTTCAGTGCACATATATACACATTGTTGACATCTAGTGCACTTGCTGTGTGATAGGTGATTGTATGTTTTGCTTTAGGAGATATTGTTACACAGCTTTCCAAAGAAATTGTCCCAATTTATACTCTCATTGGCAGTACTTTACCCCAGCATTTCTGGGTTTCTGGTGGAGTATAGTGGTGACAGTGTGTGTGTATGTTTCATTTAATCTTTTTTTTTAAGACTGTACTTTGTTTAGAGCAGTTTTAGGTTCACAGCAAACAAGAGAAGGTACAGAGCTTTTCCATGTACCCCCTGCTCCTACACATGAATAACCTCCTCCTTATGACTTCTTCTACCATGTGTTACATTTATTACTCCTGAAGACCTACACTGACATGTCATAGTCAGAGGCCACTGTTTACATTAAGGTCACCACCGAGAGTGGGTTTGGGAAAGTGTATAATGACATGTATCCATCATTACATCATGCTACAGAATATTTTTCACTGCCCTACAAATCCTGCCTGTTTCCACAGTTTTTGCCTTAGCTAGAATATCATATAATTGAAGTCATTTAGTATGTAGCCTTTTCAGATTGGCTTCTTTCACTTAGTAATATACATTTAAGTTTTCTCTCTGTCTTTTCATGGTAGGTAGCTCATTTCCTGTTAGCATTGAATAATACTCCATTGTCTGGAAGTATCACAGTTTATTAATCCCCTCACCCAGTGAAAGACATATTGGTTGCTTCCAGATTTTGGCAATTCGGGATAAAGCTGCTGAAAACATCTGTGTGCAGGTTTTTGTGTGGACATAAGTTCTCATCTTCTTTGGGTAATTACCAAGGAGTGTGATTGCTGGATCCTATGGTAAGAGTGTTAGTTTTGTAAGAAACCACCAGACTGTCTTCCATAGTGTCTGTACCATTTTGCATTCCCACCAGCGATGATTGAGAATTTCTGTTCCTCCACATCCTTGCCAGCATTTGGTGTTGTCTGTGTTCCAGATTTTGGCCATTCTAATAAGTGTGTAATTTTAAAACTGTTGGTTTAATTTGCATTTCTCTGATAACATAGGCTATCAGGCATCATTTCATATGCTCACTTGCCATCTATATATCTTTGGAAAAATATTTGTTCAGATGTTTGAGCCATTTTTAATCAGCGGTTCATTTTCTTATTGTTGGATTTTTAAAATTCTCATTTAGATCTCTACACCATCTGGAATCAATTTTTGTGTATTGAGGTCATGGGATTAAGATTCAATCATCTTCCCCCCCACTGCAGTGCAATGCTACCTTTATCATAAGTTGATGGCCATATATATGACTGTTTCAGGACTCTTTATTGTATGCCATTAATCTGTTTCTTAAATTCTTGTGTCAATATCATAAAGTCTTAATTACTGTTATTTTTTAAAAGTCTTGATGTCTGACTTCTTGTTCAAAATGGCCATTTTGTATTTGAATATGAATTTTAAAATAAGCTTATCAATTTTTAATAAAGATAATGCTGGGGGAAGAATAGACATATTTACAGTATTTAGCAAATTCATCTATTTATTTAGCTCTTTGATTTTTCTTGCAATATTTTGTAATATTTTTCTTTTTAAATTTTATCTTTATTGTTTAAAGTATTACAGATGTCCCCCTTTTTTCCCCCACTCCTGTCCCCTCCCCATAATTTTATGTCCAAATATTTTGCACAATTTTCATTAGATTTATATCTAAGAATTTAATGTGCCCGATGCTAAAACTAATGCTTTGTTTTAAAATTGTTTTTATCTATTTTTATAGCAGTCATGCTAAATATACTTATTGATTCTAACATTACAAATTCTTTTGGATTTTTTGCATGCACTATCACTTCATTTGCAAGTAATGTCCATTCATTTGTTTCTTTCCAACCTTATAATTTTAATTTTGAAAATATTATTGCACAGGCTAGGGCATCAGGCATCCAGTACAAAGTGGAATAGAAGTAATCATATGAAACTTTTGTATCTTGTTCTCTGTCTTGATAGGAAGTTTTTGATATGTCGTTATAAACTATAATATTTGCTATATTTTTGTAGATATTCTTAATCAGATGAAGAAAGATTCTCCTCTATTCCTAGTTTGCTAAAAGTTTTTATCATGAAAGAATATTTAATCTTACCAAAAGCTTTTCCTGCATCTCCTGAGATAATTATGCCATTTCCCCTTTAATTCTGTCATTGTGATGGAGTAGGTTGATTGCTTTCTCAAAGTTAAACTTCCCTTACCGACCTAAAGGAAACCCTCTATAATGTTGTTATAGGATCTGTTTTATGATTTGATTTTCTCACATTTTATTTAGACATTTTCAACCATGTTCCTGAAATAAATTGCCTGTAATTTTCCTTTCTCATAATGTCCTTTTCAAATTGTAGAGTAAAGGCTATGCTGACCCCACAAGGTGAGGTAGGGATTGTTCCTTGTTTTTCTCTTCTCTGAAGTGTTGTGTGAAATGACTATTTCTTCCTAAATGTGTGGGAGAATTCAACAGTGAAGTCACTGGGGCCAGGGCTTCCTTTTTAAGTGAAAATTTAAATAACATATTCAATTATTTTAGTAGATAATAGGGTAATCTGAATTTCTTCTTTTTTTTTCTGTCAGCTTTGATATATTTTACCATTATTTTCCCCCTGTGGAATACTTTTTCATTTTATTCAAATTAAAGAAAAATAACTAGGACCATATTTTATTATACAAAGCAAATTTTTAAATAAATCTTATCAATTGTATCAAATATATTAAAAATATATTACTATATAATATCAATAGGATATTTTACCAATAAGTCAACCTCCTTGTGCTACTTTGATCAAATGTCGGTTTCCAATGAGATATTAGATTAATTAAAATAAGATGTTTTTGATTACTATAATGTCTTCCACATTTCAAAAACTGTAATGCCCCCCTAGTTCTAACAAAGCCCAATATTTATGTTTGCTATTCGCTGGTCTTAAGAGTTTATTTAAATTTCCTTGATCATGATTCTATTTAAGGGTAAAGTGCTGGCTACCATGAAAAGCTTCTTAACAGTTTAAAGATGAATTGCTTATAAAATTCATGGCTTCATTGTCTGTCAATACCATTAAATATACCACATCTATTGCCTATATTCCAGCCACTGTCTAGATACAAGGGTGGGCAAACTTTTTGACTCGAGGGCCACAATGGGTTCTTAAACTGGACCGGAGGGCCGGAACAAAAGCATGGATGGAGTGTTTGTGTGAACTAATATAAATTCAAAGTAAACAGCATTACATAAAAGGGTACGGTCTTTTTTTTTAGTTTTATTCATTTTCCGGCCCGCGGGCCGTAGTTTGCCCACGGCTGGTCTAGAAGTTCATATCGTTTTTTATCGCATGTGCATTTATTTTTCTCAGACATTTAGATTAAAACACAACAACAACACATACACACAAAGGCTGTCAATTTGGTCTAGTATTTTCAAGAGAATGAATGCAGATTCCAGTCCCTCCAGAAATATCACCCTAGGTTGTAAAATCCCCTCCGCACTGTTTACCTTTCTTTCCTTAGAAATGGGTTCAGCGTAGAGCAAACCACAGGTAAACTCCTAAAATTTCAATAGGGATGGGGACATGAGGTGAGGAATAGTGAGGGCAACGTTCAGGATCTAGGTCAAGCATATTCGTGAGAGCCCCACCAATTCAAATTTAGGGTAACTTGTCTGAGGTCCAGAGGCAAGGACTACACAGGCTGCCTTTATGAGGAGCTTGGTTATACAAGCTCTGGGTCAGCTCCCATTCTTTGTGGCTACCCAGGCCAAGCCTATTTAGCTGGCCGGGTGGACCAAGGAAAGCAATGACTACTGGGTGCTTTTCATTGCTAATCCTGGTCTTGACTCACGCTGTGACCTCTCTTGGTGTGTTTCTTCAGCTGGAAAGGGAAGATAATAATAATGACCTATTTAACAAGGTGTGTTGTGTGGATTAACAGCTAATAACATGTTTCACAAGACAAGGCAGCATTGAGCTCGTAAATACTAGCAGAACGTTTCTCCATACTACAAAGTGCATTAGTACTTCCCTTGAAGAAAGCCCAATAGGCCAGAAAATGAACACACAAAGCAGTTGAAATAAGGTGAATTTTTACTTGACAGGAGTCACTTCACTTTCTAAAAGAATACTCCCCAGTTTTCCTTTGATAGTTGGTGTACCCCTGTACATGTAAAAGTTATTTTAAAATCCATCCATATCTAGTCTATTATTTTAGTGTATAGGACTCTGAATACATTTTTTCAGTATGCTTGAATATGATCCCCCCCATTCAACTAAGTATAAATATCATATAGTATGTCACCTGTATATAATCATAAGATTTCTGTAAAGTCAACTATACATATATAGGTCCTGTTGGTACTTTTGTTGCTTCATCATGAGGGATTCCTATATTACTTGGGGGTAATTGTGTTAAGCTTAATTATTTTGAATTTCTTCTAGGACTTGATAATATAGCACATCAGGTACTTCACTTCCAATCATTTAGCCTTGAGTCAGCTGTTAGCAGTTGAAATGATATATGCCCACCAATTAATTCTCCATTCAATTTATTCCATTTCCATTTTGTCTGCTTTTGTTACTCACAAAGATGAAGAAAAGTCATGGATGCAAATGAGAAGGAAGTATGAGTTGCTTTATTGAGAGGAAATCATAGATAGTGATAATTTCTAGCCACTAAAGAGGATTTAACTGAATTTTGGAATTATTGTCACCATTACCAAGGCAAGGTCAGATACAAAGACAAGAAATTATGCTGCTAAATGAATCTGCAAGTAAAAAAATTGACTCTAGTGTTTAGTAAATATTGTTAAAATAATTTGAAAAACATAAAAAGGAATGAATAACTAGGCATTTAGTTGAAATTTTGCCAGGTTGTGGCCTAATGTTTTCTTACAGTGGCATTTTTAATTATCTTTTTGTACATTAGTGGATATTTTAGTAGGCATTTGAGAGGATTTATATAAGACAGTGATGGCGCACCTTTTGAGCTCAGCGTGTCAGCATTTTGAAAAACCCTAACTTAACTCTGGTGCCGTGTCACATATAGAAACTTTTTGATATTTGCAACCATAGTAAAACAAAGATTTATATTTTTGATATTTGTTTTATATATTTAAATGCCACTTAACAAAGAAAAATCAACCAAAAAAAATGAGTTCGCGTGTCACCTCTGACATGTGTGTCGCCATCACTGATATAATACATCTTATTTGATCTTTACAAATGAACTGCTTTTAAACTCTTTAGTTCATTTCTTTAGTTTCTTGAGTGATGTGAAGAGTACATATAATTTTTTCTTTCTATGGGAGGAAAGAGGAACTCAGTTTGTTCAGTTATTCATCTATTCATTTTTCCAAAAAATATTTATGAAGCCTTACCTATAGCTATGCAATTAGTTTAAAATTATACTAAATATGATTTATACTATAAATATCTTTGAAATATCAAGTTCTCCTCACTATGCTATTTTGCTTTCATTTATTTTACCATCTAGATTTAGATTATATTTGCTAATTCTTCAATCCTTCTGTTCTACTACATTCATATATAGATATGAGAGAGAGAGAGAGAGAGAGAGAGAATTGCCTTAATATTAAAGAAGTTAGGAAACCCTTGTGTGTGTTTTTGTTGTCAGTACATTAAAACATCCCATCTAGAACTAGATATCAATTTTCTTAAACAACATAAATTAAGATAAACCACAACATTATGGGAACTCTGTAATCTTGTCACCATGTACAATGTTTAGCCTGTGCCAATGCAAGAGTCTCAGGATCAGGTCTTCACAGAAAAGGTTCTGCCAGAGACTGTAACTATTGGAGATATGCTTTTGAAATTAATTTCTGCTGTGAGGTAATTCTTAGACTTTGAATAAATGTAATATTCTACTCCCATTAGACATTAAACATAATAGACTAGAGACTTGGCCTTATTCACAACTGCTCTGCTAGGAGTCCAATATTTTCAACATTATTTCAGAATGAGTCTATAAACAATTGAGGACTGTTAGCACAGGACCATCCTCAGGGAACACCACACAGATTTCATCACTCTGATCCCAGGCATGTGCGGTCAGAGACCATAGTCACCCTAAAATTCAAAGTATAGCCCCTGACCTAAAGGAACATCTGTTCTGAAATGTCAATGGTGCCAAAGTCAGTACTTGAGAAAACCAGGTCTAGAGTAAAAGAGTCACCAATACTTCTTTTATTGATTAATAAATTATTTTTTTAATAATTTCATAAGCAAAAATTTTTGAAGATAAACTGATTATTTGGGTTTTTTATTAGTTTCTGTTATAACTACAATTGTGTGATATAGGCATTTGAGGTGACTGTAGTTATAAGGTCACAAATAGGAAAATGTCATATTTCATTATCTTGAATCAGTGGTCATTTTTTGTTTTGCTATGTTGGTTGGCATCACTGAAACACTGAAGAATTTGGTAGCATGTACTCCATCCAGCACAACGTCATGTCTGAAGATTACCCATATCATAAAGACGCTTGCCAGCAAAGCAGCATCACAGATATGATCTCTTTATGCTCCAGTTACCTCTGTAAAATGGACATAACACCTCGATTATAGAATGCCTGAGTATTAGCGATAACAGAAGCAAAGAGCAAAGCACATTGACACACAGAAAGCACCTAAATATACTAGCCACGATGATTATTTCCTATGTAAGTTCTTTTTTCCTGTTATTAGTATTTTACTTGCAAGTGACCCAGATTTCACAGGATGTTGATGGTATTTGAGAATATACAAACAAATCTCAGAAAAACTGATAGGAATACACCAGGGATGTAACAATCCACCTGATCAAAAAACCCTTCGTTATATATCTGAATAACATCAAATTATATTCCATAAGAAAATCATATAAAATGAGAAATTGTCATGTTTTCTGTTACTTTGTATACTTTGTATTAGTATAGTACAGTGGTCGGCAAACTCATTAGTCAACAGAGCCAAATATCAACAATACAATGATTGAAATTTCTTTTGAGAGCCAAATTTTTTAAACTTAAACTATATAGGTAGGTACATTGTTATTAACTTAATTAGAGTACTGCTAAGCTAGCCTTTGCTAAAAACGTCCTCAATCTGATTGAGGTACGTTCGCTGAGGTCGACCCCTTCCAACTCTCCCATCCACACTCGTCTTGTATACTTGTTTCGTCTATCTCCTTTCGTTCATCCTCTCTATATGTCCAAACCATCTCAACATACCTTTCTCAGTCCTGGACACTACATCTTCTTTCACTCCAAACGTTCCCTAAAATTAACTTAATAAACTTTACTTAAAGTTTCAAGTCAACTTTGCACTGTCCGTGTGCACCCACACATGCATGGTATTTTGTGGAAGAACCACACTCAAGGGGCCAAAGAGCCGCATGTGGCTCGCGAGCCGCGGTTTGCCAACCACTGGTATAGTACATGCCTGCTCCATCATTTACTGGGTTTCTAAGGGCCGTGTGTCTGCACTTGATGCAATTGGAACACTAGATGGCAGTCTTGTATCTTTTAAAAAATGTATATTTTTTATTTCAGAGGGGGAGAGGGAGAGAGAGATACAAATATCAATGATGAGACAGAATCTTTGATCAGCTGTCTCCTGCATGCCCCCTACTGGGAATCGAGCCCACAACCCTGGCTTGCACCCTGACCAGGAATCAAACGCCGACCTCCTGATTCCTTGGTCAACACTCAACCATTGAGGCACACTGTCTGTGTGGATGGCATTCTGGTATCTTTGATCCAATGAATACAATTACACTTTTCATTGTTTGCAAACAAATTAGGACCACCGTTCAAACCTTTAATCAACAGGATTTTGCAGGAACATCTGATGCACTCTCATATTGTTTCTGTGATATACTCACCTAAGTGGAATATGCATACCAAGGACTCAGGACATACATAAACTCTGCGGCTACTATTAAATTTACCAATAAATTCCTCCATCTCTTTCATGGTGAAAGGCTACCATCAGTTTTAATATGACTGTACCACTTAAAACTTAGTTAATACACCTATCTGGAAAGGTCTTCGTTCTCGAAGAAAGTTTCAGTAAGAGTTAGCTCGTTGTGTTTGGTTCCTCCCTGATAGCCTAATACCTTAAGATTTCATATTCTAAGAGTTACCATCAGACCAGACAGACTATGGGCTCAGTCCCACAAGACGGCCCCTCCTAACTTGGAATGCCAATCACAAGTTCCAAGATGTCACCTGTACTTCTTACTTGGGGACGATAGATCAGGTTTCCCACGACTCCCACCTTAGGTTCAATAATTTGCTGGAATGGCTCATAGATCTCAAAGAAACATTTTATGTATTCGATTTTTGGTTTATTATAAGAGCATATAATTCAGAAACAGCCAGAAGGAAGAGATAAATAGGGCAAGGAAAAGATAAAGAGGCAGAGCTCCCATGCTCTCTGGGTCACTACTCTCCCCCCCATCTCCACATGTTCATTAACCAGGAAGCTCTCCAAACCCATACTTTGGGGATTTTTATGAGACTTCCTCATGTAAGCATGATTGATTATGAACTCCGTTCCCCTCCTGCTCTCCTCTGTGGAGAATAGGGAGTGGGGTTGTGGGGAGGCTGAAAATTCCAAGCTTCTCATCATGGCTTGGTCTTTCTAATGACCAGCCCCCATCCAGGAGCCCACCCACAGTTGCCTCATTAGGAAAAAAAACACTCCTATTAGGCAGGAAATGCCAAGGATTTAGGAGCTGGGTGTCAGGAATCAGGGTCCAAAGACTAAAAACTAGGACAAAAGATGCTCCTAGATCTTATCACATAGGAAATGTTGAGAGTTTTGGGGCTCTGTGCCAGGAACCTGGGGCAGAGACCAATATATTTTTTCTATTATCTCACAAGGCTCTACCCATAGTAGATGTTATAAGGTATTTGTTATTTGCACAAATATACATAAATATATAATTTTAAATGGGTATTGGAATGTCAGGGTAAGGTTAAACATTTTCTATTTGCAACAGCTTATTTTTTATAGATCGGTGTTTTCTCACATCTTTCTAATGATTAAATCATTTTGAATATTTGGGTTTTTCAAATGATAGTGCTCTAAAATTGGGTCCGACGCATGTGCAAAAGTGTAGATTTTGCATCTGGTTTAAGTAAACTTGTCACTCATTCCTATATGTAGAACACTGAAATTAAATTGTCTAAAAAATATGGGCTTCATAAAAGTTCTTATATTTTTAAACATCAATTAGCACATTCTCTTTAACTTTCATTCATTGGGTTCTAGAAATTCTCAAATGTTAAGTGTGCTGTGTTCAAATATCCATAAATTGAGAAACAATGTGTGTAATCCTGCTCTTGTCAAAGGTGTTTGACCTTGAACTGTACCACCTAGAGCTTTGAAATTTTTCAGGTATAAAATATAACTTTTGATAGTGTGGGACTGTAATCTTAGTGTTAACAGATCCCATCTGATTATCTTGGTTTGAGTTTTACTTTTTGGTTTTGTGATTTTTTTTTATTCCATGTATATTTACACTTCAAAATAATAGGACCTGCCTGAATATTCATAAGTACATTATTATTGGTGCCTCTTTAAAGAAGTTGGAGTGATTTTCCCCTGCGAATCTGAACCTGTCAATCACTCAACAGGCCTTTTTCCCCTGTTCCTCTGTGCCAAAATCCACTACTTGTAGGTTGTTTGGCTCTCCTTTAGCCCTCACAAGCTGAAATCCGACACTGAATAAACCATCAGTATTTTTGTTATAGAGTCTCCTGGTTTTATATCAGAAAGGTGGATCATGCAGCGCTGAGTGAAATCTCAAGAACATTCATTAAATGTCAAGAACCCAAACCGACCTAAGATGCATTTTTCTAAATGGCGCACTTCAAGTCCTTAGAGTTGAATTCAATACTTCTGAACTTCTTGGTATCTGTGACCCATCCATCAGCAGCATTAGCTAGCATGTGAGCCCTCAATGGGCCATAGAGGAAAACATGGGCCACCACCCAGCATCTTCCCCCGCCCAAAAGTTCATGGAGCTTTTGTTCTGTGGTGCTCTGGAACTTGCTATCCACATAAAGCCAAAGTATGCAACAAGCCCGCTTTAATGGGCTTCACTGGTTGATTTGGGGTTAGTTTCCCTTAGTTCATCATTTCTAAAATGTACTCATGAAATTGAATGAATGTTTTGCTCAATTTTGGTTTAAAAGAGGTGGTTTACCTTAGGTAAGTGAGCCCTAACTAGATCTTAGTTAGAAGAATGTAAAAGTACGTTAACAACAGATTGCTCCGAGGTGAAACCTTAGCTTTTCCGTGCGTGTGTGTGTGTGTGTGTGTGTGTGTGTGTGTGTGAATGTGTTTAAATCTTTGTTTTTCCCGGGTTAAAAATAATTATCTGTTAATTTGCTACTGACTCAAATTATAATTTCATTATGGTATTTACATTTAACCTACAGGTCAATTGTACTTCAAATAGCACATTATAGATATATTCTTGTAGAGATGATGATCTTGAGCATAATGATGGTTTAATAAAGAATTTATATTCCTAAATTGAACTAATAAACATGAGTTTGTCCTTATCAATTGGATAGATAGCATAGAGTTTGGAGATATATCCTCTGGCATTTATTTAATTTTTAAGATACACCAACATAAAAATCACATTTTCCATTATATTTTATTTATACTATTTCCTATTCCTTGGAAAACATTCTATTTTTATTGTTTATATAGTCTCTCAGTATGCAGCATATAGTATACTAGAGGCCTGGTTCACAAATTTGTGCATCAGGGTTCCTTGACCTGGCCGGCCAGGAGGTTGGGGGAGGAGGGACTGCAGGAGGTTGGCCGTGGGAGCGCACTGACCATCAGGGGGCAACTCCTGCATTGAGCATCTGCCCGCTGGTGTTCAGTGCGCATCATAGCGACCAGTCAACGGGTCATTCAGTCAACTGGTCAAAACAGTAGCTTAGGCTTTTATATATATAGATTATATTTTATAAATATAAATTTGTATTTTATTTATAAGAGATAAGCAACTTGCCTAAAATTGTGTGAATGACAAGAATTTCTCTCACTCTGCTGACAAAGTAGAGGGAGCATTCAAGAGTGGGGACGTGTTGTTCCTAATCTCGGTTTTATGCCGAGCAGTTGCTGATGGGGAGAAATTCGTACCTCGGGATGACCGTCACCATGGCACCTATGCTGGGGTCCAGGCTCTAACTGAATCACCCTTCACATATGTCACCGCCCATGAGAAGTATACCCATCTGTTTTTTTCTTACTTGCTGCTCCTTTGATGCTTTTCCCGCGACGGAGCCAAACTTCTCTCTCTTATACAAATTGATGGAATCATAACATGTTAATATCAGAAATATCTTACTAAATAAGACAGGACAGCTTCCAAGTTAGAAGTCATCCCATCCCTACAACCACCTCCACACCAGCCAATGAGACTCTGCTTGACTACTGGGATTGGCAAGTTCAGGAAATCAGCAGAAATCCCATTCTAATTCGAGAAAGCACAACCATCAGGAACTTCATACTCGCGATACCCAAATTCTGTAGCAGAGCTGAAAGGAAAGCCAACATACTGCATAAGTGGAAACATGCAAATACTCAAGCCAGATATATTTTTCTTTACATTAACAAATCCACTTTACTCTCCCCAGAGAATGTCTACCTCTAGACCTCAAACATACCCCTTGTCTGAGAATGCAGAAAGTATTTGGCTGGAAGTCAAATAGGATCTTTGCACTGTAAGGAGGCATTTCCTCTCCTTCAGGGTGGGAGGGAGCAGTGAAGGGAGTGGGGCACCTACTTACACACTTGCACACACACACACACACACACTTACACAAACACACACACGCAAACTTACACATGCACACAATCTTACACAGTTACACACATTTCACACACCCTAGCACACCTGCACACACACACACACACACACAAATGCACTTACATACATGCTTACACACACTGGCACATGCACACTCATACACCCTTACACAGCTACATACTTACACACATACCTACACATACTTAAACACACATGCTCACACACATATGCACACATACATACACACACACACACACCCTTAAACTTACTTCCCTGCTGTAACCTTGCAAAGCCAGTCCAAGTTGTAAGGAGGGGTGTGGGAATTAATCTATGCACTCAGCTTTTATAAAATGTATATTTAGAAAATCATTTCTTGAGAAATAAGAAAAAATATGGAAAATAAATTCTGATTGATGGCAAAGTTTCCTATGATAAAGAATGTTCCAGCATCTTTTTTTTTTTTCAGATAAATCAAGTTCACTAATTTGCCCATGGTGTAGAACAGCCTATGTTTTATTTTCAGAATCCAACAGAAATAGTACTAAATCCAAAGTGTTACTTTTCTCCATTTTTTGGTCAAACAGATGGGAAAGTGGAATAAAATAGGAAGTCTTTACTTGAAGAGATGAAAAGAAAATATATCCATGTAACAGATATTGTGAAAAATTCTCTTTCAAATCTAATGTTATTTTTTGGCATAATCAAGTGCTATGTCCTAGTAAATTTTTCACAATATATTTTAAAACTCTTTACTAAGGGATTTCTATTTGTCTGATTTTAGTAATTTTAATTAGGTTTTGTTTTCCCAAAACTTTACAGAAATTCCATTTTCTCCTGGTAAATTTGGAGATACTTTCTCCAAAAGGAAATCTGTTTTTTATTTTTATGAGTAAGCATTTTCTCGGGACTTTGAAAAAGGACTCCAGCAATACAACAAAATTACTTTGCAGGGAAAAGTGAACACATTGCAAATTAAATCATTAAATGCTAAGAAAAAGTCATTCTGTCTTATTACTTATTTTTTTCTTATTATCTTATTAGAAATATTTGCCTCTGTGATATAAAAGCAAAAAAAGGAAGGTGTGTTGAAAATTTTAGGGATCGGCAAAAATAGTTTATATTTGAGGATTTTTATTTTTTAAAAATCAATACAGAATAAAAAAATAATTTGCAATTATCTAGCACAATAAGAAAAAGTTCATGCCTTGCAGCCCAGATAGTTCTATTTCTAGAAAAACTCTGATATACATAAAGAAATATTTATTGCAGGATTCTTAGTATAAACAAAAAAGGAGGTGTTACTAACTAAATGTTCAATAGGGGATTGATAAAATATATTTATAAGATGGGATATAGCCTATCAGTTAAAATGAATGAAACTAAAATCAATGTATCAAAAATAAGTCTCAGAGTACAATGACAATAGAATTGTAAAATGATGCAAAAATGTATGGTACCATCTATGTATTTTTATACTAGAATACAAAAACACTACATGCTGTTTAAAATACACCTATATGTATATGAAAATGTTATAAAGATTGCAAGTAGCTATACTAAATTCAAATCCTTCTTCAAATCTTGCAATGTAAAGACTGCCTAATGTTAAATACACCAAATAATCAATAAAGGGGATTATTATCTTAAAGTAGAGGCCTGGTGCACAAAATTCAAGCACTCGGGGGTGGGGGGAGGGGTCTCTCAGCCCGGCCTGCGCCCTCTTGCAGTCTGGGAGCCCTCGGGGATGTTTGACTGATGGCTTAGTCCTGCTGCCCGTGGAGAGCAGGCCTAAGCTGGCAGTCACACATCCTTAGCACTGGCGCAGAGTGGGGAGAGGCTCCCGTGACCACTGCTGTGCTCACCAGCCATGAGCCTGGCTTCTGGCTAAGAGGGGCTCCCCCTGTGGGAGTGCACTGATCACCAGGGGGCAGCTCCTGCATTGAGCATCTGCCCCCTGGTGGTCAGTGCGCATCATAGCAACCGGTCATTCCGCTATTCAGTCAATTGGCATATTAGCCTTTAATTATATAGGACAACTAAAATTTTACTAAACTAATACCCTTGGTTTTGTTGTGGTTATTGTTGAGAAATTCTAAAATAAATTAAAAATATTCAAATATAATGCATAACTATTTACCCACCAATGAGAATTTAACGTTGTTATAATTTGGTCACACCTGTTTTATCTGTTTTTATACACTCACTAACATACACTATAGGTAAATTTGAAGTCTGCACCCCCATATCTAGTTACTTTCTCTTTCTTTGAGATAAATATTATGACCTTATTATAAAAACCCTCTTTCAGGATTAGAAGAGAAATTTAACCACCTAGGAAAAAGAAATAATAATAAAACTTAGTGGATTCATTTAGGTAACAAAAAAGGAAGAAACATAACTCCCTACTCCTCAACCCACTTAGCAGGGATACACATGAAAACAAGTATATTGGCAGTAAAATGATAGTCAAAGAGTTTGCAGGAAAGAACAAAATGTTATAAGGTAGAATTTATCAGACCACTCTATTTCTTAGCTCATGAAATCATGTACTTTAACTTAGAATTACTTAATTTTCCATTAAGATAAAAAGATAATATCTAGTAAGTCAACTCAATATGTAGTAAGTCAACTTGTTCAGTTTCCTGAATATAAGACACTCAACAAATATTAATCATTTCTTCCTTCCCTTGTGTAAACATTAAAGAAACACAAAACTTAAATTCTTTAGTGGAAAGAAGAAAAATGTGTGTGTTTTTTAAAAAAGCTATGTTTAAGCACAATGAACATGGTTATTTTAAGAATTTGAATAAATTAAACAACAAAAGGAAGTATGCGAAGAGGCTACAAGAGAGATCTCAGATTATATTTATGTGCAGGTAATGGCTATGTAAACATGTATAAGAATAATTTGAATTTCATAAGCAAAGAAATACTCTCTTGGAAGGATGTGAAAAAGGACATGATGTGGGCAAAGCATTGCATTTCAGAGATGATTTTGGCAGACGTGTCTGGAAGCATGCTATGGAAACAACATGGGGTGGAGAGGTGAGACTCCGTGTATAGAAGTTTGGAGGCGAAATGCAGTCACCCACATGTACAGGGTGCCCTTGCAGAAACAGAGGAGAGGATGTTAGGAAGGAAGAAACAGTAACAGAATTCTTTCAGTTGGCATCTAAAATAATACCAAGTGGTTGATTTTAGAACGAGGAGTCTTTAAAGGAAAACATGGGGATGGAAAGCTACAGAAGCAGAGGGCAGAAAGACACCAATGCCAACAGTTGGTAACATGAAAGAAATATTTTGAGTAAAGTAGGTAATTTGTTTACATTGTAGAAAATTTGAAAATTAAACGTGAGAAAAATATTAACTTTTCATTCTTCAACCCAATATTATTAATTTTTGGCATGTAATTCACACACACATCCATATAGTTTTTATATAATGTATATACATTTCTATTATATAAGTTTTAATTAGCTATATTTTGAGTATTTGCATAACATTAAATATTCTGTAATAGGATTTCTCATACATTATTCTGTTAACCCTTGTTCCATAAAATCCTAATAAATTATCTATAAAAATAGAGTCAAGTTAAATTTTCAGCATTCCGTAGGCTATCTCTTGTATCCTTCTACGTTGTGAAACACACTGGTTGTTAAATTATTAACATATCTGAGGATTAATGACAGCTAATTTTATTTAATTTAATAGATTTTTGCATATTTATTTTCCATAGAATATATTCCAAGATTAAGTGTTTCTTAATACAAGTTTGATAAATATTGTTATATTTAAATGTTGATATTTCATTCTATTCTGTAGATACAATATATTTACTCAATCCACTATTTTGGGAGTTTAAGGTTGTTGAATTGTTTTATGTACAAAGAGTCAAGATGGGATTATCCTTGTATTTATACTTTTTGGCACTTCTTTGATTATTTTCTTTGGAGCTTTTCTATCAGTGTATACCATTAGCAACAGTTTTAAAGGTGTATTGTTATATCATTCTTTGGAGAATTTATACTACTTTATTTTCTTTTCAGCTTTTTTTGCATATCTTCAAGTTTTTTTAATATATATTTTTATTGACTTCAGAGAGGAAGGGAGAGGGGGAGAGAGAGAGAGAGAGAGAGAGAGAGAGAGAGAGAAACATCAACGATGAGAGATTCATTGATTGGCTGCCTCCTGCATGCCCACACTGGGGATGGAGCCCACCACCCGGGCATGTGCCCTGACCTGGAAACAAACTGTGACCTCCTGGTTCATAGGTTGGTTCTCAACCACTGAGCTAGGCCAGCCAGGCCATATCAGCAAATTTGATAGTCAGTTTCAATTTTATTTTGAAAAACAAAGCATTTATCGAAGGTGTATTTATGGGAAAGGTACAGCTGCTTTGACTTGAAAATTGGTGCTTTAACATTAAATTTTTAAATTATTTTTTTGTCTTAATAAATAAAAGTTTGGGAAAGTATCTTCACACTTGGAATTAGAGCTGGCATATGTTTCCCCAAAGTTACATAGTGAGTAACAGCACTGGATCTAGGACACAGGTCTCCTTAGTCCCTGTCCTGTTCTCCAAACCACTAAACCACACTCCCTCAAGAAAAAATTTCCCTGTCCTGCACTCAAACCCTGCCAATAACAGGGAAAGTGCAAAAAATCAATCATCACACCAGTACAGACAAGAAATCTGTGTTTATTTCCAGCTCTGCCAGTCCCACCTGTGTGAACATGAGCACTTAGCTTATTGAGAATTCAGCTTCCTTTTGTGTAAAATGGAGTGGGTCCCTTACAGTACAGTCTATAATAGTGATTGTAAGAATATTATACCTCCCTAGATATAAATTTATATAGATTATGTCTGACATCACTTCTGCTTTCAAATAATAGCCTTCCTTTCTTCTTTTTTCTCCCCGTTAATTCCTACCTGACGATATTTTTCCCCATTTATTTTAATTTTTTTAGAGAGAGTGGAAGGGAGGTAGGGGGAGAGAGAGAGAGAGAGACATTGATGTAAGAAAGACACATCGATGGGTTGCCTCCCACACGTGTCCCAACTGGGGCTGGGGATCAAACCTGCAACCCAGGTACAACCCGGCGATCTATGGACCAACTCTCTAACCACTGACCCACACCAGCCAGGGCTAGCCTTCCTTTCTTTTTAAAATTTTGTATATACTTTCTCATTCTATTTACTGTAAATAATGTTTAACCCTTCATTGCAGACTATTATTACTTGGCATTTTTTACAATTTAAATTTACTCTTAATTTTAAAAAATTTTTTTCTTTATTGATTAAGGTATTACATATGTGTCCTTATACTCCCATTGTCCCCCACTACCACCCCCGGCTCCTGCCCTCACTCCCCGGGTATCCGTTGGTTAGGCTTATATGCATGCATGTAAGTCCTTTGGTTGATCTCTCCCCCTTACCCCCACCCTCCCCTACCTTCCCTCTGAGGTTTGACGGTCTGACCGATGCTTCTCTGTCTCTGGATTTGTTTTTGTTCATCAATTTATGTTGTTCATTATATTCCACAAATGAGTGAGATCATGTGATATTTATCTTTCCCTGACTGGCTTATTTCGCTTAGCATAATGCTCTCCAGTTCCAGCCATGGTATTGCAAATGGTAAGAATTCCTTCTTTTTTACTGCAGCATAGTATTCTATTGTATATGCCACTGTTTTTTAATCCACTCATCTGCTGATGAGTACTTAGGCTGTTTCCAAATCTTAGCTATGGTAAATTGTGCTGCTAAGAACCTAGGAGTGCATGTATCCTATATGATTGGTGTTTCTAGTTTCTTGGGATATATTCCTAGAAGTGGGATTACTGGGTCAAATAGGAGTTCCATTTTTAGTTTTTTAAGGACACTCCACACTGTTCTCCACAGTGGCTGCACCAGTCTGCATTCCCACCAGCAGTGCACGAGGGTTTTTTTCCCTCCACCTTTGCCAGCACTCGTCATTTGTTGATTTGTTGATGATAGCCATTCTGACAGGTGAGAGATGGTACCTCATTCTTGTTTTGATTTGCATCTCTCAGATGATTAGTGGCTTTGAGCATGTTTTCATATGTCTCTTGGCCTTCCTTATGTCGAAAGTATCTATTTAGGTCTGTTGCCCATTTTTTGATTGGATTATTTATCTTTCTTTTGTTAAGTTGTATGAGTTCCTTATACATGTTGGAGATTAAACCCTTATTGGTGATAACATTGGCAAATATGTTCTCCCTTGCAGTGGGCTTTCTTGTTGTTTTGTTGATGGTTTCTTTTGCTGTACAGAAGCTTTTTATTTTGATGTAGTCTCATTTGTTTATTTTCTCTTTAGTTTCCATTGCCTTAGGACAATGATGGCGAACCTATGACACGTGTGTCAGAGGTGACACACGAACTCATTTTTTTTTGGTTGATTTTTCTTTGTTAAATGGCATTTAAATATATAAAATAAATATCAAAAATATGTCTTTGTTTTACTATGGTTGCAAAGATCAAAAAATTTCTATATGTGACACGGCACCAGAGTTAAGTTAGGGTTTTTCAAAATGCTGACACGCCGAGCTCAAAAGGTTGGCCATCACTGCCCTAGGAACTGTATCGGTGAAGATACTGCTTTGGCATATGTCTGAGATTTTACTGCCTGTGGATTCCTCTAATATTTTTATGGTTTCCCATCTTATGTTTAAGTCCTTTATCCATTTTGAGTTTATTTTTGTGTATGGTGTAAGTTGGTGGTCTAGTTTCATTTTTTTTTTTTGCATGCTTCTGTCCAGTTTTCCCAAAACCATTTATTGAAGAGACTGGCTTGACTCCATTGTATGGTCTTGCCTCCTTTGACAAATATTAATTGAGCATTGTGGTTTGGGTCGATTTCTGGGTTTTCTATTCTATTCCATTGACCTATATGTCTGTTCTTGTGCCAGTACCAGGCAGTTTTGAGAACAGTGACTTTGTAATACAGCTTTGTAATATCTGGTATTGTGATCCCTCCTACTTTGTTCTTCTTTCTCAGGATTGCTGCAGCTATTTGGTGTCTTTTTTTTTTATTCCAGATGAATTTTTGGAGAGTTTGTTCTAGGTCTGTGAAATATGCCATTGGTATTTTAATAGGGAGTGCATTGAATCTATAGATTGCTTTGGGTAGTATGGACATTTTAATGATGTTGATTCTACCAAACCATGAACATGGTATGTTCTTCCATCTGTTTATGTCTTCCTCTATCTCTTTTTTCAATGTCCTGTAGTTTTCCTAGTACATGTCTTTTACCTCCTTAGTTAAGTTTATTCCTAGGTATCTTAATTATTTTGGTACAATGGTAAATGGGATTGTTTTTTTTAATCTTTCTTTCTGTAAGTTCACTATTGGTATATAAAAATGCCATAGATTTCTTGGCGTTAATTTTGTATCCTGCTACATTGCCGAATACGTTTATTAAGTCTAATTATTTTTTGATGATGGAGTCTTTAGGGTTTTCTATGTACAGTATCATATCATCTTGAATAATGACAGTTTTACATCTTCTTTTCCAATTTGGATGCCTTTTATTTCTTCTTTTTGTCTAATTGCTGTGGCTAACACTTCTAGTACTATGTCGAACAGAATCAAGATGAAAAAAAAAAGAATGTAATTATTAGTGGGAAATGAACTAGGTAGTCCTGGGAAAATATACTTTATATCAGTTTTCCTCATTCATGATTGCACTTGCATAGTGTTCTCTCAAAATAACATAGATGTACCAGAATTTATTCCGTCACTCTATGTATGGACATTTATACTGTTTCCAGTATTTTGTAATAAAAAATAATGTTTCAGTGAATATCCTTGAGCATATTGCGTGTATTTTAGTGTTATTGAAGATGTATATTTATATAAATTCCTAAAATTTGAATTACTGAATCAAGAAGTAAACAGGTATGTATTTTTTTGGGGGTGGGGGTGGATTTGGCCAAATTCTCCTCCAGAAAGTTTGTATAAATTTGTTTTCCCACCAGTGATATATGGGAATCTCTTTCTTTATTCCCACCGATAGACGTGTTGTTTTACATTTTAATTTTTTTCCAGCTTGGTAAATGAGAATAGTATCTCAGTGATGTTTTAAATTGTTTTTCTATATTTATGTGTGATGTTGAATATGCTATTATATGTTTAAGGATAATATTTTCAACTTTTTTTTGAAAATTATTCATTTGTGGGGGGTTTTGCCTATTATGCTTTCAGGCTTTTGTAATTTATCTGTCAATTTTTAGAAATATATTTTTATAGATTAGAGAGAAGGGAGAGAGTGATAGAAACATCAAGTGACCTCCTGGTTCATAGGTTGACATTCAACCACTGAGCCACACTGGCCGGACATTTCTCTGTCAATTTTTAAGAATTATTTATATAATAGAATGATTTAGCCCTGTATCTGTGAGATGTGTTGAAAATATTATATCCCAGTTTGTCAGTTGTATGTTAACTTAATTTCTGGAATTTTGTCATGCCAATTAAGTATTTTATACAGTCAATTATTATTATTTTTCATTTCATCTGGACTTTTAGTGACAATTAGAAAGCTTTTCCCTATGCCCAAGATAAAAGATGAGCTACCCATATTTTCTTTTGTACTTGTTACATTTTCACTTTTTATTAATCAGTATCACCTTATTTTTACTAAAGTTTTTTTCTCATTTTAGCTATTAGATTTTAACTATACCGTCAATATTTTTTATCTTTTTAGTACATTTGATACTCAATGGTTTGCTGTTATGAAATATTGTGTGATCTTGTTTGAGATATAAGTGCCAACTATTAAAATGAATAATTTCTCACTATACAATACCAAAATTTTAAAAATTTAAGAGCAGTTTATGGAGCTACTAGTAAATAGCACAGTGTTTATAAATTCATGATGACTTGAAGTATATGAGCTTTTTAAATTAAAAAATGGTAACAAAGGAATCTAGAGAAATATCTGACACTAAATCATTTAAGACCTTATAAGATATCCTACTTAATTTTTACTTATTCCTAGAAGAGGCAATAATATTTATATGCTTTTAATTACTTAAATGACAAGTTCATTATTTTTAAGAGATAGTGACCTAATGTGAATAATAGATTAGAGAATGTATAACGTTTAAGGAAAGGAATCAAATTTAGATATGAGATATGGTAGTAATTTGTTCAAAGGAACTAGAATTTTTGAGAGAAGTGGATAGATTTAAGATATATTTGGACGATAAACTCAATCTGATTTCACAGTGGAAGAATTTTGGTGTGAGTATGAGTAGTCTAGGATAAAGTTCAAAGTTTTTGTTTCGGTTGACTGCATGCGTACTTATAATAATCACTAGATGTCCAAAAACAAAGAAAAAAGGTAAGGGAGGGACTGAAAAGGCTGGGAAGAGATGGTAGGTTGAGTTTTTGAAATGTTGAGATTTAGATGCCTATGGGACCTGAAAGTGAAGGATCGGTAAGAAGTTGGATAAATGGATCTGATTCCTAAGAGACTTTTCTTGGCCAAGGTCAATGACTTAAATCTTTAACACAGACGAGTTTTCTTCAGTAACTTGTGAAAGTACTGTAATCATCATTACTAAAAGTGACATTGTAAGAGGGAAAATGGACAAATACTGGAAGAAAAGTTTCTTTCTCTATAATATTATATATACAGATGCATTTCAATGAACCTATTCATTTCAACAGAAACTCCAGGGATGTTGGGCTTGGAAAGAAAGCTTCAAACAGTTTGTGGGTAGGTGTAGCTTGAGGCCAGATTTTCTGGTCAACCAACTATGACAATTATAGATGCGAAGGTCTCCTTTACTGATGATTTTTCTACAGCAAGGCCAATAGGCCACAAGGTCTTCCCTAATAGAAAACAATTCTTAACATGCCTTTTCCTGAAACCTTACAAAGCAACAATGGGGAGAGGGAAGGGAACAAATGCATCCAAATTCACACAAGACAAATGTTGATGCTAACGCAGGGGTCTGGCAACAGAGAGCTTCTGATCTATAAACCACAGCATGTTTTGAAATCCCCTATCTACTGAACTTTCGCGAACTTTGAAAACATGATGCAGTCATGTGTTTGAGAGAGTTAATGAAGGAAGTCAAGAGCAATAAAAGATCACAAGACAAGGAGGTCAGTGTAGCCAAAGAAAATGGCGATAAATTGTAACCAGGTGTTTTTATTTCCTGATGCCTCAAGTGCTGCACACTCAGCTTTCTCTGCTAGAAAGGGCGGCTTGTGAAATTCCATACTGCATTTCTCAGCTTCAATAGTTCCTTGCAAGATCTCAGAAGTATTTGCTTAATCTCACTGGCCTAGGAGGCAGATGAGATAAACCATTTTGAAATTACATACATGAAAATCTAACGTTCAGTGTGATTTAGGAAACTCATCGGAATACCTTGTTGGTGTCCTGATGTCTGTTTGTTATAACCATTGAGGACTAAGTAGGTCTAATGGTGCCATTTCTCAAGTGCATGGGCCAAAAGCCAACTTGTGAAGCATCCCATCCTTATATGCTGACTTTGGCAACACAAATACTACAATTTCCTGTGAATGTATCTCACACATTATTTATGCTCTCTCTGAGTTTCTTCACAAGGCCAACCTTTCTTTAATTGCACGCTGGACTATTTGTGGTAATGTTTTTGTATTGGTCTTTGTTTTAGGCCATATTATTTCTCCAGGTGACAGACAGAAAAACATCCAAAGAACTCTCCATTCTAAGGGAAGAGGATAAGGCAAAGCCTGAGATACAGGGCAGAGGAACCACGTGTGAAGGGGCAGACACAGCATGCGAACGTTTTCTAGTATTGGGCCTAGAAACAGACTGATGGAATGAGGCAAGAAACAGGTTCTTGTCACCTGAAGGGATACAAGGCAGGATTCCTACCTCCCATCCCAAGTTTGAGGAAAGGGATAAAAATGATAGAAAAAATCAACTGTGTTCCAAATATCGGTGCAGAAGAAGGAAAATATTTTTCTTATTCTGCAGTGCTAGGAGGTGTATCTTTCCATGTTATCATTTTTGTGGAGATGTTCATGAAAATGTGGCTCCCAAGGTTACTTTCTTCCAGGTGTTTCAGTCTTTAGTGAATGGGGCTTTAGTGAATGGGTTACCCAGAACATTGAATATTTTCATATCTGAAAGCAGGATATTTAATAGGAATATGACAGGAATACAAGGAAGGTCCATCTGTTTGATGAGCTGTATCTCAAGAATAAAAACTAATAGGCAGAGTTGAGTAAGAACCTCAGGTTTCAATTTTAGAAAGGAAAATTAATTATTTTCCAGCAACCATGAAGTAGGAAATTTATAATTTTGGCAACTTACATCTATTTAATTTTGTGGTAGCTTGGTTTTTTCCTTTTAGTGATTAGCTATAAAATCCACTGGCTTGTTTATTTTCAGTGGCAACAAAGAAAATAATAAACAAGGGCAACAGCATCCTCATTTCACTTCAAGTTTGGGGAAAGAGAAATTCCCAAAAGATAGATTGATTGGTTGCAACCACTAATGTAGAAATAAAGAATAACTAGTCCATTTGGAAAAGTGGAGAAAGACAAAAAGGGAGATGGAGGTTGCGGTGGCGCTGAAGATGGGCGCTGGGGCAGGGCATGCAGAAGGCCTCTGAGCATCTGTGGTAACAGCTCATCATGTTATTTTCAAACAACATCAGTATCTTATAGACATTAGGAAGAAAAGAAAATTATGTTGGTTTTTCTTGATGAGGATACTAGAAAGAACAAGCTAAGTGCAAGTGAGAACAACTTTTAAAATACACCATTGTTTATTATTTAGATAAGGATTATTTCCAATAATCACTATAATTTGTCACAGGTCAGGTGAAATGTGCAGTTAAACCTCTCACTGCTTTTGTTTTTAAGCTGCACTGCGTGGCAAAATAGGATATATTGGTACTAAACTACATCTCATTAACTTCTTTGCTTCAGCTATTGACATGACAAGCTGTTTTTATCTTGAAACTGTGCTAAAATATACTTGGCTTTGCCAAGTCTCTAAAATGGCTCACTGTTTTCTTGCCAGAAAACAAGAAACTAGCAATTTTTAAAATGGGTAATAATTTATGCTGTAATGACCTACACCTACCTCATTTGGGATAATATAATGCTGTTTCATTTACATGTTTTAATGTATTCAAACAATTTATTACTAGTAAGAGCTGCTCCGTTGACATGCAGAAAACTGAACGCCTTTGTCTGTGGGTGCGTGGCTGGCACAGCAGGGGCAGGACTTGGTGCCCTCCTTGATCGCACAGCACATTCACCTTGTGTTTGATGGCATGGAAATCTCCAGCTTCAGGACTGGATGTTATTTGTTTCAAGTTTCACTATATGGGTTATAGTGCGTTAAAACAATGCTGACTTCATTCTAGTTATTATAATGTTTGTATTTATTTTGGGGGAAGCTAGTAATAGAAAACCGATAACATACTTGCTCAATGCACATAATTCAGTCTAAATAGCATGGGTTAAGGGCGTAAGCCAAGTAAAAATAAAAACTTAAATGAAAAAAACTTCCAGGTAGAAGAAGACAATGATGACTGAGCTTGCATCTTTCAATACATCCTCCTCAAACAATTAAAAACTATAACAAGAAAAGCAATGACATAACCATGCTAACAGCAAAACAACTATACCAAAAAAATGCCTTATCATGACTTGAAGACAAAGAAAGAGTGACCAAACTTCAAAATAACAGTAAATTAAAAAAGAAATCTAATCCCAGGAAATAATCTTCACATTTTAGCACTACTTCCAGTCTTTGCAATGAATAAGGATAGGCCAAGAAAAGCTGCAGGGAAAAGAGAAGAGAGGGGAATTTGAAGGACACTTGAGTAATAAAGGGGAACATTTAGGATCTTACCAGACAAAGAGAACCATATGTCAGAGACAGATGACCCATAGCTCAACCACAAAAATAGAAATAACAAGACCCACTAAAGGTCTGGATTTGTGTGTGTTTTTGGATATACTGACCAACAAGATGCCATTGAACTGGACATTCTGTAAAGAACCTATAGTGCACAACAATGAACAAAAGAAATCTATACAGAATTACTATAAAAATCAGAAAAATGGAATTCAATAAACTTTGATGAAACTCTCTATATCTCAAAAAATAATAAAGAAAAAACATATAACAACAACAAAAAAAAAACCCTGTAAGAGAACACTTTAGACTAAGTTACAAATACTCCAACAAGCATTTAGGGATTGAAAACACACACCTTGAATTAGAAATTTAAAAATTAAGAGCAGAAAAAGAGAAAAAGAAATGAAGATTGATTAAGTTCATTAAAGAAATGGAAGAGATTGAAAAATTATCTCAGAAATTAAAGCAAATACATGATGCCCAGGAGAGAATAAAATGAAAAATCTAATACTAATTTAGGAAAGGCAAGAGGACAACCAAGAATAAAAAAGTTAAAGTGAAAAGAGCCAATAAGAACCTGGTAGAAATAGAACACAGGCAAAGAAGACATAATCTGTATATATAAAAGCCCAGGGACCAGAACAGCAGAACAACCAGAACGACCAGAATGACCGGTGGCTATGACACACACTGTAGCAGCCAACCAGCCTGATCTGGCCCTGATGGACCCTTACCCCAACTGGCCCAGCCAACCTCCTGCGGCCCCTCCCCCACACTGGCCCAGCCCAATGGGCCCCAATTGGGGCAGGCTGGCTGTACCTCACCCGTGCATAAATTCATGCACCAGGCCTCTAGTGTATATATAATTGGAGTCACTCAAGACTACTAGTAAAATAGCACATTGACACTAAATTAATATTTATAATTGTGATGGAAGGAAAATTTCCAAAAATACCCTGAATCTATATATTTAAAAGGCTCACTGAGAAAATGGGAAAATTATCTGGAATCATCAACCTGAGAAATACGCTAGTAAAACTATTGAGAATAAAGAATAATAATGATCAAGGATTGAACAAATTAGATCAAATAAATTTCAAGAAAAATAGATATTTTGGAAGCAGAATTTTTGAAATCATGATACAAAGCCTTTCTCTGTAGAGAACTTTCTGAGAGCTCTTCAGTTTGTTTTGGAAAGTTTCCAGGAGTATTTGGGAGATAAGTTAACCTTACTGATCAATGAATGTGAATTATGATGTTGACTAAATTGGGCTAAAATTTTTTGATGAAGTAGACCAATAGAAGTGTACTTGATGGCAATATTGGGAAGCTTAAGTTCAGAAACTTTAAAACTCTAATAATGAAGGTTATGGTCCAAAGGATATAAAATTGCTATAAGAAAAGTTTTGCTTGCTCTGTTTCCTGTGTTTCTCCCCAGTCCTCTGACCAGCCCATGTCTCCTGACATTCAGTAACTGCCCCTGAGCTTAATCTTCTCTGGGTCAGTTCTCAAACATTCCTCTATTATTTCATACCCCGGGACCATGTAGCAGAGGATCCAGACCAGGGTCACTATGATGAATTGGAAATCGTTTCTAAAGTTGCAAAAGAGAATTATGGAGTTGACTTATCTTCCTTTCAAGTTACTTAGGTAATTGAAAAATGACTTCTTAATTCAATTATGTTTTTTTTAGTAATTATTATCTGAACCAAAGAAGCATCTCTAAGTCAGAGAATTGCAGGTGAGGAGCTGGGGAGGACTTTGCTTTAGCCGTTGAAAGAAAATCATTTCACCAAGATGTGGAGGATTATTTTGGGGACATCTCAAATCACTCTCATCTGGAAAGTGTAATTTTATCACTTGAGAATGAGGTGTCAATGGGAGAAATAGATATATAAATCCTCATCTGGTATAAGTATTTTATATTTTAAATAGTCTTCAAGGATCTCTATCTTTTAGCATTTCTTATTCTTATAAATTAGAGTTCTTTTAAAAAGAACTTCTTCCCAAATCCCAAGTACATTTGTTATAAAAGAAAACATGTGGACTGTGTTGTTTATATATTTACATAATGAAATAAATATATAACTTGAATTTATATATTTATTTAAAACATTTCAACAGAAATATAACTTGAAGAACTTGTCATTGCTCCCTTTCTTCCTTCCCTCCTTCCTTCTTGAAAATTTCAGACCAGTAAATACTCAGTAGGGCTGAGTAAGGTAGATATTCCCACAAATAGAGGGAGAAACCCAGTACAGAATGTTGTCATCCAGTCATGTTGGAAAGAACATCTGCTTGGGAATGGGAATGGCTATGTTGGAGCTCCCTAGTTTGAGGTATTGAAGCCTCAGGAGTGCGAGGAGCACCTGTGCGAGGTGTGGCTGCAGCAGGCACCCAGCAAAGTGTGTGGGCACTGAGGAGGAATGCAGAAAGCATCCAGAGTGAGCAGCAGTGGCACTCACATGAGGTGTTTACATTCAGATGAGACTGATCAAATGCAAAAAAAAAAAAAATCTAGTTGGAACCAGATATTTTACTAATGTCCAAGGCTCAGGAGACCTTGGGCATTTGGGTCCTCTGTACCTGCAAGGTCACCCGGAGCCCCCCACATTGAAATGGTACCCACAGGTTGCCTGTTGAAGACAAGAATACCACGTATGTGAAGGGGGAAAAGAATGGGCCTTGTAGACAGTGCACACTGCCGATAGTACGCAGGGTGACGGACAAGGTGTCACTTCGGTAAAGTTGCCACCAAAACGCTCAAAATGTGAATCTAACCACAAGAACGCATCAGATAAATCTAAATTCTAGAAAATAACTGACCTGGAGTCTTCTCGGGTCAAAATCATGAAAGCCAAGAAAAAGTTGGGAATCGTTTCAGATTGAATGAAGAAGGCAGAAAGACACATGGCAGCTCAATGGAAACATGGTCCCGGGCAGTAGGATTCCAGGGCGTTATTTGCAGAATCTGCAGGGCTCTGAAGATCAGAGGTAATAATGGATCAGTGCCAATATAAGGAGTGGTCTTTGTGATGATGATAAATATGGCTATTGAGCAGAACCCTTTTTCTTGTGCTTTTGCCTCTTTCCTCCAATCAGTTCTTCCCTCTGAATTCTGGTTCTTCATCCTCTCTTCTACCAACTTTCCAGTTGGGTCAGAGAGACATATGAGTCCTATAGTTCTTTAGTGCCAATATTTTCCTGCCATATGGACAATTGAACCATAATCACTTGCAGTAATGTGAATGGGGACATCTTCCCTCAACCCATTTTTAGGCAAATTTCTTCAGGGTCTGGCAAGGACTTCTTTATATTGGAAAGAAGTTAAGACAATCCATATATCACTTATTTACAAGTATACAAGGACCACACAAAAGGGATTGAGAACTCTATGGATGCCCTATACCAGTGGTCGGCAAACTCATTAGTCAACAGAGCCAAATATCAACAGTACAATGATTGAAATTTCTTTTGAGAGCCAAATTTTTTAAACTTAAACTATATAGGTAGGTACATTGTTATTAACTTAATTAGGGTACTCCTAAGCTGGCCTTTGCTAAAAACGTCCTCAATCTGATTGAGGTACGTTCGCTGAGGTCGACCCCAGCGAACGAGGCCCGCCTGCACCCGCATCTCCCGTTGCCCGACCGACCCACACCCCCCACTTTTTCTAACGCCACTTCTTCAAAATAGACTTGCCCAGGCCGAAAACCGACTTCTGCGCATGGGCCACGAAGTTTCAGTTGCACTGTACATGCACGACCACATGTGGTATTTTGTGGAAGAGCCACACTCAAGGGGCCAAAGAGCCGCATGTGGCTCGCAAGCTGTGGTTTGCAGACCACTGCCTTATACTATTGGTCCTCTCAGTGGTATTAATAAGACAATGCTAAAATCCAGATTTGACTGGAGTCTTAAAATTTTAATTTCATTGAGAACTGGTTATGTAAGTTACTTGCCCATTGTGTGGGAACTAAAAGTTTTCACATAATACTGATGAGGACTCTCCTCCTCTCTTGAAGACAGCTGCCTCCTTGCTGTGCCCTCACATAGTTGTCCCTACGTGCTCATTCATCCCTGCTGTTTCTCCCTCTTCTTATAAGGACACTAGTTCTAATAGATTACGGCCTTACTCTTATGGTATCACTGTAATTTTTATTACATCCTTATAGGCCCTATCTCCAAATATAGTCACATTGGGGGTTATGGCTTCAAGATATGAATTTTGAGGAGACAAAATTCAGTACATAAATGAGCAAAATTCATCACACAAATCATCATTTACAAGCAACTTGATAATAGGGACACTGACTTTGAATCCTAATTTAGCAAAATGTTATCCCCTCAAGAAAAAATTGCATTTTTTTCATTAATAGACTTCTATTTCAAAAAAAGAAGCTGTACTCAATTATTATTTTTATATTTTGAATTCTGTCAATACAATTATTGTGGAATTTGTTTTCTCTTGTTATTAAAGTACCTACATTACATTATTGATCTTGCCTCTTGGCCTGCAAAGCCTAAAATATTTATGACCTGTCCCTTGACAGAAAAAGTTGTCCTCCCTGGTGTAGCCCAGGCCAGGTTGGCTGATTCATTTCAAGTCTTTAAGCCTTTGTCTAAATTACTGACACCTTCCCGGAAGAACACTTGCTGCTTCAGACCTCTTAAGTTTTTGCTAGAATTTACTATTGTGTTTTAGCTCTCTCCCCACAGATCCATCTCTCCCATTAGCTTATTTTGTAAACTCTCCCGAGCTGGTTTGACAGGCATGGCATCAGCTCAGTACTGTTGTAAATGTTTTAGGATTAAAGAGGTGTTACTTAAAAAAAATCCGTAGGCCCAATTTATCAAGGGAATTTTCTCACATTAGCTCAAGGGGCCCCCAGATCCCTAGATGCCTTCAGTACCAGGAATGTTTAATCCAGATCTGGGTGCCAGGCGCACACGGGGGAGGCCTGGAGCGGGAGCAGGCTGCTCTTTTTTACTGCATTCACCTGAATTTTTTTTTTATATTTTATTGATTTTTTTACAGAGAGGAAGGGAGAGAGATAGAGAGCCAGAAACATCGATGAGAGAGAAACATCGATCAGCTGCCTCCTGCACATCTCCCACTGGGGATATGCCCACAACCCAGGCACATGCCCCTGACCGGAATCGAACCCGGGACCCTCCAGTCCGCAGACCGACGCTCTATCCACTGAGCCAAACCGGTTTCGGCTCACCTGAATTTTTATAGACCTTGTAGATTCACCAGAAGGAATTGCGGTGGCAATGTATGCAAATTCCATATTCTGGTTATTTGTTTGCTCGGAAAAATATTTGGAAACATATCCAGAAAATCTTGCTCCTGAAGGGACCCTGAATCCATGTGTAGTGTACCTTTGCCTTATCAAATATACTTGAACAATAATAATAACAAAACAATAACTGAAATTTAGTGAACATTTACTCTGTGATAGCACTTCTTAACAATATATTTAAGATATAGATATTAACATTAACCTTACTGTACCAATGAGAAAAATGTCTTACAAGATATATATATCTCCCACTTGGGAGAATTGTGTCTCAAGCCCTAGGCTGTTTGATATTAAATCTGTATTTCAACCACTCTATTTGATTGCCTCCATGTACACTTTCATACAAAAACTATTCTAAGCAAAAAACAAAAAAGCAGTTGTGTTTTCCCTCTATGTAGTAATAAAACTATACTTTGGTTACTCAGTACAAATTAAAATCACTGTGTGCAATGCCTGAACTCCCCCAATGGTGAGTACCAAGCATTGTCCCTCCTGAGATCTAGCAAAGGGATTGTTCTTCCCGCGTTATGTCTATTCATCCAGGTTTCCATATCCTGGAGGAAGCAATGCCGCCTTTATACCTGATCTACACGGTCATGTATCACCCACAGCAGATGGACTCAAGTGTCATTCAGACACTTACCAGCCATGTACGAGAATAATTATGAGTGTAGTTTATGGAGAGCTTTCTCTCAGAGATTCATGTCTCTTCTTTAAATGTGACCTCCATTGGCCTTCTTGGTATATCCCTGGGTATCATGGTGGGAAGGTGCACTTACTTTTTGATCAGCAGGTATCCCACACCATAACGGAATATGGATGTAAAATAATATATGAGGGAAGTGATTTGCCTCACCCTTCATCAGTAGCATGACTAATTCACGCCCATCCAATGCAGCCTGTTACATAAGCATGAAGGACGATATTTTAATGTGTGCCTAAACTCTCATTATGGGCCTACAAACGAAATAAAAGACAGTAGTAATTAGTATCTCAGATTAAATGTTATTATGCATTCTAATTGGGAGTATAGAAGTATTTTTAATTGTCGTGTCTCCCATGCTTAGAAATAAGCATTTCAGATTGGCAAGATGAACTCATGCATTTATGTTGTTCTCTCCCAGACTATCAATGAGGTGATAATAAAGTTATTTTTAAGGCATTAAGTAAAGAGAGAGAGAGAGAGAGAGAGAGAGAGAGAGAGAGAGACTTTAAAACTCTAAGTTAATAGCTAATTAGTAGATTCTAAGAAGCTGCCAGATATTAAACCACCAAACAAACAAATCTAAAGATACTCATGTGCAAGAATCAGCCCAACTAGTTTATCCTGCAGTCGAATTTGTTTCACAGAGCTTCTAAACAGTTTTTATAGTGTCCTACTCTTAAATATGAACCCATAATCAAAGATCATCAAACACTTAAGGAAAGCCTCTTATATGGGAAGAAAGTAATAAAAAAAAATTTGGAAGAAACAGAAAACATGTAAAGAATGAAAACAAAAGTTAAAAAAATAGAACATTTGTCTAAGAAATATGAAAGGAAAAGATGCATCTGTAGAAGACATCAAAAAGGCTATACAAAGTAAAAGAAAAAGAAAAGAAACGTTAAGGAAAAACATAATAGTAAAAAAAAAGAGATGGAAAGTAATGTGAGGAAATATATAAAATAGATCAAATTGAAAAATGAGTAAAAGTATAAAAACATTAGAGAACCCATTCATAGTTCCAACATCTAAGTAAGTTAAGTCACAAAGAGAGGTAAATGTGGAAAATTGAGCAAAGAAATGATCAAAAGTAATTCAAGAATTTTTTTTTAGCATTGGCATATAAATATTCAGAAAGAAAATGGTTACTAACTGCCAAACAACATGGATAAAAACTTACCACCAAGACACATCAATGTAAAAGCCCAGAATGCTGCACACAATGAAAAGATGATGTAAGTTTCCAGAAAATAAAAAAATACATATTTCATACAAAAACTCGAGTATCAGAATAATGTTGCTTCTCATGAGCAACACTGAAAACTAGAAAACAATTTACCTTTATAAACCTGATAAATGATATTCAACCTAGAATTCTATATCAAGACAAACTCTTCGTCTAGTGGAAGAGTAAAATAAATACATTTTTAGACAGGAAAGAGCTCAAATATTTAACTCAGATAGCTTTCTTTAAGGAAGTAAATTCCATGGAAGTGAGAGAATAGATCAAGAAAGAGAAAGACATCGGATCTAGAAATAAGAAGTATAATCAAAGGAAGAGACCTAAGGAGCAACCAGTCCTCATTGCAATATTAGGTCAGAAGATTTTTGATGATTTTCTTCAAGACGATGGAATTGATGCAACTGAAGAGAATATGGGTTTTGTCAACTTAAACAAAGCTTCCAAACAGCTTTCCAAACAGGAAAAAAGAAAGAAAAAAAGAGAGAGAGAGGGGCATGGGAGGAAGGGAAGAAAGAAGGAAGGGGAGAAGGAAGGAAGAAGGGAGTAAGGAAGAAAGGAAGGAAGGAAGGGTGGAAGGAAGGAAAAAATGGAGGGAAGGAAGGAGGGAGGGAGGGAAGGGTTAGGATCCAATTAGATAAAACCAAATGAAGAATAGAAAAGAAAAAATAAGTATAATATTATTTATGACTTACCTGTGAAGTTTACTTCATAATAATATGCACATTATATTTTAAAGTATGAATTTAACCAGAGTTTAGATACAATGCTATTGGGAATATGGGAGAATGGGAATTAAGTGTAGAAGAGGCAAAGCATAGAAGGGTGAAAGAGAATTACACTGTCATTGTTCACACTGAAAGGCAATAGAAAAGTTAAAATTACAAGGAGTAGCAATGCAAACCTTAATTAGAAATATGGAGGAAGTCACCAAGAGAAGTGCAAAAGTATTGAAATAAATTGCTGTTTGAGAGTGAGTGATTGGAGGGGTAGATGGTACTTTGCTCTTTTCCTTGCAAGACTTGTAAACTATATTATTTTCTAAATTATGTTCATGTATCACCTTGATAAAAGTGACAATCATATTAGAAGCAAGCGAGTAGTTTACTAAAATATTGCTGCCATTGTGGACTTCCTGTGCTCTAGTATGAGTCCTCCACAGCAAGCCTGTCAAACTCAAAGGCTAACACGGGCCAATTAAACAAGGTTTAAGTTTATGTGGGCTGAAAAAAACAAAAGCTTCAATTTTCATAGAAATGTAGATTTATTTCCATAGAGATATGCTGAATACAAAGGGCTGAAGTTAATTAGTAATTGTTAACATAAAATAATAGAACATTTTAATAAAAATTAATATTTTTTCTTGAACATCAACTTGCCAGACACTGAATAACTGCACAAATTAATAAGCATAATGCAAATAAATCTATTTTTCTTGTTCTCCAAAAGTGAAATATTTCCTGTTGCACACACCAAACAAGTCAGTCCAAGACTAACGACGTGGCAATTGGCTGCTAAAATATTTGCTGGAGAGAAATGGTGCGCCTGCACGTAAGGCACGAAAGGGAAAGAATGCAACATGATGATAGTAATCAGTCATCATGGAACATTGTAGTTCGTTTCTAATAATTATGTATAATGGGATATGTAAAAATTAAGTTACAAAGTTTTTATTAAAATATCTCTTACATACCGTTATATTGGCTGGGCAGCAAATACATTCGTTGTGGGCCACATCCGGTCCATGGGCCACGAGTTTGACATGCTTGGTGTAGAGGTAGACTGGGCACTGATGTGGGAGTGAGGTAGGATGGAAAGAGGAAGACAGGATACTGGAAAGATAGATGATCAGAAAAAGAAACGGGAATGGAAAGTACAAGGTTACAGAGGCCAACAGCCTCTTAAAGAAGTGTTCGTATATTAGAAAAAATAAATCATTATTATTAAAATCCTTTCTTTCCAGGCATCTTGACGTTAAACAGTAAAATATATTTTGTCTTCTAAAGAGGAAAATCTGTGACTTGAGAGACACAAAGAGGAATTTTAACTTTGAAATGTCTTTAAAAAATTCAAAGTAATTTGTGTTATGAGCTCTTATTGTACTCAGTTTTCTCATATTCTTTCACTTAAATATTGTTTCACATACTATTTCCCCACCTAATCACCGGCCATCTTCTCTCTTTGATGCATGCGACACAAAGTGTGTGATTTGTAAAAGAAGCTCCTATGAAATGGAGACAGTGATGAATAACCTCATGACAGAGAAAAAAAATGTTGGAACACGTTAGGAATAAGGAAGCATTCCTTGAGTGTGGCATTTGTTGGAAATGGTCCCAGTCATTTATTTCTATATGAATGTAGGAGTTTTGTTTTTTTATATCAAATTTAAAAAATTAGAACTAAAGCTTTGTCTTCTCAATGGCTACATGTGAAAAGATAGATTCGTGGAATTTATTTTCACACACAGACTCTGAAACATAGCTGTTCATGAAACTCCCATAAATGTTCTGCATACGACCCGCAGACCATGAGTTTGACATGCTTGCTCTACAGTAAGGAAACTCACATCAACTCTGCTGAACAGTTAAGGTGATATTAGTTGTATTTTATTGAATGCATCCAAATTCACTACCATCCACATCTCAAATACAGGTTTGAGAAGATAAAACCGAGGAACCTAATCCAATTTGAAAGATTATGAAGGGTTGTTTTTTTTTTAAGGAATATGTACTTTATCTTGGTGTTGAAGGATAAGAAACGTTAAGCAGCAAAGAAGGGAGAGACTAGCATGTGAAAGGCATCTGAAGAGAAAGAAAATTGGAACTGAATTCAGCTGCCATGGAATGGGGGATGGTGAGGAAGTAGAGTCAGGGTATAAGGACCTGGGGGCCAAGTGGCTCAAAATGAGGCTGGAGGGCAGCAGGAACAAGATCATTTAGAGCCTGGGGGGTCATGAGAAGCATTTAAATTCAGAAAATTTTACAAGACTTTCTTTAAGAAGACAAATGTGGTCCAACCAAGGAGAATATAAGTGAGGACTAAAAAGAAAAAGGGAAGGAAGAGAGAGAGTTAGAAGAAACAAGCCAGTAATTAATACCAAAGCAAACAAAATGAAGCAAGAAAAGGGACATTATCATAATGCTATTTATGACTTATCAATGTAATATATTTTATGGTGATAAGCAAAATTTTGAAGCAACTCTTGTGAGGAGATTGAAGAAGACAGGTAGCACTGTTTAGAGAGCAGAGAAATATTTTCACCATTTTCCTTGTGTGGGTTTCTTACAGAGGGAAGCTGGAAAACTTGAAGGGAAAGTTCAGTGTGAAACATATTTATTTATATGCACATGTAATAGCCATAGGGACATTTAAAAATTTGAAAGTCTTGCCAAGAGGAATAGCCATTGTTAGTCTATGAAATATTTTACTTTCTTACACTATGTTCATTGTCCTGTTCTTTACATATTAGACTTTCCATAATGATATCCAGAAAAGGATCAAATTTTCCCCAGGAAAGCAAGCTGACTTATAATGTGAGGAAAGCTTCCTTAATTATCAAACATTATACTTGGATTCTTTTGCAGAAAATTAGCTTTAGGTAACAAAATATTTAAGAATATATTCATGCCTATATTTTCAGTCAGGCTAGAAGGTTTTATATTATCTTTAAAATTTCACTTAGGATAAGCATTGAAGGGCCTGTTTTCAACCAGATTGTCTGTTTTGGCCCCCTGAGTATTAAATGACATGTCTACCTATGGGATGCAGCCTGGCAAAGGTGTTTAAATATAGCCCAAGTGAGTTAAAAAAATCTGGTGGATTTTGTGTATCAAACCTTTTAGATAAAACTGATGAAAGCAATGGTTCAAAAATCTGTGTCAAATAAGGAAGAATATTCTTAAAGTACTCAATGAGCAATGACAATTTTAAGGTCTTTCTCAATGGAGAAAACTCAAGAATGGAAAACATCAGAATGCAGTAGGTGGACTGTAGATAGAAGAGTAAAAACAGCCAAAACACTGCTTTAGAAGATTAGCCAAATTTTGCCTCACGAAACATGGTCACTGAAGAAGTACGCGCATACCCACAGCCCAATCCAGGAAACTCTTAGAGCATGCTTAGACAGGCTAGGGCACAATTTGGAAATGTGAAAAACTTTAATGTTGCATTCATACAGGATTTCTCTAAGAGATTCAGAACTTTCTGGTTTAAATTTCTGGTACCAGTGGGAAAAGTACTCCTTGCTAATTAATTATGGTGATTTTGGATTAAATTCTGGACATCCTTCAAGTGTGTAAATTGTTGTAAGGAGGATAAAGAGAATAGGAGTAAATGAGAGAATGAGAGGAAGAAAGGGAGGGAAGGAGAGAGGAAGCAGTGAAAGAAAGGAAGGGAAGAAGAAGAAAAGAGGGTGATGATGATGGTGATGGTGATGATGATGAAACTGCAGATGAGCCCAAATAACCAGGGACAGCTGACAATCTCAGACCTTTCCCAAGAACCCATGTTGTGTCATTGTCTGACAAAAGGTATTTCGATGCAATTACATAATGGAGAGGTAGCCTTGTGACTGGGGCCACATTCCGGGGAAGATGAGCCTAGTCTTCTAATTCCAGACTGTCTACATGAATAAAAGAGAAACATGCAAATTGGTGTTACTCTGCTACACCCACCAGCCAATCAGATGAGTATGCAAATTAACCCAACAAAGATGGTGGTTAATTTGCATATACAGGCACAGAGTGAAGACTGAAGACAATGTAGAAGGAAGCCAAGCACTGCAGAAGGGAGCGAAGCTGTGGAGAAGCAAGCAGGGCGGCAGAGGTGGGAGTGAAGCCCGCCTCGGCAGGTTTTGCTCCCTTCTCTGCTTTGCTCTGGCCGCAGGAAGCCCTATTCTTGCAGGAATCTTCCTGCAACGGGCCTCTAGTTATTTATAATTCAGAGACAGAGGCCAAGGCAAAAATGCCAAAAAGATAAACCCTAAAGGGTTAGGCAGGCCTATTGCTAAGAGAGAAAGTGAATACTGGGCTCAGGTTTTTAAATTATCCTATGTAATAAAAGGCTAATATGCAAATAGACCAAACGGTGGAATGACCGGTCACTATGACTTGCACTGACCACCAGGGGGCAGATGCTCAACACAGGAGCTGCCCCCTGGTAGTCAATGTGCTCCCACAAGAGGAGCGCTGCTCAGTCAGAAGCCAGGCTCATGGCTGGCGAGTGCCTCTCCCATCTCAGCAGCAGCAGTAGGGACTCCTCAGGGGATGCCCACCTAAGCCAGCAGGTGGACATTCCCCGAGAGGTCCCAGACTAGGAGAGGGTGAAGGCCGGGCTGAGGGACCCCCACTGCCCAGTGCACGAATGTCGTGCACCAAGCCTCTAGTAATCTGATACTATTCCTAGTGTTGGTTACCAATGTATTCCCTCCAAATAAAAATCACAGATGGGTAGTTATCTTAAAGGACTCATGGGTTTTTATTGAGCCTGATATCAAAAGGGAGGGGAGAAGACCATGTTTTGCTTACACCTAGGAGCAATATTTTTTTTTAAAAAAAATTGAATTTATTGGGGTAACATAGGTTAATAAAGTGTACTGGTTTCAAGTGTACAATTCTATAATACATCATCTGTATACTGTATTGTGTTCATCACCCCAAGTCAAGTCTACATTCATCACCGTTTATTCCCCTGATAGCCTCCACACCTGTCTCTTTCCTCTCACTACCCTGCAACCCACAAAACAGGAAGTGTGCTGCTCATCTTATGCAAGTCACATAACAGAGACATATGCAAGTCAAGTCACAGCTGCAGAGACAGCTTGAGGAGGCGACCTCCTGTAATGGGCTGGATCTGTGGCCAGCAGTGATGGACCACGAAGGTACTCCAATCACATGGAATTAGTACTTATTAGCCCTGTCCCCTGGGATGCAGGGTCTTGGATTGCTAACTACTGATATTGGTTTCCCTGCTTTCTTTTCCTGAAATGGAAAGTTATTTTTTCTTTCTTTATCTTCAACATCATTTTATTTCAGGCACTTCAAGTGTGTTAAGAGTGATTACAGTTGCCTTTAATCACACAGGTTTGTAGAGTCACAGCCAAGTGCAATAGTTGAAATGAGTGAAAATCATTAAGTAATCTCAACCTTGGAGCTAAAGGGCACAGCTAGGTGCAAATTTCAGTTGCCAGACTTTTTCTGTATTAATAAAACCAGCATTTGGTATATGGCAGCAATCTTCCCAGCTAGAAAAGCATTTCAGGCTTTCTTTGTAGACCTCATCGCCCAGTTGTTATAGTTTGGGGCAAAACAATATGTAATCTGAAATTTGGTAGCTATTTTCACAAAAAATGTGCTTTTTCTTATATAGGTTTCCTCCTTCCACTTTTTCCTAATAGCATTGTGGCTGTGAGGCTACGGTTGTAGAAGCTACTTTACAGATTCAAGAGATTCAATTTACAAACACATTAGAATTAAAGCCACGCGTTACAGATGGTAGAGACATACAGAAGATCCTAGGACATGGATGGCATCATGGAAACGATATATTAGCATTGAATTGTCTCACTCTGGAGTCTTCATTGGGGGAGAAAAATAACCCACCATTATTAGGATAAACCACTATCAATGGGCTCTGCTAAAGCAATGACCTCACTGGAATTGTGAAAAGGGCCAGGGGAATAGGCATAGTGTTTGCGAGAAGGGTCTGGAGTGTGTTCTGGGAGCCAAAGGTTAACTGCAGCACGCATTTATTGTTTCCTTTCTCAGTGCCCTCTCTTCTCCTTTGAAAAACACTGCCTCGCTTTTGAGACATTAAAAATCCCACTTCAAAATATCTGAAGCCACCATTCCTTAAATAATTTGCTTTTATATTCATGGCGACTAGTGGAGTTGTGAGCCATGGAATAATATGGTTATATTCATAATACCTCCAGCCTCCAGCCTTGTAATGGATGCGAGAAGGAGCAATACTTTCAACAATAAAGAATAAAATAATAAACTATGATAAAATGGGGGGTGGAAAGAGTCAGGTTGAGCATTCACACTCCTTCCTGGGGATTTTCAAATTCGAGATGAGAGAAGGAAGAGTCATTTCCTCCCTCGTCAGAAGTTTGAGGATATGGACTTAGTTAGAACTTGTATAATCCTATGAGGAGGGGATATTAAATTTAACCCAGTGAGAGAACCAAAGATGGGAGACATTGAGAATTCTACTGTGAATGAGTCCACAGACCCATTTCTCTTTGCTCTTGTTGTGGCTCCATAAGCCAAAGAATCCTCTATTTGTTTAAGTGAGATCAAATTGGATGTACTGTACTTGCAGTCCAAGGAGTTTGATGCTATAAGGTAGAGGCATCAGGCTTTATTTCTAGCTATTTTAAAATACAGACTAATTTCAAATTTGTGGTATTTATACTTAATGACCTAAGTGTTCATGCGGTTCAATGGCCTCTCATTGACTGATTTGTTACCCTCTGACAGAAATGTGTGAAGTATAATCATTACTTCATTAAAAAATGTCCCATGATTGAAATCATAGCCAACTAGTCAGCAGATTTAAATTCACTAGAGAACTCAGACACAGTTATGACTAATAGAACTTACTGTAAAACTATAACTCCTAGTAACTGCGATAACTTTGAAAATTAATATTTTTCCCCTCTACCATTTGGATTTCTATTTAACAGTTCAGGGTTTGAATAGCCAGTCTAGTTATATTAAACAAACACGGTTAATTAAGTTCCTTCAAAAAGTTCATGCCCAAGAACATTTTTCTTTTAAATAAAGTTAGGAGTAGAGTTCTTAAAAGAAAGACTTCACTTTCTCTTTATTATTGTTATAAGTCAGAGTTTTTTAAACTTCAGCAGCAACAAAAACAAGCAAACAAAGACCTTGAAAAGAAAACATCTTTGGATACCCAGTACTGGATAGAATATTTTTGTTTATAATATGTACAGAATATTATAACTACCTACTCATTAATATGCATAAATTTTGCTCTAGGACCCAATTAAGGTCAACAAAATTCAAAATTTATAACATTTGAATAATAATATTTAATGTAAAAGATCATATGCTATTTAACAGAATTAACTACCAAAAATTGATATATGACACTGACTGCTATAGATTCTTTTGTCATGAGTGTATTGCACCTGGACTATGATTCACTCAGTTCTCCCACTGTTGACATCTATCTGAACCATAAAAATCTTTATTTATACAGTACACCAAGTCATTTTGATTTCATTTGGCTCAGCACAAAATTTCTTTTGCATGTTAAGCTTATCTCTACATTTTGTCATTAATAATACATAATGCAGTGAATGGTGGCATTTTCATGAGGTTAAAAACTGTTTAAGAAACTAGTTTATTCCATATAAAAATATACATTGATTAAAATTATACCTGAAAAAATGCTTTTTCCTTATAATTGTAAAAAAAGTTTCAGAAAACTGCAAATGCAGCTTTGGGACAATTATTACCATTTTGATTTTAGAGCAATCTAAAATAATTAAGTGTGAAACATTTGGAGAAGGTGATTACTCTGTATCCACATTACAAACACAAATGAATAGGTGAGCCCCAAAATTGTACAGTCATTTAGTATTGGTGAATATGTGGAATACTATTTTTAGATTGTTAACAATATGTCAGCAAATAAACTCCATGTCTGGCCATAATGAGGTAATTCAGACTGATATTAGCTGCTACTGTAAGTAAGTGGCAAATTGAAAAAAAATACAGAATAAAATTGTTTCAGACAATGGACGACAATAGCATAGGAACTAGATCTCTGATAGAAGGGCAAAAACAAGTTAGCCCTACAATGGCCCTGAATTTCTGGCTGGGGGAACTCTTCATATTGCAGTACGTGAAGGGAGATCACACAAGATTATGGCAGTTTTACCTATCTTTCGGGAGGGGGGGACGGGGGGGAAATTACAACAAATCTGAAGGACTTATACTATCCTATTTCAAGACTTAGTATTAAAGCTGCTGCAATCATCTGTGCAATATTGGTGTCAGCATACGTCGGTGGATCATTGAACCCAAACAGTTTAAAAGTAGACCAAAACACAAACATTCAATTAATTTAAAAAGCATGACTTTATTCTTAATGCTTTCAGTGGGTCTAGAACTTTGATTAATATTTATTTTATTTCAGCACTTTAAAGAGGTTGATGCACTTCTTTCCAGCCTTAATGATTTTTGATGGGAAGGTGGCTGGTATTCAGTTTTTTAGTTCCTCTCTGTGTCATTAATGTCATTTTTTCTTTGACTGCTCTCAAGATTTCATTATGGTGAACCTAGTGATGGTTTTCTGTGATTTTATCCAGTTTGGTTTACCGAGTTTAATGAAATGTATGTCTTCCATTCAATTTTAGAAGTTTTCAGACATTATTTTTTCAATATGTTTTTCTGCTTGCTCTTGTTTTTATTTATTTTCTTATACAACATTGCACTTCTAATTGGGTTTTGGAAATTTTCCCACAGATCTCTGAGTATATGCTGATTTATTGTGTTCAATCTCTGTTCTCTCAGTTGTGTAATTTTGATTATTCTGTCTTCATTTACTCTTCCCCCCATCAGTCCCATTTTTCTGAGGCTATCCAGTGAATTTACTATTAAAGAGTATATTTAAATCTAAAATTTATAGTTTCTTATTTTTAATAATCCACATGTCTTTGCTGAAACTTTCTGCCTTTGCATTCACAATGAGCACATTTGCTTTTACCTCACTAAGCAGAGTTAAAATCGCTATTTTGAAGTATTTGTCATATAAATTTTAGCATCTCTCTTTCCTTCGGGTTGGCATCTCTGGATTGTCTTTTCCCTTGAGGTCGGGTCCCGTTTTCCTGTTTCAATTTGTGCTAAGTAATTTTCTTGTCTGTCTTGAACTTTGTAAATAGGATGTAGTGTTGATTCCTAATTATAAGCTCCAACATGTTGATATGTTTGTTTTCATCCTGCAATTAACTTGGTGAGACACCAATCTGGGCAGCGGCTCAGATACCAGCTCTGTCTTCAAGCCTTAGTTGTTACCTGCTGGTAGCTTGCCCCACACAGCGGTGGTTCAGGGCACAGCCTAGACTTATGGTGAATTTGAGCATGAAATTAGGGGCCTCTGGTTCTCTTTTCTGGAGCTTTCCTCTCCATCTTCAGACTCTGTTGTTGCTATAGGAGTCTTTCTTCTGGTTCCAGAAAAATGGTGACATTTCCTATCAGAATCCAAGTCCCATGACATTACAGCAGGTCAAAGTGCATGAAAAAGAAAAGAGAAACTCACTGTTGCTCCAAGTCTTGCCGCCTCTCCACAAACAGCCTGCTTTTTTTCATTCTCCAGAGCCTTTTTAAAAATTATATATATATATAATTTACCTCCTCCTCCTCCCAGCACCCATCCACCCTTTGCTCCAGGTCTTCAGCTATTTTTCTATTGTTGTTCATAGTCTGCGTTTACTGGTATGGCTGTTATTTATGGTAGAATCAGATTTTTAGGGGCTCCCCTCTCTAGCCCACTTGACAATCTATCACTTACTAAGGGAGACAAGCCCAGGAAAATGTCTGCTTCCTTTTTATACGTCTGCGGCATGTTCAAGTTGGGGCCCCGTTGGAGAGTTCTTACATCTCACACTTAGACAGGAAATAGCAAACATGTCCACCTGCAAAGCTTGAGGATTTTCCTGATTCTTTAACCTAAATGAAGTGTGAAGACTGGTCATGTGAGTCTCAGGGCCTGAAGAAGAGGCCCAGAGTGGTGGGTTAACTCTTTATTGCCCGACAAACCACGCACAGTTCCACTGTCCCGCTGCTCTCGGGGTCCCACCAGTTTCGCAGTTTTCCTTGGGTCTTTGTCTTTCTCTGGCAAATGTAGTTTCAATATTATTTGATAGGGACAGTGATTCTCCAGCCAAACACAACCTGCGTCTTGCCAGGCGTTCTTCTGCTATCACGGGCTGTGCTCCAGAAAACCAAATTCTTTCTTCAACACCATAACTACAGCTGAGTAGTCACTTCTCGCATCTTCTCCCCTTTCTTCAAAATTATAAGCTGGAGGAGGAGCTACAAATACACAGTGAAATTAAAGTCAAGTTTTAAAAATGGCAATGAAAAAATGATTTAAATTTCTTAGTCAGGGTCTTATTTTTTATATGTTTGTAATGATTTCAGAAAGAGGAAGGGAGAGGGGAAAAGGAATAGAAACATCAATGATGAGAGAGAATCATTGATCAGCTGCCTGTTGCATGCCCCCTACTGGGGATTGAGCCCATAACCCTGACCGGGGAATCAAATCGACGCTCTTTTTACTCTGAATCTTTTAGTTTCATTCACTGAAAGTTCTCCATCAGAAAGAAAGGGGATGGCATTCTTTCAGGTATATCATGGAAGAGATTCCTACCCTACTGTAAAATTGGATTTAGTATCTCCAAGTTCATTTTCAGCGCCAAGGCACAGTGATATACTCTGTGACATATCACATCGCATTGGAAAGGAGCTATTTTTTATACTTAATTATGTATTTTAGAACTAATAAACCATTTGAATACATAGAAATTGTTCGAAGAATGATACACCTTTTCATACTATTCTGAAAATCACAAAATTAAAGGAACCCAGGTTAATAATTATAATAAGGGGCTGACTTTTTGCTTCACTACACAAGAAGTCTGCCATTAGCCTAACAGAGGCTCCACACAGAAAAATCATTCTGTAGGGGAAGAAGCCAAAAGAAAAATTAGCCCTGTGCTGAAAGAGAACCCATTATGGTTGATTTGATGATATTAATGGCATTTTCCTCCTTCCCCAGTATTGTAAAACCTAAACATGCCTGGAAGGGAAAGATGACATTGCTCTGAGCCCTTGGTAAATTTCAGAGTGTATGTCATATAGTAATTTGATTCTCAGACTTTACTGAGTGTAGGGAGCTTCGTGCCTTTGATCAGAAGCTGTGAAGCGAGAGCCACTCGGGGCTCCAATCCTGTCTGCCAACCACTGGCCTTCATCATAGTTCATGCCTCCAAGAGGACAGAGACCGATTCTTTTCTGGTTCCCAGTTTCTGAGTCCTGCAGTGTAGGTTAGACTGGCCCATAAAATTGACTCTGTGTATACAGTACTCTGAAATGGCATAATCAACACATTTTTCTTTCTGCACATGGCAGCATAAGAGAAGAACATGCTCTATTAATTGATCTGCTGAAACTGTGGTCCACAGGGAAATAAATCTTTCAACCCTTGAGTTATAAGAACTGTTTTTCCAGGGCAGTTCTGATCTTTTCATTTGCTTTTCTGTGCAAAGCCAAAGGTTGGTTTTCAGTCCTCCTATATATTCAGGAACACTAGAAATCATTTTCATCAACCTACTATTTTCATGCTTATTATACTTTCTAATATTACATTCTCCTATTGTACATGGCCAGAATACATATCTACTACAATGATCCCATTTCAAAGAACGGTAGGAGTAGAATAAGTGAAGGATACATCATTGTTCTCCAGTCTTAACCAACACACCAATTACTGAACCAGTTCTGTTACTGAAGAACAATTGAAAACCAAATTATCGATAAAATTTAAAAGGTGCCTGTGGCAGATTGAATCATTGTGTCTTCACTTTTCACCACTCTCTGTATTCAAACCCTTTGTCATGTAATTTTGCAAGTCTTCCCTTGAAAGGGTACCTCAGTTACCTCAATTTCTCCCCCTTTGGGTTTGGCCAATGGATATGAGTGAATGTAACATGGCTAAAGGCCAACAACAACAAAAAAGCAATAGCATGAATGGGCTTGTTCCCCTGAACTTCTGCTATCAGGAGAGGAAAATGCAGCTGGTTCTCTGGTCAAGGAGGCAGATGTACTCGGGAAAGAGCTACATGGCTGAGCTGGGGCATAGAGTCAGCCCAGGTCAGCTGTTCTCCACTGAGACCTGAGCAAGCCCTGATGTCAGTGAAGTGTTTCAGCCAGTTTTCATTCAGACACAGACTGGTGAAGATTTAGAAGGAAAGTGATTTTTTCTTCTATGACTTAGGGATATTTTATTATAGAGAATATGTTTTAGATGCTGTGCACTTTAAAAAATATATATATAGTTTTAATTGATTTCAGGAGGAAGAGAGAATCATTGATAGGCTGTCTCCTGCATGCACCCCCACTGGCATTCGATCCCGCAGCCCTGGCATGTGCCTTGACCAGGAATTGAACTGTGACCTCCTGGTTCATAGGTCAGCACTCAACCACTGAGCCATTGTGGTCGGGGCTGTGCTGTGTAATTTTGATTAAAATAATTATCACAAGTTCACATTTACTAAAGTCCATGTCTTTAGTTCATAGTGGATCTCCCTAATGCTGTTTTCAGAAACTCAATTCTCTTAATTACCTGTAACTCTAAAAATGTAATCATAAAGTAAAACTATAAATAATTTTTAGATAATTAAGAGGCCCTGAATAACTCATTTTCATGGAATTACATAATGATCCACTGAAAAGTAATTAAAATATTCAGTGAAAGCTGCCATTTAACATACTAGCAAATCTTGGTTTAGATGATAAGTATTAGCAATATGTGTCTATATAGTATACCTCATTCACTAGAGTTCAACATTACAGTTTCACATCAGTCCTTACAAGATCCCTTGTGGCGCTGGTGGGAGTCTCGAGGGCATGTGTTAACTTAGATATAAAAGAAACAGTGGAAATGATGTTGGTGTTGACTATTAAATGAAAGCATTTCAAAGTTAAGGGGAAATTCTCATTGCTATAGGCACGCAAAAGTATTTGTGACTTAACAATGTAATCCTCTGAGAGATAAACATTTTGTTCCCACCCATTCTACTTCAAAACCCTTACTGCTTTGTCAAAGGTTTGCGCATCTGTGTATTCTCATTTGGAGGGATCTGAGTTGGAAGCTCAGTGCTTTAAATACCAACTGGGAGAGGCCATGTTGGATATAGTGCTGTCACCAGTGTCCATTGAACAAACAAGGAAGCATTGCCTAGATTAATGAGTCCTTTCGGGGAAGGCAATTTTGCAGCCATGGCAGGAAACTTTTTCTAAAGTTCTCTTGGAAACCAGAAGAGACACCCCCCTCCCTCCCATCCCCACCCCCGAATCTGACCAAGTTTTGTCTATTGTGACTCACATACGTTTCAGCAATTCTCCAAACCCATTCTATGAAATTATTGCCAAGCTCATTCATAATCACACTTTCAGTTTATGACATTTTCTGCATTTCTTTATTGTTAGTAACCATCTCCAGGCCATGCCCCTGAAGTTGGGGACCCTTTGACAGGTAGTGTGATTATTTTCTTCACATCTTAACACTCATCTTCTCTCACTGCCACTGAGGGAGGAACTTCTCTGTCTGTGGGTATGTGTAAAAAATAACTTAGGTCAATGTTTAAGAAGAAACACTCAAAAATGAGATTTCTGGAAATGAAGGAAATTGATTCAAGCAGTGATACTGAATGTTAAGACTGTGTTGCCCAGCCGGTGTGGCGCAGTGGTTGAGCATCAACCTATGAACCGGGAGGTCACAGTTCGATTCCTGGTCAGGGCACATGCTCCGGTTGCAGGCTGATCCCCACCCAGTAGGGGGCTTGTAGGAGACAGCTGATCAATGATTCTCTCTCATCATTGATGTTTCTATCTCCCTCTCTCTTCCTCTCTCTGAAATAAATAAAAGCATATTTTTAAAAAATTATGATATGACTGGTTCTGGTGGACGACTGATGTTGATGGAAACCATAATTAAATCTGTTCAAGGAAAGCACTATAGAAATATTTTCTTCATTAACCTGACAATGGTATATGTATTTAGCATTTGGGGATCTTCTAAAGATAAAAAATATCTCAACTTTTTCCTAACTAGATATATTCTCAAAATCAGGAATGGTAATACTGTGGGATTTAGCCTTACTATCAGATGTATTAATTAATTTAACATATATTTATTTTAAATCTACCATGGACTACATCTGGTTTTAGTTGCTATGGGGATAGTGGAGGACATATATACTCATGGAGCTCACACACTGGTGGAGTAGATAAATAAACAATAATATGTCAAGGCTCCATTACATTTGTGGGAAGTGCTTGCTCTTTTAGTGAGAGAGAAGGCGGGGGGGGGGGGGAGAGAGAGAGAGAGAGAGAGAGAGAGAGAGAGAGAGAGAGAGAGAGAGAGAGAGATTAGTGTAAGAAAGAAACATCCGCCCTGACTGGTTTGGCTCAGTGGATAGAGTGTCGGCCTGCGGACTGAAAGGTCCCAGGTTCGATTCCAGTCAAGGGCATGTACCTTGGTTTGCGGGCACATCCCCAGTTGGAGATGTGCAAGAGGCAGCTGATCGATGTTTCTCTCTCATCGATGTTTCTAACTCTCTATCTCTCTCCCTTCTTCTCTGTAAAAAATCAATAAAATATATTTTAAAAGAAAGAAAGAAAGAAACATGAAAGAAAGAAACATCCATCGGCTGCCTCCCACGTGCACCCCTACCTGGGATCCAGCCTGAAACAAGAGCATATGCCCTGAGTTGGAATCCAACCAGCCACCTTTTGGTGCACAAGAGGATGCTCAACCAACTGAGCCACACCAGCAGGGTTGGGGCTTACCTTTTATAATTTAATCCATAATTCAGGTATCTCATACTGAGAAGAAAAATTCAGAGAGGGCGCCTTCTAGTGACTATTTTTTTTCTCATTAAAATTCAAATGTTTTATCTCTTCCCCTAACATTGATAAAAAAAAAAAAAAAAAAAAAAAAACTTTCTCAGTGTGGTAACTACTAATTGGCATCTAATTACCTGAAAATATGTTCCTGGGAAATGTGGGCATTTCATGAAATCCCTGGATTTGTTATAAATTTTTGTTTATAATTCTAAACTAGTACTACGATGCTCTTTAAGCTTTCCACTACTTTATAAACAATCTTGTTGGCCAAGGAGTATTTATAGTGTATATGCCAAACTTAATTCAACTAAGAGCCTGGATTTGTTTTTCAGTGTTTTGAAAACTGCATAAATTTTGATGATTGACACTCAGGGTGTGATTCTTTTTCCTGGACTGAAAAATAAATTAAATCTTTCTACTTTTGAATAATAAACACCACAATTTAAACAGAGTAAAAGGGCTTTGGTTATTTGTTTTTCAAAGTGCATTCGCTATTAGAAAGTAGACCTAGAAGAAACAACCTTTTATGTGAATTTGATTTAAAATTTTCTCAGGAAAGATAGTGTGACTTCTGTTAATACTCTTATAGTTTCCCTAATATTATCAATGCATTCCTCTTGACCAATTAAACTCAACATTATTACTAGTGTAGCTGCAATTTTTTTCTGATATTACCCTGTGGTTAACTTGTCAAGTAAACAGCATAGGTGACTTAGGCTACTAAATTATATGTTTTGAATCTGATTCATACATTACCTCTTAGAGCATATTTTCATATGAATATGTAATCTTATCTATATAGTACTGATTGTTAATTAAACTTTTAAATTATTTTATTAGTATGAATAACCTTTACTTCAACATATTGCAATCATAAAATATTTCAGATAATTTAGTAAATTTCTTAATTTTTTCATTGGCAAACAGTAGCCAAGATTTTTTTAAAATTTCTTTATTGATTAAAATATTACAAATGTGTCCTTATCCCCCTAAGACCCCCCTCCATCTCCCCTCCCCCCACTCATGCCCTCACCCCCTTGTCTGTGTCCGTTGGTTAGGCTTAAATGCATGCATACAAGTCCTTTGGTTGATCTCTCCCCCTTACCCCCACCCTCCCCTACCTTCCCTCTGAGGTTTGAGCATCTGATCGATGCTTCTCAGTCTCTGGATCTGTTAGAAGCCAACATTCTTTTTTTTTTAAATTAAATCTTTATTGTTCAGGTTATTACAGTTGTTCCTCTTTTTTCCCCCCATAGCTCTCCTCCACCCAGTTCCCACCCCACCCTCTGCCCTTACCCCTCCCACTGTCCTCATCCATAGGTGTACGATTTTTGTCCAGTCTCTTCCTGCACCCCCAAACCCCTTTCCCCCCAAGAATTGTCAGTCCACTCCCTTTCTATGCTCCTGGTTCTATTATATTCGCCAGTTTACTCTGTTCATCAGATTTTTTATTCACTTGGTTTTTAGATTCACTTGTTGATAGATATGTATTTGCTGTTCATAATTTTTATCTTTACATTTTCTTCTTCCTCTTCTTAAAGAATACCTTTCAGCATTTCATATAATACTGGTTTGGTGGTGATGAACTCCTTTAGCTTTTTCTTTATCTGTGAAGCTCTTTATCTGACCTTCAATTCTGAATGAGAGCTTTGCTGGATAAAGTAATCTTGGTTGTAGGTTCTTGCTATTCATCACTTTGAATATTTCTTGCCACTCCCTTCTGGCCTGCATAGTGTCTGTTGAGAAATCAGCTGACAGTCATATGGGTACTCCCTTGTAGGTAACTGACTTTCTTTCTCTTGCTGCTTTTAAGATTCTCTCTTTGTCTTTTGCTCTTGGCATTTTAATTATGATGTGTCTTGGTGTGGTCCCCTTTGGATTCCTTTTGTTTGGGGTTCTCTGTGCTTCCTGGACTTGTAAGTCTATTTCTTTCACCAGGTAGGGGAAGTTTTCTGTCATTATTTCTTCAAATAGGTTTTCAATATCTTGCCCTCTCTCTTCTTCTGGTACCCCTATAATTCTGATCTTGGTACGCTTGAAGTTGTCCCAGAGGCTCCTTACACTATCTTAATATTTTTGGATTCTTTTTTCTTTTTGCTTTTCTGGTTATTTTTTGCTTCTTCGTATTTCAAATCTTTGACTTGATTCTTGCAATCCTCTTGTCTGCTGTTGGATCTCTGTATATTATTCTTTATTTCAGTCAGTGTATGCTTAATTTCTAGTTAGTCTTTTTTCATATCCTCCAGGGTCTCACTAAATTTATTGGCGGTTTCTAGAAAATTCTTGAAAAACCTTATAACCGTGGTTTTGAATTCTATATCCAGTCATTTGCTTTCCTCCATTTCTGTCATTTGCGACATGTTTCTTTGTCATTGCATTTTTTATGCTTCCCTGCGTTGGTAGAGTGGCTTTGTGTGCTAGGTGTCCTGTAGGGTCCAGTGGCTCAGCCTCCCCAATTACCTGAGGTAGACACTCTTGGTGCACCCCTTTGTGGGTTGTGTGCACAGTCTTGTTGTAGTTAAGCCTTGATTGTTGTAGGTATCACTGGGAGGAATTGGCCTCCAGGCCAATTGGCTGTGAGAACCAGCTGTGTCTACGGTGGAAGAACTTCTGTGCTGAAGACACCCTTCTGGGGCAAGACTTGCTTCAGTGGGGCTTTGGTGCTCACTGAGTCTGCCCCCTGAGTGTGTCCCTTATGGATCTGAGGAGTTGTAATCTGGATGGTCCCACTCTGACCACTGGGTACACTGGCTCTTGGATCTAAGGAGGTGCTAATTTAGCCTCTGCCTGAGGCTACCCAGCAGGAGCTACGAAGAGAACTGCAGATTCCCCTTCCTTGTTTGGGGTTTGGAGGTGCCCTGATGAGGCCCAGCTGTGAAGCAGTGCAAGCTGCTGTGGGGCCTTGGGCCTTCTCTTGGAAGTTCTGGGTCTGTCTGGCCCAGCTGCAGTTTGTTAAGTAATTTTCAGATTGCAAAGGGCCAGGGCATTCATATGCAAAAGCCTCTGCCGCAGCTGGGGTGGTGTGGGGTCTCAGGGAATCAACAGGGCGGAGCAAGCAGCTATGGCTGATCCTCCCTGGCCTAAGGGTCCCCGCGTCTCAGTGTCCCAGTAATTGCTGCAAGCACCTCTAAGAGAAAGCTGCCCATGAGTTCCGAGTTCTGCCTGATGCCAGACAGTCCAGTTTCTCCCCGTATGAGTCTGGGTCCCCAGAGACTCACCCGGAACTGGAGTTCAGAGCAGTTGGGGGCTTGTGACTCCCTCCCGATTCAGAAAGACAGCCACATCCTCAGTTGCCAGCCCTTGCCGCATCCGCCTGTGTACCTCTGCATTCCACCTCCGCAGCTCCTCTGAGTCTCAGTGTGCTTTTCTCTTTTGTTCTAGTTGTAGAATTTCCACTCTGCCAGCCTTCCTGTAGTTCTGGATGATGTCCGTTTTGTCTTTTAGTTGTATTTTTGAATTTGTTGTGGGAGGCAGCAATTTCCAGTGTTTACCTATGCCGCCATCTTGGTTTCTCCTAGAAGCCAAGATTTTAATGATGCTTTAAAAAAATCCATACAAGTCAGTCCATGAAAGCCATATGCAGTTTAGGTAAAGCAGTAAGGACTGTCAAAAATAATGGGAAATCACAAATATTATGATAGTAAATCATGAAAAGAAATACCTGTCAGATAGTAGAAACCACATGTAGAAAATAAACCACATTTCATTAAATAAAAAGGTTATCCAGTTTTTGTTTTAGCTAGAGAGTTAACTTTTCATTCAGTCACATTATGTCTCCTTAGTTCAGAGTTCTAGTAACTGCCCTCAATACCCTTTCATTACTTTACTTTTTTTAATATTTATTTTGCTTTTGCCTTTTAAAAGTAATGTTTTTGTCCCTCTATTCTCTGAGTTTCCTTTAGGAATTGAGGGGAAGAGGGTGCTTGTAAAAAATCATCATTACTTTCAATATAAATTAGAATGAGCTAAAATGAGCATTATTAAGCTATTCAGTCAAAACAAAACAAAACAAAACAAAACCGCCTGAACAGGCTACTCCACAAAAAGGAAAGCGGGAAGATAATAAGAGCCACCCACCGTCATGACTTATCTGATGTCTCCTTCCTGGTCCTTGATTAGATTAGTCCCAGGATGGAGAAGCTGGCAAATGGAGGCATCATTAGTTACTCCTCTCAGATGGTCTGACCTCACGGGTGTCCTCTTCAACTGCCTGTGCTGAGGTGCATCTGAGTGCAAAGTGGACAGCAAATATTGGCGTTAATATGGGTATCAGGTGTCATCTCAGCAGTGTCACCGCAGGCTGGCCATGCTCTGCAGCTGAGAGTCACAGCCAGAGTCAGACAGCTCCCTCAACTAGAGTCCTCCCTTAACCAGTGCTCCTAAGCCTTCCCACCCTTATCATACATTCATTACAATGGCTCCCAGGCCTTTTAGCCCTTCATGTGTTTTCCATAAAGTCTCCCCTGCCTTACAAGTAGTCACTTTAAGAAAATCTCCTCAAACATATATGTGACATTTATTTATTCTAGGACCTTCAGTGATACACAAGTAACAGACATCTAGGTATCTGATAGCCATTCTTATGATCAAATATGAAAGTAATATATATATATAAGTAGCCACTCAAAATGTAGTCAATATGGAATGTAACCTAAGATTCATGGAATATAAAATAAGATGCTCCATGCAAAAATTATTTAAGAAACACCATATAATACTGTAAAAAAAAAAAAAAGCGATAATCCTCTCTAGAATTTGGCTGACCTCGTATTTCCTCAGTCTTTCCAGAGTTTGTCAAAATACTATTTGACTATTCATGTTTATAAAACTTTATTCAATGACCTAAATGAAGTTTGGTTAGAGGAAGCCTCACTCTATAGACTTTCCAATTTCCAAATGGAAATTTATTTTGATTCTTAGCCAGTTGACTTGGCAAGTGAATAAAATACTTGGCCATCATCAGATTGCACTAAAATTTGAACTTTGCCAAAACATACATTTGTATTATTTCCTTCTTTAAGTTTGGGGTTAAATGAACTTCTTTTGCATCTATTTTATCTTTACTTTCTTTAACTGAAAAATAAGTGTGTGCGTGTGTTTATGTGTGTGAGTTTACCTTTTTCTTCTTGCAGGTTGCTTTTCATTAATTGATGTCATTATATTCCTATAAAAGTACTTACAAACTTATTTATAACTCTTTGAAATCAGGTGTGTGTTTTTTCTCTTTATTTTATTAAGGATGAAAGTTCAACAGAAAGCAGCTGATTCATTTGGGTTATTATTACTATCATCAGTCACCTCTCTGCACAGAAGTGCCTCTGTGACGCTCCCTGACTGTTCATCTGGTTTCTCCTTCTGAGCCAACTCTCTCCTCGCCTGACCTTACAGAATAATCCTTGTTTCTATCTCTGCTTTAACTTTTCCACCAGTTACTTCTGAGATGGCTGGCTTGGACAGGGCCTTGAACCTGCCATTTGTCTGAGAGCCATCTGAATTTAAACAGTCTTTAGTTGAGTATCTCTGATGAGCTCAAGTAGATGTTAAAGCAGCATCCAAGCCAGTCTATGAGCATCTTTTTTTAAAATATATTTTATTGATTTTTTACAGAGAGGAAGGGAGAGGGATAGTTAGAAACATCGATGAGAGAGAAACACCGATCAGCTGCCTCTTGCACACTCCCTACTGGGGATGTGCCCGCAACCCAGGTACAGGCCCTTGACCAGAATCGAACCTGGGACCCTTGAGTCCACAGGCCAATGCTCTATCCACTGAGCCAAACCGATTAGGGCATATGAGCATCTTTTTACAGTTCAGAGAAGTGGTAAGATTTTTCTCTAGAGGTTAAACCTCTTCACTAGGGGACAGACGTTGGGTTTCAACCACTGGTCACCCCCTTTTGGGCAGTGCACGTATAGCACAACCATACATATGGTTAACCTACACTGAGGATAAAAATAGGTAAATTAGACACTGGCTTTGCTTTTGAAGATTCATAACTGAATTGGGGAAATAAGAATGTATAGGAAAGATGTGAAATAAAAATACAAAGAAGTTCATCTAAATTGCTTTGCTATTATTGTCTGTTTTGTGAAGAAAAAATATCAACCCTGCAAACACTTCTTGGAATTATCTTGATTTTGCAGCAAAACTCTATCTAATGTAGTCTATGTGCACTGTTACTCTAGTTTTAAGTGTGTATGTGTGTGGGTGCTGATCATTTTTTTTTTCCTTCTGAGGTGGAGAAGGAAAACAATTCAAGCTGAGAAATTTATTATTTAAATATTCATTGTTACAAATTATATTAAAATCATGTTAAACCATAAAAAACACAAAGTCTGTAATTAAGGTTTGAGAAATATGTGCCATAGAAACCCAGTTTATTAAGCTACTGTCTTAAAAAGTTAACAAACTTCCACAGCTCTTATGTAACAAAGAATAGCAAGCTTAGGGACTAAATTGCTGTGGTTTTTAAAAATGCGGCCCCACCAGACACACTTTTCCTGACTGACTTTTGTCTGTGAGTCCTGAGAACAATGAACTAATCTTAGCGCCCCCTGACGTGCATATGGTCTATAAGACTTCTGCTCAGGGCCAAAGAGAGCACACACACTGTCACTTAGACCTTTTGTGCTAACAATAAATAAAGCGTTCTTTTTTGCTCCCCTGTAGTCTGGTAGTTACACTCTACGAACCCGAATATAACATTACTTTGTTGTGTAAGTAAGGTTTTCACAGCGAAGATGTACTTTGCGTATTGCAGGATTTCAGGCGAAGAGATTTCTCCTTCATGAGAGCAGATAACGTGACAGGAGCTCATTCTATGGCCAATTGTTCTGACCAGCGAACGCGCAAAAGGATGTGGCATATTTGGCAGGGAGCCCTGACTTGGTGCAACCCAGAGGCTGCCTAGGAGAACTCGAGGGAAGAGAAGGTGAAGAGAGGTAAGTAAATAAGCAAACGAACAAAAACCATGGGCCTTGTAGGGAATGTGGATTTTTCCTGAGAGGCGGTTGAGAACCACAAGTCTTTAAAGAGCAGATGGACATATCAGATTTGGCTTTTAGGAACTAACTAGAGTGGTCCTGGTGGGGCAGGAGAAAGTGAAACAAGAGTAATAGGGTGAAAGCATACCTGAGGTGGTTGCCACATATAAGTCAATGATTCTTACCCTTGGATGATTTTGTCCTGCAGGGGGGAGTTGCGTCAGTGCCTGGAAAAAGTTGGAGGGGTTTGGTGGTGGTGGTGGGGGGGTCATGCTTCTGGACAATCTAGAGGGCAAGGATGCTGCTGAACTCTATAAATATATAACACAAACCCCAACCATAAACTCTTCTCCTCACCAAAATGTCAGGGCCCAGATTGAGAAAACCTGCTTTAACTAGGGTACCACACTGAGAGTTGGATTTTGTTTCAACGATGCCTAATGATGTTGAGCATTTTTTCATGTGTTCAACTAATACTGTTGACCATCTTTTCAATTTTTCATTGCATTGATATATCTTCTCTAGTGATGCATCTGTTTAAATCATTTGCATATTTTTAAAAATTGTGTTGTTTTCTTTGCTATTGCATTTTGAGAGATCTTTACATGTTTGGGATACTGGCCCTTTATCAGATACTAGAGGCCCAGTGCATGAAAATTCATGCACTGGAGTGGGGGTCCCTCAGCCCAGCCTGCTCACAGTCTGGGAGCCCTCAGGGGCAGGAGGCAACCCGACCATCAGGGGAAGGCGACGCCCCATCACACCTCTGCTGCTGCCACTGCCGGCAGCGCAAGCCTCGGCCGGCCCTGGTTACCTGAGCCCCGTACCGTGTGCCTGCCTCTCCCTTCCCCTCAGTTCCATCCATGCTGTTGCAAATGGTAAGAATTCCTTTTTTTTTATAGCAGCGTAGTATTCCATTGTGTAGATGTACCACTGTTTTCTAATCCACGTATCTGCTGATGGACACTTAGGCTGTTTCCAAATCTTAGCTAAATTGTGCTGCTATGAACATAGGGGTGCATATATCCTTTCTGATGGATGTTTCTAGTTTCTTGGGATATATTCGTAGAAGTGATATTACTGGGTCAAATGGAAGTTCCATTTTAGTTTTTTGAGGAAACTCCATACTGTTCTTCAAAGTGGCTGCACCAGTCTACATTCCCACCAGCAATGCAAGAGGGTTCCTTTTTCTCCGCATCCTCACCAGCACTTGTCTTTGGTGATTTGTTGATGATAGACATTCTGACACGTGTGAGATGACACCTCATTGTTGTTTTGATTTGCATCCCTCAGATATTAGTGACTTTGAGCATGTTTTTATATGTCTCTTGGCCTTCTGTATGTCTTCTTTTGAAAAGTGTCTGTTTAGGTTCTTTGCCCATTCTTTGATTGGATTGCTTATCTTCCTTTCGTTGAGTTGTATGAGTTTCCTATAAATTTTGGAGATTAAACCCTTATCATAAATAACATTGTCAAATATGTTCTCCCATGTAGTGGGCTTTCTTGTTGTTTTGTTGATGGTTTCTTTTGCTGTGCAGAAGATTTTTATTTGGATGTAGTCCCATTTGTTTATTTTCTCCTTAGTTTCCATTGCCCTAGGAGCTGTATCAGTAAAGATATTGCTATGACAAATGTCTGATATTTTGCTGCCTATGGCTTCTTCTAGGTTTTTCTTTATGGTTTCCCATATTACATTGAAGTCCTTTATCCATTTTGAGTTCATTTTTGTGTATGGTGTAAGTTGGTGGTCTAGTTTCATTTTTTTTTTTGCATGTATCTGTCCAGTTTCCCCAACACCATTTATTGAAGAGACTGTCTTGACTCCATTGTGTACTCTTGCCTCCTTTGTCAAATATTAATTGAGCATAATGGCTTGGGTCGATTTCTGGGTTCTCTGCTCTGTTCCATTGTTCTATACTAGTATGTCTGTTCTTGTGCCAGTACCAGGCAGTTCTGAGAACAGTGGCTTTGTAGTATAAGTTGGTATCTGGTATTGTGATCCCTCCAACTTTGTTCTTCTTTCTCAAGATTGCTGCAGTTATTTGGGATCTTTTTTTATTCCAGATGAATTTTTGGAGAGTTTGTTTATTTTCTGATATAGTGTGGCCACTCCAGCTTTATTTTAAATAGTTGATATGATGTATTTTTCTGTAAGTTTTTACTTTTAATTTATTGATATCTTCATGTTTAAAGAAGTTTTATATAAAGTATATAATTGGGTTTTACTTTTTTAATATTTCTTTATTGATTTCAGAGAGGAAGGGAGAAGGAGAGAGAGATAGAAACATCAATGATGAGAGAGAATCATTGATCGGCTGCCCCCGGCACACCCCCCACTGGGGATCGAACCCGCAACCCAGGCATGTGCCCTTGGCCGGAATCAAACCTGGGACCCTTCAGTCCACAGGCTGATGCTCTATCCACTGAGCCAAGCTGGCTAAGGCGGGTTTTACTTTTTAAATTCAACTTGAAAATCTCTGACTTTTAACTAGATGGGCCTTACCTCTAATATTCCACAAGCTGTCCCCTGGCCCTAGACTTCTGGAGAATATGATCTGACCAATATCATTGCCTCATTTGTCTAGCAAAGTGACGTCTATGAAATTGCACTGTGTACCTTTGTAAATTACCTAAAATTGCTTTTAATATAAATCTTTGAATTTTATAATGAAAAAATATATATGTTCTTAAAATGTGACTCAATAAAAGTAGTAGGATTCTAGCTTAAAGTGGTTCCTACTTTCAGAAAACTTAAAATCTGGTTTTACTTATCTCTTATTGAATTAGAGTTAAACACATTGCTAGATATAAAAACCTGGTCTTGGAGGAAAAAACAACTTCTAAATATTGAAAACTGGCAGAAAAGTGACTTTTTAGTGAATGCACACATTTAAATTAATTTTAAATATTCATATTTCAATGATAATGACTTAAATGTAAATGGGGCTTCATTTTCTTATTTCTTAGACAATTTGTGACTTGACAATAATTCTTGGTTTACAGACAAATGTGGCAGATGTTGTGTGCCCTCTAGTGGCCACAAAGACTATCTTTACATCTTGCCATAAATGTCCCTGGTTTTGTCAAGAATGCATTTCACATCATATATTAATTTTAATTTAACTAACATCACATCTTCAATATCCCGTTGATTCTCACGTGATCTTAACTGCAGTAGTTCAAATGCAAATTACAACCTCTTAAAATATAGGTAAACTTATCCTATGTAATTCTGGAGTACATTCAGTTTCAAACCACATAAAATTTTGTTACTGTAACATTAAAAGCCACATGAAATAAATGCAAATAAAATTCAGAGTAATTTTTCCTCAAAACATATCTCTATATATCTAGATATCTAGATATATAGATATATATATGGAATTGGCTCACATGATCACAGGATCCTGGTGAGTATGAAATCCATAGGATAGGCAGCAGTCTCTCAGTTCATATAACACTTAATGGTCAAACCTAGAATGTAAGATCTACAGGGCAGGACAGAAGACTTGGACTCAGGGTGGAACCTTGGGCTGCAGCCTGAGATAGAATTCCTGAGTAAAGATTCTAGTATCCCTATTTTGCCTGGTAATAACAGACTACTTGTAGTTATAATGTGCCTGGTATATATTTTTCCACCCATCCTTTTTATTTCCTTTTAAATGGAATTTATTTTTAGAGCAATTTTAGGTTCCCAGTAAAATGGTGTACAGAGTTCCCATAGACCCCCTGACTCCACACACACACAGCCTTCCCCACTATCAACATCCCCCATCAGAGTGGTCCCTTTGTTATAGTTTATAAATCTACATTGAAACATCATTACCCCATAGTCCAAAGTTTGCATTAGGGTTCACTCTTGGTGTTGTGCATCCTCCGGTTTTTAATAAGGTATAATGACATGTATCCACAGATACAGTATCATACAGAATGGTTGCACTGCCCTGAATATCCTCTGTGCTCTATTAATTTCTGCCTCCCCTCTAACTCTGGCAACCACTGATCTTTTTACTTTCTACATGGTTTTGCTGTTTCTAGAATGTCATGCAGTTGGAGCCACACAGGAGGTAGCCCTTTCTGATTGGCTTACCTGAGAAATATGCACTCACGCTTCCTCCATGTCTTCTCCTGGCTTGCTAGCTCATTTCTTTGGGGTTTGGGGTCGTTGTTGTTATTGTTTTCTTTCTCCATTTTGACATTTGCATTTATTAGATGCTTGAGGAATATATGTTTCATCTCCAAGCACTTTACATTAGTGTTTAGTTATGAACATTTTTCCTATTACTTAAACGCCTTAGCATGTAAAGAATGATTTTGACCCTACAAGGCAATCACCAAAAGGGTTTCTAATAGGATCTAAATCATTTAAAACAAATCATTTGTTTTAAAGCCATCATTAAGATATACGTATAATTTTAAGTGGTATGCTTATGGTATATAATAGTCTAATATGGATTTCTAAACATTACATGATTGAAAAATCTTTTTCCTTTTTTTATGTACTAGTACTAGATGTTTTTGACACACAACTTCTGAAACTTGTTTAAAAATTAAAAGCTGATCTGTGTGGTATCTCTCTTCTTCTGTCCAGGGAAGCCAGGATGCTGACACTTGGCCTCGATAGGGATTAAACATACTGGCTAGTAACTTATAATGTGTTGTTTAAAGTCTAAAACTTGCCAGGAGGTGTTACCAGATGGGGTCTGGGTCTAGTGCGAGTCTACCCAGGGACTGTTGGTAGTGGGTGCGTTCTTGACTTTGTGTAGGAAAGATTTCACAACATGAGTCTAGATGGCTTTTGAGATTCTGTTTATTAAAGCTGGGGACAGTGGCCCAGCTGGAGTGGTTAAGCATCGACCTATGAACCAAGGAGGTCACAGTTCAATTCCTGGTCAGGGCACATGCCCAGGTTTCGGACTCGATCCCCAGTAGGGGACATGCAGAAGGCAGCCAGTCAATGATTCTCTCTCATCACTGATGTTTCTATCTCTCCCCCCCCTCTCCCTTTCTCTCTGAAACCACTAAATTATGTGTGTGTGTGTGTGTGTGTGTGTGTGTATTTTAAAGATGGGGACAGTGAAACAAAGGAAATGTTTAAGATAGAAGAAACAGCCGAAACTGGTTTGGCTCAGTGGATAGAGCGTCGGCCTGCGGACTGAAAGGTCCCAGGTTCGATTCCGGTCAAGGGCATGTATCTTGGTTGCGGGAACATTCCCAGTGGGAGATGTGCAGAAGGCAGCGGATCGATGTTTCTCTCTCATTGATGTTTCTAACTCTCTATCTCTCTCCCTTCCTCTCTGTAAAAAAATCAATAAAATATAGTTTCAAAAAAAAGATAGAAGAAACAATAAGAGAGGAAAAGTCAGAGAAAAGGGGGACTTGTTGACAAGTTCGGGGGGTTAGCCTGGGTTGAGCTGCCGCCGCCCACCGCTCCCCTGTTTGCAAGTCTCTTGGGGTCTCTTAGAGTTTAGGAGATGCACGCCTGTGGGGGAAGAAGACGGGGAAGGGAAAGGTGCAGGCCTGCTCCCACGGGGAAAACACGCTGTGGATTCTTTTTCTTGAGTATGCTATGTTGCTGTAATTATGTGTGCTGTCATTTAGCATACCCCAGGTCATGATTGGGTAAAGTCATTCTAAGAATTTCCATCTAGCACGTCCGACTACAAACAGGATATAGAACAGATTTTTACAACTCCGCTTTCCCCAATTGTTTGACTAAAGGAAGAGCTTCCCCTCCCTCCCATTCAAGACATCACACACATTCCAAGAGTACATTCTGGTAGACTTGATACACGACCGTTAACAAAACTTTGCTCATAAATTTCTAGTGGAAGCCATATTTTAAATTTTAAGTCATTGACAATTTACCACATCCCTATAAATTATTTATTATGCAGCCTTTTTACTTTTTATGAGCAGGTTTAGGTATGACAGTATACTATGAGCCAGTGTAGAACAATTCCAATAAAAACTCCTTGTCATGCCCATGACATTTCACCCACCCCAATGCCAATGCCCTGGAAACCTGGCCACGGAGGCCACCTCCCTCTCCACTCGGGGGCCAGCCTGACATATCTTCTTTAACTCACTTTAACTCACATTGTTTTAATCAGCGCTGGTTATAAAAAATTCATCATGACTAGGATAAGCTGAGCAAATATTTTTATCGGTTTTGGAATTTGTGGAGCAGCTGTACCACATACGCTCTAGCGAGCTATTAGATGCTCGGAGTGAGTCCATCTGTCACTTCCTAGTGCAAGGCGTTTAACTTCACCTCTGAACACTCCCACCCACCCTTTTGAGTCGTCCTGAGGTTTTCCTCATCCCTTTTCTCCTCAATGTTCCTTTGTTTCCCCAAATATCCCTAATCTTTTTTCCTATCACTTCACCCAGTGGGAGGGGTGGAGTCAGCGGGTCTGTGATAGATTTTCTCAAGCGCTTTTACCTCCAACAGCAGGATCGCACAAGAATCCCAAACATGTGAGCCCCATTTATCACATCCATCATTTCTGGGGTAAAAGGCTTAAAGTTGGAGCATACTTGATCTTGATATAATCAATCTAAAGGCGCTTGCATTTTCAACATTCTAGTATCCTTAGAATTATTACATTTAGGATATAGGGGTGGAATTATACTATTCTCCCCTCAACTTATTTTTACATTACCCTGCCTTCCACCAGCTCAAACCCTTAGAGCAAGCATGTTCAACTCATGGCCCGTGGGCCGCATGCCTCATTTATTTGGCCCATGTTAGCCTTTGAGTTTGACATGCTTGCATTAAAGGATTAGAATATGCACGCTTCTCCTGAACTCTTAGAAGGGTCCCATGTTTGGGGTGTATCTTTTTTTTTAAAATATATTTTATTGATTTTCCACAGAGAGGAAGGGAGAGGGCCAGAGAGTTAGAAACATCGATGAGAGAGAAACACCAATCAGCTGCCTCCTGCACACCCACCATTGGGGATGTGCCCGTTACCAAGGTACATGCCCTTGACCAGAATCGAACCTGGGACCCTTCAGTCCTCAGGCCAATGCTCTATCCACTGAGCCAAACCGGCCAGGGCTGGGGTGTATCTTAATCCCGACCTTTTTCTACCTAGTGTCCACCCCCAAGGCCTATGTAGAGTCTTTAGGATTATGGGTTAGCCAGGGTAACTTCTGATCAAAACATTTGTTCTGCTCCCTGCTTTTATCTTGTCCATTCCGTTACAGACAGATTCAGCGCTGGTAACTTGGCAGACCATCGGCCTCATGTTTTTTCTTAGTTACTCTCAGTTTTGCCAAAGCAGCCGAAAGCAGCCAAGGCACAGAATTCTTGACTGACTTCCCTTTGGTCTGACTTTCTTTTTTCATCCATTGAGGTATTTCCCTCAGCTCCAGATCTACCCACTCGGAGTGGATCTGTTTATCCTCCTGTCAGTGGTCATAGTGTCACGCAGTGGTAGGCTAGCCTGGGGGGAGCTAGCCTGGGGGGTGCTAGCTTGGCATCAGAACCTATTTCCTCACCTTCCTTTGTTCCCCACAAAGCCTTATCCACCATTTAATTATACACCAGGGTCACTTCAAGTATCCTGCCCGGGGCACCCTGAAACACAGGGTCAGATAATGAAAAGCACTCGTGAAATGCTACATGGTGCACTCAGATAAAGCTTTCATAAAGGCAAAAGGACGTAGCAGGAGATTTTTAAAAAGCGTAGACAAATGTAAGAAAGAACGAAGATGTCTAGGCAGAGCTTCCAGGCTGTTTTCTCAGACAGGGGCGTGCGTCATATGAGGCTTATGACCACCAAGGCAAGTGTGGGAATTCAGGACTCAGCAGAGCCAACGCAAGTTCATTGGTGGCTCTTTCATAATCCACTGGTCACGGGATAAAATCGGGCTGCTTTTAAGCAGGTGGGATAGATACAAACCATTCTTAATAAACGAAGTAGACACACTGGTCCAGAGGACCTTGGAGGCAGGACAGTGAGAAGCTACGGAAATTACTTGACAAGTGGAATAAGGGAAAATGAGACAAAATAATTAGACCAGGCTGAACAATTCTGGCAATTTCCAGCCAGCTAACAAATCACAAGGTTTTATCTTCCCTAACCAAAGACACTTAGGAGCAAATGTTTTTACACATTCCAGGCTGTGCTGGGGCTGGTATTTGCATGAGGCTTGGAACAATAGTTCAGAGTTGAAGTGTTAAAGGGCCGTTACTCAATGGATACTTTTAGGGTCATCCGACCTCAGTGATGCTCCAATGAAAGAAGTGTCAGCAACTCCCGCCATACTCAGGCAGTGGCCGAAGGCCTGTTAATACCTCCCGTGGTAACCACTGAGTGTGTCCTTTGGTAGAGAATTGAATAAAGAAGATGTGGTACATATATATACAATGGAATACTACTCAGCCATAAGAAAAGATGAAATTTTCAGCTGTCATCATATGGATGGATCTTGAGAGTATCATGCTAAGTGAATGATTTTACTCATATGTGGGCTATAAAACTGAAAGCAACAAATAAGCAAGCAAACAAAAACTCACAGACACAGACAACGGTATGGTGGTTACCAGAGGGAAAGGGGAAGTGGGGAGGTGGTAAAAGGAAGTCAAATATTTGGTGACAGAAGATTTGACTTTGGGTGGTGGGCACACAATTAAACATAGTATAGATGATGTGTCATAGAATTGTACATTTGAAACCTATATAATTTTATTAACCAATGTCACCCCAATAAATCCTATATAATAAAAGGCTAATATGCAAATGGACCACACAGCGGAACAACCGAACAACTGGTTGCTATGATGTGCACTGACCACCAGTGGGCGCGCACGGAGTGAGTGAGCAGGGGCACCAGACCAAGGCAGGTGCGCGCCGGTTGTTGTCATCGGGGCGAGGCTCTGATGGTTACTGAAAATTCTTTGCTCCCACACGCCGCAGTCCCACCTAGCGCTTGCACCTGCTGCCGGTGCTGGCCCCGCTCGCACCCGTTGCCAGTGCTGGCGCCCCCCCCCCCAATCACTCGGCACCATCAGCGGGTGTGAGTGGAGGCTGCTGGCCCCGATCGCCCCTCAGGGCTTCTCCACCTCCCCCTGCTCCTGAGGGGTGAACAGGGCTGGCAGCTGCCGCTTGCACCCATTGCTGGCGACGGTCCCGCTCTCACCCGCTGCTGGTACTGGAGCTGCCACTCTCACCCACTGCTGGCGCCAGCCCTGCTTACACCTGTAGCTGGCTCCAGAGCTGCCGGTGCCTGGTGCCAGTCCCAATCACCCCTGAGGGCTTCTCCACCTCCTCTTGCTCCTGAGGGGAGATCAGGGAAGCAGCAGCCGCTTGCAACCACTGATGGGTCTGGCCCCAATCGCTCCATGCCATCAGTGGGTGCGAGCGGGGCTGGTATCTTCAGTGTGTGGGAGCAGCGGCAGCGGGAGTGGGGCTGCCAGCAGACAGGGGACCAGGGGCTGCAGTAGGAGGGGTCAGGCAGGGGTGCAGAGTGTGGGCCAAGACCCACCCCTGTGCCCACCTCAGCCTCTCGGCCCACAGTTCCCTCCAAGGAGCATGAATTCATGCACTGGGCCCCTAGTTTAATGTAAAAAAGTAGAAGTTTTTCTAAAGCAATTCCCAGTTATAGTCTCTTTGACAAGTAATTTTTAGCCTATTATTTTGCTTTGGTAAAGCTGGCTTTTGTTACAGAAGAATGCAAAATTATTTTGAGGTCTAAAATGCCCATCATGGTACATACATCATGCAAAAACAACATTCTAACAGGGAGGAAAATCCAATAGGTAGTTATTAAATAGAAATGGTATATCCAAGCCCATGAGCCTGGGAAACACACCGAATAAAAAAGTTGCTTCCATGCCTTTGGCCTTCAGTAGATCCCCCAGGGAGTTATTATTTCCTGGGATCAGGTCTCGGAGGATGATGCCTGACACCTAGCATGGTTTACAGACCATGGTCCCTGCTGGAAGGACAGCACTCAGGTGGAAGGCATTATGATGGGTAATGGGTCATACTTTAATAAAGTAGGTAAAGATACATCTGCTCAATGGATGGGATTAAAAATCGTGTTGCTCGTGGCATCAGAGGAGTTAGATCATAAGAATATGACATCGGTTTTTATAGATTCTTGGGTAACAGCCAATGAACTGAAAGCATAGTTCAGAATATAAGCCTATTTTTCCTAATAAGCCTTTTAGAATTATTATATATTTAAACTATGTGCACATTTAATTTTTAAAATTAAATTTAAAGAATACTGTAATATACATAATTAGTGTGTCCTAACAAAAATGTTTTAATGAATCACAAAGGTATATCATCACACCTAAGAAAATATTTTCCCTTGTATTCTCTATTATCATTCCATTATTTTTTAATGTAAATAGGCCAAATATATATATCTTGGCATAAGAAAAGGAGCCCCTTGTATTTCAACTCTGTCTCTGACATCATAGCTGTCACTATCTATCTATCTATCTATCTATCTATCTATCTATCCTATCTAATAAAAGAGAAACATGGTAATTAGTGTACGACTGCTACCCTTCCAATTGGCTTATCAGGGCAATATGCAAATTAACTGCCAGCCAAGATGGCGGCCGGCAGCCAGGCAGCTTAAAGCGAATATGAGGCTTGCTTGCTTCAGTGACAGAGGACTCCAACGTTCCCCATCTGCCACTGCAGGCCTCTGAGCTGCAACTCTAAGCAACTATGTTACAAATATAGAAGCTAAACAAAACCCCAGAAACCTGCTTTAGTTGTGGGCTTCAGCCAGCAGGATTGCAACATTGTTTCAAATACAGAAGGTAAATGAAGGCCAGAAACCTGCTTTCAGCAGCAGAGGCCTAAGAGCTGGAGCCTCAGAGCTAAAGCTGGCCCAGAATAAAAAAAAAGAAAAGAAAAAAAGGAGCAGTTGGGAGCTTCAGTCACCCGCCAGCCTGAAAACAGCCCTCAGCCCTTCACCCAGACTGGCCAGGCACCCCAGTGGGGACCTCCACCCTGATCCAGGACACCCTTCAGGGCAAACCAGCCGGCCCCCACCCGTGCACCAGGCCTCTATCCTATATAATAAAAGGGTAATATGCCTCCCAGCACCAGGATCAGCGGAGCCGAGAGGCCTCCCGGCATCGGGATCAGTGTGACAGGGGACAGCGCCCAAACCCCCTGATCGCCCTGTGGCTCTGTGTGTGACAGGGGGCAGGGCCACAACCTCCCTATCGGCCCTGCTCTGTTCATGACAGGGGAAGGCACCCCAAACCCCTAATCAGCCCTGCTCTGTGCCTGATACGGGGGAGCTCCCCAACCCCCTGATTCGCCCTGCTCTGTGTGTGACAGGGGGTGGTGCCCCAACTCCCCTATTGGCCCTACTCTGTGAGTGACAGGGGGGAGTTCCCCAACCCCCGGATTGGCCCTGCTCTGTGCATGACGGGGTGGCGCCGCAACCTCCCCATCCACCCTGCCTTGAGTGTGACAGGGGGCGGTGCCCCAACCCCCCAATCGGCCCTACCCTGAGCGTAACTGAGGGTGGCATCGCAACCTCCCAATCCGCCCTGCTCTGTGCATGACAGGGGCCAGCCCCCCAACTCCCCAATCAGCTCTGCTCTGAGCCTGACCAGGGGCTGCTCCTAGGGATTAGGCCTGCCCTCTGCCACCTGGGAGCAGGCCTAAGCCAGCAGGTCGTTATCTCCCAAGGGGTCCCAGACTGCGAGAGGGCACAGGCTCGGCTGAGGGACACCCCCCCCCCCCCGAGTGCACAAATTTTTGTGCACCGGGCCTCTAGTATATATATATAAAAGCCTAAACAACCCTTAACCCTACCAGACCACTGTACCAATTTTTTGGTAATTTCCACACAGAGGTGGAATATTGGCGCTAGATGAAAGGTAGATGAAAGGTTGACCTATTTTCTACAATGTCTCCAAGTTCCATCTTATTCTAACCACTTCTTTGTATGTAACTAACATTTTTCTATATCATGTTGTTTTTTTCTCTTTAATGCTCAGGAGCCCAGGTATAGGGGACAGATAGGTTCAGGGCCTCAGTTCTGGTAGGTTTAAGACCGAATGACCAGAATGACCAGGATGACTGGTTGATCAGTCACTATGATGTGAAATGACCAACAGGGGGCAGATTCTCAATGCAGGAGCTTCCCCCTGGTGGTCATTGTGCTCCCACAGCCAACCTCCTGCAGCTGGTCAACCTCTCACCATCCCCTCCACCCCCCGCCAGTCAACCTCCCACGGTCCTTCTTCTTGCTCCTTTCCCAGCCAGCAGGCCCTAATCAGCCTGACCCTGATCGGCCTGGCCCCTATCGGGACTGGGCGAGATGGCCCTGTTTGGCCCTGATCACCGGCCAGGCCTAGGGACCCCATCTGTGCATGAATTTATGCACCAGGCCTTTAGTGAAATATAAAAACAAAAAAGAAAGGATGGGAAGTTAACAAGGGGACTATTGTAGGTAGTGATTAGTCATCAAAGCAAATAGAATTTGAATGACTTTATATTAATTTAGGAAATGGCATGCTGGGGTAATTGCAGCAGATTGCCCTATTTTGACACCTTATGTTCATAGAGAACTGTAAGAAAAGTTTGACTGTGGACCTGGGCAGGAAGTCAATTTAGGCCAACCAGCTGTGTGGGTGTTCTTAACTCAATGAGTTCCTTAAAAAAAAGAAAAAGAAAAAATAGGTCATATACTCGGCAAATAGACATAAGTCATAGCAATTAAATATCAAGAATGACACTTGTTTGGATGAGTGTCTGTTTTTAAAAGTAACCTTCCCACAAGTCAATAATACAGATACGGGAAAATGTAAAATTTAATGATTCTACTTAGTTTCACTGAGTGTCCAATCAACAATTGGAACAGTAGAGCTGAATGTGGCAATTAAAACATTTTATAGATAGATGGAGATTTAGATACAGATATATCTTTCTTACAATATAGTAATCAATCCATTGCACAGTGAATGTGAGAGTACGCACACAGGCTCCTAAGTTGGCTCTGAGACAGACCAAAAAGCAATACCAGGGTCATTAAGCTTTTATTAAAAAAATGTATCCCTACAGAAAGCCTTTCTGCTATATTGTCATTTGTTTAATACATGGGCTAGTCGAAACTTATAACGAAATTAAATGGCAAGGTTTCTTTATATTCTCTGTGATAGAATGACATTTATCAACATATCAAAAGTTGGTTAAGGTTAATATTTGACTAAGAATTAAAGGGAAAAAAGAAGCAAACCCGCTGGGCTGAGGCTATTTCAATGTCCCCACTCTTGATTATTAGCGCATCAGATAGAGCACTGCTGGTTTCTCTGACTCAAAAGGCATTGTCGTCATCCCTTCTTCATTTCCATGACAATAATAGTAAGTGATGTAAACTGATGAAAAATCTTCAAATGCCAGTCCTGTTCAGGCTATCACTGTCTCAACAACCTGCCCTGTTTTTCCCAGTGAGGTTTCAAATACTCCTCTCCCTGTGGCAGACTCAACTGAATTTCATCGGTTAGAACTACTGGGAAAACTGTTAGATATTCGGATGTGATTACGAATATATTATAATTTCCCTATAGGTAAAGATTTAAAGGCAACTCATTATATGGTATTTCTCTTCAGGTCTAAATGGGTCTAGAGCCATGGCCGGCAAACTGCGGCTCGCCAGCCACATGCAGCTCTTTGGCCCCTTGAGTGTGGCTCTTCCTAAGCCTTAGGAGTACCCTAATTAAGTTAATAACAATGTACCTACCTATATAGTTTAAGTTTAACAAATTTGTCTCTCAAAAGAAATTTCAATCGTCGTACTGTTGATATTTGGCTCTGTTGACTAATGAGTTTGCCGACCACTAGAGCATCATTGCAATGTTAAAAGATTACCCTGCTACCTCCCCGCCCCCCGCCCCCATCCCCAGCAGCAAATGTGTGGAACAGGAACTGTTATACTTTTATATGCTGTACCACATAAAAAGAGACACCATGTGTTAAAGGCTTGTAGTTCAGTACAGAATTACCTAACATGTATGGATTTCTGAAAGCTTTAGACATATTTAACATTTGGAAGAAGTGAATCTGTTATAAATGGCAGCATTTGTAAAAGCAAGACTGTTTAAGAGTATGCGAATGTTGGCTTTTAAATATACAGTTCTTCAAAGAAGAAACATTTTGGAAATAAGGAAAGTTTATATTTTCAGTAGTGACTTACAGAGTGTTGTTTTTTCCTCTTTAACTGTGAACAGCAAAGGTGACTGAACGCTGTAGGAAAAACTTCCTAATAGAGCCCTGTCTCCTAACCAAACTTCTTCTTAGTTTTCAGATCTCACTCTGCCTAGTTCAATATTTCTCTATTCATCAAAGAATAGCTTTGAATAACTTGATTTATTAGCATTATGAAAAGATTTTTTTCCTTTCCCCCTTTATAATTTACACCAAGAATAGTAAAAGAAATAGCTGCTTAATCCTTTTCAAAAGAAATGTCATTATTTCTTTTCAAAATATTTGATATAGTTTATGACTCAGCCATAAATCATCATGCCCAATGAACACAGGAACACTATTATGGGTAATCAAGAACAGTTGCTGATCCAAAAATTACAAATAAATATTTTATGTATAAGGTTTATGTTGCAGGGATCATAGATAAGAGTGTCATTGATTTTCCCATCTTTCTCAACATCTAGAAAAGCCCTACTCTAAACCCACACTTAAGGAGTACCTTGTTTGAGAAGGTGACCTTATTTTTACAATTAATTGTTCTCTCTGATTATTTCATAGTACTTTGTAGATTACTTTGTATTATTTATGTCTGATTTATTTTAACTCCTATCTATACTGTGAGCTCCTTCAAATCAATGGTCCTATTTTACTCTCATGTGCATTTTTAACACCCATTAATCGATTCCTTCATTTGACAAACATTTATTGAAGATGTTTTATGTGTCAGGCACTGTGTTAGGCACCTAGTTCAAAACTGTGTTGAAAATATGATGGTTCCATTCTTTCTAAAGCTTTATTCTAGTGGAGGAGACAAACATAGCATATGTTTGTTTGATTCTTATTAATAACCGATGTCTTAAGATGAAAATATATGTGATGCTATGATAACGATAAATAGACAGATGTAAGCTAGCCAAAGAGTTAGGCCTCAGCTGACATCTATTGCATGAGAATAAGTTGACTCATCAAAATGATGGCAGGATGATATGAGGAAAAGTTTTAGGAATTGAGAAAGTGCAGGAAAATATTATGTGGTGAGAGCAACCATGGCTAGTCAAAGGAGCTGGTCCCAGAGTGATCAGAGCACAAAATGAGGGTTTGAGATGAGGAGAAGCTGAAGAGGGAGGTAAGGCTAAGCCCTTTAGGGTCTCGTTGGCCATGTCAGTGATCTCCTACATTATCCTCTGAACAATAATAAATCAGAGAAAGTGACTGAATGAGGCAGTGATTTAATAAGATGTGCCTTCACTCTAGATTTTACATGTATTGAGAGTTGCAATAGGGATTCCAGATTGGAGCAGAGTAGGAATGGATGGGGGAAGCTGGTGAATACTGACCTTAGTCCAGGGCTTACATGACCAATGAATCATTAAATTATTCCCAAATATGAGGGTTTACCCCCCAGATTTTTATAACCAAATGAGAAGAATCTCAGTGGAGGCCAAAAAGAATTGCATTTTTAATTTTTTTTAGTCTATAAGTAATTAATTGAGATTCTGGTAGTCAACAGAATTTGAAGAAGTGACAATGATTGTTTAAAAAGATTATTTAGAGACCATTACTTTGATTTCACTAATAGATGCGTAGCTATGTACTGTTTACCCATCTTTTAAAAACTGCTCTGTCAGTTCTTTTGCTTTGTATATAGTGCAACTGAATGGACAGTGGCCAGAGCATATATCAGATAGAACTCTGATCCACACAACCTGCAGCCATAAACCAGGAAACCAATCCATTACATAGAGTAACCTGCCCAGGAACCCAACCTGTTATCTATACGTCAAACTTGGAAGTCAGAATGTGACTCTAGTAACAATCCAAGAGTCTGATAAAAATCAGGCCAAAAAGACTAGACTTGGTTAATAACTAAAAGCTTCCATAATTTCCCCCCAGATTTCAACTTACTACCAACCAGAGAAAGCAATTACATACCCTAACACAATCACATAGGATGCCCAGCTTCTAGTTAACCCATCTACCAACACCTACCTGTTCTCTCTGCCAACATCTACCACTCAGGATATACCGGAAGCCTTTCTTTAATTTTATACCTCTGCCTGCTGTTGAATCTGTCAAACACATAAGTGATGATGGCCTTTGCTGCTTCTCTTTTGGTTGGTCTTCATGTATTTGCACAACAGATCCTCTCTAGTATAGAGAGGGTCTGTTGTAGAGCTAATGTCTGTTTGCTAGATCTAGCAGATCTACTTCATCAGGATCTGAGAGTGAATGGATAGATCACTATGTTTTGAGTTAATGTGTGTGTGAGTGTGTGTGTGTGTGTGTGTGTGTGAGAGAGAGAGAGAGAGAGAGAGAGAGAGAGAGAGAGAGAGAGAGAAACAGATAAGACAGAAATAAAGAAACAGAAAGAGAGAGAAATGAGAATATTTGTGTCATGTTCGTTCATTCAATACATTTATTATTGAGTGACCACAATGGGTCAGGCAGCATTTAATGCCCTTTTGATATATAGAGGACAAAGCAAAGATCCTTGTCCTCATGGAGCGTACATTGCAGGAAGGAAACACAATAAAAATGAATATAATAAATAAGTTTACTAGCATTTTAGGGAATGGGAGTGCTATTTAAAGAATAAAGGTAAAGGGGATGTCAGGGGTTCGGTGAAGAGAAAGATAAAGAGTTGGTCAGGAAAAGCCACCCTTCTATGAAGGGGATAGTTGAGCAAAAACTTGAAGAAGAGGATGAAGAGTGAAATAAGCAGCTTTTTAAGCTGTGAAGAACTAACACAAGAGTGCCTGCAGATGGAGAGGCGCCTGGTGTGTTCCTGTAATAGCAGACAGGTGACTGTGGCTGCAGATGAATCAGTGAAGGGAAGGGAGTGGGTGATGAGGCCAAGAGGTGGTGAGGTCCAGCTGGGGAGAGGGAGAGAAAGCTCTTGGGCCATCACTGGAATGTTTGCTTTTTAACTGAGTCTGGTGGGGAGTAGTTGCAGAGTTCTGAGCAGAGGATTGTCAGATTTCAAACCAAAGCTCTGCAGCTGCGTTCAGAATATGAGAGAGAGAGGGGAAGGGGGGGGGGAGAGAGAGAGAGAGAGAGAGAGAGAGAGAGAGAGAGAGAGAGAGAGAGAGAGAGAACCTTAAAGTAGTTTTGTGTTTACATTTAAATATTAGTGTCAATAAGATATAGACATTCACACAGTGGCTAAAAATATAACCAGACAATTCTGGAAACACCAATTCCAAAGGTGTTAGGGACCTGGCGTTCTTACAGTTTTCTCTTCCTGTCACCTTCTCCCTGTTCCATCCAACTAGCGACCAGGCCAACCCAAGCTACCCCTTTTCTCTCAGCTTGACTACTCTAGAAATTAGGTGAGCCTGAAAAAGGACACATGGCCTCAAATAAACTTATATTAAAGCAAAACACTCCAGCAATATCCCCTAAATTTAAAGCTTGGTTTACAAATCACCCCCTGTATAATATTCAGTCTATATGCACCTACCCCCTGTGTAATATTCAGTCTATATGACAGTTATATCCAATATCATCCCACCATAAATAATTGAACCAGATGCATTAGGAAAGAATGAGAATCACCAGAGGAAATTAAATTATATATATTCTTCTGTAATTGTGGTAACTGCGAATTTGTAAGAAAAGAAAACTAGAATTTAAAAAAATTGATTTAAATTTTAACAATTTTAAGCCCCAAGGAACTTCCTCCTTCAGACTCTAGCCCAGGGACTGTGGAGCTCAGAAAAATCCTTGTAGTTTCATGCTAAACTGATGCTTAAAAGTAAAACATTGGACAGACACCAATAGCAAAAGCAAACACACATGCACAGAAAACTGACCTGTGCCTAAATGAAAACCAGAAGAAGTGTGGTTCAGGGGAATTTATTACCTGAAAAGTCAATCTGTTCTCTAACTAATATCATGTGAAGACAAATTTGAGATGGAGAAATGTGAAAGGGCTTAACATTTTGGCATCAAGATGCTATTGTGCCTCTTTGTATTTTCATTGAAAAGAAAAATGCAGGAATCCAGAAAGAATGCATGTCCCTTCAACCTGGTTCTGGCCCATTGGCAAGGCGTTCCTTTCCAACCATAAAGGTTTCCTGGTGATTGAGGACTATTCCACGAGCAGAACCCATTTAGATATTTGAATTAAACGAACAAAGAGTCATTTTCTCTACTTTTTCTGATACCAGTTTATCTACACACTGGTGGAACACAAAATTGCCATGATCAGTTTTGGTCTTTTCCCACCAATATGTTTAACAGCACTAAAGTTATTTACTTAAATTTCAAATGCTCATGAATTTCAATGAAACATTGTAAAAATTAAAATATAGGTTAAAAATAACCCTCTACCAATTAAACTCATGCAATATACAGGTGAAAAATCTATTGAAGTGCACTCCAAGGGATTAAAAACTCCTGTGTTAAAATTATTGATTAAAATAATTCAATTCTTAAATGGAGTTTGAAAATCTGATTATCTTTCTGCCTTAGTTTTAAGACCTTATATTGGAAACAGTATTAAACACACAAATGGAGACTCTAAGGCACCATTAAAAGGATCTGAAATTAATTCCCATTTTATTGCAGAAAATGCATCTATTCTTTTTATTATTATTAATCTAATTTTGTCTGTGGGATATGGCTCCCAAAATGAAGGCCATATTTCTAAATCTGTCTTGCAGTCAGGTGTGTCCAGGCAACTAAGTGTTCACCAGTCCTTTAAACCACTATTTTGGTTGTCTCTGTCTCCTAGCAGAAATTATATCATCAATAACACACATTATGAACACAGCTTGTGCGCCTTGAGTAGAGATATATGAGTAAGCCTGCTGTATTTGAGGGCATATGGAATGTAGCATCAGTGCACCTGAGTTTGAGTCCCACTGTAGTTACTTCCAGTAGCCACTAGCTTAATGCAAATCAGTCAACTTCCAGAGGTTTGGTGCTCTCATCTGCAAAGTGATCTCATAGTTTTGATGGGAGTGAAAATGTCTTATGAGGTGAATCACTCTAGAAATTTTAGCACTCTAGTGAACGCCTGTCTTGAATATATAAATAGCCCTGGCCAGGTGGCTCACTTTGTTGAAACATTGTCCTGTGCACCAAAAGGTTGTGGGTTCAATCCCTGGTGGGGGCATGTATGTATGTATGGGAGGCAACCAATCAATATTTCTCATGACACTGTTTCTCTCTTTCTCCCACCCCCTCTCTCTAAAACCAATAAAACAAGTAGACATATCCTTGGGTGAGGAATATATATATATATGTGTATATATATATATACACACAAACACACACATATATACATACATAAACATAGATATAGATATAGATATGGATATAGATATGTGTGACATATATATTATATATGTGTGTGTTACATATATTATATATGTAAATTAAAGCATAAGCTCTTTACATTAACTTTATACTGAAAATATATATCTTACTGATGATCTAAAATTGATAGTCTGTTGGAGGGTCATTTTTCTTTGTTATTAATTGATTGGCAAATGATAGGTGGTAAAGATGAGGAAAATGAATGTGATTTCTCTTTTGGTGTTTAGCCACCAGATACCTGGAGTACAGGCATGCACGCAGCCTTCTATGGTATGAAAGAGAGGAGGTGGGAGAAACTTGATTGTGCTGTTTGTGGTGAGATTCTTTGGTGCTGTCTCATTTACTCTTTGTTATAAGGAACATGCCTGTAAATTCTGACCCGTGCATCTCAGTTTTGATGTATACAATGAACAAGGCAAGATTCATTTAGCCAAGAAAACAGAATCTAATAAAAATCAAGGGAGCTTCCCTTAGTCCCTCGAGTCCTTAATGGGAGCACCCCATAGCCAGTCACTGTCTCATAAAGACAAGGTCTGGCCACATCCAAAAAGGTCAGTACTTGCCACTGTGTTATTCCTTTATGCTATGGGCTTCTACCACTATTGTGAAAGAATGTGCATAATAAATTGCATGCTTCTGTTTAGGGAAACATTTGTTCTGAGCTCTTTTAGGTTTTAAAACGAGCACAGCATCAAAAAGGTCTTGTTCTTACTGGGTGGGAAGAGGGATACGAATCAACTACAACTAATCCCAAAGAGCTGCTCTTCTTCCAGATTCCCAGCCCACTATCCCCAGTATTTGCATATTCTTACATGCATATGCTTGAGCAAACATGTGTTTGTGTTAGCCTGTGTATACTATACATTACGTTAATGACATGTCAAAATATGTCAGAATCGGCTATGTACATTAATGAAAAATATACAACTAATCTCATTTCCTTTTTATCTATATGCATAATCCCTTTTGATGGATCCTACTAGTTGACTTGAGGTGTAGTAAAATGTATAATTTTCTAGATTGGACCACAACTAGAAATGAACCAAAACATCTCTCAATCTTGAATGAAAATGGAGGTAGATAATCATGAAAATACAGAAGTAATTTCTCTTTAAGTTTGGAGTTCATTTCCTTTACTTAATGTGCAAATGTACATCTTTGTAAAAGACTGAAATATCATGGTACTTTATTTCAAACTTATTAACAAAAAAGTAACCATGAAAATCTAACTCAGAAGAAGCTCAGAATTCATCTTACTTCTCTTTACTGGAGTTCGAGTGCCACACTCTGACGTGGGACACGGACCAGGTCCCCTGACAGTATATAACATCTCCTGGGAAGGAATGTAGCAAAGAACAATATCAAATCAATTGAGGCATTGTTCACGTCCTGGGCTCATGAGGCAGACAGCAGTGCAGGTATGAGTTAGGAACAGGACATCAAGCAGGGAAAGAGATGTGACTTTCTCATGACCTCCACCCCTTTACACAGATCTATTACTTAATATTCTTGTGTTACTCAACAAAGAAGTCCTCCTAAAACAGGCTTACATGCTGATCCCAGCAAACAGATTAGAAAAATGCGCTTGGATCAAGAGGTGAAAATAGAAAGGTGTTATCCATTCTCATGTTTCATAAAGATATAAATATATATTTATATTTAACCTGGATTAAATATAAATATATTGTATATGTATATTATATAATATGAAATAGCCCTCTGTAAGTTTACAATGTTTGGAGTTCCAACCTTTACAGGTTGGATGATGGAGTGTCAATAAAGCTAATTAAACATTTCCATAAACCACAAAACTGAAAGGGACTTTTCATCTACTGTGCAAAGTGGAAAGCGAGATTTGCATCCAACAATGCCACCTGGTTCGTCCAGCAGGCTTTATAAGCTGGCAAATTGTTCTTGTGCAATAGCGCATTTTTATGAAATTAGGTGGATATTGTCAGTGTTACAATCAGCCACCTTTTTTCTCATCTCCCTCACATTGGAGCTGCTCCACTGTCACAGATGTTTCCCTCCTTAGTGCCGGGGTAAAACTGCCTGTATCTTGACACAGGCAGGCAGCACTTGGCTTGGGAACATTAAGTCCTCCACCAGGTTATTCCCTCAGTTTCAGTCATTGGCTTAAATAGGACTGTTTCTTCCAAGCTCAACAACACAGTATCCAAACACTCTTTCTCCATTAGTCACCTGGTTCCACACTCCAAAATGCAATTCAGACTTGGAAACAAGTGTGTCTCCATGACCTTTTAGGTCTAACATGGTCTGGTGGAAAACATATTGGAAGAGTGTTAGTTTCACTAACTTGCTAGGTGACCTTTGACAAATTACTTGACCCCAACGTGCTTCATTTTCCTTTTTACACAAAGAACATGGAGGCAAATATATATAGCTACCTGCCCCGCCTGACAGGACTTTGTAAGGTTAAACCGAAGCAACTGTTTGTTTACATTGTATTTTGACATGTTGATGCTGAAATGTCCCTCCCTTTCTATGCTGGTGGAAACATGTCACCACGTTTATAATAAAAATTGCTGAAAAGGGATTTGGTAGAAACACAATTTACTCCACTTTTACTCTGTAGAACACATTTATTCCATTAAAGATGATGCCTGGTATGTTCTTAAAAAATGGTAAAAGCACAAGATTCAGAATTCAGACCTGCTAGTAGATTGAAGTTCTGACACAGCTGCTTAAAATGTCTCTCTTCATTTCCAGAGACTTTGTCTCACCTAGTGCCATGCATCTGGGCTCACCATGCCCTGCCACCTATGGGCAGCCCAATCCAGTGTAAGCGACAGTCTTGGCTGAGGTAGGGAGCAGTCTAACAGCCAAAGGCATATTTTTACTCCCCAATTCAGTGACTCATAGACATCTGCTGGGCTCCCACTTTGCTCAATTTGTCTATCTCCTTGCAAATAAGGTCCAGGAAACACTATGACCAGTTCATGTAGCCAGGGTGTGTGCACTTCCACTCCCTGCTCCTCCAACCCTGAACCCCTCCAGAGTGAGTAGTACAAGTTTCCGTTCAGGTCTGGAATTCTGATCACAACCCCACCCTCGCATAGTTTCTGGAAAACAGTAGGCAGTCAACATTTCTGAATAATTATGGGACTCTCTCCTCTGCCATTGTTTCTCTGTCCTCCCTACGACTATTTCTGAATTCCCTAAAGTTGTGCTGCTCCAAATTCCAAGTGGGAATACCTGGATCTGACCATTTCTAGAGTCCGGCCATCTGGACACCAAGGCCTGATCACTGGAACCGCTGCGGTAAAATGTGAAAGCCAGATCAGTTCCCTCGGCGCTATTCCATTTTGATTTCAGAGTCTCCTAGAAAGCAGAAACTCCTCCCAGGCAATCAGAAACATGTATTGATCATCTAGTATTTGTCAATCACAGTGGCTGGGAATTATAATGAGTTAACATTTATTTAATATTTGAGTAGGTAGTATTCCAATTTTCTTCTACACATAAAAGGATTGAGACACAGGGAGGTTAAATTATTTGCTCAGAATTACATAGCTAGTAAGTGATAGGGTTAGATTCTAACATGGGCAGGCTGACTCCAGAACCCATACTCTTAAGGGCTATGTTATACTGAGACCAGAGAAAGATGAGATGTTGTTTCCTGGAAGAGATCATATTTGAGATGTGATTGTAAGAATAAGTAGAAATGGCCTGGGCAATAAATTGGGGGAAAGGGCAGTCCCAAAAGACAAGAAGACCATGCTCAGGTATGAGAACATGAGAATACATGGGTGATTTGGGAAGTATGAGAAGTTTAGCAAAGGTGTGGATTAAAGGAGCAATGGCAGAGAGCTCTAGAAAGGAAAGAACAGGAAATCGTGTCTAATATCTTAGTTTGGGGGGTTTTATTATAATGTCAGTGGAGAAAGTTCAAAGTAGTTTAGGGAAAGGGATGACCTAGACACTACCGCCCTTGGACATGGGCAAGAGGAATCCTTGACCTAGAGCCATGCACATCACAAACATACACACAAATTCTATTAAAAGACAGATAGTCCCCTAGTGACATGATCAGCTTATCCTGGTGGGACTGAGACTTTCTCCGTTTTAGCACAAAAAATTCTGCATCCCAGGAATGGCCCGCAGTCCCAGGCAAACTAGTCTCCCTACCCTCCATTATCTGTAATACGGCTTTCAGGGCTAGCACACTGTGACCCACAACCCTGAACGTCCACCCTCATGATTAAATCCATTCACACTCCAGAGAAATGCCTCTCTACATAATTTTCCCGCATCATCTCAAAACAAAAGCCCTGCAGGATTATGGGTTGTACCACTGTTGATACTACAGACAGACACTAATATGGGCAATGGGCAGAATTTGAGCTGCAGAAATATTAACTTAAGAAAAAAGGCAAATTTTCATCAACTTGTCAAATACTTCCCTTCAGATATCATAAATATAATGGATTCTTGAATCTATTTTATTACTTTCTAGTTGTTTCAAGCATCCATTTTATTGCTTCTTATTGTATTTCAATTCAAGGTATGGAGGCCTACTCACAAAATGGTGTGGAAGATGCAATAGTTACACATGACAACTGAGTATTTTGCATTTTAAATAATTTAATACCTGAAAACTATGTAAGGAGGATATATCATAAAAGATGAATAAGTGTGACAAGTCTTTATATTATGTGTGGGTCTAGATCAGCCGTGGGCAAACTACGGCCCGCGGGCCGGATCCGGCCCGTTTGAAATGAATAGAACTAAAAAAAAAAAAAAAAAAAGACCGTACCCTTTTATGTAATGATATTTACTTTGAATTTATATTAGTTCACACAAACACTCGGTCCATGCTTTTGTTCCGGCCCTCCGGTCCAGTTTAAGAACCCATTGTGGCCCTCGAGTCAAAAAGTTTGCCCACCCCTGGTCTAGATGTTGCTTTAAAAGAAATCATAAGAGGTTATTGATATTGATTCATATAATAAAATTAAAATATTTTATCTTTACTTCAATAATTTATCATGTGTAGCACCACTTTAGAGTTTGAATATTACATTTGAAATTTGTTCCTTTCTGATTTAAATATTTCTTTAAGAATTTATTGATAGTTCCAATTGCCATTGTCTCAGCAGAGAAAAGTTTCTCCAAATTCCCATTAATAAAAAGCTATTTAGGAGCTACTGCAATTCAAGAAAAGCTTTCTAATTTAGTATTGCTATCAATAGAATACAAATATTGATAATAACAATATAATGTGTGATTTTGCTAAAATGAAGTCAAGAAACAAAATTTATTGAAAAAATAAGCATTTATTACATACATAGCTTTATTTTACTATTTATGCAATTATTATCACCCCAACATCAGAAAACCTAGACATGATCACTAATAATTTTTCATTTATCTGATAATTTGTCCAACAGTTGAATAAAACATAGCTTTGCAATATATTATGATTTTACTGTTAAGAAAAAAAAATTTAAGATAGGAGGATATTATTGATTTTATTTACCAACTAGAGGTCTGATGCATGAAATTTGTGCATGGGGGGGGGCGTGTCCCTCAGCCCAGCCTGCACCCTCTCCAATCCTGGACCCCTCAGACATCCCTGTCACAATCCGGGACCTCTGTCTCCTAACTGCTCATCCGCCTGCCTGTCTGATCACCCCTAACTGTCCTCTCCTGCCAGCCTAATCACCCCTAATGGCCTCTGCCTCAGCTCCCACCACCATGGCTTTGTCCAGAAGGAAGGCAGGTCAACCAGAAGATGTCCAGTTGACCTGGTCTAATTAGCATATTACCCTTTTATTAGTATAGATTTGTTACATTTCGCTATCACTTTTAAATATTTAGATATGTGATATGTGAGGCCTCATTTTATCTTGTCCTCACCCCACTACTCTGAGCAGCAGACCTGGCACAGGTGATTACATATACTTTTTATGAAGACCATTAACGGTTTAAATCCTAAACTGGAGGAAACTGATAATAAAGACAGAGAGACCTATTCAGAAGATTCATATCACCTCCAAGCATCTTACCTGTAATATTACCTCATTTTTAATCATCACAAGAACACCTGGGACCGTGGTCGGCAAACCGCGGCTCGGGAGCCACATGCGGCTCTTTGGCCCCTTGAGTGTGGCTCTTCCACAAAATACCACGTGCGGGCACGCACGTACAGAAACTTCTTGGCCCATGTGCAGAAGTCAGTATTGTGTGGAAGAGCCGGTATTTTGTGGAAGAGCCACACTCAAGGGGCCAGAGAGCCGCATGTGGCTCGTGAGCTGCGGTTTGCTGAGCCGCAGTTTGCCGACCAGTGATCCTGGGATATATACTATTTTGCTTATTTATTGACAAAAGAACAGAGAGTTAAGCAACTTGCCCAAACTTATGCAGGTGAGAGGTAAAAACTAATGTTTCAAGCAAGAAAGTCTCACACCTGTGAATATTCTTAGCCACTGTGCTGTAATGATGAAAAGATGTAAGTTAGGAGAGAGAAATGACAAACTTAGGACCTCAGTTATGGAAATGAAAGGAAGATGGGCAGTATTGCATCCTGACTAGTAGTTTGCCACAGCATCAGGACCAAAATATTTATTTGGTCATAATGATAATGCTCCCAGACAGATGTAAGTGCAAGTAGAATAAGTGCAACAACAGCACCTCAAAACCTGCAGGCTTCAGACTTTCCTCAAAGTTCCATGGAAACTTCCAGTGAGTGGATGCTACATACCTCAGGTGGGGAAATGTAATTCCAGTTCAAGTATGTAGCTGAAAGAATTAGTCATTCAAGAAGTCTTCATCCTGCCCTAGCCAGTTGTTCCGTGGTTAGAGCATCAGCCTGCAAACTGAGGGACCCCAGGTTCGATTCTCCTCAAGGGCACATACCTCGCTTGCAGTCTCTATCCCTGGCCCTGGTTGGAGCACGTGCAGAAGGCAACCAATAAATGTGTTTGTCTCACATCGACATTTCTCTGTCTGTCTCTCCACCTCCCGTCCACTCTCTCTAAAAAACAATGGGAAAGTACCCTCGGGTGAGGATTAACAGGGATAAAAAATAAATCATCTTCTTTCCAAGAGAGGCTACAATCCCTTCTCCAAAGATGGATTTAAATAGTCAAACACCTTTGAAAGAATTCTAGTCTAGTTGTGCATCTAACCAAACTGGTTGACTTAGCTTCTCCACTCTTCCTTTTCTTAAATAGCTGCCTGTGATTTTTACATCTTGCAATAAGGCCCCAGATTGGCTAAATCACATAAACTCTGTGAACGTTAGTGCCATCACTTAGAAAATATACATAAATAGTATAAATCGGAATCATAAAGGGAAATATCAAGCCATGAATATGAAAACGATTGGAAAATTTAAAAGTACTAATGAATAACAGATAACAGTTGCTTCTATTAATAAATAATACTAGCGTTCATATTTGGAACCCTTATGATATATCCAGGATTTTTACCATTATTTACAGTTACTATCTCATTAAAACCTCATAACAACCTTTAGTCATAAGTTTTATAGTATGTACACTTTACACATGGAGAAAATTGGGCTTCAGTGCCAGACATTAAATCATGGAGGTAGGATTCAAATCCAGTATGTATGACCTCAAAGCAATGCTCTTAATATATGCTATTCTCTCAAGGCCAATGAAGAATACGTTAGGTAAGCATCAGTGCTTATAGTGAGCAGAATTATTACAGCCCACTGGTATACTCAGGTTTCAAAATACAGTGCCCTAGCTATCAGGCTTAAATATAAACCATTTAATGCAAAAATAGAAAAATAATTATTGAACCTAGCACAGTCATTACTTCCAATATTATCTTCTAGGCATATCTATCTCAGCCCAAAATAACTAAGGCTTCATGCAGCAGACGTATTTGAGTCATGCGTTGTGTGCTTATAGACCCCAGGTGGCCCAAGACGGTTTTGATTTGTGCTATTGCCATGGCATACTGTATTACTTTTGACTCTCAAACACTTCCTGGTTTGGACCATTGGTTATATGAACACCCTAATTCAGCGTTTCTCACTATACCTAGAGGGGCTAGATCCTACATTGCTCTTGGCAGTGACAGACTCTACTTACATTCATAGAGATAGCACAGTCTCATAGTCAGTGGGATAGCCATCTTCTAAACACAATGAAACATTTAAAGAATACTTTCTGTATTCTAAAACTCTTCTCATAGGTACTTATGTTCATTTTAACTGGGGGGAAAAACTGAAACCATAAATAATAAGTAACAGCAATTCATATCCCTATATTTTATGTGAATATGATTTAAATATCATTTTATTTATCATATTAAATGTCAGTGCAGTTAATTTTGAGTAAATAATTAATATGGGGTAACCTATGGTAACCTAGCCCTAATGATACATTTTTTAATGTTGTCGTTCTAAACTTTTCACACTCAAGAAATTGCTCTTTGTTTGACATTATCTTTCCACTAACTTTGAACTTGCCCTTGGCTCTGCTCTTTGCATGGCAAATATTGTAATTTCTCCTGCCTAAAGCAATGCAGTGCTGAAGTTTCATTGTGCCACCTTAAATACTATTATCTTTCCTACTTTTGTATCTTTTTAAATATATTTTAAAATATAATATTCATATAAGGATTTTAAAAGTGTAACTCAGGATGATTCACAACCATGAGGCACATAAAGAGTTTGAATTTTGCTTGTTTTTGAAGTCTTCCCAGTTTAAAAAAGTTTACTCAATTTTTCAAGCTGAAAGGATTAAATAGGAAGAATGATTTATGCCAAACATGGAGAAATTTAGATCAAGTACTTTAACAATTTTGTTTTCTCCAAATAGGAAACAAATTAAGAGGAACTGTTTAGAGTAACTTGAAACTGTTGAAATACAGATAAATTCATAAGAAAAAGTTAAACACTATTGACTAATATAATTCACACTTTGATGGGTTTTGGAAAACAGAATGCCTTCTTTGATACACAGAGCTTTCCAGTAGAGGGCTCCGCAAGACTGAAGGAAGTGATATTCCACAGACTTGAGGAGGCTCCTCTTGTGAAGCCATTTTATGATTATACACAACATAGTGAAATCATGTTTTGAAACTCCACCCATAGCATTTTTCACACGCCCTTACAGTGGACTGAGACTTTTTAGAAAAGTGTTGATCTAGTACTGATCTCAGTGGATCATTAGTTTGATTTTAACACTCCAAAGTACATGTAAACTCGTTGGTTTTCCCGGACTCTTGTCTGAAGATACAAAGCAATCTCCTGTCTGAACTGCAGGGTTCATAGGGACAAAAGAAGCTGTTTCCTTGGAAACACATCACTGAAAGCTCTGGGAACATCTCCTTCCTAGGAGTTAATTTGTTTCAGATGGGGAAAGGTGATTACGAGAGAGAGAGAGAGAGAGAGAGAGAGAGAGAGAGAGAGAGAGAGAGAGAGAGAAGAAGCTCATAGAGACTTTCCTATCATCACTGTTATTTTTTTCAAAAAAGTAGGGGGAAGCAGCAAGAGTAAACAGTAATGACACTATCACTATCTAAGATTGTAACTCTACAGCAATTCCTACCTGTAAGTAGAAAATACAGAGTAGGGATGGGAAGAAATTTCCTCATTGAGCCAAAGTAGTCAGAAATGTGCTGACTATCCTTCCCAGTTTCCCAATTTGCTGGAAATTTTCCAATGCTCTGCTTCATTTAATGCTGATCATTATGAAGTGCAGATGTTTACCACTTAGGTAGAATTACCTATAAAAGATAACGACCTGTCATTGAATTGAAGAAAGATGGAATTTCTGACTCATTGATTTGAACATTTTTCCCTGTTGTAGTGGAGTATTAATCCTGTTAAATCTACTCTTTTACTTGACTCCTTGCCTTCTTTGTCCCTTCTAGTATGTGTTCATTGAGAAGTGTATTGTACTCAGGCCTATGGAAGCTTCCTCAATTCTGGACATGGTAGTATGTGTTCAGTAAGACTCCGTTGAAAGGTTGAGTTTAGAGCTATAGCATTGAATAAAACACAACAGTCTATATATGAAACGTAGGACCTATTTTTTTAGATCACCTTTCTAATGAACCAAGTTAACCAAACAGTGATCACACCACAAATTAACTGTGATATACAAGAAAAATACCCACATATTTACTCATTGAATAGTATTTCTTGATTGTTTACTTGTGCTACATTTTGTGGTAAATGCTTGGATAGTTCACCAAACAGATAACTGTCCCAGACTTTGTTTTGATTATAAACAGACGGGAAGATTACAACTGGAATTAAACTTGGGGCGCTACCATCACACCTCAAGTGTTTGCATATACTATGAGTGTCAGTAACAAACCTTGACAGTTCTTAACTTGGAGTGCTAAAGACTACTCTGGTTGGGCCTGCTCAGATCAGCCCTCTATCTCTGGGTACTATTCTTGACTTAGTAAGTTATATGTGTAGAAATGTACTGCTGGATATTCCTGGGTCCTACAGTGGGGCCTTGACTTACGAGTGTCCCGCCTGACTAACGAGGTTTTTGAGATACCAGCTGTCTCTCGGCCGATTTTTTGCATGGAGTTGACAGAGTAATTTAACGAGCTCCTTAACGAGCTCCTTAACCAGCTGGAGAATTAAGCTCGTAAGTCAAGGCCCCACTGTATAGACTGCCTGGTGGGGAAAGGGGAAGAAGAGAGTTGAACCAGGGTTGAGGCCAGATCCCATGAGTGGGATGTGATACCTTCATGGAATTAAGGGGAAAATGAGCTCCAGGCCAAAACCAGCAATGAATGAAGTAAGAAGTGGAATAGAAAGTGACAGACACTAACAACTCAGAGGAGCAGCTATCAAGTGAATAATACCAAAGTGGATTTAAAACAACCCCCAGTCTGCCCTGCCTGTGAACTGAAGGGTCCCAGGTTAGATTCCGGTAAAGGGCACATGCCCAGGTTTCGAGCTCAAACCCCAGTGGAGGGTGTGCAGGAGGCAGCCGATCAATGATTCTCATCATTGATGTCTCTCTCTCTCTCTCTCTCTCTCTCTCTCTCTCTCTCTCTCTGTCTCTCTCTCCTTTCCTCTCTGAAATCAATAAAAATATATTTTAAAAACATGCCCAGGTTTCAAGCTCAAACCCCAGTGGAGGGTGTGCAGGAGGCAGCCGATCAATGATTCTCATCATTGATGTCTCTGTCTCTCTCTCTCTCTGTCTCTCTCTCTGTCTCTCTCTCCTTTCCTCTCTGAAATCAATAAAAATATATTTTAAACACACACACACACACACAAAACAATCCCCAGTCTCTCTCCCCCACAAATATACTTCATTAAAGCATTATATGGTAGTAAGATGTGACATTGTATTTGCTACAGCTAGTTGCATGGCCTTCTTCACAGGTGGATATACAGTTAAGCATTTCCTTTTATGAAAGTGTCATAATCCTACCAGAAATTTGAAGTACCTGTCAAAATATAAGCTCCCTGTGAGTGACAATTGTATTTATCTTATTTACTGTGATGCCCCAACACCTTGAATGATCCTTTGCATATGGATGAAGGAAATACAGATTTGTTAAGTAAGTAAATAAGTAAATAAATAGCTGACATTTTAAAAAAAATTATTTCCTACAAAGAATCTCGCTAAACTCTATGTAATTATCTTGCAAAGATACTTCCTTTCAAAAAAAAAAAAAACAGCATGTTTCAAGTAACTTAATTTAATTACTTGGGTTTAATTGTGGGGGTTTTACTTTTTTTGAAGGCACAACAAAAATTAACTATATCCCATGTGCAATTTCTCAAAATGTAGAAATTATATGGCGGCTTTCTGAAATCTGTTTTTGAGTGGTTGAGAATTTTATTTTTTACATATTCCCTTTGCTGTACTGTACATCTCTATGACTATTCTGTAACAACCAATTTTTATTTCTTAATCCCTTCACCTTTTTCACCCATCCTCCCAACCGCCCTCCCATCTGACAAACATCAAAATGTTCTCTGTATCTATGAGTATGTTTCTGTTCTGGTTGTTCTTTTTTATTATTATTCAGTTGTTGAGAAGTATATACTTATTGCCATTTTATATTTCATCTTTTTTTCTTCTTCTTCTCCTTAAAAAAGATCCTTTAACATTTTATGTAATACTGGTTTTATGGTGATGAACTCTAATGTTTTCTTGTCTGGAAAGCTCTTTATATGTCCTTTGATTCTAAATGATAGCTTTGCTGAGCCGGAAACACTGGGTTTTGATCTCCTATTTGTGTAAGCACTTATCCGCATCACTTTCTTCTACGAATGGCCTATGTTCTCTGACTCTCTTATCTATTTTTATTCAGGTCCTAAATGTGGATTTTTTTCCCAAGGTTCTCTCTGGACTCTGACTTTGATCTTCACACATCTTTAAATATAACCCACATGCAAATTGTATTCTAAAATTGGCCACCAGTCCCCTGCTTTATCGACATAATATTTTATTGCTATCTTGCCTTGCATGAAAAAACAACAACACAAGACTTCACTTTTTCATTCTTAATTATGCTTCCTCTTGAATTCATATTGTAGTTCTAATATTGCTTCACTACTTTCCCAATATTCTATAATTAAATCCTTACAAGAATCTCATCTCTTTCCCATGACTCCCAAATAAAATTAGTGGGTAAAATACAAAAATAAAAAAATACGGTGAATCCTCCCATTCCCTTAATCCAGCGGTTCTCAACCTGTGGGCCGCGACCCCTTTTGGGGGTCAAAGGACCCTTTTACAGGGGTCGCCTAAGACCATCGGAAAACACATGTATAATTACATTATGATTCATAACCTTAGCAAAATTACAGTTATGATGTAGCAACGAAAATAATTTTATGGTTGGGGGTCACCACAACCTGAGGAACTGTATTAAAGGGTCACGGCATTAGGGAGGTTGAGAACCAATGCATCTCTCACATTTTATTCCATTATCCTTACTCATTACTTTTGTTCCTGTCCTATATCATAGTCTACCAACAGTAGATTTTGTCTTTCCTTTTTAATTCATCTTACACATTACTCTCAGCACAACTTCCTAGAGTATTATTCTGTGCCCTCATGTATCTAATTCGATTAAATACACTCTAGATTGACTTCCCAGACTATGTTGAGAGACATGCTGCAAAACCTTCATGAACATACTCCAGAAAACTCAAGTAATTGCTTTTTTCAAACACACGATGGCATTTCCTAGCTCTGTGCATCTCTTATGCTATTCCTTCCACTAGGAATGCACATTCATCTCCCTTCTTCTGCTTAAATTTATTTACCTGGAGTTTTGTCCTTTTTCCTGGCTCTTCTTGTAGTAGTCACTTATGGTTGTGTGACAAATTACTCTAAAATTTAGCAGCTTAAGACAACATTTATTTTCTCATAATTTCTTTGCACCAGGAGTCTGGGTATAATTGAACTGGATGCCTCTGTCTCCATGTCTGAACTTCAATCAGAGTGTCAACCACCCCTGTGGGTATCTCAAGGCCCAGCCAGGGAGAGATTTCACTTCCGAACTCACTAGCGTGGTTGTTGGCAGGGCTTAGTCCCCTGCGGACTGTTGACAGAGGGTCTGAGGTTTTCACTGGCTTTCGATTGGAGGCTGCCCTCAGCTCTCTGCCACTGCAAAGGGCAGCTCCCAGCACGGCTGGCGGCTTGCTTCATCAGAGCAAGTGAGAGAGCAAGAGAGACCAGTCGATGGAGGCCAATATCATTTTATAGCAATCTCAGAAGTGACATCCAATCACCTTTGTATTCTATCCAGAGTAGAGAGTCACTTCAGGGAGAAGATGACATAAGCAAGTGAATATTAGTAGACATGGATCACTTAGATGTTGTCTATCAACCATATTCCTCATTGCCATTCCTTTCTTATTTCTCTCAGGAAATACAAACTCTTGTTGGTTTCTGAATTGTTATACTAGTTCATTGGCTTCCTTTTTGTGCCACTAATCACTTTTCTTATTAGAGTACTTTTGTATATACTAGCTGTGGGCTATGAATTAATTCTCAATTTTACAATATTTTACACGTGGTATTTTTGGCTAAATATTGCTGAATGGTTTCTATCTCTGTCATAATCTCTCTTAATAAGAGAGAAGTTTCTTAGTACCTTTCTTTCTATTCAGACTTTCACCTCAAACATCATGGATACTCTAACCTGATAAACCAACATAAGCTTCCAAAATACTCAGAGGAAGAAAACTTGTAAAATGACCCACCTTTTATTTTCCCTTTCTGGACTCAAGGTATGCCATTGTGGTTTTTAACAGTATAATTTTTAAAACAAAATTATACTACAACAACATATTCTTGAGATTAAGAAACAGTTATAATGGCATTTCATCTGTATTTGCATTACTTTCCACAGAAAGCACTTAGAAAATGTTTATTAGCCCATAGTTTTGAGGGAAGTACACTACAGGGTCTTCTGCCATATAGATGAAAGATTTCTACACTGAAAAATTAATCTAAAACGTATACTAAAGAAGATTGGTTTATAAGCTAACACCCATTCTTCCTAATTAAAACCTAGATCCAGACAATAACTTCATAATATATAGTGTAACACTTTTTATTAAAAATAACCCAGCCAGGATGGTTCAGTGGTTGAGCATCAGTCTATGAACCAGGAGGTCACGGTTTGATTCCCAGTCAGGGCACATGTCCTAGTTGCACTCCATCCCCAGTGGGGGTTGTGCAGGAGGCAGCCAATAAATGATTCTCATCATTGATGTTTCTATCTCTCTCTTCCTCTCCTTTCCTCTCTGAAATCAATAAAAATATATTTTAAAAAATAATAATCTAGCAATAGGCTGATATTAGCATCCTTAGTTCACAAAATGTTGGGAAAGGGAGTAATAATTACTTTTCACACATTGTACTAGTCAAACAACACTCCACATTATTTATTTTTATAAATTCCACTGTAAAAATTTTTGTGCATTTTTAAATACTTACCTTAGCTTATACTCCCTTACCAGAAATGCTTTATTGTTTCAAGAGCATCCAATGCTGGCCAATTACAAATGATTGTCTATTATACGTAGACAGTGCCACATGACAGTGATTATGTTCTTCTTTGAACATAGCTGGATTTTTTTCTTTATTTATTCCATTTTAAAATGATAAAAATAACTGAATAGCGATGCATCAAAATTATGAACATATCATATTTTTTTGCAATTTTTATTGTTAGCATGAATGAATAGCACCATTGTGCTTGACTTCAATCATTGAAATTTTTTGGTGGGACAGTGTTGACTTGCAAGCCAATGCGATTGTTGATGATGCTGCAGAAATGTTCAAACTTTGTCCCCCACCTGATAACAGAACTGCCATAACTGAAACTTACCATCTGCTGTTGTTTAAACAAAACAATGATTCAAACGCCCCACAAAACATATGCAAACTTCGGAACGCATTATTTTTTTACTACAAACATAAGAGCTATAAATTTTGATTCAAAAGAAAAAGAAAACCACAAAGTTCTTGAATTTCTTCTGAGATTAAGTTAAAATCCAGATCTTCCTGAATTCAACTCTTTTTAATATTTTGCATCAGCTCTTCAGTTGATCTGGTTTTCCAAAAGATATAAGTTCCGCTTTCATAATTCATTCCCAGTTTGGCCTGGAATAAGATAGCTTACCTCCACATTCCTGGCAAGAAACATTTCTTTGCTGGAAAAAAAAAAAGTTCACCTCTTAACTGAATGTTTGGCTAGAGATCAGGAAAAAATAAGATCCGATTTCTTTTACACTTGACTTCCTTTTTCATCTGACCCTTATACAGAATTGTCTTTATTCTTCACTCTGTCAGCTGGAATATAATAAATTATGCCAGTTCCTGTTGATCTAGCACCCTTAGGAATTCTTAAATATATTCCACAAATAATGTACCTTTCAGTTCATTGAAATCGAGCAGCTTGAGAATTCATTCATCTCAAACAAAGGATGTAAAATGTGTCTTCTCCACTTCCTAAGAGGCCCACTGTACCAACTGCCTTTAAACTGGTGTTTGATTTTCCTAGCTTCTAACTAGTGCCAACATTCCTTCTTTATAATGTTGCTGACTCCTCAATTTTAGCCTCTTCTCTTTTTGCCTCTGGGCCTGCAAATTTTTCTCATCCAAATTTTAAACTGCTGTTGCTTTGTTTACACAAGTTAATAATCTCCTACCAACTCACCTCCCCGCTACCTCCTCTCCAAACAGCCTAGTCAAGAGGAGAAAATATGGAGGAAGGATGTCGAAAGCTGTGGGTTCTCCAGCACACTGGTGTGAAGAAAATGGTGGTAATTGAGCCAGTGTTTGCTATACCAGTGTACTCTTTATGCAAAATAAAAACATGACATTATTTCAATCCCATGACAAAACAAGACCAATATACCCAGAAGAACAGTGTTTAATAAAATCTCCAATTGTTGAAAATATATAAATGTGTTTGACAAAATAGAATACAAGAGCTTATGTGATATAGGAGATCTATTATTGCTTAGCTTAGATCTATATCTGTATCTCTATCTCTGTATCTATAACTATATCTATATATCTATATATAATTATATCTTTCTCTGTATCTATAGTTACATGTATTTGTATATGTATACCCATATCTATATCTGTATATAACTATATCTTTCTCTGTATCTATACTTACATGTATATGTATATGTATATGTATATGTATGCCCATATCTATATATCTGTATCTATCTATATCTATATCTATATCTATATCTAATCTATCTATATATCTATAACTAATCTACATCTATATATTTATGGTATATCTACAAATCTATCTGTAGAGAGAGAAAACCACCATTTGGTCACTAATCTATGGTGTCTAACACAATGCCTTGAACATTGCAAACTCTCCAACCCCTTGTTTAGTTGGTTGGCAGTGAGTTTTTATTTGAGTCCAAAAAAATAAAACAAAGGAATGTCTTAAAGATTCAGTAGGAACAAAGGCCTATGAAGTGTTTTCAGTTGAAAGTTCAGAAAGAAGAAGGAAAATAAAGAATGTGTCACTCAGGGCTTCCTCAAGAAAGCAGTGATCACAGCAGCTATTTAAACGGAGAGAATTGAACATAGGAAATTGGTTACGTTAGTACTGGAGGACTAAAGGCGAAACACAAACAAAACTGAAATAACAGAGAGTGATTTCCAGGGCAGCCTTCCTCTGTAGGGCCAGTGGGACCCAAGGGGACAGTTAGCCATTAGCCTCTGGGGGCTCGGAGCAGGGTTCCCGCAGGGCTGAGACCCACATCTTCCAAGGAAAGCCGCTGTCCCGTCCAGGCCATGCTGGTCCCTCAGGAACTCGGGAGAGGAAATGATGGAGCTGCACCTACACTTCTGAGGAGCTGGGCACCACGTGGCTGTGCTAGTATCTCTGATCTGACTAGTTAGGATATAAAACAAACAAACAGAAAGGAAATTGTAACTTATTACCACTGGAACCAACTGCTGCTGCCCCAGATGCATGGAGAGTCATTCCTGAGGTGACACTGGAAGGGACACCAGTGGAAAGGAAGTGGGTTTCCCTGGGTCCCCCTCCAGTCTCCCATCTCTCCTCATTGGCCAGACCTAAAAGGAGACAGCTGGCAGATAAAAATACAGTTTTCTGTGTTCCAGCTCCCAAATCGCAAACCAGAATATAGAAGGCAGTGAGAGACAATAGCTTGATAGCCAACACAAGGGAGCAGGGGGAAAACAGGCTAAATGACTGTAGCACACTGTCCTGGGTGTGTGGTGATCAGAACTGTGGTGGGGGCTGGGGAAGGGCACTTAGGAAGCCCAAGAAGTCAGGAAACTCTTTGCCCTGTGTAGAGCTTTCACATCTGGTTCAGACTTCTTTCTCCGCATCACAGACACCATTCTCCTTGCCTTAGGCCTGCGATGAGTCCTCATTGGCCATGGACTGAAGTTCAACCAGGTTGGCCTTGTGCTCGTGTCCCTTCATGACCTGCCTCCTTTCTTCCTCTCCTTCTCTTCCTCACAAGGGCCCTGGCTCCAGTTCCCTTAAGCGACTTTCCAGTTACCTGACATGACATGTGGACACACTGCACACAGTGTCCTCTCTTTCCAGGGCACCCCTAGTCATCGTTCAGGACAGAATCTGATTGTTCCCTCCAGGTGAGCCCCTGTCTGTGCAGCCAGCACCTCCAATAAACCATCTGCCCAACACTTTCTACTTTTCTGACCTCCTGTCCTGCTTCCTCTTCCGGGTTCACTCTGTGTCTGCCACATGTGCTTCTCTATTCTTGTCTCGAGTTTGGCATTGGCGTCTGCCTTCCTTGAAGAGCCCTTTCCCCAGATTACCATGCAGCTCACCCCTCACTTCCTTTGAGCCTTTGCTCAAATAAATGGCACCTTCTCAAACAGGCTTTTCTTAACCAGCGTTAAGAACATCGTAGACTGCAAACCCATTTGCTTTCCCTCTCTGTCGCTTTATTTCCCTACACAGACCTTATCACTTTCTAATATACTATATCACTTATGACATCTGCTTCCTGAAGGAAGATTTTTGGTCTCTTCTGTTTGCTGTGTGTCCACAGCACCTGGACAGGGTCAGTCACATGCTAGGTCTCAGAAAACATTGTTGAATGAATGAATGAATGAATTAGGCTTGAATAAGGCATTGCCAAGCACTGGGGTGCTGAAAAAAATGATACTAATAGCTGCCAAAGAAAGGCAATGAAGCATAGAAGCAAAAACCAAAGAGTCTGGTGTGTTTGGTGGTCACTGGTGAGCAGTAGGAGGTAGTTTTAACAGGATACAGAAACCATATTTACAAAGCTTGAGGAGCGTGGGTGTTAAGGAAATGAATTTAACCTCTTTTTTGTCAAAGATATTTTTTCCTGAATGTACAGAAAAACATGGAAAGAGAAAGTAAGTACTTTTTTAGGAAGAAAATTTGAGGCTACCTTTGGTGTAATACCAAATAAGAATTTGATAGTTTCGGGAGCAGATTCTTGAAGAAAAAGGAGGCAATTGATTATGATCATAAGTAGTATAGTTAAGACTAAAAAAATAAATAATCATTCTTCTCTGGGACTGGAGGAAAAGCAGAAAAGTGAAGGTAAAATGTTTGTTTCAGGGGAAAGAGGAAGTTACAGAACGTCTGTGAATGAATGAGGAAGTTGTGGAGTCAGGTTATACCATCTGGTCAGAGGTGAAGGGCCAGATACTCCACAACACAGCACGAGGACCCCAGAGAGAGACTCACCAGGGCCCAGAAGACCTGTCCTGCTCCTACTTCATGGGACCCTGCTGGGGCCATTCACCTGGTGTCTTCCCACAGCAGCATCTCCCAGGGCAAGTGCAGAGTTAGAGCAAGGAGATTTGTGTTGGTCAGCCAGCACTGTTTCTGAATTGAGATGTGGCAGTGCTCTGAGGGCATCTGGTAGAAGCAAGGCCAGTGGGCTTAGTATTCCCTCCACTCTCTCCTCAGTTCACCTTGTGAGGCAACCTAGTGATTCTGTAGAATTCAAGGTACAATGCTGAGACTCCAGCCTGTCAAAATCACTAGGCTTTTGTTTGTTTGTTATTATTTATTTGAGAGAGAGAGAGAGAGAGAGAGAGAGAGAGAGAGAGAGAGACTTTTTATTCCACTTATTTAAGCATTCATTGGTTGATTCTTGTATGTACACTAACCTGGGATAGAACTCACAACCTTGGCACGTGGGGACCATGCTCTAACCAACTGAACTACCCAGCCAAGACCAAAATCACTTGTTTTCAGAGTAAGAAATTCATTAATTAAAGTATACAACTTCTGTGATTATATGCTATGAGGTTGTTTTCCAAGAGTTTAAATTATTTACAAACATTATGGAAGTGCTTGAGTTTCTGAGATCTGTGTGGATGCAAACATGTGAGCAGATTAACATAACGTTGGTGTGCCACAAAATGAACAGAGGACTTAGTGTGCATCCATATAAATCTCTGGGATCTTTATCAGGTGTCCTTTCATTTGCTTTTGTATTAAATTAATTCAGATATTTTGGGACACTAAAATCTGAGATCTCTGGTATTTTAAATGTGCTACTAATATATTTTTCTCATGTCATTTCAACTATTTTAAAATAAAATTTAAGAAATAAAATGTAATTTGTCATATTACAGATTACATATACAATGTTAAAAGGGATAAAATTAAGAATTGTTGATAGGAAGCAGTATTAAATAAATTACACATTTAAAAATTCATTATGAAAACTATAAATTTTTGAAATCAGCATATTCTTACCTGTTGGTTATTCTGGATTCAACCATTTCTGCAGTAGTATATTTATACTATTTAGCCATCAGCCACATTTTTCCATTAATAAAATTTTATACACAGAGAAAAACAAAAACATGCTCTTCAAAAACATATTCAACTTGTAATTCAGACCCACATTGCTTTTATAAACTCTTTTTTTTATCAATAGAGGAATCTAAATGGCATAGCCAGCAGAGATATGCAGGATTTGGCTTGATTTGGTTATGACTGTTGAACCTACGTACTCATCTGCTTCTCTGCTGTGTGACCCTGTAATGTCACCTAATATTTTCTCACTGTCTTTTGAGTTTAGAAAGACATGTGGCCAGGATGTAATACTTCTCTTTAGGGTAAACATTGACTTGCTCATTAAATTCCCCTATATTGTAATTGTGACTCATCCTTTGGTTATTAATAGCAGCTAAAGTGATAAGACTATGAAGTAGCTCATTGCCACAAGAAAAGTTTTTGTAAATGTTGAGAGTATAAATGGCTGCAACAAGAATAATATATATATATAAGAGTATTGAATTTATTGTGTGTTTTTAAGTAAAACCTGTAATGTACTGGGAATGACCATAATTACTTAAATTGAAATAAAGAAGGGTGACCATGCTCTTTCAAAGTTCTGATGCTCTTCTGTTTGAACAAAGACCCCCTCACCAGAAAGCTTGCTTCATGAGGACAGATACTCTATTCTGCCCATAATGGGAACTCAATATATATTTGAATGAATGAATAGAATAGAATAGAATAGAATAGAATAGAATAGAATAGAATAGAATAGAATAGAATAGAATAGAATAGCTCTTATGTTATACCCAACATTTTGATTTCCAAGCAGCATAATTTCTGTTATATTCCAAAATATTCTATTAGAATCAAAAGTAACTCAATATCTGAAGACCGTTGAAACAAAAAGTCTGTGGAAATTTATTATTTTTATTTTTAAATGTTCTATTACCCTGAACATCCATCCACAGGGAAATGTTTTCCTAGGCTCTGGCTACATGACCACAGGAGAATTAGACCACTGCTGAAAAACTAATTGAACAATCCAGCCAGTCTGTTGTGCTGAAGGCTGTTTAACACATCACGAATGTCAGGACTGGTTCCCCACTGCTAAGGCAGGCACAGAGATGAGTCACCAGTCACTGTGCCAAGGCAGTTTTCAGATTCTTCATAGTTTTAGTACTCAGACCAGGGTATTTGATATTCATGAGCATCTCATATTATTCATCAAAAATATGAGAGCAACAGAAGTTGCACTCATACTTGAGAGATCTAGGCCTGGTCGGGTGGATCAGTTGGTTGGAGCATCCACCCATACACCGAAAGGTTGTAAGTTCAAATCCCGGTTGGGGTGCATACAGGAGACAACCAGTTGATGTTTCTCTTTCACATTGATGTTTCTCTCTCCCTCTCTTGCCCTTCGTTTCTCTCTCAAATCAATAAAAACATATCTTTCAGTGATAATTTTAAAGAGAGGGAGAGAGAGAGAGAGAGAGAGAGAGAGAGAGAGAGAGAGAGAGGCTCAGAGGTCAATGGAGGTGGCCTTTCTGGGGTATTTTCTGACTTTTTGTTCAAATTCAACAGCTTTAGGTATATCCTAACACCTTTAATGAAATTTGTTGTCTTCTAGGAAAATTAGTTAAAATCTAAATGTAATGGATTTTTAGTTTGACCATAAAGCAAGAGATCCACAAAGTGGATCCAATTGCCATGTCTTAGTATAATCTACGTAAAGCCAGGCTGGTTGGTTCTTGCCTGGGAGTTGGCCTCAGAATTGTGTTTTATTTTAAAAGAACTAAGAATCCAGCAATAGCAACAGATTAATTTAAAATAAATGTTTTAGTAGTCCTATATGGGATCCTAGAACAGAGAAGGGCATTAGCAAGAAACTAACAAAAATCTGAATTTTTCTCCTTATTTTCTTATTGGCTACATTTGACAGCCTTGTTATACATGAGAGGAGCTACCTAGGGGTGTGACTATCGGGAAGTAAGGGTCATTGGAGGGCATTTTGAAAGTTGGCTATTATGTGATTTTTTAAAAAGTATATTCTGCAATTATTGGAAATGGTGTTATAGATATGCATGAGCTCAAGCTGTTAATTTGTATTACTCAAATCTTTTCTTTTTTAAAAATTTAAAAATAATATATAACATATACACAGTAAAACATGCAAATCCTGCAATTGTATAAATGCACACACCTATGTAAATGCCACCCATATCAAGAAATGGGACATTACTGGCACCAACAAATCTCTGCCAGGCCCCCTCTGAGTCACTACCTCCCCAAGGGAACCATTATTTTGATTTTATAAATTGTTTGGATGTTTGTTTTTTAGAAAGAGAGGAAGCAGGAGGGAGGGAAAGAGTGAAAAACATCAATCAGTTGCCTACTGCATTCACCCCAACTGGGGATTAAGCCCGCAGCCTGAGTATGTGCCCTGACTGAAATCGGACCTGTGGCCTTTCTGTGTAGGGCACACAGCTCAACCAATTAAGCCACACCTGCGAGAGCTATTCTGCCTTTTAACACTATAGTTTGCCTTGCCTTTTTAGAATTACACAAATAAAACCACACAGTATGCACTCTTTTGTGCAGTTTTGGGAGTTCAATCATGTTGTTGCGTGTGTCAGCGGCCTATTTGCCCTCACTGCTGTATGGAACTGGACTGTGTAATTGCATGAAAACGTTTACATTTTAATTGTTAAGGTCTATTGGGGTTATTCCTAGTTTGCAGCTATGACAAAGAATCCAACTATAAAAATTTTACACATGCATTTGGTATACAGATGCTTGCGGTCCTCTAACCCTGTGTCAAACTTGAGTGAAATTGCTGGGTCAGAGGCATAAATACGTTTAATTTGAAAGATATCTTCAAATATTCTTCACAAGTGGTCCGTTAAATTCCTCCCATAGTTACTCCACATCCTCACCAGTCCTTTATAGAGAGTTTCATATGTTTTCAAATTTTAGTTCTGATGTATGCATAATAGGATTTCAATTAATAGAGAATGATAGTAATAGAAACTTATTAATTAGCAAATAAATCAGTAATAATTGGTGCAGATAAGAATCATTAACAGGTGCTAAAATTAGTGGGAAAAAAATTGGATGAGAACACAGATATTTCATATTCTCAAGTAGTCTCTCTTAGTTACTTAATAATTACGAAGGGAAAATAGTAATTTGACAGTGGTAAAACCTCTTAAAAACTATTTTGAAAACTCCAGTTTAACCAAATGCCCAATTTAAAGTCCCCAGCAATGGTTGATATAGACATCATATACCTACAGACCATGCATTTAGTAGCATTAAAAACCCCTTCTGGGGTATTCTTGTAAAAAATGCATAACTTAAATTATGAAGAAACATCATAAACCTAGGTTGAGGAACATTCTATACAATAAGTGACCAGTAATCTTCAAAAGTGTTTAAGGCATGAAAGACAAGGGAATAACAGAGTTTCCCGGGATGGAGGAGGCTGACATGTCAGCTGAACACTGTGTGTTTTTCCGGATCAGGAAAGCAGCCACTGGGGGCATTCCACTAACTCAGCTTCAAGTTCCATTTGGAAGCGTTTGAGTGAAGTTTCTTCGTTGGCTACTAGTGATACTTATTTAATTCCCTGACTATGATTTTTTTACTCTGGTTATGTAAAAGGTTAAAAATGTATGGGAGCTTTATAAATATATTTAATATATTATTACTTAAGAATTTAAAATAAAAAATTATGCAGAATAGTGGCATCTTTTTAAATGAGCATTAAAAAATTATGGTCTCTTTTTCCTGTGAAGTATCTATCACTCTGCATTTAAAAAGGATATAGCCTGGCCGGTGTGTCTCAGTGCTTGAGCTTAAGCCCATGAACCAAGAGGTTTGATTCCTGGTCAGGGCACATGCCTGCCTTGTGGGTTTGATCCCCAGTGTGAGGTGTGGCAGGACGCAGCCGATCAATGATTCTCTCTCATCATTGATGATTCTCTCTCTCCTCCCGTCATCTCTGAAATCAGTAAGAATATATTTTTTAAAAAAATAATTAATAAAATGAAAATGAGATAGACCAGCTGGTGTGCTCAGTGGTTGAACATGGACCTATGGACAAGGAGGTGATAGCTTGATTCCAGGTCAGGGCGCATGCCCAGGTTGCAGGCTCAATCCCCAGTATGGGGCGTGTGGGAGGCAGTAGATGGATGTTTCTCTAGTCATGGATTGTTTCTATCTCTTTCTCCCTCTCCCTTCCTCTCTCTAAAATAGATAGGTAATATATTGTTAAGGTCTACTAAATATACATATATTTAAAAGGATATAGAAGACCCATTTATACAGATATTAAAATATGTTGCTGAAATTCTGTTCAAATTAAAAAAAAATAGTTACAAAGTAATGTGTATTATTCTGTGTATATACCAAAAAAATTATATATTGTTTTACATGGAAAAGTTCTGGAATAATTCAAACAAAACAATTCACTACTTCTGTCTTAACTAGAGTTGTGAGGAAAGTGAAAGGAATGTTTCATACTTTATTACATATACTTCTATGTTCTTTAACTTGATAACAAGAATGAATTTCCTCTATTCTTTTTTAAAAAACACACAAAGAGAAGGAAAATCGCCATTTACTTCCCATTTGTTTATATGATTATGATAAATTTTAAAATACAGTGTGTATTGTATCTATCTTATCCTTCAAATGCTAACCTTATTTTCCACCATTTTTTTACTTTAGCATTTATCTTTGTGAAGAACATATTCACTTGTTTTAAAATAATTTTATTTTCTTTCACATTCTATTTTAAAATTAGGAATAGAAAGCTGTACCATAAGGGAACCGTCTGGAAATACTAGGATTCCCAGTCACTGGGGATTCAGATAATTTCTTTATTACTGAATGGCAGCTTGTGAGGGTGGCATTCTTCTTAAATGCATTCATTCACATGGCCTGTTATTCTTAACCCAATAATCATTCTTCCAGATGACTCAGCAGAGCCAGAGGCAGGCTCCTGAGCCCAGCAGGTTCCTTGGGAGGTTTTTGCTTTGAGGGTTTCTGCTCTGAAGTTTGATTCTCTGTATCTTCCTGTCTGTGCCCCAGGCCTTTCTGTCTGTGCCCCAGTCCCTCCTATCTGTGCCCCAGTCCCTCCTGTCTGTGCCCAGTCCCTCCTGTGTGTGCCCCAGTCCCTCCTGTCTGTGCCCAAGTCCTTCCTGTCTGTGCCCAGTCTCTGCTGTGTGTGCCCCAGTCCCTCCTGTCTGTGCCCAAGTCCTTCCTGTCTGTGCCCAGTCTCTGCTGTGTGTGCCCCAGTCCCTCCTGTCTGTGCCCAAGTCCTTCCTGTCTGTGCCCAGTCTCTGCTGTGTGTGCCCCAGTCCCTCCTGTCTGTGCCCAGTCCCTCCTGTGTGTGCCCCAGTCCCTCCTGTGTGTGCCCCAGTCCCTCCTGTCTGTGCCCAAGTCCTTCCTGTCTGTGCCCAGTCTCTGCTGTGTGTGCCCAGTCTCTGCTGTGTGTGCCCCAGTCCCTCCTGTCTGTGCCCAGTCTCTGCTGTGTGTGCTCCAGTCCCTCCTGTCTGTGCCCAAGTCCTTCCTGTCTGTGCCCAGTCTCTGCTGTGTGTGCCCCAGTCCCTCCTGTCTGTGCCCCAGTCTCTCCTGTCTGTGCCCCAGTCCTTCCTGTCTGTGCCCGGTCCCTCCTGTCTGTGCCCCAGTCCCTCTTGTCTGTGTCCCAGTTCCCAGTTGGCCCTGTGACCTCACTCCTTGATAAGACCTAAGAAGAGTTATTGGTTTTTCAGTGTTTTTTTTTCAACTTTTTAAAAAAATATATTTTTTATAGATTTCAGAGAGAAAGGGAGAGGGAGAGAGAGATGGAAACATCAATGATGAGAGAGAATCATCGATAAACTGCCTCCTGCATACACACACCCCACCCGCACTGGGGATCGAGATGGAAACCTGGGCATGTGCCCTTGACCAGAATCAAACCCAGGACCCCTCAGTCCACAGGCTGATGCTCTAGCCACTGAGCAAAACCAGCTGGGGCTCAGCTTTTTACTTGTTGTTAGGACAGTGATCATTTCCTGGCCCCTTCATGCCAGACAGGAGACTGACAATCCCCCGGATTATGCTGTTAACTTCACTTTATCTGTCTCTACTCCTATTCCTGCCACACCTACCAGGTGCAGTTGTAATGTTCTCTGCTCTGATACACAGTTATATCAAAGGTGAGAAAACAAGAAAATTCCTTCTTGAAGGGAAAAGGGAGCGTTCAGGCAGGTGAAGGAATACTTGAGAGACCAAGGTCCTGGTTTGATGAAGCGTTGAAAGGGGATGCGGGGAAGAAGATTTTGAAGTTGCTGGGCAAAGAGAATGGAACTGATGAAACAGAAATACAAAGGAAAAATGAATTCCACATAACACTCTCCCAAGGATGACAAGGTGAAATACCCCATTATTCTTAGGCAACGACTATGTATGAATAGGGAGGAAAGGAACCAGAATTCGATTTCCTCCAAGTTACAGTGGCCCGTTAGTGTAAGAAGATCCTGACGTACAGACGCACCAGAATTCCACTGTGAGTACTTTACCGCCCACAGAAACCTATGCCAAAAAGCTTCATTCACCATTAGATCTGTACCTCAGAACCACTGCTGGTTTTTTCAGACGTGAAGTTGGTTTTTGCAGGGTGGTTTTTTGAACAAAAATGACTGTCAGAGTATTTTCAAGAAAGCCATTAGGGCATCACACATGCAGAGCTGTGCTTTTAGTGGGGACCTTGATTTTACAGTACCATTTCTTCTGAACATAAAAGGACTTTTATACTAAGCAGCATTTCATCTTGATTATTTTGGACATTACATAAATATACATTTACACACAGGAAAGTAAGGAATGGCCTTTTATTTCAAAATTATCATGGCAGAAAATGAAATAGATACACGAATAATGAGAAAATGACATTCTAGTACTACAGGAGTAGCTGAAACCAAGGCACTTAGCCAGTAGACTTGCTTTTGCAGTAGATGATGAAATTGTGTAGGCGCACAATGCAATAAATTAAACAGCATATCCACTAAGTACTGTTAAATCCCATTTAAATATACTATCCCTGATCGCTGGAGGAAAGTTCGGAGTGTATACCGAGGAAATCAAGTTGTTTTGAACTTAGTTATATGGTCCTTAACTAAATTATGGATTGCTAATGCATTTGCTTTTGTACAAAATTTTTCTCTATCCAAAAGAAGATGCTAATATAAACCCCCCATATAAAATAAGATTACCCAAATTTGCTCTTATGACAATGAAAAATGTAGTCATTCCCCAGGCCAGAAATGTGATCTTGGTAGTACTCCCAATAAAGGTGGCACTGTTTTAGGATGAAAGCACATTCAATTTTATAAAGAGAAGCAGAATTAAGTAATCATACAACATTGGGGATACTCATTTAGCTTTGCCAGGTTTCATTTTCCCAAATGAAAAATGAGAGAATTGCACATCTAACTCTGAGCTTTCTGGTTTTGATATTAAGTACCATGCAGAGGGAGCTTACCGTATGCTAAGCAACTTACAAACCTTTTCAATTCTGTTACAATAGCCCACAAGGGTTATCACTCTCTCTTGCAGGTGAGAATCCAGAAATCCAGAAAGGTCAAGTAATGTCCTCACAGCCAGACAGGTAGTCAATTCTAGAACCAGGTTTGTGTCTGCCTCTCGGTGTCAGAAACCTATTTATTCCCCTTCTATCACAATACTTAGCTTTCACAACTATCACCTCCTGCCCAGCCTTGAGCCAACACTTTGTAAAATGAAGAAGAAAAAATGCATTCATTCTTGGCTTTTCTGTGGGAACAATGAAACAGTCCCACAAAACGCAGAAGGGAATCATCCCTGAAGGGCCAGCAGTTGAGGTAGCCACGGACAAAGGCTTAGTCTTTGCTTAGTCTCTCAGAGGAGGTAGCAATGCTGCTGTGAAGATGCAAGAACTGTCCATCAGCAATTGACTGCCCATGCCACCGGCACGCTGAGCTCAGTGCTCAGAGTGGGATCTGCCACAGCTATTTTCAGAAGCTGCACCATGTCCACAGACAATCATCTTCTCCTCATCATTCTGGTGGAAGCAAAGGGAACAGAACTTGCAGACCGAGCCCCCGTGGGAACCGAGGAGATGACACGGAACCCCCCACCAGGAAGCCAAGAGCTAAAGGCACTGAGCACAGGCACTTTCCTCACCCCTTAGTTGGAACTGTCGCTGACAAGTTATGAACCCATGACCTTGGGTCTCTCTTGAGTGTTGTATCTCATTTAAAATTAGTGAAAATATCTTTACATCGAATGCTCACAGAACAAATTTTAATTGAGCAATTCCTTTGATTCATACCTATTTTCTCAGAGACATGCTGGGCCTCCCCGAGATCAACCAGTTTTTGCTTTTGGGGTGCTGCACACGTTCCCATCGAAGTCACCTGTCACCCAGTTGCCCAGTCCCTGTCCCACTTCGAGACAAGAAAGAAACGCAATACCACCTAGATCAGATCTGGCCTTTAGAGGGCCTCCAAAGAAGCCAACCCCCCCAGCCCAGAAGAGGCCAGGGTGACAACTCCCCATGGTTGAGCTTCGACCAATGGGAAAGCAGGCGTTCCTGGAGTCCTGCAGGTAGCATCTCCCCTGGCTCTTCCTCCCATGGATTACTTGGAGGCGATATGTCTGTGGAGCCCACCCATTAACGCCCGCCTGCCAAGCAGCCCATCATTAACCAGTGGCCAGTACGGCAATGTGTCACTTCTCATGACTTCACATCTGTCCCTGCATGACTGCTCTTGGCACTCACTCACTCTTACTCTTCTGATTTTGAGCCCTGTCGCCCATGGCAGCATCAGTCCTGCATCCTTGCTTCAGATATGGTCACCGGGGAACCTGGTCTGCGACACTAGGGTAGACTGAACTGTAGGCCCGTGCGAGCCTGCTCACTAAAGAAAACAACAGAGCCCAGACAGTGTGACCCAGTGGTTGAACGTTGACCTATGAACCAGGAGGTCAGGGTTCCATTCCTGGCCGGGGCACATGCCTGGGTTTCAGGCTCGATCCCCAGAGTGGGGTGCACAGGAGGAAGCCAATGGATGATTCTTTCTCATCACTGATGTTTCTCTCTCTCATTCCCTCTCCTTTTCTCTCTGAATTATATATATGTGTGTGTGTGTGTGTGTGTGTGTGTGTGTGTGTGTGTGTGTGTGTGTGTGTGTGACAGAAAGCAACCTGGCTTCTCTCAGTTGGAAGCAAGAATGTGAAGGAGCAAATGAAACTGGCCTCCATAGATAATTGAAGTCTGCTGGACACAAGGCCTCATTTAATTGTGTTGCTCTCGTTGTAAAGAGAAGGAAAGCAAACCTTGGAGAGGTCTGGTGACTTGCCCAAGCCACAGCTTTTATAGAAGAGTGCTGGAATTCAGAACTAGTTTGGGTTTTTTTTTACCCTAAACTGTAGACTGTCTTCAATTAATGCACGGAGGAGCTGAGGGAAGACACATCTCTGATTAAAATGTCAGTGCGGTAATTCACAGGAGCTATATTAGGAGCTCTTCCTGAGAACAGCGGGAGCGACAGTTCACCTGAATTGGAAAATGTGGCATCTTGTCACTGGTTTCCTTCTGAGTCGCATTCAATGAAACAATTCCAGTGAAGATCCAGTTTTGAAAAGAGTGCACATGCTTTAAAAAAATGTAACCGGTGCATGAAAAATAATCGCTTCCATAAAAAAGAAGGAAAAATCCAGAGGCCCATTGTGCCGTCGGTGTACTATTGGCAGATATTTTAAAATCCGAACTCCAGAACTGAATGTTCGAGCTACTTCAGGGCAATGCCCCGGGGCAGTGGGTCTGGGCCTGGACACTGCGAGGAGCAGAGTTGAAATTGTCAGCACAGTTGAAGGCATTTACGGGAAAGCCAAGATTGAGGGTGAAGGGAAATGAGATGGAGGAAATGAAACGGCTGGATTATTCAAATGTGCTGCCGACAGATCCTCAGCTCTGGAAGAATGCACTGTGCATTCCAGGTAAATGGATTAGGCTAACTGATTCCAGGTGTTCTGAAGGATAATTGATTTATTCAGCAAACAATTTTTTTTTAAGTACCTACTACGTGGAAAGCAATGCCATGAAAAAGAAGTGTGAACAGCCTTCATTCCATCCTGGAATTGTCCCCTATTCCAAATCATGTCTTTATTTTATTTCCATATATTTACAAAATCAGATTTTTAGTCAGTATCATCATTGGTTATGAATTTGGGAGCTTACTATGCAATCTTTCTAGTTAAAATCTATACTTCAGATGTCTCCTCCTACCCCTCCAATATCTTGAACTAGTATTTTTTTTGTGGAAAATTCCACATGTTTAAATTATTTTATGTCATTGTTTTCTACAGATTATTTTTCAGGCTTTACCTATATTATAAATACTCAGAGAACATTTTATTTGAATAAATTGTTTCCTGGAATAGCACATCCCACAATCCGGAGAAAATAAAACTGTAGAGCAGCATTCTTTGTCCTCAGTTTCTTTGTCACTACAGGAAAATAATTAATACAACTGAAATAGAATAAGTTTAAAATGAAAACAATGAAATATGTTTTGTCATTATGACAAGCTTGCTGCTTGAGCACACTATCCCTAAAAGGAAATTCTTCCAACAGAAGGTATTTATCTTTCAGAACTTCGTGGTATTTCCATGTGTTGGAAGGGAACACAGTGTAGTAACTTCATAATTGTAATCTATATAAGTACAGATTCTGACAAAGATTCTTGGCTTGACCAAACTTTAGTCAGGCCCCCGAGCCCTCTCCTAGGCGCATGTGTGCACTTCTTGTAAAATTCAGCTCGAAGAAGACCCCTGCTGAGTCAGTTTAGAAGGAGCCCCCACCCTAAATATGTAATCATCCTCAATATTGATTGGCTTCCTCCCCCAGGTGATACCTGATCGCCTTGGCCTGTGTTCTGGGTAAGGCAGCATCCCCTTTACTGCCAATGTTTCCTCTTCATAATTTTCCACCCACTGACCTCTCTGCTCCATTGGCTATAAATTCTCATTTGCATGTGAAGTGTCAGGGTTGAGCCCACTCTCACTCTCCCACTGCAAAAGGCCATTGTCGTGGTCCCTGAACCTATGACAGTCGCATCCCTCTTTTAAAGGAAGACTTCCTGACAGTGCTTTTGTGCCGCGCCAGCAAAGCCAAGGGTGAACCTGAGGAGGGGCGGTGAAGGGCTGAAGAAAAGACAGACAAGAGAATACAGCTGGGGCCTGGTGGATCTCCCGTGCCTGGATGAGGACACAAAAGACCCAGCCTGCAAGCCGATGCTTTAATTTTTAGTCCGATTAAAACAAGGGTAGATTAACATGTATACAAATGTTCTTGTTTTGGAAACACTTGCTTGCACCTCCCATAGCCCATTAGCTACTTAGGAAGGAAGTAGGGAGGGCTACAAGGTCAGGCATAATTATGCTAGGAGAGCTCTGCCCTCCAGGCTGGGACTTGTTTGTGGACCTGCCACAGGTCAGCCCTAGAGCCACTCCCTACATGCTTTAACACGTGTCATTGAATATTTCTTCCTTGACATTTCTCAACTTCATATTTTAAAGCCCTAAATGGTTTGGCTCAGTGGATAGAGCATCGGCCTGTGGACTGAAGGGTCCTGGGTTTGATTCCGGTCATGGGCCTGTACCTTGGTTGCGGGCACATACCCAGTAGGGAGTGTGCAGGAGTCAACTGATCGATGTTTGTCTCTCATCGATGTTTCTGACTCTATCTATCCCTCTCCCTTCCACTCTGTAAAAAATCAATAAAATATATATTTAAAATAAGCACATAAAATATGTCTAATGGAATAAGTTTAACACATATCAATATTCAAATATGCAGAAAATTAATATACTAGCTTTTATTTAGTCTCTAAGTAATTGTGCTTTCTTCCTACTATTCCACCCACTTGTTAGCAGGAAGGGAACAAAAACCAGGCCAATCTAATCTAAGTCCTACTCTGATCTGAACATTAAAACCGTCCTGGGAAGAGTTCACTGTCCTCCAGGAAATGAACAGCCTCTTAGTCCACTGGCATGTGCTGGGAGAAGCTTGGCATGTGCCTCTTAGGGACCCAAACAAGAAGCTAGGACAAAGTCTCCGCCCACCCGCTGTCCGTCCCCGTCCCCGTGCCCAGCACATGTCTCTGTCAAACTCCCAGGTTAAACCGGAGCAATAGCCTCCATCCTCCCCCACTTATCTTTCTTGCCACTCCTAAGGCCAGAAATGCCCGTGGGGCATCTTTCTCTTCTGCCTTCGCCTCTTCCTCTTTCTGTCACACCCTCTGAACTCCCTCAGAAGTAGTCCAGCTGTGGGGGACTCTAGGAGCTGCTCCCTTCTGGCCTTCCTAATGATGTGCCAACCGGGTCAGGAGAGAAAAGGCACCATGACAAAATCCTCCTTCGAGGCTAGAGAATCCTATCTTGTGGAGCAAAAGCTGCACCTAACTTCATTCTTTCTGCAGCAAAATAAGAAAATTTTCTTATTTTCTCCTTTTCTACTTACCTCTACCAGGTAGGTGGACAAACATTTCTGGCTTGCCAAGATGAAGGTCCTCTCAAAGGGAACAGAGAAATAAACATTCGTGTTTTTCAAAATCGTAACACATGACCGTGAAACGCGTGGGAAGGTCATGTGTTCCACGAGCGTTAGGATCTGTGCCTGGGCCCTTCACACTGCCACTCTTTATGCCAGATTTGCACCTTTGAGGCCGAATCACTTTTCTATTTTTGATCTTTTATTTGTTTATTTTTCTTTAATTCACCACTTCTTCTTCGGTGTCATGTCATCATTTTTAGCAAAATTTTCCATGAGCCCATGGATACTGCTTTGGAAATATTCTTTTTTTTTTTTCTTGCCATTTACTGTTCGCTATGTTTAACCTGTTTGAGCCTAAGTATTCTGCTTCTCATTGTTAGTTTGTTTGATGTGTGCACAATATAAATAAAGGGGCTGAAGACAGGAAGGTGGGCAATAGAAACAAATCCTCTTTGACTTAATCCAGCCCAACTTCCTTAGCATGATGTCAGGAGCCCTTCACTCTGTGGGTCATCTCACTTCTGCTGGCTGCCCTGGGCTCCAGTCACAGAGCCTTCTGCTTTTGAATGTACTTTAGGGGTTCGTGCCACACAATTGTCCTACTTCTAAAAGTATATTCACAGTTTTTTAAAAAAACTTGGCTCTCCTCTCTGTCAATCCAAACATGTCTCAAGACCTAGCCTAAATTCAATATTCTCGTTAAGTAAGGTTTAACAAAAGTTAGGCTTACATTTCCCTTTGGCCAACCTACAGCATTTGACTGCAACCACAATAAGAGCAAGCATGTATGTAGTGCTATTTTGAGCCAAACATTGAACTTGATACATGGGATATACTAATACTTTAATCCTTACAACAATATCAAAAGATAGGAACTAAAAGTGTCCAGCTCATAACAGATGAGGAAACATAGGCATGGTTACTTTAATGAACTTACCTTTAGTTGTAGAGTTAGTCCAACATCATTTCTGTAGGATATAACCAGGACATATCTTAGTTTCAGGAGATCTATAAACCCCATGAAAGTCCATGAAAATTTAGGAGATTTAAATGTAGATTTTTCTAGGGAGAGCATCTCCATCCTTATATCAGACAGTAAAATTACTGTAGTCTGTGTTCCAAAGGAAAAGATTACAAGCTATGCTCCAGAGTATCAAGTGCTGTCCTCCAGTTATTTATGTGTCCATTTTTGGAATTCTTCATTGTGTACATTAAGAATCCTAGAAATATTTTTTATTTGGCAGAACGTATGTCTGAAGTGAGCAGAACCATTTGAGTTGGAGACAGCAGACAGCAAGTAAATTAACCAAACAGAAATGAATGAAATCACAGTTCATTCATTAATTGCCCCTAGTAAATTATAATAAAAGAAATCTAGAAATGCATAGGTATAATAGCAGTATTTATCTCCATATAATATTAAAATTGTATTTCTTAAAGGACATAGCACAGCAAAAGATATGCATTATTAGATCAAGGTCAATCTTTTTACCCAGTACGTTATAATAATAGGTTTACTGAAATCTAACATTACTGTTTACCTTGTTAAAATTGAAGATTTTTCTATAATTCCTCTCGAATATATGTACTAATAATTATGTATGTATTCTGAATTATAAAATGTATTTAAATCTCTGATGTGGGGTTATTTGAAGTTTTTTAAACACTTATTTGGCCTGATGTTGTCATGTCAGCAAATAAAACTTAAGCACTTGAGGTTATGAGAGCTTTAATTATGCCACAGGCACCCCACCCCAATACACACATTCACACACAAGCATCACTAATGTCCAGTTCATTTTTAAAAAAGATTTGAAATAACATCTCCTCTTGTAATTACTTATTTATATACAAATGAAAATGTGAACGCAAAAACTATACTTTTAACAAAATCAATTGAATTTTCTTCAAGTTGAATGGATAGTTCATAAATATTTAAACCTAGCATTCTGTGTTGTCATAATTTTCTTCAATAGAGTAGACAAGAATAATATTCATTTACTTTAGAAATGGTTGGATCTGATAACTAGACTGGTCAAGACTATCTAGCAATATGAAATAAATCATTTAACATAACTGAGCCCAGGTGACATCCTTAGAGGACAAGATTATAGTCATGAGATGGCAATGAGAATGGTTGATGCTCACAGTTCTTCATGATATTGCAGGCTTGTCATGAAAATAAATTGCCTGTAGTCCTCTGCCATTTTCTATTCTTGTCTCATCATGATAATAAGGCATCAGGTTTTTAACATTCAATATATTCTGAAATGCAATTTCATAAAAAGAGGTGCAGGGTACTGAAACAGTTGCTACCCATGTTTACACATAGATTTCACTTACATTCATATTTCTGAAGGTACTGGCTGCTCTGTCTAGTAATATATGAAAATTAAATCATGGTTCTGAAATATGGGTGGCTCATTGAAAATAAGGCAGGAATACCCAATCTCATTTTTATGTCTTAGAGGTAATTTTTTTATTCTACATTTAGAAATGCCCCAGAGTTTATCCTGTAACCACAGGCAACTCATGAAGTAGGATGGGAAGAGGCGGTGTATTGCCATATGAGATTTTTGAAGGAACATGCATGGTTTTGCTTGGTTGGGTCACTTGCAATCTTATTATTACTTCCTGAAGTTCTCCCACATCCTAAGCCCATGTAAGATAGCTGAGCCACACTGTATTTCATAAGTTCTGGAATTATCACCCTATCAAGAGAACTCAATGGGAATAGAGCATTCTAGTACTTTTTCACATAAGGATAAGGAGCTCTTGTGTTCCAAAATTTAAGAACTCTCAAAGATTTTTAAAAATGGCTTTGCCTTTCAATATAAGATATGGTTATATATTTTGGGACTAGAGAAATATCCAAAAAATCAGAAAAATCATAGTGATTTTAAAAGTTTTTTGGAGCCATCTTACCTAATAATATACAAACATGTAAATTGACCATACCTTCACTACGCTAACCAGCCAATCAGGAGAGTATGCAAATAACCCAACAAAGATGGAGGTTAATTTGCATACGTAGGCTCCAAGCAGGGGAGCGAAGACTAAAGGCGAGCCGGAGCAGCGAAGACAGAAGGCGGCTCCGGCTAGAGCGAAGGCCTGGGTCCCGGGTGCCGGAGGAAAACCGGTGCTGGCAGCCAGGAGAAGGGAAGGCCTATTGCACGAATCTCTTCGTGCAACAGGCCTCTAGTAAATAAATAAATAGATAATGAATAAATAAATAAACAAATAAATAAATAAATGTATGTCAGGATAAAAAAATCTTATGAAGTTTGGAAAGAGTAGAATACTTTGTATGTTCTCTGTTATAAACCTTCCCATTTAGTGATTCTACTCTGTGCTATATCATTAGCTTCATGAGAACAAAGCCCTATGTGTACTGTATGGCTCTCAATAAAAGTCTGCAAAATTAATTAGTATTTACCTTTAATGTTCAATAAAGAAAACTGAGTGGAGACTGCAGATATATTAATAAGTTCTAAAAGTAATAATGCCAGCATTATTGTATCAAATATTGAGGTAATTAAAGAAAAAACAAGAGTTTGTTAATAAAAATATAAGTAGAAAACCTGAATGCGCCATTTGGGACTCCCTATATAGCTTCTCACACCCTCTCCCCTCACTTTTATCATAGAAACTTTTAACTAAGCAGCTCTATTTTTATTCCAAATTTCCTTTCCACATATTCTCCTAACAGGGGCAAACTGGCTTCACTCCTGTACCAGCCATGATTGATTGATACTGGCGAGGACTGTCTCAGTGCAGAGGTGAGCATGCTGGACTTTACTAGAAATGTCTGCAGCAGGTGAAGGTACTAGGTGGGGCAGCCTTAGCAGTGTACATGCTGATGGCCTGTAATCTTCCTTGTCTTCAGTGGTTTCTCCCTTCTCTATGCTTATCCAAATGCCAGCAAATCATCACATGCCATCTCTTGTTTAACAGCTTTCATAACCATTAATCCTAAATCAAGTCCTATGGGGTGTATTTGCCTAATTTTATTGTCTATGTGTTGGTTAAACTCCAGACATTTTGGTATTTTCAGTTATCTTTCTGTTATTAATTTCTAGTTTAATTCCATTGTGGTCTAACAGTAGACGTTGTATGTTTCCTAGTTCTTTAAAATTTGTTATTGTTATGTTTTTTAATGGCCCAGAATATAGGTTATCTGGTGAATATTAGATGTGAGTTTTAGAGGAACGCAAATTCTCCTGGTGTTGGCTGAAGTAGTCTATAGATATCAATTACATCCAACTGATTGATGGTGTTGAGTTCAACTATGTCCTTACTCATTTTTTCTGACTCCTAGATCTGCTCATTTCTGATAGAGGATATGATATGGATTCATCTATGATAGTGCATTCATCTATTTTTCTTCTTTCTGTTTTATCAGATTTTTCCTCATCTTGATGCTCTATTGTTTTAACTATATACATTAAGGATTATAATATCTCCTTGGAAAATTGAACTTTTTTATAATTACTTAATGCCCTTCTTTACCCCTGATAATTTTCTTTGCTTTGAAGTTTGTTCTGCCTGAGGTTAATATACCTATTCTGACTTTGTTTTGATTAGGGTTAGCATGGTATATTTGTTTAAATCAATTTATTTTTAATTTACATGCCTTTATATTTAAAGAGGGTTTCTTGTAAACAGTGTGCCATTGGGTCTTGCTTTTTGATCCAATCTGATGGTCTCTGTCTTGTAACTGGTGCCATTTGGAATATTGACATTCAAAGTGATTATTGATATAATTGGATCAATATTTACCATGTTTGTTACTGTTTCTATTTGTTGCCTTTGTTCTTTGTTCCTGTTTTGGACTTCTACTCTTTGTCTGTCATTTGTGGTTTTTATTGAGCATTTTATATGATCCCATTTTTTCCTCTAATCCTATATCAGTAATTCTCTTTTAATGTTTTTATTGGTTCCTCTAGAGATAGAAATATACATTTACAACTAATTCAAGTCCACTTTCATAACATGATACCAGTTCACAGGAATAGTGAGTACTTTATAAGGATAAAATAATCCTTAATTCCTGCTTCCTGCCCCTTGTAACATTGCTGTCATTTCACTCACATATATGCTGAATGTAAACATGCATTTATACATTAGATGTGCACATAAGCATACATATGTAATAGAAATGATTGTTGCTATTATTTTTAACAAACTGTTGTTAGATCAATTAAGAATAAAAGAATTAGAAAAAAAATAAAAGTTTTTATTTTACTTTTTCCTTCTCTGATGTTTTTTTCTTTATGTAGATTTGAATTTCTCACCTATACTATTGTTTTTCTTTCTAAAGAATTTAAAAAAAAAAAACATTTCTTGCAAGGTCTACTTGTGACAAATTCCCTTCATTTTTTGTTTGTCTGAGAAAGTCTTTAATCTCCTTTCTTTGAGAGGATAATTTCACAGGGTACAGGTTCTAAGTTGGTGGCTTTTATCTCTCAACACTTGAAGTATTTCACTCCACTCCCTTCTTGCTTGAATGATTTCTGAGAAGTCGTATGTAATCCTTATCTATGTTCCTCTTGAGAGAAGAAGATTGTTTTCTTTGGCTTCTTTAAGGATTTTTTTCTTATCTTCGATTTTTCTATACTTTGAAAATTATCTGCCAAGGTATCATTTACTTGTCATTCATTCTGCTTGGTTTTCCTGCAGATTTGTGACTTGATGCCTAATATTAATTTGGGAGCATTCTTAGTCATTGCTTCAAATATTCCTTCTGTTTCTTTCTTTCTTCTCTTCCAGTATTCCCATTTGTGTATATTTCATCTTTTGTGGTGGTCCCTCAGTTCTGGAATACTCTGTTCTGTTTTATTTTTCAGCTTTTGTTCTCTTTGTTTTTCAGTCTTGGGGGTTTATATTGAGATAGCCTCAAGCTCAGAGATTCTTTCCTCAGCGTGTCAAACCTACTGAAATGCCAAGCAAGGCATTCTTCATTTTTGTTACATTTTTTTTTATCTCTAGCATTTACTTGTGTTCCTTAAGGTTTTTATCTCTCTGTCAACACTGCCCATCTGTTCTTGCACGCTTTCTACTTGATCTATGAGAGCTCTTAGCATGTACATTATAATTGTTTTATATTCCTGTCTGATCATTTCAACATACCTGTCATATTTGGTTTTGATGCTTATTCTGCATCTTCAAATTATGTTGCTGTTTTTTTTGCCTTTAGTATACCTTGTAATTTTTTTCTTGATAGACACAAGTGATGTACTGGGTAAAAGATTATGATAAATTGGCCTTTAGTAATGTGGTGGTGAGATATCAGGGAGGGAAAACATTCTGTAGTCCTATGATTAGGTCTTAATCTTTTAGACTCTATGCCTCTACCAGTGGTCGGCAAACTCATTAGTCAACAGAGCCAAATATCAACAGTACAACGATTGAAATTTCTTTTGAGAGCCAAATTTTTTAAACTTAAACTATATAGGTAGGTACATTGTTATTAACTTAATTAGGGTGCTCCTAAGGCTTAGGAAGGGCCACACTCAAGGGGCCAAAGAGCTGCATGTGGCTCGCGAGCCGCAGTTTGCTGACCACGGCGTCTAGACGATAAACTTCACACGTGTTGCTCTGGTTTTCTCTCCCCCGTTTTAAGTAAAATAGGATAGCTAGGGGGGCTGGAGTTGGGATTATTTCTTCCCCCACGTTGGCTAGGCTCTGACAATACCTCAGTGGGTTAGGCTCCAGCTAATTAGCATTGATAAGAACCAAGTGCTCTGGCATACATCCCAATGATTCCTTTCTCCTCCTCCTGCCGGAAGAGTGAGGGGATTTTTCTCTGATAATTACTATGAGGACCTGGTCAGGCTCCTGAAGCTAAAAACCCACAGAAGTATGAGCGATCTCATGACCAGGTCCCTTAGAAGTTTTTAATGATCAGAGAGAGCTGTTGTCTACCTGGAGCCTCTAGCAATTTGCTAGCTACAGTTTGGAGTTTCTTACCCGGACACAGGTTCAAACAGCGATTCCTGCTGGTGAGTCTCTCCTCTGGGAAGCTATGACTCCCTGTGCTCAGTTTTCTGTGTCTCCAGTATGGGAGCCACAGTATGCAAGGTGTCCTCCATTCTCTTATGGATCAAGAAGAATTGGCAATATTTCCCTCTATTCAGCTTTTTACTTTAGGATGGAGTGGTGACTTCTAAGTTCCTTACATGCAGAACAGAAGCCAGCAATCTTCTAAATACATTTCCTATCTTCTAGAGTTTTCTTTCCATGCCTAGAGATGCCATTCATGGGAGAGCTCATTGGAGCTAAATGGGAGCTTAAGGGCTAAGAAGAGATGCATTAAAAACAACTAACCTAATCAAACCGAGGCAACATCTTGATGTTGTAAATATTGAGTAAGAAGAAAGAAGACATAATTGTAAAGAGGAATGATATGTTTATACCAAAGGGAAAATTAAATTTTGCCAAAAAAATTGAAATCAGAAATCCTGCATTTGAGTGTATCCAGGGTTTAGTTATAGAACTTTCTTAAAGGTTCTTAATTCCCATCATTTCCTTAAAAGGCCCGTCAGCCTACAGCATCAGAAAAAGACCAAATAAGATAAAATTCATGAAATGATTTGGTAAATTTTAAAAGTCATGGGGATATTATATGATATTATTAAACAAAGAACAATATGAAAAGCTGCTTAAGATCTCTTGAGCTTATTAATCTGTAAGTACTCATTGGTGATGTTTTTGAAGTATTTATTGTGGCAAGAAATGGAGCTATAAATTGCCCATTTTGGGCATTTAATTATCACAATAAATTATCAATGGTTAAAACATTAAAGTCTTCACTTTTAGAACTGGTGTGTGTGTGTGTGTGTGTGTGTGTGTGTGTGTGTGTGTGATTTTAAAAATTCCTTCTATCTATTAACTTGTCATGGTAAGATTTCTGAGAACTACCCAGTCTGAAATTCCTATCCAAACAAACCTACCTTTAATATAGTCAAGGTTCTATGCATTAAGTTATGGAGATAAACTCAGGTTTCAAAAGAATCTTCCTTCACTAAAACATAGATACTCTGGCTTTCTGACTTTTATTAACTGGGTCAAAATTAAATTTCAAGAGTAAGATGTTTCCTTAATGTTTCCTTAAATGAACTGTTGACAACTCTTTGGAACATTTCAGTATTAAAATTGGCTTCCCTCACAATAAGGCTTCTTCTGCACAGATTGTTAAAATCTAGTCACCACACAACCATAGATCCAGAATTTTCATTTTTGTTCCAAAATGTCACTGGATGGGATTTTGTCCTTGCAAATGGCATAAAATTTACAGTAGAATATTTGTGAAAGCAGGATGCCGAACTAGATCTGCTTTGATTCCTTGGTAAAGAGAAAAGACGGGCAAGCAGCTTCCGCTTCTGTTTACCCTGGCATTAACTCAAGATAAGCCTGAAAATGACTTTTTAGTGCACAAACAGTGTGGTTTCTCCATCAAAAGGTTATTTGTTATAAAAGGGCTTTATTCTGTAAGATATTGGGTACATTCATTTTTTAATTAGAGGTGCCAAATGCTAGGCCAAGGGGAGGTCAAAATCATGCTATCTTATTATATTCTCTCTCTTTCATAACATGAAAGGGAGGAGGGAGGGTGGGAGAGAGAGGGAAAAGAAAGAAAGAAAGAAAGAAAGAAAGAAAGAAAGAAAGAAAGAAAGAAAGAAAGAAAGAAAGAAAGAAAGAAAGAGAAAGAAAAGAGAGTGGAAGGAAGGAAGGAAGGAAGGAAGGAAGGAAGGAAGGAAGGAAGGGAGGGAGGGAGGGAGGGAGGGAGGGAGGGAGGAGAGGAGAGGAGAGGAGAGGAGAGGAGAGGAGAGGAGAGGAGAGGAGAGGAGAGGAGAGGAGAGGAGAGGAGAGATAGAAAGAAGGGGAGAGGATAGGCAAGATAGAAAGAAGGGGAGAGGAGGGGAGGGGAGGGGAGGGGAGGAGAGGGGAGGGGAGGAGAAGGAGAGACCTTGGCTGTAGTGGCTCAGTTGGTTGTAGGTCAGCCCATGCACCCAAGGGTTGCTGGTTTCATTCTTGTTCAGAGATTGATCCCCAATAGGGGCATGCAGGAGGCAACCGATTGATGTTTTGCTCTTGCATTGATGTTTCTCTATCTTTCTCCCTCTCCTTTCTCTCTCAAAATCAGTACAAATATTTTTTTAAAAAAAGAAAGAATCCTTTTCAGTTCACAAACATTGAGCAAAGCTTGCGATTCTGAGTATAGGGTTTTCCTATAAAAGCCATAGAAGAGAGGATGTCATAATATAAGGAAAGCCCCTGCAAACCAAAGGGACAAGGGCAGTTCTTGGGGTGGGGAGATTTGGAAGAGATGCCTTCAAGATACATAAACAACTTTTCCTTCATTCAACCACTCAACTCAACCCTAATGAGAGGGACTGAAACACTGGAGAGTGATGAAGAAACGGAACTCAAAGGCTTTTTGTGTGTGTGCTTGGCTGTTTTGGGAAAGCCGAGAGGAGACTGTATCATTGGGCTCGTCATAACATCATGGGCAGCCAAAGCAGGGTGACCGGAGAGATTTCAAGCAGTGCGGGCCAGTTCCCCATAGTCTGTGACACACAGTAGAGGTTCCCGAGGGCTTAGAGAGGGGACCGAGAAATGAGGAGAAGCCTGCCAGACACCATCCAGGATACCCAGGGACACAGAGGCACCAGGGATGTTGCCATGGCGAAAGCCCATCCCCAAAACTTTTCCTTCCCAACCAGGAGGATAAGGACCCTTTGTTGTGCATTATATCACATCTTGGTAAAGAGAAGGAAGAGAGAAGATACCTCCAGATGGGAAGAAATTTGAAATGACCATCGAAAAGACACTAAGAACAGGAGTAAATACTAGTAATTAGCCTACCAAGGTTAAGGTTTGATTTAGTTTTGCTGTTTTTTCATCTGTGAGAAAGGGTGCTTAAGAGCAAGATGAGATCAGTTATAGAAAATTAATCACACCCCACTGCACCACGTCTGAGCTGTAGTACGTCTGACCCTGTGAAGGGGCGTTACCCAGGCATGTTTGGCACCCTTTCCCCGACAAGCTCTGCTTCTGGTCTTTCCCGTGGGCCTATAGAAAGTTGGTGATAACTGTCCCATGCTAACAGAAGCATTTATTGAGAAACAACGTGACTTGTTCATTCTGAGTGAGATCTTGTAATAGTGAGCATGTACAACTGTGCTCTCCCACAAAAAAAAAGGAGAATGAAGGTCAATTAGCTGAATTAATCATTGGTTAATGTTAAATAAAATCTTATGATAATGTAAAGATATACACAAAACTAAAACCAAATCAAACTAATGGAAATTGGACAAAGTTGAGAAAAATTACATCAAAATGAATGTTATTCTTGGAAAATAAAAATATGCTAAATTAATGTACATTATACAATACCTTCTAAGAAATGGTTATGATAAATACTAATACTTAACTGAGTTGCAGGACTCTTATTTTAGTTCTTTTTGTGTGTGTGTGTTTTTAGTTTCATGTATTTCTTTCTTCTTTTAATGTTTTTTAAATTGATTTCAGAGAAGGAAGGAGAAGAAGAGAGAGATAGAAACATCAGTGATGAGAGAATCATTGATCTGCTGCCTCCTGCCCCCCCCCCCCCCTACTGGGGATGGAGCCTGCAACCTGGGCCTGTGCCCTTGACTGGACTCAAACCTGGGACCTTTCAGTCTGCAGGCTGACACTCTATCCACTGAGCCAAACCAGCTAGGGCTTATTTTAGTTCTTTATATGTTAGCATAAAGCTATTGCTTTGTAAAAAAAAAAAAAATTGTATTCCAGAGCAAAATATGCTAAGATTTAATCATTTAAAAAATGTTTTAGTCTTCTATTTTGCCAAATTTCCCCTATAAGTGAACTGACAGATTGAAAGCAAAGTGAAAATTTCAGCATTTAGACTTATATAAGGTCATGAATAATTTAAAGAAATAAACCTCTTATTTTTTCCTTACAGAGTTACAGTATTTTTGATGTCCTTTTCTCAATCCTGCATTTGAATTAGACTTCAGTTTGCATGTGAAAATAAAGCCCAAAAGATGAAGAAATGCATATCTTTTAGGTATCAAGTTCTTAACCTATAAAATTAAGAGTTTGGACTTGAAGATAGCTAAATATTTAGAAGTTCTGTGATCGAGGGGTTCTTTAAAATTTATCACACTGGTCTTCAGTTTTTATACTAAAATCAAAAGAAAAAAATACATACATCATTGTATTCATATCCATTATATCATCACACTTCAATTATTTTAAAACTCTATAAATATTATGCAAAGAATAGCTTACATCTTTAGTTTTCTAAGGGGAAAAATCCCAAACACTAAAATTCAAAACAAGAAAGGGCCCAGGTAGCCATCTGGTGGCTACTTAGGGAAATACATCTGAATATGCCCATCAATATTTGAATAGAGGAGAATAAATAATTCTTATACTAAATTAATGTTTGTATGATTGTAAAGATTATCTAAAATGTTTTAATTTATTTTGAAATTTATATTTGTTTCATATTTTTCTTTAAAACATATAGTTTTTCCCATTCTAATACTAGTAAAATATACTATTGTCCTTTGCTAATTATTGTAAGTTAGGTCATCATTACATTTTCAAGATAATAGCTCTTCTAAAATATCAGCCCTACATAGACTATGCACTTAAAGTTGTATAATTATGGGTTATATTTTTATAAATATCTATCTATCTATATATATATATTATTCATATTTATATATAGAACCTTTCAACCAATATGCATATATAAATACATATATACTAATAAGTGCCAGGTTTATAATCACATGAAAAGCATAGCTCAAGTTTTATAAATAACAAAAAAGTACATGAGTAACAATATATAAGCATACATTAACATTGTTAAGCTTCACTAAAGTATAAAAAATCAGAGAAAGATCATATCATTCTAAAGAAAGATAATTGTAGGAAAAATCTGCGTATTATTGCTTTTATATACTATATCTCAGCTACATAATTTTATAAATATTTAGAAAAAGAGTTTCTTTTCAATGTATCTCTTTTAAGTAGTGAAATAAAAACAAGTTTATAATTTAATATGACCATGATGAAATGAAAAAACCCCATAGATATTCTTAGTGAAGTTCTGTAGGCAGAGACAAAACAAATATATAAATTTACCAGAGGATTGTTTATGCTATATGTCTACATAAAAAAAGAAAAGAAGGAAAGAAAACAAAATTAAAAGCTATGAAAAATAATCCATGTGGCATATTTTTCCCAAAAGGCAAATAATATTCTCAATATATTTAAATAAGTGTTGTTCAAAAAGCAAGTATATGAGGTTAGCAGTGCATTTGCATAACGCAATCATTTTATTGGTAACAGAGTGTTTTGCTTGGCTTTTGCAGCATCATTGCAGATGAGATTTAATGTAATGTTCACTTAAATATGGAGGCTTGTCTACACGTATTACCCTGGTGAAAACCCTGCTTAGAATTGATTTTTAAATGTGTAATATTTCTATCCTGTATGACTTCATTGCCAATTTTATGAACAGTGAGTTTTTCAGTCAATAAAGCTGAAAGGAGCCATATACAAAGTTTTAGTCAGGCGAGGATGCAAATTGAGAAGACGATGAACCTGATAACCAAGGCAAACATTAAGCACTCAACCGCACTTATTTTGCAACTCCAACATCTTCCTCTAGAAATGTTGGTGTGAATAAGTTCTCATGAAAACTCGTGGTTTTTTAACTGGTTTCTTTAATTCCTCGCTTAAGTGCAAGTTTGTTCACCTCAAGCCAAGAAAAAAAAAAAGAGGACATTTTTTAAAGATTTTATATTTTTACAGTAGTTTTAGGTTCATAGAAAACTTGAGAGAAAGGTACAGAGATTTCCTGTATACCCTCTGTTACCCTCTGTTCCCCTGCCCCCTCCCCACACGCATAATCCCTCCCCCCCCCCCCCCGTTATCAACATCCCCCACCGGAGTGGTACATTGTCACAATTGATGAACCTGCATTGACACATCATAATCACCCAGAGTCCATAGTTTACATTAGGGTTCGCCTTGGTGTTGTATGTTCCATGAGTCTCAACAAATGTGTAATGACAAGAACCCATCATTATGGTGTCATACTGAGTATTTCCCTGCCCTGAAAGCCCCCTGTGCTCCACCGATTCATCCCCCAGCTCCTGGCCCACAAGCACTGATCTTTTTACTGTCTCTACAGTTTTGTCTTTTCCAGAACAGTTGGAATCATATAGTATGCAGCCTGTTCATATTGGCTTCTTTCATTTAATCATTTATGGCATGATAGTTGATAGCTTTTTAAAGCGAAATGCTATTCTATTGCCTGAATGGTTTATTAATTAGCTCACCTACTGAAGGGCATCATGGTTGCTTCCAGGCTTAAGCAATTATGAATCAAGCTGCTAGTTCCAGAAGCCAAAACCTGCGGTCATCCGTGACCTTCCATCTCTTCACTTCCCAATAATCATATCCATCACTCTGGCTCTTAAATAGCCCCTGAATCTGCACCCCTCTTTCCATCTCCACTGCCAGCACCCTAATAAAGACTACTCTCATTTCTTGCCTAAAATCTTGCAATAGTCTTTTAACTGATCCACGGATAGTTTCTTATTTTCTCTATAAACTACACTGCAACAGTAGTGGTTTGTCAAAAGCACAAATTTTATTAAAGTCCTTCTACTGTGCCTTGCATTCCCCCACTTCTTACACACACACACACACACACACACACACACACACACACACACTCACACACTCACACACTCACACTCACTGAGAACCCATGGGTGTGTTGAACTGTCTCTCATGATAGGGCCTTTTTACATGCCAGGTTCTTAGTCTGTGTGTCTAAACGTTCTTCTTTGTGCCTAGATAGCTCTTCATTCTCTTTCATATCACAGATAAAAAGAGTATTTCCTCAGGGAAGCCTTTCCTAATACCTCGGTCTTATGTGCTCTCAGTGAACAGTAATGTGGGCACCTGGACCCAAATCCCATGCTTTCAATTAGTAAGGTCCCCATCATACTCAGCTCATTTCCTCCTCCACTGTCTCATAGTTCAAGTAAGGCTACACTATTGAATATAGAATCTTATTTTTAAAATGTTTCAATTTTATTTAATTTTTTTTAAAATTTTTCTTTATTGTTGAAAGTATTACAGATGTTCCCCCCTCCCCCCCCATTGGTCCCCTTCACCCACTCCACCCCCTCCCCAGATAACCCCTGCACTATTATCTGTCCATGGGCTATGCACATATGATTATAAGTTCATTGGTTAATTTCTTCCTGCCCCCTAACCTTCCCTCTGAAATATGTCAGCCTGTTGCATGCTCCAATGCAGGGGTCCTCAAACTACGGCCCGCGGGCCACATGCAAATACAAATATTGTATTTGTTACCGTTTTTTTTTTTTTTTTTTACTTCAAACTAAGATATATGCAGTGTGCATAGGAATTTGTTCATCTTTTTTTTTTAACTATAGTCCGGCCCTTCAACGGTCTGAGGGACAGAGAACTGGCCCCCTGTTTAAAAAGTTTGAGGACCCCTGCTCCAATGTCTCTGGATCTTTTTTGTTCTTCAGTTTATTTTGTTCATGAGACCATGAACCTGAAGAGCAATAACCTGACCAATATTGAAAAGAAGAGTTTCTGTAAAAGCATTAATGTTTAACAGTTTTTGCTTATGCCCCAAGTAGACACTTAATAGAGGAGAACCCATAGGATTCCCAAAGCTGTGCTGTACGGACAGGTACACCAGGTGCATTCGTTAGTCAGCACGAGTCCTGTCCAGAAGCAGGGCACGTGAAATGAAGCATTGACATTGGGAGGGCTCTCACAGCCATTAGCCCTCGTGGGAAAAATACAAGAACACAATAGGTAACTTGGCAAGTCATCTTAGCAAGTAAAAGAGTAAGTAAGTGCCAGCACCGGTTTGGCTCAGTGGATAGAGCGTCGGCCTGCGGACTGAAGGGTCCCAGGTTCGATTCCAGTCAAGGGCATGTACCTTGGTTGCGGGCACATCCCCTGTAGGAGATGTGCAGGAGGCGGCTGATCAATGTTTCTCTCTCATCGATGTTTCTGGCTCTCTATCCCTCTCCCTTCCTCTCTGTGGGAAATCAATGAAATATATTTTTTAAAAAAAGAGTAAGTTAGAAATCTTCTGTCCTTGGAGAAAAGAGGTGAGATGGACTAATGAGGCAGCTTAGAGAGGTTTGCATTTTCACTGTTTGTGCCACACGATAGATAAAAGGGCTCCTGTCTCCAAGGCTTGTCACTCCATCACCCTTCACAACACTAAATTCATTAATTTATTTCCTCATTTTAACAGCTAAGGATGTTATCACTTACGCTGAGGTCACTGAGAGGGTAATACTACTTTAGTGGCGCTAATGAAAAGGTACAGTGGTGACATAAGTTAATTGCATAGTTACCACACAATTACCAATTTGTGCTCTACCGATGTTAACAGAGAATGGAAGACTCTGAATACTGCCTGATATAAGAACAGTCTCTTGGTAGGATGTGACATTTCCATGAACAGGTTTACTCACACAAATAAAGAGGACTCGGGCAAAGTATGTTTTTCCATGTGTACTGGTCTAGTGCTGCTTTAAAATGGACCTTTCTTTGTACTTGCCCTCTTAATCATTCAGGTCTCAAATACCTGGTTGCTAGAATTTAAAAAAGAAAAATTAATGTCCAGCTACAAAAATAGCTCTTTTACTCCTAAACTTTAGCTTAAATTTGACTTTGTTTTCCTATCATGAAGTATCATATGATATGTAAGAAGTACAGAGGGAAGAAATAGATTAGGTTACATGGACTGGGTTTCCATAACAGAAAAAAATCTCATTAAACAAATTCGTTGGATGAAAGTAAATCTCTGTTACTAATATTTGAATAGTTCTTTACTTCCACTTATTTTTCAGGATCTTAGTATGTGGTTTATATTAACATTTTCACAAATCCCTGGAAAATCAAAAAGTCCCTATTGTTAAAAAAATGTTTTGATTTATTTTAAGAGAGAGAGAGAGAAAAACATCAGTGAGAGAGACACATTGATCAGCTGCCTCCTGCATGCCTCCCCGACTGGGGATGGAGCCCACAACCTGGCATGTACCCTGACTGGTAATCGAATCGGTGACCTTTTGGTTCCTGGGTCAATGCTCAACCACAGAGCCCACACTGGTTTGGGCCTACTTTTTTAAAATACTTTTTTAATCGGCATCATTGAGGTATAACTGACATATGATAGAATTAATGTATTTGGAGGGTACAGTTCAATAAAAACAGACCAATTTTAAAGCAGGGTTTATTTGGTGGTTCTCTGAAGGCTGGCTTCAGTTAGCACTGGGAATTGATTGCTCTATATGGTCATCCATAGCATCTCTAAACTCATCTCTTGAGAAATTTAATTCTCAGAACACCAAGCGGAGTACATATCTTACCTTTCACCTACACAGCTATCCTAGTAGAGTGAGCATAAAAGTGAACTGTCAAAATAATTTTGTGCTGAGAAGTTTTTGGTTATGTCGAAATATAACACACACATTTGCTGATAATGAGGCACAATGAGCAGAGTGATACGAATCAAAGCCATGAATGCTTGGCATTATGCAATCAAAAAATATGTATTAGATACAAGTTACCTGTGGAGAGTACAGACACAGTAATGAACAGAATGACACAGTCCCTAAAATTTGTTCTTCACCTTTCCTAACATTTTATAAGTTATTTAATACTATGTACTAAAACCAATTCCTGCTTAAACTAATACAGTTAGATCTGTTCTCTAAATGCTAACCAACACAGCTACTAATGCTTGTTTTTCTATTTGCCTGCTCCCAAACCACTCTGTCTTTCATTGAGTGTGTCTTGACTGCTGACTCAGTATATTGTCTACTCTGTAGAGTACATATGGGATTATTTTCCCTCTCCATTGATGGGAAAAGCAATTTTCCAGTTGTTTAGGAGCCGAATAGAATACTCATTGCGTAGAAAAGTGACCTCCATGATGCTTGTTCTTAAATTGTTTCATGCTCATAGTTATACGTCTGCAAAAGAATATTCAAGTTAATACTGGGCTATGTCAGGAGTGGTTAGATCAGGTTCTCAAAGTGTGGTCAGTGGACCCACAGCATTAGCATTAGCTGGGAACTCGTTAGAAATGCAGATTCTTGGGTACCAACCCCAGACTTACTGAATCAGAAACTCAAAAGGTGAGGCTCCCAATCTGTGTAGGAACAAATCTTCCAGGTAATTCCGATGAACCCTTGGTTGGAGAAGCTCTGCGCTGAATTATGCTTAGTTAATAAACTCCGTGTGACCTAAAATGCCACGGGTTAATGTCTTGCCCATGCAGGATACTTTTTGTGTGTTACCTAGCTGTTCTGTGATGTCCTCACTTCAGAACCCAAGTTGAAGGAACAGGGCTGCCACCATTTTAGGCGGGAAAATATATCTGGCAATTAAGTGTCCTGGCCTAGAAATACACATGTCGCTTCCAGGGACTCTCTCTACGACACTTACCACCAGGATGGCGACCTTCTCACTTGTCAAAGAACCAAGTGATCTAGGTTTATCTTTTACTCTTGTAGCTAAGAAATATTTGAATTTTCCAACTCTACAAGTCTCCTAAATTTTTCTATTCACTTTTACATGTTAATCAGCTAAATCACTTCTATAATCATGTGGTGTTTTTTCCTGTATCATTTTGCCAAACATAGCCAATATGTTTCCTGGCAACTCATGTAACTAGGTGTATAATCTGACTTCCAAGTTAATATAAACAAGAGTTTACCAAATACTTCACTGAAACATTTCATTGGAAGTGTGTTTCAGTCTTCTGTCTGTGTCATGCCCTGGGGGTGGTAGCCTGCCAAGAGCTGTCTCTCTGATTGTTCCAGTCCTATAGGCCCCCAAACACAAGCTCCTCTGGCCACCAAAGCCAGGTGCTCAAAGGGTGTCCCCTGTGTAGACTGCATGTACCCACTGGCTTTAGCGGGGCTGTGAAAGACCATGGGGAAGGGGTGCACCTGCCAGCGCTAGCAAGGTAGATGAAGTGTGCAAAAAGGGTGCCCACTAGTACACCCATTCCCAGAGAGAGTCCCGACAGGCCCCTGTGGCAACCTAAGGACCTAGAAAAAGAACAAACAAAGCCCAAAGGCAGTAGATGGAAGGAAATAATAAAGATCAGTGTGGAAATAAATGAAAATAGAGACTAAAAAGACAATAGAAAAGATCAGTGAAACTATGGAATGGTTTTTTTTAAAGATAAATAAATAGATAAACCTTTAGCTAGGATCACTGAGAAAAAAAAGGGACAGGGATAAAATAAATAAAAGCAGAAATAAGACATTGTAATTAATACCTAAGAAATGCTAAGGATCATAAGAGACTATTATGAACAATTATATGCCAACAAATTGGACAATCTAGAAGAAATGAATTTGTTTCTAGAAACATACAATCTTATAAGACTGAATCATGAAGAAATAGCAAATTTGAATATACCAATTACTGGTAAGGAGATGGAATCAATAATAAAAACCTCCCAATGAACAAAAGCCTAAGACCAAACATTCAAAGAAGATTTAAATTTATCCTTCTCAAACTCTTCTGTGAAATTAAAGAGGACATATTTTTAAGAACATATTAGCAAATGAAACTCAATAATACATTAAAAGAATATATACCATGATCAAGTGGGATTTATTACAGGTATGCAAGGATGGTTCAACATCTGCAAATGAGTCTACATGATATATCACATTAACTTAATGAAGGATAAAAATCATATGATGATATCAGTGGATGCAGAAAACGCATTTGACAAGATACAACATCCATATATGATATTTAAAAAACCCTTAATAAAATGGGTACAGAAGGAAAGCACCTCAATATCATAAAGGCCATGTATGACAAGCCCATAGCTTGTAGCATACCCAATGGTAAAAAACTGAACTTTTCCTTCTAAGACTAAGAAGACAAGAATAAGCCACTATTATTCTACATAATATTGGCCATCCTAGTCATATCAACCATTAGGCAAACAAAAGAGTAAAAGGCATCTAAATTGAAAAGGAAGAAATGAAACTGTCTCTTTTTGAGGACAACATGATTTTATATTTGGAAAATCCTAAAAGCCCCACTAAAAAACTATTAAAAGTAATAAATTAATACAGTAAAGTTGCAAGATACAAAATCAATATACAAAAGTCTGTTGTATTTCTATACATGAACAATGAACTAGCAGGAAAAAAAATTAAGGAAATTATCTCATTTATAATTGCACCAAAGAAAATAAAAAACCTAGGAATACATTTAACCAAGGAAGTGAAAGACCAGAACACTGAAAACCATAAGGAAGTTGAATTTCTCGCCACCCCTTGAATCTTCACTTGGCCCTTTGGATGGTTTGACTGATGGGACATTCACAAACATATGACTAGATGTTTAAAAAGTATTAGGACATTAGGGCTTGCCTTCTTTTGCTTTTGGAGACCCTGAGACCACCGAAGGAAGAAGAACTTGCTGCCTGAAGGACGAGAGGTCACATGGAGAGGAGGGCTGCTCAGCCATCTCAGCTGAGGTCCTAACATGAGCATAAGATCACTGCAGGTCACTCAGCCTCAGCCGAGCCTCTCAGAACTGCCCCACCCGACCCCCAAAGAACTGTGAGACACAGTAGTTATTGTTGTCTTAACCATCACATTCTGAGGCAGCTTGTTACAGAGTGAAATCCAATGGACTAATACATACTTATTTACAAAGCCCCAAATATATTTTACTGGGACATCTGGCTCAGAAAGATACCATCTTGTGATGTGTAGCTGGAAACAGTAGCTTGGTGATCAATTCTGGCCAAGGAGGCATAACGTGAATGGCTGTTTGGCGTTTGAGAGTGAAGCAATCTAAAGGGAGGCATGTTGAGAGTGGGCAAAATACTTAGACCTTCTGATAGTGGGCATGGTGCTTAGACCGTTCCGATAGTGGGCACAATACTTAGACCTTCTGATAGTGGGCATGGTGCTTAGACCGTTCTGATAGTGGGCACGGTGCTTAGACTGTTCTGATAGTGGGCACGGTGCTTAGACCTTCTGATAGTGGGCACGGTGCTTAGACCGTTCTGATAGTGGACACGGTGCTTAGACCTTCTGATAGTGGGCACGGTGCTTAGACCGTTCTGATAGTGGGCACAGTGCTTAGACCGTTCTGATAGTGGGCACGGTGCTTAGACCATCTGACAGTGGGCACAGTGCTTAGACCGTTCTGACAGTGGGCACAATGCTTAGACCGTTCCGATAGTGGGCACAATACTTAGACCTTCTGATAGTGGGCATGGTGCTTAGACCGTTCTGATAGTGGGCACGGTGCTTAGACTGTTCTGATAGTGGGCACGGTGCTTAGACCTTCTGATAGTGGGCACGGTGCTTAGACCGTTCTGATAGTGGACACGGTGCTTAGACCTTCTGATAGTGGGCACGGTGCTTAGACCTTCTGATAGTGGGCACAGTGCTTAGACCGTTCTGATAGTGGGCACGGTGCTTAGACCATCTGACAGTGGGCACGGTGCTTAGACCGTTCTGACAGTGGGCACGATGCTTAGACCGTTCTGATAGTGGGCACGGTGCTTAGACCTTCTGATAGTGGGCACGGTGCTTAGACCGTTCTGATAGTGGGCACGGTGCTTAGACCTTCTGATAGTGGGCACGGTGCTTAGACCGTTCTGATAGTGGGCACGGTGCTTAGACCTTCTGATAGTGGGCACGGTGCTTAGACCGTTCTGATAGTGGGCATGGTGCTTAGACCGTTCTGATAGTGGGAACAATGCTTAGACCGTTCTGATAGTGGGCACGGTGCTTAGACCGTTCTGATAGTGGACACGGTGCTTAGACCGTTCTGATAGTGGGCACGATGCTTAGAACGTTCTGATAGTGGGCACGGTGCTTAGAACGTTCTGATAGTGGGCACGGTGCTTAGACCTTCTGATAGTGGGCACGGTGCTTAGACCGTTATGATAGTGGGCACGGTGCTTAGACCGTTCTGATAGTGGGCACGGTGCTTAGACCGTTCTGATAGTGGGCACGATGCTTAGACCGTTCTGATAGTGGGCACGGTGCTTAGACCTTCTGATAGTGGGCACGGTGCTTAGACCGTTCTGATAGTGGGCACGGTGCTTAGACCTTCTGATAGTGGGCACGGTGCTTAGACCGTTCTGATAGTGGGCACGGTGCTTAGACCTTCTGATAGTGGGCACGGTGCTTAGACCGTTCTGATAGTGGGCACGGTGCTTAGACCGTTCTGATAGTGGGAACGGTGCTTAGACCGTTCTGATAGTGGGCACGATGCTTAGACCGTTCTGATAGTGGGCACGGTGCTTAGACCTTCTGATAGTGGGCACGGTGCTTAGACCGTTCTGATAGTGGGCACGGTGCTTAGACCTTCTGATAGTGGGCATGGTGCTTAGACCGTTCTGATAGTGGGCACGGTGCTTAGACCGTTATGATAGTGGGCACGGTGCTTAGACCTTCTGATAGTGGGCACGGTGCTTAGACCGTTCTGATAGTGGGCACGGTGCTTAGACCGTTCTGATAGTGGGCACGGTGCTTAGACCGTTCTGATAGTGGGCACGGTGCTTAGACCTTCTGATAGTGGGCACGGTGCTTAGACCGTTCTGATAGTGGGCACGGTGCTTAGACCGTTCTGACAGTGGGCACGGTGCTTAGACCGTTATGACAGTGGGCACGGTGCTTAGACCTTCTGATAGTGGGCACGGTGCTTAGACCGTTCTGATAGTGGGCACGGTGCTTAGACCGTTCTGGTAGTGGGCACGGTGCTTAGACCTTCTGATAGTGGGCACGGTGCTTAGACCGTTATGATAGTGGGCACGGTGCTTAGACCGTTCTGATAGTGGGCACGGTGCTTAGACCGTTCTGATAGTGGGCACGATGCTTAGACCGTTCTGATAGTGGGCACGGTGCTTAGACCTTCTGATAGTGGGCACGGTGCTTAGACCGTTCTGATAGTGGGCACGGTGCTTAGACCTTCTGATAGTGGGCACGGTGCTTAGACCGTTCTGATAGTGGGCACGGTGCTTAGACCGTTCTGATAGTGGGCACGGTGCTTAGACCTTCTGATAGTGGGCACGGTGCTTAGACCTACTGATAGTGGGCACGATGCTTAGACCGTTCTGATAGTGGACACGGTGCTTAGACCGTTCTGATAGTGGGCATGATGCTTAGAACGTTCTGATAGTGGGCACGGTGCTTAGACCGTTCTGATAGTGGGCACGGTGCTTAGACCGTTCTGATAGTGGGCACGGTGCTTAGACCTTCTGATAGTGGGCACGATGCTTAGACCGTTCTGATAGAGGACACGGTGCTTAGACCGTTCTGATAGTGGGCACGGTGCTTAGACCGTTCTGATAGTGGGCACGGTGCTTAGACCGTTCTGATAGTGGGCTCGATGCTTATGTCCTTTGCTCTTCCTCCTCCTTCCTACCTGGAATGCAGATAAAATGAATGCATATTAAAAACCAGGAGTAGGAGAATCCCGCACTAAAGTTGGAGGAGCAGGAAGATAGAAAAACTTGAGCCCTGACTGCAGTGTTTGTTTAGCTTCCCTGTCAGGTGAGAATGACTCACCTGCAGATATTTATTTATTTATTTATTTGTAATTTTTTAATTTTATTTTCAATATTTAATTTATTTATTGATTAAGGTATTACATATGTGTCCTCATCCTCCCCCCCCCCCCGCACACACACACACACTAACCCCCACTCATCTACTGATGGGCACTTAGGCTGTTTCCAAATCTTAGCTATGGTGAATTGTGCTGCTATGAACATAGGGCTGCATATATCCTTTCTGATTGGTGTTTCTGGTTTCTTGGGATATATTTCTAGAAGTGGGATCCCTGGGTCAAATGGGAGTTTCATTTTTAGTTTTTTGAGGAAACTCCGTACTGTTCTCCACAGTGGCTGCACCAGTCTGCACTCCCACCAGCTCACCTGCAGATTTTTAGTTATGTGAGAAAAATAAAGCCCTTTAAACTGGTGGTCGCCAACCGGTGGTCTGTGGACGACTGGTGGTCTGTGAAGTCTGAAAGGTTGGCGACTGCTGCTTTAAACCACGGGGCAAGGATAGCTGAAATACCAACTCTGGGTAACGGAACATGAGGAGTCACTGATGGCATCTATGTTGCTGGCTTAGGCAACTGGGTGAATAATGGTGCCATTAATCCAGAAAGAACAGCACATTTGGGAGAAAGATAACTTCGGAGACTTTTGGAAACATTGAGCTTGAAGTGCACATGAAAATAAAAATACACTATTTAAAAGTTAACTGGAACTCAAAGCTCCTAGAATTCTGATTCTTAGGAGAAAGTTCTGGGTTTGAATATAATTTGAAGAATCAGCAGCCAATTTTGTGGTAGGGAACATCATTAGAGTGCCTGGGATCACCCTGGAAGAGTATGTAGAGTGAGAAGAAAGGAGTCCAAGAGGAAAGTCTTAGGAAATAGTAATTGTTATAGAAGGTTGGAACCAAGTTGTAAGAAATACAGATAAAATAATGTTTAAGAGGGTTGGAAATAGACCCTGGTGAACTTGATACAACAACCGAACATGTGCTTGTTGGATTACCGACCAGGAGGCCACTAAGGAAGGCCCTAATGAAGAGCAGGGGAGTGGAGCCACGGAAGGCCAGGATAAGGTGGGGGAGGAGTGAATGAAGGTGTTGCTAAAGGGATCATAAGTCACCCTGACTAGGCTGCAACTGACAAAAATAATACAATAAATAAATAAACTAAATAAATAAAATATAGGGAAATGCCAAACGGGAATGGAGCAGAAAGAGCAAATTCTATTTCTTTAAACAATTTTTTTTTTCTTTTAGTTTATTGGTAGGAATTGAACATATTTATAGCCTTCAGGAAAGGAGTCATTGGAAAGGGAGAATATGAAGATATAAGAAAAAGAAATAATTGATAGAACAAGGTCGGGCCTAGGCAGGAAGGGTGGGATCAAGAACACAGGTGGAGGGATTAACCTTAAAGGGGACTTGAATCTCCTCTTCCTGTGAGAGTGTCAATATTTCTTCCTGAGAGGGGAGGTGCACTTAGATCCTCACGGATACACAGCAGAGACACGGATACACAAAGGGCCTGACTGCCATAGTCTGGAGCTTTGATCTGAGACCTGATCTTGATTGAAGGTGTGTGGGAGATCAGGAAGACACAACTAGGGATATCACTTGTAAAGATTAAACCATAGCAGGAATCCTGAGCCAGCTGCTGTCAGCTTTTGAAAGCATTCACAACTCTTAAATTCATATCTACATAATACAGTGCTACTTAATTAATATTTCATATGTGGACTGAAACAAACAAAAAACGCAGCTCACCTAGGGTCACCCTACAGTTTCTGAAATTATCAATACTTATCAATACGCTTCTAAAAGTGCAAGCTGGTTCTCATGATACGGTGGTGTGGAGAGGATCTGAATACATTTCATTGTGATGATTTCAGATTCTTAACTCTCGAACTAGCTCACATTTATAAAGTAGCTGTCCTGAAAAGAGGGGAATATTTTGCATAATTAGAGAAGAGAAAAATAGGTTCACAGTGTATACACGTTTTGCTTGGGGCCAGTTCAGTTCAGGGGTAAATGTTTGGCAGTATGTTGGAGGGCTTTTCAAGGATGGTTTAGCTTAGCATTGGTGACTCCATTACTTGAAATTAAAGTACAAGTGGGCATTGAATCTCGGGCAAGTCTGTGGTAAAAGTTTGCAATAGTATCTGTTCAAAACTGTACTAGACAGATGAGGTAAAGGAATATGCCATTTACTATGACCATATGTTTTTCTTAGCAGTTGATTTCACAGTGGGGGTAATTAACTGATTTTTATGCTTTTTGTATGGATATCTAATATTTTTCAGATCAAATTTAAAAATTAAAATAAATGTTTCTTGTGGATGTATCTCCATGTCTGTTTTATCCCATGACAATGGTCTCTTTTTGCCTCTTTTCTCAGCTTCATAATTCTGATCTTCAGCTTCCTCACTTATAAAATGGTACAAATAATATAAATCTTCTAGGGTTTGTAAGTACTCAATGTGTCAACTGATTAAAAGCCCATAAAACAGTCCCTGGCACATTGTGAGCATTCCCCCAAAAGTCACCCAGCTATTAAAATATGGTCAAGATCTTTTAATGACTTTTTCACTCAGCAAACCTTTTACATATGCTCAATGTAAACCTCAAGGAAACACAGTTTATGTTGCCATAACCAACTAGATTTTAACCTACTGTGTTTTGATATTTTATGAAGTCATTTTTTGAAGGAGTATAATTACTTGTAACAAGGCATCAAGAGCAAGTATATAATTAACTCCATCTTCTCTCTTTCTTTTCTTTCTTTTTTCCCTTTTTATTTTTTCTCTCTCTTCCTCTCTCTCTTGCAAAGTGGAAAGGCTTTTGTGGATATTTTAAGAGTCCAAAAAGGAAGGGGATATTTAATAGTTTCCCTTTAAATTCTTAATATGAATATTAACTATATCTAAAGCTTATAATAAGCTTAATCCCAAAGAAGACAAACAACATAAAATCTATGTGAAGAGGATATGCAGAAGAAAAGTGAGTATGATAATAAATTGATTATTTCAGCAAAGATCAATAACCTTAATGATTACTCAAAACAAAAGGAAATTGGGGTGCAATTGAATAATTATGTTATGAAGTCCCTGATCCACTTGTTTATTTCCTTTCCTTTACCTTTAAAGTTACATTTTTTTTTTTTTATCTTTTAGACTTGTCCTGGTTTATACTAGTAAATATAAAAAAAGCTAGAGACTGAGTCCAGGATGTCTGGAATCATCACTTTCCCTTATGCCCACTAGATGGCAGGTGTAGGACTCTGAATACCTTCCAGAAACTAGGTGTCAGCTGTTTTATTGGCAACACTAGATGAGAAAACCGATTTGGTTCAAAGTAGGAAATTTAAAATGAGTCTCTTTCTTTCTCCTCCTCAACCTCCTACACATAACCTTAAAAAAAGGAACCGGTAAAACTGGTAACGGAGTATAGGATTACTAATAAGGCTTTTAGGTTCAGTCTACAATTACAGAGTAAAAACAACAGCCCTCTTGCGTATTTATTTTCTTTATTGAAAAATTGTAAAACTAAAATCTAGCAACAAATCTGTACTTAACTAGCCAACTATTTTCATGGAAAACATTAAAGCTTTTTTTCTTTCCCCTTTGGGCCATATGCTCTGAAATGGTGTGCTGTCTCTGAATAATCTCAGTCATTTTATTTTCTCACAGTGGGAAGGTCCGGTGGATCTCTGTTATGTAAGGGGCAGTTAGAGATTACACTGTAACTTGGAACTCAATTTCCTTTTTTGTTTCTCTTTATGATAGGACATAGTAGGGAAGTAAGAAACTTTAAAAAAAATTATTTTTTCTTTTTTTGCTCTGTAGTTTTGATAAGGAATTTTTTCTCCTGGTTTGAAATAACCAAAATTTCTGCTTTGAACATGTGTGCCTTCCCATTGAGGGGCCAAAGCCCTGGAAATGTGAAGGGTCAGTCTTAGTTACAGAGGGGTTCATTGCAGAGAAGGGCGTATTCTGCAAAGACAAACAGGTCCCACTGATAGTTGCCAAGGGCACCGAATACATCTTTGCATTACACCTTGAAAGAGCATGCTCATATCGCCTTTTTTTTATTGCATGCACCATAAATGACTGTAAAAGTTTGCAAATCTTGCAGAGACCTTGGCAATCAATACTCCAGCAGGAAGTCTACAAACAGAGGGGGTGGGGAAAAGAGATGCAGCCTAGCAGTTTGCTTTTTGGGCCCAGAAACCTAACGTTGACATGGAGAAGTGTTGAATGTACTATTTTCACAGTCTCAGCCAGATGCATAACATATGCAAAGCAGTTTCCGTTTAGACTCTCAATCTGAAATCTAGGCTTTACATGTATATTACCAGGCTCTGTAGTCTGGGGACATTCCTGTGGCCTTATTCACATGGGTTTCCTCTGGGAGCTCCTGATCTGTGACCTGAGAATATAATAAAGACTAATTTTTTTTATCTGTGTCCATGTGTGGCCAAGCAGGGCGCCCAGTCCTGGAGGCCATGCCTGCGGCTTTTCACAAGTGTTTTTAAGCGCCTGACTCCCCAGAAGGGCCAGGCAAGGTCTGGAGGTTGCTTTTTAGAGACTCCAGGGTGTTGATGCTGGAGGGACCTTAGTTAATCCCTCCTGCGTATTCGATCTGCCTCCTCTACTGATGTGTTCGACCTTGTTGAAGGTCCGACAAATCAAGTAGCAGACGGGGTATCAGAGCCCTGGGGTGCGGGCAGACCTGGCTGGAGGCCTTGCGCAGGGTCAGAGGAGATGCAGCAGCTGTGGCTGTTCCACTTCCCAGGGGTCGAAGCCTGCAGCTCTATCCCCTGATAATCTGTGTCCCCTCTTTGGGCTGCGCTAGGGACGGAAAGGACTGTGCTACACTAGAAAGAGACGTGGGTGCGGGGGTAGTGATGGGCGGCGGGGGGGGGGGGGGGAGGGGGGAGGGGCAAGGTCCTTGCACCCCGGGCCTGGATAGCTTCAGGCTGTTCTCGCCCCCACCCCCGCACCACCCTGCTGACTGCGCCCTTCCCCCTCCCAGTCCTGGTGACCGGAATCCCGGCCTCCCTTCTGATGCATAAACGTTCAGTGGCCTCCAGGGAGTGTTTGAAATTCTGGTGGAGGCTGCTTTACGCGTCCTTTCGCCCCCAGGGTCAACCACGGGCCCAATGGTCGTGCTTGGGGGATGCACTTAGCAAGGCTCTCGACTTTTGATTTCACCTGCCACCCGTGGTCCCTCCCCGCCTGAGGTCCTTTACAAACCAGCGGCTTGGAAGGGGTCATTGGGCTTTATCCAAACCAGAAAGGACCACCGGCGAGTGAAGAAAAGGTTTTTTCTGTTTTTCTCCTGCGCACAAAGGTGCGTAAGGGTGAGTGGTAGTCTCCCTGGGTTGCGCCCGCGCCCAGCGGTTGCCGGATGCACTGTGGGCGCCAAGGCCGCGCCTAGGACCCCGGGCTTAACCGGGTCAGCAGAGGTGGAGCGCCGGGCAGGAAGAGGGCACGTCCCGGTAGCAGTGTGTGACGGTGTCATGTACAGGGCGACCTCGGATAGAGGGTCTCCATGCTGGTATCAGGAAGACCTTTGCCCTGCAAGTCCCGCGCCCGCCCCACCTGAGCGCTCTGCCCAGCGCCACCGTTTTTAATAGTGTCAGAGCCACTGGTGGGAAAACCCAGTGTCCATCTAGATCAGTGGTTCTCAACCTTCCTCAAGCCGCGACCCTTTAATACAGTTCCTCATGTTGTGGTGACCCCCAACCATAAAATTATTTTCGTTGCTACTTCATAACTGTAATTTTGCTACTGTTATGAATCATAATGTATATATCTGAGATGCAAGGATGTATTTTCATTGTTACAAATTGAACATAATTAAAGCATGGTGATTAATCACAAAAACAATATGTCATTATATATGTGTTTTCCGATGGTCTTAGGCAACCCCTGTGAAAGGGTCGTTTGACCCCCAAAGGGGTCGGGACCCACAGGTTGAGAACCACTGATCTAGACGGTCTGGAGGAAAGAAATGGTGCCAAATAGGTGATGGAGGCGGAAAGGAGAAGCATGGGCTACATAAGACATTTAACTGAAAAGGGAAGTAAAGGGGTTTTTAATGCCGAATTTTGTTTAGGTTCAAAGATCAGATGTGGCATCAATAGATGTGCATATAATTTCTTCCTAAGCACTAACTATTGAAACAGAACTTAGTGCCTGAGACTCTTTCCCTAAAAAATGATCCTGATCTCTCTCCTTCTCGTAATGCTCCCCCCCCCGCCCCCGCCCCCATGCATCAGGAACAGCTCTCCATTGAGCGCATTTTTCATGTTCAGCATCATAAACCGACGCCACGAAGAATCCTAATCAATTAGTTTCAGGAGCATATAAGGGATTCGCTAAAGCTTGGTCAACTGAAATTGGTTGGTCTCTAGTAAAAACTGCCTGGAGCCCAGCGGCTCCCGTTCTTGCCGCTTGTTTGTTTATTTATTCTGTCACCCGAAACCACTCCCTTCTGCCGCCTGTGCGAGAGGACCGGCACCGGTCCACACACTCTCGGAGAGTTTTCAAAATTAGGCAAATCAGTGCTCCTTCGGATGGCCACTACGCCTCAGCAGAATGGGTTATCCGTCCACGAAGGGGCTGCTCATTAGTCAGAATCCTTGCGCTGATAAAATCCTCCGGCAGAGCTTCTACATATGGCGCCAAAATACCTTTGAACACACAACATGGGGTGGGCATTTCCTTGGTGATCAGCGCATCCACCGCACAGCAGATGTTGAGCTGATTACCCAAACCCACCGAACATCCAGAATTCACAGAGAAATAAACTGTTGAACTAAAATAGAGTTTCTCTGGTGGAAACAAGTGTCCAATGGCATTAAAGCTTCCGTGAATGGGGGATATGGAGAATTTCTGTCTCCAGACTTTCAGCGTTTTATGGGAACTAAATGTTTAATATTTTGGCATATAATGAGGCAGCCTTCACTATCCGCGTCGCTGGAAATGTTTTTAAAGAGACTGTCCACAGGTGATGTATAAACAGCGCACCTGCGGGAGATTTGCATCCTGAACAGGACCCGCTAATTGTTACTTTTCCGCCTCCGCCGCCTCTGAATGGGTTCCAGGGGGACAGAGGCCGCTTTCCTGACACCGTTTGCGCAATGGAGACCCAAAGAATGTGTTTTGTTCAAGAAGATCGACCTACAGAAAATAGTATAGGACCTCTCCCCTTTGTTCTGATTTCTAAAACAACCTACTACTTGTTTTTAAAAGAGTCTTTCGGCGGCAAGAGATTCAGATCGAGGAAACCAAGTTTAGTAAACTCGATCTAAAAGGGAAAAACAACAACCACAAGGCAACAAACCCTAGCCCTTTGATGTCCCTGGCATGGTTATTAAGGTCTTAAAATATCCGCCAACCCCCAGGTCGGAACAGAAAAATCTTACGGATTAAATAACTATTTATCTCATGCGGATAATTACTTGTTTGACCTGAAGTCATTCATTCCTGAAACCACCACGTTAAATTGTTAAGATGTTTCTAAGCGCCACCGCTCCGGGGATAGTGCGTGGTTAACCAAAGCCTGGCCCAGGCGGCCCGCGCATCTCCGCGGGTCTGAGCAGCACTTCTCCCAGCGCCCAGCTGTGAAGGTGCGGGCAGGGGCGGGAGGGGATGGGAAGCTTCCCGACGGCGCGCAGTAAAGAGGCGCTAAGGAACGAAGCCACAGGTGGCCGCGCCGCCCGGGATGTGGGACGCCTCTCCCCCTCCTCCCGGACTCTGGCCGAGCAAGGCGGTCCCCAGGGCCAGGGCCGGAGTGAACCCCAGCGGCTCAGGTGCAGTTTGTCGAAATGGTTGCGTTTTCCCCTGGTGCGGTGGCCGCACGGCTGTCTCTAGGAACCTGTTTAATTCCCTTTCATCACACTTCCGGCCCTTGCCTGGCCCTCATTGGCCCGGAGTTAAACCTGCGATCTGGGGGGGGGGGGGGTAGGGGGGGTAGGGAGTGGGGGCAAGCTTCCCCCCGCCTCCGCGCTGCTCCGGGTCCACGCCGCTCCAGCCGGGGCGCGCCTGGGGGTTGGGGGGGCACAATGCCGGGTCTCCCGAGGCCACGCTGGGCCACGGGCGGCACCTGGCGGGGCTCCCGAGGCGCGGGCGGCGGGGGAGCGGTGACTCCGGCCCCGACGGCCGGCCGCGGTGCGCCCCGCGCTGGCGGTGGGCGTCAGGCACGTGGCGTGGCGCTGGCGGCCCGGCGGCCTCCGGGAGGGAGGTCCGGCGGGGACTCGCTGGCCCGCCCGCCCGTCGCCCGGCGCTCGGCCCGGGGAGAGGAGCGCTGCCTCGCCGCTTTCAGTTCTCCCCGAGGCCGCTGGTTACTGTTTAACATCCCCACCCACGCCTCCGTTTGCTCAGGGGATCGATCGGCTGGTGGGAGCCGGGTCGCTGTCTGGTCGCCACCCAGCCGACCTCATATCCTCCCGGCATATGGTCCACAGTCTGCGCGGGAGCCCGGGGGCCACACACAAACAAACAAACAACCGCCGCGTCCCCGGGCGCCTCTCCCCCGCGCACGGCCCCGCCCCCACCCCCGCGCCCGCCCCCGCGCCCGCGGCCAACTTCCCCGACTCGGAAAAGTGCGGCCCCGACGCGGCTGCGGGGCGGGCGGGGGACCTGCGGCCGGAGATGCGGCGCCGCCGCGCAGCTGACCGCGACGCCACTGCTCCGCGCAGGTAAGTGTGGCCCCGCGCCCGGCGCCCCGCGCCCCGCGCAGGGGCTCAGCCCGCGCCCCCCGCCCTCCGCGAATCCCCGAGCCCCCGCAGGCTTCGGGAGGAGGAGGGGCCAGGCAGGTTGGAAACAGATACCCCGAGGCCTCCCGCAGCCCGCGGAGCGGGAAGGGGAAAGGGCTGCAGCAGAGGCCGCCGGGGGCGCAGGCAGCCTCGGGCACGCGCCGGCCGCCAGCCCTGCCAGGACCGTGAAGGAAAGTGGGATTTGTTGGAGAGAGCGCTCTGGTGTCTGCAGAGGGTCACGTGGCTGCCAGGCCCCTGGGGGCTTTGGTGGATGGAGTCTGTGTGGCCTGGGCCTGGCTTGGGCTCCTGGATGCCTGTGGACAGTGCAGATTGGTGGGGAGGGGCTTGGTCTTGGAGCATCACCCCAAGGCTTTGGCTCCAGGCTCAGCTTCTGTGGGTTCCCTGAGAGACATTTGGGGAGTGGGCGTCTTCCGGTGACCCTGCTGGGCTGTTATAGGAAAAACTATATATATACACACACACACACACACACACACACTTACCTACATGTACATTTACCTGTAGGGACATTTACATATATCTACATGTACATATAGATATATTATTTACCTACCCATACATAAATACATGTATTTACCTGTAGATACATTTACATATATCTACATGTACATATAGATATATTTACCTATGCATACATAAATACATATATTTACACACACATATATATATATATATTTAAACCGTTTAGCTTCCTTTGGGAAGAAATGTTCTTTGCAAGCTTGTTTAGACAATGCACTCGTTAAGCGATTGTTACTCCGTGTCTAACGGGCTGAGCCAGCACGTGATAAGACCTTGGCTTTGGATATCATAGGTGTTTCACACCTGATGTGCCCTGTTCCTAAGGCTTGCTCACCACCATCGAAGGCCCTTCTCCAGCATTCAGACAGTGTCTAGTCCGCCTTCAGAGGAGGCCGAGAGCTGGAGAGTGCGGCCTGCGGAAGCTCTCAACTCCTGGGAGGCCCTGAGAACTGAACACCTCACTGATGGGAACATTCCTGTTTGGTTTTGTTACTTCTTCCTGATTTTCCACTCATTTTCCACGTTTCTCCTCTCTGCACAAGCATTTATTCATCGTTAAAATATTCTTCCTCTCCAGCTATCACCATTTTCCCATCAAGTCCCCACCCTCTCTGGACACACCTTCTCTGTTTTCCTCTTCTGTGCACCTGCTATCACTCTTCATTGTGCCTTTGAAGTCAGAGGCCAAGTGTAGGGTTGGGCTCCCCTCTGGTACCATTTGGGGGAGAGGGGAGAAGAGGGAGGTGGCCAGTAGCAGTGGTAAGATCTCATTTTTCACTTTTCTCCCATTCCTCCTAAGCTCCGTTTTTAAGACTACAAATACAGAATTTTTCTCAGTGTGCGTTATGAAGGTAGTGCAACCCTTTCACTAAAGTGTGTCTATTAACATCTCATAAGCATTTTATTCTGCAAGTGTGATTATCCTATCTAATAAAAGAGAAACATGGTAATTAGAGTACGACCGCTACCCTTCCCATTGGCTAATCAGGGAGATATGCAAATTAACTGCCAGCCAAGATGGCGGCCGGCAGCCAGGCAGCTGGAAGCGAACATGAGGCTTGCTTGCTTCAGTGACGGAGGACTCCAACGTTCCCCACCTGCCTTGCCGGCCTCTGAACTTGCATTTTGAAACATTGTTACAAATATAGAAGATAAACAAAACCCCAGAAACCTGCTTTCAGCCAGCCCTGATCTCAGAGCTGGAGTTGATACAGTGTTTCGATAATAGAACCCAAACAAACCAGATACCTGCTTTCAGCAGCAGAGGCCTCAAGCTGGAGCCAGAGCTAAAGCTGGCCCAGAATAAAAAAAAAGAAAAGAAAAAAAGGAGCAGTTGGGAGCTTCAGTCACCCACCAGCCTGAAAACAGCCCTCAGCCCCTCACCCAGACTGGCCAGGCACCCCAGTGGGGACCCCAACCCTGAAGGGTGTGTGACCAGCTGCAAACAGCCATCAGCCCCTCACCCAGGCTGGCCTGGCACCCCAGTGGGGACCCCCACCCTGATCCAGGACACCCTTCAGGGCAAACCAGCCGGCCCCCACCTGTGCACCAGGCCTCTATCCTATATAGTAAAAGGGTAATATGCCTCCCAGCACCGGGATCAGCGAAGCCGCTAGGCCTCCCAGCACGGGGATCAGCGGAGCTGAGAGGCCTCCCAGCACCGGTATCAGTGTGACAGGGGGCAGTGCCCAAACCCCCTGATCGCCCTGCGGCTCTGTGTGTGACAGGGGGCGGGGCCACAACCTCCCTATCCACCCTGCTCTGTTGGTGACAGGGGAAGGCGCCCCAACCCCCTGATCAGCCCTGCTCTGTGCCTGATAGGGGGGAGCTCCCTAACCCCCTGATCGCCCTGCGGCTCTGTGCGTGACAGGGTGCGGCGCCCAACCCCCTGATCGGCCCTGTTCTGTGCGTGACAGGGTATGGAGCCCCAACCCCCTGATGGGCCCTGCTCTGTGCGTGACAGGGGGCAGCACCCCAACCCCCTGATTGGCCCTGCTCTGTGCGTGACAGGGTATGGAGCCCCAACCCCCTGATCTGCCCTGCTCTGTGCGTGACAGAGGGCAGCGCCTGCTCTGTGCGTGACAGGGTATGGAGCCCCAACCCCCTGATCTGCCCTGCTCTGTGCGTGACAGAGGGCAGCGCCTGCTCTGTGCGTGACAGGGTATGGAGCCCCAACCCCCTGATCTGCCCTGCTCTGTGCGTGACAGAGGGCAGCTCCCCAACCCCGATTGTCCCTGCTCTGAGCCCGACCAGGGGCTGCACCTAGGGATTGGGCCTGCCCTCTGCCACCCGGGAGCAGGCCTAAGCCAGCAGGTCGTTATCTCCCAAGGGGTCCCAGACTGCAAGAGGGCACAGGCCTGCCTGAGGCCCCCCCCCACCCCCGCCCCCTGCACAAATTTTTGTGCACCAGGCCTCTAGTAAGACTATAAGACAGTGCAAATTAACTTTGAGGACTACTAAGATTTTTCTAAATGCCTGCATGTAAATAATAACTTTATTTATTTATTTATTTTTTATTGCTTAAAGTATTACAAAGGGTATTACATATGTATCCATTTTATCCCCCCGCCCTAGACAGTCCCCTAGCCTCCCCTATCCCCCAGTGTCTTATGTCCATTGGTTATGCTTATATGCATGCATACAAGTCCTTTAGTTGATCTCTTACCCCCCTACCTCCTGCCCCCCAACCCTCCCCGGCCTTCCCGCTGCAGTTTGACAATCTGTTTGAGGCAGCTCTGCCTCTGTATCTATTATTGTTCAAAAGTTTATAATGGTCTCTATTGTCCATGAATGAGTGAGATCATGTGGTATTTTTCCTTTATTGACTGGCTTATTTCACTTAGCATAATGCTCTCCAGTTCCATCCATGCCGTTGCAAATGGTAAGAGTTCCTTCCTTTTTACAGCAGCATTAACTTTATTTTTGAGTTCCCTGTTTCTTTTGAAAATTCTTATTATTTCTATGAATTCTGAAAGTACTACTTGCTTATAAAGCATCATGAAAATTATTGTAAAATACAAAGTGAACCCCTTTCTTGTTTTACTCTATATGTGTAACTACCATTGCTGGCTGGGTTTATGTCCCTCTTTCTGTATAAACAGGAATTTTTCCTTCATTATTTAAAAAAAAAATTGGATAATGGTTCTGAAACTTATTTTTCTTTAATAGTTTCCAAATATTTATCTGTCAATATATGAAGAATTTTTTTTCCTAGTGCATGTACTCTGTGTAGCCAGCTAATATCCCCAGAATATTCGCTTGGATTTTCCAATTTCTTACTATTACAAACAGTGCTGCCACGAATATTTGTGTTCATTATCTCTGCACCAGTGCTGCAGAATGTTTATTCTGAGAGGGTTGCTGGCTCCAGGGGCTGTTTACTTTAAATTGGCTAACTATTGCAAAGAGCCTTCCTCACTCCCCACCGGATATTGACCATGCTCTTACCCACACTGGATAATAATGATGGAAGATGTTGCCCATCTGATTGCTGAAAAAATGATTTCTCATTGTTGTAGTTTAATAGTTAGAAATTATATGGACCAGTCCTGGAACGCCTGATTTGCAGAGTCTGAGAATTTTGCTTTAAAAATATAATAAAGTAGAAAGGGAATTAACTGCATTTCAAAATACTACCTTATTTTGAGCTTCTAAAAGATACTACTGCGTTAGTTGTTATCTCTCCATTTACGGAAGGGCTAGAGATACTGGTGCATGCTAAGTGAGATGTCTGTGTTGCAAACAGATGACTACAGTGTGCCTACTAGTTGGTGGTGTGATTTTGTGGCTCTTGACTTACACGTTTGCCAACTTCCTTAACACGGATTCCGTTCTCTGGGAATGAAGGCATGGTCTTCAATGAGATATCATAGCTTTGGATCCTTAGGAAGTTGTAGATGCAAACAAAACAGCAGAGTGCACAAAGATGCATCCTTGTGGAATCACTTCTCTCCACCCTCCCCATGGGAACTCTCACCTGTTAGTATTGATCAGCTCATGCACAGACAGGAATGCTTCACATATGGTTTACTCTTAGAGCTGAACAAACGATTTAGGAATACAGTCGGGCCTTGACTTACGAATTTAATTCGTTCTGAGACCGAGCTCAAGCTCATTAAGGAGCTCGTTAAGGAGCTCGTTAACTCAAATTACTCTATCAACTCAATGCAAAAAATCGGCTGAGAGACAGCTGGTTATCTCAAAAAATTCGTTAGTCGGGACACTCGTAAGTCAAGGCCCCACTGTATTTGTAATACATATATTTAGCTAATACTTATCGAATCCTTAGTATGTGCTAATAATATTCTAAGTCACTTATAAGCATTTTTTTTCTTTTAGTTTCCTTAAACAACCCTGTGCAGTTCATGCTAATATTCTCCCCCTTTTCAGATGGGGAAAAATGAAGCAGAAATTTTAAAAGTTGAGTAAGGTCACACATCTACAAGGGTAAACGTGGAGATTCAAATCCAGGCACTGTGGCGCTAGGCTGTGAGAGTAACCAGGCTGCTCCATCTGGTCGTTGGTTGCTCCCTGCACAGGGGTGCCCCACAGAGGGAAGTACAAACCTGAACCTTGGCAGGACCCACAGGCCATGCCATGTCCCCTTGCTCTTGGCTGGGCATTCCAGGGGAGGGCACTTTTCTGGGTCACAGCAGGTCTGTAAGGGCCCACAGCACCTGCTCCTGATGTATCAGGAGCTGCAGGTGTACACATTCGGATGCTCACCTAAGTACCTTTGGAACTCAACACTGTCTTGCCCATTCATTATGGATACATCTTCAAGAACAAAGACGGCCTTAGTTACTGCCTATCCTTCCTACCTTATATTTAGTACTGGGTGGCCCAGGATGTTCTCCACATGGGAGACTTAGCTCAGAGCCTGTGGTGTTGTGTTGCTGTGAATATCTTTTGTTTTATCAAGACATTTTTCTGGAAAGGTATAAGAAGTTTGTGTGTGTGTGTGTGTGTGTGTACATGCTTGTGTGCGTGCACACATGAGTCTTTTAACATTTGGAGGTACATGAAGGTCTTTGAGGATGCATATAAGCCAAGAGAGAAGGCTTTATTGTCACATAGGGAGTTTTATATTCTTGTTAAGCTATTTACTAAAGGGGGGGGGCAGAGGATGGGGGAATTGGGCAAGTTAACTTTTTTGAGGCCCAATTTTCTCATTTTTGAAGTTAATGATTGTAATACCTATCTCATAGACTTAGTATGATTATTAAATATGTTAATACATGTAGACCTTTTGAACAATGCCTGGGACTTAGTAAGTACCCAATAAGTATTTGGTATTGCTGTTGTAGTTGTTCTAGAATGAGATAAAGCATCTAAACACTGCTTGATTCATAGTAAGTTCTTAATGTGTCACCTGCTTTTATTGACACTATCTCTGGAGAAATTGTACTTACATACTCAAATTGTACATGGCTTCAGGAGTTTATGAATCCATAGAAACCTGGCCACGGCCTCTAATAAGCCTTGGAGATACAATGATGAGTAAGAGACACGGTCCCTGAATTCATGGGGCTTTTAGTGAGGCAGTGTAGAAAAGGATTGTCCTGCATGTAGTCCAGTGGTTAGAACCTGCCCTCTCCCAGCTGTGTCCTAAGCAAGTTCTCAATGCCTGTGCTCAGTTAAAAAAGTTGTAAAATGAGAATAATAGTCCTGACTCTCAGAGTATATTTAATGGATTAATTAATTCTTGTATTATTTAAACCAAGCATGTTATTTGTTGAATGTTTGACCTTTCTCTACGCTCTATTTCAATCTAGAAGAATCACATTTATCTATGATAGCAAAACGTCCACATGGACATCTAGGTATTGTATCCCCATCACTTAAAAGTGTCGGCTGAAAACATCATCTGGGCCTGGCAGTTTAGTTATTTTTAGTGTTTTGAATCTTTGAGTGTTTTTCTTTTCTGGTTGCATACTGAGTGTGCTTTGCTTGTGCCCTTGACTTCCTTGGGTCATGGCTACAGGTTGCAAATAGTTGATGTATATTAGTTTAGCAGGAATGAACTTATGTGCACTGTACCAGGTGCCTGGAACACAAATATAAATAAGCCGCATCTCCACCCTCAAACACAAGTAATTTACTTGGAAGAAAAACATGTATCCCCTTCTATACCATATGTGATAACTTTGGCATTGGTGCCATAGATAGAAATACCGTGGGAAATGGGAGCACGAAGCATAGTTTGAAGAGTCTGGAGAGATTTCACGAAGGAGTGAATGACCTCCTGATTAGAACTTGCTGAATAGAGAAGAATCAGAAAGATGTTTGGGGCAGAGGATATTACATGTGGAATAGGTGGCGCAACAAGAGATAAAATGGGGATGGAACACTGAGCCAGATTTTGACAATCTTGAATGTGGGTGACAAAGATTTGGGCTATGTTATCTAGCCCAGCGGTTGCCAACCTTTAGGACCTCATGGACCACCAGTGGTCCACGGACCACCGGTTGGCGATCGCTGAGGCAGTGGGGAGCCATCAAAAGTCTGCAAGTAGACTGAGTTATGACAGCATTTTGGAGGACAGATTAAAGAGGGAGAGACAAAAGACAGGGCAACAGTAGGAACCTTTCACAAGAGTCCCCTGGCCACAGTGAAATGCAAACAGGATAGGATAGAATCTAGTGACGCTTCAAAGGTGTTTAAACTGAATTTAAGAACCGTAGAGTGTGGAAGAGGAGAGAAAGCAGGGGATTGAAGCTGACCTTAAGTCCATATTCCTTAGGATGGTACAGGACACTTTGATTTGATTATGCTTATTAGGAATTTATAGTTTTTTAACTATTCTTACAAGTTATTTTGGATTTAAAACTTAGTCTGTATGGCAAAACTAAACTTTTCGGTCATTTAACTGAGGTTGTTAGGTATGTAGGAAGACTATTGTTTCCATAGTTTGGGCTAATTTTCAGCAAAGTAATTATTATTTCTAACCTGAATTTTTGCAACAACCAACTGCTCCCCCTTCCTTATCTTCCTGGCCTCCATTCAGGTCCCCAGATGACAGTTAGAGTGACAGAGAGAAAGCCAATGTGATCATTTCCTTTAAGTTGTTAAGCCATGGCTAGTGTGGCTCAGTTGTTTGAGCATCATCCCGTGCACCTAAAGGTTTCTGGTTCAATTCTCTGTCCGGTGGTTGGTTCAATCCCCGGTTGGGGTGCATATGAATGAGAGGCAACCAGTCTATGTTTTTCTCTCACATCAATGTTTCTTTATCTCTCCCTATGCCTTCCTCTCTCTCTAAAATAAAAAAAATATATATATATTGAAAAAAACCACCATTTGTTAATTTTTTAATGCCTTAATACCCTTAGTCTGCAGTCCATGTGACTTCCACTCCATGCCTCATCTCTCTCTTTTTGAGGTCCCAGACTTAAAACTTCAGCTGGAATAAGTATTTTAGTTCCACAAATGCACTATTCTCTGTACCTTCAAAAGTGATGTTTCTATCATTTGAAACAGGCACCATCCCCATCATTTCCCCCCCATCATTCTAGCCAACTTCCCTTTATCTTTGCTCAAATACCACCTTCAAAATCTTTTCTAATCTACTGACCCAATATAACAATTTAGTGTATCTTGTTCTTTCCCTGTCATAATTACCAAGTTCATCACACACTGTGGTTGGATGTTTGACAGTAATTCTCCCAGACTTGACTGATAGACATCTGAGGGTAGGAACTCTGTTATTCTGAACCACTTTTTAAATTGGACCTTTAATTCAAGCTTAATGAGGATGTGTTCACTGAATAAATGAGTAATTGTAATGGAGAAAAAAGGTGAAATACCAATAAAATAAATGTGTTGAGAACCTCATTTTCAAGCACTACATTCTGTATTGGGATCAAACAGTGACTATAACTGTTTTCTCCTAAGATTTTCATGTCTGGTTGGGGATATGAATGACAATATTTCTACTCACTGTGATAAGAGCAAACGTGGAATACTGGAGAAAGATTACAGGAACCTAGCAAAAGCCATACCAACTTTTTCTGGAGTCGGTTACACAAGAGATGACATAGGAATTTTTTATTTTTTATTTAAGAGGGATATAATTTATTGATATTGAATATAATTACTCAGATAATTATATTGAGATGTAATTTACATTAGTTAAAATCCATTATTTTTTATAGCATACACTTCAATGAGTTTGACAAATGTATGCCTTCATGTAACCACTGCCACAATGAAGATATAGAACATTTTTTGTCCCTTCCCCCTCAAATTGCCTTATGCCCTTTAAGCAGTCATCCCTTCCTCATTTCCCCAGGCAACCACTGATGTGATTTCTGTCCCTAATGTTGCCTTGTCTAAACTAACATATAAATAGAATCACATAGTGTGCAGCCTTTTGTGCTTTGCTTTTTAAATTTAGTATAATCATGTTGAGAGTTAGCCATCTTGTTGTATGTATCATTAGCCTATATTCCTTTTTAACAAAACAGATCTAGGAGGTACAATTGGCATACAATAAACTGCACATATTTGAAGTGCACAATTTAGCAAGTGTTGACACATGTATGCACTCATGAAACAGTCGCCACGATCAAGACAGTGGGATTGCCAGCTCTGCAGGTGTGCTCATGCTCCGTTGTAAACCCCCTTTCTGGCTCCTGAGACATCCACTGATCTCCTTTCTGCAAATTAGTTTGTATTTTCTTGAATTTTTATATCCATGGGACCATTCACTATTCTATTGTGAATTCCTCTTAGATTCATTCATTCTGTTGGACCAATCCCTTTTTTTCCCTTGACTACCATGACATTGTATGGATGTGCCTCAGTTTGTTAATTCATTGACCTGTTGAACATTTGGATTGTTTGCAAATTTTGGCTTTTAACAAATAGAGCTGTTATGAACATTCTCTTACAAAGTCTTTGTGCTGTCATTTGTTTTATATAATTACCTAGGAGTAGAATGTCTTCTCCTCACACCTGATCTGATTTGTCAGCGAATAGCAGACCTGCCAGTATGACCTCCAATGAGCCCCGCTTTTCCCACTTTCCCTCCCTTCTCCTGCTCAGTGTCATCACGGGAGTCATGGTGATTGCATAGGCAGACATCTGCCCCAGTCTATTCACTGCTCCCTCAGTTTCCATATCATTCCCTTCAGGGTTGATCTTCCTAAACCACGAATAAGAACATGTCATCTCCCTGCTTAAACCCGGCCCACGGCTTCCCACAGTGCCCGGAATAAAGGCCATACTCTGAGGCATTCGGTGATCTGGCCTCCCCATCTTCCTCACTTTTACCTCTCACTCTCCTTTACTCCCTGGGTTCTGGCCACATCAGGTTTTCTCAGGGTTCCCCAAAAGCCACGTATTTTTCATCTGAAGGCCTTTCTCCTTTGCATTTGACCTCCTTTCAAACACCCCCACCTCCCACACATAAACATCACATGAGTATCTTCATGCTTTGGTTCTCGGTTTACATGTCACTTCTACAGAGACAGTTTCAGGAGTTTCCTCTGATTTCTAAACATGCCTTCCTCCATGTGTATTGCAGATCCCAGATAATCACACCCCCCACCCCACCCCAGCCAGCTAGGAGGTCTCAGCAGCAGAAGCTTGGGTGCACATTGTAAAAGGGATAAAACAGAAGGCCAGGGGAGCAAGAGAAGGGAGGGAGTCGGGGTCCTCAATAGTTAATAAAGTAGAAAAGAATGAATGACACATTTCTTATTCTACAGATCACTTGAAAACTGATATTTCATGACACATTTTTGTGTGAATACTGGGTAAAATGAATGTTAAATTTCTGAGTGATGCAAAAATCATGACTAAGCTAAGTGTAGCAGTATAGCTTTGATAAAACAATGAGTTTGACTTTTTTACAAAGCCTATTAAATTGGAGGGAGGGTGGAAATCCAGTGAAATAAATCTTTTCTCTTTATTTTATTTTCAGGCTTTAATTTTCTTGTTGCGTTATCTAATATTGACTGAGCACTTGTTATTGGCAGGCATTGCTTTCCATGCATTACCTGCAGTACCTCATTAGTCCTCCTCACAACCCAATGGCTCTATGATTAGTGTTCTTTCCAGACACAGGTTACACAGCCAGTAAGTAGCAGGAGTGATGTTCTGAAACTCTTAACTGCTTCATTTTATTCTCTCTGAGATCCAGCCTTCATTTGTTCCAGTAAGGCGGGATCCACTCTCCCTTGATCTCCTGCTATTCTACAAATTTATATCCAACTACACAGCCACTTGAGTTTTTTGCCTAGAACTTTTCCACTTTGCATCATTCAGAACTCTTGTTTCCTCCATGTCTCTCCTAAGCCACTCACTTTATCTGAAAATATCATCTCTGTTCTTTTTCCATAGATCTGCCCTTTAATAACATTTTATATTAATTAGTTCTTAAAACTCTCAGTGTATTTAGACCTGTTCTTAATGATCAGAGGAGAATCATAATGACATTTGAAGAATTTTCTTAAATAAAAATTTAAGTTGCCCATAATTCAGCATACACGCATTTCCTTTTTTTTGCACATTTTTTGCCCAGTCTCACGTATGTGTGTCTGTGGGCATGTCTTGTTATTTTATTCACCATGATTAATTTGTATTAGGATTTTTTCACTGATTATTGAATTAAAAGTTTTTATTGAGTTGTAGCTAATATTAACAATATACTCAAATTTCTACGTACGTAAAATTTAACCATTGCCATCTAAAATAGAGTATTTCCAGTTCCCTAAAAACTACCATTGGGCTCCTACTCAGACATAGATTACATTTGCTTATTTTACTATGTTGCTGTGTATATTAGTAGCTTGTCCTTTTTCATTGGTCTATAGTGTGACATTGGATGAATATGTAATTGTTCATTTACCAAGTCTACTGTTGACGGACACTTGAGTTGCTTCCAGTTTGGGGCTATTACCAGTAAAGCTGCCTTGGTCATTTTTTAGTCTTTTGTTGGTTATATACCCTCATTTGTGGTGGGTATATTCCCAAGAGTGGAATTACTGGGTCACAGAGGATGCATATGTTTAGGAAGTATTTTCTTTAAGTTTTAAAGTCTATTTAAGGTACTAGTAGACATATTTCTATATTGTAAAGTGGTAAGAATATTATACTCATCATACAAAAGGGGAGAGAATGAATAATTAGAAAAGTGGTAGCCTGGTTGAATGTACAAACGCATTTATGGCAAAACTTAAAAAGTTCCTCCTTTCAGTGCGAATTTATTGCAAATGAAACTGAATAACTATTAGTTCACATAAACATATTCCTAAATGAATTTTTAGTAATAAAATTTTTGTTGAGATATTGATATTCAACTATGATTACAAATACCTTTGTTTTTATTCTTCAAGGATTTTGCTCATGCCATTCATTGTGTCTGCCCAGAATCACATTCTCACTAGTCCCTTCATGTTCCCCATTGCCCTGTGTGACCACTTCACACTCCCTAAGTCTGAACACACACTGTCCACTGACAGGTAAGTGTTTGTTTATGGTAATGAACCCAATGAACCTGGGTTTAACTAGAGTTCATAGGTGAGCACAGCACACAGGACCCTTCCCTCCCACACACACAAATCCTGAGCTTTACTGTCGATCAGTGAGCATGATTTTGAAAACTTACTTTTTATTTCGGTTATGACAACAATACATTTAAAATAACTTAATCCATTCTTGTGAATTCTTTCTTCTGCTCTTTGTATGGCCAAATGTTCTCTAAATGATTCAAATGATTCCTTTATGTCCTCTCTCATACCTCTGAACCAGGAAGTGGGCACCAAAAATTCCTTCCGCGCTGGCATTCATGCGTCCTCATTAAGCAGCTTTTATTTGTTAGGGTGTGTCAGCAGTAAATATTTTCTCTCCAGTCACCCAAATTAGAGCCACGGTTTGAGGCGTAATAATATCGTTGAGATGCAGCTCAGACATGTTTCCATGGTTGCAATTCTTATTTATTGAAAGATAAAAGGACCTGAAGTGAAAAGTAGATGGGAAGTGATCATGATTGGCTGAGACTGTGCCGCTTCCTGGCACTGATCGAACCGTGTTGATGTTTCTTCAATGCCCAGGAGTATTTCAGTCACTTGTTAAAGCTCCATCATGTGAAGGCATTTCCAGGCCTGGGGTCATGATGGGGTGGGAGAGACATGCAATGATTTATTTTGAAAAGAAGACAAAAATCAGATTTAAATATTTCACATCTGTTTATTCTTTTCCCTGTTGTTATTTAAGTGATTTTACTTAAAAAGAAAGTTTTGGAGTTAATATTTAAAGGCATTTGCTCTTACATGAGAAGTGAGACCATAATAATGTGATTATTTTAGGGCGCTTTTTATCAGCAGTTTACAACATAACCTCTTACTGGCTATTTGCAGGCATCTTTTCACTTCTGCTCTCACTCTGGTTCTTAGTATCAGGATGAAGCTTATTTTCTTTTCTTTTTTTTTTTTTGAAGCTTATTTTCTGAAGACCAGTGAGTGCTGAGCCTCTAAGAAGCAGGACATAAAAAACTCAGAATAATTTAACCTCTAGTATAATACCTGACACATAGTGGGTGCCTCAATAAATATATGCTGAATGAGTTAATATATTAATGAAATAGGTAAAATGTCTTGAATGTTTGATTTAGATAATAGCAGGGTTATTTTGAGAAAAATGTAGAAAATAAAATCTATATAGTACTCCTGTCAATGCATAGTATAGCATATGAAATAACTTGTATTTGCTAATTTTCATGAACTCTGAAGTTTGTGTAGCACTTCAAGCCCACAGTTCTTTTCTTCTATGTGCTGTAGACGAGCTCTTGGACATGTATGAGTCATATACAGCAATACAGGCAACAGACATCAACCGTCAACCCCAGTGTCACCAGTAGGACGGCAAATAAAACATTGCTTTATATGTTTCTAAGATTTAACCATGTACCTCCCATTCAGGTGTACAGCATAGTGGTTAGACGATCATATGCTTTACAAAGCGATCATGAATGTTAGATTTATTCGTTACATTCTGTAAAAGGAAGAGTGGGAATAATGATCAAAATCTCATGTTAATGCTTAATTATGTTGGCATATACCTGGCAGTTGGGTGTGCGATTGGAGAAACACGCACATGGGGCTCTCGTAGACTGGCAGTGTTCTTTCTTCACTTGGGTAATGTTACTCAGTGTTTCACTTATAATTAACATTTCATCTCTACCTGATTCCTTTTCTGACATATTTCACAATTAAAAAGAAAATAAGTTGTTCCTTAGAGATAACAGTATGTTAAGTAATATCCTTATATTCTTGGAGCTTTCTGCTAAAGGTAGACATTAATTCATTCAACAATTGCAATTACTCTAGGCTCACTGAATGAGAAGCATGTGGTACCATCAGACTGCAGTAGGAGGTGAAATGATGTACTCAATGATCATAATGCACAGATATTTATATAATATGTGTGTACTCATGTTTTCTCCAATATTCACTTTTGAATTACAGTTGCCAATCAAATCTTAAAACTATCACGTGGTCCTAGCACTCATGACTCCTTTGTGCTTTTTGTTGATATTGTGACTCACGACCTGAGCTGTCAAACTGGTAAAACCCTGTTAAATGAGATGAGTTCACTGATGGTGAGCTTGGATAGTACAGCAGGTCCAATTACTATTAAAGCTTCTAAATGATTACCTTCCCTTTCTGTCTTACCCCATCATGGACTTGTAACACAATTCATGAACTGGCTTGGATCCGCAAGCCACGTGTTGATATGTGTACCTGGAAACATGCTCTGGAATATTTATAGCAGCAAAGTTTGTGAAAGCAAAAATTGGAAACACCCCAAAATGTCTATCAATCGTAGAATGGATAGTGCATTGCGGTGTGTTCATGTGATGATTTACTAAAAAGCAGAGAAAGTAATAAATCACTCCACTGTCCATCAACAGAGAAATCTCAAGCAAAATGTTCAGTAACAAAACAAAACAAAACACAGAAGATCAAGTCAAAGAAGAATATATTATGGAAACATTTTCACTTATATAAAGACCCAAACAAACAACTAAATTGGTGCTTCCTTGTAATCAATTCATAGATATGTGTTAAAGCTCAAAAGAAATGTAAGAAATTATTAGCACAGGGTATTAATTTACCACCTGGAGTGGAGGTTCAATCAAGAAAGGGACCCAGGCCCTTCATTTAATTATTATTATTAAACTGAACAGATATTATATTTTATTATATATGCATGTATGTATAAATATTTAGATTTACATATAAATAAATCAGGTTTTGTAATAAAATTACTAAAATTATAAATATGCACGACTTTAAAAAATAGGACTTTTCTGAAAGGCTTATATAAAGATGTGAATAGGAAGACATTACCGAATGGGAAGACTCAGGATTATAAAGCTTTGAGTCCACCTGAATATATATACCTGGTTTGGTTCCCATTAGAAAAACGATAAACAAATAAAATTCAAAAATCAACACCAATAAATATTCTGAGGCCTAGGAGGGACAGTAGGTCATTACTTTATACTGAGTTTCAGTGTAGGGATTTGATCATGACAGTCTAAAAACTTTGTTCTTAAAGTGTTTTGGGATAAAAAAAAAATGTAATCAAGTGTCCACATTAATTGAGTCGGCCAGACCCCTCGTAGCACAAATGCTCAGGTCACTGTGGCCGAAAACCAGAGAGCAGGTGTCCAATCTCAGGCTCTGCTGCTCAGTGACCTCATGATTTTAATTGAAGCACTTAATTACTTTATCCAATTTTCTAGTAACTAAAGTAAAACTAGCCGTAGTATGAAAAACTCAGAATTATTGCAGAAACTATATGAGAAAACACATTAAAAGTCTAATGTTATACTTTAGTAGACAAAAATTATTAGTCTCAGCCTCACTCTAATGAATAATTCTGTTGAATTGGATATTTTGCAAGTTCACTTTTCAGAATGAGAGCGTATGGTATAAGTAATGTAATGTATTTGTGTGTTTTTAATCTGTGTTGTGAACATCTGTTCATCTTTCTGTGGATGTGACAAGTAAAACCAATTATAATGTATTTTATATTTACCACATGACAAAATTAAATTTCAAAAAGCATCCCCCTCTTCACCCTCCGCCTAATGTTAGAAACTGAAAGTATAGATAAATAAGGGTGATTTTCCACACTGAATATAATTGAATTCCTACAACTACAATTATTAAAATGCTATGATACCGATTTAAGAAAAGGATACAGCAATGGAACAATACAAAAGCTCAGAAACATCTGAATGTTTATAAATGTATAACACACGATTACATGATATAAATTGAATATACGGCTCTAATATGTAAGTTATTATAATACATCTATGGAGAAACTATTCAAAAAGTGATGCTGGCTGGATGCCATTGAAAATGAAAAATTATGAGTGAAATTTAAGCATAATAAAAAACACAAAAAGAACAAATATCTATCTGATCTTGTGATAAGGAACACTTGATAAAACAATGTAAGGAACTGTAAGAGAAGGTAATGATAGGTTTGCTAGAAGACAAATATTATAAAAACTATATAGAAACATAATATAAAAATCAAACAACTCCTCAACATTATTTTCTGTAAATACTACAAACTTAGGTTTAAATCTCTAACATACAAAGAGCTCTGTAAATTCAAAAAATTGTCTGGTGTAGGTTGAATATTTATATTTAACATGGTCATTTGGGGACTCAGGTTGTTTCTTTTTTTAATATATTTTATTGATTTTTATACAGAGAGGAAGGGATAAGGCTAGAGAGTTAGAAACATCAATGAAAGAGAAACATCGATCAGTTGCCTCCTGCACACCCCCTACTGGGGATGTGCCTACAACCAAGGTACATGCCCTTGACCGGAATCAAACCTGGGACCCTTGAGTCCACAGGCTGATGCTCTATCCACTGAGCCAAACCAGCTAGGGCTCAGGTTGTTTCTATGTTATTGCTTTGCCATCTCCTAGAGCAGCATTGGGCACTTTTTTTTTTGTGAATGTATAAAGGCTCAAATAGTAAATATTGTAGAATTTGGGGACCATATGGTGTCTGTTGCAATAACTCAGCTTTGCAATGGTAGGGTGAAAGTGTCCATAGACCACACAGGAACAAAAAGGCATGACCGTGTTCCAATAAAACTTTATTTACAAAAACATGCAGCTCCATAGTTATGTGACCCTTGCCATAGGGCATTGTCTTGCCTTGCCTCCTTGATGCTAAATCACAGGCACGTTTGCATTCCAGATTGCAGGAAGGCGAGAGTAGAGGATTGCATGCACTGTATTTTAACGCCTAGACACTTAAGTGGCAAGCATCACTTTTGATCACATCCCATTAGTGGAAATTTAGCCACATGGCTACACCCAGCTGTGGGGTGGCTGGGAAATGTGGTCTCCACTTCCAAATAGTGCCCAATTACAAATCTTGCTGTGGAACTACTAGTGGTCTCTGCCAAACTGGTAATCAAATAAATTCAACATTATTTTACAGTTTTACAATAAATGATATAAATAATATCAAAGAACAGAAATAATACTCAGAGTTGGCATTGCGCCATTACTAGTTGTAGCAGTAATCTATACTAATAAAAGGGTAATATGCTAATTAGACCAGACGTCCTTCCGGACAAAGCCATGGTGGCAGGGCCAAGGCAGAGGCAGTTAGGGGTGATCAGGCCTGCAGGGAGAGCAGTTAGGGACATCAGGCTGGCGGGGGAGGACAGTTATGGGGATCAGGCCGGCAGGGGAGAGCAGTTAGAGGGAACAGGCCGGCAGGCAGGTGAGCTGTTAGGAGCCAGTGGTCCCAGATTGTTAGTGTGATGTCCAACTCCCAGTTTACGCCCAATTCCTCTGGGATCAGGCCTAAATTGGGAGTCAGACATCCCCCAAGGGGTCCCGGATTAGAGAGGGTTCACGCCAGACTGAGGGACACCCCCTCCCATGCACGAATTTTGTGCACCAGGCCTCTAGTGTTTGCAATAATAATCATTGCAATCTTATAGTCAAGAGATGAGTACATTTATTGTCACTATTTTCCAAAGCAGTCTCTGAAGTTTGAAACATTCAAAGACGAAAGTCTGCGGTTAGTGAATATCTGAGCCCTGACTCCACTCTGTGCACTCCTACATTAGCGGGTAATGAAAATAACCGCCCTTGTGGAGAGTGCATTGACATTGTGGGTCAACATCTATAAAGAAATTCATAACATCTGACTTAATGATTCTACCTTTAGGATTGTTTTTCTCTTTGAACATAATTAATGATGTAGACAATCTTTACAGTTTGCCATGGAGCCATTAAAAGAGTGTTTTGAAATAATAATTATATAGCAGAAAGTACAGGGCATAATATAGTGTTAAAATAAATAAAAAAGTTTGGCTTTTTACGAAGATGGCGCCGAAAGCTAAGAAGAAAGCCCCTGCCCCTCCCAAAGCCGAAGCCAAAGCAAAGGCTTTGAAGGCAAAGAAAGCAGTGTTGAAAGGCGTCCACAGCCACAAAAAAAAGAAGATCCGCACGTCACCCACTTTCCGACGGCCAAAGACACTAAGGCTCTGGAGGCAACCTAAATACCCTCGGAAGAGCGCACCCAGGAGAAACAAGCTTGACCACTATGCCATCACCAAATTCCCCCTGACTACCGAGTCAGCCATGAAGAAGACAGAAGACAATAATACACTAGTGTTCATTGTGGATGTCAAGGCCAACAGCACCAGATCAAACAGGCTGTGAGAAGCTCTATGACATTGATGTGGCCAAGGTCAACACCCTGATCAGGCCTGATGGCGAGAAGAAGGCATATGTCCGACTGGCTCCTGACTATGATGCTTTGGATGTTGCCAACAAAATTGGAATCATCTAAACTGAGTCCAGCTGCCTAATTCTAAATATAAAAATTTTACACTGAAAAAAAAAAATTAAAAAGTTTGAAAAACTCCAGGTAGAGAATAATCTGTATGTAGCAGATATTTATATACATGAATGTATGATATGTGTATGTATGCATTCATGGATAATGAATCTGTAAATACATATATATGTGTATGTGGTATTTAATATAATAAAAGATTAAAGGAGTAATTTGGATGATAAAACTATAGGTTATTTTATTCTTTATATTTTCTACATTTTACAAAATTTTTGATAATAGACATACATTTTGTTTACATTGAAATAAAATTATTAATTAAAAGTAACTTTTACCAGTCATATAATTTTTTAGTACTAATAACTATGGTTATTTTAAAAAAAAAGAATGAACATTTTTAGAAAACTGATCAGATCAAGTAAATTAAATTTAGATGAAATGCATTCTATTTATGGACATGTTTCTCACTTAAATTGGTGTGTTTTCCTAGCATATATATGTCTTTCATGTGGCTGCTTTTATATTTCTACTTCGCTAGCTTTTGGTGCTATATGCCAATTGGTAGGCCATCTTATTTTCGTTTTAGTTTTAATTTCTACCAGGAAAGGGCTTATCTCTGAAGTCCTATTTGTTTTAGTTTCTAGCATAGGACTAATACCATTCCAGCCCATTTAATTGAGTTCCAATTATAGTTGAAGACAGAGTCGATCAGTGTGGCACCAAAAGCATTCACAGTGGCTCACCAAACACTACTTCGAAAGTTGTGAATTCTATTTTCCTTTTTTCTCTCTGATAATTAATTTAGTTATTATTTATCACACTATTTTAAGTTTTGATAAAAGTGGTTGTATTGCAAACAATTTAATGTCCGGAACCAGGAAACTTTTGAGACCTAAATGCACGCTAGTTTTAATTACGCTTTTGCAACAGTCAAAAACTGACACTCCCTTGTGCAAACTTAGACTCCTGGTCACCATAACAAGATTTAGTTATAACCAGTAAAATTTACTTTCAATATTCAAATGGAAGATTTGTGATTCAACAATTAGGAAGTAATCACAGACTCCTTTTAACGTAGCATTGGTGTTAGAACAGGACTTGATTTTAGTGATTCCCTCTATTAGAATGGTAACAGCATTAAGTTTCACCTTTATGTTATATATTAGAGGCCCGATGCATGAAATTTGTTCGTGATGTGGGGGGGTCCTCAGCCTGGCCTGCACCCTCTCAAAATCCGGGACCCCTTGGGGCATGTTCGACTGCTGGTTTAGGCCCAATCCTGCAGGGGTCCCTGTGCATTGGACCTAAACTGGCAGTCAGACATCCCTCTTGCAATCCAGAACCGCTGGCCCCTGACTGCTTGCCTGCCTGCCTGATCGCCCCTAACCATTCTGCCTGCCTGCCTGATTGCCCCTAACCACCTCTGCCTGCCTGCCTGAGCTCCCCTAACCTCCTCTGCTTGTATGATTGCCTCTAACTGCCTCTGCCTGATCACCCCTAACCACACTGCCTGCCTGCCTGATCTCCCGTAACCACTCTGCCTGCATGCCTGATTGCCCCTAACTGCCTCTGCCTGCCTGCCTGATCGCCCCTAACCACTGTGCCTGCCTGCCTGATTGCCCCTAACCACTCTGCCTGCATGCCTGATCGCCCCTAACCGCCTCTGCCTGCCTGCCTGATCGCCCCTAACCACTCTGCCTGCCTGCCTGATCGCCCCTAACTGCCTCTGCCTGCCTGCCTGATCACCCCTAACTGCCTCTGCCTGCCTGCCTGATCGCCCCTAACTGCCTCTGCCTGCCTGCCTGATCGCCCCTAACTGCCTCTGCCTGCCTGCCTGATCGCCCCTAACCACTGTGCCTGCCTGCCTGATCGCCCCTAACTGCCTCTGCCTGCCTCCCTGATCACCCCTAACCACTCTGCCTGCCTGCCTGATCGCCCCTAACCACTCTGCCTGCCTGATTGCCCCTAACTGCCTCTGCCTGCCTGCCCGATCGCCCCTAACCACTCTGCCTGCCTCCCCGATCACCTCTAACCACTCTGCCTGCCTGCCCGATCGCCCCAACCACTCTGCCTGCTTGCCTGATCGCCCCTAACCACTCTGCCTGCCTCCCTGATCACCCCTAACCACTCTGCCTGCCTGCCCGATCGCCCCAACCACTCTGCCTGCTTGCCTAATCACCCCTAACCACTCTGCCTGCCTCCCTGATTGCCCCTAACCACTCAATGGGGGTCAGTCAGCCAGGGTGAGGGGCCGTGGTCATTCTGGTCATTCGCCATTTCAGTCACTGGACTTTTATTATATAGGATTATGCTGTTTTGAAGAGGGTGGAGACTGTAGGAACTGACTTCTTTTTCCATTTGGAACACTGATGAGTTCCTTTATGTCATAGCTCCAACCTGAAATTCAATATTTTACTGACTCATTTATCTAAAATATTGCTTTTCATTTTTTCTCTCCGCAATATTCTTTTCCCCTCATCACCATATATCTCCCCTATACCCTCTTCCACCCCTCTGTCCTCCACCACCACCCCAATCATCACACTGTTGTCTGTGTCCGTGAGGTATTTCTCTCTTTTTTCTTTTTTGCTCAATACTTCTGCCCCCCAACATCCCCCCTCCCCCAACACCCCTGTCACTGGAGTTGTCTGCCTGCTCTCTATCTATGAGTCTGTCTCTATTTTGCTTATCCATTTCTTAGGATTCTGCATGTTTTCTTTGTTTTACCAGCACTATAATAGAGAAATGAGATTTTAGTTCCTTCAGAGGAATGTCATACTTAAGAGAGAAAGATAAAGCTTCTTCAAGATGGAGTTTCTGAGTTCAGCTTTGTTCACCCTCTAGTTCAGAGAGTTACTCCTACAACTTTTTCTCTTATCTAGAGTTTTATTATGTGAGCCTCAGCACATAACTTATCAGAAGTCAAGCTCCTTTCTTATTCCTGGACTTACGCAAACCCTCAAAAGTTAATTATGTGGATGCAAGGTATCTACAGGAGATGTTACTGAAATTGCATGTCTTTAGTTATATAAGTTTGAGCTCTTCCAAGTTTATTTCCTCTAACATTATACTCTGAAAACCTGAGTTTATTCAGAAAATGTTAAAGGAAAGTGGAATATGCTTGCACTTACTCTTTGTATGCACACATTTCATTTTTGAGTAATAGCCAATGCTTACATACTTAGGTTAAATTCTTTCCATCCATTATTATTGTTATTAATCAAGAAATTCATGACCTGTGAAGATTTCTGAGCATCTGACTTATTATTAGAAAAATAATTTAGAATTACAGGGATTGTTACAGGAAGGAGAGAAAGACGAATCCAGTATAGCCAATGCCTGCCAAAAAATATTACTATTGCTTTCTCATGGGCTGCATAGAATGTTACTCAATGATTGATGGTTGGAATAACATTATATTAGGAAGGCCCAGGGTGATCATGTAGCTTAATTCCTTCATTTTACAGAAAACTGATGGACAGGCAGCATTGTGTTTGGCTTGATGTTTCCATAGCATGTTTTCTACCTATTTATTGGACTTAATATTATCTTGAAGGATATGCCCTTCATTGGTTCGCTTTCCACTTGAGGAATTCTTGAAGGCACACTCAATGATCATTCATTATAATTCTGGTTCACATTGGTCCAGTGGTTGGCAAACTCATTAGTCAACAGAGCCAAATATCAACAGTACTTCTTCAAAATAGACTCGCCCAGGCTGAAAATCAACTTCTGCGCATGGGCCATGAAGTTTCAATCGCACTGTACATGCACGCCTGCACGTGGTATTTGGTAGACGAGCCACACTCAAGGGGCCAAAAAGCCGCATGTGGCTCGCGAGCCGCAGTTTGCCGAGCACGGGCTTAGTCTATAATCGGCCTTCCTCAGTAGATATGTTCAGAATGCATTAATGAGGAAATGATGATTATATAAGTTAAATGTTAAGAGGTTAAATGATTACTCCTCATCACCCACCTGGGTAGCAGTAATGCCAGGTCACTTCAACTTGAGCTCCCTGTTCCCTTGACTGGGCTGTTCTTATATCTGCAGCCAGACACGCTGGTCCAGGATAGGAAGTTGTGGCTGTATACCTGCTAGAAACAGAATAGCACAGGAGCTAAGAACATTGATTTGGGCCACGTGGAACTAGGTCCCTGCTCTACCTCAACTGTGGGCAAGTTATTTCCTATTTCTGATCACTTACGCTTTACCTTGCAAAATGAAGAAAATAATGCATGCCACATAGGATGCTACTGAGGATTAGATAGGTATAAAATGTTTAGTACATTTTCTGGTACAGCCTACGAACTCCAACTGTGTACTATTTTGTTATCCAATCACATCAGCCAACCTGAAGATTCCAGAATACGCACAGATTGTTACTGCTTCAGTGTTGTGCTCTCCACAGAAGTCCCTTTTTTTTCCAGTTATTTGCTTCCTGAGTGGTGAATTCTTAGAGAGGTCTTTCTAATCAGTTTACCTAAAGTAGCCCTGATCATGCTATCATCGCATCTTCCTGCATTTCTGTTCCTTGTACTTAGCAGTCACTGACATTTTGATACAGATTTTTACAGTGTTCCTCTTGCTTATGAGAATGAGGTCCGTAAAGGCAGGGACTTTGTCCTTTTTATTAACTGCTTTGTCTCCAGTGCTTAGAAAAAGTACTGGCTCTGTAGCACCATTAAACACCTATTTTTTTTTGACTAAATGAAAGGCATTGTTTAAGAAAATGCTGCTATTAAGAATCTAATTATGTAGAAAACTCCTAACATATATATATTACTATAAATGTTAGCATTGTGGAGGGAATGGCATAACAATGTCAATCATATATGAAAAATGAGATGTAGGTATTGAGTCCTTCTCTCCCAGTTGCTCCCACACCCATTGCTTTTGTGCAAATAACAGGTTCCTTAGATGCATTTTTCTATTCCATCAAAAACCAAACAACTCATCTTCCAAATTATATAGATCAGCCCTCAAAGCAATAAAATACTAACCAAGTTTCTGGGTGATTGACTTCCTAAGAAATGACTACCACATTACCATGCTCTTCTTGAGAACACTGCAGTTTTTGAGAACATAAAATTTATGAACTTTTTAAACCTAAGTGTTATATTTCATAAAGCTCTCCCATCTGTCTCTACTTAGAGATATTTTATCTATTTATTTTTAGGTAATCACATTGCTTCTAAATGGATAGGAAGTGAATAATAACTAAAATGTTTCATAAAATGTTGGTATCTTTAGTTATACACATTTTCAACAATGACAATCAATGTGATGAGTAACGTTCAGGTAATTTATGCTCCAGAGAACAATTAAATCAATTGCTACAACCTGGTGTTTCCCGTTATGCATGAACATGGAGAACTATAATTTTCTGGATAATTCAGCTTAAAGCAAAATGAAATGTGCAAGTAATTAAAGAAAATGTTCCACTAACATTTATCTTGATAAACTATTTCAGTTCTATGTTTGATTTTGCAGACACATCCACGATGTCATTGAATTAGTGAGATAATTGCAAGAGCTCATAAAAGTGGTAATTTCCTCCATATTTTCTGCTAGGATGCACTGTTAACACAATTTCGTCTAGAAGTTACTTTTGCTTCTTTTAAAATATTAGCAGTTTGCATATTTTCTGTATGAAGACAGATTTCATCTCATCACCTTCTAAAAACTATCTTGGCCTTAAGCTAGATGGGAGGTTGGTGCCTACCCTAAGATATGTACCTTAAAGCCTATCCCTCTCTATACCCCTAAGGTAAATCTTTCTAGGACCGTTATTTAGATGAAGAAACTGAAGTTGTTCAGGATGAGACAACAAGTGGCAGAGCCAGAACTAAAAACCTGGGTCTCTGTAACTCTAAAGCCATTATTCGAATAATTGGAGGAGAGAGCTGATATCTTAGAGAGGTTGAACCTTTCCTGGAGCCTGACGTGTTGCACTGAATCTAGGAGGTCGGTCTCCTGCTCCATGCTTTAGAGAACACCTCTGAGAAGCATGTGCAAAGTCTGGGTTGAGAAGGTGGTGGTGGTGGGGTTGATGGCTGTGCAGGTCTTGCTCAGCACAGAGATATTTCCTCATTGGAACAACGCCATAGGGTAGGATGGAGCCATTTTTGGAAATGAGGTGGCAGGATCTAAGATCTGATGGTTCTGGGCCTGATTTATTGGGAAGAGCTGTTGGAATTCAGTTGGTGGTTGAAGTGAGGTGTGAGCTACAGAGGTGAGCCATGACCAGCTTCATGGGGAGCCTGGCATCACCTCTAGGCTGGGTTCAAGAGCCTCACATGGGATGACTAAGTGACAGAGAAGTGAGCATGGTAAGGTAGAGCTACTCATTAGATTGTTGAAATTTTTATGAAAATAAGAACTTGCTATTACTGCTACAGAAATTAGGTTCTCCTTCCTGAGGAATTTTCAAAATGGGTTCATGATAAATGCAGTATATAAAAGGAAGGACCGGTTATACTTTAAAAAATACATACACACATGCATACATACAAATATATATATACATACATATGTATATACAAATGTATATATTCCTAGGAGTGAAATGATAGCCATTTGCAATAGAGGAAAAATTAGAGAGTGATGCTAATTTTAAGGAAAACATAAGGAGTTGTACATATACTAGTACTTTAAGACTCACCTACACACTGGGAGGTGGTTAGGATTCAAAATATAAAATAATAGTAGCAGCTCCTATGATGTTAGATCCCTGAATTAATAACAAGACAGGGTTAAAAACCAAGTCTTGGATTAAGGATGGGAGGAAAATGTGAAACTTGACTGAGGAGATGAGGAAGGAAGAAAATAATCGGAGAAAAAGGACCACTGTTTGTTTACCTTTAATGAGCTAACCTTTATCTACACCTCAAGGAGACATAGTTGTCAAAATGAGGGAAACCCTGCCCTAGCCGGTTTGGCGCAGTGGATAGAGCATCGGCCTGTGGACTGAAGGGTCTGAGGTTCGATTCCGGTCAAGGGCAGTCCTTGGTTGAGGGCACATCCCCGTTTGGGGGATGTTCAGGAGGCAGCTGATCGATGTGTTCTCTCTCATCGATGTTTCTAACTATCCCTCTCCCTTCCTCTCTGTAAAAAAATCAATAAAATGTATTTTTTAAAAAATGAGGGAAACCCTAAGAACAAAGAGACGCAGACTGATTTTCAGAGACTTCCTTTTCCCAAAGAAAGCAGGGATCAAATAGTCATGGTTTCTACTGAAAAACAGCAAACCTGTTCTGACTTTGACAATTCAAAAAATATAATACACACACATATATCTACTGTCCTGTAAGCTCCTTGAAGGCAGGGGTAGTGTCTTCTTCATTTCATTGTTTCCTGAATGTCTGGTACATGCAGCGCATTCAGGGCATTGAATTTACACCCTCGTGGGAAGAGGCAATAACCTCCGCTTCCAGGTTGGCACTCGGGGCAGAGTTCAGGTGGCTTCCGCATCGTAACTGGGTCAGAGTTAAGAACACAGTTTTCATCTCATGCATGTTTTTTAAAATCAAAAGTGAAAGCTAAAGAGAATAATGATAATCCTTCTTGCTCCATTTGATTTTTCTAATGACTTTCTGGTATTTTTAACTACTGTTTAATGGATATATTAACCAAAAATGCTGGTTATCTTAAAGTGTATATTTTTAAGAGAAAGTAGTGCTCTTTATTTCCGGTGGTAAAGGTTATGAAGAAGCTGTTGTAACCATATTCAAAACACAACAATATAAAATATTACACATTTTTCCATTTATTTTTTGTTCTTTTATAATGACTACTAGAGGCCCAGTGCATGAATTCGTGCACCGGTGGGGTCCCTCTGCCTGGCCTTCAGGGATCGGGCTGAAACCGGCTCTCCGACATCCCCCAAGGGGTCCCAGATTGCGAGAGGGCGCAGGCCAGGCCGAGGGACCTCACTGGTGCACGATCAGGGTGGGGAGGGACTGCAGGAGGACTCCAGGACATGTCCGGTCCATCTCAGCCAGTCCTGATCAGCTGGACCCCAGCAGCAAGCTATCCTACTGGTTGGATTGTGTGCCCCTGGTGGTCAGTGCGTGTTATAGCGATTGGTCGAACAGTCGAATGAACGGTTGGACACTTAGCATATTATGCTTTTATTATACAGGATATTCATTTATAACCAGTCAACAAATATCTGTCTATTATCATCTATCTATCTATCCATCCATCCATCCATTTTTGTATGTATCTTTTACACCTTTCTAGGCAGAGTGAAGTATATAAGGGGACTTAATTTATATTCCCTAGTAGGAATGCATTTCATAGGAGCTAAATAAATAATGCCTATAAAATTGAACAGAATTCAGGCTAAATAATAATACCAAACATATCTTGCAGCAGCCTATGGCTGTATCCTTTGTCAGTATGATATTCCTAAAGTATCACAAGTTCTTAGGAAGGAGAGAGCCCATTTGGCCTGTCAAGAATATGAAGCCTAATTTATGTACAGAATTTTAAACTTGTGCCTGGATTTTTCTCATTATATAAAAAAATATTCTGATTTATCTGTGCTAAACACACAAACTATATAAAATCTGATCAGGAAATCAGTAGGAGCACAAAGAAGAGAGCTGATTTGTTGGGTGACGAGATTCTGATAATAAAGTATTTATTCCAGCCTTGACTCCATCGTGTTGCTTGTGTAAAGGTGTCTAGAAATGCACCGTGTACGGTGGCTTCATTTTAGTAAAGGGAAGTGAATTCCGCCACATTCTGGTGTAAAAATCAAGTAACTGATTTATAGATATATTCACTCAGGGGACGATTGTTCATTTATGCATTTACTCATGTACATATTCATTCATACCTTTGTCTTAGTTTGGGCAGCTCTAACAAATTACCATAGGCTACGTGGCTTAAACAACTGATTTCTCACAGTTCTGGAGACTGGAAGTCCAAGATCATGGCGCCAGCATGGTGGGGCTCTGGCGAGAGCCCTTTCTGGGTTGCTGACCTGTCATGTATCTTCCAGCCTCTCCTTATAAGGGCACTGATCCCACACATGAGGGCTCCACCTTCATGAATTATTTACCTCCCAAGGCCTCACCTCCAAATACCATCACATTGGGATTAAGGTTTTGACAAGAATTTGAGGGGGGGGGGGGACACAGGCATTCTGTTCATACACAGTGACCCAGACACTGGTGAAGTGCCGTTAGCATGGACAGGCACCTGTCTTCAGAATGCTCACAGTCTAGAAGAGCTCCCACTTCTGGGCTGTGAACTCATTTATATTTGTGTGCGTTAATGACCTTGCTGTTTGATGATGTCTGAAATTCACCCTCAGATGCTAGATAAGAAGTACCCGAAGCAAAAGTTTACTTAGACCAGAGCAAAATAACTGTGTAAGAGCTCTGAGCTCTTCTTTTGGTTGATATCAATGATGGTTCCCTAAAGAATCATCTTACAGTGACGTAGGTCATGTCTTGAAAGGATGCACCTATCATTGAAAAACTATGCACCATGGGTAGGGAGAGCCACGTAGTAAAGCATATTTCCTTAGTCACAGCTTATACTCTGTAGAGTGATCATGGTTTTTTAGTGAGACTTTGCCTCGTTGTGAGGCCTCCTGAATACTAATTAACTCACGCCCTGTTGTGGTCCTGTACACAGAAAGCTTAAATCAGTACTTTGCATCTGAGGGGGGAAATCTCTATATCCACGATCTACACAGAAAATTCCTGAAAATGATAGGTAACTAAGTGGTTTAAAAGAGTTAATCTCATTCCCCACAAGTCTAGTTAATGAAGATAGTCTTGAACATGGACATGACTTTCAAATCTAGTCTGTTTATGTGGGGAGAGTGTGGTGACAGAAAATACTTATTTCCTTTGAGTTTACCACTTAATCTGTAAATGTAAACCATGTTAAAGGATGCTTGAAAAAAAAAAAATAAACCTGAAAGCCAACATTAACCTCCCAAACCCATTGAAGGTGCTCCAAAGACAATAAGAGTGAAATTTCATTATACAGACTTCAAATGCGGTTTTAAAAAAACACATAGGTTTTCCAACTAAAATGATGAATGCTGTTCTGATTCTAATTGACAAGTGTTATATATAAAAGAGATCTTGCCTTCTTTCTTATCAAGACTGTGGGGATTTCCAATGATGGGACAATATTTTGTGGGTGGAAACATCTCAGAAGAATAGAGAACTTATCAGTATTTACTTAGGTTCTATTACATTCACAGCCATAAAAGCAACTACACTCATAAATTTATAGCCAGTCAAGGATATTGCCTCTTCTCCAAAGAGGCTAGATATTAAAGGAGTGAGTGAATAAGCTCAAATCATGAAGTGGTTTCAGTATTGGAGCTGTTTTCCTCAGTGTTTCAACTTGTAGCCAGTATGTTATGAAGAATCCCAGGCTGATGAACTCTGGGGGTTTGGAAGCAAAAATACAATTATAATCATTCTTTCTTACGAGTTTTATTTTTCTCCTATAATTAGTAGTTACTATCTACCCTCTAAAGCAAGCATGTCAAACTCACAGCCCGAGGGCCACATGCCTCGTTTATTTACAAAGGCTAACACGGACCAAAAAACGAGGCATGCGGCCCACTGGCTGTAAGTTTGACATGCTTGCTCTAAAGAATTCTTAACTGTAGACTAATAATCATCACATTTTCTTGAATAGATGTATTTATCATTTCAAATTTGCACATAAAGAAGCCAGCAGTCCATAGAGGTTAGGAATCTTGCCCAAAATTACATAGCAGAGATAAGACTGACGCCCAGACCTTTCTGATTCTCTTAGCAGACCCTGCATTAGATTTCTGTTTCTGCTGTAACAAACCACAAACTGTTTGCCTTGAAATAACACAGACTCATTGTCTTAAAACTCTCAAGGTCAGACGTCCCAAGGAGGTCTCACTGGGCTAAATTCAAGGTGTCAGCACAGCTGCATTCCTCTGGAGACTTGGGAGAGAATTTCTTCTCTTGCCTTTTGCAACTTCTAGTGTCTTCCTCAGTTCCTTGGTTCATGGCCCCTCCTTCTATCTTCCATCTTTCAAACTAGCAACCCCATCAGTCTGACCTCCGTTTCTGTCTTCGTGTCTCCTGTTTGGACTCTTCTGACTCACTGGTCCATCTTTTAAGATCCTTTTGATTTGGCCCCCTAGATTATCCAGGATAATCTTATTTTAAGACCTTTACCTACATCATATCTACAAAGTCAACTTTTGCCATTAAAAGTAACATATTCACAGCTTCCAAGACTTAGGGCATCTCTGGAAGGCCATTATTTCTCTTACCACAGAAGCTAAAGAAGATATAGGTAAACATAGTGCAGTTGTAAATTAATATTTTGATAATATAATTTATTAGACTCAAAATATACTCAGTGAGATTAATGATCAGTAAAATGATTATAGTGGCATGATTTAATAGAAGTAGTTTTGAATCTAGAAAAACTCTTGCTCCATCATTTACTAATGTCAGATAAATCTCTTAGTGCCATTTCTTTAGCGTTGATGTGGTGGGAAACTATACCAAATTTTATTCCTCAGGACAAATGGAAACATATATCAACACACCTGGTAGGAATCAACAAATGCTTCTTCTCTCACTTTTAGAAAACAACAAAGAGAAGGCAGGTAACATAGTACATGGCCTACTCAAATGTCACCAATGCTATCTGATAATAAACTTGCAAAAACTGTTATTTTCTGGAACTGTTAAACATCCCAGAGGTCTTTTTTTATTTAACAAATGGTATACTGCCATCCAATATTCTGTTCTTTTCCCCCTCTGATATTCGTTTCTCTTTGTCAACAAGTTTATACTCTACACTTTCTAAGACAAGGTATTAATATTCCTACTCATTTCCTCAACATTTCCTTCCCCCGTGGCTTACTTTGTAAACTAAACTTTCACTTCTGTGTTGGCAAGCTTGTTTATATTTACATTTTTTCCTATAACCACTAACAAGTCTTCCTTTTTAAATGTGTTGACTGTAAAGGTTGAAAACGTGTAAAACATGTTAGCCCTTCACAAATATTGTCCGAAGGTGAGTCACGTAGTGTGCTGTGTGTTCTTGTACATAGATCCACCCGAGGTTTGAAACCTCAGACATATTTGGGGAAAAGTTTACCATGTTCAAATGAATTATCTTTTTTGGTGTATTTTTTAACTCAGTGGCTTAAAATCTTTTCAATTTACCCTTCTTTAAATCTGGGCCTTGACATTTTCATACAGGTTTGTTTTATATCTTGACTTGAAATTGTGTTTCTTTTTGCTTCCTGCTCCAAATTTGTTGTTAACTCTATCCTCATCTCTCATCCTCAGGTTTCTTTTCTTCCCTGGAAACTTTCCTTGTGGAATTCCACATATTTTTGAAAATCTCACAATTCATAGTGTCCCAAGATTTCAAAAGAATGTGTGTGTGGGCCTTTTTCACTCATTGTCTTGGGATCCCCATGGCCTGTTCAGTTTTGAAATTGATATTCTGTGCTTTAGTTTGGGGACATTTTCTAGCTTTTTCTTTGATGATTACGTCTTTCCAGTTTTTTTGTTTTCATTTTCCCATTCTCACTTTCTATTAGTGGGACCTCCTATATTCCTTTTATTTGAGTTTTGTCTTCTATATCATATTTTTTATTCTCTTTCTACTTTTGCTCTTTACGTAAGAAATATTTTCATTGCTGACTTTTTAGGCTTCTGATGCATTTGATGTTTTGGTTATTATATGTTTAACCTCTTTCTAGTTCTATAATTATTTCTATTAATTTTATTTCTTTTAATTTTTTAAAAGTATAATGAATATTGTACATGCATAGAAGCAAATAAAATATTGTCTTCAAGATTGTCTTGGCTATTCTTTTGAATTCTGTATAAATGGTTAGAATGAGCTTATTAATATTTATTATAAGTCATGCTTTGATTTTCATTGAAAATGCTGTAATTTTATTGATTAATTTGCAAAGAAGTGAAAACGTTGATTTATATAATTCATGAACATGATATATTCTTCTGTTTATTGATATCTTCAAGTTGGGGCATTCTGTATGACAACATTACATATATGTAGCCTAACAAGTAGATTATAATTTTATAGAAGACCACAGTTTGAAGGAAAAACAAATTTCTTTGTTTTTTTACTCCAAGGTAAAGCGGAAGCTATATTAGTCAACTATTGCTACAAAAATGCTGCATAACAACAACAACTAAAATCCCACACCATGAGATGCTCAGTGGCTCAGTGATGTTGTATTTATTTTTAAATTCCCAGGGGTACAATATGGCTGATCCTGGCCAGGCTCTGCTGGACGAGGGCTACACTACAGGCTTCTGATTGGCTTTCAGGTCTGAGGTACAAGCTGAAGGACCAGTGGATGGGTGGCTGTGTGTGTGTGTGTGTGTGTGTGTGTGTGTGTGTGTGTGTAGCAGATCACAGGTGCACTAGAGAACAAACCACGCCATGCAAACAAAATTTCTGTTACATCATGTCCACGAAATTTCTATTAGTAAAAGCAATTTTGTGGTAAAACACAACCTGAGTGGGATGGGGAAGTGTAGTGCACCCACAGTGGGAAGCACCATAAAAGTACATGGCACTGGGTGTGGATGTCTGACCTAGAACAAGACACTGAATAATTGGAACAGTAATCCAACTTATATCCGAAGGAAAGTATATAAATATGAGTATTCTTGCTGTGCATAAAGTTTTGTTTGTTTTGCCATTATGAGAAACTTCAAGTGTTGTGGTTTTTTTAGAGTTTCACTTATAAGATTATAAAGGTTACTCATTTACTCATTAGAGTCATATAATTAGTGTCATAGAAGAGAAAATCAGAGGTGAAAGGACCTCAGTGTCTCTCATGAATACAGGACCTGTATTTCAAAATGTTAAATGGCCCTAGCTGTTTTGGCTCAGTGGCTAAAGCATTGGCCTGCAGACAGAAGGATCCCAGGTTCAATTCCAGTCAAGGGCACATGCCTGGGTTGCAGGCTCGATCCCCAGTGAGGGGCGTGCAGGAGGCAGCCAATCAATGATTCTCTCTCATCATTGATGTTTCTATCTCTCTCTCTCTCCTTCCTTTTTTCTCTGAAATCAATAAAAAAAAAAGTTAAATGAATATTCCTCAGGCACCTTATTCACACTATGCACCAGTGATGTCATTAATTCTCGGTTTACCCTAATCCTCAGCCCCTTAATTTCCCATCATGAGATCGCTGTGAGTGATCCTCAAGTTTTCCTTCTTCCTTATCCCTATATCCAATAGGTGAAGAGGTCTGTCCGTTCCAACTCAATGCACCTTTCAAATCCCTCTCTATTTTATTCTATTAGAAGCTTTTGTTTTTAACCCAGAGTTTTACTTCACACACCTCTGGAGCTAGTAGCATCCCCACTGGCTACGGGATGAAACCCAGGTGTCTATAGGATGGCATCTAAAGCCCTTTACATGTTGGTCTCAGTGTTTTCCCGCCCAGGGAACGTCGACTTCTGTCTCCTCTCCCCATCCACCACTCAAACTAGTGGAATGATGACTTCAAAACTTTTCTAGACAATCGTCTCACTACCTTGGCTCTCACCCCCTGTCTTCTCCACTCAGCGACCCCCTAGTCACCCGCACCCTAGTCACCCTTCACAGCCAGTGCAGATGCCACTGTGCCCTCAGGCGTGGTCTGGCTCACATGCAGGGTCCTCTCCCAGGCTGCTCCCAGCATTCTGCTCAAATATCCATGAGAGAATTTCCTTCTCAGATTCTTTTTTTTAAAAAAAAAAATTTTTTTATTGATTTTTTACAGAGAGGAAGGGAAAGGAATAGAGAGTTAGAAACATCGATGAGAGAGAAACATCAATCAGCTGCCGCCTGCACACCCCCTGCTGGGGATGTGCCCACAACCAAGGTACATGCCCTTGACTGGAATCAAACCTGGTACCCTTGAGTCCACAGGCCGACACTCTCTCCACTGAGCCAAACCGGTTAGGGCAGATTCTTTACTTTTGATTATAAAAATGTTTTTTAAAATCCTTATGAAAACCAGATGTCATATATGATTTCAAAAAAAGGAAGTCTGTTCTTCTTTGCTTCAGAGAATACAGTTAATATTGGGGTACTTCTAGTGTTAAGGTTGTTTGCTTCATTTAACAATATGGCATAGGCATTTTTGATATTGCATTCTTTTATGATAACGAATTCAGCTGTTTGTCTCTCGCCCTACATCATTCATTCCTTCTGGAGCCTCTGTTCTTTTTTCACACCGTTTCCAGTGACTAGTGCAATGTCTGCAAGTAGCAAGCATTTAACTCACAGTTTTGTGAATATTAAATGAACTGGGAACATATTTCTAAGTCCAAGTAATTCAACAAACCAAAAAAAAAAAAAAAGTGTAACTAGAATCAATGATAAATTCCCGAAGGGGCAGTGGTTTACTAATGTCAGCGCCTCTTGTTATGTTAAGTATCATTTTTTGGAATCCTGGCCTTGTGACGAGGCGATAGTTATGCTGTAATTCTGTGTTAATCCTATTTTCCACTGTTTTGACCTTGGGAAGTTATTTGCCATAAGGAATCTAGTCATATAGGCTGTGAATATTGATCAAATCATGCCACAGGTTTAATGCTGGTAAAAGATACAGGGAGTTAAATCATTCTAGTTCTTTTTTTTAATTTCTTCTTTTAAAGACACGTAACTTCTTTGTCTGATCTCCTCATGGTCCTTGTCACAACTGTATTGCTTTTAATCACTCATGCACTCTGTGAGTTACTGCACTGCTGGAACCTTAATAATGTTCTAGTTTGTTTGGATGCTCGTCCTGATAAAGTCCCTACAATCTTTCAGTATAATGGGAAGACAATCAAAATAAAAAATGCTTTAAGAGTTCAGGTAGTAGAGCATGCTATTATTTTCACATGGTGCAAGGGTATTGAAATACTGACTTTCATGCTTTTGATTGAGTTTGTGATGAAATCCAAGAAAAATTGAAAATTTGAATTATTCTACTGCCAGTAGGGGCTGTATATCATGAACAGAGAGCAGGCATATGTAACCGACTCTTGTATCATAATCTCAAGAGTGTCAGATTGTCCTCCTTTTGTGTGATTTCCTGTAGGCTGTCTAAGCAATTAATTCATTATATAGCCCTCTTACATTTGCAGTCACCATGTGGAATTTTATAAAAATATAAAATGTTATCCTCAGAGCACACTGTTTAATAGTTAATAATAACGACTTCCTTTGACAGGGTGTTCAGATTTTTCAAGGTGCTTTCCATTCAATGAGCTCATGTAACTCACTAACCTTCTTAAATAAGCAGTGGAATTGTTATAATTCTCCACCTGTCCCACCCTTTCTGCCTCCCCTCTTATTTTCCCCCGTTTCTCTTTCTTCCTTTTAAAGAAGGCAGTTTGGTATATGGAAAGAGCACAGAATGTGAATTTAGATATTTAATTAGGTCTTTGCCCCATTGAATGACTTTGACATTGGGCTGGTCAATTTCAGTTTCCTAATTTCCTGAAATTTGGTTTCCTGATTGGCAAAATCAGAATAATGCTGATGTCTTCTTCTCAAAGTTGTTAGGATAAAGTCATGTGAAATATGAGGGAAAGTAAAACACACCACATGCCATGTCCCTGTTAGCTTCTTTTAAGGTAAGTGGATAACGGAAAGAGAACAGATTTTGGCCTCACTGCTTCTTAATTGGGCACTTACATCAAGTTACCTGACCTTTCTGAACTTCATTTTCCTCATGTGTAAAATGGCCTAATGATTCATATCTTGTGAAGTTGTTGCATGGAAAAAATAAGGTAACATATATGCTTACCCTAACATAGTTCCTGAAACATACCAGTGTAGTATACTCTACCACAAGTACTTTCTCTTTTTCCCTCCTTCCCTCTTAACCATCTCTTTTTCCTCCCACCTTATTCTTCTTCCTCCATCTCAACCTTGCATGGCAGAGAAGGCGGGGCACATGATTGCACAATCTTGAGATTTAATAATTAAAAAAATAGCACTCAGACTATTTTGAACAAAATTCTAAGCTCCAATGAGGCAGGAGATGGGGATCCAAGCCCCCACCCCCATTTTTTGAGTGAAGATTACTTACTGTCGTTCTCTGGAACCTCCAATGAATCCCGAAACCTTGGTGTGGTAGAATTTGAAAACCACTGATGTAGCCCAACTTCTTCTTTTACAGATGAGGACCCTGAATTTGAGAGAAGTTGATTGACTGGCCCAGACTTGCACAGCGGGTAAGTGGTGAGCTAAGGCTGGAATGCAGTTGTTTTTTGCTTTTGCCCAATTGTTCCCCTTACTAAGTGAAGGTACAGAGTGCAAATATGTCAAATTAAGATTTCACTCTTAGAGGATATTACAGCTTATTCATGGAGATGGAATTCTGATGCGAAAGATGAGTAAATATAAAGTAGCATGATATAGCTCTGAAATGGTTGGAGTAAGTAAATACTTAAAGAATGGAGGAACAAGGAGAATCATTGTCTTTTGAGGATGGATACTGCAGATTCCTGCGGGCAGGGAATACTGTTTGCTCATTGTCATTTTATCCCTGGCACATACAGAAATGCCTGACTTCCATCAGGGGATTATTACCCACCTCTTTGAATGAATGAATGAGTGAATGACTTAATGAAACATATAATGAATCACATTTAGGAGAAGATCAAGGATTTAGATAATCAGGCTGTTTAAATAGTGGGTTGCACTTCCCTATTGGGTGATGAAATAAGTTTAGTGGATCATGATTTACATATAAAAAGTTACAGTGTCATTATGTCATGAAAATTGTTTAGATTTACAGGTGACATCGACATAAAACACACATGTACAATTACACTTATGTGTGCACTTGGTCACAATTTAAAATGTATGTCTCGCCGAAACCGGTTTGGCTCAGTGGATAGAGCGTAGGCCTGCCGACTGAAAGGTCCCAGGTTCGATTCCGGTCAAGGGCATGTACCTTGGTTGCGGGCACATCCCCAGTGGGAAGTGTGCAGGAGGCGGCTGGTCGATGTTTCTCTCTCATCGATGTTTCTAACTCTCTATCTTTCTCCTTTCCTCTCTGTAAAAACTCAATAAAATATATTTAATTAAAAAAAAATAAAATAAAATGTATGTCTCACCGTAAGCCATGGCTTTTAGACAAGGGATACTAGAGTCTCCGGTAGGCATGTGAAGGCTTTGTGGAGAATAGTGACTTAACAGTTTTTGCTAAGTCAGAGGTGACAAGAATAAAGAAATCAAGGTAAAGTTTATCCCGAGGAAGCGGAATCCATTGGGTTCTTCAGCTGTCACAGAACCATTGGGAGTCCTCTTTGCCTTCTGCTGTCTCCATCCTCCACTCTGAAAGGCTTTAACCAAACTACCTTTAGAATGATTAGGAAGATGAATCTGTCAGGAGTGGAGAAATTGGACTGGAACTGGGGATCCAGAAAGAGGACGGTGCAAAGGAGGCAGCACTGGGTCAGGAAGTGTGAGACTCTCCATGGTCAATTAGGGAGACTGAACAAAAAGGCCCCTGGACGCAGACTAGAAATGAACCTAAAGAAGAGCAAAATTCTAAGGAGAGACCTGGGAAGGAAGGGTAAATTTGTCTATTATATTAATGTTACTTGAGATTTTATATAACTTTGAGCATTTCCCATATTTCATGTAAGTTAGAAAGATGAGTATTGAATGAAAACTGATTCGCCTCAAATCCAAATGTCCCTAAAAACTTGCTAAAATGAGAGCTAGAAAAAATAATTAAAAAGTTGAAATATATTCACATAAGTTGAGCCTTTCTTTTTTGTTTGGGTGTATCTGCCTTTCAGAGGAAATTCAGAAGTTAAGAATTATAAATAATTATAATTTAAATTAAAAAGTCATTGCTTAAGTTCCTTATTTCAAAAGGAAACTAAGTAATGCCCCTTTGCTGTTTATTAAAGGAAAGCTATGATGGCATTATAGATGGCCCATTAACACGTGTCGTATGTGAGTTTACATAACTGAGAGAGAACATGAACTAAGTGTGTATTTGTGTGTGTGTGTGTGTGTGTGTGTGTGTGTGTGTTTAATACAACTGTCTCCAGGCATGGCGAGGTACAAAGGTCCATCATTTAAGCTTCAGAACTAAATAAACATGTGAGGTTATGATTATTTTATTGAGCTTTCTAACTTTATGACACGCTAATGGCTCATGGGTGAGTTATATTGATGAGCACTGGAAACCTACAGCTTCAGTGAGGTTTTCTTAAATTTATTCATTTATTGTTTTTATTTTAAAGTGCCAAAAAGAAAATGCCCAATTCCCAGTCTCATTTTTCATTTACAATAAACCATAGAAATACAATTTTTACTACAGAGAAGGAACTAGATCTATATGTTAAATGAATATAACTGGCAACTCGTCTGCGACTTTCTAATTTTCTTTCGATTTCTAATGCAAACTTGAACTTCTGAGTTTGAGTGTATGTCTCACTGTCAACTTCATTATCAGGCTTATTAGACTTGTTAGGCTGAACTTACTGGCAAAACTAACGTGGTTGTACTGACGAGATAACGCAATGAAGCACAATTTTGAAAAGGTGGTTTTACATATATTGTAATTTTATTCATGCCATATTTTATTCAGAATTTGGGAAGTAAGAATTGCTTTTTGGGTAATCTTTTGTGGGAACTTTCTGGCAACATGTTCCCCAAGGCAAGAGGGCCCGGATGGTCCAGTTCAGGGTTCCCAAATGTGCCAGCCAGAGAAGTGGCTTCCCTCCTCTGGGATTGGGCAGAGAATTGGTTCACAGAAGGACACACCAGGAGAGAGGAATAAGTGCCCCCACCAAAGCATTACTATTTCTAATAGTCGAGAGTAGATTTAGTCGAGAGTAGATTTAGCCTGAAAATTAAGCGTAAAAGGTTTTTTTAAATTTAATTTTCAATTACAGTTTACATTCAGTATTATTTTGTATTAGCATAAAAGTTTCATTTAATGTAGGGGTTGATAATATGGCTTACTTATCTTTCAAAATAAAAGGAAAGACTTCCTATTTAACATCAGAATTAATTAGACTACCCTTCAATCTACTTGTTTTATCAACATCTTGTCAATTTTACTGACAGCACCTACACTGGGGTTTGTAGAGTGAACTAGAAACATTTACCAGTGTAGCTTCAAGGATCTTAAATATTTTCTTTTTATAGATTATCCTAAAATTAAAAAGGAAACTGTACCAGTGAAAGCCCACCTTTAAATTTTTTTCATTTAAAGTTGACACTATTACAGATCTCTCCCAACACCCCCCTTTGTACACCTCCACTCAGCCCCCACCCATTTTGAAAGGATTCTTAGCTTAGTTTTTTTAACCATGGATTTTTAGTGCTAAAATATTTATTAAAAATCACACTAGGGAGAAAGAAGTACTGTTGTCTGTTGGATCCTGTATATTTAGAATCAAATCCTTCAAGTCTCTTTATATGTACAGAATGGAAGGAACAGTTAATTTCTAGACCAGATTTGGAAACACGTGTACAGGGAGCAGAAAAGCATTCAGTGGACATTCAAGCAGGAGAGAAACTCCTATTTTCTGAGTATGTAAATGTTCTAACTAGAACCTATGTCCAAGTAGAATAAAACCAAACTCCTGTTACATTTTACAAAAATAAACCAAAACTTTGATGATATTTCTAAGAAGAGTGTTGATTTAAAATATGTATCCATTTATTTCAAATGGATCAGGCAAAAAAAAAAAATGTCCCTAATTTTATCTGAAGTCAGTCAAGAGAAGTTTACTTTCTTTTCCAACACAGATGGAATCCTGTAAGTGGTTTGGATGTCTCAGAGCTCTTTGCGCCACTCAGCACCTCTTCTTTTCAGCTGTCCTGTTTACAAAGTCAGATGTTCTATCCTTAAAAAAGAACCGGCCACCGGGAAGAAGGTTCTGGTTCCTGCCCACAGGGACTCAGCAGCGCTGCCTCTCTTCCCTCTGCCTTTGTTACACTGCCCCCTGCTTCTCAGCCAGGGGCCTACAGGGTAAATTGTTCGGCTGACTCATTTCACCTGCTCCCTAAAAAATATACAGTCTGTGTCACTTTTCACTGAAGTTCAGTATTATTGACCTAAAGGAGCTCTTATTTGTGAGGGGAAGGGAGAGAAAAAATAAAAAAAAATACAAGTGCTCTTATGAATGATAGGTCTACTCTCTAAGGAACATGTTAGCATTTAAGTAGACAGTCGATACTATTTTTAAAACTAGGTGTTAGCAGATCTTTCCCTTAAAATTGATCTTAATATCCACTGCAGGATTAAACAGGCTAATCATAAGAGCTTAATAAGTATTATTCATTATAGTTGCTTAGAACTATGCTCCCTGTGTTGTATTCTTGGCCAGTGATAATGCCCAGTATTGACGAATAGCCAATCTCTTAGTACAATTTTTTATACAGATGACACTTTCATATGAATTATGAAAGTTTCAAAAATAAAGTTAAGAAAGATTCAAGTTAATGAAGCCAAGTGGATAGCCACTTTTCAGAATGTAAATTTTTACTCTTTGGATAAAATGAAAATTTGTGAAATTAACAATATTTTTTTCTTTGACCCAATATAACATTATGAGAAAGTAGTCTCAAGTATACTTAAGAATTTTTATCTCAGCATTTCTTAAAGTAGAAATTATTAGAAGCATATCAAATGGTTAAATAGCATGATTAAGTATATTATTATTTATTTTCATTATGAGCATTAAGTAGCCATAACAATTGATATTTTTAATAACATGGAAAAATTAATGGTAAGTGAAAAGAAGAGGATATACAATATATAATCCATATGATCACAATTATGGAAACTGTCTCTGAGTCAGGAGCTTGAATACTCCAATGCACAAAGCTTAAAGCCAGGGGTAGGGAACCTTTTTTCTGCCAAGGGCTATTTGGATATTTATAACATCATTCACTTAATAGAATTCACTTAATATAAATTTATGTTGCTATGAAAAAAAGCTCCTAGATTTATTAAATGTTGAGTCCCGCCTGATGTTGCCTTGGCAGGGCCAGACCAAATGACCTCACGGCCCTTATATAGCCCACGAGTCAGACATCACCCACCATCTCAGGGCCCTTTCTGGAATTCTCTTGCTCCACCTCTTTACTTGGCTCCTCCTCCTTCAGGTTCCAGACTAAATGTTACTTTCTCAAGAAAGCATTTGCTGATCTTCAGGGACATTTCAGACCAGATATGTCCCCTAGTGATATGTTCTCACTGCACTCTCATTTTCCTTCACAGTACCTGTAACGATTATAATTCATCATCTTTTGAATGCCTGCCTTTCTCAATAGACTAGAAGCTTCATTGAGCAGTAACTGTGTCAACCTTGTTTGCTCAATGCCTGGCCCAGGGACTGGGACACAGAATGAACTCAGTAAACATTTGTTGAAGAAATGAATGAACGCATGGAAGGCACTGTGCTGAGAACCTTTCATGTAATCTGATTGAGATCCCCCCAAAAAGTCTGAAGTAAGGACCATCTTTATTGTATTTTATGAATAAGGAAACTGCATCTTAGAGAGAGAAGATTGTCCAAAGTTATAGAGCAACTAAGTGAATAGAATTTGAACTAGAAAAATAAACTTATTCTTATATGTACATCATAGTTCCTTATCCCAACAGTACAGTGCCTTCCAATTTAAGGACAGATGTTCCCACACCCCTCAGTATCTCACAAATTCTTAGTCTGCTGTAAGGCCTGAGCAATGATTGATGTTTTTAATAATGATAGAATTGGTATTTCTGGAAGGAAGTAGAACCAAATTGAACCCATCTTCCCATTTAAATGATCAAAAGTCACATCGCAATGGAGTTGGTGAGTCAGCCTTGTTCAACCTAGAGGTGATTTTCTGCTACCCTTGTCTCTGAACCTGCCCATTTCTCTATGCTTAAAGTCAATTTAATAGTATAACCTTCTGACTTAATCAGATAAATTATGCCTAATTATTTAGTGCGAAAGCTATGTTTGAGTTTCACAAGACACACTTGCAGAAATGTTTTACTAGATCTTTATCACATACTTCCAAACAAAAAGGGACTTAAAACTGCTCATTGCTGTTCCAAGATCCAATTCCCATTTTATCTGATGACTTACAAACGGGAAGTTGACCAGTGATTCTATTTAATCAGATCTCTCAATATTGTTGTGAATGATCATTCTGGTAGCCAGATAGTGTAAGTCTGTCGTGGCTCCTTCTTATATTTACTTGTTATTCTGGAGGGAGCTTGCTGTGGCACTAGGGTTTTCTTAAGTATAAACCATTCCAAAATCACACTGTTATTACAGGTTGCTTTGTCCTCAGGCCCTCTAATATTCCTTTTGGGCTATTGGTCTGCCAACGTGCAGTTAGGGGATTAAAGTAAATCATTTAATCCATGCTGCATGTCACTCGGTAGTATACTTTTGGAAATTGTTTCCACAGAAGCACCAGTGGAAGCAGCCAGTCTGAGATATTGACACTATAGGAAAAACTGACAGCTTACTCCTTATATTGATTCTATTCTTCTCTACAAATATAGACTCCGTTCCCCACCACAGCCTTGTAAGTGGTGACTGCTGAGATTTCTAAATTGCTCTGTAAATTATTTATTGCTTGGACACCTTGTAAAGACCTCTTTTTTTCCTTGTCTGACGTGCTTGTGATTGCTCAGGTCTCATATATATTGAAAAGTCTCAATGTGTTTGCTGACCACAGCCTTCTCATGGAACTCCTTTCCTTCCTACTTTATTTTGAAAATATGATCTGCTCTGAGCTTATTGAAATTGTCTTTTGTCATTCTTATTTCTGCTTTATTCATACAAAATATTATCAGTACATATATATATATGTATCATAGGCCCAATGCACGAAATTAATGCATGGGGGGAGGGGGGGTCCCTCAGCCCGGCCTGAGCCCTCTTGCAATCCAGGACCCCCTGCTCCTAACTGCCTGCCTGCTCAGTCGTCAGTCGCTGAATATATATATTTTCATATTCCAGACTGAGCACTAGACACAGTCAGCACATTCTCAAACTAAAAAGTGAAAGTATTTGAAGGACATTATTTAATGATGGAGGAAGCAGTTTCTATTAAAATACTCTTTATCAGAGCAGAGGTACATGTTTGATTCAGTTGTACTGATGTAGTGGGATCATTGTTCTGAAAAAAAATTACAAATGCTTTTTTTCTGAATTATTCTCATCTCTTAGATTTTTTTTTCATTTTGTGAACACTGAGTTTTTTAATGTTTATAATTTAAATAATGAAAATGTACTTTGTGTGCAATAAACACAAGCACTTTGAAATTGTGACTGCCTACTTTTAGCTGATTGAAACTACACACACACACATGAATATTCCACAGAAAGAGATCTGTGTTTAATAATAGGAGTTTCTCCCTCCTCATCTCCCTGGCTTTCTACACCATTAGGCTCTGGACCTGTAAATACTTTGTGAATTAGGGTTGGAGTTATTTTAGTGCCCTTTATAGTTTGGAAATCCAAGAAGCTACTTGTCTCCTCTATTCCTTAAAATTCATTTGATTATGTCTGAAGAGTATGGATTTTTATGAACTCTTTGACTTGAGGAAAATAACTAGGTCCTTGTAAATAACAGTATTTTTCCTACTATAAAAAGAAATAATAATAATAACATTACAGTAGTAATAATATCTAACCAAAGAGTTATTGGAAGAATAAGTGCACATATTAGATATTTATAATGGTTATGACATTATTAATATATAATTTTTGCTAAAGGATTTATAGTTTTATGATTATATTAGTATATAATACCAATAGATACATGTGGAGAATGAAGAAAATAGACATTTAATAATTGTACATTAGAACCATAGGATCATGTGGGCAGTTGTTTCTAATGATAGAAATCTGAAGAGCATGAAAACATATTTCTAAGATCACTATAATTCTCAATGAAACGGGAAATACAGATCCATTAGAAGGCAAAGCTTTAGATCCGTTATGAAGATTTATAAGCCGAGGAAGCCAGCTATATGCAGACAGAATGCTGTGCCAAGTCCATGCCAGGAGATGGCACAGGACCAATAAGCCATTGTGGAGAGTGGGGCAGTTACGGCTTTTTGCTTCAAGGCCTTTTCAATGCCATCCCCTCCAAGCAAGGTTTGCTCCTGGGGAGTGTGGATTTTCTTGGCCACGGCTTTGTGCCAACATATATTGTTTCCTAGGGTAAACAAAAGCTTGGTTAAGAGTACAGAGTTTGACACTGGATAGCCCTATGTTTGTGTTTGGTTTCATGTGGTCAATTCCATAAACCCTCTAAGCCTCAGTTTTCTCTCTGTAAAATAAAGATGAAAATGGTGGTCACCTAAGAGCCAGCCCAAGTATTAAATAAGATGAAATGAAAAGTAACTCAGGGCCTGGCAAAGAGTAATCATCCATTAAATGCGATATATTATTTTTATTAATAATAGTAACAGTAATGTATGGAGTTCTTGGCTTTCAATTAGAGCTGCTGTGAAGACATTCTGTCAGTGCCTGCTGATCTTTTTTCAGTTACAGTTTACATTCAGTATGATTTTTATTTTAAATCTTTATGGTTGAGAGTATTCCAGATGCCCCCCCCCCCCCGTTTGCATTGGTTTCAGGTGTACAGAGTAGTGGTTAAAGAACCATACACTTTACAAAGTGTGGCCCAGATGTTCCCAGTACCCCCCTCGGGCACATGCATAGTGATTACAGAGTATTGATGGTATTCCTGTTGCTGTACTTTATATCCCTGTGACCATTTTCACACTCCTGCCAACTTGCACTTCTCAGTTGCTTCACTTTTTTCACCCAGCCTCCTAACCCCCCTCCCCTCTGACAACCATCAGTTCGTTCTCTGCAACTCTGACTCTGCTTTGTTTGTTCACTTATATTGTTGTTTAGATTCCAAATATAAGTGAAATCAGTAGTATTTGTTTTTCTCTGACTGACTTATTTCACGTAGCGTAATACCCTCTATGTCCATCCATGCTGTCGTAAATGGTAAGACTTCATTCTTTTTTATGGCCGAGCAATATTCCATTGTACGTACATATGTAGCAGCGCCTACTGAATTTTTTTGTTAATGCTCACCCAAGGATATGGTTTTCTTGATTGAGAGAAAGAGAAGAGAAGAGAAGAGAAGAGAAGAGAAGAGAAGAGAAGAGAAGAGAAGAGAAGAGAAGAGAAGAGAAGAGAAGAGAGAGAGAAAGAGAGAGAAACATCGATGTGATGTTGTGATATACTGGACAGTGCTCCAACCAACTGAGCAATGGCTGCTGATCTTGATCAGAGCTTCCTCTCCATGGTGCCAGGAGAAGCTAATGTGTTGCAGTCATCGTATGTATTGTGACTAACTTGCTTCTTACAATACTCCACCAAAGTTTGAGGACTATTTGTTTTATGTTAGAACTGAATCAGTGCTGTGTCTATAAGAACTCTTACACTTGATTGAAATAAGAACTGAGTTTTTGAATGAGACAGAAATGGGTGGAGTTAGAGCCACGGTGCAGAGAACTGCTGACAACCCTGGGTGTGCCTGTGGGAGGGAGCCACGTATGAGAAAATCACATCATCACAAGCTATAATCCTGGGCTCCGGAAGGGAACTAGTTTCAAGTCAGTAAAACTGAAGTTGGAGATGATCTGAGGACATAGAAATCACTGTAGACTATTTTCAGACTTCACAAGCCTAAATTGCCTCCATAATCCTAAAAGCCAATAAAAGTCTGGGCATGATCAGGAAAGAAAACAAAATATAACCATACCCTTTCTTTATATTAAACAGTAGTGTTTCTGCTTTTAAAATACCAGGTGCAGCTCTGGTTATTAAATCTAAGAGAGACACATTATCAGAGCTGGTGTTACTAGGCCAAAGGTATAAGCATTTTAATAGCTCTTGATAGGTCCATATCCACCGACATATACACATACATTTTGGAGGAGGACAGTTTGCATAGTTAACAACTTCATGTGAATGGTATTGGTTATCTGCGGCAAATAATGTTATTTACAAAATAAGCTAATTTACTAGGCATAAAGTTATATTTTGAGATTAATGTCCTTTGATTATTACTAAATTCGGACATTTCCCATATGTTCGTTTTCCATTTATATTTCCCTTTGTCTAGATTGTGTATTTTTATTTCACTGATGATGATTTGTTTACTAGGTTCTTGATGTTTTTATTACAAATTAAAATGGCCTCATAGCTTATATGTACCTAACCCTCGGTTCTAATAAAGTGAGTTATGAACTGTGGAAGCTAGTTTGAGACTGTCGACTTCTATCATGTTGTGATTTTGAATTACACCTATTCCATTTGGTGGTTCATGCGTAGAAAGGAGGGTGGATATTTCATAAGTCCACTCACTAACGTAGGGGTTTTAGAAATTTCTACTAGGATCTGGGATACACTCAACTCTTAAACACTTACTATGACAGTCACTGAGGAATTTTCTTTTCAGGGGATTTTATCAGTAGTCTCTTAGGGTTTAGAGAGAAGATCTCTGTTTTTCTCTGCTGACACTCTCTAAAAATAGGTGAGCTGTGGAGTGCAGGTACTGCTTTGACTGGTTAAATTTGATGTAGTTACTGATTTCTAAACCTGATTCTCCTGCTAACTTCTTGGTGAACTTTTGACAGGTCACTTTAACCTCTTTGTCTCCTCAACCACAAATGAGGCGCCAGCCTGAGATGTCTCTGGGCTTCATGCCTGCTATACCTCTCTGATTCATAGGATGCATTTCTTGCTTCCAAATACACCTTTGGGATTTCCAAATGAATTTGAGGTTGTTCATGGTCAACCATGAGTTGGCTTCTCTATCTCAGTCTCTAACTTTTCTTCCAGCACAAAGCAAAACAGTACAAAGGTTTCAAAAGTCTGGAACCCCCAAACCACAGTGTACTCAAATGATACTCACCAAAATATGGGCAAAGTTAAAGTGAAATGTGCAAGAACGTTGTTTGTTTTACCTTGCAGCCTCTCTGACCGGCTTCACTGTCTTGTCACTTGAAAACAGATGCAAATGCACCTGATGCAAGGGAGAGTGCTATTGCAGCTCCAGAATATTATTTATAAAAAGTAAAGATACAGGCCTTGCGAATGTATACATTTGAGGGTTCTTGCCACCTTTTCATGTAGTTTATAAATGGTCTGAGGGAGAATGTGATGAATCCATTCAACTCTCAGTTACATTTTAAATATTTGGTAGATACATGGACTTTGAATAATTAACTCTGCTTAGGACTCCGTGATTGAAGTGGAATGACCCTTGACAGCCTGTTTGTAATAACTAACACAGTGCATTTTAATTATTTTCTTAATTAGGAAAAGACATCCCCAGAGTTTAACATTCTTGGAAGTAGAATTGCATTTTTAAAATTGGTCCATTTTACTAATTTTTCTCTCCTAGTGAAAATGAGACATTTTACTTTTTAAACACCTGAATGTTCTTCTAAAAATGATTATGTAAATATTTAAGATCAGGCATATATTACAGACCATTGTACTGTTTTTCCTACCACGGCATACATTGTTCTGGTCTATTAGAACCTGTAGAGCCGGGCTCAAAGTTATACGTATAATAATAGGTCTGAAAATAGAGGATTTAGTGATTTTTCTAAGAATCTGACTTTGAAAGTTTAAACAAATACTAAACTAATTCCATAAACATAAAAGTTCAGTTTATAAGATAGCAAGAATAAAATCTATCTTTAAAAAAATTTACAAGCAGCTTTGGTAATTGTTAAATACAAAGTTTAGTAAGTAGGGAACTCTTATCCTGCATTTGAAGTGGCTGTTTATCTTGAACTCTCATTTTATTCTTTTCAATAATGCTGCACTATAGTGCATCTCTGATTAATATTTAAATGTACATGGATAAAAATAGGTAACATAATCAGAGAAAATAATTAACAAGCTACCTCATTTTCATATCCCTTAATTCCTGCAAGGTAGCAGATACCTTGATTACTAGATTATCATTCCCTTTGACCTGCTTTCTAATTCAAATTAGATTTCCTGACTGAACTAGGAGAACAGGCTTGTTAAGAAACTGTCCTTTTCCTCTGTATGTTCTTGGCTACTTGGTCCTAAATTAGTTGACCGTATATTTATGTGTTTTTCTATTCCATTCTTTTGATCTATATGTCTGTTTTTATGCCAATACTATACTGTTTTGATTACTATACATTTGTAATATACTTTGAAATAAGGGAGTATGAAATCTCCAGCATTTTCTTTTTTCTCAGGATTGCTTTGGCTATTCGAGGTCTTTTTTTAAAATATATTTTTATTGATTTCAGAGAGAAAGGGTGAGGGAGAGAGAGATAGAAATATCAGTGATGAAAGAGAATCATTGATCGGCTCCTTCCTGCATGCGCCCCACTGGGGATCGAGCCCACAACCCGAGCATGTGCCCGACTGGGAATCGAACCCGGGAACCCTCAGTCCTCAGGCTGATGCTCTATCTGAGCCTAATCGGCTAGAGCTATTCGAGGTCTTTTGTGGTTCCATAGAAATTTTAGAATTGTTTGTTCTATTTCTGTGAAAAATGCTATTGGAATTTTTATAGGGATTGCATTGAACCTGTATATTGCTTTGAATAGTATGAATATTTTAACCCTATTAATTGTTCCAATCCATGGGCATATTTTCATTTATTTGTGTCTTCAGTTTCTTTCATAAATATCTTATAGTTTTCATTATACATGTCTCTCTTTGTCTCTGTCTCTCTTTCCCTATTGCTATTCCCATCTATACTTATAGATTCTGTATGTTTATATATGTGTGTATATATGTGAATTTTATTCCTATGTACATAATTGCAACCAGGAGGATGAGATTGCCAAACTTAAGAGCATAAGAACTGAAACAGCAAAGATCTCACTGAAAGAACTGAGCAGAAGTGATTATAGGATTGAAAGTTCACTTGAGGAGACACCAAACAGAAAATTCAAAGAGTGTATTAACAGTGTGTTTTCAATGATACTAAATAAAAATCATGACCTTCTGGATGAAAATTATCTTTTAAAATGTCTGTTGCATATCTATTTAAAGTTATAGTTCACTCTATATCTCATGCTGTTTCATATCTCCCTTGCCAATACTTAGTGATTAATTAACTTTGAAAGCTATAAAAGCTGTATTTGTCAGACTTCCATGTAAAAGATTCTGACCAGGAATTACAACTTCTATGCTTCTGTATTAGTTCATCAATTAAACAAACTTGTTATACACATATTACTGCCTTACTCATGGGATAGTGGGTTCATATGATGTATAAGAGGTTATGTCTGAATAGTTTAGAGTATACCAGAATATATTTATACAAACCTTTATTTTATAACTTTAAATAAATACATCTACACTAATAAAAGACAAAGATGCTAATTGACCTTACCTTTGCTACACTCATCAGCCAAACAGAAGAGTATGCAAATTAAACCAACAAAGATGGCCATTAAATTTTCATACTGCAGGCAGATCCCGCTGTGCTGCCCCACCCGGGGTGGGCGGCAGACCCAACCCAGCGTGGGATCCGGGCCTGCCGTGTGTGGTCCAGGGCTGGTGGCCTGCTGCAGCGAGTTCCCAAGCTGCCGCCCGCCCCAGCGCGGGATCCGGGCCTGCCATCTGTGACCGGGGGAGACGGGGCAGGCACCGAGGGATCGGGCATGCCATCTGCCACCAGGGGAGCAGGCCTAAGCCAGGAGGTGGTTATCTCCCAAGGGGTCCCAGACTGTGAGAGGGCACAGGTTGGGCTGAGGGGCCCCCCCACCCCCGCCAGTGCACAAATTTTTGTGCACCGGGCTTCTAGTGTTTAAATAAACACATAATGATTAGACAGTTCTATGTAATTTCCAAAAGGCTTGATGAAGCCTATTATCACAGTTGATCTTGGTAATTTTCAAAATACTTAAATACATAATCACTATTGATTCTCATTTAAAATACGTTGAATTTTAAGTGAGGACACATGGCCTAGGTTTCTCCACCTCAGCATTATTGACATTTGACCTGGATAATCCTTTGGTCTTAGTGGGTGCTCTGTCATTGCAAGATGTTGGCAGTGGTCCTGACCTGTACCCACTAGATAGATACCAGTATCACCCCTCTTTCTCAGTTGTCACAATAAAAACACATCTCCAGATGTTTTCAAGTGTCCCCTAGGGAAAGACACCCCTCATGGAAAAACCGCTGCTATAGTTAGAAGGTTTTCCTAATATGCCACCTAATCTAGGTGAAGTGATATTTCAAGAGTGATCTGCCATGTAAAGCTGGGAATATGCCTGGCCCACAGAGGGGGAAAAGCTTTCACTGGAGTTTGGTTACTTGTCTAAGTAGCTGGACAAAGGGAACTGAAGCGTACCACAACACAGATGACACAAAAGGAAAAGCAAAATTTTTGGAACGAGAAAAAACTGTGTTGAATCTCAGCTCTCTATAAATTATGCAAAGAAATAGGAACCTCCTTGAATCCCCGGGATGATCAATATTCTATCTCATGCTTTTTCCAGATGCTCATTCTGCCTTTTAGAACCAAGGAATTGGGACATTATATTTCTATCATTATCTCTTAGGCTCTCTAAATAGCCTCTAACTCCATTGCTGAGATGGCTACTTCTTGTAGAAAAAATTTAAATCATTTATTTCACTTTCTTTTGACCTACTACTAGATATATACTAAACTAATTGTTTCAATATTTTGAACCCTAGGGATGAGCAGTAGTTGAAGATGTGAGGAGGTACCTGTGTGTGTATGTTGAACGTGTGAGGGAGCGTCTATGCTCAGTAGTGCTACATAAGCGTACACATGGGACTACTGAACCCTGGAACTCATTTCTTAAAACCTTCCCAAAGCCCATAATCTTGAAGAGAGCCTTACATTTAGTAAAAAGCTTACCAATACACTTCATTCACGTTTACATTGATTATAATGACCAGAAAAATAATTCTGTATCATTTTTCTTAGAAATATCAATAATTGTCACTTCTCTAAGAATATTCTTTTTTTAATGTGGTTTTATAGATTTTAGAGAGAGAGGAAGAGAGAGGGATAGAAAGAGACATAAAGAGATCAACCAAAGGACTTGTATGTATGCATATGAGCATAACCAATGGACACAGACAGTAGGGGGGTGAGGGCATGTGCTGGAGGGTGGGGGCAAATGGAGACTTATGTAATACTTTAAACAATAAAGAATTTTTTTTAAAAAAGATAGAGACATAGATGAAGGAGAAACATTGACCAGCTGCCTCCTGCACGCTCCTACTGGGGATCAAGTCAGCAACTCAGGCACGTGCCCTGACCAGGAATTGAACCGGTGACCTCTTGGTTTGATTCTCAACCACTGAGGCACACTTGCTGGGCTCTAAGAATATTCTTAGTGTACTGGTGTGTGTTGTATAATGAAACATTTAATGGAAGACACTTTATATGAGCTACCTTGAATTCTTAGTAATAGTGATATTTCCTTATGATACAATCTTTTAGCAGATTAAATTTTTGACTCTTTATTGAAGTATAATATAGGTAAAGAAAATTACACATATCTTAAGTGTATAGCTTGATAAAATTTCACAGCTATACACTCCCATATATCCACAGATTTGAACACAAATTTGAACACAAATTTGAACACAAAGATCTGAGTATCTCTGAAAAACCTATGGTGGACACACATTTCACATGGGTTGACTTTCTTTTAATATACTTATTAAATAAAAATTTATGGTGCACATATATACACAGTATATACATTATAAAACCTAGATACAGTAAGGAATATGAATAGCTAGGTAAGATTATAACTGGAAGGAATTGCTGTGAATTTGGTAGACATAGTAAAAGGAAACCCAAGTCAACAGTTTAAAACATTCCATATTTACATGCGCAACCTCTTCTTCAGTGGGAGCGAAGACTCAAGAAATTACAAGATCAGACTGGTTAAAATGGTCATCATGAAAAACGTTTGATCATTTTGTATCCTGAGTAGTTTTGAAAACCTTCCTTATGTATTTATGTCTACAAGCTATGCTTTTTATGTTGTCACAGGCATTATATCTGAATGATAGCACTAGAAAATAGCACTTTTGGAACAGTAGCCTGCATACAGAACAGAGTGCACATGATGATATGGATGAACAGGAGGAAGCAGTAAGTGAAAGGACTGGGACAATGGCCCACACAGGAGGTGATTTCATCTGTATTAGGAAAATTGTGAGAATGAATAGGTAGGGACAAGTAAGAAATGTTTACTTAGGATGAACCAATATGACTTGATTGTTGAATTGATAAAAGTAGACTGAATTTGCTATGATTATCAAGATTTTATATTATGTATATATACTACAAGAATAATTTTACCAAGATAAAATTAGGGAAATCATAAAAGAAAGCCTTGTGGTTTGCTGTGGGTAAATGAGTTACATTTTATGTATAAAACCTGAGAACATGGTTGAGCCCCCTGACATTCACCTGTAAGCCAACTAATTCTATAGGCCGACTTGGGTCATTTTATTAACTTCACAGTAATGAGATTGAAGTTTTTGGTCCCCACTTATATTATTGTGGAAAAGTTTTACTGTGTGTGACAGAAAAGCATTCTAGGGGGGAAAGGATTAATAAAAATTCGGGATATAAAATTTTAGTAACATTTTATTATGGTATTTTTGAAAAACCAATCAGTATGTTTTTCAAAAATAAATTTATCTAAAAGGGTATGACATGTTTAGCATTTCATTTGAGGCCATCATATACCTATCTTTATTAAATGGAGTGCAAATATTTAGTTTGATAATATCACATTAATATATTGTTCTCTGTATGTATATAAAAAAGCTTTAGGAGGGACATAGAGCAGTTCTTGAGTGTATGACTGTCTATATAATCTACTACTACATTTTTGAAATGAAGACATAGTAACTCATGTATGTATGAATGCATGTATGTATGCATGTGGTATGTATAAATGTATTATATTAGCTCCCAGATACTTCAGATACTAAAGTTTAACAGTCATAGTACACATGTTTCAATGTTCCAGTCTGTCAGTCAACATATTAACTGCTTCCTTTTTTTTTTTTAATCCTCACCTGAGGATATTTTTCCATTTATTTTTAGAGAGAGTAGAAGAGAAAGGGAAAGACAGAGAGAAATATCAATATGAGAGAAACACATTGGTTGCCTGCTGTATGCGCCCTGACCAGGGCCAGGGTGGAGAGGAGTCTGTAGCCCAGGTACGTGCCCTTAGCCAGAATCAAACCCAGGACCCTTCAGTCCACAGGCCCATGCTCTATTCACGGAGCCAAACCAGCTTGGGCTAACATTTATTAAACATTATACCTCTTCGGAACACATTTGGCATATCCTTGGCCCAAACTGAAAACCTCCTTGCCTGCATTTTGCGCAGTGCAGCAACTTTGGTATCAGAGTGCCTCTGCAATCTTAAATATTCCTCTAACTTTTGCTGAGCTAGCAGCAGCAACAGAGATAATGCCCATTGTAAAAGGAAATGCAGAAATAATAGCTGTTGAATGCTAACATGTTCCTTATATCCAGACTTGTTTTTTCCCTACCAGGATATCTATATTCCAGTTAATAATTTAATGCTAATCAGCTCCTTATCTTCTGAAAAGGAGAGTCTGTTTAGAGTCACACGGCAACTGACCCTGAAGGTAAATTAATATATGCAGATTTCTCAGATCACCTCTTAGTTTTAGTCAGAGTATGTTCTTGATTACATTTAAATCTCAGCTGTGCAATCCTCCTTTTATCTATCCAAAGAGCATCTGATTTAGTTATAATACAGTTTCAAATCTTTTTTAGCTTTGCATTTTATTTTATTTTATTTTATTTTATTTTATTTTATTTTATTTTATTTTATTTTATTTTATTTTATTTTATTTTATTTTCCACCCTTGACAATCCCCTGGCCTCCCCTACTAGTTTTGCATTTTACATTTATTTGTAGAACTAGTTTTAATAATCTGATGCTTTATTAGCAAATAAATATGAACATGAGCCAAATGATAAATATTATAAAGAATAGTAACATATAGCTCAACTAATTCCACTATTTGGCAAGATGCTGTGTATTTCTGTCCAACTTGTTTAGATTTTATTATAAAATGGCATTTTTTTTAGTAGTGATGTGAGTTGTTTGTTTGCATTGATCAGATTAAAGATGGGTCTAAAATTAGGATTTAAATTGTTATCTTGGCCTTAACATTAACTGAAAAACAATATGAATGAGTGATAAACTATGGAATAATTATAATTATTTAAGGGGGATTTAAACATATGCAAATAAGTCTATGAATGTTCAGTTTAACTTAAGAATGGTCAGCAATGATAGGATAGGTGTATGTTTCAAAACTAATAAGAGACTTTTTAAATGTTGGGAATGACTGGTTTAAATGACCTGGTGAGCTCAGTGGTTCTGCTGGTTACTGCATGGTCATCAGCTAGAAGAACGGGGGAAAAGACAAGCAAAATTTATTTTTGTTTATCTAAAAATGATATGCCATCTGGGCCTTAAGAAAGGATCTGTGACGTTCTTTGAAAATAGAGTCCGATTATTACAGCCAATTTCAAACATCTTTTTTCCATGTCAGTAATAGCAACTTGCTTTGAAGCTTGAGATGCCTATTTGTGTTTGTTTTAATTTTTTTATATGCTTATTTTCCCTCATCTAATGTAGAATGGAGAGGAGTAGAGATTTCTTTTTCAGAGAAATACTGGTTAGCTTAAGACAGTGGCAATAAGGAAAATAATGATTTTTTTTAAAATTGAGGTGTTTATTTTAATTTTAGAAATGAAAGGAGGCTTTGCTTAGAATTAATAAACCATTTGATTTGTTGGAGTTCTCCACTTAATGGTTCCCTGCTAACACTGAAACAAATGCTGGGTTGATTTGGATTGTCATTCTTTTTCATTTGAACTTTAGTGATCACATGTGTGTAACCTTTGCACTTGAAAAGGTGAAATATGGAAATAAGAGAAACTACAAATGCGCTTTTGAAATTAGTATTTATGTTTTCTAATGAAAAGTAATCTCAAAGAAATAAGTTTACAGAAAAAAATTTTTAACTATAACTGAAAAATAGAATGTTTTAATATTGATATTAACATTTCAAAGTATTTTCTTGAAAATAACCTTGATTTTTATTAGCCTGTTTTCTATTTTCAAGCACGCTATGAAGGAATGATTAAGTCAAATATAAAGTTTAGAACAATTTAACTGCTTTAATAGTCTTGCAGATAAGATAGAAATGTTTCTGCTATTACATTGAATAGTCAGTAGTAAATTGAGTTGTTTTTTAGAACACTCTGTTGTTTTCATCTTTCGTTATGTTGCTCTGAATAAACTTAAATGCCATATTTCACATGCCAGTTTAGAGAACCATTGTCTGAGAGAGACATTTCTCAAGAACATTAGTTGTGTTATTTAAAATCAACCTTTTATCTGTAAGTAATACTGTCTTTCTTTCTGAGGTATGTGACCTGATTAGGACTAAGGAGGTCCATCTTAGCTCACAAACTATGAGATCATGCCAAAGAACTGTAATGTTCTGCTCAGCTTCCTGCACAATGACCTCTATTTAGTGATCTCTGTTAAGAGAGATTTTTAATAGATCTTAGTTTGTCATATACTAGAGGCCTGGTGCACGAAATTCGTGCATGGGTAGGGTCCCTAGGCCTGGTTGGTGATCAGGGCCAATCAGGTTCCCCCGCCTCTCCGCCTTTCCGCCTCCTTCTTCCCTCTCTCCCTCAGTGCCCTGCCGCTGCCGCTGGTTGCCCACCATGTTCTGCACCACCCAGCGCGCGTCATAGATTGAACTCCCATTCTCCTGGTCAAACTCCCGCGGGGCCAATTTTGCATATTAGCCTTTCATATATATAGACGTTATATTTGGGGGCACAGATTAAATTTATATATTTCACTTTAGAATATACACTGAGTGGCCAGATTATTATAACCACCGGACGTTTGTAGGCAAATTTGCTATAATTTTGAGCTGAAGTTGCTAGAGGGCCAGACCATTATAAATAGGGAAGCAGGTTGTTTACCATGACAGTAGAAGTGATTTTTTTCTGAAGATATGGGTAAACAACACGATTTAACAGCCTTTGAACGTGGGATATATATACACTGAGTGGCCAGATTATTATGACCACCCATCAGTATGTTGTCGAGCATTGCAAAAAAGTCATGTGGTCCAATGAATCACGAACAGTTGCAAATGACAGAGTGAGAATTTGGCAGAAACAGCATGAAAGCATGCACCCCACATGTATGAGTACAACCCTTCAAGCTGGTGGGGGCAGTGTTATGGTTTGGGGCATGTTTTCCTGGCATGATTTGGGCCCTTTAATTCATGTGGAACAATGTCTGAATAGCACAACATACCTAAGTATCGTTGCTGATCAGCTTCATCCTGTGATGTTGATGGCGTATCCCAGTGGAGATGGCTTCTTCCAACAAGACAATGTGCCATGCCACAGTGCTCGTATTGTGCAGAAGTGTTTTCATGAACATGAGGGAAACTTTACCTTGCTTAGGTGGCCCCCACAATCACCAGATCTCAATCCAATTGAGCATTTGTGGGATGAAGTTAAAGAGCCATCAGGCAGCTGGTTCCACAACCATCAAATCTCACAGAACTGGACAGTGCTATTCATCAGGCATGGTGTCAGATGCCTCGCATCACCTTTCAACATCTCATGGAATCAATGCCAAGAAGAATCGTTGCAGTATTGAAGGCAAAAGGTGGCCCAATGAAGTACTGATGGGGTGGTGATAATAATCTGGCCACTGTGTGTGTGTGTGTGTGTGTGTGTCCTATCTAATAATAGACAAACATGGTAATTGACTGTTCCTTTGCTATGCCTCCCATTGGCTAATCAGCATGATATGCAAATTAACCACCAATAAAGGTGGCAGCTAATTTGCATACTGCAGGCAGGGCGAGACAGTGCCATCCCGCCTGCCTTGCTGCCATCTGTGCCTGCTATCTGTGACCTGGGGCGGCGGGCGTCCGTGTGCAACCCGACCTGGGGTGGCCGGGCATTGCAGCAGAAATCAGCCAGCTCGTCCGAGCATCCCGTGTGCAACCCAATCCGGGGAGGCCAGGTGGGGCAGTAGCAATCCACTGGCCCGCCCGGCCGCTGTCCGGTGTCCCGTGTGCGACCCAACCTGGGGCGGCTGGGCGGGACAGCAGCGATCCACCGGCCCGCCCGGGCGTCCCGTGTGCGACCCGACACGGGGTGTCCCATGTGCGACCCGACCCAGTTCAGCGCCCCAACCCCCAGATCGGCCCTGCCGTGTGTGTGACGCACGGAGGCAGGGCATGCACTGAGGAATCGGGCCTGCCATCTGCCACCCGGGGAGCGGGCCTAAGCGGGCCTAAGCCAGCAGGTGGTTGATCTCCCAAGGTGTCCCAGGCTGTGAGAGGTTCACAAGTGGGGCTGAGAGACACCCCCCACTCCCCCTTCCCCGCCAGTGCACAAATTTTTGTGCACTGGGCCTCCATTATATATATATATATATATATATATATATATATATATATATATATATATACACACACACGCACACACACACACACACATATACACATATATAATACATATATATACACATATATATCCCATGTTCAAAGTTGTTAAATCGCGTTGTTTACCCATATCTTCAGGGAAAAAAAAATCACTTCTACTGTCATCGTAAACAACCTGTTTCCCTATTTATAATGGTCTGGCCCTCTAGCAACTTCAGCGTGAAATTGTAGCTACTTTGCCTACAAACGTCAGGTGGTCATAATAATCTGGCCACTCAGTGTATATGTTACTTATTATAAATTACTGTCTTAAGAATTAACATGAGCCCTGGCCAGTGTGGCTCAGTTGGTTGAGCATCATCCAGTGCACTGAGAGATTGCTGGTTGGATTCCCCGTCAGGGTACGTGGCTGGGTTGTGGACTTGATACCCAGGTGCGGGCTAGCAGGAGGCAGCCAATCGATGTTTCTCTCTCATCAATGTTCCTCTCTTTCCCTGTCTCTTCCTCTCTGTCTCTAACATCAATAAAAATATGTAAAATATTTTTAAAAGAATTAGCATGAATATATGATGTTTTTCCCCAATTAAACCTTTAGAAATAAAATTAAAAGCACTCATACTTTATGTTAAATGTAAGGTTTAATAATGTAAGTCCCATTTATTTAAGGGTAATTGGTTCTATATCACCTATGCATAAAATTAATATAGTTTTCCTAATAACTAGTTAAGCTTTTAACCTAATGTAGTCTTAATGAATTTACTTATAAAAAGTACTTGAAGCAATAATGGAAAGCTCCCTGAGTGAGATCAATCTGTTGTTTGCCTGAAAAAAACTGAAATTTAACATGAAAATATGTAAACACATACCTTAACTGTTTCATGTACCTATGGTTTATACAGTTAAATTGTATAATTTTATTTTGTTTAGTTGCATCACAGACATGCTTCCAAAAATCAGAGTTACTAAATTATGAAAATTCTGCAATCACCATTGAATGGAAAACACCAAAAAATACTAAAGAGAGTATCTTTTTTGGGGGTGATATTTGCTTTGATTATGATGCATAATTCAAAAGTCACTATGGCTAAAATTGTTTCTCTGTGACATTTTCTTTTTCTCCATCTTCCTTTTTTTTTTTTCATTCTTCTCCCTACTCTTGTTTAAGCTAATAAAAATATTCTAACTTTAGCCTCATTAATTTTAGAAGTAGAGGTTGGGCACAAGAAGGGATATAAATTAATGTATAAAGACAAGTTATCTCATGTTAAAAATTAATACTAGAGAAACTCTGACAGTCTCCACACAGCCAACTCTGGTTTAACTGGGGGTCTCAACTTCCTTTGCGGAGCACACCAAGGTAGGCTACCTTCCTTAAGTAGCAGGTACCTTTTCTTTTGTTAAGAGCATTAACTGTTTTATTTTACATTTCTCTGATTATTACAAAGGTTGAACACTTTCCCATGATGTAGTTTACTTCTCCATCATCTTTTTATTTGATTTTCTTTGGGTAAGAACATTTAACAGCTCTGCTCTTCCAACACGTTTTCAGGTGTACAACACATTATTGTTGACTGTTGCAACATTGTACAGCAGATCTCCTGGTTTCTTCTTCTTGCTTAACTGAAATTTTATACCCTTTGGTTGATATCTCCCCATTTCTCCCTCCCCCTGGCTCCTGGCAACGACTGTTCTTCTTTTTGAATCTATGAGTTTGACTACTTTAGATTTCTCAGATTAGTGGACTTACGCACAGTTTTGGTCTTTCTGTGACTGGCCTGTTTCACTTAGCATTGTTTTTAGGATTCATTCATGTTGTGGTAATATGGTAGTGCACTCCTTTTTAAGGCTGAACATATTACATTGTAGAACCCATTTTCTTATCCATTCATCCACTGATGGACTCTGTGTTATTTCCATCTTGAATATGGCTGCAATGTCCCCCGACATCTCAGCAACTTCACATAGTGATCTAGGGTCACTAGTATTTGTCACCTAGCATGTTAATGCATTTGTTCCTGTTATTTTGTAATTTAGTTAAATATTGCGTAATCCAATGAAATATGAGTGTAAAAAAGATATTTTTCTCCTAAGAAAACCAAGAGAAATACTTTTGAAGTAGATAAAAACAAGTTGATTAGAATACATAAAATATTTTGAAAAAAGCATAAAATTCTAGTAGGTTTCAAGATTCAGATTGCTTTACAGATAGCTTTGACTTTGTTAGCCACTAAAGAAAACAGACTAGATATCAAGGTAGCGTATGGGATTTATTAAACAATAAAGAATTCCTAATAGTGGATTCTTATTCAAACAAAAGGTAGCAATTATACATATTGAAGCCAAATACACTATGAAGTGTATTTTTGTGATTCTCTATTTTATTTATTTTATTTTTTTAATTAAATCTTTATTGTTCAGATTATTATAGTTGTTCCTCTTTTTCCCTCCCATAGCTCCCCTCAACCTGGTTCCGACCCCCCCCTTACAACCTCACCCCCCCCCACTGTCCTCATCCATAGGTGCATGATTTTTGTTCAGTCTCTTCCCGCATCCCCCACACCCCTTTCCTCCCCAAGAATAGTCAGTCCACTCCCTTTCTATGCCCCTGATTCTATTATAATCACCAGTTTATTCTGTTCATCAGATTATATATTCACTTGGTTTTTAGATTCACTTGTTGATAGATGTGTATTTGTTGTTCATAATTTGTATTTTTACCTTTTTCTTCTTCCTCTTCTTAAAGGATACCTTTCAGCATTTCATATAATACTGGTTTAGTGGTGATGAACTCCTTTACCTTTTTCTTATCTGTGAAGCTCTTTATCTGACCTTCAATTCTGAATGATAGCTTTGGTGGATAAAGTAATGTTGGTTGTAGGTTCTTGCTATTCATCACTTTGAATATTTCTTGCCACTCCCTTCTGGCTTGCAAAGTTTCTGTTGAGAAATCAGCTGACATTCGTATGGGTATTCCCTTGTAGGTAACTGACTGTCTTTCTCTTGCTGCTTTTAAGATTCTCTCTTTGTCTTTTGCTCTTGGCATTTTAATTATGATGTGTCTTGGTGTGGTCCTCTTTGGATTCCTTTTGTTTGGGGTTCCCTGCACTTCCTGGACTTGTAAGTCTATTTCTTTCACCAGGTGGGGGATGTTTTCTGTCATTGTTTCATCAAATAGGTTTTCAGTATCTTCCTCTCTCTCATCTTTTGGCACCCCGATAATTCAGATGTTGGTGCCCTAGAAGCTGTCCCAGAGGCTCCTTACACTATCTTCATATTTTTGGATTCTTTTTTCATTTTGCTTTTCCGGTTGGGTGTTTTTTGCTTCTTCGCATTTCAAATCTTTGACTTGATTCTTGCGCTCCTCTGGTCTGCTGTTGGGAGTCTGTATTTCAGTCAGTGTATGCTTAATTTCTAGTTGGTTCCTTATCACTACATTGAGGGTCTCATTAGATTTCTTGAGGATCTCACTATCTTTATCAGCGGTTTCACCAGTCTTTTCGAGGGCCTTACTAAGTTTATCGGCGGCTTCCAGACAGTTCTTGAGAGACTTTAAAAGTGTTGTTTTGAACTCTATATCCTCCATTTCTGTCAGTTGTGTCCTGTTTTTTTGTCTCCGCATTTTTTATGCTTTCTTGGTGCACCCCCTTGTGGTCTTTGTGCGCAGTCTTGTTGTAGTTAAGCCTTGATTGTTGTAGGTAATACAGGGGGGGATTTCACCTCCAGGCCAATTGGCTGTGAGACAGAAAAATTCTTGAAAAACCTTAAAAGTGTGCTTTTGAACTCTATATCCAGTAGTTTGCTTTCCTCCATTTCTGTCATTTGTGTCCTGTTTCTTTGTCTCCCCATTTTATATGCTTCCCTGTGTTGATAGAGTGGCTTTCTGTGCTAGGTGTCCTATAGGGCCCAGTAACTCAGCCTCCCTGATTACCTGAGGTAGACACTCTTGGTGCACCCCTTTGTGGGCTTTGTGCATAGTCTTGTTGTAGTTAAGCCTTGATTGTTGTAGGTAACACTGGGAGGGATTGACCTGCAGGCCAATTGGCTGTGAGAATCAGCTGTGTCTGCAGTGGGAGAACTTCTGTGCTGGAGACACCCTTCTGGGGCAAGACTTGCTTCAGTGTGGCTTTGGTGCTCACTGAGTCTGCCCCTTGAGTATGTCCTTTATGGATCCAAGGAGCTGCAATCTGGATGGTCCCACTCAGACCACTGGGCACACTGGCTCCTGGATCTCAAAGGAGGTGCTAATCTAGTCTCTGCCTGAGGCTATCCAGCAGAAGCCAGCTGTGGCACAATGCAAGTTGCCCTGGGGCCTTGGGCCAGCTGCAGTTTGTTAGGTAATTATCAGATTGCAAAGGGCCAAGCCTTTCATATGCAAAAGCCTCCGTGCATTGCTTGGGCGGGGCGAGGTCCCAGGGGATCAACAGGGCGGAGCAAGCAGTTATGGCTGCTCTAAGTCCTGCCCTCAGAGGCCTTGCTTCTCAGTGTCCCGGCAATCGCTGCAAGCACCCCTGAGAGAAAGCTGCCCTCGAGTTCCAACCGAAGCCGGACAGTCCAATTCCTCCCATATGAGTCTGGGTCACCAGAGACTCGCCCGGAACTGGAGCTCAGAGCTTGAGACTCCCTCCCGATTGAAAAAGACAACCGTGTCCTCAGCTACCAGCCCTCTCCGCATGCACCTCCGCACCTTTGTATTTTACTTCCGCACTGTGCCTCCTCTGAGTCTTGGTATGCTTTTCTCTTTCCTTCTAGTTGTAGAATTTCCACTCAGCCAGCCTTCCTGTGATTCTGGATGATGTCCATTCCGTCTTTTAGTTGTATTTTTGAAGTGGTTGTGCGAGGCAGCAATCTCCGGTGTTTACCTATGCTGCCATCTTGTTTTTTTCCGTGATTCTCTATTTTAATTATATTATTGGCTTAACCAGTTAAGTAAAATTACAAATCCTAGAATTTAAGAGAGAGAGGACTTCTGTAGTTTGTAATTTATTTGATGGGGGTTGGGAAGGCAGGCTGGGGGCAAAGAGAATCTTTCCTTTACTAGATGGAAGCTGACTGGATTCTGTGTGTGTGTCCAGATCCCAATATCATTAAAAAGACAAACTGTCCACTTGAGGAGATATGCCTGTTATTTGGATCTTTAGTATTTTCTGGAAATTCTCCAGTTTTTACTCTATAAAATGAAAAAAATAATAACAGTAACATGAATGGCAAGCAGGTTTCATCTTAAAAGGCAGCTCTGGTTAATTGCTAGTGGCTACATTTGGCCACTGTGCCAAGATGAACCCTGAGTGGAACGCCATGCCCATAGTGATTCTGCCCACGGGTGTGGGATGAGGTGGACAGTAACGTTGTGACAGCGTTGTTCTCCTGAGCTTTACACAGCCCCCTCCCCCTTACCCATGGTTTTGCTTTTCACGGTTTTAGTTACTCTCAGTCTGAAAATATAAAAAGGAAAATTCAAGCAGTGAAAAAAAAAAATCATGTTTTAAACCATGCTGTTTTGATCCTGCCTTCCTGCTCTGTCTTTGCCCAGCATCTAGTTAGTCATGTAGTAACAGTCCTGGTGATCAGATTGACTGCCATGGTATCCGATTGCTTGTCTTTGAGTAACCCTCATTTTATTTGATGATGGGCCCATTGCCATTCACATAACTACTATAGTATATTGTTATAATTGCTCTATTTTATTATTAGTTATTGTTCATCTCTGACTGGGCCCAATTTATAAATTAAACTTGATCGTAGGTATATATGTATAGGAAAGAACATAGTATTATATAGGGTTCAACACTATCCACAGTTTCAGGCATCCACTGGGGGCGAGGGTGGTTCATAGAATAAATGACCCACAGATAAGGAGGGATTAGTGCATCCACATTTTTCTAGTGTTTTGCAATCTTATAAATGAACTAGAGGCCTGGTGCATGAAAATCCTGCACGGGTAGGGACCCTTGGCCTGGCTGGTGATCAGGACTGATCAGGTTCCCCGCCTCCCTGCCTCCTCCTTCCCTCACCACTTGCTCACTGCCACCGTGTGGTTCCCCTCCCCCACCACTGTCCCCCCTCCCTGTCTCTTCCTTCCCTCACTCCCTCAGCGCCCCACCACTGCTGGTCGCCTGCCATATTTCGTGCCACCCCCTGGTAGTCAGCGCACATCATATGAGTGATCAAACTCCTGTTCTCCTGGTTGAACTCCAGAGGGGACACTTTGCATATTAGCCTCTATAGACTAGAGGCCAGTACATGAAATTCATGCATTGGGGGGACGGGGGATTACTCAGCCTGGCCTGCACCCTCTCACAATCCAGGACCCCTCAGGGGATGTCCAACTGCTTGTTTAGGCCTGATCCCATGGCAGTTGGACATTCCTCTCACAATCCGGGACTGCTGGATACTAACCGCTGGCCTTCCTGACTTTCTGATCGCCCTTAACCACTCTGCCTGCCTGCCTCATCGTCCCTAACCACCTCTGCCTGTCTGCCTGATCACCCCTAACCACTTCTGCCTGCCTGCCTGATGGCCCCTAACCACTCTGCCTGCCTGCCTGATCACCCCTAACTGCCTCTGCCTGCCTGCCTGACTGCTCCTAACCACTCTGCCTGCCTGCCTGATCGCCCTAACTGCCTCTGCCTCAGCCCCCGCTGCCACAGCTTTGTCCAGAAGGACATCCAGAATGATATCCGGAGGTCATTTGGCTGTCTGGTCTAATTAGCATATTAAGCTTTTATTATTATATATTGTTCTCAAAGGTAACTTGGTGGGATGGTGAATACACAATACAGTGTACAGGTGATGTGTTGTGGAATTGTGTACCTGAAACCCGTATAATTTTGTTAACCAGTATCAACCCCAATAAGTTCAATAAAAAGGAAAAAATGAATGGTTCTCTGCCTTATATATATTTTTAATTATATTTTATTGAGTTTAGAGAGGAAGGGAGAGGGAGAGATATGAACATCAATGATGAGAGAGAATCATTGATCAACTGCCTTCCCATGCCCTTCCCTACCGGGGATCAAGCTACAAACCTTGCCAAGACCGATTGGCGACCCATCTCCCAGTTCACAGGTTAACATTCAACCATAGCCACACAGGCCGGACTCTCTGCCTTGTATTTTTCTTCCTTTCCTTCTGTTGCAACACTCCCATTGGCGACATCTCTCAGCACTAGTGAGTTACTACCTAGACAAGAGAGTGCACACAATTCAATCCTTTGGTTCACAATGGAAGCACTTTTGTGTAAGTTCGCCACAAATGAGAACCACTTCGTGCACATGAAAGCCACAGGATTTCCTTGCTGTCTACTTCTCCAAACACTGAATAACTACTAGTACAGTTAGCCTTCACTAAAGAAAATCAGCCCATAAAATGTATCCTGCAAATACTATTCTCACTGTTAAGAGACTACAGAATATGAAGGCCAGAGGGCTATTTCGGGATCACTGTTTGATTCAGTGACGTGCGGCTAAGGTGACTCTGCCATTGTCTTCACAATTCTTCATGTGGTTTTGAGTTTAAGAGGCCAGCCTAGCCTGCCCAGGTGAAGAGTACAATAATTTCTTTACTAATTTATTTACAACTTTTATGGTTTTAAAAAAATTGAGTAAGAAATAGTACCTTATAGTAATCTGACTTCATAGTGTAACCGTGGGTGGAACTTTTTCTTAGAAGATAAAATTAATAAGTGTATTCTCAGAAGTAAAATATAATCATTGAATACTATCTTCTAAATGCTCTTTGTCACATATACACATAAAAGATATTGGGTGCTATACGGAAGTTAGATATAGAGGGTTGGTGATGAGATTGTGTAGATCCACACTGGTGAGGGAAGGCTTCATTTCAGGTTAATACCTAGAATATAATAGGCATCAGAAGTCTAAAGAAATGGAACCTTATTCATGTCACAATTATTTACTCAATGCTTCTGCCCTTGGGATGTTTGCAAACACCCAAGGGACACAGACTCATACATTGATAGTTAGAGAGAATATGTTAAAGGCCTTATTAAGGTTATGCCCGGTTCCTACTGAAATATATCTTAAATCCCTGTCATTTCAAATTACAAGCTTGTTTTATTACAACATAAACAAAGTTAGCTTTATTGTATGGGTAAGAACACTTGAAATTGTTAAGAGCTTATGTTAAGTGTTAGCTTAGCGTTGTGACTTATCACATTTACAGCGGTAAAGTCCCATCTTTGGGAACATGTAGTATGTGATTTCAGCCCCTTCAATAAGATAAATCTTGGTTCAATTACAATTTAAAACCTGACACTCGATTCTCTTTTCTATGTTGAATCCTCTTAATGACATCATTTATTATCTACTGGAAATCAATCTAGGAAATCAAGTTAGTCCACTAAGCACTTCAGGTAAGGTGATTTCATGCAACATTCCAAGATTATCACAGGAAATTGCTTTCGTATGCCATAAAGTAAGAAGCCAGGAGCCGAGCTGACCTGCTGAAGGAGCTTACAGCTTTACGGCTCCGCCCACAGCCGCTCTTGAGTCACTCAGTTACAGTTAACTTGGGGATATCACTCGCAGATTGAAACCCTGGCAGCCCTCACACAGCCGGGGCTTGTGGCGGCCTTGGATGTGTGTCTCTAAGTCAATGATGAGGGTATCGGAACCGATCCTGGACATGGATATGGCAAATTACAGTGAAGTTTTGGACCCAACGTATACAACCTTGGAGTTTGAAACCATGCAGATTCTGTATAATTCAAATGGTGAGTTCTCATCTGCTTATAAATATATATTTTTAAGTAAGTATAGTGGGAGAAGTCAGAGTGAGCTTCCCAGGGTGGTAGTCCCAGGCTTTACTGCGAGATACATTGGGACTCATATTTTAAAGCCATACATCTGAGCTTCTGGACTGCATCACAAATTTTAAATTAATAATGCTCTGCCCATTTCATGTTTGTGATAGAAAAAGCCAGCTATGCTTAATAAAGTAACCTCAGAATTCTGTCATGGCCCAGTTAGGTAAAAAGAGTTATTTTGTTTACTGTAAATCACAGTACTAAGTAACATTGGCTGTAAAGTATATTTTCTAGGCAACATTTAGATGACAAATAGGACAGAGTTTCCATAGAACACTGGACAGTTTTCCTAGTTGCCCCCTACTTCATTATTCCAGTTCTCATTGCTGCCAGTGAGAAACTGCATTGAAAATTACTACCAAGTTTTTTCATTTCACACAAATATGAAGGGAAATAAAGGTTTATATTATAACTCCACTTGACAAGCTAATGTTTAGCCTCAAAAGCTCTTGGTATGCATCTACTGTAACATTTTAACTTTAAATAAGACATGAGTTGTTTAGGGTTCAGGTCTTTTTATAATACAGCTTACCATTGACTTTAAATTTATTTTTTAAGTAAAAATATTGTCTATGATCAGTTATAATTGATAGAACTCTTAAAACCTAGTAATTATGTGTAGTGTGGAAAATGTGTGTGTGTATGTGTGTGTCTGTGTGTTTAGTTCAGAATTGAGAATGTAACATACTCAGATTAGCTTAATTTTCTTCTATGTTGTATTATTGGTAGAACAAGTATTACAAATTGTCAGAAGATGAATTCTGACATTTTAGCACAAAGAGAGTTAAAATGAACCAATAATGCAAATCTTAGAAAGTCACTGTTTTGGTTCCTTATGTTTAGATTTGATGAGAGATATTTAACAGAGTATTATTTATTTCAGTAGAATCATGATTTTAAAAAAAAGACTATTGATTGCTAATAGTAGAGCTAGGAATACCATAAGTATTTACTACAATAATTGACTTTTCAAAATGTTTTTGGACTTGTTTCTTTCTAATAATGTTGTTAATAACATATGAGTATGACATTAAACTTAAAGCTGCTGAAGGAGCTCACAGCTTTAGGCTCCGCCCACAGCCGCTCTCGAGTCACTAAGTTACAGTTCCCTTGGGGTTATCACTCGCCTATTGAACGCCTGGCAGCCCTCACACAGCCCGGGCTTGTGGAGGCCTTGGATGTGTGTCTCTAAGACAATGATGAGTGTTGAACTTTTTCGTATTTTCATATAATCATAGAATGCTGTCAATTCTAAAATACTTCTAGCTGCCTATTTCTAGTATCTATTTTGTTTATGTTACAAAAAGAAAAATTCTTACATTTGAGAACTATAAGTCACATGGTTAACCATAAGCATGTTCTTATTATTTTTTTCACTTGATGAAATTATACATGACTAGAAGCCCAGTGCACAAAATTCATGCACGGGCGGGGTCCCTAGGCCTGGCCTGCAATCAAGATCAATCAGGTTCCTCGCCTCCTCCTTCTCTCGCCACCCACGCGCCGCCACTGCACAGTTCCCTGCCTCCTCGCCTCCCAGCTTCTTCCCTCACCACCTGAGTTGGCCTGCCACCCACCCCTGGTTCCCCGTCCCATCCCAGCCCAGGGTCCGGCCCTGATCTGGTGATCAGGACCTGCGGGAGGGACCTGGGAGGTTGGCCACCAGTCCCAAGGAGGGAGCTGGCCCTCAGCCTCCCTGGGAAAGGGGCTGCGTCCGCCACCACCCACCCCCGGATCCCCATCCCAGCCTGGGGGCCCAGCGGGGGGGAGGGACCAGGATGTTGGCCAGCAGGCCCCATTGGTGATTGGGGCCTGCAGTCTGGGGGCAGCTCCTGCATTGAGTGTCTGCCCCCTGGTGGTCAGTGCGCATCATAGCAACTGGTCATTTGGTCGTTCTGTCATAACAGTTGCTTAGGCTTTTATATATATAGGTTATATCTGTCTACTCAGAAATATTAGTAAGTGGAAAATATATGTTGTTACAGAATGTACTTGGGACATAACAACCATTCATTTTATCTTTTGTTATTTTGGAGATGTAATAATGAATTGTTATGTTAATATTATACAATTATATAAATTAAAAATATTACCTTATATATTCAGTATCTTTTAAGTACATACAGATTTTTTTAAGCCCCATATAGTGTTTTTTTTTAAAAAAAAAATAGATTTTTTGTTGTTATTTAGAGAGAGGGGAAGGGAGAGAGAGAGGAAGAGAGAAACACTGATTGGCTGCCTCCTATACACACCCTCACAGGATTGAGCCGGCAACGCATGCATGTGTCCTGACTGGGACAATGCGCAACTAACTGAGCCACACAGACCAGGGAGAGTACATACAGATTTTTAAAGATGTAGTCAACAACATTAACTCATTTGAATACTTAAGTAAAATCATCTGTGGATTTTTAATGCCTCTTTCTTCATAACTATATAGTAGATCCCACTTTATGCCAGGCACAGTTCTTAGTGCTAGAGACAGTGAATGAGACAGATAAATGCTCTGCCATCACAAAGTTTGTATTCTACAGACAGAGATGGATAATAAATGGGCAGACCATTACAGAATATAATTTAAGACAATAAATCAATTGTTATTTTTATTATTTTTAAATAATCAGAGTTCTAGGTTCTACTTGAAGGGAAGATGGGAAGTGACTCTGGGAGGTTCAGAGAATATTTCACATAAAATGAGCAAGTAGAACAGAAACTGGAAAACTGGTTGGTAGATATTTCTGATGAAGAACTTCCTTCCAGGCAGAAGGAATAGCAAGTGTAAAGGCTCTGAGATAGAAAAAGACTTCGGGGAGAAAAAAGGCCACCTTGCTGGTGGACAGTGAACAGGGTGAAAAATAGATAGTTCTAGATGGTAGAATGGGAGAGGTGGGAAGGGGCTCTATCCACGGAGCTTCAGAAGCCACGATGTTACTTACCTGTATCTAAGGGTTGGATGCAGAAGGCTGGTAAGATGTGGCTTTCTTATACCAGGTGCGCTGTGGGGCTTTGGAGTACTGAACAGTAGGGAACAAGGATGAAAGGAGAGAACTTGGACAGAAGGCTATTGCAATGACCCAGGGGAATGATTATGGTCAATTGGATAAGGGTGGCCATTGTAAAAAGGAGAAAAGTTATGGATTCTCTAAGTATTTTAAATACAGACTTTACTATTGGATTGGGTATGAGAGATAAGGAGAGAATCCATTGAAGACCCGTAGGTTATTGGCCTTAGGTTCTGGATGGTACTACAGACCTACATGGAAGACTGAAGGAAGAACATGTTCTAGAAGGAAAATCAAGGTGTTCTGTTTTATACATTAATTTAAAATTCCTCTTAAATGTCAAAGTAAAGCTGTTAAATAGGTATTTGGGCATTTCAGCCTGATGCCTGTGGGAGACATTGGGGCTGGAGATAAAATTTGGGGCTGTTAATCATGCAGATAATATGTAATGTTGTGGGACTAGGTAAGCTGCCCTTGAGAAAGAGTGTGGTTGGGGGACTGAGCCCTGTAGTGTCCCAATGTTTAATAGTCAGAGGGGAGAATGGATGAAGATGGCAGAAACAGCCATTGGTTCAAAGGAAGCAGTTTGTGGGGCCTCCAAGAAGCCTAGAGTGGACTGTTTCAAGCCTCTGAATATTTAGTTGGGTGGTTTAACCAGAAAGACTCAATACTGACTCAAACTCTACTCCACCCCCTTTTTTTGAACAGAGAGTTCTGCCCCAGAGACGACAAGTATGAATACCGCAGACAACGGGGTCAACTGTCTGTGTGCCATATGCGGGGACAGAGCCACGGGGAAGCACTACGGAGCGTCCAGCTGTGACGGGTGCAAGGGCTTCTTCCGACGCAGCATTCGCAAGAGCCACGTGTATTCGTGCAGGTACCTGAAACGCTCCTTGTAGCAAAGGCATCTGCGCAGGTGTTTCAAAAGGCATGCAAGAAGGGAACGCAATTCAGAGCTTTTCTATTTCTGTAGCCCTCGGAGCACAGTCTGTAAGCTGCTTTAAGAATGAGGATGTTTGGGTGTGTGAGCAGGACGGACGTTCACCAAGGTGGTTCTCTTTTATGAAATGTCCAGAGTTATTACAACGTATATAAAAAATTCCACATACTTATCACTCAACTTAGACCAATAGAGTTGGAGCCCGGTGGACACCGCCCCTGAAGGCTTTCTCTGTCTCCCCTCTCTCCCAGAGGTGACTGTTGTCGGAAGTTTCCTGTCTTTTCCTGGTATTTCTTTATTGTTTTACCACATGTTCATATGCCAATAGGCATACTTAAATCTGCATTTCAATGGCTTCACAGTTTGCATCCTTTTTGAAGTATTGATATTCTTTTAAGCATCATTGTATCTTGAGTTTTTTCAAACAAAATTATAAAAGTACGGATGACTTTGGTAGCATTTTTTTTAGCTTTTTTAAGTTAATGGATGAATTTATATTTTCAGTTCTAATATTTTAAATCTATTTCTTGTGCCACAATTTTGCCATTGAATTTAACATTTTATCTAAAACTATATGTTATGTGCCCCACATTTCTAGTAGGCTGACTTTTCTGTTTGAATATCTAGTCAATGTCATAGCACAATTGAGGGTTAGATATGTCACAGCGAGTGTTCAGAATGACAGTTCTTGAGTGCAGATTGTGCCTGGGAAGAAGTTAATTCTTTTCCAGTGTGATGCCATTTGATTTCTAAGGGCATGGAAAAGTTAATACATAACTCTCCAAATATTTAACTAGTATTTTCTAGTAATTTTTCCAGGAAACCTTAGTATGTAAAAAAAATCTAAATCATTCACTTTAACACCTTTTTGGTAAACAAAAAATAATATTTAGATAGATCTTGCTTTTATAAACAGCAAAACTCCAAAGATAAAATGTAGACCAATGTAGATTTCCAAAGTCATCAACAAAAATAAATACAAAATAACAGGTAAACAGTACTTTTTTGAGTCATGTGTTCTGTTAAAGGTGAAATCCATAGATATGAACAATAACAATCCAAACAACAAAATCCATCAAAAACTTTTAAGAATCAGAGACTATCAGCAGCATAAAGGGCTTTCAAGATTTCCGTGCTTCCTATCTGAGAAAAGTAGGAAAGGAGTGTTACCATAGCAACTTTCAGAAATTCAGAAAAGATTCCACCAACATGTAGAGTTGACTCACACTTTCCCTTCATGAGTATTGCTACCACCTTGTCCTTCTTTACATATTTTGCTCTTAAGCAAATGCTACAATTCTCCATTTGGAAAATTGTTATATTGATACAAATTTAGGATCATAAAGGTTTTTTTAAAACTCACATTTTGCTGGTTTTAAATTTATCTGTTCTCTTAGATTTACTAATTTCATTTCCACTATAACTCTTCCATCACACTGAAGTTGGATTTGCCCTTTCAAGCACTTTAAATTACTGTCTCAATACTTCTCACATTAGGTTATTTATTATGGTTGTCTGTAAACTTGTATGTGTACCCTACTAGATTATACTTTCCTTGAGTGGAAGAGATAGATAACATTCTCTGTTTAATCCCTACACCAGGATCTTATACACAGTAGGTGCTTAATACGTATGTATGCCATTTTGCATTAGTTTAATGTTAATTGAATGTGTTCTCCTGCTGTGATTGTTGGTAACCTGGCCCTCTCTCCTGAGTCTCCTCAGCCATGTATTCTCAAATGAACAATGATTTTTTTCCTCATCCAGGAAGTATGTCTCTCTTCCAGCTCAGTTCATCTATAATAGGCTTTATACTCATTTTATATTTAGTAGCCATTCATATTTTCTAGAAGAAATATTTTATATAGGTCACAAAATATATTATTTTATTCTCATCATTACTAATCAACCACAAGTAATCAGGGATATGCATATGGATAATATTAAGCCAGAATTTTAAAGAAATGTTATTGCTTACTATATGTTTAATATTTGTCCCAAAGTCTTTAAAGTACATTCACATAACAATCTTTTACAGCAAGCCCTCCCTATCTTACAATTGTAAATTAACTGGGGGGTGTGTGAGTGGGTGTTCAATTACATTGCCAAATCCTATCAAGAATGGTGGACCTGGGAATCAAGCTTCAGGTCTAATTCCAGAAATGGTACTCCTTTTTTTTTTTAAGTGCACAATTCAGTTTTTTTTTTAGTATGTCCACAGAGTTGCAATCATCACTACAAATTGATCACTACATTTTCATCATCCGATAAAGAAACCTTTTACCCTTTAGCAGTCACTACCCTTTCCCACCAACTTCCTCTCCACCAATATGAGTCACACAGTAGTGTACTTTCTGTGTCTACACATTTGCCTCTTCTGGACATTTGATATAAGTGAAATTATATACTATGTGGCCTTTTGTGTCTGACTTCTTTCATTTAAAATAGTGTTGTCAAGGTTCAGCCAAGTCCTAGCATGTATGGGAACTCCATTCCTGTTCATTGTTATTTATCATATCCATTGTGTGTGGGAACCACATTTTAGGTATCTATTCATCAACTGATGGACATTAGGGTTGTCCTCACCTTTTAGATATTAGGATAATGCTGCTGTGGACACTTGTGTACAGGTTTGTGTGTGAACATATGGCTTCTTTCTATTGGGTTGATACCTAGGAGTGGAATTGCTGGATCTTAAGATAGCTCTATGTTTAACTTTTTAAAAAGCTGCCAAACTTTCTTCCTAAGCAGCTGCAGCATTTTGTATTATGACCAGTGATGTGGGAAAGTTCCAATTTTTATGCATCCTCATCAACACTGGTATTGTCTGTTTGTTTTTTTTCCTGATTAGAGGCATTTTAGTGGATGTCAGGTGACATCTAATCGTGCAGAGACTACTCAGTGCTGTTCTTGGCGTGAAATTGGGCATCTATTTAGAGTAAACTTTAATTGGATGTGAAGCACATTTAAAATAAGTTGAAAAATATTTACTGAGAAAAGCATGAAAGTGCAAAGGAAGGAAGTTCTGATGCAGTCTCCATTACACCGAAAACCTTTAGCAACAGGCAATTGAGATTTATATGTCAAAGATGCTTAAACTAGGTTTGGCTTTCATGACTCATGACAGAAATGACCATGCGCACTGTCATTCAGTTTTATTTTATTCTAAAGGCTACATGGGAGGTGAGGCTTGTGTTCCCATGTATGTGCTGATCATGGTTTTATGTTAGAAATGATAGCAGGAGGAAAGCTACAAATGTTCACAATCTGGAAAAGTCAGTTTATTGTTCTTTTTTCTTGTTTTGTTTTGTTTTTGAATTATATATGAGTGTTCAATTAATTGTTCTTATACATTCTTTCTATTGGGCCAAATTTAGGCATACTTATTTAAAGTCTGTTTCTTTGCTTCTTTCCATAAATAATTATCTGAAAAATTAATACATCTTTTTTTTAATATTATAGGTTCAGTCGGCAATGTGTTGTTGACAAGGACAAAAGAAATCAATGCAGATATTGTCGATTAAGAAAGTGTTTTAGAGCAGGAATGAAGAAAGAAGGTAAGATATAACATACTAATGATATTTAATACTATCAATGAAGAGTGTTATACACACATTCTCATTTCATCATAATAACAGTTTCACATGAGTTCTGATTTTTCTTAATGAAGAATCTGTGGTTCCTTGAGTTTAAGGATTTACCCGAGGAACCGACACCCAGTCTCTATCTGATGACTAAACCAGATGCCATTTTTTATTGCTGTGTTACAGCTGTCAGCAAAACTGTTGTCTAAGTAACATTCCAACATCCTGTTCAAAAAATAGATGGCCAATATCTATTAATCAGTTGAAATTATAACTATTTTTAAGCACATTTTTACTGTTAATAAGATTGAATACCTTTATTTTATAAACATTAACTGAACAAGGACTGTGCATGCATTCATGTATTTATTTAACAAATATTTATTGAGCACTGCTACTTTCCCAACACTGTTCTGGGTGCTGAGGTTTCAGTAGTTAACATAATAGAATATTTCTCCTCCTCTCGGAGCTTATCTTCTATTGAGGAACAGAGACATCGAATAAATACTCTATTTTAGTGTGAACAATTTCATTCTGAACATATTAAATAATCTGGTTATATTATCCTACAGCCTAACTAAGGTTAATTTAGAAAGGTATTGAACACGTTTAAACGTTTGGCAGGGAATAGTCACTGTTAAGATTTATGCATATCAGTTTTTTCCACATTCCTGTGCCGGTCATATACACAGAGATAGTTTTCAGAACTATTTCACAAACTATTAAGCAATCAATGGAATGAAATCCCTATTCTTTAGAAATGTAAGATGTACCAAACCTGTCTTGAACATAGCTAGTTTATTCTTTTGACACTCAATATTTGAAAGAGACCAAAGTTTCAATAGTTTTGTTCAGGTTGCTCGTCTCAAAAAAGAAGGCGAATGAAAGTTCCCAGAGTTAAAGGAGAGGCACTTTCCTATTTAGAAATGACTTATGCCTGCCCTGGCCGGTGTGACTGAATTGGTTGGGCATCGTCCTCTGCACCAAAAGGTTATTGGTTCTATTCCAGGTCAGGGCACATGCCCAGGTTGCAGGCTCGGTCCCTGGTAGGAGGTGTGTAGGAGGCATCGATCCACATCGATGTTTCTCTCTTCTCCTTTCCCTTCTCTCTAAAAATCAATAAACTGTTTTAAAAAATAGTTTATATCTGGTGGCATATCAGATAGTTTATGGGTTGATTACATACTTTTTCCATCATTTTCATCCATCTCCACTTACAGATCACCATCCTTTATTTCCTTTAAGAGTTTTACCCTTTTTTATATGAATTATTTTTTAAAATAGTGAAATTATATCATCTACCATTCACAGAATAATACATTAGTATTTTCTAAATACATTAGGAAGTAACTTTTGGATTTTATCATGGTTATATTTCCCTTATTTACAATGATAGCATCATATCCAGTTTAAGGTGGAAATGCATATAAACATGGTTTTCTGTTGAAAACTTTAGCAGTAGGAAGGTTACAAATGTCCATGATATGTTTTAGCATTTTTTTTAAAGATTAATAATGTAAGTTCAATTCATAAAAGCATAACTTACATTTTTATTTTTATCTCCATAAATGTATTTCATTAGTTTAGGCTGAAAGTCAATGACAATTTCTGCAAAAAAGAGAGAGAGAGGGAGAGAGAGAGAGAGAGAGAGAGAGAGAGAGAGAGAGAGAGAAAGAAAGAAATGAAAAAAGAGAAGGATAAGCTACCAGTAAATAAGATTTTAAAATAAAATATTATTGATTTATTCCAACTTAAAATCTACTCACTCTTAAAGGCAAAAAGTCCAGTGTTTTCTCTTCCAAATTAATGAGTTGATAGGTATGTTTTGGATAGATAGTAGATTTTAGCATAGAAATTCATGAATTTTTAAAATATAAAGTTGTTTATTATAATTATAATTTTAGAGAGAGAGGAAGGGAGAGAAAGAAAGAGATAGAAACATCAATGAGAGAGAAACATAGGGATGGAGCCCTCAACCCAGGCATGTGCCCAGACCAGGAATCGAACTGGTGATCCCTTGGGTCATGAGTGGACACTCAACCACTGAGTCACATTGGATGGGCAGAAATTAGTGAGTTTTTTAAATAAAAAAATTAACTGCATTAAAAATTATGATAGCTCAATGTTTTATCCTCCCAGCAGAACAGGGCAGAGCATTAACTTAAATAATTTAGGGGCTACAGGACTTGTTTCCATCCTTTTTGGTTAACAGAGATAATTTCAAAACCTCCTAAGTTTTGAAATCCAACTTTTAACATGTGACCTCTGTTCCTCTTTATGTGACAAATACACAAGTCAAACCCCCTCTTATTCATCCTTATTAGTTTTAGGAAATTTTATTGCAAATTTTAGTTTTCAATAAGGAATTTGGGGATACACATTTTTCTTTCTCCCTCTACTTAGAAAAGGTTGAGCTAGCTCTCTCTTAGAAGTCTTTTCTATATAATAGGAGGGTTTTTCACCTTCCCAAGTGCTGCGTTTCCAGCCTCAGTCTTCTCAGGAGAGATGTCCTACCTGCTGTGCCTTTGGCTTAATTCATGTTGTAAAATTTTCTAAGAACATTGTTTCCTAAGAGATCATAAGATTGCAATCTTAAAATCACCACAACTAAACTAAATTTTCTTTCCATTTTTGCTCATGACTTAGAAGAATAATAAAATGGAGGTTTCAACTTGACTCATACCTCTGATAGTGAATACACTCTTCTCTTTGACCTAGTCAATCTCATGGGTGATAGATACTCTTCCTCCAGTTACCTCACGGTTTTATTAACTTTAAGAGTTTGGAAAACTATCTTACCGAAATACAGCACGCCTGAACTGGCTGACCCAGCACTTTCTAACATGCATGCCATCATGAAATCCCAACAGGCAATATTTTTTGAGCTCAAGTGACAAGCCTGGCTCTGTCTTTAAAGCTGACACAGAATGAGAAGTGTCTTCAGTCACACTTCTTTACTTTCCCAAGTCTTTTAGAAACATCCCTTCTCACTTTCCATACTTTATTTTGTGACACGTAGTGAAGAGAAGCAACCAATAGACATTGTGATTTTTCTCCCCTAGCTGTGCAGAATGAACGTGATCGAATCAGCACCCGAAGAAGCACTTTTGATGGCACCAACATCCCCTCCATTAACACGCTGGCACAGGCAGAAATGCGGTCTCGCCAGGTACCCACCTCGCACTAGCATCCCACCCGCTTATAGAATCAAATGCATTAACACCCTGCCCTGCTTATAGAATCAAATGCACCAGCATCCCACCCGCTTATAGAATCAAATGCATTAACACCCCACCCTGCTTATAGAATCAAATGCACCAGCATCCCACCCGCTTATAGAATCAAATGCATTAACACCCCGCCCTGCTTATAGAATCAAATGCACCAGCATTCCACCCTGCTTATAGAATCAAATGGCTGTTTAGGTGTAATGCTGAAATAATCTAACTTTTTTCAAATGTGCTCATTACTAACCTAAATGATGTTTATGCAAATTCAAGAGTTTTACTTTGAAAATATTGGTCGGACTGTTGACTTCACTGTGATGTATTCTGGACCAGTTCCTATTTATGAATGGGACAATGAAATGTATTTCAGTGGAGGGTTGTAAAATATACATTTGTTTACAAAGTTCATTTGAAATATTTCATGTGTGGAACAGGGCTCTGGGGGGAGAAACTCGTTTTCTTGGTTGAATGTGTAAAATCAGTTATCACAACTTTTGGGGAATTTGGTTGAGACGGATCATCAGAGCTTCTTTCCTTACAAACAGTTTCTAGACTCAAGAACTCACCTTGGCACCTGCTTTGGAAATAGGTGTTTTAAGGGAAGAGCCAGATTTTGAAAAGCGCAAGAGAAAGTTGAAGTTTCTAGTGTGAGAATATCAGTTCTAAAGTTTTCATAGGACATTAGTTATCTACATAAGTAACAGTGGCTTAAGAATCAACTAAACAGACCCTTTCAGACAGTTTATTTTAACATTGCTTCTATTAGAAATGTTAGTGATATTTTTTCTATTATAAAGCAAATTATGAAATAGCTAACTATTAATCCAGCTCTATAATGAGTCAGTGCAACTACTTTCGTTTTTGATAACACAAGGGTAATACGATGAGGTTAACCTCACCGTTATCATCAGCATTGCTTGCAGATTACCTGATGGCCTATAAAATGCTTAGAGAATGGCTTATGGGGAGGTGTGAGGAAGGACACACGCACTACAGAAAGACACGTACACACACATTCAGAAAGTGCAGAAAAGTTCCTAACTTTCAGAAAGTCACTTCTTCAGCAGAAGGGCATTTTGACTCCACTTATATTTTTATAGAGTTCAAAATCATATAGAGTTGTAAAAATTATTATTAGATTAAGCTTTTTAATGTTGCTAATTCAAAGGTTGGTTTCTTGATTTTATTTCTACGGGTTTCTATTTAGTGCAGAACATAAATCGTCTTCTTTCTCATCTAAATCCTTTCTCTCAGTTTGTTAAACTTTGTCCACTATAAATATTTTCAACAAATTAAAGATGGATTTTTCTTAATGGAAATATCACTTTTTGATGAAAAAGGAAACCACAGAGCATATTTCATATAAATACTCTGTTATTTCTTTGTATAGTCAGTTTAGATTATGGCACTCCCCAAAAGTTGGGTAACTTTTTCTACAATTGTGTCCATTAAAATAAGATAGTGCTCCCACAGTATGTGCTATGCAGGGAATGTTTTCAATTAAACTTGTACTGAAAGGTATTTCAGTTCTCAATTTAAAAATATTTAGCATATTTCAAGATACTGTGACAATGATAGCGCCACTTCAATGGCATTCATAGAGAAAAGAGGAGTATTGGTTATGTCTTGTTTTCAATGAGAAGTTAACATAATGTTCTTGTTCATGCTAGATGTCAGCCTCAAGCCCTGGTGTGAGCACAGACATAAATGTGAAGAAAATTGCAAACATTGGTGATGTCTGTGAATCTATGAAACAGCAGCTCTTGGTCTTGGTTGAATGGGCAAAATATATCCCTGCCTTCTGCGAGTTACCGCTGGATGATCAGGTAGAAGTTAAAGAAATTCTGAATGCTTAAAAAAACACCACACACCTGTTTGTTTGTTTTTTAACTTTGCGAGGTTTTTTGTGTTCTTTTAATTATGGTTATAATGGATTTACCCTATTTGACAAAGGTGAAGTTATCTCATGAGAAAAAGATTGGTTTTCTTATCGATTCACCTCCTTGTTCTATCAGAGGCACAGCTGTTTAACTCCTATTTTAGGTCTTGCATACTTATTGACTTGATAAAGTTGAGCAGGACAGTTATCCCTTCTTGGAGTGTAAAAAGCTTAAGTGAGCCCAGCTGGTATGGCTCAGTGGTGGAAAGTCAAGCCATGAACCAAGAGGTCCCTGGTTTGATTCCCGGTCAGGGTGCATGCTCGGGTTGCTGGCTTGATCCCCAGTAGAAGGCATACAAGAGGTAGCCAATGGATGTTTCTCTTGCATTGATGTGTCTGTCTTTCTATCCCTCCCCCTTTCCCTAAAAAATAAAAAAATCAATTAAAAACATACATTTTTTTAAAAACTTGAGAGAGATAGCAAGTAACTGCCATTGTGAGACAAAGGATTGCAGACCAAATGCCTGGGACGTAAATGGTGCACTATTGTGTCTGGGTATTTAGTGAAGGAACCTGTGAAATTTTTCAGAAATTCCAGGCCACTCCTAGAGGAAACCATACAGGTGTATTGGTGTCTTTGTGGACACATTGTACAATTAACATATAAAATTTTGCCTTGTATATTGACAATTTTATTCAAGCATTACTGTAAAAAAATTATATGTCTAGCAAAAAAATCTGTAGAACCATGCTCTGAAATCTACAGAGAAATCGAGAAAATTCAGATATAATGGTTTTTCCTAATACATATATTGCCATGCTTTGTCATACGTACATTAAGACATTTTAATTATTAGCTAAAAGCTTTAGTTTCTTAATTAGTCTATGAAGATTAGATTATTAGTTTCAGATTCATTTTGAACTCTTCCATCTAAGCAGTATATAATATCTTGTAGATGCAAATAATTTGAAAATTTCCAATTCCTGCACATTGAATAAACCAGGATATGTAGTTTATCCCGTGTATATCTTACATTCTCTGACCAGTGTTCTTTATCACGGACACACAAAAACAAAAACAATAAAAGGGAAAGGTGCAATTGTTTAAAATTCAAAGGACAAAATATTTATACAACCAGAAAAAAAGTAATCATAGGAAGTTTAGTTACATTTCTAGGAGAACGTTATGCTTGGTGACGAAAAAAAAAAATCTTGTGAAATCTGAAATCATTCTCAAAATGTTCTGTAACTACCTTCCTGTTATGAGTCATGGTTATTGACATATCATAAAGATAGCTTGGCTCAGAAGGTTGTTTCACGGTGAATAATGCTAAATTGCTAAAACCTCCTTGTCTCACCCCAAGCCATATAAGTAGGGTTATGTTATTTATCAGTTTTATATGTTTACTATCACTCCTCTTTCAAAGTTGCTGACTTAAATATGAAGATAGTGATTAAAAAAGTTGGGAAATTGAATTCCAGTAACCTGTCAAAAAACAATTTTTCTTTACAAGCTCAGACTTTAATATTAACAATATAGCATTAGTAGCCATGGCTTGCCAATGTCTATTGTGGATAAGACACTGGGGAATTAGCTTTCAGTTGCCTTATACATTAGATTCTTTTACTTAATGCTCTCAGGAGCTCTGTGTCCTAAGTTTTATAACTTCCACTTAACAGTTTTTAAAACTGAATTCTATATCAATTCACTCAGTAAATTCACCCAAACGCATGTATTAGGACTAGTGTTCAGTTTTAGGAACTGTGAGCATTCAGCAAGTAAAAATTCAGATTGCATCATTTTTCTCATAAAGTTTACCTTCTGTTTGGGAGAGACAGACAATAAAAGATGTACAGATTATGAGTAAGTTGATTCTAGGTGGGGATAAATCCTATAAAATGAGATGGGATGAATTGTTGGACAATGACTGGGGGTCAAGTGGTAACAGATACTTTAAATTGGGGATCAGAGAAGATTTTTCCTGAGACCCGGATGACAAGAAGCCAATCATACCAAGATCAAGGAGAAAAATAGCATTCTGGGTACAGAAAGAGTATCTTAACAGACTCTGAGGGAGGCAGAGATGTTGCAGGGTGCATGGGGACAAAGCATTGAGCTATAACCTGTGCGGCCTTGGTCAAGCAGTTTGGATGATATTCTAAGGACAATAAGAAACCAGTGAGGGGTTTTCAGCAGAGAAGTGATATTAAGTGATGATTATTTTACAAATCTCATCTTGGTAGCTCTGTCAAGAAGGACTTAGAATGGAGGAACTTAGGATGGAGGAACCAGGAAGGAAGCAAGAAAACCTGTTAGGTTCTTGGAGTATAATGTGAAGGCCAGGGCAAGAAAAGCAAAGGCTTTGGCCTGGGTGGTATAGGAGTTGCTGGGCCATTAGAGAAGAATCAAACTGGAGTCCTGTTTTTGTTATGAACAAGCTTGATGGACAAGGATGAAGATGTTGGAGAAGCATTACTTTGAAGTGTTAAATTAGAAACGCTTCCTGTTATCTCTAGTGGTGATATTCAGTAGGCAATGAAGTATATGCATGAAACTCAGTTCAGAGCTTAGTGCAAGGAATTATGGGTTCAGTCTTGAGTGTGTTAGCAGTCCGACTCACCATTCTCATTTCACCACGTCACAGGCCCTCACTTCGCTCTTGTCTATTTAGTTTATTATGTGTAAGAGATTGTGTTTTACATGTATTTTCTCATGTAATCCTCATGTCTAGAATTTGAAATTTTATTCACTATTTCTGCTGGGTAGATTTAAACAATTGAGTCCCAAACATAACTGGTTGGTTTATCCAAAATCAAACAGGTAGTAAGTGGCCAAGCCAGAACTTGAACACTGCTTGGTTTGATTTTACTTCATTCCAGAACACTTAGTTGTTCTGTTGAGTCTTTTTGTTTGTGTGTTTGCTGACATTGACTCATTAGTTTTAGAAATTTTGAAAAGTTAAACTCTATGATATTGTCAAATAGAAACATAGAAGGCTTACTGATGGCAACTATCTATGAATATTATAGTTTGTTAAGTAAATAAAAAGTCTTAGGCTTAAAGAACTCTAAGTTAATCCCAGACTCATGTGATACCATCTGTTAATCATCATATTTTATCATTAATTGTTCAACTTGGAATTTTTCATTAAGGTGGCCCTGCTGAGAGCTCATGCAGGGGAGCATTTACTGCTTGGAGCTACAAAGAGATCCATGATATATAAAGATATTTTGCTTTTGGGTAAGTTGTTGTTTTTTTTTAATTTAAGAAAAAATTCTGCCTGCTTCATTCTTACACAGGATCTATTCTGTGTGTCCCGAGCGTTCTGAGACACTGACAGATGGCGCTCCCCTTTCGCAGACTGGGTCTATTTGATATCCTCACCGGGTCCCGTTTTCCCTGCTTGATTGCAGGGAAGTTCAGCATGCGTTCAGGGTGTATTAAGATGAAAAGTAAAAGAAAGCTGTTGCTCAATGAACAGACTCTTGAGTCTAATTAAATCATCAGGACAAAGAATTAATGACTTGTGTGACCATCTTAGGGAGTCTCAGTGTTGTTTCCCATTCTTCTGTGTCTACGTAGTAACTGTAATATAGGTAATTGTAATATGTGCTATTGGGTACATTTTTAATGAGCATGTGTATCTCCTATGATATCATTGCCCATGATATGTGCAACATCCCAAGTTAAAAATAATTTGGTGACAGTGTCTGAAAATTTCTGATGATTCAATAACAGTGCCAGAAGAAGCAGAAGTAGGGAGGTGGGTGGAAGGGAAGGTGAGTGGAGAAAATATGACACAAAGGGAAAGCTTTTGTCCTCATTAAATCTCCAACCTCCCACCCTACTTAACTTACATAGATTTCTCTCATGCTTATTAGCTTTACCTTTTCCTGGCTAGTATTAAATGATTACTAAATTGTTTATTCTATTTATGTGATAGATATTTTTGTCCCAAACATGAATAAATTGAATGTAATATAATAATATTTAATATTTACTAAGCACTTATTATGTCATATGCATTGCTGTAAGTACTTTTTGATATGTAGATCAGCACTATCTCATTTAATCCTCACAATAACCCTAAGGGATAGGTACCATTTTTCAGATGGAGAAAGTTAAGCTGAGGTTTCAAGGTTAGTGAGGGATAGAGCCAGGATTCTAAACCACATAATGTGACTGTAGAGACCATGCTGTCAAATTCTATTATATGCTCTGTTGCATTTAGAGGACCCTACAGTACCTTTCTCATTATCAATTGGAATAAAATATATCTACTTAGGTTTGTTAAAAAGTGTCTCAATCGTAGTCATACCTACATATACCAACCCCACTAGAGGATGGTGTTTTTAATCCACTCTAAGCCAGAAAGATTCTTTGGGCTTTGAATTAAGCTGATTAATGAGTAAGACACTGGTAGAAAACTGACATAGCGGAAAGCTAATCATTATACTTTGCTTCTCTCTTGTCAATTATTAGCTTGTTTATTAGCCTGTACTTTAGTGTTATCAACAGTGACTGAGGCTATTAAAATGCATGTGATCATATTATCAATGTTATTGATCCTTTAAGTGTTCTTAAGTTTTTCTAACTTAACACTACTGAGAAATGAAGTACTATTATTATTAATGCAAGGGAAGGCCATTTAAAATATTGCTTTGTAAAAATTTAAACAGCATCTGATAATTTGGGGGCAGGATGACTTTATTATTTTTCCCCCCAGGAAACAACTACATTATTCAGCGCAACAGCTGTGAGGTCGAGATCAGCCGCGTGGCCAACCGGGTCCTAGACGAGCTGGTCCGGCCGTTTCAGGAAATCCAGATCGATGACAATGAGTACGCTTGTTTGAAGGCCATTGTATTTTTTGATCCAGGTTTGTTCCCAAAGACCCACTAAACAATAATTATAATGAAGATAAGACTACTTTTTAATATTGGAACATTTGTCGTCGCACGTTGTTAAGATCCAATCTTCAGGCTGCCCTCTCTGTTCCTTTACCAGATGCAAAAGGGCTCAGTGACCCCATGAAGATTAAGAACATGCGGTTCCAGGTACAGCTGAGCCTGGAGGACTATATCAACGACCGGCAGTACGACTCCCGCGGGCGGTTCGGGGAGCTGCTCCTGCTGCTGCCCACGCTGCAGAGCATCACCTGGCAGATGATCGAGCAGATCCAGTTCGTGAAGCTCTTCGGGATGGTGAAGATCGACAACCTGCTCCAGGAGATGCTGCTGGGTGGTGAGTCTCTTTTATTTGTTCGCATCCCGCCTTGCACTTCGAATAAGTTTGTCCCTTCTATTTTCTGTCTGTGACAGAATGAACTCAATTTCTTTTTACATTTAGAAAGTCTGCAGTACCCATTGGATGGGGACAAAATACATGAACGCAACGAAACCCCCATTCTTACTAGCCTCCACCATCTAACTCCTCACGGTCCCAATAACCTCAAATTTCAGGTCCTTCAAATGTGGTGAATAGAACTGTATTTCCTATTTGTAATAGTCCTTGAAGTATCATTGTATTTTTCTATGCCTTTACTTCTTTAAAAACCCCAAAGATATCAGAATTGCAAACTAACCCAAAATATGTGTATATGCACGTGTGTGTGTGTGTGTGTGTGTGTGTGTGTGTAGGGTGTCCCAAAATTCACGCAAGAAGTAATTTTGATAGAAAACACAGGTTTATAATTAAAAATTGTAAATTTTTTATTGATTCATAAAGTATACAGTATAGGGTTATGTATGGAATAGCACATCGGGTAAATGGCCTCCACGGCTTTGCTGGCACATACGCAAAGCCGTGGTCTTCATTGGTCTTCACTGTCCCTGCTCCTGGGCCATAATTGGTACTTGGTAATGCTTATCAAATTGAAGGGATCGAAATTAAAGGGCAACAGATATTAGAATCTGATTCAATAAACCAAGTAAAATTAGGCTTTTATTTGTTGTTGTTGTTGTTGTTGTTAATGCTCACGCAAAATTCAAATCTTGCGTGAATTTTTGGAAACCCTATATATATGAACACTTTGCTTCTGAAATAATTAATTGACACAAGACAATGAGAAGGGAAAAATGAGATTTCATTACTGCAATAAATGCCAGGAATAGTTAGGAAAGTTAGGAAAGCATTTTGATCTAGATTAAATTTCCTGATAACATCGCTTTATTTTATTTTTAGTTTTCTGGTGCTTAATGTGTCCCTAATGATGTCTTCCTGAAATAAAAGTTGTTTATGCTATTAGGGTGACCCCAAATACTATAAACTTGAGGTAAGTGATTCTTGGAATTGCCTTAACAACAGGCAGCCACCCTAATGATTCCAGGAAACAGCATACAAGGTCCATTATTAATAGACAGCATAATATGATACAGCATTCATCTAGCCAGTGTACAGTGAAAGCTGACATTGTCCTTAATACAGCAGTGGTTCTATTAATTTATTTTTGAACTCCCCAAAAGCACTTTGCAAAAATAGCAATATTCAAGTTGTCAATCAAAAGATTTGTTCCAAGGTAAACTCGCCATTTCTGATTAAATATCACCATCTTTTTATCTTCGGTAGGTGCTTCCAATGACGGCAGCCATCTCCATCATCCGATGCATCCACATTTGTCTCAGGACCCATTAACTGGACAAACCATACTTTTAGGCCCCATGTCAACACTGGTTCATCCAGACCAGATCTGTAAGTATGTGGGCTTCTTTTCAACCATAAATTGTCCTAAACTTAATTACTTGAGAAAAAGAGGAATCGGGGGAAAGAATCTATGAGTACCCAGAACTGCAAGATTTGGGTGTTATCCTCTCCAGGGCTCCACTGTGGGAGACTGTGACATTCAGCAAGTCACGTCTTCTCCAGGCATGAGTTTGCTCCCTAAAATGGAGATACAGTACCTCAATCTTTCTACTTCATGGGTTTGGGAGCAGAAAAGAATATAGGGGCAGTCCCAGCTCTGCTGGTCTGCAGGCTTATAGAAATAATTACGCAGGCTGGGGCCATGCGTAGAAACCAGAATAATCACTGGAAAATTATGGTTACTTGTGAGCTTTAAAAATGTCTATCATATCATGTTATAAGTCAATTATACCTCAGTTACAAATGAACAAAAATATCTGTCAAAACATTAAGAACCCTTTTAACTATACGTTAGAAAAATATAGGGAAGTTTGAAAAACAAAGTAAATTAAAAAAAATAAATATAGGGAAGTTGAAAAATATAGTAATCCTAATATTTATTTTGTTCACTGTAATGTAAAACATTAGAAACACTGAAAATTAAAGTTTTACTTCTTTGTAAAAATTTTAAGAAGCATAGTTTATACAGTATTTTTGCTTCCTCCTCCTGCAATTTGTAAGAGCAAGTGAGGATTTTTATGTGCTTTAATGAATGTTACTCTTTTGAAGTTTGGATCAGCTTCTAACATTTTATCCTTTGCATTTTCTTTTTCCCCCCTCCTTTTATTATTTTTTTAAAATTACAGTTTATATTTAATATTATTTTACATTAGTTCCAGGTGTGCAGCATAGTGGTTGGACAATCATATACTTTACAAAGTGTTCCCCCTGATGTTCTCAGTCCCCACCTGGCACCACACAAAGTCATAATAATGTTACTGACTATGTTTCCTGTGCTGACTCCTTTGCATTTTCCCTGTCCTGAAATATGTCAGAGAATCCATTTGATGTGAAGTTTTTTTGCCAGTTTCATTTCCCCTGGGGCATCATTGTCCTTTCCAACACGCCCAGTCCCCTCACTTATGCCGAACGCTGATGAGTGTCCTTCACTAAGGTCCTAGAAGCACATTTAGGGTCTCAAACAGCAGTCCTGCCCGCATTCCCACCGTCAGCTATCTTCTGTCACTCCACTCATGTGCAATTGGAATTTTGATTCCATGATTATCACTTTTTGTTTCTTTGCTGCACTTGAGTCGTGTTGTATGTGTGGAGTTTTTTTTAGCCAGTTCTCTTTCAGTTGTCTATTTTTGCAAAATGTCACGTGGATTTATCATTGGGAGACACAGAGGGAACTCAAGTACACACTCTGTTGTCAGTGTGTGAATTGAATAAAATATGTGCCAATGTGAATAAAATACGGAAATACGGACGGAACGAAAGACGTGATGCCCTAGGTCACTGATGACAGGACATCTGTTACTTAGGTGATTATTGGAGACACATTAGCAGTGAAGTTCCTGGTTATGCGGTCCTCACAATTCATTGGGAGTTACCAGGCTAACGACACTTGGCCATGCTTTTTGCAGGACTGGTGCCATTAGCTGTGCTGACTGAGATTCGTGCATATCAGAATTGTGCACAGTGAGGGCTGCTTGGGCAAACACTTTGAAACTAAAATAATTATATAAATACTCAGGATTGGGAGTGGCTCACTTAATATGATATCATTGCAGATTTAACACGATTCTATTTCTATAAGCTATCCTGGAGATAATAATCCCTATTTGACCAAATATCAAGAGTTACCACTGAATTGATAGTAATTATCCCAGATTTACCTGTGGTCCATCGCCTGTGGACACTAAGCCAGCTACCTCACTGAGATGCCTTGAGTTACGGTGATGCCGTGATCATGCATACCTGCATGACCCACTGAATTGGCAGCAGCCGCTCACATCTCGTTATAATGCTGTTTTACCTCAGTGTTCAAGGAAATGGAACAACTCAGTGGGTACCACCCGACTGCTACCTAATGGCCAGAAAAGTAGAGGCCACAAAAATGTGTGTTCTCACATCTCCCCTGTAGTGTACAAGCATTGGTCGACCGATGTAATTGTGTCTAAAACAGAAGTTCTTTGAGTATATGACAGAGGCGGAAATGAAATTGTTAGAAAAAGTACCATTTTTGGAGTTAGGGTGGCACAGTTAACCTGCGGGTCCCAGTGAGCTTGGAAGTGATAATTTGGGGACCATCCTTGCAAAGCAGATGTGACCATTTTCATGTCACAGGTGGTCAAGAGCCAAGAGAGGCAAGCTCAGTATCACACCAAAATACTCGGAGTTGTGTCTCTCCAAGTTCAGTTATTCATAAACTTAGAACATTAACAACACATTAAGCATTATAGGCATCAGCTGGCGAGAAGGTTGAACAGTTCTGCTGGCGGTTGAATTCTTTACTTTTTAATTGCCAGTTTTCTAATAGTTTGAAAGCATGCTGTTGCCTCTAATATGTTTAGAATCTCATCATCACATTTTCCCCCCTCTTTTGACAATATTTATAAGACTCATTTAAAGGAAAGCTTTGCTTTGCTTGTGCTCATTTAGAATAGTTTTAATCCAAAACAAAACATATACATAAACACAGGAAAGCTTAATTTGTGCATATTTTCTTGGTGTTTTAGAGCAGGCCTCTGCAGTTTCAGATCCACCCTAAGAATCCCAAAATAAATTTTTAAGGCAGCTTGTTTAGTCTTTTGTCAATTAAACTATCTCAAACTGTTGTTCCTAAGTAATTGCTAATCCATAGTTAATAATACCAAAGTTATTATAGTAAAGATAACCAAGCAAAAAGAGTCTGTCCTCGTATTTGTATAGAATTTTTTTCAAAATTTTAAGTAACTGTTTTGGAGAAAAAAAAATCTATAAAGTTTGCAATGCTTCTGTCTGATCATCAAATATTTTCTACACTGTTGAATATATGAAATAATAATGAGTACTAAAGTACTTTTGAGTTTTTAAAAATTACAGAATAGCTCCTAGATTATTTTATAATATGAAAAAAGTTTGCAGTGGAAGGAAACACTATTCTAAACCGTGAAATAACTAGGTTTGCTCTTTGCATTGACAGGGGCAGTGACAAACAAGAGCAATTATAATAGAATAATCTTGATGTGACAAAGCCAGTATTTTTCAGATGCCTTTAACTACAACATAGATTTCAAAGCACTTGAAAAGTATCTTATCTTCATTTTAAAATGTCATCTAATGAGGTCGAATTAGTGGAAGCCAAATCAAACATATTTTATTTCATGTGCACTTTTATTACAAAATTATAACACTTGAGATCTAAGATTTGAAAAAAACACTAGCATTCTGTTCGTTCTTTTCATTAACTTTTTTCTGCTGGGTGTGTGGGAGAATCAGATGCTCACAAATGCTATTAAGAAAGACAGACCACACCTTAAAAGGATTCTTTAAGGTTTTCAAGAATGACCTGGTCCAATAGAAATCTATTTGGTGCGGTGTAGGGTAGAGGAGCACCTTCAGTGGTATGTCAGTGCACTGATAATCTATAATAATAAAAGGGCATTATGCTAATTAGACTGGACATCTTCCAGATGTCCTTCCTGATGAAGCTGGGGCCAGAGGGAAGCCAGCCCGGGTCCCGGGTGCCTGCTGGCGGCCGGAGGAGGGAAGCCCGGTTCCCGGGTGCTGGAGGGAAGCCAGTGCCGGCAGCCTGGGGAAGGAAGGCCTACTCTTGCACGAATTTCCGTGCATCGGGCCTCTAGTGTTATATAAAGCACCACTTTATGTGTGATCTTTAAAAACACACGAAGAGTAAAACAATGTGTATTGGTGTCATGCAGGACTTAATGGGATGATGGGTCAGGGTGACTGTTGCCATCACATACAATTCTCTGATTCTTTTTTAGCAACTCCTGAAACCCCACTCCCTTCCCCACCACAAGGCTCTGGACAAGAACAATACAAAATTGCCGCAAACCAAGCTTCCGTCATTTCACACCAGCCTCTCTCCAAACAAAAGCCATTGTAAGGATATGTTTACTTCTGAACAGCACTGCTTCAATGTGAAAAATTACCAGTCTTGAAAATCTCAGGATATGCTTTTGGCAAACTCTTAGCCAAGGCTTCTTCATGGTGCTGTTGTAAGATGGTAACCTATTTTCTTGTTTTTATACTCATTTTGTTTGTTTTTGCTATTGTCTGAAACCTTCAGTTGCAACCATTGTATATCTGAGTTTCCATACATTTATACCATATGGTTTTCCCAGCTCCCCTAGCACCGGGCCTTAAGCCATTGAATCTTATGTACTATTTCTATTTGTTGCCTTCATATTAATTTAAATCTGTAAATAATTGCTTTAGGGTGATGTTATGCAGAACTAAGTGTTCTTTTTTGACTGAAATATTATTATATCAAATCCCAGATGAATATACATTGAACCAAGTTTTTAATAAATAATAAATTTTAAACTTGCAAATTAGAAAACAATAAAGCAGTTTCTATAAAATCGGGCCTAGTTCTTTGAAGAACAATTCCTCATGGACATCCTGTGGCTAAGAAGTGTCTTTGGGCCACAGTTAAATATACCTATTTTCAGTTTAGAAAAATATAAATAGCCATTCCAAGGATGACTGTGTATTCTTTCAGATCTGACTGTATTTGAAGGTGTATGTTAAGATAAAAGGTGTTAGTTTGTGCAGATAGGTTACAGGTTAAACTGTAAAAAAGAAATCCCTAAAACAGTGGCTCCACCAAGAGAGGCATTTGTTTCTCCATCCTAAACAATATCCGGAAGTCGTCATCCATTGACTAGGACTTGGCACATACCCACACCCAATCCCCAGGGAGACTGGGGGAGGAGGAAGAAAGCCTGTGCCAACCAAAACTACAACTCGGGGAGACTAATATTGGAAGACAAATTAACCATCCACCTATCACACACGTGTTGCCGCATTTAGTCCTCACAACAACCCTGAAAAAGAGGTTTTATTATCTTTCAGTTATAAAGAAACCTTTAGCCTAGGGATTAAATAATGTAACCAACATTCATAAACCTGGAGAGTAGGAGAGCTTCATTTAGGCCAGGGTCCGGTTGACTTTCATGAGAATAAATCTTTGGTGTGGGATGAAAAATGTGAGCTTCTTGCTATGGTTTTTAAATATATGTAATTGACTATTGATGGAACACTATCAGTCATGTTACCTATAACACATATTTACATGCAAGCAGTGAGTGCCAAATTTTGGCAGCTTGATAAGAAACCACTTTTGTACTTTGAATAAAAGTCTTACCCCTAAAATAATATTTTAAATAAATTAAAGAAAATAAAAGATACACCAGATGGGTTATCATGAAAACAGAAGCAAAATGACTAATTTATCAGGTTTTCAACAATCCAGCAACCCAGGGATATACTGAATGCCTAACTCTGGACCGAGAAGCACAGTTCATTGGCGCCCTAAACTATTTGATATCATCTGAAGCTGGAGCTTCTTAAAAAACAATGAATGATGGGTTGTCTGTAAACCCATGACCTTTCTCTCTCTCTCCCCAGCCTCCTCTCTCTGTCTGAAGCAGGCAACAAAAATTTGAATAATTATCAATGATACAAAGAAGTATCCCAAGCTGAAAGAGACTGACATACATGATAATTTCAGGACCTTTCAAAGTTTCTAAGCTTATGATGGTGTAACCCCCAGTTACCCTACAAATAAAAATGTTAACTAACCCATTGGCTCTTAAAGTGAAATTGAACTCTTAAAATAGAAAATGATTCCTTAGAAGCTATCGTTGGTTAAATAGAATCAATAAATTCTTTTAAGAGCTGGTACCTTCATGTCACTGGGAAATCTTAGAGAGAGAGAAGGAGAAGAGGAAAGTTTTCTTACATTGTTTGAATATTTACTTTGGTATTTCTATGTGATGAATAAGAATGTTTTTGATTGTTATAAATACAGATACTATTTGTAGATTTCTGCTTACTTTTTTTGTGTTGTTCTCTTAGAATATATTAAAAAACTTTAAAATATAAAACAAAGTCATATTAGTAAACCCTTTAACTTATCTGCATGTATTTACTAAACAGTTATGTTTTACAAATTATTGCCAACAATTTTGTTTTAATAACTGTGGTCAGGGACTTTGTAATATATTTTTGTATACTTAACTGCCAACAGTGCTGGATGAGAGGAACTGATATTTTCAAAATATTGATAAAGTTATTCCTTTTATATAGCACAATACTTTTTTTCATGTAATAAGATGGAATAATTTATTGTGAAATAATGATTCATTTTATAAATGTAAAATTATTTTTATAAATTTTATTGTTGAAAATCAAAAATTACTAGATTTTTTAAAATGTTAAATTATAGTGAGATTAAAATATTTCAAAACTGTGATACCATGTTGTTTCACTGAAGTTTTGAAATAAAAATTGAGATAAAAAACTGAAATGGGGTGCTTCACTATTGTTCAAAAATTATTTTATAATTGTAGAGATAATGCTAATATCTTTTGTATGGGCATTTAGTTAAATTTACATAGAGTTCCATAATACTGGTGTTTAGATGCCAGAGCAAAATTAATTAGCACATTTCCAAATCATCATAGAATTAGACACTGATTAAAGGGACCATCCTCACATTTGTGTGTTAATTATGTAGTTTTGCTTGCTTTATAGTTTTGTCACAGTAATGAAATATATGGCCTCGGCTAGTTTCAGCCTTGTATAGGTATACTTGGCATGTAAATTTTTAAACTCAATGTTTTCACTTCTGTTATTCTGTAGTCATAGTTAAAGCTTCTTTGTAAATGTTCTTGTATTATGAGGACCGGTCGTTTTTATAAAAGTCTACTAATTTTTATTTTAGTTCTACTTTTATCAGGGGAATATGAGTACATCATTTAAAAACACAATTATGCTTGAAGTTTATAGTGCAGTCCTCCACCCCACCATTCCCTTCTTCCCTACCTTCTGACCTTCAGTAGCAACATTCAAATGTTGCAGCTGCTCGATTTATTTTTATTTATTTTTATTTTTTTTAAATATATTTAATTGATTTTTTACAGAGAGGAAGGGAGAGGGATAGAGAGTTAGAAACATTGATGAGAGAGAAATATCGATCAGCTGCCTCCTACACACTCCCCACTGGGGATGTGCCCACAACCAAGGTACATGCCCTTGACCGGAATCAAACCTGGGACCCTTGAGTCCACAGGCTGATGCTCTATCCACTGAGTCAAACCGGTTAGGGCTATTTATTTTTATTTTTTAAAAGTTTATCTTTATTGTTGAAAGTATTACAGATGTCACCCCCCCCCCCCTTTTTCCCATTGACCACCTCCACCCCTCACTACCCCTCCCAGGCCTTCACCACACTTTTGTCTGTGCCCATGGGCTATGCATATATGCGTATAAGTTCCCCGGTTAATCTCTCCCCTCTCCCCCAATTTCCCTCTGAGATTCATCAGTCTGTTCCATGTTTCCATGTCTCTGGATCTATTTTGTTCTTCAGTTTATTTTGTTCGTTAGATTCCACTTGAGTGGGATCATGTGATACTTCCTTTCTCTGAAGGCATATTTTGCTCAGTATGGAGGGACCTGGAGAGTATTATGCTATGCAGCTGCTCGTATTTTTTCTCTGCAGTTTGAAAGTATATGTTTATATCACATTTTTCCAGTATTGTTTTTAGTTTTACACCTTACATGTATACACTCAACTCCCACGACAGTCTCCCAATTTCTTAATAAACTAATATTTTACTGACTTAGAAGTTGTTACTTAAATACTTGGAAAGAGCTCGATGACTGAAGGCTCAGAGCCCAGGGATGGGTGAAGATCTGGATCATGCCACCAGGCGAGCCACTGAGACTGCAGAGGTTCAGCTGAAGGCGAGGAGACTCTAGGTGAGATTCTAGAAGAAAGAGGTAAATATTTGCTGTGGCCTCAAGCCCAGCTTCCTCGGTGGACCGTCAATCTGTCCCACTTACCTTCCTCTTAATTTTGTCCCCAAAAAGCAGTTCACCAGAATCTTGGAGAAGCTGCTACCTACATTTATAGGAAGATGTGCATCCGAGTGGGAGGCACAAGGCGTACATTGTAGTCAACAGATTGAAGGACTTGCTCCACCCATGGCTGGAGTGCAACTGGCTAAGAACTCCAGCTCGCAGACATCTCTGGGATTTACTTCATTTGAAAGCCACCTCATCCATTGCCAGGCCCCTTCCTGGAAGCAGCTTACATCCAAAGAGGACAGCTCTGCCGTCTTCCCCCAGCTCAGGGAAACTTGGAAGAGCCATCCCATTTTCAGCGCTCACGATGGGCTTGACTGCGGTCTGTGTTGAGTCTGCATCACAGCTTAACTTCTTTCTCTACCAACGTTTGCCGCCTCCTCTTTTTTGGGTGTAGGTCCATAGAGCATTCCCTAAATAATCCCTAATAAATGTCCTATATGATAATCTTGGGAGTGTGATTCCTAAGGATCTCAACCTGAAACAACATGTAAAATTCATTTATATTTATGCATCATATGCAATTGTAAGATGAAATTAACCAACCATAAGGACTATAATATCAATAAAAATAAAATTTATAAAATCAGACTTATGAAATAGCCTATATAATAAAAGCCTAATATGATAAGTGTCCGACCCTCTGTTCAACCGTTCGACCAGTCACTATGATGCACACTGACCACCAGGGGGCAGATACTTTCCACTGGTAGGTTAGCTTGTTGCTGGGGTCTGGCCTATCAGGACTGGGCAAGACAGGTCGGACATGCCCTGGAGTCCTCCCATGGCCCCTCCCCAGCCCTGATCATGCACTGGTGTGAGGGACCCCACCAGTTCACGAATCCTCTAGTAGATTATAATACCGTCAGTAGTCAAATTTCTAAAATACAGTAAACTAATAAAAAATGTTTACATTGAAACACTGAAGATATGAAACATTTCTGAGAGTTTAATTTATTTGCAAAGAAATTAAGGCATGGAAGACTGATGGGTTAGGAGAAAAAGGCATTAAATGGGTTGATGGAGTTGAATTACAGATGTTTGGAAATAAGTGACTAAGTGAAAAAGCTGGCTAGATCTGATTTTTAGTTAGAAAGTGTTATGTTAGTTAAGGATTTTGTAATGTCAGAGACCAGTTGACAAATTTCTAGCTTCCCCCTTTCCACAGTCTATTTCTTTTGGTGGGCATTTCCTTTTCTTCTATCTTCTAGTGCTCCTACTTGAGTTAACATCACCTTCACCCTTCCATGGACACTTTTACAACCTTCTCAGGGTAAAATTAAGGACTTCCTCATGTGTCTCTATTGGTTGTATGTGCTCCATTTATAGAATTTATTGCAATACTTTTATTATTGCTAATTAGAATGAACCCCAGGAGAGTAAATACCACATTGGGTACATTTTGAATTCCCAAGAGTCAATAGAATTCCTAGCAATTAATAGGTGATCAAGAGTGATTTCTCAATCAGATAAGAGATTAGTCACAACTATGAATTTTTTTTTGTTATAAAGCTCAAGAAGGAAATGTGCTGAAGTTTAAAATAATATACTTATTCAATGGATTATATTTTAAAATATATATATATATATTTTAAATACGTATTATTGATTTTTTACAGAGAGAGGAAGGAGAGGGATAGAGAGTTAGAAACATCGATGAGAGAGAAACATCGATCAGCTGCCTCCTGCACATCCCCTACTGGGATGTGCCCACAACCAGGTACATGCCCTTGACCAGAATTAAACCTGGGACCTTTCGTTCTCCGCAGCCGCCGCTCTATCCACTGAGCCAAACTGGTTACAGCGTCAATGGAATTATATTTAGATAATGGTAACTATTTGAACAAGACAGTTTATCATATTTCTTAAAATAAAAATTGTAAGAGACAATTATTTGTAGTAATGAAAACATTAATCATTTAACCTCATATATTATTATTAACTCTTCTTCTCATAGATGTTTTTAAGACATACTTTATCAACTTATTTTTCATATTTTAAAGTATAAACTTCGTTTAAAAAGATACTCTGCAGCACAAAATGTATTATATTTTATATGGGAAAAGTGGGCAAACAAATCATTAAAGGGTTGTATCAGAATGTAATTCACTCAAGTCATTCTCATATTGGAATCTGGTGCTTATAATGGGATCTTGGGCTTAGTAAACACTAAAAAAATGAGCAACTATTATCAAAGGTATAAACAGTGAGGCCTGAGAGAACAGATTTTAAAAAATCAATGATTACTGCCCTGACTGGATAGCTCAGCTGGCTGGGGCATTGTCCTGATATACCATGGTTGCACGTTAGTTGGGCACATGCAGGAGTCAACCAATGAATGCATAAATAAGTGGAACAACAAATAAAGCTTCTCTCTCTTTCCTCTCTAACACCTTTTTTAAAAATCAATGATTTCTTATATTAAGTATTGTGATGTTATTTCAAAGTCATGATCTAATGTAGATATTAGAGTGTTGTCTCAATTATATTTTAACATATGTATCTCTTCCCTAGTTTCTTAGAACATATTTTGGAGAAATTTCTCTTTAAGATGTCATTTTGAAAACTAATGAGTCTTTTTCAGGCTATCTATATATATAAAACCCTATTATGCAAATAGACCGAAAGACAGAACAACCAAACAACTGGTCGCTATGACATGCACTGACCACCAGGGTGCACGTGGAACATGGCGGGTGTTGGCAGCAGGCGACAGAGCATGGAACATGAACTGGCTTAGGCCATGGAGGGACGGTGGAGCAGGTGAGCGGGGGCGCCAGACTAAGGCGGGGCACCAGTCACTATCGATTGGGGTTGAGCCTCTGGTGGTTACTGAAAATTCTTTGCTCCCGCACACTGCAGTCCCATTGAGCACTTGCACCCGCTGTCAGTGCAGAGCTGCCACTCACACCTGCTACTGGGCACCCGGTGCCAGCCCCGATCGCTTGGGTGGCCATCAGCAGGTGCAAGCAGCGGCTGCTAGCCCCGATCACCCCTCAAGGCTTCTCCACCTCCCCCTGCTCCTGAGGGGCTTCCCTCTGCTCCTGAGGGGTGATCAGGGCAGGCAGCCACTGCTTTGCACCTACTGACTGTGCTGGCCCAATTGCTCTGCACCGTCAGCGGTGTGCAAGCAGGGCCGGCGCCATCAGCACATGGGAGCAGCAGCAGCGGGAGTGGGGCTTCCAGCAGACAGGGGACCAGAGGCTGTGGGGGGAGGGGCCAGGTGGGGGCGCAGAGGATGGGCCAAGACCCACCCCTGTACCCACCGCAGCCTCATGGCCCACAGTTTCTTTCAAGGTGCACGAATTCATGCACTGGGCCCCTAGTTTATAATAAATCATCTTAATGTTGTCAGATGACTTTTAAGAGCTTAGATGAATAAATCTATATATTTTTTTATTTTTATTGGTTTAGGAAGAGGGAGAGGGAGATAAAAACATCAATGGTGAGAGAGAATCATTTATCAGCTGCCTCCTGCACACTCCACACTGGGATCGAGCCCGCTACCCAGGAATGTGCCCCAGCCAGGAATCAAACCATGACCTCCTGGTTCACAGGTCAATGCTCAACCACTAAGCCATGCCTGCCAGGCTTTTTTAAACAGTTAAATAAATTCTCAGGTTACATTCCACCTTCTAAAAGTAATCCACATAATCTGGTATTGATTATAACTTGAATATACATAGGAATTTTTAAACATATTGCTTATTACTTCTTTAGATGGTATTCTAAGATGACAATGCTATTTTTATATTGCTGATAAAGCATTGCAGTTAGCTACCTATACTACCCAAGGACTTACTGACCAACATTTTATAAATATGACTGGAAACATTATCATTATTGAACTATAAATGACAAACAAACATCTATATATTATATACCAAATAAAGTGTTTTAAATTATAAATAAATAATATATATATATCTTAATACATACTTTTATTACTATTTAAAAAATACCTGGCTGAAAAGGGAATGATAGATATGCAAAGAAATGGTTAACTCTCAATCCTGGAATTGATGATGCACCTGAAACAGGTAGTGGGAGTGACCCTGAGGCAGAACTCGGGGGTTCAGGTTTTATGTGGCAATACTTAAGATCCAGACAGTCTGAGTGACATAGCCTGTGCTCTTGCTGCTCTAAGTCCTGTAAATAATTACACAGGTGGAATTGCAAGAGTGCTATAAATGAGAATCACTCTAAGCTAATTCCTAAAGGTTGAGAATTTTCTGTAATCACAGCAAGCTCAAAGTGCTTTGTCACACATGGCTTTTGAGATCTGGCCAAGTGTTTACAGCAATTCACTCTGGGGCCATGACCGTTTCCTGACTCCCAATGGATTCAGATAAAAGCAGACACACAGCATACATAGCCTTTCTTAGGAAAACTTTGGAAAAACTGCAAAGTGATTCTTCAACTTCTATATTTTCCCAGCTAAAAAAGCATGGCATTTCTGTAGTAGTAAGTATAACAAGAAGATATTTACTTAAATTTACATTTTAATCAATGAAATTACAGTTCATGCAAGTGAAAATATTTTGGTTTTTTAAAAATATCTTTTAAAGAGGTAGTCATTTTTTAAATTATTTGGCTCGAGAAAGATGCCTTGGTAAACCATAAAACTGGACTAAGATTTCAAAGTAGAATGAGAAAAGGAGTTCTGTTGGAAATTTGTATTCACATGTCATAATCAAATATAAATGATCATGCCCCACCTCCTTTTTAAAAAGACTCTTTAATACAGTGGTTCTCAACCTGTGGGTTGCGACCCCTTTGGGGGTCGAATGACCCTTTCACAGGGGGTTGCCTAAGACCATCGGAAAACACATATATAATTACATATTGTTTTTGTAATTAATCACTATGCTTTAATTATGTTCAATTTGTAATAATGAAAATACATCTGCATATCAGATATTTACATTACAATTCATAACAGCAAAATTACAGTTATGAATTAGCAACAAAAATAATTTTATGGTTGGGGGTCACCACAACATGAGGAACTGTATTAAAGGGTCACGGCATTAGGAAGGTTGAGAACCACTGCTTTAATAGCTTCCCATTACTCTCTGAATAAAATTTAAATTTCATGATATGCCCCCCAGACCCTATTTAATGTATACATTTTGTCTCTCTAAGCTAATCACTTAACATTGGACCCTCTTGACTCACTAGACTGGTCTGGCATCATCATCATTATCATCGTCATTATCGTCATTATCATCATTTTTGGTTAGTGGAACTTAGGGCTTTTGACCATGCTGTTTTCTCTATTCTGAATACTTTTCTCATGTTAACATGTTATTAACAGATTACTCTCAGCTCTTATGCCACCTTTTCAGAGAGACTTTCCTTGAGTTATCTTTTCTCCCATCACTATAATAAATGCCTTTAAAAATGTATCTCAATAGTTTTTTATAACTATTATTTTATTTGTTTATTTGCAATTTATCCCAGGAATGCAAGGTTGTTTCAACATTCATTAAATGTAATTAAGCACATTAACAGAATAAAGGAGGAATTCCTTTGATAATCTCAATGGTGCAGAAAAAAACTAATAAAATTTATTCTTAAAATCTCAGAAAAAAGTGATACTTGTTCAATCTGAAAAAATAAAAAGATAAAATATCAGTCATTCTCCTCTTGAAAGAAGAAGCTAGTTAAAAATATCCACTCACCACTTCTATTCAAAATTGCATTGGAAGTTAAATCCTATAATAAAAGGCTAATATGCAAATCAACCGAATGGCAGAACAACCCGTCACTATGATGCACACTGACCACCAGGGGGCAGACGCTCAACACAGGAGCTGCCCCCTGGTGATCAGTGTGCTCCCACAGGGGTAGCGCTGCTCAGCCAGAAGCCGGGCACATAGCTTGGCAAGGACAGTGACAGTGGCAGGAGTGCTAAGGACCCCTCAGGGGATGTCCAACAACCAGCTTAGGCTGCTCCTCAAGGCGTGGGCCTAAGCCAGCAGTCAGACATCCCCCGAGTGGTCCCGGACTGTGAGAAGGGTGCAGGCCAGGCTGAGGGGCCCCCTCTCCCCCATGGCATGAATGTCATGCACCGGGCCTCTAGTCCATAATAAATGACATGAAGATGGTAAAGAAAGAAAACTGTCATTATAATATAAACAAAAAATTTACTTTTATATAATAATCAAGTAACAGTTGGGAAATGAAATAAAATATGATTTACGATAGCATCAAAACTTAATGAAACATAAATCAAACAAAAGTCATACAAGAATGATAGCCTTGCTGGATAGAGTATTCTTGGACTCAGCCACCTTGCATTGCATCACTTGATAAATTTCTTTCCATTCCTTTATGGCCTGATGTGTTTCTGTGAGAAATCACTTGATAATCTAATGGGAGATCCCTTGTACATAACTTTCTGTCTCTCTCTTGCAGCCTTTAAGAGTCTCTCTTTGTCCTAAACGTTTGCCATTGTAATTACTATGTGTCTTGGCGTGAGTCTTTTCGGGTTCATCTTGTTTGGGACTCTCTGTGCTTGTGTGATTTTTTTCTTCCCCCACATCAGGGAAGTTTTCTGAACTGGAGAGCATTATGCTAAGTGAAATAAACCAATCAGAGAAAGGTAAATATTACATTATCTCACTTATTTGTGGAATATAATGAACAACATAAATTGATGAACAAAAACAAATCCAGAGGCAGAGAAGCATCGATCAGACCATCAAACCTCAGAGGGAAGGTAAGGGAGGGTGGGAGTAAGGGGGAGAAATCAACCAAAGAACTTGTATGCATACATATAAGCCTAACCAATGGACACAGACACCAGGGGGGTGAGGCATGAATATTGGGGTGGTGGGGAATGGGGGAGCCAAGGGCACATATGTAATACCTAATCAATAAAGAGAGAAAAGAAAAAAAAGTCATGCAAGACCTCTATAATGAGTGCTACAAAATATTTTCTGAAAAAAGTAGAGAGAAAATATACCAAGTTGAAAACTGGAATATTCAATAGTGTTAGAATTTTAATTCTCCTTATACTGCTATATAGATTGTATGCAATACTAGCCAAAAAAGGAAAAGGAAGAGGAAGAGAAGGAAAGGATGAGAAAAAGGAGAAAGACAAAGAGGAGGAGGAGGGAGGGAGGAGGAGGAGGAGGGAGAGAAGCAACGAGCGGTAAAGACAAAGATATATATTATTCATAAAAATTACAAGAAATAGGAAAGGAAAAGCAAATGAAATAATAAAAATAAAGCCAATAGAATGCTGACTATGTGATTATATACATTGTAAGGTATAAAAATGTCAAAATCATATATTATACAACAGAAACTAATATAACTAATATAAGATTGCATACCAACTATAATTAAATTTAAAAAGAGAAGAAAAAGAAAACTAAAATCTTTAAAAAAATAGTTTAAGGTTTTTCCATAAAAATATTTTAACAAAAGAAAGAAAATTTATTCTTAAAACTGTATTCTAAATATAATTTCTGACGTTACTGTCTAGTAGAAATATTTTTCAGGTAATTTAAAATTTGCTTAATATTATCCTTTTGATTTTCCATGACTGTTTCTTCAATTGAAAATTTTCTCTTTTCTGAAGTCCAGTGTTCACTTCCAGATCCATCTGTATTTTCACCGGGGACTGAGGTACAGAGTCTTACCCTGGGACCCTGATGACCTACACTAGGTCCTGGTGACCTAGCTCTTCTGTAGTTCCAGTGAGATGTTGCCAACCTCTCAAATAAGAACCTTCATGAGACTCCAAGGTACATATATTTGTAATCATCTCTTACTTTGTTCTTGAGGCTAAACCTTTCACAGCAAGAGTCTGACCAAGTGAGATGTCAATACGTTTACTTGTATTACATTATGCTGAAAAATTCTAATTACAATCTAATTCCTAAGAGGAGATTTCCCAATCAGGGAGTGAAAATATAAGTTATAGTAATAACCAGGAACAGGAAGGGGAGTGATCTGAGATAGGTGAGAGGAGCCCAGAGTAGGAACTGGATGTCTAATTAGGTAAACCGATTAGACAACCTAGATAATCACCATGGCAATTCAACCTTGTAATAGAATTTATTGAAAATATCTACACCAATATATGAAAAGCATTTTTCCTTTACCAAGCAGATATTTTCCTTAGTTTACTTAGTGTATAAACAGGACCATCTTTAGGGTGAATTGGCAATTTTAGAATAAAAATAGGAGCACTAATTTGTTTATATAGAAACTTTCAACAGTATTTCTTGGTAGTTCGTTGTAACTCATTTGTCGGATTGGACTTTGGGCTTGGGAATGTGCAATCAGAAACCTGTGGGTTATAGGGTTCAATTAAGGTTTTATTTATGACACAGAATATCGGAGTTATCCTTAAGTCATATATGATTATATACATAGCTATATATTTATATTATTTTATTTACATAATTTTATAAATATAATTATATAGCCATATATCATCATTTACCTAGCAACTGCATAGATGGTACTGCAAAACACTGAGGCAATATCTATACACAAAAAGCAAAGTGACAGAGAGAACTGGTCTGGGTCTTGGATAGTGTGGAGTAGGTGAAGAGTTTAAGGAACAGAAGTGATCTCCAAATAGAGACCTGGATTGATCACATTCAACTTTCTGAACATTTTCTTCCGTAATCCCTGTTGGCCAATTAGATCCACCGAAACAATCGTGTGGCCCAGTTAATATTTAAGCTTTGTACCAGGGCTCAGCTACGTCTGTTCCCGTGAGTCACATAAAGGGAAGGTGACTGAAAGCAGACGGTGCAAAAACAGCCACGTATTCATCACACTTTCAACATCACTATGTGGTAAAACCTTCTTTTTACTTTTACACATCAAAATACAGTGTTACAGCTTTGTGAGATTCCTCACTCCTGTGGTAACCCTCCAGCCCTATTACCGACCTCCACACAATGACTTCAACAAACTTGTAATTTTGCATCTTTCAAGGAAGGGTAGAGAGAAGTTAAGCCTGTCAGCTTGAAACCACACACATGAGTAAATGGGATTTCATATTGTCATATCAATTTAAAAACTTAAAACTGTCTCAAAGTTCATAGAAGACAAAGCTTACCAAATATAATCCATTTTACAAGTTAACAATTTATTTGCTGATGCAAGTGATTATAAAAATAATATCACTTGGGTTATGGTATTACCCAAGATTTGGGTGCTTTCCTACACATGGATTAATTTGTATTCACATATAGAAAACCATAAAATGTAAATAGAAATGAAAAACTTAACCTATACTGAGTTCACTGACTAGAAGATTCAGTATTATAAATAATTGAAATCAGTTTCCCCCAAAATATGTTTAGGCTCAATTCAATTCTAATAAAAATCCCCACAAAATATTTTTCTGGCACTGGATAAGATGAACCTAAAATTTATACAAGAATGCAAATGGGCTGTGAGGGTGATCTGGCTGTGACATCTGTCACCCCATTGAAGCAGGGCTGGCCTGGCTGGCTAGGCGAGTGTCCGCCTCCTCCCTTACGGATCCATGCGCACCCCTCCCCAAGCTGGGAGTTTGGTCAGAGAAGAGGAACTTCCCCCCAGAGGAGAGGACCGGTCTTTGGTCAAGAGTCAAGGGTATATGAGTAGCTATACTCCCCTGCTAGAACCTCCAAACATGCTCTCAAGAATGCAAAAGATCAACAACAAGCAAGACAAACTTAAAGCACAAAATGAGAGACCTTTCTCTGCCAAATGCCTTTCTCAGCTGCCAACCTTTCATCTTTGGAAAATACCTTGTTCACCTCTCCCAATGCTTGTTGCCTTGAAGTCTAATTTGCTTGGATGTGGTACAACTAAGCTTCTTACTTTTGGGGATTATACTACCACCATAGTACCAACCCATTTTAAAGGTCAAAAAATTAAGGGTGCAGAGATGACTGAAAAGATAGAAAAATAAAACAATGGACAGAATAGAGTCTAGAAACAAACTAACGCATCTATATTATCACAAGGTAACATTCAGAATGGTGAGGAAATGATGTCTTCAATAACTTGTGTAATTGGATAGTCATGTGAACAACATGAATCAAGAGCCTGACTTCACCCGCATGAAAAATCAAAATCAGAATATTCAAGGTAAAGCAACATAACTTTTTTAGGAAAATAAAATGAGAGTGACAATAATGATTTAGTTTAAGCAAAGCTTAAAAAAAAGATATAAAATCCAACTAGTAGGAGAAAAAGAGCAACTTACACTGAATTAAAAGAAAAAAAAATATTTTCATCAAAAGAACATTAAAATAGCGTGAGTGTGTGTGGAGGAGTGGGGGGGTAGGCGGGGAGAACAAGGTATAGAATGGGATATCTGCCATTCTGCCATCCATATACCTGCCAAATGGTTCAAAGAAGAATATATACGGAATTCCAACAAATCAATTTTCAAAAACAGGAAGCAAGCCACTATAAAATGTGCAAAAGACTTACACAAGATCTCACAGAAGGGGATACCCACTTGGCCAGGAAACATGGGAAGGTGACAACTTGAGCAGGCACCAGGAAAAGGAATTTAAAACCACCCTGCAGTCCCATGCACACCGACCCAGGTAGCTCAATGAAACAGACGGGAAATACTTGGTGTGTTTGAGGGTGTGGATCAAATTTTGAGGGTGTTTTTGAGGAAATAGTATACACTGTTAATGAACGTGTAAACAATTTACTTTGTAAAATTATTTTCCAGTATATAGTTGTGTTAAATAAATACCTACCTTGTGACCCAACAATTTAATTTCTAGGTCCATTCCTAACACCTTGGGTACAGATGCTGTGGAAACAAGCCCTTGAGGAATGGTTATAGTGGCAGGGGACATTTATGAGAGCTCCAAAGCACAGACTGCCCAGCTGTGATGTAGATACACAATAGAAGAGAGTAGAATATCCTGCAACAATAAAGTGAATGAGCCACATGCAGCATCACAGTTAATCACAAAAATATGCCGGGCAAAAGAAGTCAGGCGTAAAAGAGCATGTACTGCACGTCAGTTTAAAAACAAGCACAGCCCTAGCTCGTTTGGCCTAGTGGATAGAGCATCGGCCTGTGGACTGAAGGGTCCCAGGTTTGATTCCGGTCAAGGGCATATGCCTGGGTTGCAGGCTCGATCTCCACTAGGGAGGTGTGCAGGAGGCAGCTGATCAATGATCCTCTCTCATCATTGATGTTTCTCTCTTTCCTCTTCCTTCCTCTCTGAAATCAATATAAATATATTTTAAATAAACAAACAAATAAATAAAATAAAAACAAGCACAGGTCATCAGTGGTGTTCAAGGACAAATAGTGGCTACAGTGGTTGGAGAGGTGCAGGCCGGGCTTGGCGCTGATATATTTTATCTGGATGCTATATCTGATACATTTCTTTTATGAAAATTAGTCTTTGTGTTCATGGCTTGCGCACCTTTGTGTACGTGAGCTCTATGTAAGTAGAAGGTTTATATAGAAAGTCCTCACTTAACGTTGCTGATAGATTCTGCAAATTTAAGTAAAATGATATATAATAAAACCAGTTTCACCAAAGGGCTCATTGATACAGATAAGTTCCTAGCCATCTCATCAACATTTTAATTATTCCAGGACCTGCTGTACTTCTTAAATGAATGAAGGGGTTGCCACATCTTGTCATGAGGGACTCTGAGAAAATGGACTTACTCTCCCACAGTAAGACAGAAAACTGGACAAAATAAATGAAACTACTGGCTTCAGAGCAGAAAGTGCAGGATTATGATTCCTTAGGGGGAAAATGATGTGAGCCCTACAATCTCCTCGACTCCTTCCTTGGGGACAGTCTAGCTCTGTAGGCAGTGGTGTGGGGAGAGGAATTTGAAACAGACACATGTGCTTTCACCCAGTTGAGTTCAGGAGACAGAACAGAATTCAGGGCGGCTGAGGTGATTGAAATTTGCTCATTAGTCTTTGCATACAGCTGAGGGGGGAAACTTCATTTGTTATTTCGATTACCTCATCCACAATACATGTTCAATATTGAGCATCCAAATTATTCTAGTTTATCCAATATGTAAAAATTATGTATAATGATGTTCATTCATGTTGTCAAGCAATAAATAACATGATTTAATATGGGAAGACGGACTCTACCTTGGACTAAAAAGGAAATGTGTTTTAAGGTATCTGAAACTCGCATTGAGTTTATTAAGCTTTTTCTCTTTGGGTCCAGAAGGTGAATAGAACAAACACCCTCCCAGATACCGTAATTGTGCATGCGGTGGGTCTTAGATAGCAATGGATTTTTCTTGTAGTCTAAGGGATCAGCATCAACTGTAACACATGAATTAGCTGAGCCTCTGAGAGGCCTTGTATTGACCTCAGTCATTTTGCTCAACAATTCTTCAAAAGCACGCCAGGGGCTCACTGGTGTACACCCTTGCACTACTGATGTTTGTGCTGTGGAAAATTTTAGGAAGGGATTTCTATTTCCCTGAGCAAGTTTCCAAGCACTAAACTCTCTTTCAAATAATAAAAGAGATTAGAGACTAACTTATGGAATAGATTCAATTTTTCAATATGGCGTTAATAGGGGCAAAGCAAAGAGACAGATCGCGTTGACAAGGAAACAAAAATGGATAATGGATTTAATGGCTTGAGTTCTAATGGAAAAAATAACATTCTCCATGAGATTGTCGTATTTTTAAAAAATGTGGCAACCATTAATAGTTCATATGTGGACCAAAAAAAAGCTTATATGGTGGTGTATAAATCGTTAAAAAGTTTTCAGCAAAATCAAGTAGAGAAATATTTGTTTCCTTCTGTTCACTGTCATCTTCACTAATCATATTCTCAATTATTTCTTATGTGTTCAGTATCATTCCTAGTAATATTTGTTGCATTGAGTATTAACCTGTGATTTTCAACTTTTTAAAACAAAAAGTATCAATAAAAAGAAACATGAAGCTAATTTGCATGTTAGGTTAATCATTTGTGGGGGTTTTGAATACACGTATATGATAAAATTGTTAGATTCAGTGTGTTATCAGATGGCTAATAAAGGGACATTTTAGTTCATAATTTTGCTAATTGCCCCTGTTATTTAAGATATTCATAAAAGATTAACCAACTAAAAATTCTGAAAGTCCCATGAAATCAATGGACCCATAGTAACCTACACATGACCATACCCCCCAATTTTGTACAAAATTTATGTGATCAAAGTTTTGAAAATAGATTTAAAACCCCTAATTTAAACTAGAGAGTAATAATTAAGTAACTAGAGGGAATGATAACAATAGGATGAAAGGTAGAGTTAAATTTTATTTCCATCAAAATGCAGAGTATGCCAATTGATCCTCACATAGAAAAAGGCATGAGGACTCAAAGGAATAGGATATAGTAACAGGTTGATAGTTGGAAATGAATTCAGTTTTGTTCGTTTATAAATGGTAATCGTGATTATTTTATGATAGCGAGAGAAGGTGGGGTGGGGAGGGGGAGGGAACAGATCTTCACAAAGAGAAGCAAAGCAAACAAGTAATTCTGACATTGAAGTGCCTAATAAGAAAATACAGACAATGGAAAATTACAAATTAGAAAATTATTTTCAATCCTACTTCATAAAATATTTATTTGGGGACTTGAGATATGTATCAACTCTAGAATACTGTTTCTGTGTCTTCCGAAGCAGTTCAGTAAATGAATGGGCATATCAATGAAAACAAGTATGGTAACAATTCAAGCATGAGAAACAGAAGAGTTAACTCAGTCTCCAATCTTACTGGGTGAGCGCTACTGTATTTGATTCTGATTTTCCATTGTAAAGTGCTGGCAAGGATGTGGAGAAAAGGGAACAGAGTAGAATATCCTGCAACAACAAGGTGAATGAGCCACATGCAGCATCACAGTTAACCACAATTTGTTGCTTTACCATCTGTAAAGACTTGTGTCCATTCACAATCACTAGATCTTATTAAAACATCTCTTGAAGAACATCATGGTGAGCACTAACCAAAGAAATGCAATGAATGTTTGGAACTTTTAGAATACTCTTTGAGAAACAAAGAGCATTTTCAGTTAGTCATTTAAGCCTCAGACGCTCTAACAAGCCATGTATTTCTGAGTTAGGTATAGTCTTCCTGGAACCTTGAAGATGTAAATGTTGTGTTTCATATTAGCTTGCAAAAGAGATGCCTAACCCCCTAAATATAACTCACAGATGTCCCCAACCTTTGCTGAAAACAAAATAAAATAAAAACAAAATCCAGGCCAACAAAAAATTCCCTTAGAGGAGTAAATGTACTAGGACTATTCCGAGCTTAACTAAAATTTGTGGGTGGGAACAAAATCAATTAGAGGAAATGGGAAGCTAATTTGCATGTTAGAATAATTTTTGTGTTATTCTGTTGGCAGGGTGTCTATGATGAAAATGTTTAGATTCAGTGTGTGATTAATAGGCTAACTAAAGGATATTTCAGTACATAATATTTTTAATTGTTTCTGCCTGTTATGTAAGATAGTCACAATACATCAACTAGCTAAAAGGCTTTTATTTGCGACTAAACATCCCAATCTTTGCTTTTCCAAAAATATCTATAAAGATAATTTTTCCTTGACTCTTAAGCGCTGTGCCCGATAATTACTAGTCTTCTATGTTCTCCCATTGCTTTATTTCCCCCTGCTTTTTCCCAAATGCTTTACATGGGAATGTTAATCAGATAGTTTTCTTTTTTAGCTTTATTGAGGCATAATTGACAAAATTGCACATACTTAAAGTGCATAATGTGAAAATTTTACTTATATAGCCTTTGTGAAATGACCACAATCAGGTTACGTAGCACATCCATCACCTCACATACTTACCTCTTTTTGTGTGTGGCTTAATGTCTACTCTCAGCAAATGTCAAATATATGTACCACACACTATCATTAACTATAGTCACTGTGCAGTTTCTAGATCCCCAGGGAATATTCATTTGGTAACTGAAGGCTTGAACCCTTTGACTAGCATCTGCCATCTCCTACACCTCCCCACCCACCCACCCCCAGCTCCCAGTAACCACCATTGTACTCTCTATTTCTAAGAGTTCTACTTTTATTTTTAGGTTCCACATATAAATGAGATCATACAGTTTTTATCTTTCTCTATTTGGCTAATTTCAGTTAGCATGATATCCTCTAGGTTCATCCATGTTGTTGCAAATGGCAGGATTTCCTACTTTTTCATGGATGAATAATATGCAATATTATATGCAATAATAAAATGCAATATATATGCCGAAATGACTGTTACAACCAGACAACCAAACGATCAGTTGACCAGTCACTATGATGTGCACTCAACGCAGGAGCTGCCCCCTGGTGGTCAGTGCACTCACTCCCCCCCGCCCCCCCCCCCCCCCCACGGCCGTCCAACCTCCTACAGTCCCTCCCCACAGACTGGGCAAAATGGCCCTGATTGGCCCTGATCACCGGCCAGGCGGAGAGACCCCACCTGTGCATGAATTCATGCAACGGGCATCTAGTATATATAATTTTATCTTCATTATCTATTCATGTATCAATGGGAACATAGGTTGTTTCCATATCTTGGTTATTGTGACTGATGCTCCACTGAACATAGAGTGCAGATATCTCCTCAGTACACTGATTTTGTTTCCCTTGAATATATACCCAGAAATTGCTGATCATATGGTAGTTTAATTTTAATTTTTTGAGAAACCTCCATACTGCACCATTCTATATTACCACCCACTAGTATACAAAGGTTCCCTTTTCTCCACATCCTTGCCAGCACTTGTTATCCATTGTGGGGTGATATCTCATTGTAGTTTAATTTGCATTCCCTGATAATTAGTGATGTGGAGAATGTTTTCGGTACCTGTTGATCATTTGTATATCTTTTATGGAAAAAATAGAGGCCTGGTGCACGAAATTCATGAATGGGTGGGGTCCCTGGGGTGGCCTGTGGAGATTGGGCCCTAGCTTGCGCCCCCAGGCTCACAGCCCTACAGCCCCACCTGGCACCCCGCCTTGGCCTGACACTGCCCGCTCACCTGCTCCACTATCCTGCTGCTGTCCTGGGCCCATCGGAACCCATCAGGGCCAGCAGCACCTCCACTGCCACCTGCTGCCAGCGCCGCGTTGCTGATGCCTGCCATGTTCCGCACTGGCCCCTGGTGGTCAGCGCATGTCATAGCAAGTGGTCAAACTCCCAGTCAATGACCACCCAAGGGGACAATTTGCACATTAGGCTTTTATTATATAGGATGTCTAGTTAGGTTCTTTTTAACTAGGATTTGTGTTTTGGTGTTGTTTTGTGTTGCTGTTAAGTTCTTAATATGTTTTGGATATTAATGCCTTATCAGATATGTGATTTTCAAATATTTTTCTTCTATTCCATAGATTGCCTTTTCATTGTTGATTATTTCCTTTGCTGTGCAAACGGTTTTTTGTTTGGTGTAGGTCCACTTATTCATTTTTTATTTTGTTGACTGTGCTTTTGGTGTCATGTCCAAAAATTCACTGCCAAGACCAATGTCAAGGAGCATCTTCCCTATGATTTCTTCTAGGGGTTTTATGGTTCAGGTCTTACAGTTTAGTTTTAATCTATTTCAAGTTAATTTGTGTGAGTGAATCAGATAAGCATCCAGTTTTATTCTTTTGCATGTGGCTATCCAGTTTTCAACACCATTTGAAGAGACTTTCCTTTCCTATTGTATTCTTAGTGCCCTTGTCAAATCTTAGTAAACTGTATATCTGGGTTTATATCTGGACTCTCTAGTCTGTTCTATTAGTCTGTGTGTTTGTTGTTATGCTAGTACCACACTGTTTTGATTCCTAGAGCTTTGTAATATAGTTTGTGTCCTGTAACTTTCCTGAATTAATTTATTAGTTTCAACAGTTCTTCTGGTAGAATCTTTGGGTTTTCTATCTATAAATTCATGTCATATGCAACCAGAGACAATTTTACTTCTTTCTTTCCAATTTAGATACCTTTACTTCTTTTTCTTGACTAATTGATTGAATTAGGTCTTCCAGTACAAGGTTGAATAGAAGTGGCAAGAGTGGGTATCCTTGTCTTTTTTCTGATCTTAGTAGGACGTTAGTTATGGGCTTGTTAAATATCGCTTTTATAGTATTGAGAATATATTCCTCCTATACTTAATTTGGTGAGAGTTTGTAACAGGGAAGGATGTTGAATTTTGTCAAATGCGTTTTCTGCATCAATTGAGATGACATATGATTTATCCCTCATTTTATTAATGTTGGTGTCTCACATTGGTTGATTTGTGTAGATTGAACAGTGCTTGCATTCCAAGGATGAATCCTACTTGATAAATCCCACTTGATCATTGTGTATGATCATTTTAATGTGCTGTTATATTCTGTTTGCTAGTAATTTGTTGAGGATTTTTGCATTTATGTTCATCAGCGATATTGGCTTCTATTTTTTCTTCTTGTGGTATCCTTGTCTGGCTTTGGTATAAGGAAAATGCTGGCCTCACAAAATGAATTTATTGTTCCCTCCTATTCAACTTTTCGGAAGACTTTTGGAATGCTTGGCATTAATGCTCCTTTAAATGTTGGCAGAATTCACCAGTAACACAATCAGATCCTGCACTATTCTTTGTTGGGAGACCACCCTCGGCATTAGGTTCTGCTGTCTTGGGGTGGGGGTGGGGTGGGGGTGGCGGTGGGGAGGTGACATAGGTAAAGCGAAACTGTTCCTTTTAATCTTATCAATTAGTCCAATCTCAGATATTTTGCTCCAGTGGTTTTTTTTGGAACTTCTCCACTTGACTCCAGATTTCCACAAAGTCATCTTGCCCATGGGTTATGGTCAACATTGATGTTCTTCCCGGGGGAGGCGGGGTGCGTAGGGGGAAGAGAACTCCTATTTCATTTTTCCATTTTCTTTCTTTCTTCTTTTAAAAAATATTTTTTATTGATTTTTTTTTTTTTTTTTTACAGAGAGGAAGGGAGAGGGACAGAGAGTCAGAAACTTCGATGAGAGAGAAACATAGGTCCGCACACCTCCCACTGGAGATGTGCCCGCAACCAAGGTACATGCCCCTGACCGGAAGGAATCGAACCTGGAACCCTTCAGCCCATAGGCCGACGCTCTATCCACTGAGCCAGACCAGTCAGGGCACATTTTTCCATTTTCTATTACAAACATTTTATGGTCCCAATGTGTGGATATACATAAGCCTTTTGGTTAATGTCAAGAAGGTTGACCCTTGAGGACCCAGACCATCATCTCAAGCTTACGAGCTAATGAAAGGAGCTTAAAGTGAAGTGAACTAAATGCAAGGCATATTTCTGGACAGAGCCTGGGAAGGACAAATGAGCTCCGTGTGCAGGTGGAAGAAGTCAGCCAACCATTATACTGGCAGCCTCCTGTGATATCCTCCGCCCGTATAAGGAACCAAGACAGTAATTTTGGTATCTAAACAAGTGAAAAGCTTTTGTTCCTGCTCAATATATGACCCACCATCTCAGCTAGCTGTTCCATCCTCAGCTACCCTTATCCAATCAATGCAGAAAAAAAAACCTACTATTAATTCCACGAACTCCCATGACAAATACAGATTTATACAAGTTCTTTTAGTGAGCCTTACAGCTTTGCACTTCTTGTTGCACATGTTCCAAAATACTGCCTGGTAGCCATATTGCTGCTTTCTCTAGAGCTGTGTGCCCACCTTGGCTGTCAATCATCCCTTCAAGCACAGTCCCCAGGTGTCAGGAATTCACTGTTGTCTGTCTTGCCGCCCTGGCCGCTGCCTGAACACAACTCTCCTCAGTGCAAAACAGTCCGACCTCATCCCAGCTCTTTTTTCTAAATGATTGAAAGGTCCTCTGCCCCACTTAGTTATTCCTCCCCCACGGTCCGGCTCCATCCAACCAGCACGTGCCTCTGCAGAGATTTTCCAAATTTTTGCTTTTGCTTTGCATTTTTCAAATCAGGTCAGCTTCTGCTTGTTTTAGGCTTCATATTTTGCACAGCTTCGAGAGTGCATTTTGTCTTTTTAAGTGAAATAAACGGGAACTGCTGCAGGGAACGCACGCCTTGGAGCAGGTTCCAGCCTCTGCCATGGCCTCGTCAGGGAGCAGAGCTGCCCACACCCCGGCTCTCAGGCCCTGTTGGAATAAAGGAGGAGAGGGGAGTCGGGAGAATTATATCGTCTTCCACATGGTCATGAGCAGGAGACACGTTTGTCTCAAAACGTTAGGGGTTTAAATAATCAGGAGTTATAGACACTGCCCAGGTATAATGAAAAATAGTTTACTTTTTCTAACAGTTGCTGTTTGAAATGGTTGCAGTGCCCCTGTTGCTGATCTAAAGAGAGAGGAAGAGAGAGAGAGAACAAGGCTGAGAGCAACTATAGAGGAGAAAGCACATTTTACACTGCGAAGCTCTTTGAAACCAGTGTGTATTATCCAAGCTTGAGTTCCTGGGCATTTCGGATATTGGTTTTATGTGGCAAACACAACTAAGTGATTTAATAGTGTCATGACATTGTTCAACAATCTGACCGGCGAGATCATGACAAATGAGGAGAAACTGATGAAAACTGAATTTTGTTATAAGTTTAAAACATGCATGGCACTATGTTATCACTGTATTTTATTGCTATGTTTTAAGAAAGATGGATGAAAGAAAATTAATTTTGATCCCAAATTTCTGGAATTAGGATATATGCCGTATATGCCAAAGTTCTATGAGCATGTAGCAGACAGGAAATGTTGGACTTTGAAATTTTCAAGTTAGCCTGCAGGACCTGGAATAAAATATCAAGAAAATGCTCTTCCTCTTTTCTGTCTTTTCCATTCATTTTCTGACAGAATGGCCAAAACTAGTCAAGGAGATTCTGGAGAATTTTATAAAAGAGCTACTACTGTAACTAATTCACACCAAACCATCACAATATAGCAAAAGCTTTTTTTAAAAAAAAAAAATTGAAAATAATAATAAATACCTTAGTAAATGGTATAAAAGCAATCTCCTTATTCAATTTGTATTTAAAATTACTATATGTTCCATAATGTTTATTTGGACTGATTCATTTTAATTAGACTAGTCAGATTATCATTGACTATCAGATACTCCACACAGTACATCATCCATGCACTTGAATAAAAATGACAGGGAATATTAATGTGTAACCACAGAGCACCCAGATAATTTGTTTTTCCTATTACTGCATTTATTGCCAGGGGCCACAGTGTGAAGTTGTGGATTTTTAAAGAGATGTCTAAACACTAAGAGGGAAAGAGAACAATAAAGGTATTGAGTTCACGATCTTTAAAAAAACAACTTTGAAGTCAGGAATTAACAAAGAAATGCTATGAGGAATGAATTACATACAGAACAAAGATGAAACTTCCTGTGACCAATCTTTTTCTCCTTCTATTTTTTTAAAATATATTTTATTGATTTTTTACAGAGAGGAAGGGAGAGGGATAGAGAGTTAGAAACATCGATGAGAAAGAAACATCGATCAGCTGCCTCCTGCACACCCCCAACTGGAGATGTGCCCGCAACCAAGGTACATGCCCTTGACCGGAATCAAACCTGGGACCTTTCAGTCCGCAGGCCAACGCTCTATCCACTGAGCCAAACCAGTTAGGGCTCTCCTTCTATTTTTTTGGCACATTTTTGTAGGTGTCCCTCTATGCGTGTATTCACATATGCAAATATATTTAAAATGTTATGTTATGCAGCTGCCAGCAGCCTGGTGTGAATTTGAGGTCAAGATGAAGAGGCAAGTCGTGTCAACCAAAATCCAACTTCCCATTCTGAAAGTACAAGACATCTTCCTTTCCTCATTTATCACCAAATTTTCTTAAAACAAAAGAAAAGCATACTTGCACATTAATTTGTTTCTATGGTAATCTTTCTATCTCAGGGAAAGGAATTTTCAGATTAAAGATCTGTTTTACATTGCCTTTCTATGTTTGGCAAGAAATTTCAAAATACAGGGAGAGTCTTAGAGAAGCGTGATTCGTGCATACGTCAGTGTTTGTGGACAAAATATTGGAATTCACAAATTATTCATTGGCACCAAAGCTCAGAGCATGAGCACATGGCAAGCCATACAGAACTGGGCATCAAGATAGCTGTCGCTCTTATTTGTTTCAATTGCTGTTTACATTCAATATTCCATCTGTGTTGGTTTCAGATGTACAGCACAGCGGATAGAGAATTATGTACCCTTCAAGCACCTGCCTGGTCCCATTCATAGTTATCACAATATTATTGACTGTATTCCCTGTGCTCTAACTTACATCTGTAACTACCACTTTGCACTTCTTAATCCCTTCACCTTTTGTGCCTTTGATGCCAGAGATATGACTATGAGTGAGTTAATTACCCTCTTTTGGTGCACTTTCCTCATATCTGTAAAATGGGCAGATTATTCTATATATTCTCTAACATGTGCTTCTAAAAACCTACCTGATTTGCTGTTTTACTTTTAAAAAATCTTACTCATTTTTAAGCAAATGTACATACGTGGAATCTTGGCTTGTTTTCTTTCATTTATATCGAGACTCTTCTTAATTTATAAATTACTTGAACTTCTGCAGCCATTCATAATTGGTAGTTCCATAAAGTTTTCATCGTGCAGGGAATATAAGTAACTATAAACAATGCCCTGAAAATGAAATATGTCAAGAATGTGTAAAATAAAATCACTGCTGTCATTCATTTTCTTAAGAAAAAAATGTATTCTGAAAAGTGTCTCTGTTTAGAAAACGACTACCACTTATTCACACAACCTGTAAGAATATTTTGCAATTATACATATTGATTTGAAACAAGATTATTTCAAAAATTTTATTGATTTTGAAATATCTTGTTTCAAATCAATATGTATAATTGGACATAAAATTCAACCCCAGCCCTCTTTCCTCTGTACTCATTGCACCGAGACCTCTGCAGAAACTGATCACTCTGAGTGCAGTGACAGTGCGTTCTGATACGGCATACGTCCCCGGGAGGGGTGGGATGAGTGAATGGACATGATTTGGGTTGAGCCATGTTTGCCCTGCTCTTCTGTAGATGAGCTTTTCTTTCTAACAGAAGAGCTGGACAATCTCAGAAGCCCAGACTGCTTGAGTGAAAATTCAATAAGTAAGTTAAGAATACCAAATGGTAACCAGGCCTTGGGGAAGACATGGAATTGAAACACAACTTTTTTTTTTCCAGCAGTTTGTAGTGTAGCTCTGGTGGTCTGTTTCAAAATCTGTCAAAAAGATGATAACTGGACTTAAGAGTTTAGTTTGATTTTTAAACCAAATAATCAGACAGCCTGTCTGGCATGACTGCCTTTGGCGGTTTAAGAAAAAAAAAATCTGAGATTTGAAAGAGCAAAAGCATTACAATCATCAGATTGTTGTGTTTTGTGGCAAAGCATGCAGTCAGGGCCACCAGATAATGAAGGCATCGCCACTGATGGGATTGACAGCCAGCACATCCCCCAAAAATGATCTTTAACAATCACGCCATCTGTGGTGATGGGCACGTCCTCAACCTCCATATGTTTCCGTGGTGATTTCAGTTTCTCTTTCTCAACATCAATAAAACAGTCACCCCCATGCTTATTTTATTGGCTAGTCAAGGCAAAGTAAGGAAACTGACACTCTCGCTGCTTTTGAGTTCCACCAGTTTGCTATTAAAAATATACAATAAATTTAATAAAATGGAATCATACTCTAAAATTAAATATGAATCTACAAAAAGTACAATAATAATACTGTATTTAGGACAGTATTAGACTGGATGCTTACTTAAAAGTTTAATTCATAGTTGTATGAATCACAGAGTCACTACACTCCAAAGTTTGAAGATACTTTAAAGATGATGTCATTTTAAATTACGTTATTTCATATTCTGTAATATTTGAATACAGAACACGTTAAATTGAGCCATTAAACCAACAGGATATGAATTGTTTTAATGATTACTTGGGATAAATTACACCAACAATAGTAGGTAATATTTATTTCATGGCTTCTATTTCCCACATCCGGTATGAAGTACTTAATGTGTATTTTTTTTTTCATTTGGCTCTCAAACCCTTGTGTGAATTCAGAACTATTAGTATCTCCATTTCCAGGTGATTCTGAAACATAGCCTACCTGAATTTACATAGCGTTGGCAGGTGTTTAATTTCAGTACCTAAATAATGTGTAAGTCTCCTACCTGATGCTACATAAGGAATTTAAAAATTAGAAACTCACTGCTGGCCTAGTCTGAAATTTCTGTCAATTAATTCAATAATCAAACAAATTACCAAGGAACTTACCTGCATCCCATGTGTCACTTCATCAGATCCATGGTCACTATTCCGAGTCATGTGGTGTCAAAGGTAAGTTTCAAGAGAGTAGGTAAGGCTGGGACAAATACTAGCTGAGCACATTAACATGTAGAAATCAAACCAGGAAAGAAGGTTCTGATATGGGGCTTTGTGTAAGAAAATAAAAAGAAGAGGATTGCTAAAAGAGAAATGAGGGGAAATGAGAGAGAGAGAGAAAGATGGAGAGAGAGAGAAAGAGAGAGAGAGAGAGAGAGAGAGAGAGAGAGAGAGAGAGAGAGAGACCTGACAATATGATGAATGCAGGGTGGGACAAAAGTAGGCTGACAGTTGTTCGTATGGAAAATATACAACAGTTAATAAATAATAATACAAGAATTAATTCTGTGTTTCACATACTCATAACTGTAAACTTACTGTTGCCCCACCCTGTATAACAAGCTTAACTTTCTTTTTTTAAGGATTAACACTACTTATACCTCTCTCAGCCTCTAATACTTTTTGATGTCCGTTTATATATTGAGCATTCTGGGTAAATTTATTAAATCTACCTTCTACTTTATAAGTTATCTATTCTGGTTGTAAGTTAAAGGAATTCACTTTTCTTACTTTCCATTTATGTTAACTAGTTGAGAATAAATAAGAAATTGATGAAAAATAATAACTAAGGACATTAATGAAGATGATAATAATAATCCTTTTAAGAAGAGTAAGAATGAAGTCACCTACATTTTGTTTTATTTCATTCATTATATCCCCTTTGAGGAATAATCTTTATTTCTTTTTTTCTGAGAGAACTTCCTTTTATTTTTCCTGTACTCTATTCTTAATTTCCTATATCCATATCCATGTCCAAAACAGTGCACGATAGCATAATTTATCTTTGTAAACTGCTTTCAAAAATCATTATCATTCTACTAATTATATTGTCTGCAAAATTTGCATTGACTATAGTCACATTTGCCACAGCTATCACTCCATTTCCTGGATCCCGGACCAAACACCAGTTTCAGCTAAGTCGTCTGCATCTGCCCATATAAATCACGTCAGAAATTAGAGTCTGCATTCCTCGCAGAACATGGCTTTATTTTTGAGTCCAGACAAAATAAATCATAGAGTCCTGAAGTTAGGCTGGCAGTCTCATTCCCACAAAGTCCCTTCAATTAATGCAACCTAAAGCTTCGAATTCATCACCAAAATATTGTAAAAGTAAATAGATTTCAATGGCTTTATTTTGCTTCTTCCTACAGCTCATCCAGACATATTGCTTACTGAGCTTCTCCTTCTCTGGTCAGCCTGTGTTTTCACCTGCGGCTCAACTTCACTCCTGACTTTCAGGGTGTTTCCTTCTTGGGTCCTGCAGAAGAAGGTTCACAAATGTTTTCAATATTTCCCTGTTAAAGAGGATGGACTCTGGAGGTGGTAACATAAAATCAGCATTTCAACTCTGACCACATTTATTCGTTCTCATCATATTAATTAGTTCATTGCACATCCATTGAGTGCCTAATGAGTCAAGGAGCTGATGGAGACAAATGCTGTGTTTTCTGCTCTTCATCTCACAGTCAAGTGATGGTGACAAATACGGACCTGTTTGATGTAAGGGCTGGTAACGAAAGTATGTATGTGGGAAGCACATCTTCCCGGGCATGGCCTGTTAAACGGCAAGTGCCAACCTGCCTCGGATGGGGGGCTGTCAGGGATCATCGTTCATGTTATGAAGTTACTGCTGCTATAGCCGCTCAGCTTCTGTTTCATTATTGGCTAGGAATTATGTAAATTGTTTCCTCCATATGTTTAAAACGGAGGGCGAATGTTTTTTACATAAATTTTTAAACTTGTCCAAGCATTGTAGATAGTGTAAAAGGTGAAGAGTGGAAATGTCACATGTCACAGCCTATCAGGGTAATGAGATGTCTAACGAAGACCCACAGACATGCAGTCTGAAATACACCTCTTCGTATTCATGTTCTTGGTAATTTCATGTTGATCACATAACATAAGCAAAGAACACTCTTTCAGTAGAATCGTGGGTCAACTCAAGGTAAGCCATTATCCTATAAGAACATTGTTCAGAAATAACCTAATTAAGCCTTATAACCACATTTCTAAGGGCTACTGCTCTGTTATTATGTGTAAAATATAGGACCACTTCCCAATAAAGTGAAAATGAGGAAAACTGATATGATATCTGCACGAGAAGCTAACAATTTCCCAGACAACAGAGTTATATATTTTGCATTATTGCTCTGAAGACCTATAGGCTTTGATAACTTGGGACTGCTTTTTTCCACCCTGCCTAGCCGAGCTGCAGATTTAATTTTATCGGTATGAGAAATATGAAGCTAGGGAATTTAATAATTGTTTCACTAGGTAAGGGATGAAGTAAATTCCATTGCCTTTCGTTTGATTACAATCTTCCCTGCTGGTTTAATTAAAAACATCCACGTGAGGACAAAGAAACATGGGAGAGGATCTAATTGTTTTATTGTACTGGATGTCGAGTACGAACAATGAAATCGAAAGGGTTGTAGTTGTAAAACTTAAGTGTTTCATGTAAATCTAAAATGCAGACACAGGTCAGCTGTAGGGAAATGTCAGTCGACTAGATTCAAAATGCACTGCAGGCAGAAGAGATGACATTTATCAGTCATCCATACATCAGTAACTAAAACAATTTTAGGGTTGTCTAGACAGGGAGCTATTATTTCTCAAATTTAAATCTTTAGCAGGAGGACAACAGCAGGCACAGTATCTATGTTTAGTTTCATAAAATGAGAAGAAGGCCTAAGAAAAAATTTCAAAAACATTTGTAAAGACTTATAGAAAAGAGTTTTATTGCTGTTATTAAATATTGGGCACATATATATGACTAACTTAGCTTTCTCAGTTATTGTGACTCAGGCCTAAAAATTATTCTAAGTACTAATATGCAGAACTCAATTTTTTGATCTTCAGATAATTTGCCAATCACTATGTTTTAGAAGAGGAATCTTTAGGAATGTTTTTTATAAGTTTTTGTTATTTTTAAAAGGTTGTTAAATCATAAATTGTTTTTAATGCCAATTTTTGAAAATGGTAGAATTAGGTAGCAGAAAATTAAATGTGCTAACATTATGAAAATGTCATTAAAAATCTTTTCCAAATATAAGGCCAGTAAAAGATTGTGAGAAATAATAAAAAAAATAAATAAACTTTTAATCTTCTAACAATAAATAAAATTGGATAGGAAGTTTTATTTAAATTGTATTTGAAACTATCAATTTAAATCGTAGTTTTAAAAACCTGACCTATGAAATAACTAATATATCACAAAATTTCTAAATGAAAGGATTGGAAAAATGTCATATTTCATATGTCTGAGCAATTAAAAACAAAACAAAAGAAATATTTTAAAAAACGCAATAAAAGCACAAGCAAAATAAATCTCTGCAAAATTGATGGACTATTTTGGAATTTTATTTTATTTTTCTACTGTTCCTTTGTTTTACTTCTGACTTGCAACCAAAATTATTGTTAGAATAATGTTCTTATTATTGAACCTGTTTTTGCTAGTATTAATATACCTTTCTAGACATGATGTACATATTTAGTCCATAAATTAAAAGTTTCCATTCTTGTCTACTATGGGTTCTGCTACTTCTCACTGGTTAATTCTAAACAGTAAGAAGTCGTTTTCTATATATATTTTCTATATTCTTTAAAAAAAATGAATGTATGATTTTTTTTAGTCACCCTTAGTGTGGGTCTAACAACAAAAATCTATCAATGATCTTAGGTTTCTAACAAAGGATTTATTTTAATGTAAATTTGTGATGAGAAATCGTGGTATTTTAATGCCATGTATTCTTGGGCTTTCAGAAAATGCATTTTCCCCTCCCCCACCTCCAGATCTCCATCTTAGAGATGAACATTATTGTGCTAAATATATTACATGGTGCAGATTACCTCAGTCCACTGCTCCTAGGTCTTATAGCCGTAAATCACAGCTTTTAAATATTTATAACATTCCCTTGAACACTTAAGGGAGAAAGCCAAAATAAAATTTTTCATTTGCTTTTGCTAGTGGAGTAAAAAAAGCTTGTGCTGATTAAAAAAATACTAGGGTTCTCTTTAAGAAATTAAATTACCCAAGTGTCCAGCTTTTCCTCCATTAGCATCAAAATAATTGCGGATAGGCAAATACTCAATACAATCCAAGGATCTCTTTGTATCTTTTACTTTTGTTTTATCTGAATCCTCTTTGGCTTTCAATGATAATCATCAAGCTTGCTATTTTCTTTTAACAAAAATTTAAGAGTAAATATCTATCCAAACAACTCATCAAATCTAATAAATCAATCCCAAATTCCATTTAAAATTTACATTTTTCTATATAAGACCCTCAGTAATGTGCAGTAAGTGTGTAAATATAAAGTTGGGCTAACACTGCTCACGGAAGGCACCATGACCAGCAAGAAGGGGCAGGGACCATTTTCTAACATTTAGAATGAGAATAATCCGGTCCGAGATGAAAAAAAGAAAAGAAAACAAGAGTACCCTAGAATTACTTCGACTCCCTCAAGACATCATTAACCAATATGGGGTTCATTTCCAAGATTTTTATGGCAAGCCTGGTTTGCTGCTTTTTTATTAGATGGTGGGAATTTCTCAGGTTTTACCTCTTACACCCGCTTTGCCATAAATGTCCACTAGGTGGAGATATAATTATATTTTTCTTAGGGTTAGGACAACTTGAACATTTATGATGCTCTATGAAAGGAATATTCATCTTCACAATTTGAACACATACCTTTTAATTGGTGTTTTACAAATACTTTAATTCCAATTTAATATTTTGCCTGAATATTTTTTTAAATCAATTTACATTTATTTATTTATTTATTTTTGCTTCAATGTGTTAGATTCTAAAATATAGACTATGGATTGAGTTGATTTCATTTTTATAATTTCCTTCCATATATGGGAATAGACAACTGGATGATTATTCTCAATTTCTGAGTATAGTTCAATGTAATCCCCAGCATTTTGTAGAGATGCTTGGAGCCTAAGCATAGGTTGTTGGCAGGGATTTAATTGAAGGGGTCAGAAAAGAAGAGGCGAAGAGATTTTCTTTTCTCTCTAAGCCAGGTAGGAAGGCTCCGCTCAGCTCTCTGCTGCCAGGAGACAGAGAGCATCGAAGCAAATGAAGTGTTTCCCAGGCCCTCGAGATCCTCTCGTCATAAAAAGCTGGCTCTTCTCTCTTTTCCTTCCTCTCTGCGTTCTTGTCTCATTTTCTTTTTCTCTCTCGCTCTCTTTCTTTATCTAGACAAATGGATACAGATATGTTATATTTTTATATGGTGTAATTTACATTGCATACCCATAGCCTATGCACATACACAGCTAAGGACTTTATTTTTAAATGCAAGAATTAAAAGAGCTATCGGACATACCCCATTTGTTTTTGTCTTGGTTGCCTGTTTTAAGCGTGTGGGTGCTTGTTTGAAAGAAAGCTACTTGTTAATTACACGTTACCAGAAATGTAAGCCTTATCTCCCCTCCTCATTTATTTATTTGCAAGAAGTGACAACATTTCCTTGTTCCTGTGCCTTCCTGGGAGCCAGGGACTTCAAACTCTTCAGGCAGAAGGATGCTCTTCCCTAGTTAAGAACAAACCAGATTTAAAACAAAGGACCTATCACGACGGTCTGACATCCAGGGGTGGCAAAGTTTCAAGGGCTGGCTGCAGGTGAACGTCTGAGTCACCACGCACAATGACTGCCGCCTGGCCCGTCTGGGAGGTGCGAAAGGTTGGCGACCCCTGGCTTGGAGGACAGCACATCTCACTCTTCCTAAGAAATACAATCCTAATGCGCAAGGATGTTTTTGACAAGACCACATCCCACCTGGTGACATAATCACACAAAAGGGCATTTGTAAATGACAGCTCCTATAAAAAATGTGTTTGAGAACACACACACACACATGCACACACATGCACTCATGCAGACAAACGTGCAGACACACACAATACACACACACACACACACACTCACACGTAAGGGAAACTCTGGATTGCTCTGCTTTGGTAAATTGTTTAGGCGCAATAACTACATGTGATCACAATAAATGCCTTTAAGGTTTTTAAGGTTTGCGGGAACATTATTCCCCTCTCATCTCTGCGGTCCTCTGTGCCTACGGCCCTTTGATTCTGTTGCCATGCTCACAGTAACTTCAGCCAGCCATTTTAAAGAAGCCTGTTATTTTTAAAATAAAATAACATTTTGTATATGGAAAGCAAATAAATCACTCTCTGTGAAACACAACCTTTTCCAATTTGAGTCTTTGACCAACCTATGATGTGAAAATCAGTGGTATAATTGCCCTTAGATTCTAAAAGCTTTTTAAGCCTGAAGCATTTTAGTCAAGTTTGTTTCTCAAAATCTCCAATTGCTTCCAGTTGGTAGCATTATTGCAATGATAATGTTTGATGGGTTTAGACTTTTCATTTAGTTCCTAATTGGAATAGAGACGAATGTTACTGATTATGGAAATGTTGCATTCTATAACCAAGCAACATAAATCATAAAAAAGACAGTCCATCTTCACATGTGTATAAAGAAATAAAAACAATAACAACATGCTATTGCTGTTGCAAAGGGCAGGCACATAGACTTACTAATAGGAATTTCTTTCCCATAACCCCCTCTATTTTGAGGAATCTTTTTAAGACATGCAAGTGATCAAAGAAAAACAACAACAAAGAAATTAACTAGATGGTAAATTTCTCTTTATACTTTTGATATTCAGGAATAACTTTAATATAGTAATGCTAACTATTGTATTTACCCTGATGCCACTGCTGCAGTTAATCATTCTGGCCCCAAACTTATAAAAATCACATGAATTTCAAATAATTTCCCCCCAGTTCTTCCTTTTGCTGCATACTGACCACCCATCTCATGCAGACTCTCTCTCTTTCCATTTTTTTAAATATTATCTTCACTTGCACAGGAGTAATGAAAAGGTTTCAATACAAAATTTTATTTCTGTGACTCTGTAGGATGCCTGAGCCAGGAGAAATTCTTGTTATTAAGTTACATTCTTTTGTTATCAGACACCTTTTATGAGCTTGGTAGTTTACATTCATAATCTCTGATTATGTGATCTGACTGTGTGATCTGAAATAATGACTACATTACTCACTAATCTGACTTTGGGCAAATTATTTAAACTATTTCTCAATTAATCTCACCTATAAAATTAAAATGATATTAATATTGACTGAGTTAATGCATGCAAAGTCCTTAGAAAAGTGTCTGGGACTCAAATGTAAAATGTTACCTATTATGATGATGAATATATTGAGTCTGGATATGCTTAAACATTTTTTTAGTGTTGGCTCATTTCCTAATATCCCTGTGTGGTATTTGGCCCTTTATTTTAATAGAGGTGTTTCCTTTCTCTAAAAGACAAAGGTTTTATTTATTTATTTATTTATTTATTTATTTATTTATTGTTTTCTTAGGAGTATTGAAAGCTTATTATTCAACGTGAGTTTCCCAAAGTTTTGAACCTTATGCAAAATAATAGAGCTTAGGCGATGGAGACCAGTGTGTGCCACACCACACTCATTCACCACTGTGCAATAAGAATGAGAATCGTCTCTATTCCTAATTAAGAAAGAAATAAGATTACTATTGTAATTATTATTTGTATGGAGTGACATTGAATTAAAATTTTTTTCCTCACTTTGTCTATTGACTAGGCATCATTAGTTCCAAGTAAAATACTAATAATAAGACAATGGAGGCTCAGAGACTTAAATAACTTGCCAACACTCACTTAGCACAAAATCATGGAACTGTGTCTGGGAGGCAGGTTTTCCATCTCCAGAGCTCCCACTCCTAAATAGATCATTAGGGCTTAAATGGGCCTTCACATTTTCTAGTCTAAATTGTTATTTATTCAATGAGAAGATGGAGGACAGAGAGAAAACGGACCTGGCCAACATGACAGAGAGGCAGTGTTAGGATGAGGCCCTGCATGGTAAGTTTTAACTTATTAGTCTTCCCCACCCCCCCCCTACCACAATGTCCCATAATCTTTTACACAGTTTTTTTTTTAACTATCAAATTTGAGAATGTCTAAATTTTAAAAAAAAATTCAATATTAATGATAAATTACACAATTGACCCAATCTTCTGATTCAGAGACAAGAAAAAGGTTTCCACTGTTTGCCCTCATGATAAAGTCAGAGGTCTATGACCTAAGATCCTGAATTTTGTTACTTATGCAATGGGGTGAGCAGCAGTGGTTATTACAGTGCCTTATGCTAGCAGCTCTCTCTTAATCGTGTATCTCTCACGAAACTCTAGTTTGCTCTATGAGAAGCCCAGGTTTTTTCCAGACCCCGCAGAATTGAAAGAAAACAACAGAAGACAAACTTCCTCAAGCAGTGATGCATAGAGAGGACCCTTCTCCACAAACCACGCATTGTTCTCAATGAATACATGGGGATTACTGAGAGTGGAATCACATTTTCCTAACAGTATCTTCTTTTGAATGTCAAAGGGATCTGGGAAACACTGAACTTAAAGGGACTGCACTTTATCTCAGTTTGTTTGGGATGGGAAGCACCCTAAGACTACTCATTCAACAAAGGCCCTGAAGATAAAAATTTTCAAGTGGATACAAAGGAAGGTCCAGAAGGAATCATGTGGCCCTCTCAGACTGAATCAAACGTGGTTCTCGGCAGAATTTAGATTTCGGTCATTTGCTCATTTATTCACTCATTTTCATTCATTCATTTAATAATATATTCATGCGACAGATATTTATTGAGTCAACTAAATATACAGGTCTGTGCTAAGAGCAACTAAGAGCAAACACAAGAGGTATAGTTTAGCCTCTAAGAAATTCGGTGGGAACGAAAGTATTACTACAAATGCATTCGAATCTTGAACAATGTAGGGGCTAGGCGGGTGCCGAACCTTGCACAGCTGAAAACTCGCTATAAATTGTGACTTCCCCAAAACTTCCCTGCAGCCCTCGGAATCCAAGGATTCCACCCACCACAGATCCCAAACGGTGCTGCCCATGCCAGTCAGAATCTGCATTTGCGAATGCAGAATCACAGTTTTCAGTCCAAGACCCAGGGAAGGCCGAATGTGCGGATGCGAAACTCAGGGATACGAACTGCCGACTGGACTGTGTTGGCTGAAACCCGTGCGTGTAAGTGGCGCCCGCAGTTCCAACCTGTCTGGGCGGCCGGGCTGTCACACTGTGAGAGCCCTGCGTCCCGAGAATTCACTGCGAAGGACACGAACGGCCGGAGGTAATAAGAAACAGGGACGTGTCCTCGCAGGAGGACAATCGGGGGTGGTTCTTGAAGGAGGGGGACTTGGGTTAACGGAGAAGACAGCTTGGGTTAGGGGAGGTGATGGGCGGGCGTTGGCGAGACGGGCACAAAAGCACTGTCAGCAGAAAGGAGGCAAATAAGTGGGTGAGGAGGGCGAGAAAAGATGGTTAGTTGTTTAAAATTCTTTTCTTTAACATGTTTAGTTCACTTATTGGGTGACATTGGTTAATAAAATTATATACGTTTCAGGTGTATGATCCTATAATACAGGGGTTCTCAACCTTCCTCAGGCCGCGACCCTTTCATACAGTTCCTCATGTTGTGGTGACCCCCAACCATAAAGTTATTTTCGTGGCTACTTCGTAACTGTAATGTTGCTACTGTTATGAATCGTCATGTAACTATCTGATATGCAGGATGTATTTTCATTGTTACACATTGAACATAATTAAAGCATAGTGATTAATCACAAAAACAATATGTCATTATGTATGTGTTTTCCGATGGCCTTAGGCGACCCCTGTGAAAGGGTGGTTCGACCCCCAAAGGGGTCGCGACCCGCAGGTTGAGAACCGCTGCTATAATACACCATCAGGATACAGTGGGGCCTTGACTTACGAGTTTAATTCTTTCCGAGACCGAGCTCGTTAAGGAGCTCGTTAACTCAAATTACTCTATCAACTCAATGCAAAAAATCAGCCGAGAGACAGCTGTTATCTCAAAAAACTCGTAAGTCGGGACACTCGGAAGTCAAGGCCCCACTGTATTGTATTGTGTCCACCACCCAAAGTCACCTGTCACCATTTATCTCCTCTTTACCATCTCCTAACTCCCCCACCCCCCTTTCCCTGGCAATTACCATAATGTTGTCTGTGTCTATGAGGTTTTGCTTTTCTCCCTTAATCCCTTCACCTTTTCACCCAGCTCCCCGCTCCCCGCCCCACTCTCCTCCCCTCTGCCAGCTGCCAGTCTGTTCTATGGATCTATGAGTCTGTTTCTGCTTCGCTGGCTAGTTTAATTCTGTTTTTAAATGAGCGCTTTGTAGGCATTTATCCTACATGTACTGTATGTACTTACCCTGAGCAGTGCCGTATAGAGAGGCTACCCATTGCGGGATCATTGAAGTCTCAAACGTTTGAGACACCTAAGTGCTCAGGAACAGGTGAGAAATCATGTCACTCCCATGCGGTGACTAGGAGAAGCTCTTGAAACAGACAGGCAAGCGGAAGAACAACAAAAATGAGCCTAGGCCTCATCCCAGGACTGCTAGCCTCCAGGTTATGTTAACATCAGGTGAAACCTCCTGCCCCCCCCCCCCCCCCCCCAGCCACGTGCACTGTGCTCACCAATTGAGAAAAAGCCAGGCAGGCTAGAAACATATTTGGTTAAAGATGTGAAGCCGGCCTCCCGTAGATGGCTCAGTGGCTGGAGCGCTTGCCTCTGGGAAACCGAGCAGGGCTGCTAGTGGGGCTTGGGGGGAAGGGGTGTTTTCCATGGGGCACCCTTCCACTTTTACGGATCCCCAAGAACTTACATATATTGCTGAAAGTTTACCTAGAGACAGATTGGGGAAAGGTAAGTTTTTGAAAACACAGTGGAAGGAAAAAATAAAATCTAAACTGGTTGGAAGCTACAGCGTTGAAATTTTTTTTTTCTTTTAATAGTAAATGTCCTGGGTGTGCTCCCAGGCAGCAGTGAGGAGATGGATGGATCGAGAGGAAATGGAATAGAAGGTAAGTGAAAATGATAGGATTTAGGGCAAAAGGGGAAAGGCGGGTAGCTGAGAAGACAAATACCCTTTCTATGAGATGTCTAAACAGAACGCTGGATCGCATATTTCGGACAAAAGCGGAGGGGGTGTTCTTTTGCTTGTTTTTGAATCGATAGCAGCGATTGGGGAAATGTGTGGACCGAGTGCTTGGCCTGATAGAGAGGTGAAGGCACAGTTGCTTTAAGGTAATGGGTGGGCGGTTGAGGCCTATCATTGAGTGACTGCTTTCCTAGACTCTCCTTTTTCAATAGAACCGCTGCGCATGGCCATGCAGGAGATGGGAGATATCATCAGTGTGAGGGTCTGGCTTAGAAGCAAGCATGTTTGCCGTTCTTAAGGGCCACATCTATTACTTCCCTGATGAATAGGTGCAATCACATAGCCTATCCAGTTGGTTCGTTTGTTGTGAGGTTAAATCAGGTAGTATGTAGACAATATCTTGGAAAAAAAGGTATAAAATATTATTCAAAGACAAGGTAGAAAAGAATTACAGATGAAGAATATGTTGGTCAATTATTCCAGTCTCTACTTTGAAATTAATTGTACCGATGGCCAAATTTTGAAATTAGGCTGTTTATGTAGTCCTAATAATATAGTTTAATATTTAGTATAAATGCGGACACTTGACTGCATTTACTCTAAAGATGGGCAAGTGAAATATAAAATTTAATTTTATGGTACATTGCGGTTTGTTTTCATTTATGTTAACCTGAGCATAATATTGGATACATATTTGGCGAATGAATGAATGGAAACTGATGATCAGAGGCATTCTAGAAGGTTACTATAACCTTCACCCTCTCTTGTCTCAAATGTTAGAGACCGATCTAAATGTAACTGAAAAGGTATACAAAAACTCTTCAAATAATGAAATCCCAGTACAGTGGCATAAAGAACCCTTTTAGTCATGGTTTTTGAAATTTAAGAGGCAGGGAATAGGAATCTTGGATTAAAGAGCATAGAAGGCGATATTTTAAAAGTGAAAATATTGAAGAAAATGCATTAAAAGAGAACCACAGTTGACGATACCACTGTCTCCACTTCTATCTACCTACCTACCTACCTACCTACCTATCTATGCATTTATGTGCATGTGTATATGAGTCAGTAAATAAAAGTAACAAGAGCCATATAACTTCCCCTAATAAGTCAGTATTAAACTTTTAACAATTGATGGAGAGTCACTACTAATTGAAATGAGTATCTCAGCTCCAACAAAATAAATTTAACAGTTCAATTGGGAGTAGCATATATTTTCAGGCAATAAATAAAATTTGAGATAAATAAAACAGGACCTGAATAATGACAAACATTTTCCTGGCCATTTTTTTTATTAAATACCTCACCGTTACCCTAGGGAAATATTTCAAAAATTTTATTCAGCTAGTCGAACACCACATTCACAATTATTGTCATATTGGTTGACCATGTCAGAATTGTTACTGACTTCTTGATAATATTTCTGTTCTATATCAACTTTCATTTGAATTAGAATCTTTGAAAGTCGTCTCTTCTTACACAACTATTTCAATGAAACATGGAGTTTGATATTATAGTTATGTTGCTTCTAATACAGATGAAATAAATTTATAACTAGTAAACAGCATTCACCTGTTTGTCATTGAAAATTGTGTTGAACACTCTAACCACATTTATTAACTTTGGCATAGTGAGAATGGACAAGTACAAAAAAACCCACATTACTTTGGCTGTTACTGATCTATTTAGTTAAACAATAAACATTATATGTAAATTAAATATGTGTAATGAGGTAGCACCAGAATTCTTCTTTGAGAAGACAGTACCTGCAGTGACTTTGGGGAGATAGTGAAACTCAGAGGTCTAGGCAACAAGCAGTTTGGTCTTTGAGATGATCCCAGGCCAAAGTAAGATGGACGCAGGCATGACAGGCAGACCGCGTACTTCCGGGGATGGCTTTAGTCTCAGGCCACGGTGGAATCTGTTGTAGGAAAGAAAATGTTTTAACAGTTCAGAGAATATGGTAGCCAGGTAATATTTTGACAGTGGGTTGGCTAATGTTTTATGAAAGAACAGTGATTGGCCCTGCCTGTGTGGCACTGTGACTGAGCGCAGACCTATGAACTAGGAGGTCATGGTTTGATTCCCTGTCAGGGTACATAGCTGGTGGTGGCTTGGTCCCCAGTAGGGGGCGTGCAGAAGGCAACTGATCAATGATTATCTGTCATCATTGATGTTTCTCTCTCTCTCTCCCTCTCTATCTCCCTCCCTCCCCCCACCCCTCTCTCTCCCTTCCTCTCTGAAATCAGTAAAAATAAACAGTGGCTGTACTCATTGTTACAATACAGTCTATTTCTCATTTTCCGCCTTCTCCTGATTTTCGATAAATTTGCAACACTGCTTATTGTTGTGAGTGGGGGGGAGAGGGAGGTTTTGTAGTCCCAGAGGCTGGCCTTGAGGCATGGTCCCGGAGGCCAAGGTGACTGAGAATTCCCATTCTTCCCAGGGAATTTCAAGACATTTGAGAGGGACTCTGGACTCAGTGGGAAATTCAGGCATATGAGGGCATTTCAGACTCATGGGTCAAGTATTACAGTTTGTGCTTCTAGTACAAAAGTGTGGATTCAGTTCTCAGTAAGTGCACTTTGGTTCTTGTTTGTGTTTATAGTGTTTCCAGATCATCAGCCTTTACGATTTTTAGGAAAAGGCAATAGAGTCAATTGGAACCCACAATTGCAGGTGAAGCCTAGACATCAGAAAAGATTGATCAAAACTTCGCGTCCCCAAAGAAGCTGCGTGGGCGCACCCCACCCTGCACCCACTTCCTCCTGCCCCCTCAGAGGGGTCACCGTTGTCTTCGGTTGGGGTCTTCTAGAAGCAGATTTTGAGACAAAGTTTCAAGTGCAAATAGTTTATTTGGAAAGTCCAGGAAACACCAAAGGAAAGTAAGGACGTGAGTTCGGTCCCTCAAGGAAACTGAGAAATGCACTCTTCTCAGAATATCCCATCCAATGAGCTGGGATTTGTACCCAACTTTCCAGAATCATCTCTTGAAGGGGTGGGCGGTTTGATATCCATTTCCCCTGTATGTCCATCCTGCTTCATGTGAGCCAAGTGGCCGGTTGAAGAGCCCTCTCAGGCACACTCAGCCCCCAGGCAGCAGGCTGACACTTGGATGTTAGCAGCAGTACATGCAATGAGTCAAGTCCGCAGGATGTGAGCAAAGGAACCTGCAGCCTCCTCCCCAGTAGCTAAACAGGCAAGGCTTCCTCTCTGTCTCCGCAGAGCTAAGAAATAAGAGGCCAGAAAACCAGCAGACTCCTTTCCTAAGGCCCCTCCTCTAACACGGGGCTGGGAAGTTGTGGTATTACTATGGGATACTAATAATTAGCATGTACATATGTGCAAGCTAGTAGAAGTCTAGTTAGTTTGGTTTAGAGTTTCTTTCATAGTCATCCCAGTGATATCCTTGCAAACACTAGTGTCTACCAGGCATAGGAGCTGGCCTAAACTTTTATATATGGTGACTTATTTAATCCGTAGACCTCCTTAATCATATTCTATCACCACAGTTAAAGTTTAGGTGAGAAGACAAATGCTCAGTGGGGAAATTACTCCAGGATACATCACAGCAAAATTTGGTGGTGAAGACAGATGGCCATTGTTTTTTTTTTTGTTTTTTTTTTGTGTTTTGTTTTGTTTTTTCATTTTTCAAAGGCCACACACTACCTTTTAAAAGATTACGATGCATGTTTCTATGTGGGTTAAGGACAGAAAAACTTTTGGTGATCCAAGGATAGGATATGGATAAAATGTGAATGAAATGGGCAATGATAAAGCAATTGTCTCAGTCTGCCTGGGCTGCTATAACAACATAACATAGATTGTGTGGCTTAAACAAGAGACATTTATTTTCTCACGGTTCTGGAGGCTGGAAGTCCAAGATCAGGGTGCCAGGGTGGTTGGGTCCTGACGAGCTTGCTCTTCCTGGCTTGTGGGTGTCCACCTTCTCACAGTGGGCTCAGCTGGCCTTTTCCAGGGGCATTTGCTTGTAGAGAGGGAACTCGGGTGCCGCTCTCCTTATGAGGGCACTAACCCCATTGTTGGGGTCTGCTCTCTGGGTTTCATTTAAATCTAATTACCTCCCCAAAGTGTCACTTCCAAACACCATAACTTTGGGGGTTAGGGCTTCCACACCTGAGTTGTGGGAAGACACAAACCTTCAGTCCACCACAGCGATATAAGGAACAAGTTCCCAAAGCATATTTTGCAGAATGTCCACAGGTATCATACGGAAGAGGATAGACTATGGAAGTCACACAAAGTAGGGAAATGTGACGTTAAGCATTATGATTTTGGTTAACACACATTTAAAAAATTTTAATCCTTTTTCCTGTGGGACACCAGATTTTTTTTTTTTTAGTATGCTAAGTTATATTGTGAATTAGCCAAGAAGGTCAAGTATGTATTTTTGCCCCAGATTATCTGATGGGAATTCGTCCTTCTGCTGGAACACATTCTGGGGAGAAAGGGTGGATTCTGAGCTATTTCACACTAGATAATCTCCCCCACAGAGAAATGCAATTCAAGCTAATCAGTTGATAAATTTGCCTTTTTAAAGTTCCTAAATTAAGTAACGCTAGGGTAAGCATTAGAAGTATTTGTTTTCTTTTTAGAAATTATATCAGGTGAGCACGTTGCAAAAGATAATTATGTCGGAGGTAGGTTTATATGAGGATCTATTTAGTGATCTAGGCCCCCTCTCACTTTCACACTTGCAATTGTTCATAATTTCAGACTTGTCTCAGCCATATCACCGAAATTTCTCTTGAAAAATGGAGAAGGAACACAGTCCAGAAGGAATTCCCTGATTTCAGGGACTCACATGACACCATTTCCTTTTAATTCCACATTTTAAAAATCTCTTGATAAATCACCTTCTGCTATCCTTTATTTTTTAATTCAAATGAATAAAGTCCTGCGGCAAATCTTTTTTCAGTTTCTTCCAGATTCAATGACACAGAAGTCTTGAAAAATCACAATAAAATATTTTTTAAGGACCTTATTCTCTTCCCTAGATTAAAGTGACACTGTGAAGTTTCACATAATTTCCAGTCTGCATCTCATAAAATTTATTCAATTCAAATTAAATAGATGTAGCACGGCGTAATCTTTCTCTATTAAATATGTCACTTTTTGCAATTGTTTCTTAATATCCCTCACAGCTTCCATCTAAGATTAGCACTTTCTTTGCTGCTGGAGTTTCACTAACCTACTGAATTATTCACTGAAGCATAACCTTCAGATATCAGGTTAGAAAGACCTTGATTATGGCAGGAAGTGAACTGTACAAACCATTTTTCTTTAAAAGAAAATTTCTCAGGATAGCCAAGTCTGAAATGAGGCAAGTATTAAATGTGTGTAAAAATTAAGTTCATAATTGATAGGAATTTAGCCAACTGTGACACGCCTGTATTTTGTTTATTATCATGTAAAATACCGTCCTCAGGAAGGCAAAGCAGTGTGAGAGCAAGTGTATTGCCATGTGCTCATTTAACCCCCGAAGACACCGGCCTGGTTTCAGATTTAACAAACAAAATTATTGTGTGTTAAATCACATAATGTTTTACACCGTTTCTGAATGTTCACATCAATTTTTTAAAAAAATTATTTCCCCTTTATGCCCTGTGCACGTTTCTTCCCTTCACCATGGCGTTGTTTTCATGTTCTGTAGCCCTGGAGTTCAGGGTGAAGTCAGCAATCCACCACGGGCCTCCCGGCAGCAAATCCTATTAGCAGCGGCATTGCTTTGTCTCAATTCAGCGCAGAAAGGTCATTAGAATACCGACTGAGGAGACAACACTCTTGGAACACCTTCGAGAGTGTTGAAATCAGGGAACTCACCACTCACAAATCAGCCACTACACCAACCCGCGGGATACCCAGTCGCTGGAGCACAGCCCTAATACTCAGCAGCAAGTTTCTACTAGAACAGAAGGAAACGCACAGAGACAAACACGGGTCTACGTTTATCTGCACTTATTCCATAAACTATTGGGAGAGATTTTTTCTGTCTCTCTCTACAGTACACTTGACCTCAGACAGCATCCCAGTGACTTTCCAAATACTCAGATGGAGCATATATTTTTTAAATATCAGTTGACTTATTAATGTTAGGCCTCTCCGACCATTACCGGTGTTGTAAAAGTCAACACAACTTAAGAATGTCAATAGGGAGGCATGCTGCATTATTAAAGACGGTGCTTTGATCAGATTTTCTACATAGATTCGCTGTTCGGATGGAGGCAATAAACTGAGAAACATTTTTCACCATGAATCAATGTAAGTGGCATAGACAACATCAACAATTTTCTTTGAATGTTGCCCACCCTATTGCCTGACAAAAGCACCAATAGGATTCTCTTCTAAAATTTTAATCTGGTTGAATGATTATTTGAAAGGCTTTTTATAAGCACTTAGGGAAGTGCCAAATAAGCCTGTGAAATGACAAGTTGCTCAAAACAAACAGTACGCTAGGGGAGAAAGACCCAGGAAATGTGCTGGTAAAAAGAAAATTGTAAAAACACCTTTTCTTTAAGAAACAAAGGAAAAATCCTCTGAGAACAAACATCACAACCATTTGCCATTTTGTTCAGATGAAAAATTCAATTATTATACATCCCTACAATAAAATATTTCTTACTGGAGAGAAAACTATTCCGAATTTGGTGATTTTATAAGGAGTTACACATGGTCTATTAGAACACAAATGTATTTTTTCTCCTTTTTCTCTACTCCATGAATTTTTATCCTATATGTACTTCAATTTTTTGAAAAATATAGTAAAAATAGTGGGAAAATATCCCTCTTTCATTTGTTTGTTTGTTTGTTTTTAATCCTCCCCAGAGGATATGTTTGCATTGAGTTTGGAGAGAGGAAAGGAGAGAGTGAGGGAGAAACATTGATTGGATGCTTCCTGTACTAGCCCTAACCGGGGATCAAACTCATAACACGGGTACGTGCCTTGACTGATAATAGAATCCTTGATCTTTTTGGTATTCGGACAATGCTCCAACCAAATGAGTCACACGGCCAGGACAAAATATCCCCTTTTTATTGCATGTATGGCATACCTAGCCAATTTGATATAACTTTCTTGTATGTGGCAGTTCCATTCTTTCTGGGTGGGTATGATTTTAGAAAATAATAACATCAACATGAGTATGTGAAGAACATCATATGAATTAGTAAGGCACAGTTTGATCATGTAGTAATGAAGAGTGAGGTGAGGGTCATTTTCCAAGAAAATCCTCACCAAATTCTCTTCCATTTGTCTCAATAATGTGAGATGGATTTAAATTGCAAAAAATTTTTCTCAGTGGAAGAAGGCTATATAAAATTGTTCTCTCATTTATAATGATTAAGCCCCTAAATACATGAAGAATGAGTAGGACACTGTCTGCAGGGAATTCCGTCTTAGAAAGGAGCTCTTGTCTACATCTAGTCAACAGGGGGTGAGCTCAACCTAGCACAGGGGTGACAAGTAGGCGGGAGTCATTCCTCCTCCTTTTATGTTCATGTCACAGATATTTTCATCGGCCCCTTTTCTTGCTGATCTCAAATGTGACTCCAAAATCTTTCTCAACAAAGTGCAAATGAGCATTTGAGGCAGAACTACTTTTCTGCCTGTGATTAAGTGGACGGTTCTCATTTGTGATATTTCTACCTTGTCTGAGGTTATGCATTCAGGATTTACGTGGTCAGGGAACAAAGGATGCACATGTTAGGTGTGCCAGGAAAAATGCCTTGGTTGGTTGCCGCGAAGACAAAGAGTTTGATCAGACTAATTTATTTGGAAGTAGCCCAGTGGGAATCAGAATTCAGGAGAAGGTCTGGGAAGAGTCCTGGCTCAGATCTCCCACAGATTAAAATGGGACATGATTTATTTGGCACTCCTGATGATAGTTATAATGAGCTCCAGAATCAATCTGTACATAACTGGCATCAAATTTCATTGTAAATTTTTTAATGTAATGCCTGCTTTTATGATCGACCACATGTTGAGGGCATAGACTCTGTCTGTCTTGCTACTGCTTTATATCTAGTATATAATAAGGGGAGCCCTGTATAGAATAAATGCTCAATAAATACTTAATAAATAATTAAATCAATTAGATGACTATCTGAAGCTGCTTAATATATGCAAGTTCAAGCAAAGTTAAGCAAAAAATCTAAACATAAATTCAGGATATGATGACTGGATATACCATATTCCTCAGGCTAACCCCAGAATTTCCACTGGTAACAAACATAAACTTTGATGCACACAAAAATCACCCAGTTCTTTTCTTTTTTAAAATATATTTTTATTGAGGGAGGAAGGGAGAGAGAGAGAGAGAAAAACATCAATGGTGAGAGAAAGTCATCAATCCGCTGCCTCCTGCATGCCCCCAACTGGGGATCGAGCCCACAACCTGGCCATGTGCCCTGGACTGGAATCGAACCTAGGATCCTTCAGTCTGCAGGCTGATGCTCTCTCATCCACAGAGCCAAACCAGCTAGGGCCAAAAATCACCCAATTCTTAACCAGTTTAATTCATGCTGGAAAAATAGAGGGGCATGAAGAGTGTCAAGGGATATAACTGGAAAATGAAGAAGGAACATGGTAGATATCCTGAAAGTTAACCAGTAAGTAAATTGGGCATGTTTGGGGGATGAGAGAAGCTTTGGAGAAGGGACAGTGTGTAAAAAAATGCCAAATGTGATATGCAAACAAGGGTGCTGGATCACTGGAACCAAGGCTTCCTGTCAGCTGGAGAGTCCTCTCTCCCTTTATAATATTTCACTTTCTCCCTTCCCTCTTTGATTTCATCCCTCCTCAAATTTATCATCGCCACTGTAACTACACAGCCATCCAACGTAAGCAACATGAACTCCGTGGCACGAAGCTCCTACCAAGTCAAACCAATCGGTGCCCATTCTGTTTGTCTACTTTCACTCAGTATGAGATGTACTAATTGTACGCAGGGAATCACCAAAACAGATGGAGTGAAGAATTTTTCTCCTCCCCAGATAATTCCTCCTTGTTAAGATCTTTCGTGAGCGTGCTCATTAAGGCTGTGAGGCAGGCACGGTATTTAACCTCTTCCTCAGGTTGGGGTACAGTGATCTCAGTACTGTAGAGAAGGCCTTTTGCTGGCATTCTGGAATTCATCAGTGCTTTTGCAAGAGCTGCACATCATTACTCACTGAGACATCCTTTGCACCTGTCCCTTATGTCTCTTTTGTTACCGATAAAAACTATACCTGTGCTACCCGGTGAGCAATGGTTGTGGTTTGCCTGTGGAAAGAGGCCACAAAGATGGCAAATGGAACTTCTGCTGCTGGCCATTACAAAGCACTTGCTTCAAAACACACACAGGAAATTTGAGTGATGTTCCCAAGCCATGTAAGAAACTAGGTCAGACCACTCATGAAACAATTACTCATTCCTGTGGCCCCCTCATCACTTCCTTGACCAACCAAGTGAATATTTCACTAGTGGGCTATTCGTGGAAAACCAATCAAGATTTGTGGCAGGGTGATAATTTATTTCAAATTTATGACTGTATTTCCAGTATATATTAAAGGAAGTACTTTGCCCTTATTTTTCCTGTGTAGAGCCCTATGAGGAGAATTCTCTGAGTTAGATGACTATTTGATAATTAAGTTAGGGTGGCAGATAGAATAAGCAACCACCTAAACAGTGTGATTTTATAGGTTTTTTTTTTTTTTTTCAAAAGTGCTCTCTTACTGATTTTATTTCTCCCAATGGCTTACCACCATACTGGAAAATTTTTGCTAGAATCACTCCTTATGGATCCCCTCAAGACAAAGCTGTTAGCAAGTTGGACTAATCTGCTTTGAAGGGGAGTAAGAGATTGAGAAATTAAGGCTCTGAATAACCAGATGCTGAAATAGGACTATCTTCAGATGACTCCTCCTGTTACTCTTGCCCTAAGTGACCTTAACCCATCCAGTGCCATGAAGTGAAATTTGTGTAAAAATGTTTCCAAATTTTATATCACTCTAGCTTTCCCAGGGGCTCTAGTTTTTATATCTAATCGCCTACTAAGCAACTCTTCTTGGATGTGTAATCAGCATCATAAACCCATCTGAGGGCAAGTTTCTCCTCCAGCTTCCTTCATCGTAGCCACAGGTACGGCTGTGCCCCAGTTGTGCAAGTCTGGGCCCTGCGCGCCATTGCTGTTTATTTCTTCACCTGGCACATCCAGTTTATTGGTGGGTCTGGTCATTTCTGCATTAAACACATATCCATTTCGCACCGTGCCCAGATTTAACTTGTAAAAATGTAGACATGATTAAGAGATTTTCCTACTTAAATTTCTCCAATATATTCTCACAGAATTTATAATAAAATGGCAAACCCTTCCCAGAGACCCCATTTGCCGGGTATCATTCCTTGGCCTCATGTAATACTTGGCTCTCCAGGTTCCCTGTGCTGTGATGATTCAATCATCTTGGATTTTCTTTTCCTTGATGTATTAAGATCATTTACACCCAAGGACCTCTCCCTGGGATATTTGAACCAGCTCCTTTATTCCATCCGTGTGCTATCTACAAGACAGCAAGGACTTCTTTAACTGTTCCCCGGAATAGTCTCCCAGTCACCCTTCTCACACAATATTGCTGTTGTCTCTAATAGGGCTTATCAATCTCTGAATCACCTAAATTCGTTGTTTACTTAATTTTTTGTCTGACCCCTTTTTCTGAGAACAGGGATCTCATTTATCTTATTTACTATTTCTGGGCATGATCAAACTACTGTAGAAACTCTACACATTGTTTGAAGGATGCGAGAATGGATAGCAGTAAAATCTCAGTCTCATCATTATAGCTTTTGTATTCTTTTCACTCGATGAGTATATCAGTAATGTGTATCAATGTATACATTAGTTTAAAATGTATAAACTAGATTATACCATAGGATAATAATTATATAATAATAGGAGAATACTTACTTAATAATGAAATACTAATTCGATGATAATTATTTAATAATTATTCATGGGAAGTCTGATGCCAGTCAGTGGAGCTGCTCTCCCAGGCCCCTCTCAGGGGTCCAGGCCCCACATGTGATGCTATGCTCTTCCCAGGGAGGAGGCACACTAGCTTTTAATGTTGGGGCTGAAAGTGAAACAAGTCACCTGTGATCAATTACTACGGGCTGGAGTTAGTCTCATGGCCTAATGTAATGGCAGGGGAGGCTGGGTTATTTAGGGGTGCACCTGATGTATTTGGTAAGCAGAATAATAATGGCAAGTTGGGCCACTTATAGGAATAAGATGTGGAGGAATGTAGGAGAAAAGAGATCAGATTATCTCAATTAAAAAAGAAGAGAGAGCTCTAGCCAATTTGGCTCAGTGGATAGAGTGTCAGCCTGCGAGCTGAAGGGTCCTGGGTTCAATTTTGGTCTAGGGCCGTGGTCGGCAAACTGCGAGCCACATGCGGCTCTTTGGCCCCTTGAGTGTAGCTCTTCCTGAGCCTTAGGAATACCCTAATTAAGTTAATAACACTGTACCTACCAATATAGTTTAAGTTTAAAAAAATTTGGCTCTCAAAAGAAATTTCAATCGTTGTACTGTTGATAATTGGCTCTGTTGACTAATGAGTTTGCCGACCACTGGTCTAGGGCACATGCCCAGGTTGTGGGCTTGATCTCCAGTAGGGGCCATGCAGGAGGCAGCTGATGGATATTTCTCTCTCATCATTGATGTTTCTATCTCTCCTCCTCTCCCTTCCTCTCTCTAAAATCAATAAAAATATATTTAAAATAAAAAGAAGAGGGAGAGAGAGAGAGAGAGAAACACTGGGATATACTGACATTGCTCTCTGGGCTCTACACAAAGCCAGCAATAATCTATACACTGGCAAATATATTTTTCCATTTGGTTTGCAGCTGTAGCTAACATTATTTCCTGTGCCTCATCTTATTTGAAAGTTTGCCTCTTAAACGCATGTTCTTCTTGATCCTTTTGCTCTAAAGCATCTTCCCACCCTCAGATGGCTCCACCCCACGCTGGCCTCTGTGTTCACTTCACAGTTAATCATCTTAGATTAATACCAGGGACACTTTTGCCTAATGGAGTTTCAGCCAGAGAGGGAGAGAGACATCCAAGAAGGAAGCTTCTGCTAAGTGTATGTCTCCTCATTCTCTCCTGTGTTCTACATGCTCTCTGGTACAAAAGAAATCCTGGAAGTCGATGGATTAAATATAAATGGGAAGTAAGGAAATATGTGATAAAAGAGAGGCAGATAAAAACCTACTTGAGCCCGACGGGCGGACCATGTGGTGAGCTGATATAATACTTTAATTCTGGCATCCCTGTGGCTAGCCCAGGTTGACAACATTTCAAAGATGACAATTATTTGGAATAAATCCAAGATTATACTTTAAATAAAAATGTTCATAAATCATAGCTCTTCCACTATGAATAGGACAAGCACATAAGCAATTACTTATAGGAGCAGCATTATCTCGCAATCCAAGCTGTTTCGTAAGTTGATTTGACTAAAAGCTTATTTTTTTCCCCCAAAGTGAAAAATGAAAACATTCAACTTGTCTTGCTTTGTTCTGTATATGAAGTTCAATTAGAGGAATCATTTATTCTTTCAAAAAGTTAAATGAATGAAAAATGGTGATTCAAGAAAAGGGGGGTGGGGGAGAGGGGAGTTAGAGTATCTAGGGTGAAGAGAGCCGGGGTAATGGCTGCAACACTGGGCTGGATGGACAGGGGGAATCAGGACCCTCCCTCCAGGGAGGATCTCATGTGCCGCAAGGGACTCTGGACTTGGACAACACTTCTCTCTGTGCATTGGTTTACAAAACAATAGAGCCCATCAGAGCTCATTTTCTGCCCTGTTGTGGTGCTTAAGAATGAGCACCTCCCACTTCCAGGCCTGGACCTGCCACATACTAGTTTTTTGTTCTTGGGTGAGTTTTTAAATGTGTGTCAGTTTCATCATTGTATCAGGAAGATGTAAACTCACAGTATGGGTTTAAATGAGATAGCCCACGTAGAGCTATTAGTGCAATACTGGGCACAAATCAAATGCCAGTATGAAAGTATGTGCTATTAGGGTACGAGCAAGAATGATCTGTATGGAGAAATACACAGATTATTTATCTATCATCTACTACATTTAGGCAATTAATTTATGAATGCTCACTTTGCCTATAAAAGGTTGTAATCTCATCATTGTTTTCCTATCACAAGCTCATATAACACGAGGTATCATGTAAAATCTTTACTCCTTCCATTTCTTAGTGTAGACAAATGATTCTTTGCTACCTGTACATCTTGGTGATATGTCAATTGCTTTTCCAACTCTAGGATAAAAATGGGCCAGGATTGGGCTTGCTGCATAACCATTTGACATGGAAAATAGCTCTCACCTACATGCCAATGGACTAAGGTTTTCTGGATGCAAAGAGATGTTGTAAATTATATCTGAGTAAATGTTACATTCCCAAGTAGTGAATAAAATTCAGAGATATGCAGAGAGGAAATTACAGAAGACAAATCCATATTAGTCCCAAATTAGATTTCTTTAACACATTGAAAAATACTAAAATGTAATGGGAATGGATTCATCTTGCAGACTGCTTTGGATAAAATTACCTTTTAAAATGGAAATTAAGATGTTGCTGCTTAATATAATGCTAGTAAATATCCCCATGGAAAAATTTGATGGGGAGGTTGCAACTTGAAAAAATTATTCTAATATTATATGAAAGAATTTAGGTTATGGTAGTGACTTTCCTTTTTATGGTAACCTACAGTATGAAGCATATTTAGAAGTGTGCCTAAATCCGCACACACACACACACAAACAAGAGCAATAAAAGTTTCATATAATAATTGCCCCAATATGTTTAGTAAAGTTTAATATTTTCTATATTGTTTATTACCAATTAAATGTTGGTGACTTCTAACAAATTAATTCCCAGGACCTTAACTGGTTTATGACCCACTTATGTTTAAAATACATTGTTTTGCAAAATGTTCAAGTAAACTTCAAAATAAGAGTTAACGAAGGAATCCTAACCTTATTATATATTCACATGTGTAAGAAAGCTCTACACAAATGAGTGAAATAATAGAAAGTCTTAAGTGATACACATGTTTACATAAGCAATTTCACATAAAATAAGGATTCAATTCCAGTCAGTGGTAAGATCTTATACTGAATACAAAATGTTAGTGTAGAACTAGAAAGGCCTAGACACAGTGCCTGACCCAGCAGCAGTGAGCATCCCCGGATGCAGGCTGTGCTTTTGGAGCAATGGATGATACCAAGTTGGGGAGGGTGTGTGTGTAAAAGATGACTCAGGCATAGCGACAGTGGTGACTGAGACAAATGGGGCAATTTGACCTTCACAAAGGATAAACATCAAAATTGATCTAAACTTGTTAAATATGTTTAAACAAACAAGTAAAAAAAAATTAAAGAAAGATAAGGGGAATAACAGGGAACCAATTTATAATCTTGAAAACTGGTTAAATCAGAGGTTAGAAGTAAACATTATCCTGTCTTGTCTATATGAAGTCAACCATTAGATTAAGAAAAATTAGTAGGTGAGGAGAGTTGCCTCTGGAAATATTTCTTAGTTTTTGATATTTGAAAAGACTCATAAGGCTCAACGGAACATGCTCATTTCAGGCCATTATCTAAAGTCAAAGAAGAGAGGATGGCACATCAAAAGAGAGGGGGTGAAGGCAGGCATCGGGGGTCCGGGCGATGTTCAGGCTCCCCGTGGTTCTCACTTGCAGACAGCTGCACTCCGTCTTTGAATCAATCTGTGCAATGAATTTTTTCTTCAGAAGAAATCAATGTAGAAACTTCCAGAAGGCCTTCTGTGCCCCTCTGTTCACATAATCACCCAGGTTTTCTAACCAGCTATGCCAGTGGAAGACTGTCACTAAACAAACTTGCTCTGGGGCTTGGGGGTCACCAGCATTGTATATTTCATCACACTTATCTTGGTCAGGGGTCAAAGACAGACAGCCAAGCCACCCTGGAGATAGAGCCTTTCAAGGTAAGCTGCACATGAACTCTACCCTACAAAGCTCCTTGTGAAATCATCCCACCTAATAAGCAAAAACAAAGTAGTAGAATTAGAATATCACCAACTTGAAAATATACATCTTATTGATTTCAGAGAGGAAGGGAGAGGGAGAGAGAGAGAGAAACATCAATGATGAGAGAGAATCACTGATTGGCTGCTTCCCACAAGCCTCACACTGGGGATTGAGTCCACAACCCAGGCATGTGCCACAACTGGGAATCGAATTGTGACCTCCTGGTTCATAGGTCGACACTCAACCACTGAGTGAGTCATGCCGGCTGCTGGGCAAATTTTCTTTTTTTGCAAGTCTTAATGAATGAATGGACCTAGGCATTTTTCATTCCAGCTGCAAGCATCACAAAGAGAGGAAAGGCATTCTGCGCCTCCCCATGGAAGAACACACCCTCAAAACAATCAGTCCTGAGCTTGATTGAATCTCTGGATACACTGCCAATTTTCAGGAAGTCCAAAGGACAGAGGAACATGTAAAATTGCTTCATGAGTATGCAGTCAACAAGTCTAGACTGATAAACTCAGGTCACATTTTTGTAGGTTCTTTAAGATACTGTCCGTTGCATGTTCTTCACCTCAAAAGTTGTATAGAAACAAAAGGGATAGAGAAGGGGAATACAGATTCTTTAAAACTTAAAAGATATGAGTCAAAATTTCGTCAGGACAATATTATAGTGAGTAGGGCTGCGCACACACATGGGTGAAACCATACACACATGCAAAGAGTGGGCTCCCCTGGGGAAGGAGTGTGGAGGGTATTCTGGGGTGGCAGACAAAGGTCTGTTTATTAACCTGCGTGGGGTCGAGTGTCTTGCTTTATACTCTTTCACTAGGCAATATCATTTGAGTCTGAGTGGTTTTCCAGATCTGTGTTTTCTCTTATGATGAAAACTTTTCAAAGGTTAGAACGAGAGGCTGAGGCCTTGAATGCTATGACAAATAGTCTGACTTGAATTTGATAATGTGCAATTATTTATTGATTATCTTTAGTATAATGAACAGACCTTTGGAGAAATACAGGCTTACCTCTGAATCTGAATGGGTACTTTTGAGATTAGCTAGGTCTGTGGTCGGCAAACCATGGCTCGAGAGCCACATGCGGCTCTTTGGCCCCTTGAGTGTGGCTCTTCCACAAAATACCACGTGCGGGTGCGCACATACAGTGCGATTGAAACTTCGTGGCCCATGCGCAGAAGTCGGTATTTTGTGGAAGAGCCGGTATTTTGTGGAAGAGCCACACTGAAGGGGCCAAAGAGCCGCATGTGGCTTGCGAGCCATGGTTTGCTGAGCCGCAGTTTGCCGACCAGTGAGCGAGGTGAATAGAAACACCACATTTAGGACCATCTCGCAATAACACGACTATTCTTGAGAATTCTAGATCCGATTTGAAGAAGAAACTGTTCTTCAGACGTCTCAGACATTTTGTAGTAACTACAGTGTAGCTGTGGCAGGCTCACAACTAGGGGAAGCTGGCTCAGGAAAGAGGGCTGGTCTGTGGGTACCAGGCATGCTGTGGTTCAAAGCTAGTGTGCCTTTTGGCTTCCTGAACATGTATATTGTAACGACAGATGGTAGAGAATGTGATCTTTGTCCCAATATCTGTTTTTTAAGAGAATTAATGAATCTTCTTTCTGTTTGTTGCTTCTTCAACAATATAGGTAATGACCTTGATTTGAAATGGGAGGTGTGATGTCCTTAAAATGATTGGATTAGTAGGCAAGCAAAATTCCTGTAGCCTTCAGTCAATTTATTGAGTAAGAAAGTAACTGGGACCAGAAGACCAAAGTATTAAAGATTGTAATATGAGTTATCATAGGACTTCCCTGTGGTTTTAAAGGGTGAGAGTAAGGAACATTGATGGGGAGAAGTAGCCATTGATATAGAGATAAAAACAGATGCTCATTAAACACTGGGTGTAGGATGGATATTTCCGATAATATCACAATATGTAAATGCCTTTTTGTTGTTGTTGTTGTTTTAGCTAGGAGAAATGTAGTCTGAGGATAATATTTGCAATATGAGGATATTACGAAGAAAGTATGAAAGGAAAGAGGAAACAGAGGTCGAGTGTGTAGAAGAAAGCGAGCAGTGCCAACTTTCCAATGCTGAGCTTGAGGCGATGGCAAACTCTTCCATTTAACAGACCTGTTAGATAATCTCACCACTGGCACTCGTGAAAGGAGAATGCTTTGTACAGTTAAGAACTATCATTCTATATTTTTGATATAAGAAAACACATTGTTTCTTTTTCTTGAAGCGATGCCCAATTTTAAGGTAATAAGAGAAGCAAATGAGGCATAAGTTGCAAAGGTCTGCATCATTTCCACTAAAGAGCAGGGGGACCCACTCCCCCGCTCACAGGCACACACAAGCTCACACCGTGCCCTGTGGATGATAAAATAGGAGTTACTCGAAGAATTGCATTTGCTAACATCTCAGGCTGGACTAGTACACAGACCCAGCACACACAAGGAAGAAACAAAAAAACAACACAGAAAACTAAATACCAGCCTAGATATGCTTGTGATATGCTAAACATGAATTTCCAGTATTCCAAGCACCGCAGAAGAGGAAACTATCAAAAAACTGCCACGCTTGAGATTTAGAAATGCCACTCACCGATGCTGTTTCCAAACAGAAAGCTTTTATTCTTGTGGCAGGTTTTCCCGGCTTAACCGATAAGCTTGTGTTAGGTGTTTGCACGTGGCCTTTTAGAGAGCCGTTTAAAAACACACACACAAAAAGCAACCAAGTCAGTGCATAAGCGAAGAAGAAGTTAATGGGTTAAAAACTGGGTAAATGTTACTCCGGTGAAATTATAGCTTGTTGTTCACATGCGCATTCTATACTCCTCCTATAGCTTTAAATTACGGACAAGTGCTTGCAATTGTGAGCTCCCCACATTGTGGCTGCCCATGCCCAGGCTTCATCAACCAGGGCTGTCTAGTGGGATTGCTGTAAGCCTGCACGGCAGTCTGCCAGCCTCTGATGAGAACCTCATACCCCTGGATGTTAGATTGCTCCCTTTATTCCATCCTGTGATGGCTGGGATTGCTGTCATGGTGTTAGGTTAGAAATTAGCATTTTGCGGCCCAAATTTTGCCATCCAGAGCACTCTATCTATCTATCTATCTATCTATCTATCTATCTATCTATCTATCTATCATCTATCTATCTACCTACCTACCTACCTACCTATCATCTAACTAACTAACTAAATAAATGAAATCAGAGAATAGTGGTTTCTTAAGTCAAAAAAGGAACACAGGGCTCCCACCATACAGATGTCTCCATAACCTAGATCAGGACGCGCTGGTAGTGTGGTCCTGGTGGGCCAAGCAAATGTAGGTGCTTTACTGTTATCACTGCCCCTGTTTACACCAAAGATTTTCATTTTCTAAAACTAAGACTGACTGAGGAAAATTTGAAAGAGCCCTTCAAAATGTTAAAAGTAAAAAATCACCTTGGTTTTTGGCCTTACATATAAAAACTTTGAATTAATCCCGAGGCCCAGAACCGAATTTTTAGCATCATTTCAGTTCCTATATCTAGAAGCAATGACAGTGTAATATGTGCTCTCTTGTAGCGGTTTCTTTGTGGTATTTAGATCTGGATAAACTGTGAAAAGATGAAAGATAAAGGACTTGTGAAAAATAAAGTGGTAAATAACATTACTTTTATTTGTGTTTACCCCTTAAATCATTATGACAAAAAGGCCAAAATATAGCTATTAGAGTAACCAATGTTTCTTATCATTGATGATTCTGTAAATGTCCTTGCACTAATATTTTTCTCTCGATCTTATATTTGCTTATACCAATGTACTTACTAAGGCATTATTAAAAATGACTGACTTTCTAGTTTTATATGAGCCTGCATTATGGTTAGGACTTACCTATAATTTAATTTCCACTCTTTTTGCTAGAGATTAATTACAGCAAAAGAAAAAAAAAGAAAATGATTTAAATTTTAGTAAGAAAAAATGATATCGTTTTCTTATCTTCGGATTTTCCCTGGGCTGTCCACAGACATGCTAATTTTTCCTGTCATTACCCGTGAGCAAGCTGGGAGGATTCTGACATGTGAGGTGCACCAATTCTGTTAGGAGCCTTGATATTTATCCATCCAAGCTTATCCGTCATCTTTAATCACGCACAGGCAGAATTACTTAATCATTTCATTTTATTGAAAAGAAAAAGAAAGATTTACATTAAAATGATGACATGCAAGAAAAAAAGTGACTTGAAAATTGTTATGAGGAGAAGGAAATGCGGAGACTACAGCTCCATTGGTTTTGTGATGCTCATTTACAGCAATGAGCTAGTGAAGCCAAGACATAAAGCAATGAGGATGTTAAATGTTGGATTAGAACCATCTTACTTGTGCCTTTCTCGTCTGAATGCTCATAAACTTACTTGGGGAAGCTAAGACAAATAATTAAACATTAGACATAATTAGCCACCCCTCCTCATTCTTATCCCAGGTTGAATTATGCCCTGATGACATAGAGGACCGTGACCCCCAAATTTAAGTTCAATACCGTGACAACCTTTATGTAAAATACTTGGTTTAATTCCAGCAGCACAAAATAAACCAAACCATGCAGACTCCACGAATTGCCAAGTTTAGTCTTCACAGGGCAGTGCAAGCATGTTTTTGTTTTTAATATATATTGCCAGTGTTCTTTTATGAACAATAACAAATGTTTTACATAAGCGTGTTTCTTGCTGCTGTATATTACCGAGTTAGATTTGGATAATTCAAAGTAATCATTTGGGACATTTTCACGGTCCCCATAACCCATCCTTTATATTTTATGCTGTTTGTTTATATTTCCCTAGTTGAAACATAAGTAAATATTCAAAAGGTGAGGAATTTTAAAAAGTCTGTGAAGACATTGACAATAATTTTCAAAATTTTTTAAAAAATATTGTCTAATACAAGGATTTTTAAACAGTAGTCAGATATCTTCCAAAAGTTTGTCCTTGACCTCAGAATATATTGTTTTGTAAGGTAGAGTTAACATATCTCTAAATATGATCTATATTTGAATGGAATTGTGTTTAAGATAATCAATTGAGTCAAATACTAGTAAAAGCAATTATACATAAGAGATATTGAAAAAAAACAACTTGTTTTGAAATTGGGGAAAAAATGATCCTTATAAGACCAAATGGTGACAATATTTATTAATTTAGCCTTTAGTTATTTAACAACTACTATTTGCCAATAAATGTGCTAGCTCTTGTGAACAAAATGTCTGACTTTGAAGATACTTGATTACATTTTACCCATAGCGTAAGTTATTTAAGAATCCAGAAAATAAAAATATATTTCCCTCTCTCCTAGATATGTAATTGGCTATATTTTCACTAAATTTGAATATCTTCTTAACATATACATAACTGTACAGGCACTCAGTCACTCAGTGATATTAAACCAATTCAATATTTCAGCATATTCAGACTTTATATAGCATTCATAAAGTTTATTTTGAATTTAAAAGGCACAGTTTGAGATGATTCAAGAATATTACTGTTTTTCAAATATATACATTAACAAAATAGTTTAATGGAATTGAATATAAAAATTAAAAGATATAATTTAAAGATTGAAATGATTTTTGTGTTTAAATTACAAAAATTATACACAAATGACAGTGTAATTTTGAAAGCCATATAATCTACATAATTAGGTTTTAGAAAAACGTGATTTATGGTATTCCCTAAAGACTGAGAAGCATATATTAAACATCAACCATTCTTGTGCTTATCTAGAGTATCTTTAAATTTCAGATTCCACAAATACCACTTCATACCACAATCCATTTGGGGAGATAAAGAAAATTCTGCTTTTCTTTATTTACATTGATGAATTTGCTACTGGAAAATTCAAGATCTTTCCTTTACATTTTTTGATAGTCTCATCACTTACAATTCCCTAACCAGTTATTTTTAATACAAGCAAAGAAGTATAAAATATCACCATATAGTTAAGTGAGCACAGAGTCTTTCAGCAGTAATTAAGCAAATAAATATTTTGTTTTTACACAATTGAAATTGTAGTTATATTAAAATATATTTACATACATTATATTAGAAATAGGTGATTGATATTAAATACATGAATGTGTATTTGCTGTGAATTTTGAACTTTGTTATTATAATATAGAAACAATGAAATAAAATGTCTAAGCTATTACAATTTACATGTTGTAATATAAGTCCAAATTAATGCTATGAACTATTTTCTGAATAGAAATTCACATTTTTTACCACAACAATGGCAACTCAGTTTCCTTTTTTCAGTGATCTCTTTTAGATGTATTTTCCTATATTTTGTCAGAGTTGAAATCAAAGATCATTATTTGTGCTTGATAGTGATACAAAATTTAATGAAACTATATGTTTCTGCCATACTTCACTCTAACGATGATTTTCAAACACAGAAAAAGTATCAAACCTAAATTATTTTTTATACTGCATCATGACCTATTATATATTTAAACTTTCAAATGGATCTCTCTTTATAACTGTAGTTTTCCTGGAAGAGTTCATATATTTAAATTACTTGAAATTATCTATTGCTTTAAAATGAAAATGAAAACAGGATAACAAACAGAAAAATAAGAATTGTAGTACTAAACACTAAGGGAAGAACAAATACAGTTACTTTACCTTTACAGCAATAGGTGGCACTGTTCCCTAAATACTCTTTGATTGGAATTGAAGAGCAGTCCAAATGGGTTGTCTCTAAATATAATTTCATGTATGTAAACAAATGAGAACACAGATGTCAAACTTTAAAAATCTGGGGATATTTTGTTATCGTTATTACTTACAATTACTTTTTATTTATTCAACCAGCAGTATGTCAAATAGTAGAAGTGCCGATTAAATTTTATGACAATTAATATGATTAAAGACTTACACATTTCCTATAATTTATGAACATGTTAACTTTTCAGTACAAATAAAATGAAACCACTTAATATTTTTTCCTACAAAATTTTGCTTTATAAATTTCTAATCCTATGGACTTTAGGATTAGACATTTTCAGGTGTTCTGAAAACCAGCCATTCAGAATGCTTAAGTTGCTGACTGAAATTGACTTGATATTGCCATGTTTCTTTTGGCAATGTTTTGTGTAGTGTCTAAGTGAGAGCCCATCATGTGGTGTGTGTATATTAACATAGTGATTCTGGGTAATGTGCAACCCATTAGACTTAGAGTTCAGAAATGGAATTCTTTCACCACAGCCAACATAGTCATTGTTAACATCTGAAAGTGAAAAAGAAAGGAATAAAACAGGCTATATATGTGTTCACAATTTTTATATGGAAGTAAGAACAGCAATAAAGACAAAGCCTCTTACTAAAACACAGCACCTCTTTTAAAGCTGGAAATGTAGACCCTGGGCAGGCAGATTGCAGTAAGACAATTTCTTCCTCAGGGCAGACACAGCCATCACCAGGACAAAGCTCGCAGTCAGGGGTAGGCTAGATGTGCCCCTGTACCTCCCACTACCTGGGAGCTGTGGCCCAGTACAAGCCACAGTGGGCCTGTGCCTTGCGAATGAATGAATGGTTCACCAACTGATGGCTGACACTCCTTCTCTCAGAATTCTCAGAAATGATGGTAAGCATATGATGCAGTGGTCTTCATGTTGGTGCTGTCTTGTGCTTAGACAATTGCTGCTATCTTAAGAGAGAACCACAGCCCTGTGGAAGAGAGTGTGATGCAGGATGCAAACCCCCATCAGAAATGAAGGACCTACTTCCTTCCCTGCTGCACATGCTCCCGGAGACAAGCCTCAGCTGCTGAGCAGAAGCTTCTGGCCCAACGCCACCTTCCCAGTGAAAAACATGGGGGCACCTTAGCCTCATCTTGAGACAACTCGCAAGGTTCATCCCAGCTCCAGAGCATCCCACAGACAGCAGCACCTTCAGACCATGGAGGCTGCGTCTCAGTTCAGTTTCTAACTTGGCCCCTGCTGTTTTATACTTTCCCTTTCGTGGGGCTCATTCCTTGGGCATCCGCTGATCACTGCCTTGCACACGCATCTCCACTCGAGCCTGCTCACTGGGGGATCCAATCCGTGGCCTCCTCTACGAAAGGGTGCAAACTGACCTGGAGGCCAGAGGTTTCTCTCCCTGCGCTCTGCAGCCAGAAACGAGGGCACAACAACGGTAAGGCACTTCATCAGTGAGTTTTTGATGCAATGAAGGAGCTTACCCTGTGAGACCGCATGGATGGACCTGGAGACTATTATGCTAAGCGAAATAAACCAGTTAGAGGAAGACAAATATCACACGATGTCACTTAGATGTGAAAGCTAATGAACAAAATAAGCTGACAAACAAAATAGGTCCAGAGGTATGTATGGATGCTCGAAGCCGAATAACAGCTCCTATTGGAGGGTGTTGGGGTGGGAGGGGACAGGATGAGATTAATCAAAGAACATCTGCATATGCGCATAACCCAAGGACACAGACAATAGCATGGAGAATGCCTGGGGTGGGTATAGAGGAGAGGGGCAAAAAGGGAGAAAATGGGAGACATCTGTAATACTGCCAACAATAAAATAAAATACAAATAAGTAAATGCGTTTTTGACCATAAAAATAACCTTAAAGGGTGAATGACTGATTGAAGAGAAAAAATAAAAACTCTTAAACCAGCACTGAACATCGCTCAGCACTAGATTCCATGAGTACTCAATGAATGTTTGCACGGAATGTTGTACTGACTGCCCACAGCATACAGTTTAACCGTGTAATTTTGTCCATGTTTCTTGCATAGCATGTATGTCAGACTCCAGGCAGGGACACAAAGTTAACTAAGATGTAGGCTCTGTTTTCAAGAAGCTTCTGGATCAGCATCATTTCTAGTCTGTTCACAACCCATGTTCAGGTTGCTATGTAGGGAAACTCAGGTGTCAACCATGTAGTGCAAACAATTTTCTGAGCATAAGACCTTTTTCATATGATAGAAACCAAGTCACATTGGATAATTTGGGGTTTGGGGTAAAAACAAGATTTCTATTTAAAAAACAATTATATTGCACTTATTCCTTTATCAGGTGAAATACATTTTAGTAGATGTCATTGCTATGTATTCAAATGTATTTTTTTTAAAAAGATGCACCAGAGAGTAGTATTCATAATTTTAATAGTAACCATAAGCAATTAATACTTTTTAGAGCTGAAATAGTCTTATTTATCTATATAATCCTGCAGCAGTAGAAAGGTCACATGTGGCTACAGCTGCCCTCCTTCGTCAGGGCGTCCTTCTCCCTGTAGCCAGTCGGAAATGGAGTCTAACAAAGAGTCTCAGCACAGGACTCCCCGGAGTGATCATTCATTGGTAAACGCTGACATTGGACTCTATTTGCTCTCCATATCTAGCCAAATTATATGACTTTATAGTAGAAGGTGCTCAACTGAGCTTCAGAAAAATGAAAACCCTTTTCTAGAAAAGGAACATGACTGGTGTGATATCTGATCTGCCAGTTCAGTTCTCTTCTTCTTATACCGTTCTCTGGACAAATATTTGCGCTACTGTGTCATTCATCTACCGAATTACCAAAATTCTTTTTTTAATGAAAATGAGAGCCAGTTTTTAAATTGATTTTTATTGTACTGTGTTCCTAGATGTGTATGGTTTAAGCCAAATTGTTTGGCTTCAGAATCTTTCTATTTCATATTGTACTGGTTAATCATGTGGAATCTACAACAAAGTCAAGTTAATAGATTTATTAAGGTAGCTTTTGTCTAAATTCGTATAATAGTAAGCCAGTTATCAAAAGCCAGTAGCCAGTGACAAGTTTTCATCAAATGTTGGCATTAGGCCTTATTAAAATTTCTAATGATTTGTTACATTTAAGCAGCAGAAAAAACGTTCAAGTGTCACAGTTTTATGACTGAGAGCTTCTTATGTTTTTAATAATAAAAACATATTTACCTTTTTGTATAGGGAAAATAACATATAATAGTGGGCATGTGACCTCTAATTCACCTTGCCACATTTTGCAGTTGAATATCCCTTACAGTAATGCCAACTACTATCCTGGTTGTACTTGGTTCACGATGTTCACTTCCTGGAGGCATGATCCATGACAGAGCAAAGCAAAGCAAACAAACAGTGCCCAATTTTCCAGGCACTACAAGGGAAATTTTTAATAGTCTATAAATTATGGCAATGGGATAGAATAAAATATGAAAAATGATAGTTTAGAAGATGGCCAAAGATGACACAGAGCAGTGGCTATATGGATACCTTAGAGATAAATCTTAGAAAATAATTGTAGTGTTTAAATTTGATATTTTCAATCTAAAGTATTTTATGGGCACTTATATATGTTTTATGATTTTTTAAAAAAATATATTTTTATTGATTTCAGAGTGAAAGAGAGAGGGAGAGAGAGATGGAAACATCAATGATGAGTGAGAATCATCAATCAGGTCTCCTGCACACCTACTGGGGATTGAGCCTACACTCCAGGCATGTGCCCTGACAGGGAATCGAACTCTGACCTCCTGGTTCATAGGTGGCCACTCAATCACAGAGCCACACTGGCGGGGCTGATTGTTTTTATTTATGGTTGGAAGATGAGGTAACTGAGGAACAGAGAAGTCAAGAGACTTACCAATGAACCCAATACTGGGGGGATGAGATTCAGATATCTGGGCGGCCCAACTTCTGAATGGGGGTTCTGTGTTATTGTACTATAGTTGCCTCTTGGTACTTTCTAATAAATATTAATGATGGGTCCATAAAAATTATTTGCATGAGACGTTTTTACCTTAAAAAAATAACAATACCATCTAATAAAAATCTGCAAAGACAGCAAGTTTGCTGGCTCATAGAGTTGAAGGCAGCCCTGCAGAATTCTGTGGTTAGGCTCCGGAGCTGTGCTGAACCCCTGAAACGGCATGCACAGTGCTGCAGGAGCTTCTTTGTGGGGAGTGGGTTCACAGAATTCATAACTATCTCGAACAGATCAGATTGGTGACACAAAAACTTCTGGGATGACTTCCTTAGTACGTCACTGAATTCTAGTCACAAAGACATATATGTGTATATATACCTATACCGGCATGTATGTATATGTGTGTGTGTGTTAGCTAAGTCTGTGTAGATGCACACAAATATTTGTAAATATATACAGCATGCAGATTCCTAGTAAATGTTATTTTGCACATTTTTAAGCATTAGATAGCATTGAATTGTATTTTGAGTAGCTCTTTAACCTTCCCTTCATCCCAAACACTTTTATCAAAAGGGAGGACTTATCGCAAAGGGTTGTGTCAGTGCAAATTATTTCTCAAGAAATGTTTCATTTAGTTTCCTTTAAAGACTTTGTAGTTCAAGGAACTGGGAAATTATGATATCTGTTAATTTTTGCAAAAGTCTACTGAAGCAAAGACTATGAGGCATTTGTTTATTTGTGTGGTGTGGTTTATACTTACTTTCTAATATATAATAAGGACAACCTTTGAAAAATTTGGTTCTAAATGTCAAGAACCCAAAAGAACTCTATCATGTGTGTTATTAATATGTTTCACTATCTAAAATAGTATTCCATCATGTAGTGGGAATGTCACATTACCATAATTTTCTTATACCAAATGCATGCATTTAGCAAGTACATTATGATAGTGTCGGCCTTGCAAAAAGAAAATCTCTTTTGTACTGAGCTTCAAGGTGTCCTGATGCTGAACTGTCCAATCTACTCTAAAAATAGATCGATATTTTAGAAGTAATTTTTGTGTCCTTTGCTAAGCATTTCAATACATTTAAGTAAACTGGCTTTGTGTCCACAGAGTACAAAGTAAAATAGAGTTTGGCAATTATCTTGTTAACAGAATCAATGTAGACACAACGTTAAGTGGACAAAGTTGTATCTCTTTGTTTTTACTACTCAGTAAATTGTGTATTTTGTCCAAGTTGTCAAATAATTACCAGATCTTCATTGACCATTTTGTTCGATAGTAGAATAGTCAGTGTCTGACTTTTTCGTATTTTTACAAATCAAATGTAATCTGTTTTAGGTAATATTTTAAATGAAATTTAAAGACAGTTGAAAAAAGAATACTTGTAAGTCAAAGAAAATAAAACCAGAAAATTACCACTGGATGATTAGAACATTTTAAAATTTAATTTAAAAATTCATAAATCTGTTAGAGGTAGAATATAAATTATAGGTGGAATATATAAAATTGCCAGTATTTGACGATTTGTTGTCTTTAGTTTTCACATGATTCAAGTTAGCATTTCGGGATATTAATACCATTGCCATCTCATGATATATTTGCAAAAATGTAGCTTTTCTTTGAAAATCAATATAGTACATATTTCAATTACATAGTTCACAACTATGGTTACGATATGAGTTCATCTGCCTCAGATATGAAAGCACATATGATCTTTCTAAGTTTGGTAAACAATCATGTTTTCCTCGGAAGCCCCAAATTCACTGCTGGAATGTGTACTTATACCAACTGGGCAACATCATAGACGCTAGGGTAGGTCCCCTGTGGTCTTCTCAGAGAGCAGTGTGTGTTCCCGCCGCGTTCAGGATTTTGTCAGGTAAACCATTGAGAGGTAGGTCTGGCATGTTGCTTCCTCATTGTCAAATAGCACGTATGAAGTATTGCTTTCCCTGATTGCAACATTAGCACTCATCCCTCTACATGCCTCCTCTCTCAGAGTTTCCAACTTGTCATCTTGTGGTTTCACACAGCACGCCTGTGCTGTCTGCACAAACTGTGTACCTCTAGACCAGTGATGGCGAACCTATGACACACGTGTCAGAGGTGACACGCGAACTCATTTTTTTGGTTGATTTTTCTTTGTTAAATGGCATTTAAACATATACAATAAATATCAAAAATATAAATCTTTGTTTTACTATGGTTGCAAATATCAAAAAAATTCTATATGTGACACGGCACCAGAGTTAAGTTAGGGTTTTTCAAAATGCTGACATGCCAAGCTCAAAAGGTTCGCCATCACTGCTCTAGACACTGCTTCTCTCTAAATCTTCAGACTTCACTTCAGAGTAGCATGCATATGTATCACTGAGTGTCTTCGTTTAAGACTGAAGTCATGTCTCTGTAGACCAAAATGACTCTCCGAAACTGCCATTGAAAAGCACTAACCTTCACAATGCAAAAGCCTCAGCATCATCTTTGACTCCTCCTTTTCTTCTGTCCTAGTAGTTAAATTAAATTAATGTCTACTATTTGTTCACAATAGCCCTTCTTTCCCTCCCTGCTGTGACTTTGTTGATCCTGAAGTTATCATTGCACATTAGGACCTACTGCAATAGCCTCTCAGTTCTTCTTCCTGTTAGTTTTCTGCTCCCCATCACTAGACAAATGAACATATTACTATTCATTTTCAAGGTATTTCTAGTTTCTAAATGACTCAGCCTGTTATTTATGGTCCTGCATCATTTAAATCCCACATTTTCCCCCTGCCTTCTTTCTAGCCTTGCCCATGCTCTTTCTTATTATTTTCTTTAGTAAAAAGTTTACTCAGTGTGATTCCTTTGCTCACCTGTCTTATTACCAACCTTGAAGTATTGCATGCATTAGGATATTCTCTTCAAAGACTACTTATCAGATGTGCTTATCTAACTATCTGGACTGCAATTCTTTAATTTATTGAATAGATTACTGTGCCCGACCTGTTGATAATCTTTCCATCACTGTCTTGGGTTGCAAATTATAAAATTATTTACTTTGCATGTTTTCTTTCCCCAACTAGACTATGAACTTTTTAAAAACTGATTTGAGAGAGAGAGAAAGGGAGAGAGACAAGCATCGATGTGAGAGAGAAACATCAATTAACTACCTCCCTCCGCACGTTGACCAGGGATCGAGCCCACAACTCAGGCATGTGCCCTGACCTGGAATTGAATCAGCGACCTGTCATTGCACAGGGCAATGTCCAATCAACTGAGCCACATCAGCTAGGGGGTCTATGAACTCCTTGAAGGGAGATTATGACCCAACGTGTTTCACCTTTTCATTGCACCTTAATGCTTACCTTAATTCCAAATGCTTACAGCGTGTTCAAAAATACATTTTACTTTATAGATCAGCAGTTCTCAACCTGTGGGTCACGACCCCTTTAGGGGTTGAACAACCCTTTCACAGGGGTCGCCTAAGACCATCAGAAAACACATATATAATTACATATTGCTTTTGTGATTAATCACTATGCTTTAATTAGTTCAATTTGTAACAATGAAATTGGGGGTCACCACAACGTGAGGAACTGTATTAAAGGGTCACGGCATTAGGAAGGTTGAGAACCACTGTTATAGATTATAAATATTAAACAACAATTGCCCAATTTTGGTTTCTGAAACAAATTGGAAAAAACAACATGCCTATTTAGAAATAGTAAGGAGAACTGACTGCATGGAGCAGAGGATGTATCTGCACAAATTTTGCATAATCCAGTGGAGTAAAGGAAATCCTATCTAATAAAAGAGAAACATGCAAATTGACCATCCCCTCCGCTACACTCACCAGCCAATCAGGATGAATATGCAAATTAACCCAACAAAGATGGCGGGCCTGTGGGCAGCGCGCATGTGCACAGGTGCCGAGCGGCTGGGGGCAGGTGTCCCACCCCGCCTCACCCTGGCCGCTCTGTGCCGGTGCGCTTATTTAGTCAGAGTCTAAATTTAAGGCAAGTCAATTCTTGGGTTCCATTAAAGTTACAATAAAAGTGACATTAAAATAAATTTTGTCATTGCAACTTGCTTTTTCTCTGGAATTCGGTAGCACAATAAACCAAGCTATATTCTGTCTATTTTTAGTGTTGTCATCTCCAAGTCCAAAACAAATTTTGTCAGTTTATGCCACTACTTTCAGTCTTTAAAGATGTCCATCAAAACTTTAGAGTTTGCCTGGACTATGTGCTTAGAGATTCTAGTTTTATATGCCTGAAGGACACACTGAATTTTGTCATATCTACATACCTGTACATTTTTGACAGAATAATTCAGCCCATTTTGCTTCAACACCTTTAAATTTAAAGCACTTTTCCCCCTTATAGCCCTTCTTTGTCAAGCACACATACCTCATAGAGCCATAATTTTATCTAGTCCTTCATTAAATTTAAATAGGTAAATATGAAAAGACATGGTCCCATCTATGATTAACTTATTTTACAGTAGAGATGTTTTGAAGTATGGCCCCCCAAACTGATACCATTACAACTTAGTAATGGATGTGCAAATAAAATGCCTTGAGAATACAGAAAAAATATTTTTTTAACACTAATAAAGTTGTTTTACTCGTAAGGCTATTACATCAGGTGACTAGGCCTAAAATTCTTTGAGGGCAGAAGGCAGGTATTTGTATCTCTTCAGGGACAAGGCGCTACCTCTTGAAATGACAGTCATATTCTGGTGTGAGGCAAATCAAAATGGCATAACTCCTCTCTATCAAATGTTATTGGGAGAAACCAAAGTTAGAGTACAGATCGTAAAAATTATGAGAGTGAAAATAGAACACTGCCTCTCCACACCCAGAGCCCCCAAACAATCCCAGAATGCCAGGACTATGGGGATCTGCAAATCGCTATCCTCTGTCCCCAGTTGCCAAGACCTAGAGGAATAGAAACTAGTCACACCCAAACCACTGGTGGGCACCACAGTGAAATTCTAGGAGAGCTGAGAATGCACCTCATCTTCAATGCCTTTCAGCCCCACTTGACTTTGCTATCTATCTGACCAACTCACTCCGCCCTTACTTGAAATCACACATCCCACTTCCTAAGCTTCTAGCTTGTACTCCCACCACACTGGTTTTTAGATTGTTTGGACATCTATAATCCATAGATCGCTATAATAGCTAAGATATGTTGAGGATTTTGTATGTTCTGGGCCCTTTGGAGAGCGTTAGCTCATGATTTCCCCTTCACATAAAATTGGAAAATTTCCAATAGTGAATCAATTCGAATATCTATCTTTTCCACATCTGCATTCAGTCTGCTTAGCGCTATTGGGGAACTAACACAATAGTGCAAGTTGTTTTCACATGTCACACTGCTGGGAAGATCCAACTCTTCCGTGGCAACTGTTTCAAATATCTTCTTCTTTCACAGTATTCTCCCTTTGAGTCTCAGAAAAAAACATTTGATTCCTTTTGACTTTTTAGATCAAATGGAAGCTGTCAGGTAGGACCTCCCTTGACTTTTCATCATAAATGTCTACAAAATGCTAGCTTCTGCCCTTTCCTCCTGCTCCAGTGAAAAGGGGACTCATTCTCCCATCCGGTGACAGTCCTTCCAGCTACATGCTAGGCTTGTGCCCCTTCCCCACTCTTTGTCATGTCATCTCTTCCATGTATCTCATCCCTTCTCACTCAAGTACCCTGCAGCTTCTCCACCACCCTTACCACACACAGTTTAAATTGTCTTTCAGGATCTATTCTCATGCACTCATCCATCTTGCAGTTAATCCTCCGCTTCTTACCTCTCCTTCAAAGTCATAGATCTCAAATAGTTTTGTACACTCATTATACATTCTCTTCTCTCATGACTTCATTCTTTGACCTCAAACACTACTACCTTCTCCAGGATTGCTATTGGACTTGCTCTCCCTAAATTCAACAGGTATTTATTTTTTCTTATCTTTAAATCACATTTTTATAATTGTTAATTACTAAGTCATAGATGTGAAAAGTGAGGCAATTGTTCAAGATTAATTTCCTGCAGATTAGCTTTAACAAAAGAATATGATGGTACCAACACCAGAGAAACTGGTTGCATTTCAGTGTGTAAGGGAGTCAACCTTGACCCACCTCTAGGTTTACACCCCTTAATCATACCAGGGTAGGAGCTGCTGCTTCCCAAAGCAGGAATGCTGATAAGCAAACTCTGAAGCCAGTTTGCTCTGTCATTAGCTGCAACAGCCTTTAAGCAGAACAAGAAGGGGCCAGTGGTATCCCAAATTGCAATCAATTAACTCCCAGGCTAGTGCTGGAATGAAGAATCTGCAAGATTATATTTCTATTTTATTCCAGCCCTTGAGTGGCCAGGTCCAGGGCTGGGGTTTCCTTAATCCTGAAACTAGCAAGTTACACACCCCAAGAGTCAGGCTGCCTCACCTGGAGTCTGATGGACAGCCTTAATGGAGCTGTATGTGTTGTGTAAGAATAAAAGGGAATTGGGGACCTACTTACCTGCTACTCACCTGGTCTTGGTAGTTTTCTCCACTGAATGCTGTTTTAGCTGGTGGGGGGATGTGAGTCTTGGTATTTGCCTTCATTTGCAGAAAAATTTGTAGATATTTTTTATTTAAAATTTATATAATAAAAATATAAAGGTTATTTTCCCTTCTTCCCAGATTCGACTCATTGCTGAAGTTATAACTGCTGTTAAATATTAACTAATTAGTATGTGTGTGTGTATTCAGATTTTTTCTAGAATGTAGACTACACAAATGTAATAAATATATAGAACTAAGGAGATAGAGATTGGAAGAGAAATGCATATAAATCTTTGTTGACAAATAAAGGTACTCCTTTACATTTATTATTCTGCAACTTTTTCACTTGAGAGCATAATTTGGAGATTTTCCTTTTAGTGTTCATAGCTCTGCCTCCTTCTAAAAGAAGCTTATTATCTGTAATGTAGAAAAATCATAATCAAATTAGCTGTTTTCATATTAATGGACATTTTGTTTTATCACTATTATGAATAAAACTTCAATGGACATCTGTAAACTTCTTTATGAGAATTTGTGACTATTTGCTAAAGTATTTGTGTTGTAAGGAATAATTATGTTCTTTAAAAAGGAGGCTTTTTTTAATGGTGAGTCTAAACTTTTAATGCTATCTTTTAGTATAGAGAAATTTAAAATATGCAATAAAATTCAACAGTATTCCTTTCTATAGATTCTCTTTTTTATGTTACTTTAGAAGGCTTTGTATACTCCTCAGGTTATGTAAGCATTTTCTCCTACAATTTTAATTCAGACATTTATTCTGTCTTCCAAATATGCTCATTTCTGAAAGAGTTGGCTAAAGCTTTTACTTATAGTTAGTAAATATTAATTTCTATTTGTAAGTATAACATTTACTTCTTTATACATTGCAGATTTTTTTTTGGCGTGGGAATTTTTCTTCTTTCTGTCATAGCATTGTGGGGATCTTTTAGACATAGCAATCTTAACATTGACATTACTTCTCATATGTTCAGCTTATCAAAAATTTATCATAATTCTAATTCAAGTTTTATTTAATTTTTTCTTGTATTCTAGAGAACATACTGAGTGCCTCATGTTAATAGGTTTTGTCCTAGGTGAATAAGAAATTATTTCCCTCAAAGGCTATTGAAATAGACAGGCATGTAAACAGATAAATTAAAATAGAATGTGATTATTACCGTTGTAGCTCAGACATAGTGGTCATAAGGTGATCATACACCAAAACTTCATGTCTTTGCAGCCAAAGAAAATATTGATAGTAAAACATCTAAGCGATCATAGAAGCAAAGTTGAAGGAATCTTTGCTTCTATCTGGAATTTTCTCCTTGTCTACTAATAGCTTGGAGCAGAACACTGAATTTTGGGACTGAAAAAGAATTGTTTCTATTAAGAAACCCACGTTTTCATGCCTTTTCTTGCACATAGAGTGTAGGGCTTACTATGAACAACAGTGTACACATGGAAGACTATGTAATAACAATTATAAAACTGAAGTCTCAGTAGCAATTTTGCCCATGTTTATTGATACTTATTACAATGAAAAATATGAATAGCTCTCATACTCAAAATCCCCTTTTTACTTCTAATATCTTTGACATTTTAAAGCGACTCTTAGATTTATCATATTTTTCCCCAAACTAAAATCATAGAAATGTACTTACTTGTCTACTTTGTGTTAACCTGAGTCTACCTGGGAGAATTTCCTTATCCTAAAAGAGGCTGGGGTGTGCTCTTATAACAAGAATCTTAGAGGTAAGACAAAGTTCAGACAGAATGAGACTATTTCTTATTTGGGTGGAGTGTTGTGGACATTTGATGCCAACCTGAGATGCAGAGTTGTAGGTTATAGTAAGAATTCAGATGAGGTCAAGTTAAAGAAATAAGAGGGCCCAGCCAGCATGGCTCAATGGTTGAGCATCAACCTACGAACCAGGAGGTCACAGTTTGATTCCCAGTCAGGGAACATTCCCAGGTTGTGGGCTCCATCCCCAATGTGGGGTGTACAGTAGGCAGCCGATCAATGATTCTCTCTCATCATTGATGCTTCTATCTCTCCCTCTCCCTTTCTCTCTGAAATCAAAATAAAACATGCATACATATATGTAAGAAATAAAAGGACATAAGTATGTTGTGAAGAGAAAAGAAAGAGAGGAAGTATAAAACTCTGGATTTCTGCTTGTTCTGTATTAATCACAGTTCCTTTTAGTATGTATCTCCTTGGGAGTGGAACACCACACATTTGGAATATCTTATATAGGAGGCAGAGAACAGGCCATTTAACTAGTGGCCGAGAACACCCTGACATCCTGAGCTACAAATTGAAAGTGAAGGTTACTTTCTTGTAGACTTTATCTTAAAGCAGTAAAACAGGTAACTGCAGCTACAACTGAAAGTATTGATTTTGTAATTTCAGCAAATTAAGAACAAGACAGAAAACCTATTAAACCTTTCCACTGATTGCCAGGGTACTTTTTGGTGATTCTGGGGTTGACATTAAAATTACATATACCTATCTCTTTAAAGTAAAGCATATTCATTATATAGGAGATGATAAATGGATTTTTCTTAAGTATGTGTATTTTTACATTTTAAATCTAAAACTTGTGAAGCCTGATGCAAAAAATGTCAAACACCCTATCTAATTTTCATCAATTGGGGTTAAAGTTAGATGTATATTTATTATGTTTTAGTAAATTAAACTTTGATACAAAAACCAGAAGATTTTTGTATCAAAAACAGAAAAAGAAACTCTGATAATAATATTACATATTAGAACATTATGAGTTTGACTACATAAAAATATGTTACAAAGATTAATAAAAATGTAATAAAATTATTATTTTTTATATAAGAATAAAACAAATCTGTTTTATAGTTTTATGGCACACATGAAGTATTTTAAAATGTAATTTTATGATTCTTTAAGTGGATATATTAAAATTCACATTAATCAGAATAACAAAGAGGAAACTGGTTTTGAAATATTTGATAACAGGACTGATAGTCTACAATTTAAATAAATTCAGGACATTGTATCTTTTCTTTTCACACTCAGCCCTAAATATCATATTTTTAGTAGGTAGATAACATTAGAGAAAAATATATAAAGAGAGATTTCATGTGGGGGAGATTTCAGTTTTGTCTGCGATCAGGGAAAATCACAACAAAAAATATCTCATAAACTGTAAGAAAAAGGTAACAAATTGAGGCAGCTCCTGGTTCAGTTAATTTAGTGACTCACTCACACGTGGTTTCATTTTCCTGTTTGTTGTTTTTAACTTTTTGCTTTGCTGTCTTCAGTGTGTCAGTTTTGTCTTCAGGTCCACATTTGAACACAAAAATTTTCATTGGAGGGAAAGGACCACTTCTTCCTTCTTATCTCTGTTTAAGAGAATGGAAGACTCTCCCAGAAGCCGCTAAATCAGTGGTTCTCAACCTGTGGGTCGCGACCCCTTTGGTGGTCAAACGACCCTTTCACAGGGGTCGCCTAAGACCATCCTGCATATCAGATATTTACATGACGATTCATAACAGTAGCAACATTACAGTTATGAAGTAGCAACGAAAAGAATTTTATGGTTGGGGGTCACCACAACATGAGGAACTGTATTAAAGAGCCGCAGCATTAGGAAGGTTGAGAACCACTGCTCTAGATTATTTTTCCTTCTGCCTCATTGACCAAAATCTCATTAAATTCCTGTGACTAAACTAATCTCCGATAAGGCAAAGGGGACAATCACAATTAGCATGGAGTCCCAGTCATTGTTAATTAACACAAGATTGAGAATGAGGACATTCCCGGAGGACGTGACTCCATGGATGGGGCAGATTCCTGAACCAAATCAAGTCTACAGAGAAGGGGGATTGACTTGGAGTAGTCAACCACAGGGCTCTACTGCAGTACAGTTTATCTCTCATTAAACAGAACACACACACACACACACACACACACACACAGGTGATAGGCAATACATTGGGACGTTATTCATAATTGCAGTTGTGCAGTCTAGATTTTACATTCATAAACTAAAAGATGAAAGAAATTCTCTGAAATATCTGAAGAAATAGATACAATTCCATGTCTTCTAAAAGATGAGTGGAAATAATATGGTGCCTGCTATTTATGTGCTTATTTGAATATTTGAAGCATGAGGAAAATAGTACTTTTAATAATATTAGATCACTTATAAAAAGATTTTAATAAGTTATTTGAAGTTTTGGAGGTTTTTAATTCAAACATTTGCCTTCATTTTTTTTTCTTTTTACTTTCAATCTACCATATTTTCAGTTCCTCAAAAATGTATGGTCATACCGTCAGTTGTATTGATGTTTGACTCTGTTGCTGCAAAGAAAAACAGATTTTCCACCAATGGCAAGACAGGCCCTTTTGTGTCGGATTGTGCTTGGAAAAGGAATGCAATAACCAGTTGAGTCCCTCTCACAATAGAGTCAAACGGCACCAGACAGTATGTTTCCCACTAAGGTCTTAGATGTGTGAGGCTGAAACATGAAATCGCTTAAAAGGCCCATGAATCCAGTTGTTTTTGATTCTCAGGAAGGGGAGTAGATTATGAATAATTAGAATATTAGCCAGTAGATTATTCTGATTCATGATAGTCATGATTGGATTCCATCAGAATGAGCACTTTCGTTGTGGCTGTATCTCTCTTTCATTGACTCATAACCATTGATTACTTCATGGGTAAACATTTAGTTACCATTTACCTTGTATGTAGTGCTAAAATAGACATCTGAAGAACAAATCATTGTGTCCCTTCTTTAAGGATTAAGTTTACTGAAGGAGATAGACATGTTGAGAAATACGGTAGAAAGTGTGTAGTCCACGGGAGAGGAATGGGTAAGGGAAGCTAAGAAAAGTGAAATTTAAGTCCGTGTGGAATGTCAGGAACCGTTCTAAGGAAATATATCTCCTACTTCTCTACTTGGTTTACAATCATCATTTCTCTGCTTCCTCATTCCATTTAAATAATTTCTACAGTGGGAGGCAATGAAGTATGGAATTTAAGACTATGACATAAGGATCGTTCTTAGTGGGAAAATCTCCAAATATATCATGGAGCATTAGAGAAAGGATGTGCAAGAAGACAGATAAATATTAACTCCCCAAAATATAAAGAGTAGAAATATTTTCCAAAAACCCTTTTATTCTTTCTCAAGGGATTATTTGAAAATGCTAGGTTTACAAGTTATGTGATTATTGTCAGAGAGATCATTTTATTACCAAGTAACTGGCCCAGAAATTCCTTGTTATTAATGGAATTCAAGCAAGATATTTCATCGTCAAAACAAAAAATAAAGTTTGGCATCAAAATGTTATCTAAATGGAATTGTTTCTAATGATGTGTTTTTGTGAAATAGTAGTCTAACCTCCCAAGTAGGTTTTATATGATTACCCATTGATAAATTCAACCTGAAAATAACTTAGATATCTGATGGGACAAAACACTTTGTTAAATGCTCTTGATAAAACTGTGATAAGAGATAGGTGGCTAATTCTTATAGATTCTTGTACTTACTATTACCTCTGATCCACTTAACAGTTAATATCACTTTTGATCCATTTAAAAGTTAAATCTTAACAGAGACCCTTGTTTCCAAAGGAGGGTGCTTCCACCCAGGCAATGGCTGTAATGCCATTAAGTCGGAAGTAGAGGCTGCCTCCTGGCCATTTGTAGCTGTTCATGCCTATAAATCAAAAAGGGAAAAGTGTTTCTAAGTCGGTCTAAGTCCAAATTACTGAGTAATTGACCTACTTAAATTACTAGGTAAGTTTCTAGTTATTTAGAATCAGATTATTCTATTGATTAATTTTAATAGAATATTGAACATTTCTATTATCTGCTGATTAACATGAACAGAAAAGGTGCTAATTCAATAACAAATGAAAGAATGAATGAGGCTACTGAACCTTTGGAAATAAAAATGTGGGTCACACCATCAAGTGAAAAAACACAGATAAGCCCTGACCAGTTTGGCTCAGCGGGTAGAATGTCGGCCTGCGGACTCAAGGGTCCCAGGTTCGATTCCGGTCAAGGGCATGTACCTTGGTTGCGGGCACATTCCCAGTGGGGAGTGTGCAGGAGGCTGCTGATCAATGTTTCTCTCTCATCGATGTTTCTAACTCTCTATCTCTTTCCCTTCCTCTCTGTAAAAAAATCAATAAAATATATTTAAAAAAAACTAAAAACACAGATGAGTCAAGGTGTTGGCAGAGGTCAAGAGAAACCTGGGATGGATAGAAGCTCTAGTTCCCAATGTCACCCTTGGTACCAGCTAAGGAAATAAAGACTGAAAAAGACAGCAGCAGCCTTGCCAATGTTATATTGAAAGTTATATTATTTTTAAACTCAGAGGAACCTTAAAATCTTAATTTAAAAATAAAGAAACTAAAGGCAGGTAATAGAAAGTGACCTATTGCTGGTTATAAAAGCAGTTAATGGCAGAACCCACATTTACTGACCTGCTAAGCCTCTGTGCTTTGCACCACATTAAGCGGCTGCACTGTTAGTGGCGCTATGAAGAAAGATGAGTGAGGGGCTCTCCCAGGCCCAGGGCCCAGAAAAAGGGCACTGCTCTTCTACTCTAGATACAAAAATGCATCTAGAATCTTTCTCCAATGGGAAATGCCAAGGTTAGTTTGACCGTCTCTCCTGAAATGCTCCTGTTAGGCCCAGGCTTGAGAAGGAAGCATGGGGATGCATTAACAAGCAGAGCAGACTTACATCCCATCAACCAGTGGTCTTTAGCACCATTTCAGTGCCAACAGAAAGCCCCAATTTGGGGTGGAATAAAGGAGAAAACTTTACTAGTGTTCAATGCAAACAGCTCAACTGTGATACAGCAGGACTCTGAGTATGGCAAGGCTGTGAGAGCAGCTCAGTAGTGTTACAGCTCGATTATGAAGCAGCGTGGCTGTGGAACAGCATGGCTGTGAGGGGGCCCTGGGGGGAGGCCCCTCTCGGGCTAAAGAGCTCTGCTCTGCTCTACAGGTTCGTGTCTGCTCTGCTCTGTCCTGCTCTGCCTTTCTCTGATCACCTGTGGTGTTTCAGCTTCAGCCAGGGGACACAGTCTTCTGAGTAAAGTGCTCTCCCCAGCGAGAGGGGAATTGACTTATCCAGGCAGAAGTCCCCAAGCTAGTTCCTAGTTGGTTTGTCCTCATGCAAATGAGGACTTCAAATCCTCACAGTTTGATTGGTTCAAAAGGCGCTGTCTTGATTGGTCAGAATGGGGCCACTCTGATAAGTCAGTGAAGATGCTAATAGGGTGCTGGGCACCTCCAATTGGATGGGAGAAGTCTTAGTTTCTCAGTTTTATTGGCTGAAATAGGATTCCAGATACTCCTCTATAAGGACTGGCTCAGAGGCAGGAACACAGTGCAGGAGGGCAGTTTACTTGGTGCTGGAGGCAGGTGGCTTAGTGCGGACTTCTCCCAGAAATGTGGTTTGCTTTACTAGAAACACTGTTATTCTTAGAAGACTTTCCCTTTAAGCAGTAGATATTTGCAGAGTTACATCATTTTGGGGGGGGGGAGGTGCTGAAATGCCTTAAAAATCAAATGTATTACTAGAATAAAAATGTTAAAATTGTTACAAATATGCCAGTAATGTTATAGTGCCAAATTTGACCGCTTACCAGAATTGTTTCAAATTTTATCAACTTCAATAATAACTATTTCATATATGTTTCTCAATTCTTTAGAGACCCAGTATTTGAAACTCCATTTTCATACCTTCTCTTCCTTTTCATTTCTTTAATCTTTACATTGTATCCCAGCTACTCAAAGATCACTGTATCTATTCACTAGGCCTGGAACATATGATTCTTAGGCATCAATTTGCATGTTAGTGACTTCTCTCTTTGCTTATGTTTTTGCTATATTTTAATCCTTTTAAACTCTTCTATACTATGCACCTTCCTGTGTAGTTTTAGATAACCCAATTGGCTTTGCTGAATCTGTCAGAGAAAAGAAATGATTTAGAAATATTTCTTTGTGGAACTCTCAGCCTCTGACATAAAGTACACTTTGCTTTACTCCATAAAAATTATAATGCTGTTTTCCCTTTGCATATAATACCTCGATAAAGAAGGTAATTCAAACTTTAACCAGATAGCATATACAATAGAAGCTGAATAAAAAGGTAAATTACAATAGGCAAGTTTCAAAACTATACGTTGATAGCTACTACTTAAATTTATTCTAATGCAGCAGGCATCATGTGATTAAAAAGTTTAAGGACAAGGATTGACCAGATTTTTCAGAACTAGCATTATTTTTTACAAGTGAGAGAGATACGCTGCACTTTTCTGGGAGGAAGGAAATCCTGTGAATCTTTAACTTCAAATCAGTTTGAGGCAAAAATGTTTATTTCAGGGATTCATTTTCAATTAAACACATGCACCTCTCCCATTTCCTTGCATTTTGCATTTAAAAGTTGTTTTGGTTGCTACCTTTTTTCCCTTGTTACCTAGTTCTACTTTTCCTCATGGCTTAAAACATATTTCAAAGACAACACTGAAAGTTCTCTGGGGACTGGTGTTGCTTTGGTGAGTGATCTTTGATCAGATTGCAATGGAAAATCCCTGCAGGTGATAGAAAATGTGTACATATATTTAAATACATAAAATATGTATTTTCTTTATTTCATCCATCTTTCATATTTTTAAGTATGGGTTTATTTAGCATGCTAGCCCCAAAATGATGGAATCATCTTGGGGGTATATTTCAAGAGTGACAATTTAAAATTGATGATGAAAATAATTGGATTTATGAATTCTTTGGACACTAGGGAATAAGTCTTAACAACACCAGAAAAAGCCAGTACTAGAATACATAAAACCCAATCTAAGATATCCTTGTTTCATTAACCAAGTTTTAAATATTGTTAAGCATCATGATGTTCATAAGCTTGGATGGCTTAAAAATTGAATACTAATGCAGTCACTTAAACTGAGAGATAATTTGTATAAAAAAGAAATATGTGATATTATTTCTATCGACATTTCTAAGGCCAGAGATTCTAGATTTTATGTGTAATTGTGTGTGTTTATTAGTTTTGGAAAGAAAGGCAGGAATCTTAAAAATTAGGGCACCCATTTGTTTAGCTGCCACTCATCCAATCATCATTTACCTCATGGTTGTATTTACACTTTGATTGTGTTTCACTGTTAGACGGGCAGTGCTCTGGGATGGGACACGATTGCCGGTAGTCATATAGGGATAGGCAGAGCCCATAAAGTGCTTCACAGTAATTCCCTTTCATTTACCTGTGAAAACAGAAGCTGTAGTGAGGGCTTAAAACACCCCTTTTCCCCAAACAACGAGACAAAATAGACAAACAAATAAGCTACCACCACCTACACAAAACGCCAATGGAAAGACTTGAGATTACATTTCTGAACTCCTACCTGTATGTTCTGTGCTCTTTCTTTGACTTCAGAGAGAGGAAGAGAAAGGGAGAGAGATATATTAACATCAGTGAGAGAATCATTGATTGGCTGCCTCCTGTATGCCCCCTACTGAGATCAAGCCTACAACCTGGGCATGTGCCCTGAACAAAAATCAAACCAGGGACCCCCTGGTGCATGAGCTGACACTCAACCAACTGAGCCACACCGGCTGGCTGGGAGTATGGACATTATAGCAATATTATTTCTTCCAATCCATGAGCGCTATCTTTCTGTTTATTTGCATCTTCTGGCTTTCTTTCATCGATGCCCTATAATTGTCAGTGTAAGGTGTTTTACCTACTTGGTTAAATGTATTCCCAGGTATTTTATTATTTTCGATCCCATTATAAATGGTATTGTTTTCTTAATTTTTTTAGATAGTTTGTTGTTAGTACATAAAAATGCAACAAATTTTGTCTTAATTTTGTATCCTGCAACTTTACTAAATTCATTTATTAGTTCTAACAGTGTGTGTGTATGTGTGTGTGTGTGTGTTTAGGGTTTTCTATGTATGTTGTCTTTAAATAAAGACAATTTTAGGATGCCCTTTATTTCTTTTTCATGCCTAATAGCTCTGGCTAGAACTTCCAGTACAATACTGAATAGTAGTCAAGAGAGTAGGTATCCGTCTTTCCCCCTGTCTTAGAGAAAAGCTTTTAGCTCTTTGCTGTTGAGTATGATTGTGTGACAGTCTGTATTTGACACTGACTCTATTCTAGATCCTGAGGAATAGTAAAAAAAGACAGGTTGCCAAAACCGGTTTGGCTCAGTAGATAGAGCGTCAGCCTGCGGACTAAAGGGTCCCGGGTTTGATTCCGGTCAAGGGCATGTACCTGGGTTGTGGGCACATCCCCAGTAGGAGGTGTACAAGAGGCAGCTGATTGATGTTTCTCTCTCATCAATGTTTCTAGCTCTCTATCTCTCTTCCTTCCTCTCTGTAAAAAATCAATAAAATATATTTAAAAAAAAAAAGACAGGTAAGATATTTTCTCCATGAAATTTACATTATTCGAGGGGAAGGCACTAAATAAACAAGTGAAGACAAAAAAAAAGATGATTTCAGAGAGGTTTTTTTTCCAGAGAGTTTTAAATGCAATTCAAATAAATGTGTGGCAGGGATTTTGGCTGAAGGTATTATTTTTGACTGATTGGGGCTGATAAGATCTCTTTGAGGAAGGGATATTTGAGTTGAGGCATATAACTCAGTCACCATACATTAATGTAAATGAAGCAAAACCACTAGCAGATATTCATTAAAGCTAACCTGTGACATACACTCATTAAAAGTGTGTTTTAGAAGGAAAAATAGAAGAAGCCTAGAGTAGGGTAGTTAGTTCATGTGGCATGTTAGTCTTAAAAATGTGTTGGATCTGAATAGGAAGAAGCCAATGTGTTAGGGGTAGTAGAGTGAGAGCATAGATGTGGAAATGACTATGACTTGACTATGGATATTAAGGCTAATTTGTCACACACCAAAAAAAAACCTAAATGGAAGAATTGTCACTACAGATTTGGTAATCCCCCAAACTGTTATTCTGTGCATATGTTCTGTATAGAAAGTAAAGTTTAGAATATAGTGTTTTGTTTTGTTTTTAACCTGAAAAGTCTAATCCTTGTCTATAGATAAGTTTATTAGGGGGCGGTAGGAAATAGAGATGGATCAAAGCAAACTAGAGCCATTCTAATAGGTGCCTTCAAAGCCAGTAAATGAGGCGTTCTTGGATTATCATTTTGTAGGACTAAAGAGGTATTATAGTGTTCTTTGTATGACCCCTTAACAGTTAATGTTGGAAAAGAATGAATTGGTGAGAAAGGCAGGTGGCTAGGCCCCCAAAATTTCTTACAAAATGTATTAATTATTGCCGAATCTGACATTAATGACAAAAGATAATGACATTACTAACAGGGTAGGAGCATAATGTAGTGGAAAGGGCACAGGCCTAACAGGCCAGTAAATCCATGTCTACCATTAACTGGTTGTGTGACCATAAATAGGTCATCTTACATCACTTAGGTTTAGTTCTTTTATTTTTAAATTGACTCTTTAGGTTCCTTCTGGTCTAAAAATTCTATGATTTTGTAATGGGTGTCTTGAGATTTAGTTATAATTTGTGTTAAACCTGGCTTAAAAAGAAAAAAGATCTGAAAGTAAAAGGATTTGCATTTCATAATATTTGGGGTTGCATATTCTGAGCCATCTTAAATTATCTATGCCCCAGTGCGTCCCTCCATTAGTACTCACTGTGGACCTCACAAAGGAGAGTGGGTTGCTCTTCCCCCTGGCAATCCTATCACTTTATTTCCTTTTCCCACTTACCTTGACAACTGTTCACATTACGTTGTGTATGCCTCACATGGATTTCAGGACACCATTAAATAATATAAAATACTTATTTGTGATTTCTATCAGATATAATGTTAGAACATTTGTCCATGAATGAATGAAATGATTTAGGGATTGATCAATATCGTGGCTGAGTCTTTTAAAGAAAGAGGAATCCAGCTGTATAGACCTGCAGAACAGCTTGCCATATTGTTGGAATCTTAGCATTGCTATATTTCTAAGCTTTTCTCTGCTCTTCATCACTAAAGTAAAAAAAAGTGTTAGTAAATTCAATAAGAATTCTGAGCCAATATGTAGTTATATACCATATATGTTTCATTTCTACTTTTCGGAGAGTAGCACACTTTTCGTAAGAAATCGGTGTGCTCCATATAATAATAATGTTTTTTCTGTTTAAATGATATACAACTTCCTGGAAACACACTTTTTATCATTAAAAATCAACTACAATTTTGCGTATTTAGAATATAATGTAAATTAGTAACACATTGATCTAATTGACACCAAGACAAGTTGGGTCAGGAGAAGAAAAAAATCCTATTCAATTAAATAACCCATGTCTTTTATCATATAAAATACAGACAAATAATTACTTTTTTTCAAGCATGTGCCTCTCCTCCCCCCAAGACAACTGTATGTTTTGAAACTTTTTCAACCCTATAAAGATGCACTTAGTCAACTTCCATCCACATATGGAATATGTAGCGGTATCTATTGAATTCAAGGAATATGATTTGAAACTCTCCATGCTCTAGTGCACATGCACACATCCCCATAAGTTGTAAATAGCTGTTATCACTTGTTAGGATAACTTAATTAAACTTGCTTATTAAAAACCTTTAATTCGTTAGTGATAAAATCTTGATTAGTACAATTTTCCTGCTAGGTGACCTTCTAATTTAATAGAAAATGAATTTTTAAATGGAGAAAAAATGCCTGTGGCAGAGATTTTGTGCTAGTGAATAGAGTTTGCAATACACATAGGGATATATTCGAGCCTAATTAGTAATGGTGCAAATGAATTTTTATTTCATACACCAGAAGTGTCATTGATGAACCACGATGAGGAGTTTGAAATGCATTCAGATTGGCAGTGTGGGACTGAAATCTGTGGGAAAATCACAAGCTAATTCATTGATTGCCCCTTGGAAATTACTGCTGTTAATTGTTAGGTAATTAACATGGAGCTACAATTATATTGGCCTAAGGGGGTGATTAATGTTTCAACATGTCACATTAGTGGAGGCTGGATTTTCAAAGCTTTTCTTTTCACATGGTTTAGGAGACAGATGGTATATTGTATATGGATTTTTAAAAAAAAAAAATGAAAGTTTATGCTGAGAGCAACTGTGTGAATTTTCTGTTCTTGAGCTTCCTTTTGTAGATAAGAATTTTAACATAAGAATTTGATAACTTTTTTGACGTAATGTAATATTTACTATCACTATCCCTCTACCTAAAAAATATATTGTTAATAGGAAAGTTATGCTAATTTTATGTATTGGTATAAAATCAAAACTGTCTTAAATTTGAGGAGTTGGCATTTTTCTTTATGACAGGTCTTAAATTATTTAGTGATGGTAGGAAGAAAAAGAATTGTACAACATCATATTTATAACAATCAATATAATTTAAGCAGAAACCAAATAAACCATGCTGAACAAATACATTTAGTAACAGTAATATAGAGTACATTAATATCTCTATCTTTCAGCATCTCACAACCTCTGTCACCTTTTATCCTCTTACATTTCATTCCCCTACTCCAACCCTATTTTAGCCCCATTCATTGTGCCATGGACTTTTCAGAATTAACCTATCAAGCAATGTTGCTCCCTAAATATCAAAGCCAAAGATGAATGGATAGAATGGATCAAATCAATTGCTTAGTTAGGGAGGACCTATGCCAAAACCACATTACTCATTACAAAGTTAGCTTGGGATGTTACATTATGTACTAAGGATTTGCCTAGGCCAGTACTTTCTATCTCAACATCATGGTTTGTTAAACCAAGTTTGGGGTGCAGCTATCTAGTGATAAAAATAACTATGAAATAATCATATCTAAACTATAGTTATTTCTACAATTGAGAAAATCATTTTTGATTCTGCAAAATTAATTTTATTTGAAAATTAATCAACCCTTTATTGATCCCATGCGTGCAGACATGGGTTTCTAGAGCATAATTTTGTAGCTCATCTGTTTTCATCTGAAATGGTTAAAAGTGTTTTCAATGTATTTTAATTTTTAATAAAAGTCAATGTGGTACGTTAGCTCTGGTAAAAAGATATATTGAATTCTAAAACCTAAGTGAGTTCCAAAAAGTTCTTAAGGTCTCCAAAGATGGCTTTAAAAAAATCCAATTAGGCACATTATCTAAAAAGGCAGCATGGATTTCTAGAAGTTCAAAGAACAGCTTCTTTTATAATTTTCTGTGAAAATTTGAGACGTCATCTTTCTTCATAGCCCCATACTGAGGTCTTTGTTATGACTGCAGTCTCTAGCTTTTATATTGATTTGTACTACTTCAACAAATGACAGAAATCTTTATTATCTACAGCTGAGCCACCTATTAACTTTTAATGTCCATTAAAACTAAACAAAAAAATGTGCAAAAAAAGCCAGGACTTGTAATTTAGCCTTTAAGAAAAGAGAATTACTGAAATCTTGATTTTAGACAACCCTGTATTCAGATCTTTCTGCATTTCTTTTATATTCAAAATCATTGCAAGTGTTCAGATGCCTCTTTTACTGCCAAGTTGACATTTCACCCCAGCTCCTCTTTTCTTTGCTTATTATAATTTTACTCCACAAAAATGCTTTTTATGCTGGAAATATCAGACTACGTAGTGAGGCTAAGTTAGGTGCATACATTTTTATTGGAGGAAAACTTTCATCAAATGTCTCTTTTCATTCTGTTTTAATATCGGGTTTAAGGTGAAACAATGGATTCTGACTTTGACTAGAAATTGTAAGCAGTAAGTCGAAATTTGCATTTGAAAGTTCCCTAAAGAAAATGAAGGATAATCTCTACTTAACTTGGACAGTAGGGGTCACTCTAATTCTTTAAAGATAGCGTGATAGGAAGATTATTAGCCATAAACGAGACTGTCCTTAAAGCTACTTGAGGGGAGCAGAAATGTCTTTTCTAAATTTAAAGTTCAATTAGTAAATGACAAATTTGTTATACATACTACACACACACACACACACACACACACACCCCTACACCTACATATACAATTAATTAGAGTTTAAATTTAGGACTGTGTGGTTATCATTAATTAGGCTTTGTTGATGTTTTAGGGATACCGTGGTTTGTTTTATTTATTTATTTATTTTAATATATTTTATTGATTTTTTACAGAGAGGAAGGGAGAGAGGGATAGAGAGTTAGAACCATCAATGAGAGAGAAACATTGATCAGCTGCCTCCTGCAAACCTCCCACTGGGGATGTGCCAGCAACCAAAGTACATGCCCTTGACTGAAATCAAAACTGGCACCTTTCAGTCCACCGGCCGATGCTCTATCCACTGAGCCAAACCGGTTAGGGCAGGGATACCATGGTTTTAATTCCTGAGTTGTCATTTGCCGTATATCCAGGACTTCTCAAAATCCCTTGACTCACCCACTTCATGAATGTTATTTGCACATTGCTATTGGTTCTCGTTATTTCACCCTAATTGTATCCTTCTCTTCCTCCTCCTCCTACTCCTCCTTCTTATTTTTCATTCCCTTTTTATCATGGGTGAATAGTAGTCATACAATTGTTTACACTTATGTTTGAAATAAAAAAATTGAAGTGTTGTTATGAATATCAGTATTGTTCACCATTCTTGGTGGTTAGTCCGGTCTAAAATGTAGACAAAATGAACCAGTCATCAGGAATGGCAGGACACAATAAAATGTGCCATTTTCAAGTCAGTTATTATATGGTCCCAAGCCTCTGAGGAGCTCCAAGTGTGGTGGGAGAGAAGATACGAAAATAACCATGACAGTCTTCTTAAATGAGGTCTGTACTGGAAATGAGAGCACAGTTCTGGGGAAGAGGAGGAAAAACTGAGCCTGTCAGTATGCACCGTGGTGGTTTTCCAGCCGGAGCGGGTGGAGTATTCCAGGAGCACAGGTCTTTGAGGAAGCGAGTAAACCCAGAGGGTGGGGGCTCACAGTTCATGATTACCATATTGTATTTGGCGGGAAAGGTCAGGACAATGAATGGGAATGAAGTTCCTCAAGGATTTGGTACACTTTGTTTATTAATTTTTAGTTAGTTCCATGCAAATTGAGGATCTGACACTACAAGATTTCATTCTATTTGAAAAAGAGCCACAACACTACCTTTAGCTATTATCCAAAAATGATTTTTCAAAGGTTAGGTTAGACAATCACTCTTTATTCATGAATTGAACACACATTTATTAAGTGCCTACTATAGGAAAGGCATGGTTTTAAGTTAGGTATACAAGGATCAACAATATAGATAAGAAGACTTCTCTCGCACAGGTTACATTCCAGAGCTAGGAGAGAGATGGTGGAGAAGAAACATGGTTGAGTTGATGTAAGATAGTGCAAGTGCTGTGCGGGAAGCACAGTGCCATGGATGGGGTGTGACGGGGGGAGCAGAGCAACTGTGCAGAGCTCAGGTGGAGAAGGGCTCTAGAGAAGGGGCAAATGAATGTCACATGGATGATGAAAATGTCACATGGATTTGGAGGACCCACATTTAAGGAAGAGAGAATAGTAAGTAAAAAAGACATTTGGGAAAAGGGAACCCTCATGCACTGTTGGTGGAAATGCAGATTGGTGTAGCCACTATGGAAAGCAGGATGGAGTTACCTCAAAAAATAAAAAAGGAACTGCCCTCTTGACCCCGTGATTCCACATCTGGGAATTTATCCAAAGAAACCCAAAACACTAATTCAAAAGAATATATGCACCCCTATGTTCATTGCGGCATTATTTACAATCTTCAAGATTTGGAAGCAGCTCGAGTGGCCATCAGTAGATGAGTGGATAAAACAGCTGTGCTACATTTACAGAGTGGAATACTACTCGGCTGCACAAAAAGAAGGAACTCGCCCTAACCCGTTTGGCTCAGCGGAGAGCGTCGGCCTGCGGACTCAGGGGTCCCGGGTTCGATTCTGGTCAAGGGCATGTACCTTGGTTGCGGGCACATCCCCAGTAGGGAGTGTGCAGGAGGCAGCTGATCCATGTTTCCCTTTCATAGATGTTTCTAACTCTCTATCCCTCTCCCTTCCTCTCTGTAAAAATTCAATAAAATATTTTAAAAAAGAAGAAGAAAAAAGAAGGAACTCTCACCTTTTGCAAGGGCATGGATGGACCTGGAGAGTATTATGCTAAGTGAAATAAGCCAGCTAGAGAAAGACAAGTACCATATGATTTCACTTATATGTGGAATCTAATGAACAAAATAAACAAAACAGAAACATTTTCATAGATACAGAGAACACACTGACAGCTGTCAGAGGGGAAGTGGGTTGGGGGACTGCGTGCAAAAGGTGAAAGGATTAAGAAAAAAATACCACCTCATAGACACACACACACACATACACACCCACACACACACACCATTTGAGACAACATGGATAGATTTTGAGAACATCATGCTAAGCAAAATAAGCCAGACAGAAAAAGTAAAAAACCATCTAACTTCACTCATATGTGGGTTATAAACTGAAAGCAACAAATGGTGGTTATCAGAGATTTGGGGCTTAAGGGGGTTAATACAGGGGTCAAATATATGATAACGGAAGATTTTACTTTGTTTGGTGGGCACACAATGCAATATACTGATGATGTATCATAGAATTAAACACTTGAAACCTATATCATCTTATTAACCAATGTCTCCCTCAATAAATTTAAGTTTAAAAAGTTGAAAGCATTTTAACATTAAACATTTTGAGAATTGCCATAATGATTTCTCTTCCGCACTTGGAGGCAGATACACAGTGAAACAATTTTGACTATAGAATCTGGTGTCCATCTGATCTGAATTTAAAAATCTGCTCAATCTCTCACAGTACCTTTAGGCAAATTATTTAATTATTCTGACCCTCAACTTTTCAGCTGTAGAAGATATTACAGTGATACAACTTTTAGCAGCGTGTCCAAATATAGGTGGTTTATAAATAGAGCTTACTATACCTTCTTCTGAGTCATCTCTTCTGCGGTATGGCACAGTGCCACTTACCAAGCCAATATGAGTTTTTTGTTGTTAATTCTCAAATAACAAGTGGATTTAAATTTGCCATTAACTTTTTTCACACTTTTTTTTAAATCCTCACCTGAGGATATTTTTCCATTGATTTTTAGGGAGAGTAGAAGAGAGAGAGAAAAACAGAGAGAAACATCAGTGTGAAAGAAACACATAGATTGGTTGCCTCCTGCACAAACTCTGACCAGGGCCTGGGCCAGGGAGGACCCAGCAACGAAGGTACATGCCCTTAACTGGAATCGAACCCAGGACCCTTTGGTCTGCAGGCCGACTCTCTACCCACTGAGAAAACTGGCTAGGGCCTTTTTTCACATTCTTAATTCGAAATAAGATAGAGAGGACAATATAAAGTAAAAGCTGGCTAGTAGGAAGAGAATATGTTATTTGTTGTCAGTTATTCCTAATTAACTTTTAATAATTCCTAATATCATTGTTAATTTGTAAGATAAAAATCCAACGTATTTCATGTTTGTGTAAGAATGATTATGCTTGAGATAAATTGTATTGTAGATTTGTTCAAATTTTTTTTAAGTTAAGGAACTGCCAAAATAGACTATTTTTCTAGGCCTGCCAATTTTGAGTGAGTCTTTTAAAATCACTTAGCTAGCTCCTGTTGTCATTGCTTTACCTCTGATTTATTTGTAGACTTTGCTTCTAAATAAGACTTCTCTTATCCCATAACTAAAACATTTCCTTTGGCTCTCGCATTTCCAACAATCCTGTTCTTAACTTTTCTCCCTACTTCTTTTGTTGACAATATATCTCTTACTATTGAGCCTCATTGCCGATTCCCTAAGCCTCTTCTTCAAAATAAATCCTCTGACCTTCTTTTTCTAAAATCTAATGACCAAAACAGACTTCTCACCAGCCTTCCAAGTAATCTTATCTTTTCTGTCACGGACTGTATAAATTTCCTCCTGCCACAGGCAAACTGACTTCAGTCATGTTTTGTGAATATTTACCACAGAACCTCCTTGTAAAATGGCGTCCAGTTGACTCTTCTTTTCTGTTTCCCATATAACTTCCTTTTGCCTCTTTAATTAACTTCACAGTGTACATCTGAACTGTCCCCAGGGTTACATAGGTAAACATGCTTATTCGATGATCTTGATCTATATTTCATACATCTCTGTGCATAAAATAGAGATGTTATTATTGCAGAAAGAAACCTTACCAATAATGTAATTTAATCTTTATTTTACATAAGAAAATTGAAACATGAGTAATTAAGACCCAGATCTGCATTGTTCTTACTCTACTTTCTTTGCAGTTTCATAAAAGATCCTAAAGGGATGGTGTGAGGGCTCGTCAGCTCCAACAGCAGCTGGGCGCTGTTTGGCCCTCGTGGAGACATTTACATATTGTTAGATGTTTCCTAACTTTAATGTTCTGAGATTTCATATAAAACTCTGAATTTCCAGATTCTCTTAGAAGTCAGATTATTTGGTAATACTGGACACTCATGACTAAATGGTGATACTTGGCTACAGTTTAGTAGAAGCAGCTGCATTAGAGTGAGAGTGTGCTCTCCCATTGGCCAGTTCCAATAGCCTTTAACATTTCACACTCTTCTCTTTGTTACTTATTTATATTACTTGCCTAGCCTCACAAGTATTTGAAATTTGTCATTCTTTTTCTATACCCAAGCAATTTCCACTGGAACTGATAAAAACTTAAAATATTTGGCCCAGGCCCCACATTATTGCGTCAGCCGTGCCCCTCAGATGTATACTGTTGACCTGTAGGTGTACAAAGGCACAGTAGTGGGGCAGTGAAATTGCACAAGCATGTTCAAGAGATGTCTCTGTATAAGGCATTGAACTAGGCACTGGGGTCCCACTGACAAATGAAACCATCCTTGGAGGACCTGACTTGATTATAAAAGTGGATTGAAATAGCCTCAAGAGTTGGGTGCCATGTCTTATTTGCATCAAAACTGTAGACAGCCAGCCCAGGATATATTTAATGTTATCAATACAACATAATCATAAAGCATAAGGTTTCTTTTTTATTTTAATTTTTATTGAATTTGTTGGGGTGACATTGGTTAATAAAATTATATAGGTTTCAGATGTATGATCCTATAAGATATCATCTATATTGTTGTGGTTTTTTTGTTTGTTTTTTTAATTCTTTATTAGTTAAGGTATTACAAATGTGTCCTTATCCCCCCCATTAACCCTCATCCCCTCCCCCGCCAACTCATGCTCTTATCCCCCTGTTTTCCATGTCCATTGGTTTGGCTTATATGCATGCATACAAATCCTTTGATTGATCTCTTCCCCTTACTCCCTCCCTCCCTCCCCTACTTTCCCTCTGGGGATTGATAGTCTGATTGCTGTTTCTCTGTCTTTGGATCTGTCCCTGTTCATCAGTCTATTTTGTTCTCTATAACCCACAAATGAGTGAGATCATGTGGTATTTATCTTTCTCTGACTGGCTTATTTCACTTAGCATAATGCTCTCCAGTTCCATCCATGCTGTTGCAAATGGCAAGAGTTCCTTCTTTTTTACCACAGCATAGTATTCCATTGTGTATATGTACCACAGTTTTCTAATCCACTCATCTGCTGATGGACACGTAGGCTGTTTCCAAATCTTAGCTATGGTGAATTGTGCTGCTATGAACATATGGGTGCATATATCCTTTCTGATTGGTGTTTCTCAGCCTTTTGGCTAAGATCAAGTGTAGTATCTGTATTTTGTATTGTGTGTTCACCACCCAAAGTCAAGTCTCCTTCCATCACCATTTATCCCTCCTTTACCTTCATCTACCTCGTCCACTCCCTCCACCCCCACTTCCTCTAGTAATTACCATACTATTGTGTCTATGAGTTTTTTGTTTGTTTGTTTCTTTGCTTAATCCCTTCACCTTTTTCACCAGCCCCCCAAACCCCTTCCTCTCTAACAGCTGTCAGTCTGTTTTCGGTATCTATGAGTCTGTTTCAATTTTATTTGTTTATTTGATTCATTAGATTATACATACAAGTGAAATTATATGGTATTTGTCATTCTCTGACTGGCTTATTTCACTTAGCATAATATTTTCCAGGTCCATCCATACTGTTCTAAAAGGTAAGATTTGCTTCCCTTTTTACAGCTGAATAGTATTCCATTATGTAAATTAACCACATATTTTTATATCCACTCATCTACTGATGCACTTGAGTTGCTTCCAAATCTTGGCTATCCTATCTTATAAAAGAGAAACATGGTAATTAGTCATACATCCGCTACCCTTCCCATTGGCTAATTAGGGCAATATGCAAATTAACTGCCAGCCAAGATGGTGGCCGACAGCCAGGCAGCTTGAAGTGAACATGAGGCTTGCTTGCTTCAGTGACGGAGGACTCCAACGTTCCCCGCTTGCCGCTGCCAGCCTCTGAGCTTGCAGTTTGAAACATTGTTACAAATATAGAAGCTAAACAAAACCCCAGAAACCCGCTTTCAGCCAGCTGGGATCTCAGAGCTGGATTTGAAACAGTGTTTCGATTATAGAACCCAAACAAACCAGATACCTGCTTTCAGCAGCAGAGGCCTAAGAGCTGGAGCCAAGCCTCAGAGCTAAAGCTGGCCCAGAATAAAAAAGAAAAAGAAAAAAAGGAGCGGTTGGGAGCTTCAGTCACCCGCCAGCCTGAAAACAGCCCTCAGCCCCTCACCCAGACTGGCCAGGCACCCCAGTGGGGACCCCCACCCTGAAGGGTGTGTGACCAGCTGCAAACAGCCATCATCCCCTCATCCAGGCTGGCCAGGCACCCCAGTGGGGACCCCAACCCTGATCCAGGACACCCTTCAGGGCAAACCAGCCAGCCCCCACCCATGCACCAGGCCTCTATCCTATATAGTAAAAGGGTAATATGCCTCCCGGCACTGGGATCAGCGTGACAGGGGGCAGTGCCCAAACCCCCTGATCACCCTGCGGCTCTGTGTGTGACAGGGGGCGGGGCCACAACCTCCCTATCTGCCCTGCTCTGTTCATGACAGGGGAAGGTGCCCCAACCCCCTGATCAGCCCTGCTCTGTGCCTGATAGGGAGGAGCTCCCCAACCCCCTGATCTCCCTGCAGCTCTGTGTGTGACAGCCTGCGGTGCCCCAACCCCCTGATCGGCCCTGCTCTGTGTGTGACAGGGGGCGGTGCCCCAACTCCCCTATCAGCCCTACTCTGTGAGTGACAGGGGGGAGCTCCCCAACCCCCTGATGGGCCATGCTCTGTGCGTGACAGGGGGGAGCTCCCCAACCCCCTGATTGACCCTGCTCTGTGCGTGACAGGGTACGGAGCCCCAACCCCCCGATGGGCCCTGCTCTGTGCATGACAGGGGGTGGCGCCGCAACCTCCCCATCGACCCTGCCTTGAGTGTGACGGGGCAGTGCCCCAACCCCCCAATCGGCCCTTCCCTGAGCGTGACTGAGGGTGGCATCGCAACCTCCCAATCCGCCCTGCTCTGTGCATGATAGGGGGCGGCGCCCCAACTCCCCAATCAATTTGCCCTGCTCTGAACCTGACCAGGGGCTGCACCTAGGGATTGGGCCTGCCCTCTGCCACCCGGGAGCAGGCCTAAACCAGCAGGTCGTTATCTCCCGAGGGGTCCCAGACTGTGAGAGGGCACAGGCCGGGCTGAAGGGACCCCCTCTCCCCCCCGAGTGCACAAATTTTTGTGCACCAGGCCTCTAGTCTATATATATAAAAGCCTAAGTGAACGACTGACAGGCCAGTAGCTATGACACACAATGACCACCAGTGGGCAGATGCTCTGACAGGTAGCTATGACGTGCACTAACAACCAGGGGGCAGATGCTCAACACAGGAGCTACTGGGCTGCGGTGACTTGGCAGCCATGGCTCTGAACCAGAGAGGAGGGAGACCAATTCCAGGGTGCATCACACGAGAACCACCCTTCTGCAATCCGGGACCCCTTGGGGGATGTCAGAGAGCCGGTTTCCACCCAATCCCTACATGCCAGGCTGAGGGGCCCCACTGGTGCACAAATCTGTGCACTGGGCCTCTAGTTATAAATAATGCTGCAGTGAACATAGGGGTACATAAATTCTTTTGAATTAGTGTTTGGGTTTCTTCACATATATTCTCAGAAGTGGAATTGCTGGGTCATAAGGCAGTTCCATTTTTTATTTTTTGAGGAAACTCTATGCTATTTTCCACAGTGGCTGCACAAGCTTACAATCCCACCAAGAGTACATGAGGGTTCCCTTTAATTTTGGCCAATGTTTGTTGTTTGTTGATCTATTGATCATAGCCACTCTGACAGGTGTGAGATGATATCATTGTGGTTTTCATTTGCATCTCTCTTGAGGATTATGACCTTGATCATCTTTTCATATGTGTATTGGCCATCTGTATGTTCCCTTTTGAGAAGTATCTATTCAGGTCCTTTGCCCATTTTTAATTGGATTATTTATGTCTTTGGTGTTGAGTTTATAAATTTTGGATATTAACCCCTTATCAAATGTATCATTGGCAAACTTGTTCTCCCATTCTGTGGGTATAAGGTTTCTTTCATCATAGGTACAATGTAAAGCAAACAATATTAAAAGTAACCGGTTTGGCTCAGCGATTGGAGCGTCGGCCTGTGGACTGAAGGGTCCCAGGTTCGATTCCGGTCAAGGGTGTGTACCTTGGTGGTGGGCATATCCCTGGTAGGTGATGTGCAGGGGGCAACTGATTAATGTTTCTCTCTCATCGATGTGTCTAACTCTTTATCCCTCTCCCTTCCTCTCTGTAAAAAAAAAATTAATAAATATATATATTTTTTAAAGTAATCAGCCAAAAAATAGTGCAAACGATAAAACTTTATTAGACCATTTGACCATTGGTTATTATCCATTTCAGATGAGTATTCTTACTGGTCATAACAAACAGAGGTGCTTCCTCATTTAATGGTATGCCAACATTTCATTTTGGAAACGTGCATAGGTTCTTAGAATTGTACAGAATTTGTATATCACATGGCAAGCCCATGGACATTGCTCTGGTTAAAGTAAAGTATAACTGAAGGCTAACAAACCAGCTCTTCTTTATTAACTAAACAGATGTTATTCACTCACTATTCATATAGGCAGACATTTCAAACAATATTCTCAATCTTGATGATAGATTTTTGTAATTCTATGCACACTCTGTTGCTCCCTTACCCTTTGACTATCGGAGGAGTCCGTCCTCTGCCTATGTTATGGGTAGGACCAGTGCCTTAGAAAAAGCAAAGCCATTGTTTGCCACAGGATTTTGCCTTTCTTACCAACATAATCTAATCATTGGGAACACCAGCATCTGGCATCGTTAAGTCTTATCAGAATTCTTTTCCTTGCCATACTTTATCTTAATGATTTTGTTGAGTAAAAAACATAAATGGAAATTATTTTTTATATACATACTCGTTTACTCTCTAGAGCAGTGATGGCGAACCTATGACACATGTGTCAGAGGTGACACGCGAACTCATTTTTTTGGTTGATTTTTTCTTTGTTAAATGGCGTTTAAATATATAAAATAAATATCAAAAATATAAGTCTTTGTTTTACTATGGTTGCAAATATCAAAAAATTTCTGTATGTGACACGGCACCAGAGTTGTTAGGGTTCTTCAAAATGCTGACACGCCGAGCTCAAAAGGTTCGCCATCCCTGCTCTAGAGCATAATAATACATGGTTGGAGATGGCAGAGTATAGAAAATCCAATACTTCCTATATAACATTTCCAAACTCAGTGAAATCATTCAAACAAATAATAGCAATGGAGTGAATTCTACTTAATAGTAGAGATGAAAAGACGCCAAAAGGTCAAGGTTCTCATTATTCCTGTTTGTTGTGTTTGGTGAGCCCGATACTTTATAAACCACATTGAAGGACTTGCTCCTCATCCCAGGAGCTCACAGACTAAATTACACAGGCAAGGATGGTTGTATTAGCCAAGCAGGTGGTTAGCTCCAAAGTAGATACTTTTTAAAACATTTTTAAAATTTTTACCTTTTTTTGTCATGCTATATGTTTGTTTCTCATACTTCTGTCTTCTCAACATAAAAAAAGGAGGCTAGGCCTTGCCTTTGACAAGTCTCAGAAAAAATTTCATTTTTGTGAAGAGACTTTAAGTGAATGTAAAACTAGATTGAATGCAGAAAAGAGGAAGATAGATTGTTACAAGCATGACTAGAAAAATAGAAAGCAATACAAAGTTGGGCTGGAGACATGAAACTTATAACAAATGAGTCCACATAGATAAAAGGAGTGTTGAGAACTAAGAGTGGAGAACTGATTTGATAATCCACACAAAGCTGATTTGCTCCAAAATGAAAACGATGGTTTGCCAAACTGAATTTATATCTGTCTGGGGGTTGTCCAGTTCTGCCTATTTATGCCCTTCTAACAAAGAGCAATGATGATTTTTGGAAAAGCATTTAATAAAATATATTTCCTCGACATTTTGTTTAGTCCAATCTTTTCTGAAATTTCACTTGCCTAGAGAGTAGCTTGCCCCAGTAATTAGGTAGACATTTTGTTTTGTTTTGTTTTTACTGTTTATTATAATTTGTAAAAGTTTCATATTTGGTAAGAAAAATGAACAGGTTGCATATCTAAATTAAAGGGCTATCTTTCAATTTAATTATGCTTTCAAATTATGATTTTGGGAAGGATTAGTGACTGTAAAGTACATGAGCATTTTCTCTGTTACATCTGACATCTGGCCTTGCTAAATAAAAATAATAGTTTTGCAATTTCTCTTACATTGAAAATATTTTCTTTCCCCTTAATTACTTTAGTTTTTGAAAGAACTGTTCCTTAATTCCACTTTTCAAATTATGACAGGTCATAATATGTAACAGGGATTAAACTAAATGTGTATTAGAAGAGTAAAGAATTCACTGGGGCAAGACTAATCATCATTTAGATTATCAGTAGAAGATGATTAATAAACAATGGGTGGCGTGACAAGTTCAGTTGATGCTGTGTTTGGGTAGCCAAATGTTTTAGCTTTACAAATGAAAAAAAAAAAATCCCTAAGCAGCTTATGGGAGAAAGTAATCATTCAAATTACAAACTTAGGAATTTCAAATTACATACTTCATCAAGTTGAGCCTATTTTAATGTACTGAGTAGATTTGGTGTAACAGAGTGAAATAATTACTTAGTGTTTCAAGTAAATAGGAAAACGGTCTCCCTGCACTTGTCATTTGTTTTCTATGTGATTGCTTCTATAGATAACTTTGGGGAAAATTGCTGAGAATGTATCTCTGAAAGATCGTGGTCAGAAATAACTAAAAGTATGTTCAAGAGTAAGCATTTATACATATATTTCCTTAGCCAAGAATTTCTTTGGCCAAGATAAAAAATTTTTGAAGTACTACTTTTTTAGAGATCTCATTTAGAAAAAAAGAATCTGAAGAGGTGATACAGAAAATATAAGGAATATGTATTTTCCTACTAGATTCTCTTAAATAAAGCTGAAAATTTGGCTGAACAGAGTTTTCCAACAAATGGTCTGCATGTGTGCACTTGAACTTTAAAATCTTACAATTATACTATATCACATATACTAAATCCATTTTAATTTTTTAAGGATAATTAAGAGTAAAAACTGTGGCTGGACAATCTGGCCTCAAGCCCTAGTTTACCACTTAAATAATAATGTTGGACAAATTATTAAGTTTTCCAAGGCACAGTCTTTTTATCTGTATACTGATGGTAATAACAACACCTACCACATTATCACTATTTGTAGCGATGACAGAAGGGTATAAAACATTTAGATTTATGCTTAAGATATAGAAAGCACCTAGTTCATAGTAAATATAGGTTCTTTTTATTATTAGTATCAGAGTATTTTTTTTTTTTAGTTGTTAACGTGTTATCATTTTAAGTCCTACTCAACTGTCTCAGACCCTCGAAAGAGTACAGAAACTGGTTCATATTTTGTTTTTAATTCCATAAGCCCAGGCTTGAAAAACCAACACTATTGTGAAACACAAAATATTTCTAAGTGAATATGCCCTAGGTGTCTTTCCTCACTTCCTACAAATACTTTACTAAATTCTAGGTTTCAAAGTAGCTGTTCATGGAAATTAGTTAGCAGGCTAGGTTACTTTAAATTTTTAATATTAGCCTCACTGGCATCATGTACTTCCTATGGCTATTGTGAGAATAATGAATTTTTCTGGAGTTCCATTATACCCTATAATGCTATGAAAAATTATGGAGATTTCCATGGTTATTGAAAGAAATTAAGAAATCATTATCGCTCAAGTCTGGACTCTGAAATAAGTGACGTATTGTCAGTCATCCTTATCTGTGGGGGACTTACTATGGCTAAACTTTACTTACGTGATAATGTTAATAATATTACTCTAGCAATAACTTGTTATGGCAGGATAAATATTACTAAAATGCCAAATGGAAAATCTTGCTCTCTGGGAAGGGGACAGCATTAAAATATTAATGTCACAAATTGCAGCAGGGACTTAATAATGAAGAGGAGCTATTACTGTTCTTAATATTGAATCTATGAAATTAAATGAAAGTAAACCCATTCAAATTAAGGGCTCTGAATCTGTGTGTTGGGCGAAAAGGACTCTGAGTTCTGAAGCTGTGTGTTGGGCAAAAAGAATTGCAGATTAATCCAGATAATTTATTTATTTTTGATATTTTAAAGTTTATATCATATTGTCCTCTAATACACTCGTTTTGTGTTGATATTAAGGCCTCAAATGCTTTCTTTTTTAAAAAATTCAGTTTCTTTGCTTTAAGAAAGCAACATAGCAATTCAGTCTTTTAAGTGGGTCTCTATAGGAGGTGAGGACCAATTCCTACCTGTATTCTGTTGACATTTTCTTCTGGCTGACAGCTTAATAAAGGAATGATGGTAGATTAGGGGAGACAGGCTAAAAGAGACTTTCTGATTTGACACTGCTATATTTTACACAAAATTTATGGCACAACCCTGAGTAGATATGGCTTGGGACATATCTTTGCGATCTGAAACAGATATATATTGCCACCTTGAAACTTGTGTGAAGTTAATAACTAATAATTCACAGATGGTTTTTAAACCACTCCTATATAAACAACAAGAAGAAATACAGGCAGACAGGGATATGAAAAAAAGCCTACAAAATCATACAGGATATATGGATGGGAAAGCTAATTCTTATTGTTTAAGTATTAGGGTTGACCTCTGTTAGAAGCCCATACCCTTCATGAGAAACCGGATTTTCACGTTACTGTTTAAATCTTCGGCAGTCTTAAATATCTATCAATTCTCCAGCTGTACCAGCGAAACTTTATCTACTGCAGCAGGTCCTCACATAGAAGGCAATTCCTAAATATGTTTAATGAATAGATGTATTGTTGAATAAATTACTAGTGGGAAATTACCATGTATTCATTTAAAATATTTATGAAATTCTAAAATATAAAGGTTAAAATAATCAACAAATATTCTTGGACAGTTGAGTTACTTGGTTTTCATTGGTATTCATATCAGTATTAAACGCTTACTTTCTTACTGTTTGGGTTACAGTACCTTCAGCAAATGTATATTTTTGAAAACTTTGTTACCACTCCATCCCTTTGTCTAAGCAGCACATTGAGTAAATGGTATGGTCATCGTCTGAAGCCAGGATGCTCTGTCATCAAGTTCAGGCTCTTCACAATTATGTCAAACCACCTCCTACACAGATAGCCCTGCATTAGGTGCTTTATATACATTTTGTGTATATGTTTATAGGTACTTTATAAACATAGATATGTTTAATGTAATTATCCCCAGATCATTTTTGAGGTGATTAGAGTAATATTATTAACTCTATTTTATGGTTGAAGATATAGAAGAAATGGCTAAAGATTCCAGACAGACCTTTATTCAACCCCAACCGCACCCCATCCAGCCCCAACTGTTTCCAGCTGGAGAACAATTTAGCTGTGACTGGCCACGCACCAACTTTCCCAGCATCTGTGGGGATTACTGTCTTAGTCCTCAAGGGGTGGTCTGGGCAGGACCCTAGAGCATCCACTACATCGTTTAGAGCCTATACATTCTCCAAGTTCAGCTCAATTATCATTTTCACATGGAATTCTCTCCTGGTCCCCATAACTGGTGGTCAAAACCCCTTTTACAAGCTCTCAGGACACCATGTACCTTCACATTGTAGTATTTATCAGAGTTGCAGTCATTTTATTTGTGAGTTAATTTAATTGTCTGTCTTCCACGCTAGTTCTCACATTCCATTAGAGCTTGGGTAGTGACTGTTTTTGCCCAACATTAGATCCCAGAGGCAAGTCCCAGGTCACGTACATGGTAAAAGGATAGGAGTAGAAAGGACTGGCAAGAGCCCAGCAGGGCACAAACTAAACAAGTCAGGGTCTTTTACACAGGACTGCTGGTGACAACAAAGTGGGGAACTTTCTCCTACCTCTCGACTTGAACAAGATGGAAGAGGCCAGAATGAGGACACTTTAATAAGAACCACAGGCACGGGGTAGCCAGAGTCCTATATTTTATCTCGGTTGAGACGGATTCCGGAACTGGTCCTAGCAATGGATAAAGTAGGCAGGAAAAAAGAGGTACAGCCTCCTGTTTGAGTGGGCAAAAGCCACTGTACGGAAACTCAGGTGGACAGTGGCTCCACATGTAGATCACCTTAGTAGTTTCTGGACACAACATCTCAGATCACTTACCTCTACAAGCAATCCCAGTCATGAGAGAACCTTGCAGTGGCTTCTTCTTGCTCTCTTTTTCAGAGCTCACAATCAATGAACTGTGTCAACTCAAGGGAATTGTCAAAACTAAGCATGGAGGACAAGCCTTCTAGGGACACCACTAGGCTGTGCTAGTTTTCTGAGAACATATTTGAGCTTTTCTAGAGTTGGATTGCTATGTAATGATTGTACTGTTGCCCTTGTGTCATTATGCAGTATCCTATAACCAGGTACTCATTTGATTCATTTTCCTTTGTCATCAGGCAGACCACCATTCTGTTTATATTCCACGAATTAAGACTGGATTATCCTATCATCTAAGGGTGCTTCTGCAAAAGTTTACATTGTAAAAAAACCTCTCCAGAACTCTCCCCCCTGTTCAGTAATTGAAATGAATGTCTGATTTTGATGGAGCAAACCTATGTGATCTGAGTCAGAGAACCTGAGAAAGTTCTTCAATTACAGAAAATGTTCAATATACTCTAAGCCAGTTTAATTTGGTCTAGATTAGAACTAACACTTTATTTTTATAACAATTATTTTGAAATAATCCTTACTATTCTGAAATAAAATTCATTCATATATTATCAAAACACACGGCAAATCAAAACGAATCAGCCTACTATCTTTATTATAAAGGGGAATAAGAGAAAATTATATATATAAAAGCCTAAGCAACCGAATGACCGGTTGACTGTCGCTATGACTCTCACTAACCACCAGGGGCAGATGCTCAACACAGGAGCTGCCCCCTGGTGGTCAGTGCACTCCCACAGCCAACATCCCCCAGTCCCACCCCCGGTCAGCCCTGATAGGGCCGGCTGGCAAACCTCCCACAGTCCCACCCCCAGCCAGCCAGCCCCGATGGCCCTGATCAGAACCCCCCCATGGCCCCTTCCCCCAGCTGGCCAACCTACCACGGCTCCTCCCCCCTCCAGCTAACCTCTCACGGCCCCAATTGGCCCCAATCACCAGCCAGACCAAGGGACCCCAACCATGCATGAATTTGTGCACCAGGACTCTAGTCTTTAATAAAATAATGTATTTTTAATTTCCAAAAGCTTTGTCATTACTATAATCACAGACAGGTAGTCAGAGGCTACCATTTGTAGAAATACTCTGCCTTACTGACCAAGACTACACAGCCATGTTTATTGACAACTCAAATATGTGCAACCTTGCCTTTAATCACCTGTCATTTCAAATGGTGATTAACTCATGGTAAAACTCCAAGTAAGATAAAGTCCAACCTTCCTTTGATTTACATGGTACATGCATGTCTTGAAATTCAATGTATGTTAAAAACCTGCCCCCCCATACTTTGAATTTATATATCAAGTGGATCTTATTTCTAAGCTAAGTTTAAGTGAGCTCTTCCTATATATAAACATCTGGTAGAACATTTAAAAACTGTGTGCAGCTATATTAAATTGCAGGACATCAGAGACCTCAGACCTCAACCATATAATGTCATAGAATCCCACATCATTGTTAAAACCCAGAATATCTCTACAGATTTCCATGCCGGTGGTCTTAATCCAGCATCTAGAAGGGTTCAGGAATCTGGAGAAGGCGCTGTGTGTAAATTAATAAAGAAACATAATTTTGGAAGGCATTTTGGGGACCCAGAGAAGACCTAGCTAAAGGAACTAAGTTTTCTTGTCTCTCTGGACCCCTTGCTTTTTATTAACACAAATTGTCCTAAAGCAAGGTAGATACACATATCAAAGGGTAAGGTTTGGTATACAGAATCCATTGTCAGATTGGTGGAACTGCCTACGGCTGTTCAGGTGTTTGGCCAGTAGGAGGCAATAACATGTAGATTAAAATGCCCTCAGCTGTCTGGCAGCAAGCAATCATTTATGCATCCTTTTCAGGTTTGGGGAAATGCCCTCAGCCACCTCCAGATGATTCAGTCCTGCTGACGTGCTGGAATTGGCTTCCAGCATTTCCAAATTGCTTCTTGAAAATAGTGGTTGAGAACCACTCTTTTAGAACCTCTGAGGTCCCTTTGGTTCAATGCATGTACCCAAATTGTCTATCCAGAGGGGATCAGCTTTATTAGTTGCGAGAAATCCTTGCACCCGTAATCTCAACAAATAGCCTTTGTACAGACAAACGCGTGCATGAGTGTGTATTGTACAATAAAAAAATTGTTGGGTAATTTAAAATGTATATAATAGATACTGTTATAATTTATAAAGTGATATTAAATCTAAAATCTTTTTAATATATGTGCCAAACTTTTTTGATTACATATTATATTAGCTCAGAATTAATCAAAGTTTTATCTATTATCATGTAGAGCAGTGGTTCTCAACCTTCCTAATGCCGTGACCCTTTAATACAGTTCCTCATGTTGTGGTGACCCCCAACCATACAATTATTTTCGTTGCTACTTCATAACTGTAATTTTGCTACTGTTATGAATCGTAATGTAAATATCTGATATGCAGGATGTATTTTCATTGTTACAAATTGAACATAATTAAAGCATAGTGATTAATCACAAAAACAATATGTAATTATATATGTGTTTTCCGATGGTCTTAGGCGACCCCTGTGAAAGGGTTGTTCAACCCCCAAAGGGGTCGCGACCCACAGGTAGAACCGCTGATTAGAGGATCATGAAAATTCTTGAAGTAAAAAGGGAACCTCACAACCAGAGTTACTATATGTGTTGACATGTGAGTAATAATTATAAAGAGAAAGTTGATTTGCTATCAATAAAGTAATAATGATAATAATATCAAGATGAGGGCTGAAATAAAAAGTAGAGAATCACACTATAATGGCCACAGTTTTTAGGAGATAAATGGAGGCCATGCAGCAGCAGGTGACAAGTTACTTAGGAGATAGATCAGTAGCTGAAGTGTCCCAAAGGCAGTCAGAAATGCTATTGCTTAGTCAATGATAGATTTTTATCAATGTTAGTAGGGTAAAGAGGCCAAAATGCCTTCTTCCCTCTCTTTTTTAATGTCCCATTGCCCTCACAACTTATGGATACACTTAAAGTTTTAAAAACTAAACAACTCATGAGTTTTAATAAAATCACTATATTTGCTACGAAATATATGAAGCTGCTTAGTTGGTTTGGGTTGCATCAAAAAGGTGACAAGTTGATTAACAGAAGCTTTACATATTAACTGCTTTTAAATACTACTAAGTGTGTATTTTGTAATACTGTTTCTATATTTAGCTTATTTTTTTCTGCAAATTATTCTGCATGGAAGTGTCATCATGCCCACCCACTTCCAGATAAGAAAAGCAGAGTCTCAAAGAGCTGTCTTCCTCAAGCTCACACTTAGGTGTGCCAAGAATTCTATTGACCTGAACAATACATCAGAGTGACTTGATTTGGGGTAACCTCCAGCAGTAAAAAGGAAGTTCTGAGGTCTCTCATCTATAAAAAAAGAAAAAGTATTAATCGAAGCCTGTCTTGCAAGCTGATCAAGTTTGTAAGTTCATTTGCTAAGACTTTTATTTTCAAGTTCTTCTGTTTCTTTCTTTCACTTTCCGGACCTACCCCCCAAAGCCAAGACAGAAGGCAAAAAAGATGGACCACATGCATATTTTATAATAAACATTTTAGTAATGATTTTAAATCTAGGCTGTGCAATAATACATCAATGTAAATAATAATAAAAATAAAACAATGGAAGTTGTCAGAGCTAATGTCAATTAAATCATGTCTAATCAAATAAATGGAGAGTTGTACATCAGTGAATGGTCATTTTTAAAGATTATGATCATTTCTTTAAATTGACAGCAATTGAGTCAACAGAAAATAAAATGAGAAGGTGCTGCCAGGTTTACTTCATAAACATGCGGATTTAATTCTGCTATAGTAATTTTTTAGACGATTTCTGTAGAAACGGTTGATCCCATTTTCAGCCCTTTCAGCTCTTAAATGGACACATCGAAGTACTTCTACAGCTAGAATCATGTAGAAGAAATATTTACACTCAGCCCTGAAATCTTTCAAAGATGTTTGCATGTTTGACTCGAAAAACAAATAGAGATATGAGAAGTTAGATCTCAGTTAAGAAGGAAGTATTTTATTTTCCAGAATCTAGTTCAAAGCAATTATATTTGAACTTGAATGTGTGTCAGGACTAGTGAGTTTTAGCTTACTTCCAAATAGTCCCAAGTTTATATTATTTTTGTTAATATTAAATGAGTTAATTGCCTATCTTGTGTTTTTAAAATTTTAATTTTAGAGTATATTTTGTAAATGTTTTTGAACCTGCATTTTTCCCCTCAAAAAACTTTGCCTTTTTAAAAATATATATGTTTTTATTGATTTCAGAGAGGGAGGGAGAGGAAGAGAGAGAAACATCAATGATGAGAGAGAATCATTGATCGGCTGATTCCTGCATGCCCCACACTGGGGATCTAGACTGCAACTTGGTCATGTGCCCTGAAGGGAATCGAACCGTGACCTCCTGGTTCATAGGTCAATGTTCAACCACTGATCCATGCTGGCTGGGCAAAGAACTTTGTCTCAATCTCTCAACCAGTTCACAGAAATAGATGTTATATAAGAATATTTTAAAGTTATATTATTTTTATAATTTAAAGGATCATTAGCTTGGTTGGTATTGAATAGATATAGCAATTGAACATTTTCTGTCGATAATAAACAACATAACAGAATGTATGTTTCTCCGTGTTACATTTTGCCATCACCTCCAGTTCAGGATTTTAAAATCAGGCCTGTTTTTATTCTCCTGTTTCTCTTCATAGTAGTCTTATTTGTATGATTGACATCATCCTAGTTTCCAGGTGATTTTCAGCTTCCCTCTCTGATTTCCCTTGCCTTTTATTTAGTTACCACCAGTTCCTGTGGCTCCTTCCTTCATAGTGACTCCCAGCCAAGCTCTCTCCACTCCGGATCACAGCTCCTGAATGTAGGCCCCAGAATAGCTTCACCGATATTGCACACCATCCCAAGTCAATTTTGCTAGAACATGATACTGCTTTGCTCAAAATGCAATGTGCAATTATTTCCTATTGAATAAATTCTAAAGAACTTAGCCTGACGTGCAATTCCCATTCTAAATTGTTCTCTAATCATTTCAGCTTCATCAGCTCCTCCCTTGATTTCCCTTTAGTTCTGTATTTTGTTCTGAACATCTCGAGCTTTCCCAATTTCTGTGATTTCATTCATGCTCTTTGGTCTACCTGGAACTTTGTCTAGCTTTCCGCCTCCACATATAAATTTGGCCTATCCTTAAATCTCACCCACAATGCCAATAACTTCCTGATTATCCCAGCCAGATGTGAACTCTTCTTTTTCCCCCAATTCTAACATATTTATTCTCTATACCCCTTTTGGGGCACTTGGCACTGGGAACATTCAAGAGATTTTTTTCAAGGTTGTTTGCCTATCAGTGATGGCGAACCTATGACACACGTGTCAGAGGTGACACACGAACTCATTTTTTTGGTTGATTTTTCTTTGTTAAATGGCATTTAAATATATAAGCTAAATACCAAAAATTTAAGTCTTTGTTTTACTATGGTTTCAAATATCAAAAAATTTCTATATGTGACACGGCACCAGAGTTAAGTTAGGGTTTTTCAAAATGCTGGCATGCCGAGAGCTCAAAAGGTTCGCCATCACTGGCCTAGATAGTGGCAGAACGCAGATGTTAGGCCTCTGCAGTCTGTGTATGTCATTTATTCCTAATCACACTAATTTACTATTTTACTTACTGGAACTTTTACTATGTGGATAGACCAAGCTTGACTGCCTGTGCATCTGAGAGTAATCACATTCACACTGAATGAGAAGAAGAGCCTCCCAGCAGTGGGGTCCAGCTGGGATGCCCCCCAGAACTGCCAACGCCAGCCTTCAGTGTGACCAAGCCCCAGGCCATCTTGCGTTCTCTTCTGAAGTCTAACTCATTACTGCCGAGATTGGTTCTACCCTTAGCATTTTATGAGCTCACCAGAGGTAGATTTTTTCTCAGCGTTGTCTGAGACCAAATGATGCAGAATTTTAACAGAAGTCTTACTAGAACTGTTTTTAATCAACACAGATGATGATTTGATTTCATGTGTACTAATGAGTCACTTGACTATACTCTGCTCAAGATGGGAACAGTATAATTTGCATCTGTGTTCCCCATCAGTATATGGATAAGTCTGAAGCTCTGGCTGGGATAATATGATGTGAGTCTGTTGGCTCCTTCCAGCTGCTAGGCAGCATGAGGCAGTCAAGGCTGCAGCATGCTCCGTCTTCCACTGCTGGCCTCCATGTGTGTTTTCATCGTTGACACAGTTGTTGGTGTATGAATGACTGCCTCAAGGACTTCCTTCAGCACTTATACTCTGTGGAGGTGCAAATGCTTCCTGGAAGAGAAAAATTCTACCTTCTCATGGCAGAGTAAAGTGGGATTAAAATTAATGTGTATGTGTATTCACACCAAAATTCTATCGGAGAAAGCTAATTGAGCTTTCTATGACTGACTACATTTATTTGCATAACTGCCACAGTATCATGTATTCAAGAATTATTTCAGGCTCTGGTATAAAAATAAGTGAGTCTAAAAGTCCTGGCGATTTCTTATCAGTTCCTAAAATTCTATAAAGTTTTAAAAGGTACCCGATAGAGGTCTTCATATTTATTAATGCAGCTTTCAGAAATCCAAATTGACTTTCAATTTTTTTTCTGCAGTTTGCCAGAAATTCAGTAGTTTAATAACTTAATCATTGCTCTAACTTGATATTTATTTCATCTTCCTTTCCTGAGATATGCAAATATGTCTCTTTGCTAATACCTTTTCTCCATTATCTACTCTGAAACTGATGCAAAGAAGTCATTAAAATTGATAGCAATACCTACCACTTCAATGAATATGTTACGTTTTCCATTTCATGGAGGTCCCATTATCTCCAGCCCTGACCCCTTCTTCCTTCTCTACTTGAAAGGATCCTGATTTATCTCCAACTCTTGAGTAACCTTTCTTTCATTTTCTATCCTTAATTTCTTATCATATTTTTTTACACTTTTCACTTCATTCAATGATCTCAGTGCTTCTCTCTGCCTCATGTTTTATCATGTACATTTTCTGCTTTCTTGGCACTGATTAGTTTTTGGACTCTTCTCCTTCTCCACATTGATGTTTTATTCTAACTAAAACCATATTTATTCCTAGATGATATGTATAGTCCTTGAACATATTTTAATTTACCTTTCAGCATATTTCATTTCCTCTTTCTCCAATATCCTCTAACTTTCCCCCTTTCTTTTTCATTTGGTTAGCATGTATGGCTCTATGCAAAATTTACTTTTCTATCTGCCTAATAAAAAAATCATACGTTTGCCTTTTTTTTTTTTTTTTTTGTATTTCTTTGGTTGCTCTGTTGGCCTAACCCAAAATTTATTACTGTGATTTCACTGTCATGTTTTCTTAAATCTGTAATACTATCTCCTGTTACTTAAACTACTTTTGGAATTACAAAGAAAGCACATTTTCTTGGCCTTTGAAAATGTAAGACAGTATTGTAAGCAGAAAAATGGTAAGTGCAGGAAACACTGTGTTGGTGGAATCTTTGTTGAAACTTTCAGCTTTGAACTACATACACAGAAAGCCATTAAATGCTGGGATAATAGAACCTGACTCACTGTATCCCCTTTGTTTGGCTATCTCTGTGGTTTAGCAGTCCCCATAGAATATAGGATGGAGGGGTCTTGAGAGGTCATTTAATCTATTGCTCTATGGCCTGAAGTATGCTCTCCAAGATACCTTCTTGCTTTAGTTCTTACCACCTTCAGTGATATTTGGAATGCTTGGTAAATATTTGGGAAGGTTGCAAATGTCATGGGGAAGAAAACTTGTATAGATAGAAATTATAGAAGTGTCACCTACTGAAAATTTTGAACAAGGGGTTGTTAGAAAAGTCAAAGCATTTAGAAATTGGAAAGTATACATCTCTGTCTTACTACAGAACTTTGGGTACAGGCCACAGCAATAGATTTTAGTGGTTTGGCCTAACGTTTTATAAGGATGAATATCCTCAGAACTAGTGATAATATGGGCTTTTATGTCATCTGGGCAGCAGTGACTCAAATGTGTTGAGAATAATAAGCCTAACCACTTTCTATGCTGTACTGCCATCCATTTCAAAAGTGATGACCTCGTTTTTTCTCATCAGATTGATGTTCTGAGAAGAAACAGGCATAATATTGGAAGTTATTGCATGAATATAAAACAGGGTCATTATAGATTCAGCTGAACAATAATACTTTTAAAATGAGTCACTTTGATACTAAGAATACTTCTGACTCCGTCTATGATTCATATTATTAAAATGCCATGGTTTTCTAAGACCAACTTTGCAATTGATATTTAGAGAAGTAGGGTGGGGGCAGATTGTTTTTATGGGTGAAATGGCTGCCAAATTCAGATCTCTCTATATTAGTAGTTCCAATTTTGGAGAGAATTAGTTAGTCTTTAGTGGTTCTTTAACGCTACTGATTCATTGACAAAAATAATAACAAATAAATTAAAATTAGACCAAATAACAATGACCTTTGCTTTCAATCAAAATATCAAAATAAGCCCTATATTCACTTTATATTCTTAGATAATTTAAATACTATAGAATTTTTTTAAAAAGTCATAATTACTTTGAGAGTTATTAAGAATTTCAGGAGTGGTATGAAAATGATTTGGAATGAATGAACTGACCTCAGTACCAACGCTGTTCAGGTAACTTACTATGACAGAGGTGTTCAGTTAGAGCCAATCAATTACTGAAATTCAGAGAATATCAACAAACACCCAGTAGTTAAGAGTGATTAACAAATAGCAATTAATGAAAAACTGGAGAATATATTAAATTCTCATGTGGAGGCAATATTAACACATTTAAATGTTAGGCATTCAATATACATTTGTTATCCTTATTAGCATTTTTCAGCTTTATAAAATATTCTAATGTAGGCCTTGAAGACATTACTTAAACATGAACATACTTATTAAAAAATAGTTCACTTATTACAGGAAAGTTTTGATTGAATAATCCAACCTACAAAAAAATAGGGGAAAAGTCCATGTTTGAATAGTATTTTTAAGTTTCACTTAAAACAGAACAAAGCACAAAACTATTAATAAATCTCCCCCAAAAGTTTTCTAGCATTAACATTTAGAAAAATTAAGGTTAACAATACTGATAATTGATATCTTTCATGGCAATGAACATATAGCAACTTTAGGTACCAAGCTTTGTGTTCATAAACACACTGATTTGAGATAATTCACAATAATTCCATTTATTTCATTTTATCACTAGTAGTTCAGATCAGGCCCGATCACTTAATCACTACATGACTGTGGGAATCTCACTTACATTCTCTGCTGTTTGTCTGTACGGTGAGAAAATGTTGATGAATTGTTATAAGAATCATCTGGAATAATGCTTATATATAAATTATGTAGACCCATAGATGGCACATATTAGATGAACAATAAATTATAGCTTTTCACCACATTATCATCATTTTTGCCTAAATAATTGTAACTGCTTTTGTGCTAGGCAATGTTTTTCAGTCTTCTCAATAGCATTCTACATGTAATTTTCAAGTTAATATTCTCCAATAAAATGCCCATTGAATCATGATCCTGGTAAATATTATCTTCTCAATAAATTAAATTTTAACAACTTAGGTTAGTCCTCATATTTCCCTACGTTGTTGCAATAACCAATTTTTAAACCCTAACGTTTACACGTTTCATGTGTAGCAACCAAAATGCACGACTTATTATTCCAGAATATACTTCATACATTCTCACCTGTGTGCCTTTGTTTACTCTGCCCACTCTAGTGTGCTAGGTAGCATCATGGGATCCGTGCTGGCATTTCCCTTTTTGTTCTCAAATCAATTTCCAGTTCTTCCCCTCTTCTGCATCATCACAGAGAACTGCATTTCCCAGATTCCCTGATAAATTTGGAGTAAAATTAACCAATGGGAGGCACTGAAAGAAAACTGGAAGGGAAAAGTATACGTAGTTTTCCTTTTTTTTTTTTTTTTTTTGTCCCTAAGGCAGAGTCTACAGCAATACCTGTACTTCCTTCATGGTCCTTGATTCAGCCAGTTAACCCCTTCCCGTGGTCTTAGATTCTACTGGAGGCCCCGGTTAAGCTAACTACTTAGATTTCCCTTCAACTTTAGGTGAATATTCTCAGAAATAGCTGTTTTGGGTTGTTGGTTTGAGCATTTCTAATATGTGTACATCCATTGCTCTGTGTTCAGTCTCTTTAGGTTGAAGAATTTAGAGCAGTCTCTGTTTCCTTACTGGAACATGACTGCTACAGAGTGCCATAGATTTGGCTTTAAATATTGACTTCTTTGAATCTCAGTTTTTATACCATTAACTTAATGGTATTTTGTGGGGATTAAATAAACAACATGTATGGTAACACATATACAATATCTGGCATACTTGAATTTTCACTCCTCACTTTCTATGCTTATGAACCCTTTAGACACATATGGGCTGAAATTGATTAATTATTGGAATGTAAGGGAATAAACAAAAGTCTTTGATAATGTTTACCCTGTAGCTACATATGATTATTTATATCATTTATGCTCTGAAATTATCTTATTATTGACTAGAATCTGAAGATGTTTTAGTTGTAAGTCTGTATTAGATACATTTAATGGATTATTAAACAACCATTGTATAACAAATGTCATTTTTCTAGATAAATGTGGGTCCCATACTGAAAAAAAAATATTATATGGGTCAGGGGTAGGGTGCCAGGTGAATATGGATGAACTGAGACAAGCAATTCCAAAAATCCTGAGGGAGACAGGTAACAGGAGGAGGAGGAGGGGATTTATTGGATAAACATTGAGGTCAAGGGATTGGAATAAGGACTCAGAAGGAACTCAACAGTGACTGAGCATTTTCTCTCTCTGCTCTCAGCCTGCACAAGGAACAAAGACCATCTGGGGCTGTTTCCCACCCAAGAAGGCCTTCAAGTTGGGGATCAAAGACCTGTTCTCTTCTCCTATGACAGCTCATGGGGTGGGGCTTCTATTTTGAGTCTTGAGATGATTCCGGGGACATAGATTCAGACCCCATACTATTTTTCTGTTTTTCTCCCAGAACCATGATGACTGTGGTAATGTTGCTTGCGGCCAGGCATTTATTTATGTCTTCCATTCCTGGGAAGAGTACTTGCCAACACATCCTTCGTCTTCTGCATTTCAGATATAACAAGCCTGTGAGCTCTTGCTGAATAACGTACCAGATTCCAGAATTGACAAAGAGAACAAAGATTGAGTCCATGTCCCCCACATAATAGACTTCTGCTTTAAGAACCTGAGATCTAGAGAATTTTATCTAAACGTTTCACTTGCTGGGTTTGAAACTAGGACACCTGGACTCTACCAGAAACCATTGTAAATACCTGGGATAATTTTTGGTTAAACGTGCTAGGAAACACTCAACTGTATTGGAGATTGTTGGTGTAGGAGTAACCCAGTTTCCCCAAAGACTTTTCCATCTGTGGGTGAGATGCAGTGGCCAGAATAGGATGAGATACGGGATAAGCAAACGCTCTTCTTAATTTGTTGTGACTGCTCAGCTAAATTTGTTTCCTGTGAGTCAAAGACTCACTGGCCCCATTACCTCTAACTTTTAACCACTTAATCCGCTGAATATTCTGGAACATTAACAAAGATATATTGGATATTTGAGTGAAACAGCGCAAGTTATTTGGTGAGATGGCATCAAATGATCTCTATCAAATATAATCTTGCTTGTCTAAATTGTAGAGAAAGCCAAGCAATTTAAAAAATACTCATTGCTCCTTAAAAATATATAAGATTTGGAGGGGTTTTTTCTCTCCTAACTACAGCTGTTACCATTGTAATGGAAGTTAACATAGATTCTTGATATAGGATTGCACCAGGTTACTTTAAACAAAAAAAAAAATAGCTTTAGTTAATAGTTTTACTCTATTTGCTGTGTTTCTAATGAGCATGGTAAATGACAAAAGTATTAGCCACCAGGACTGACACCTGTAATGAACTGTGTGTAATATGATGCAGAATTAAATACGTGCTACAAGAGAGGTGCTGTGAGAGTAGAGCAGAAGGAACAATTACTTGTAATTAAAGCATTGGGGAAGATCTGATTGAATAACATTTAAGCCTGGGGTTAGCCATGGGAAAGTTTACTCAGGTTGAAAACCATAGGAAGAGTACACCAGGTTGAGAAAACAACACCAGCAAAGTCACAGAAGCTGGAAAATGGAGAGGATATTTGGAGAAGCAGTTGGTGTGGACTGGTGTTTATAATTCCTGATGGAATGGATAGAGTTAAGCTTGGGAATATATTTGGAACATAAATTATAAGATTTGGACTTTGAGCCTATAGAATTTTATTATTTTGGTAGAGACATATTTTCAGGGTGAATAAGTACACAATGCTATTTCTCCTCTGTTTTGGAAAAAAATGTATCTTGAAAGGTATATTGGTGGGGAAGCTAGGAATAGATTAGACAAGAGATTTTTAGTGCTTAGACCAACTTAATGCAGTAAGAATGGATTGCATGGGTGAACAAGTAAAACATTCCAGAAGTTAAATCTATGAGACCTAGTAACTAATTGTGAGGGTCCCTAGTACACAGAGAAGAAAAATTTAAGGTTTCAGAAATTCACAAGTGAAAAATGATAATATTAATAGACATGTAGACTATAATAAGTGAAATAAATTTCAAAGAGGGCAAGTAGTTTGATATTGAACTGGAAATATATGTCAGTACTTATACATATAGTGATTTCTTGAGTCAGAAGTTCAGGAGAGAGGTTGGATTTGTGGCCGAGTCTTGAAAATACGGCAATTTTTATGTAGGTTTTTGTCCTCAGTACTTTGTCTACCTGTCTGACACAATCCCCTAAAGGATTCCCATTCACACCCACAGGGGTGACTCCCATATCTCCTGAGTCTCAGACCCAATTTTTCAATTGCCTACTTTTGCCCCCACCCAGGCATTTAAAAAATATGTTAAACCCAACTTCTTCAAAACTGATTTCATCATTTCTATTCCTTCAGTCAGAACTTCTATTCCTGTAGAAATGGCCAGTGATACCATTACTATCAACCCAGACATCAATGACTTAAACTACATCAATGCAAAAAAAACCAAACATACACAAACTTGTGAGTCCCCCTCCATCCTGATATCACTAGCCTACACTCTAATTCTTTCTTCTTAAGATTTTAGAACAAATTTCTACCAGAAGCCCTTGCCTCTAGACTCTCCGGCAAATCCACTTCCCATATAACAGCCTGAGTGACAAAAACTGCCAATGTGATCACTTCACAATTACACTGCAATCTATTTGTTCATGTGTCTGTTACTGTCTTCATACATTAAACTCTATGAAAAAATGGGCAACTGTATTGTTGTTTTTCATAATGACTTTCTGGAATAGCAATTTGTAAGAATATTTGGTTGAATACAAATATTTATATGTAGGAATAGTTGATATGAAATGGTAGTTGAAATCATGCCAGTGGAAAAATGTCAAAATTTAGAGTAAAGAAACAAGATCAACAATAAAAACGTGAAATAAGGAGATAAAGGAAAATGCAACTGTGGAGGGTATTAGGAAATGAATAATAACGAAAGAATCCGAGGAAAGTAATATTTAGTAGAAGAATGTTTAGAGAGGGAAGACTTGTTTACTTACTTGGCCTCTGTAAGCATCGCACGGCTTCCACTCTCTTCTTGACACTCTGCTTCTTCCTTCTACTTCTCAGCCTGTGGTCTCTCTTCTTCTTCATCTAACAGTCACATCCCATCGCATGCCTGCTGCTCTTCCCACTCTGTACACTCTTCCTGGGAAATTAATTCCAGTTCTAGGCTATGCACTGTCATTTAGAGCACAATGACTCCGAAGTCTGTATTTCCAGCCCTCTTTGTCACTGTGCTTCAGTCCCAGAATCCAGCTTCTAACAAGGCTTTGCCATGTCCATATTTCCAAAGTAAAGGCAGCATTCCTCCCAAATGTGTTCATGTTATTTCTTTTGTATTCTGTAGAGCTTGTTAGATGTAATATTCTTTGCTTGAAGGTGCTTCATTTTTTCAAACTAATTAATTAAAAAATATTTTTATTGATTTCAGAGAGGAAGAGAGCAGGAAAGAGAAATAAAAAAATCAATAATAATAATCAACAATAGGCTGCCTCCTATACTGTATACCCCTACTAGGGATCACACTTCTGCAAACCAGGCATGTGCTCTGACCTGGAATCGAATTGTGATCCCCTGGTTCATAGGTCTACACTCAACCACTGAGCCACACGGGCCTCCACCTCATGTCAGTCACCAAGCTTCATCAGCTCTACCTTCCATTTTCTTTCCTACTATCTCTGCTTCCACGGTTTTCATTTAATTCTTCAACATGTGTTATATAGATTTTTGTAGCAGACTCAAACAGGTATGTTTCCCACAATCCCTCCTAATCTAAATTATCCTTCATATGATCATCAGAGATAATTTCCAAAAGTATAATGTGGTATGGTCTCATCTGTGTAAAAAGCAACAAACAAATAAAAACATCTTAACTAACTCCCTAATGACCAGAGAAGAATTTCCAAACTCACTAAGATCTTTTACATGGATCCTTAAAATATAACTGTAACTATATTTTTTTAGTATTAACTTCTCTAAATGCTTTTTCTCACATAAAAAAAACACAAAGAGAAAAATTCTCGATTTCTTTTTTTCCATGCCTTTATAGAATCTGTATGCTTATCTTGGAATTTTTTTTTTTAACCTGGCCAGTAATAGTTACTTTTTGGAGATTATCTGCTTAACTTTGAGGAATTGTTTTAAATGTCATCCTTTTGTGGAAATCTTTTCAGGTTCACAGTGTTAAATCTAACTCTTCAAAGATGAAAGCCTCTGCTCTGCAGTTACAAGCTAAGCATTCATACCAATTTATATCTCTGACAACCATGTCAATTGTGACCTTAATAAAAGGTGTCTTTTCAAAACCTCTAGTTACTTTTTTGGACCTCTGAATTATCTCATTGTATAGTGTTCACCTTTATGTTTATTAGTTTATGTATATAATTGATTTCAGAGAGGAAGGGAGGGGGAGAAAGATAGAAACATCAATGATGTGAGAGAATCATCAATTGGCTGCCTCCTGCACGCCCCCTACTGGGGATCGAGCCTGCAACCCAGGCAGGTGCCCCTACCCGGAATTGAACTGTGACCTCCTGGTTCATAGGTTGATGCTGAACCACTGAGTCACACTGACTGGGCTTAGTTTTTATTAGTTTTTAATTGAATGTTTGCTTTTGTTTCACTGCTAATATTAAATAAAAACCTATAACTTTAGAAAATTCATATATATATACATATATATATATATATATATATATATATGTATATATATGCCATAATGTATTGCTTAGAGCTAATTTGTATCAGATACTCCGTTTTTAGATAATGAGGGGTATTTCTTGACTGGAAAGAAAAGTATGAAATTATTATTAAGAAATTGATTTTATTTCTTTATCTTGTCTTGATAAGAAAATAAAAGACATAAACTTTGCCTCGTATCAGCGCTGTCCTGATACTTCCTTTCCCACCCTAGAGCCACAATACATACTTAATAACATGCACATAATCAGGAAACACACCATGCAGAGACAACCCTGTCTACAAAGGACAGTTCCATCCAACGTGCCACCTGAGCCGCGATGCTCTGAATTTGGCTCTGCATAACCAGGAAGAAAGAAAGCTGTGCGACGCGAGGGGAACCACATGCAATCCTGTCACACTAAGCATCATCATTGTAAAGTCAGGATGAATAAGAAGAAATGAAAAGCTATTCATCGGAGCTGCCTCCTCATGGGATCAAATGATTCTTATGCTTGAGGTGGATTTAGCTGTCCCCAAAGGGCAATCTCTCTCCAGCACAGGAAATGAAAACAAAGCAAGCAAGCACCAGTCAGAAACAGCCACCACCTCTGGGTCCAGCTGCCGGAGAACCAGCAGAATGTGCGGCTCTGTAGGATGCAGGCAATTATAAAAACATCTGAATGGGCACACTTGAAAATGATCTTTAACTCTAGTGGGATGTGGAAATGACTTTTTTGAACTTTTCTCATTTGTCTCGGGTTTCTTTTGCCTGACATCCTCAGGTAAATTATGCCTTAAATGCTTCATGCCAGGCTTTCTGTGTTGGATTTGTGGACTTATCATAATTTTATTTTGTATATGTTGAGAGGTTTTAATAAATTGTGTCAACCAGAGAAACAGTGGGAATCATTGTTTCAGATGTGAAGTGACAGCCTGCAGGCCTAGGCTGTTATTACTGGAAATTCCATTGGATTCTGAATTTCAGCACCCCTTTTCTCTCTCATGGCTGTTCATGCTTCGTATATGTTTGCTAACTACAGAATTTAATTTTGATGCCCAAGCATCATATAGTAATTAAGGCCATGCTATAAGTAGGGAAACCACTTGATTCAGAATCAAATGACTGCCCTTTTTTATTAGCTATATTTATGTTTTCCTTCTGTGTGTCTTTGTTCATTTGGGCCACTGTAATAAAATACCAAAATCAGGGTAACTTATAAATAGCAGGGATTTGTTTCTCACAGTTCCGGAGACTAGAAGTCCAAGATCAAGATGCTAGCAATGTCTGCTGAGGACTTTCCTGGGGACATAGACTTGTTGTATCCTCACCTTTTGTAAGAGTCAAGGGTACTCTCTTGAGCCTCTTTTACAAGGTCATTAATCATATTCAGGAGGGACCCGCCCTCATGACCCAGTCACCTCCCCAAGTCCCAACTCCAAATAACATTACATTGAGTATTAGGACTTTTGGGTACCCAAACATTTGAACCATAGCAGTGTGTGTGTAAGAGAGTGTGTGCATGTCTAGTTTTAATTGGTTCTGTCAGTAACTAGCTCTATGTGGGTCCTGGAATATCTCCCTTTCTGAACTTTCAAAATGTTTGTATATTACCAGTAAACCATACAGTACTCATATCACAGAGTTGTTCTAAAAATCATGAGATCATGTAGTTAGGCCACTTTGTAAATTCTAAAGTAATACACACATGAAATTCTTTGCTGTTTAGATGGTAGCATTGTTAAAGAACATTAAACTAGGGTCCATGTGACTTAAATTCTAATTTCCATTCTACCACTGACTAGCTTTATGACCATGGATGAGTCAGTTAACCTCTCTGAGCCTCTGTAAGGAGGTAACTGATTTTTGTGGTTCGTGATCATTTCAAAGAAACATATTTGTTTCATTTTTCCTTTCATAGTTTTTAGCTAGTAATTGTGATAATAATAAAATAACTGTTGTCACTTATTGAGTGTAGAATTCTAGATTAGTAAGATTATCAACAATTCAAGCTTATCTATACTAATAAAAGACAAACATGCAAATTGACCATACCTTCGCTATGCCTTAAGCCACACCCACCAGCCAATCAGAGTGACTATATGCAAATTTACCCAACCAAGATGGTGTCTGGCAGCCATGGAGCTGGAGCGAGCAGGAGGCTTGGTGCCCCAATGATGGAGGAAGCCAAAGTTCCCGCTTGCCTTGGCAGGCTCTGAGCTCCACTCAAAGCAACAAAGTTTCAATTATAGAAGGTAAATAAACCCCAGATACCTGCTTTCAGCCGGCCGTGGCCTCAGAGCTGGAGCGAACAGGAGGCTTCCCTCCTGCCTGCCCTGGCCGGCTCTAAGCTCCTCTCAAGGCTACAAAGTTTCAATTATAGAAGGTAAATAAATCCCAGAATAAAAAAGAAAAAAAGGAGAGGCTGGGAGCTTCCGTCACTGGGGGACTTGGCCAGCCTGAAAACAGCCCTCAGCCCCTCACCCAGACTAACCAGGCACCCCAGTGGGGACCCCACACCCTAAAGGGGGTGTGGCCAGCCTGCAAACAGCCATCAGCCCCTCACCCAGGCTGGCCAGGCACCCCAAAAGGAACCCCACTCTGATCCGGGACACCCTTCAGGGCAAACCAGCCAGCCCCCACCCATGCACCAGGCCTCTATCCTATATAATAAAAGGGTAATATGCAAATTGACCCTAACAGCAGAACGACTAGGGAATGACTGGTCACTATGACACACACTGACCACCAGGGGCCAGACGCTCAATGCAGGAGCTGCCCCCTGGTGGTCAGTGTGCTCCCACAGGGGAAGCTCTGCTCAGCCACAAGCCAGACTGATGGCTGCCAGTACAGTGGTGGTGGTTGGAGCCTCTCCCACCTTCTCAGCAGCACTAAGGATGTCCGAATGCAGCTTAGGCCTGCTCCCCACTGGCAAGTAGACATCTCTTGAGGCCTGCCCGGCTGCCAGAGGGATGTCTGACTGCCAGCTTGGGCCCGATCCCCCAGGGAGCGGGCCTAAGCCAGCAGGTGGACACCCTCCAAGGGATCCCAGACTGCAAGAGGGCATAGGCCAGACTGAGGGACCCCCCCCCAGTGCACAAATTTTTGTGCACCGGGCCTCTAGTAATCAATAAAGACCAAACATGATCTGGCTGTGGATCACATTGTTGCAAATATTTGATATCTTGGGTTAGAGATCGCTCTTGTTACTAACCTCTGTGCAGACTTCTTGTGGTCTAAGTTATTTTCACATGTTTCCTGACACCAAGGGCACCCAATTTAGAATCTGTGACAGAATTTGGGGTTTTGATTTTGGTCAGAGAACAGAGTAGCTATAACTGTAATAATAGTAGTAGTTAATACTTCAGTGAGCTCATGCTACATTTAAGATAGTTTTCTAAATGGTTTATATGAATACACCCAAAGACTGTACCTCCAAATACCATGATGCTGGACGTTAGATTTTGACATATGAGTGGAGTGGGGCACAACATTTAGTCCATAACATATGAGTTAATGGAGACATATGTTTTCAAGTCATATATTTCAAGCGGTGCATATGATTTGTAATCCACATATACATAATTCAAATTAAAGTAAAACAAAACAAATATACAACATATATTGTTTTTAATAACACACCTTTGTCTGCAAAGTTCTTGTAGGTAATTTTTCTTTAGAAATAAAGATCTTGTAAGGAGAAATCTCCTTTATATTTGATTTTAAAAACTTTGCTGTTGCCATTTTTGCCGGCAGTTTGCAGGCACGCCCGACAAGCTTTGGAAACTGAAAGTCTGTGTTGCATCTTTTGGTGTGAGGTGCTTCTCCTTGGGACCTCTAGTTCAGCAGTCACTCGACAGCCTATTGATTTAATGGACATATATAAGAATTTCAAGAAGCATTCTGATATGACTTGTAAAACCACAGCAGTTTTAAATGCATCAACTGTGGACCTTTTGCCAAATTCCCCCAAACCTTCTTCACTTTCTACAAGTACACGACCTGTAGCAGAATTATCTCCCCTATGGAGAAAATTGAAGCTAATTGACACTTGATCCCAGTAATTTATGTCAACTCAAAATCTAAATATATACCTTTGCCAATGTTTCTTTTCATTGTGCCAAGTCCACCCACTCTACATTTTATTAAAGATCTATTTAGCAACTTTTACTAGTGCTAGGAAAAGTTTGGGCCCATTATCTAAACTCAGCAAGGGAGGTGATTATTTCTAGAGTTTTACATATGAAAGGATGGAGATTGAGAGTAGCTAAAAACTTCCTCAAGGATAAAGCTAGCATTAAAAACAGGGTCTTAGCCCTGACCTCTGTGGCTCAGTTTGTTTGGAATGTTGTCCTACCCTATGCCAATAGGTTGTGGGTTCGATTCCCAGTCAAGGCACATACCTAGGCTATGGGTTTGATCCCTGGTCGGAGCATATACAGAAGGCAACTGATGTCTCTCTCTCTCTCTCTCTCTCTCTCTCTCTCTCTCTCTCTCTCAGCATATACAGAAGGCAACTGATGTCTCTCTCCCTTTCCTTCTCTCTCTCCTTCTCCCTCTACCCCTCTCCTCCCCCCCTCTCTCTCCCTCTCCCCTAAAATCAATAAGCATATTCTCCTTAAGTGAGGATTAAAAACAACAACAAAGATCTTCGCATTTTGAAGACCATCACTCCTTTCCTTCAGGCTATCAATTATTTGACTTACTTGAACTGTTCCACCAGTTCCCTGTCTTTGCTGTGCCCATGTTTACAAGGCTTAGAGCATGGTTAGATCTTTTACACACTAAAACGAAAAGGTGCTTCAATCTGTAATTTATCTCTTGACTTCCTTCCTCTGACCATCAGCATTTTGCAAGAGTAATTTATACTTACTTTTTCTACCTACAAGTAGGGTTTATAACCTGACTTTAGCTCAAACATTATATGAAACAAATCTCTTAAAAGTTATAAATGTGTCTATCCTTGAACAATGTAATCTTCCTTTCAGCGCTTTCTTCCCCCTTACCTCTTTTTAGCATGTTGCGCCCCAACCCCTAGCCTCGATTCCATTTCAAGACATTTTAGAATGCAAACTACTACCTCTACAAACTACCCTCTACATGGCTCCTTAACGGATTCTCTTTTTCTTCCATCCAATTGCAATATGTAGGCATTCCCTGTGGTTGTCATCTGCTTGGGGATCTACCTACTCCTCTCCCTTTGCCTGGCTAAATCCTATTCAATCTTCAGGTTGCAGATTCAAAGGTTCTTTCTCAGAGTCATCGATGAGGAATTTTAAATTTTAATTCATGAGTTAAATTGTATAATGAATATTAAATAATCGATTATATTTTCTACCCTATACATGATTATTTTTGTATGTCTTTGTATGTGCAACCTTTTAACGATTTGTAAGTGGTTCCCACAAAACTTCTATGGGATGCAACTAGTCCTATTTCTTGCCACTTTCTCCTTCCTACACAACTTATATTTAATATTGCATGTATGTATGGTAATATATTTATTTTAATTTACGTCAAACTGAAGAGGAAGTAGAAAAGATACAGCTATCACTGAGAGACCAGTCGGGAGCTGAAAACCAGGATCACAGGCTTTATTAGGGGAAAGAGACCTGCCGGGCTGTCTCGCAGTGTGAGAGCAGCAACCTGTGCAGAGGTGAGCACACCTTTTGGGGGGAGGAATGGGAAGGAATGGGGGCTTAGTGTACTCGGCGCAGCTGATTGGTGGCTTACTGTATGGTCCATATAGGAACAAGGGCTGAGGGTATTTGGCAGGTGCTGATTGGTGGTTCAATGTATAGTCCATATAAGGTCCATGGTTAGGCACTCAGGTATTTCCGGGCTGCAGGTTACGTCATACTCCGCCCACCAGTTAGGGGAACGGAGGATCTATCAATAACTAGAATAATTGAACAGTCTTAGACCTTGTTATTATACCCAATGGTTTGAATTCTTATAAATTAGGAAAATGAGTGGTCATTCTACCAAAGAGCTCTTGAGAGATTTTTCTTTAAATCCTCGTCTGAAGATACTTTTTCATTAATTTTTTAGAGAGAGTGGAAGGGAGGGGAGAGACAGAGAGAGAGAAACATCTATGTGAGAGAGAGACACATCGATCGGTTGCGTCCCGCTCACACCCCGAGGCCTGGCTCTAGCCTGCAACTGAGGTGTGTGCCTTTGATCAGAGTTGAACCTGAGACCCTCCAGTCCATGGGGTGAGGCTCCTTCACTAGGCCAAACTGGCTAGGGCTTGAGAGATTTTTTAAAATTACAATATACGGGGCAGAGCCTGGGTGGAGGTGTGGGGAAAAGAGGGGCAAATGACATCTGTAATACTGTCAACACTAAATTTAAATAAAATAAATAAAATCTCACATGAAAACTTAATATATATATATTTATAAAAATTTTTCTATAAAAATTAAATTCCAGAAAATAAATAAAATCTTTTGTGGGAAAAGTTAACATAACTGTGATTAAAAGGCATCTAAAGTGCGGGCACCATCTACTTTTAATAAACCCATCATGTGTTCTTATTGCTTCCAGTTGCCTTACACGTGCATTTGAATTTCACTGGGAGTGGGACCTTTTGCATACCCCTGACAACAGACAGACAAAGTCTAAGCTGCCAGGAAGAGAGACCCCGAAGGCGCCTGCTGAGTGTGCAGCAAGCTGTCTGAGTTTTACATGAAGAGGTCAGGATTCTCTTGGAGAGTTGCTTTCCAAGTATAGCAGGCTTACAATCATTAGGATCCAGGCTACCCAGGAGATGGGTATAGACACAGCTGTTGTTTAAGGTAGCAGGCGCATCAATGGCAAGGCACTGGATATTGATTTGTGCAGTGACATCTTTCTAACTATGTCATCTGAGTGAAAGAAGCCTCAAATTAGCCAATAATAAAGTGTTAGAAGTTGTAGTAAGATGCCCTCTTGGGACTTGCACTAGAAGAGTATTGAGGCCCCTCCCCCACCAGGCCATCAATCCTGCTAAAGTACTCACAGTGATATTAAGTTGACCAGTGAGACAATGTCAAGCCTTCAGTAATGCTATATCCTACTTAGTATTTGTGCAGATGTGTATGTGCCATTTTTGTATTCAGTGTCTGTATATAATATATGCATATCTACAGAAATAAAATATGCATATATGCTATTGTGGCCTAAAGACTCTTAATTAATGAGGATAACAGATAACATGCATCTTTGGTAAAACTAATTCACTAATTTGATAAAGCGAATTTCAAAGGCAAAAACTAAGTTATATTTTCATTAGAATTAGATAAGGATAAACTTCTTGGCAAGATTTTTTGTTGCTGCTTTACTTTCTGATTTGATTATATTTTCTGTTTTCAATATAGGCCCTAGCTACATAGTTTATGAAGGGATCGCAAATAAATTGGATTAGGCTATATACTGATGTCACATGTTTCAAGAACGGTCACAAAAAGGTCATAGTTACATTTATTTGTATCCAAATTATCCCTTGATCCCTTTTTACATGAAAAAAATAGTCACTGCAAACTCTTGGATATCGTCTTTTATGTTGTTACAAGCTTTTTGTTGAACATACCTTTTCTTGCATTGGTCTCAATGTTTGTGGTCCTTTGAGGTTACCATTGGACAGCATGGTTTTACCCTTTTAGCTTTTTCTTGACCAAAAATTAGGATCTCATCTTACCATTTGACCCATTCCTCCTTCCCTCATAGGTATCAGGATTTATAAAAACAAATGTAACATTAGAAAGCAGCTCTCACCTTTTAAAAAAAATTAGATGCTAATATCAACATAAACGGTTAAAGCATCAATGAACATAAGATTCCAGCTTGCCATGGTCTTTGTAGCTCATATCAGAGTCTCAGCACACACTTTCACTTTTCTATGGCCTGATATATGGGCCAGTTGGCTATTAAGAAAGGGAATCAGCTTTACTTATAATGCTGGACCCATGCAAATTTTACCAGTTTCTTTGGGTAAAGTTACTTATAGTGTTTAAGGAACTCTACAATGGTTCCTGAATTTCTCTACTTGTGGGACAGTTTAAGCAGAAGACATACTTTCTCCTCTGATTATTATCAGGAAAGGAAAGAATAGTGAAGAAAAATTTTAGCGGGATTACAGGCTCTGGGGTACATCTTGTCATTGGCTATTATCTTTGTCAGTTTGATTACTTTCCCAGGCAAGCATGGGAGCCGAGGTTAAAATCTGATCTAAAGTATGCCCCCGGTTGGTGAATCTCCGTTTGCCAGGGCTGATCAGTTTACAGTTGTCTCTCAAGACCCTTTCTGTGTCCCAGGAGGCTGGTATCTACCAATTCCTCACTTGTGCTCCCTTGTTCTCTGGATTTGTATTGGGTTTGGCCAACATATGGCAGCGGCAGGAGAGTAGAAGGTAGGAGAGGTGTGTCCAGGGTATTATTCTGCCCCCGCTCACTCCCTTGCAAATACTGGATCTTGGGGTATACACACCTGAGAGGGACACTATTGTTTACCCACAGTATGGTGACAGAGCTTTATTGTATTGCTATCTGCCCTCAGGGCCGTCCCATAAACTTTTCTGAAGGCATAAACATTTGTTCTTCCTGGTAAAGGACATGTCTTCAGAAGGGGAGTGACATTAGTTGGACTATGAGACCAAAAAATAGAGGCAATCGGGTATACTTCCGGAACGGCGACAATTTCCAGCAGTAGCCCTGACATAGAACAAAATGCCCACTCTTCATGTGTTCTCTTCCACTAGAACCACAGGAAATCCTGCCAGACCCCGTGGATGCTGTTCCATGACACCTCGTCCTCCTGGTAAGAGTAAGAAGCCAGGTGGGCTACTCTGACCCTTATGGTAACATAAGATCCAGCTTTGCACGCAATGCTATTAATAGCCATAAATATTCATTTTCCTTATCTCCTCAAAACCAGACATTTCAGTGAAAGCTGTGTCTTAGATGTACTCTCATCCATCACATTTAAATTTAAGAGCTTTACAGTACAACTTTTCCAGAAAGAACTATCTTTACAACATTTGACCCCACAAGTCTAGACTCCAAGAGGGATAAAGTCCGGTGATGTACTTAAGTAGCACTTTGAGCCCAGAGAGACCTGGCACATTAAACTAATAAAAAATGACTATAAAACCATTTGTAAACATGAAGTGCCAGATAAATGCTTATTAATAAGCATTTTTTCCTTCAATTTATATTTATTTTTATTCCAAGATGCCTCTTAAAAATGCATTATGGTTTATTGTGTATAATGTCTTTCAAACAAATTGTATTCAGGGCATTTCAGAGAGTTAAATACATGTCAGTATGTGGCATAAATTACAGAAGGACACTTTGAATGGTAAATGAATTAGTGCCTTCAGTCATAAGGCCAGAGAGAAATGGGTTGTGTAAGCGTCTGGTTTGAAATATCTAGACTCCCTGGAACCAACATTGCAAATCCCAGCAGGCCAGCTCTGTCCTTCATCCTTCTGAGATAAGAGTCCCTTCAGTTTATAGTTTGCTAGTTTTGTGAATGATCCCTCGGAACAGTAGGCATGTCTGCCCGGTGAGAACATTATATTGAGTCAGGGCAAGGAAAACAAAATTCAAGAGGATTTAAGCAGAACTAAGGTATCTTTTATGGGGGCAAGATTTTAGTGGTGAGGGGAACATAGCAGGAGTGCGGGCTAAAGAATATTCAAGGCTTTAAAAGAGAAAAGAGGAGTGAACATCTAATTGATTGCTACCACTGACCCTGAGATCTGCTTGTAAGTCTGGGAAATGGATTCCAATATTAGAAAAGACGCTGCAATAGCATGGACTTGACCTACACCACATACGCAGTTGATATTTTGGATTCCTTATGATTTTTTTATGAAGCATTAATCTGAATCCATAATAAAGAACATTTAGTATCTAGGCCAGGGGTGGGCAAACTTTTTGACTCGAGGGCCACAATGGGTTCTTAAACTGGACCGGAGGGCCGGAACAAAAGCATGGATGGAGTGTTTGTGTGAACTAATATAAATTCAAAGCAAACATCATTACATAAAAGGGTACGGTCTTTTTTTTTCAATAGTTTTATTCATTCCAAACGGCCCGGATCCGGCCCGTGGGCCGTAGTTTGCCCACGGCTGATCTAGGCAAAACTTACAACATTTTAAGTATGAAGAAGACTAGAGGAGCTCTATAATGTAATAAAAAGGACACAGGTCACATTGAAATGTGGCCTTTCTAAAGACTTGAGCATAGTACTTCTAAGTGGTGATTTTCAAGTTTCCATAGCCTCCAAAAACCTCTGCCAAGTGTCAAATATATCACTATGAGAAAGAAGAATTGGAATACGCGAATAAGGAGGGGACTCTGATCTTTCCCAGATAATGGCTTGCATTGGATTTTTTCAGATTCTTATTAGGGTTATGAGGATACTCAGAGCAGAAATGAAAAGTAGGAAGGGAGATTCCCAGGATACTCCTTCATTTTGACACTTTATGAAAGTCCTGGTGTCAAGAAAGAACTAGAATAATTAAGGTGTACCTTCATTTTCAACACCAGATTTTGGCTGACTATGGCTTGTGATCAACTGTTTAAGAAAAACCTTTTTTCCCCTTAAAACTAGTATTTAATATTTTATTTCTCTGAGACACTGCCTTAAATATACCACTTTAAGCGTTCACTGTTTCTGAATGCCTCCTCTTCTCTTTGCAAAGGATTATAAAAACAATCCATAATACCAACAAGTTTGAATGCCTATCAACCTGTTCTGGGTGGAGTAAATTCACAGAAATGAAATAGAAACATAAGACCAACCTCTAGACTTTCATTGAGTACCTTTTCACTATAAAGTAGGTATATGTATGGACAACCCTGAAGCAATGTAACCATTGCTATCTTTGTCTATAGGAATAAGGAATCATATTCTCAAGCAAGCCATCAGATACTTTTCTGCCCTTATTGGAACTTTTCACCTGGGGAACACTTTCTCTTTTTACAAAACTCAGGATGCTTTTCTATCAAGGAGGTTTGCCTAACTCATCTGTCTGGTTTAGATCCCCTCCTATGGTTCTAATACCATCCATGTGTCCCTCTTGTATCTCATGTCAGACCTAACAGTCATTTTCAACCTCTCTATTGTATCCTCAGGATGCTGTGCATCAAATGCAATGGTCTCTAATAGAGAGAATGAAATACTATTTTAATAAATTAATTAATCTTTCTCAAGATTCTCCCTGGTTCCCTTTTCTCCCCTCACCACACCAGGTGCACATGCTGAATAATTCCCTACATTTTGAATGTGAACATGATGGGACGTTACTCCTATGATTCAGATACAAATCAGTTAATTTTGAATTAATCAAAAGGGAGATTTTCCAGGGGGGCCTGACCTTATAGTGGAAATGCCATGTGGGCAGGGATTTTTTTATTGTTATGATTTATTTATTTTTAGAACTCATATGGCAGTCTGTATCTGGAGAATGAATAATGCAATGTACCAGGATACCAGCAACAAAGGACAATATACCTTAAACAATAAAATTAAAAAAATAAAATTTAAAAAATGGAATACATTGGTAATTTAGAGAATGAAGACTGGCAAAGAACACACAGACACAAGTTTGGGGGCAACAGAGTAATGTTCTCACATTACAAAATCAAACAAACAGTAGTTATATGTCAATTATATCTCACTAAAGTTGGAGAAAAAGAAAAAAAGTTTTGAACTCATATATTCATCTCTCTGTTCTGCCAAGGAGACTGTTCTGCAGATTTAAGAAGGTAAAACAAACATTAATGAGAAGAAATTAAAAACCTAGGTATGTATGAAAGTATAAGAAACTATTTACTATTCTACAGTTAACTTCAAGCTCAAGAGAATTTCACCCTAGCCTACAGATAGACCAATCCAATGAGATTCCTGAACTACTGCTCACCATCTCAGATTTATCAACTCAGCACTTACTAAGTCACACCTACTATTAAAGTTAAATACATATTTTCCAGATCAGCCAAGGAAAAAGAATAGGTGATTTCCTAAAATGTTCTAAGCAGAGAAAGTCTAAGTTCTAAGCATGAGACAGTGTGGCTCATTAAGAAAACTACATATAATTCTCTGTTGGTGTTGTAGGCAGAATTCTGAGGACCCCCAATCACCCATATGCTGTGTAATCCCCTCCCCTTGAGGATGGGCCAACCCTGAGCCCTGCTTCCATAGAATGCAGCAAACTAATGGGCTGTCACTCCCACAATTATTTGCATTATATGGCAAAAGTGAAGGGATTTTGCAGATGCAATTAAAGTCCCTAATCAGTGGATCTTTTAAAAATTCATTGAAAAGGAGATGATTCTGAGTGGGCCTCAATGTAACTAGGTGAGCCCTTTTGAGAAACAACAGAACATCCTTGAAGTCAAAGATTCAAAATATCAAAAGCTCTTAGTTGATGGCCTTAAAAAAACAAGCTGCTATAAATTATACAGACACAGAGAGAATCCAGCCAACAATCCATGAGGGTTTGTATGCGGACCCTTCCCTAATCAACTTTCTCAATGAGAATGAGTGCAGCCCAGCCAACACTTGATTTTAGACTCATGAGATTCCAAATAGAGCACCTAGTTAAACTGTGTCCAGACCTCTCACCTACATAAACTGAGATAAGGAGTGGATGTTGTTTTAAGCCACTAAAGTTATGGGTACATAGCATAGAAAACTAACACAATGGGTGCTGCAGGTTGATTGTAAAAATTGCCCAAATCAATCCCTTCCCTGTAGTCACACCCTTTGCACTGTGACTCTAAAGAGCTTTCCATTAAGACGTGGAGTTTATTTTCCACTCCTTGAGTCTGATCTGCATTGTGATTTGATTGAATCAATACAGCCAGATCATGTACCATTTCCAAGTCTCGTTTTCTTTCTTTGATTCCTGCTCTTATTGTGAAAACAAGTCTGAGCTCACCTGCTGGAGGATGAGTGATCTCGGGGAACAGAGCCTAGCAGTCTCAGCTGAGGTCAGCCTAGACCAGCCCACAGACAGCTGCCCATAGCATATGTAAGAAAGCCTAGCAAGATGAGGTGATCTGCCTAAGTGACCAGAGCAAAAAAAGTTTTTGAAAATTTACTTAACTATAAGCTCAGTAATATTCATATGTATAATATAGTTGACAGAAATTTAATGAGCTTAAGCAGCTAAACAGCAGTGAACTAAAAATAGGAAAATTAATATGTTATTTGATTTTAGGATGCTTAATTGAAGTAGTGCCCTAGCCAGTTTTGCTCAGTGGATAGAGCGTCAGCCTGCGGGCTGAAGCGTCCCAGGTTCGATTCCGGTCAAGGGCACATGTCCAGGCTGTGGGCTTGATCTCCAGTGGGGGGTATGCAGGAGGCAGCTGATCAGTGAGTCTCTCTCATCACTGATGTTTCTATCTCTCTCCCTCTCCCCTCCTCTCTGAAATAAATTAAAAAATATTAAAAAATAAAGAAATAGTGTCCTATCTGAGAACTATTGTTAATATGTGGGCATTGATGACATCATTTTCCTCAAAAGGAGTATATGTGATGATGGGACTTTGAAACCATATCCATGTATAAATAGATTACAGATTTTTAAAACTTAATAAGAAAATATATTTGATACAGTTGCATCCTATTTAAGTATTACTCTGCAAAAGAAATCTTCAATATTTATAATGTGGCTAAAGACAAAATGTTTTTAACCTATAATTGGAAAGTTCAATAGAAGGATGTTGATTTAATTGAAGGGGTAATGTTATGGAATTTAGAGCATAAAAAAAATTGAAGGACCCTAAGAAACGCCTTTTTCCCAGGGGAAGCCTGGGATTATTGCTTCTCATACCATCACTGGACCTGGGACCAGAGTTACTGCCCCATTGCCATGGTAGAACTAATGTGCTGAACGGAGAATAGGAGGAGATGGTTTCTAATGTTACTTCCAAATTCAAGAATGGTTTTTGGTTTGTCTTGGAACTTGGGTTTAATTATGTTAACATTGCACCTGATATTATAATTTACTTTTGTATATCCTAAACTCTTAAACTTTTAGATAATGTCCATAAAATTAGTATAGTAGAAGCTTGAAAATGATTTCGCTATAGAATATTTGAGGACATGGACTAATATTGTCAGGTCTGGCCATGGACATTTTGTGTTCAGAATATACCATGAAAGTACTATATACAGATTGTTACTTATTTTAGGGTATTATTTTCTTCCTGTCTTTTTGTAATTCAAATACATATATCAGAACAGACACATATTTTTAAAGAACCCTCAATACAAAGAACAGCAACATGCATTCAGATTTCATTTTAAACAGACTAAACAGATCATGAATATTTATGTGGTTTGGAAGGACTTGTACACTGTATCGCTGAACCAAATAATTATGCAAAGATAGTTTCACTTAAAATTACAAATGCCATATTTTAGTTTGTGTTCAACAGTTTTAATGCATATTGATAATGGAAGGAAATAGCCTTTATTTAAAAACAATACACTTAAGTTGGGAAAATGCCATTACAGCATACTTTAAAATGTTAAAATGGCTGGAATTGTGTTAGGGTAAGAGCTAACGAAGGTCCAAATGCTGAGTGATGTTTAAGAACTAGACATAATTGCCCCTTTTGAAGAGAATATACTTCTAAGATTTAGTCTGATGAGTCCTTCTGCTCCGGTTTATGCATTTATTGTGTTCAGCTTGTCCAGTTTGACCTGCACATGCAATAAAGTGCACGCGGAACTCCAAATAGAGGTTATTATGGGTTAGGAGACAAGTGACATATCTCTAATAGGAAATCATTTGAATGGCAATTTAGTCCCTTTATCTTTTTCCATTGTAGATCATACAATTAATCTTTTAAAAAATGAGTTTGCAGTCATAACGTCTACATAGTACTCTGCTAGGCACTTGGGGATGCCAAAAGCATGTTACTAGAAAGGAGAATAAATAGGTAATAATACACAGAACACATGGATTTTACTAAAACACAGATGGTGCTAGAGATACTAATGTCCTCACATTCTGGTTAATAGAAAACTTGGGCTTAGGAATCAGTTGAACATAGTCTCAAATTTAGGGTGAACTACTTTTAAGCACTGGGTCCTTGCACAACATTTTTAACATTGTTGAAATCCGTCTCTGTATTTGAAAAGTGTACATGTAAAATATCTGTTGCATAGGAGAACTTCTTTGGTGCTGATATTCTCACTTCCTCATTTCATCTCAACGAGATTTCACTCTCACCAGGACCTACTGGTATATACCATTATACATTTGGCACCTGGGATTCACAGTCCCTTTTATCATTATAAAAACCTGAAAATACACATTCAAATATTCTGCTGGTGCAAAATATTTTCCTCTCCTCACTTAAGTCTAGAGGCAATGTTATAAATGCAGGATTTTTATAGTAAGTATATTATATATTTATGGAAATCTTCAGGTAGGATTGGAAATATGTTTACTCTCTTGGTAGAAAGGAAAAATCCTCAATAATTGACGTTAATGTTGATGAGAAAAAAACTTGAGGAATAGTTTTTATTTTCTAAGTATACCTTACTGAAATATGAAGATATATTTTCTTATCATAAAGATAAGACCTACCCTTATTTCAATTATGGGGGACCTATAAAAGAACTCAAGTAGTGTTTATAAGCTATAATAGGAACTTGCAATAGGATGCTCCAGGTTGGTATGAGTTGTTTGTATTTTCTATCTCCTCAGCAGATTTCTAATGCCTTTTCTAGAACTTCAAGGAAATTCTTCTGTTCCTCTAGTCTGAAGATGTTTCTATACACGTGTTAAAGTGTTATAGTTTCTTCACATAGTAGGTTAAACTATTCGGGTTTTTGTGGCAGGAAATACTAGCTATCCGCCAATTCTATTTCTTTCTCCTCCTGGGGAAGAAATGAAGCTACTCAAATAAACTACATTCCCCAGCCTCTCTTGCCATTGTTTGTCCCTGTGACTGCGTTCTAGCCAATAGAATGCAAGCAGAGGTGATGGTGCCACTTGCATGCTTCTGCAGAATATTTCTCACACTGGATCTTCCAGACTCGATCCATCCATTCTCCAGGCTGGAAAGGGGACCACTGATTTCTTTGGAAGCAACTTGTTACAGGTAGAAAAAATCAGATTAAAAAAAAAGTTTGAGATGACAGTCACCTCATTGATAAGATCGGCATTGGACTCTTAATTTGAAAGACAAAAGTATTTTATTAAACAACTGAGATTTTGTGGTTTAATCAGTATAGCTGTTAACATTACTTTATTCTATCCATGCAGTGTAATATCTAAGACAAATGTTATGAAGAAACACATGCCTTACACTCCTATTTGTTTGAAATATATTTGTTTTAGTTATATATCTACATATATTATATACAGTACAGGGTTGGCAAAAGTAGGTTTACAGTTGTTTGAATGGAAAATACGATAATTAGTAAATAATCATACAAGAATAAACTTTTGCCAGCCAGAGTGGCTCAGTAGTTGAGTGTCAACCTGTGAACCAGGAGGTGGCATTTTGATTCCCGGTCAGGGCACATGCCTGGGTTTGCAGGTTTGATCCCCAGTGGGGAGCGTGCAGGAGGCAGCTGATAAATGATTCTCTCTCATCATTGGTGTCTCTATCTCTTTCCCTTTCCCTTCCTCTCTGAAATCAATAAAAATATATTAAAAAATAAAAAATAAATAAAAATAGGAATTGACATGAAGAGAAGTTTGGATAAATATATGAAAGATCATGCATGACAGGGTTGATACTGGATAGAAATGTACATCTTTGGGATTATCTGTTGGAAATCAAGAACTAATCCAATTTACCTCCTGAATCACCTCTAGTTTTATCATTTTCACAATAAATAGACACGTGCTAATTTTCGTCATGTCCTTTTTACTAAATCAATGAACTAAATGGCATTTGAACTTATCATTGCTAATAACTTCTTATAATTATTCAAACACCTAGACTGATTTTGTGTGTGGCTGATAAAATCTCTGATGAGTTCACTAGTTTTACCTATCAGTGTTTTTAAGGATTTGGAATGAAGTGAGGTAAGTAATGTAGGAACATACATTCAAAATATAGGTGCCTCTACATTAAAACTATTTAAGACAAGATGAAAGGAGTGAAGATTATTATAAAATATAGTAAATATCATTCCTAGCATTTGTTTAGCCTCTTTGAAAGTGGATAAGGCAATCAAGAGAATCTGAAATATGGACTAAAATAGAATATATTATGGACTATAAAGATAGGGTACCTATCTCTGAAGTGATTTATTTTTAGTAATATATGATAATTTCCATATTTGAAATTCAAAATTATCTAGTTCTTTCTTGATTGACTTAAAACGGTCAACAGGCAATCAACAGAAACAGACAATTCAGTTAGGGCAACTAATTGATTTGAGGAATTTCCATTCAATAATGACCTTGAGTCCTTGCTGCCTGGGATGCCCTCAGATCATGTCATGGGGCTCTAGTAAAGATCTATCAGCAAATCAATTACAAAAAGCAATGGAACATCTGATCCTTCCCTTGAAATTAACTAGTGAAAGTAGGTCAGCACACCTTCAAGTGACAAAATGAATTATTATGTTCTCAATGACCCAGGAAGGAAGGAACTACTGATTGATGGGAGGGGATATTTAAATGAGAATTGAGCATTTCTGGGACTAAACATGTAGCAATGATCATAAAAATAAATAGAAACTTTATTTACATGCTATAAATTTATTAAAATAATTTATTTTTTCATTATAGCCAAGGAAGAGTTTTCTTCTCATTGTGCTCTATATTCACAACTATAATTCTGGGAAGCTGCCTATATTGAGGTTATTGTTATACTAGTGAAAAGTGAAACTGTGAGTATACAGAATTCTCAATTTAATTTTTATTACTATGTAGAGAAAAAGTACAAAATCGTTTATTGTATATTAACTGATAGAATTTGTTTCCCACTATGGAAATTCAGCTAAATAACATTACAAAGATACAGTCAAAGATGACTAATTTAATGACAGGAATTAATGTGTCAAAATGAAAATCAATATTAGGTAGTGTTTTCAGTCGGTAATTATAAATATTTAAACTAAAAATAATAGGTACAACTGTCTCTTTCAAAAAGAAATCTCTAATATTTCTTATTTGACTGACATTTTAGGTAGTTATGTTTTTATATGAGCCCTAGAGTATTTTTTTTTAATTAAGGGATCTAGCACCTAGACTTATTCATAATGGTTTTAATTTAGAGCTTTATTCTTACATATCTCTGTAGACAGTATAAATCACAATGTACTTTTATTGCAAATGGCTGTAAGATATTAAAAGTTTAATTCAAATGTTAAATTAAGGAATAATTATGTTGATTCCATGTATAATGCACATACTCATAGTACTGTTGCTTATGTAAAAATATCTCCTAATTACTGCAATATGGGGGTTAAACCTATGGGCTCAGGACTTCAGACCCTGGCTCACCCCTAATTTTGAATTATGTAGCCTTGGCTAAACTATTGTTTCTTCCCAAGCCTCAGTTGAATCATATGTAGGATGGTATTAGTGACAGCCTTTGTCTCACAGATTTTTGAGAAGATGACATTTGAAAATCTATATGATATGGTTAGCTAGGATCTGGAATGTACTGAACAATGTTAGTTATGGTGGTCATCGTAGAGTTCACATATATATCTATGTTCGGTTCTTAAATGTTCCTATTCAATGAACTATGAAGTCTTCAAAGTGGGAATACAGTGTATTTTATTTAATTATTAAAACTAAGAATTTATTTTTCTTTTAAAATTTTGGTGAAGTCATTAATAGGCCTACTGTACTATATTTTTAAGTTTTATATGGTACCTCATATAATATTATGACTTTATTTATATTATGGTGTTACTGAATTAATATTGCCTTTGATGTTTGCTAATGGGATAAATTACTATATTATCTTTTTAAGGGGTAAACTGTGTTCAGGAAACAAATTCCTAAAGTGCCATATTTCACGTTTTTATGTCTACTGGGATTAATGAGTTTTCTATTTTGTTAATATTGACTCTTCTTTTTTAACGACATAAGTTAGGCATAGAAAATCATCTCTCAGTGTGCTCAGAAGTTCGTCACTCCTCCCTAATAGAACAGACCTTTTTATCGTCTTTGATTTCTGGGCTTTCTTGGGTGTTAGCACTAGTATTATAGTGTTCTCAGGGTGGAATCAGGAGGCTGAGAGGAGAATGGACCCTTTTCCAGCATCTTTCCCTTCCTGCTTTTAAAAAAAGGCCCAGGCTAACAAGGAACTCATAATTCAGCTTCGCTTTGTGCTTAGCCTGGTCCCAGCCTTTAAGAGCTGTAAGGTGCTAGAGGGTGTCATAAAAGACCCTGTGAGTGTTTTTTCTCTTCAGAGATCTTGAAGGAAAATGTAACTCTTATCTTTATAGCCTTAGTAGAAAGAGGTCAAAATGGGGAGAAAGCTCTTTAAACTTTTGTGAAGAATCAGGAAGAAAGAGAAGTAAGGAGTGGAACAGTCTTTCACACCAACATGAATGAACCATAGGAACTTACAACTTTAGGCATTAAATTTTAGGTCTATTTGGAGTAGCAGTAATGATGAAATGTGTAAATATGGAAGGAAGAATACAGAAATGGACGCACTTTTTTACCTTGTCCCAGAGAAAAGCAATTTTTATTTGACAAGCTAATAAAGGCCTACCAATCTGGGAAATGTAGACCTAAAACATATATACCCTCATAACAATAAAATATTTCAATGGTATTACAATATCTTTTAATGTAATTTTTAAAAAATGTATCTTTATTGTTGAAAGTATTACAGAGTTGACCACCTCCATCCCACTCCTGCCCCCTCCCCAGGCCTTCACCACACTATTGTCTGTCCATGGGTTATGCATATATGCATGTATTTTTTATTAATCTCATCCCACCCCCTTCCCCGTCCCTCTGTATCAATAACATTTAAAGATAGTAGCAGAGCTCTGACAGGCAATGCATATTGTAAAATTAGCTATCGTATAGCTAATTACCAGATGGATTCAAAGGTCACACAGCAGTGCAAGAACTTCAACTCTAGGTTAGGCCAGGAGATTCCACTGGGAAAGAACAGGACTGGTGGAAAACATCAGGGGCAAAACCTTGATGGCTGCCAATAGAAATGAGGTTAAACCTGTGTTTCTGCAAAAATGCCTAGAAGTGTTTCAGGTGGTAGTAAACAAAAATTTCTCCTGCAATACAGAGCAAAATTAAAGGCGAGACAAAGCCGATTGCGATAAGCAGTGAACCAAGTCAATCCATTATCTGGTCAACAATGGCCTAACGTTTCAAAGAGAAACGGTGAAGGAGAGCAAAGCTCTTGTGCTCCAGGACCGCATGGACGGCACATAGGAGTTGGAATAAACGTAGACCCAGAGCAATGTCATCAAGGACATGCACTCAGTGTGGATTTTGTGCCAGTGTAGACAGAAACTAAAAAGAAAAAGATTTGTACTTGCTATTTAAAAACTCTGAATCAGCAGCTATTATGGAGCAAGAATAATGTAGGGCACAGAAGAAAATTAATGAAAATGGATAATAAATGGTGAAAAGGGACTGGACAGGCCTGCTCTGAGAGAAAGTGCAGATTCATCCATGTCCAGTGAGGACAGTGAAGTGAAGAAGAGTCAGAGACATGCTGTATATTATTTGTAGTTTACTATATTGGAGATTCGGCTTAAGTGAGCTAGAAACTTTATGTAGTTTCTTCCATTCTATATATTTAGCTATTTTCAGTTTATCATGTGGCCATCCTTATAAAATAATAAGCTAGGAACACTGCTGGGTTCATTTCTGGAGTGGGCTAAGCAGTGGAAAGGTATTTCACAGGGTCTTAGTGAAGGTGGTTCCATCATAGAGGTGATTAGGCAAACCTACACTCATTGCCCATGGCAGAAATATTGAGTGGAAGGAAAACCACCCAGCGTGCAAATAAGGATGAGAGTTAAGCTAATAACTAGACTAATCGAGACCTGGCTTAACTGCATATATTCGTTTTTCATTACTGCATAACCAATTTAGTGGCTTAAAACAATGCAGTTCATGATCTCAGTTTCCTTGGGTCAAGATTCCATAGGTGGTTTGGCTGGCTTCTTGACGCAGGGTCTAATTAGGCTGAAATTGAGATGTCAGCTAAGGCTGCCGTTCTCATCAGAGCTTGGAGTTTTCTTCCAAGCTACTGTTGTTGTTGGAACTCATTCCAAACAACCGCAGGACAAGAACCCCCAGTTTTTTGCCATGTGGTCTTCTCTACAACATGGCCATTTGCTTGTTCAAGGTCAACAGGTGAGCATTGTCCTTACTTCCCAATCTTCCACTTAGGCAAGGCTCACAGTGTTAGGTAGGCTCACCTCCCAAACTCTGCAATTTGACTAATCTTAAACTAAGTGGATGAGGGCCCTTAATTACATCTGTGAAATCCCTTCACCTTTGCCATTACAGCATAAGGTCATCATGGAGTGAAATCCCATCATATTCACAAGTCCTGCCCATGCTTAAGGGCAGGAGTCTTGGGGTTCATCTTAGAATTCTGTTACCACACTTCAGGATTATGTAATATTGTCATGCCGTGGGATTACACACAGTTCAAATAACCTTCTGTACTTCTCTTCTATAGAGGTTATAAGAACAGTTCTCTTTCATAAGATTGTATGGGCTAAATGAGGTAATAATTACAAAGTTCTTGAAGATAGTAAGTGCTACATACATATTTGTGAGAAGAAAATAAAGTGTTTGAAATACTGATAGCACATACTAAGTACTCAAGAATGTTAGGGGCTATTATTTTAAAAAGTATTAACTCCTAAAATGAAATATTTACTTTGAAACAGTGAGTGGTATTTGGTTAATTGGTCTTTTGTGGTTCCAGTGATAAAAAATATAGTATGTGTTTACCTTCACGTTAATACTGTGATTCATAACAAATAAGGTATTTGAAATTAGTGCTGTGTATATTTTAAATTGCATACTATCTCAGTAACCACATGATAATCAGCAATAGTGTGTTTGAAAAACTGATTAATTTCAGGTAATGATTTCCCAGTACACAAGAGACATGGGCAGTTTTTAGTATAATTAGACTTCAAATGCCAAGGTCATGATCAATAAGAATTAAAAGACCATTTGCAAAAGCTTTATTTATGGAATTTATACAATCAGATTTTAAAAATAAAAGTCAAACCTCATTGCTAAAAATATATCTGAAGGGATTATTGGCTAATATTCTCCATTCAATCAGTAGTTTACTAGAATAGAGGACTATCAATATTTTTTCCAGCAAAAGAAAAATAATTTTAGTTTTAATTTGACAAGTGTCAATTTAATTAATAATCAACAAAATGGCATTCTAAATTTGCTTCAGATGACAGTTCAATGACATCTACTGATTTTGCATTATTGGATTGAATATTGTCATCATTATTTCTGTGTGGCATGCTAGGCAGGAATTAAATTATGCTGTATCACACAAAATTTTCTTTTTCTTTGGGAAGTATATGTAAGAATTGTCTCAAGTGCTATAAAAGTTCATATTGCTTTAGCAAGAATCTCTCTCTATATATATTATATAACAGTATGCATATGTATATGTATATGTATGTATAAGTATACAAACCATTTCTTTAACACAGTCTATAGCTACTAAATTCTTCTTCACTCATTCAGCCTTTACTAATCAACTTCTACTAAGCACTCAGCAGAGCATGATAAGCTTTTATTGTATGTAATGAGAGAAATGTAAAAGGCCCAGGAGTGACATTCAGTGAAGTCATAAATATCATGCTGAAGAATATGGATGTTGTCCTTTAAGAAATAGGAAGTTTTGACTTCGCCACATGGCCACCAAATTCCTTGGAATTATTTTTTCTTTCTTTCTTTCCCTCACATGCCACAGCCCTAACCATGATGGGTCTATCTGGAAGACATATCCAGAATCTGACCCCATTTACCACTGTCACTGTGACGATCCAAATACAGGCCACCATCTCCTCCTACCTAGACTGAGTGGTCCCCTGGTTGGTTTTCTACTTCTGCCTCTACCCACTTACATCTATTCTCCTCACTGAAGCCAGAAGTTTCCTGAGAAAACATCAATAAAATCACAATATTTCTTTTTCCCTAATCCCCTTAATGGCTTTCCACCTCACACCAGGACAGAACACAAAGTCCTGACAGTTGTCCACAGGCTCTATTGATTGGGTGACTCCTTAATAGAGTGACTCACAAGCTGACTCTAAGAGGGTTTCCGGCAATCTGGATGTGGGCAAGAATAGACAGCTTTGTCTAGACTTCCTGATACTTGAACAGTACAGTTTGCTTTAGTTATAGAATATTTTGCTTCGGTTCCCACTGGCCCCTGATGTCTGTGCCTGGTCACACTGGGAGATTGACTTCTTCTATACCTCCTCACTGTACTATATCTCCTGAGCCTTCTCTATAAGCACCGAGTTATGGCCTGTACCATGTATTATATCACGTTGGGTTTTACCATACCCCCAAATAAGTATACATTCCTTTTATATAATAAAATTTTACATAGCAGGATTTTGTGGGTTTGAGAGTAAGATTTTCAATAGTTAAAATCATCTTCTCTATAGGTATGATCCAGTGACCATTACTTACAGAAATGGATCTTTAAAGGATAATAATAATAGGAAGCCACGGTATCCTAATTCATCTTTTTTGTCAGGTGTATGGAGAAAAAGGAATGTTGTGTTTCTCACCTTTATTCATATTATATAATAATCACAATGTGCCTCTTAAGCAGCTTTTCTTGGAAAGCTAAAAATAAAATAATAGAGGTACTGGAGGTCACAAAACAGTATGACTACTACATGAATTTAATCAGTACATATTAATCAAGTTTTGTATAATATTTTCATTTCTTCAAGTTCCCAATAACCAAATACCTTCTGTGATCAAAACCAGATAATTATTAACCGATTCCCAAGACGTCATTAACTTTAAATTTTGTATCATATTTATGTATATATAAAAATATTTTGCAATTTTTTTTTACCTTTCATCCTCTTATATTGAATTATAGTTGGTTACATAATTTAAAGTCTCAGCGTGTAAAGCAAAAAGACCTCTCAAATACATTTTCTGTAAAAGAAGAAAGCTTCACAGCCAGATTTAATCTTCTTTTCTCATTCTTAGTGACATACAACAAAGAAACTGTGCTAAGAGAAAAGAGTGACACAGGTACATCTATAATGTCAGTCATCAAAGCAAAACATAGGTCAGAGGCCTGACGCATTCTCAGACCTCTGCCCCTTATAAGGCACTTTACTTCTTAAAGACTCACTCTCCTCTGTAAAGCAAAAAGGTTGAACCACATTAGGTAAAGTCCAACTTCTCCAAGCCCTAAATTCCATGATTTTCCATTTAATTCATCTTGTTAACAAAGGAAGATTCAATTCATAGTATAACTTCTTCATTGATTAGTTAACGCCTATGGAAAATCATGTATCAGGGAGACTCGAAGTGAGAAATCTGTATTTTTTGTTTGTCATAAAAATGCCAGTCCTTTGGTATTTTATTTTATTTTTTCAGAGATCAATATTCAAATTTGTAAGTGTAACTGATAAACTAGATGATTACTAAACTTATCTCCTTGGCCTTTGTTTACCATTGTTGACACAATAGCCACCCTCAAGGGCTTATTATGGACTTTATTTTTTTCCTCTTTTCCACTAGACCCCAGTTCCTGGTTCCTCATATTATTTTGTCATTATCCCAGCATTGTTCTAGAAAGTACATGCCAACTAATGGGTATGTTGCATGTTCTTAGCCATAAATCTTATTCTAGCTATTACAGGACCTGGAGGAAACAGTAGTGAATATTAGGAAAAAACACAAATATTTTGAAATGAAAATCAGAGGAACATTAATAGTTAAGGTAAAAAAACCAAGACGTAAAACAATGTAGTTATTGTTTTCTGAAGTTATGGGTTACTTGGTTTAAAAAAAATCCTCCTGGATATGTTTCCAAAAGTTATAAGCTTTTCTCAATTTGGAAACTAGAGTGTGCCTAAGTATAAATTTGCCACTTTCTACATAGGGCACGATATATGTATGTCTCCCTATATTTGGGAAATATGGTCATTTTACTTTCTGATGAGCATTGTTTAAACTTTATTCTGCTTTCTACTTCACAACACTAAGTTTGTGGAGTTTAATTTTTTTACATTTGGAAACACCTTTTAGTTGAGGACCTAAATTCAAAGCATTGAAAGGCATTTTGTGTGTATATTTTATTCAAAGGTTGAGACCAGAAAGGTGGTTCACTTTCTAACATTTGCATTTTAATTGACTTTTGAAACAATTAGGTTTATTCGCTATATCCTGAATTACATTACTGTGTAGCCTACCCAATCCAAATTGAAGTCATTTATAAAACAATTGAAACCACAATACATCGTTTTTAGAAAAATATTGGACTACTTCAGATTTTATTAGCTCTTAAATTTGAAGGTGATCAGGGTTCCAGCTTGCACCCTAGAAGATAATTTAAAATTATTGAAACACTTCACATATTTTTAAAACCACTTCAGGGGGGAAATTATGGTGTTCTGAAAATGGCCGTGAGGGTGTAAAATCAACCGAGAGCTTAAGTACTTCAGTGTGAAAGTGATCGAGGCTCTTTGCTTGCACATCAGAAAGCAATTGACAATTACTGAAGTGGTTCGTGTTTCCATAAGAGATTTTAGCCTTTCCTTCTCAGAGAGCTTTGCATTTCTGAATGTCTGAACAATTGCATAATATTGCATATACACCTCTGGTCCTGATTATCAAGTTTAGAGGTCAGTGAGAATATTGCACTTCTGAGCTGAGTCAAGGCAAATAGGAAGTGATTGGAGATTGTTGATTTTAAGAAGCCCAAATAAGCCCATGAGACCAGCTCTGTATTTGAAATTCATGGTGCAAAATTTAGGCTGTTATTCAGGAGAATGAAGCTGCAGTAGAGATATTTTTTGTGGGAAAGGTAATGATCTCTATATCATTTAGTTAATAAGGATATCAATTTCAGTTTTTAAAAAATTTAGTCAGAATGCATTTTTTGTAGATAACTAAAAAAAAAAATCGACATACAATAGTATCGAAATGCAGACAATTGATTGCATTTGGATCCTAAAGCTGTAAGAATTCACATCTGATCTTTAAAATTACTGATGATAAACAATGTAATTATAGAATGGATAATGCAGAATTTCTGAATGATTCCAACAATTTTTTTGGCTTCATCTTCTACTGGATTAGTCAGCACTCAAACGACCTCATTTTTAAGGTCATGTATCTCATACTCTAAATGCATATAATCTGATATGTAGCCAATCAAAACATTTATTGAGCATCCACTATATGCCAGGTACTGCAGACATATAAATAGAGTGAAATGTCTATCCTCATCAGCCTCAGAGTAGACAAACTTTAAATGTCTCATGAGGCAAGTCAGAAAACTGAAATGCAGGGAAACAATGTGCCTTGCTAATTGTCACAATCCTAGAGTGAGAAGCAGAACAAAAGCTGGCCTTCAGCAGCAGTACCCTCTCCACTGAGCACGGCCATTGACATTCCATTTCAACTTGGTTCTTGGTGGTAGTGATACTTTTGACATTTATGAAAGATAAGGTCAAAAGGTTGGAGATTGGCAGGAATACAATACTAATAATTATTCAGGATAAGTTGACCTTAGTTCTCAGCCAAAAACCTTAAAAAAAGAATATAAAAAAGTACATCACATATCATTCACAGTAATTGCTCATATATGAATATTTACCAACAGATAATGTGGATCAAAAATCTGATACACTAATAAGCTAAAGTCAGTAGAAATATGAATGCATATCCTATATAATAAAAGGCTAATATGCAAATTGTCCCCTCAGGAGTTCGACCAACCGGGAGTTTGACCGCTCACTATGATGTGCGCTGATCACCAGGGGTTGGTGCGGAATGAAGGACAGCCCCTGCTGGCAGCCAGCAGCTGGGGGAAGGAAGGCCCCGGCCGGCCCTGATCACTGGCCAGGCCTAGGGACCTTACCCATGCACAAATTTTGTGCACTGAACCTCTAGTTATTATTATAAGAGCAAAATTCTGGAAAAAAAAATGGGCACAAAATTTATACACAGACTAGAGGCCTGGTGCATGAAATGCATGCACTTGGGTTCCCTCAGCCCAGCCTGTACCCTCTTGCAGTCCGGGAACCCTCAGGGGAGGTCTGACTAATGGCTTAGGTGCACTCCCTGTGGGGAGCAGGCCTAAGCTGGCAGTTGGACATCCTTAGCATTGCCTCAGAGGCAGGAGAGGCTCCTGCCACCGCCGCTGCACTTGCCAGCCATGAGCCCAGCTTCTGGCTGAGAGGTATTCCTCCTTTGGGAGCACACTAACCACCAGGGGGAAGCTCCTGCATTGAGCATCTTCCCCCTGGTGGTCAGTGCACATCATAGCGACTGGTTGGTCTGCTGTTCAGTCAATTTGCGTATTAGCCTTTTATTATATAGGATACAATTTTAAGAATATTAGAATAAATAGTGGGAAAGAGATTGATGTTACACACCTAAGTAAATTTAGTTAGAATATTATGTATTTCTTAGCCAATAGATATTTAAACTACATAAAGTAAGTTTAGATACTCAAATTTTTGGTAATGTAATTACAGTTAGGACATAATATTTTCATATAAAATTTATTTTTGTGAATTCTTCCCATCTTGTGAGAATGAATTAAAAGCCAAATGGCAAAATTTGATGAGTAAGAAAAACTTTAAAATGCAGTACAGCATTCAAAATAAAGTATATTTGATTCAGACTAAATAAAGAATATAGAGAGAAAACAAAAGGAAATTTCAGAGAAAAGTGAGTTTTGCCACCACCAAATCAGTTATATGTCTAAATATTTAAAAGTTAACAAACCTTCTTGATAACATGGCTTCAGAAAAACACAAATAAAAATTTAGTGTAAGCCCATAGTTCTTAATAGTTCAAAATCATGAAAATATTAAAAATAATTTAATTACTGCTGACTTCATGCAATAATTGTTTAATAAATCACTTTCACCAGAAAGTCTTTTGTAATGTTACATTCTATTTTGGAAGACTGATTATTTTTCTGAAATAATGACTTTTTCAGCCTCAGTCTCACTAAATAAATAGGCAATAAGTGATAATTCATTATTATAGAATAGTATGTATGACATATTGATTCACATGAGAAAATAGAAATTCATTGTTATTATGGATAGGTAGGATAGTACAAAAGTATATCTAGCCTAGCTGGTTTGGCTCAGTGGATAGAGCATTGGCCCATGGACTGAAGTGTCCTGGGTTTGATTCTGATTAAGGGAAAGTATCTGGGTTGCAGGTTCAATCCCCACCCTCTAAAAATCAATGGAAAAATATCCTCAGGTGAGGATTAAAAAAAAGAAGAAGAATACCAAAAGTATACCTAAACAAGGTAAGCTAAGCAATAAGCTTTCGGGCAAAATAAAGCCTAAAACAGCAAAGTCTTCAAAGCATGTGGGAATAGTCTTTGCACCAGGCATGCCTGTTCATAGAATACTAGTATGTTCCCTCTTAACCCCTGTTGCTTCACATGCATAAGCAATGCCAAGCTTTTGGATTCATTCAAAACTGCCAGGAAGTTCAAGTTTGATGTTTGAGAGGTCCTCTCTAGAAACTGTTGTGTTGAATACATTGGTGAGAGTGAGTTTGCCTAAAGCCCAAACATCTCTTCATGCTCAAGCCAACAGATATATTATTAAGCAGCAATGTTAAACTTGGCAAGTATTTCCAGGGCTAATACCAAAACTCCAAACTCAGGATGCATAATTTTTTGTAAAATAGTAGTTATTTAAAATGTAAATAACTAGAAGAAATCTTACTGTTAGCATTGATGAGGTTTTTAGGTGTTTTGAGTCTTTAAATCATGTTTCCATATTAAAATGGTGCAAAATGCTATCTTTAAATATGTTGAACATGTAAAAGCGCTATAGCAAGCTACAGAAGTATTGATTTATGTTGACACAAAGCCATTTATTAAAGCTCTGTGTTTATATGGATGAACAGCTAGCTTCAATTCTACATAAATTTAGTATTAAGACCCAGCTCATTCCCTAATCCCAAATAAAATCTCATGGGAAATTTTATCAACACTTTTCCTGTAATCAAGATATCCTGTGCCTACTGCACTCCACATGAATCCTACTAATAGAACTTAGTAAATGTTGGGTTTAAAAACAATGTTATTGATTTATTTGGAAGATAAGAAAAATGCTTCATGCACTTGGCTTATTTCATATGGTGTATGTGGTCCCTACCGGGAGTTCATGGGTTTAGAAAGTACAGAGGTGTAAGTATCATGTATATATGTTCTCTGTGTGTACATGTAGTGTGGATTTATAGATAGTTGATGTATAAAAGCTATATACACACTCAATATATATATATATATATATATATATATATATATATATTATATATGTTATATATAATATATATATATATATAAAATCAAATGTACATATTTATTTTTTAGATAAAGAATAAACTCAATGAAAAATATGTTTGTATTTGTCAGGTCTTAACAAGCAATTCCCTGCATAGTACCCTTTTACCAAGGACCCTGAATCTTGTGAAATAAAGCTAGAATTTGAATCTCCTCCATGTTTTTGACCCACCTGCCTGCACTCTCCTGGTGGGACCCAGGGTGGGAAGTAAACTTAGTGAAGTTAGTGTTGTGGCCCCCAAGTCCCCAACAATGAAAGCTGCTTGGATGTGAGCCTCAGGGCTGACATTTTGAGCCCTGGCACAGTAAGCATTTTAGTTCATTTGGCTGAGGCTTACTTTTCTCATCTGTATGCCAGAGATTTAGTTCAGGGAATAAATGAAATAATTAGATTAGATAAAATAAATTCATTGATTGGCACAGTGTCGTTAACACAGTAAGTGCTCAATTAGAAATGTATGTATACACACATATATATGAAAAAAATTGAGGTGCAGAAAGTTAAGTAAAATGGCACGTGGTCACACGGCTAAGCAGTCATAGACTGAATTCAAAGTCCATGCCATTTCCACAGCAACTTGCAATACCTAAATATTCTACGTGAGTCACCATTGCTCTTCCTTGATTCTGTGGGATATAAATAGTACTGTTCACCTATGTGTCAGGCACCATTCTAAGTATTTTATTCAGAATTCAGTGATTTTTGTAATCAATATTTTATCTTGAATTTAAATTTATGTAATAAATGGTATCTATTATTTTCTTATATGGTTCAAATTTTTAATGATTTTGGCATACAAAAAATAGGAAATGTAGTTTTCTTTATAGACTCTAACATGAAAATGTTAGAACTTTCCTACACTTACTCAAATGAAAACACATATAATTCCCTAGAAACAAAATAGCAACTTATCAGTATCTTGAAAATTATTTTATATTTTACACTGTCTGTGCCTAAGTGCAGTCATCCCACCTGGCCAGAGGTGTGGCCAATGGTGTTCTCTCTCCCACAAGTTTTGCTGGCACCCAGCAGGTGGCTTCCTGCTTGCCTGCTTTGTCCCGTGGCACCTTGGTTACCTCTCCCATCTGTGGGCAGCAGCCACACGTCTCCTTCCAGGCATGAATCTCCGCCATTCTGGCTGCATACACCTTCTTTCCTCAGTCTAAAAGGTGGTAGCTGCTCTCTACATGCCACCTTTATATTCTTTGGAATTCTCGTGTCTTTTTAGTAAACTTCACATTTTTGTGCATCCTTCCTTTTGTATCCTCTCTGGCCCATTCTTGTTTCACAATCTCTTGCAGAATGTGAGCCAGCCTCTGAAAGATTGCCTCTCTTAGTATCTTCAGGTAGAAAGGAGACCATTCTTCTCCGTGCTCTCATACGGTCTATGTCACATCTCTTCTACAGCATGTATCTCCCACTAGAAGCCCAGTGTATGAAATTAGTGCATGGGTAGGGTCCCTAGGCCTGGCCGGCGATCAGAGCTGATTACGTTTCCTGCCTCCTCCTTCCCTTGCTCCCTCAGTGCCCTGCTGCCACCACTGGTCACCCACTGTGTTCCACGCTAACCCCTGGTGGTCAGCGCATGTCATAGCGAGTGATCAAACTCCTGCTCATACTCCCAAGGGGACAATTTGCATATTAGCCTTTTATTTATAGGACTATAGGCCCTTTGCACAAAATTTGTGCACTTACGGCGGGGGTGGGGGGATCCCTCAGCCCAGCCTGCACCCACTCACAGTCCTGGAGCCCTCGGGGGATGTCCAACTGACGGCTTAGGCCCACTTCTAAGCCATCAGTTGGACATCCTTAGCGCTGCCGCAGACGTGGGAGAGGCTCCCGCCACCGCTGTAGTGCTTGCCAGCCATGAGCCTGGCTTCTGGCTGAGCGACATTCCCCCTGTGGGAGTGCACTGACCACCAGGGGGCAGCTCCTGCATTGAGTGTCTGCCCCCTGGTGGTCAGTGCACATCATAGTGACCCGTTGTTCATAGTGACCGGTCTGCCGTTTGGTTGATTTGCATATTAGCCTTTTATTATATAGGATAATCAAAATTGTTTCATTCTCTGCCAGTCTCCATACTCTGAAACCCAGCAGACATATCCTATCACATAGGTATGCACATCACCAAACATGTACTAGGTTCCTAATAGAGCCTTTGTTTCATGAATGCTGTTCCTCCTCCCCCTTCTCTTTCTAAATTTATATTTTAAAGGGGGAGTTTTTGAAGCTATATAATTTTGGGAAGTAGTCTTTTTTAATATATTTTTTATTGATTTCAGAGAGGAAGGGAGAGGGAGAGAGAGATAGAAACATCAATGATGAGAAAGAGTCATTGATTGGCTGCCTCCTGCACACCCACACTGGGGATGGAGCCCGTAACCCAGCCATATGCCATGACCAGGAATGGAACCGTGACTTTCTGGTTCATAGGTCAGTGTTCAACCACTGAGCCAAACCGGCCAGGCTGAGAAGTAGTCTTTATCTTCATTCTGAATAGACTTCCTTCGGCCCAGTGAGCTTGTTGTCTTGTGTAGATCCATAGAGCAGCATGCCTTGTGGAGAAGAAAGCTGGCACACTGCAGTGACTTCGGTATGAACACTGAGCTGTTAGGATTGGACCCAGGCCAGGACACATTTCTCACTGACAATTAAACACTCATCAGCTGGGAATGACAACTCCTAGTCACTCGTGACACAGACCAGACAGAAAGGCCGTGATCCAGGTAGGAAAGGCATTTGATCTCATTATTCATCCTGGGAGCCATTCACAGCCTCAGAATGTCCAATGATGGAGCCCTCGGTGAAAAGAAAGCTACTAAGAATGGGATTGTTTTTGAGAAATGTCTACATTCTATTGGCTATTATCTATTATAGAAATGTGCTTCCTATTTGATTTCTTTAGGCATGTTTTTGGTAAACACTGAACATTTTCTCAGTTATTAAATTCTAGTTTTCAACAGTAGCAACACTGTTGCATGATATACACACAGAAAGATGATTTTAAAAAGGAACATTTTTTTTCAAATAGCATTTGCTTCTCAGCAGTTGACTGTAAAGTGTCAAAATAAAATTTAAAATTATTTAACTTTTATCCCATTTACAAAGTTAGTATAATGGCCAGGAGTGTTTTTCTGAACACAACCATGTGGAAATCTGTTCTGCTCACAGAATAAGTTCAAGTTTGGTTTCTCAAGCAAATAAAATGCAATTTATTTCAATACATGTTTGACACTCCTCCAGCACTAACAGTGATGTGTAGCTGTCTCATTAATTTTGGCACAGAATCTAAGCTTTATTGAACAATTTCTGAATGTGGTGGTTTTCGCACTTTTTGTCAGAAAATTATTCAAGTTATCAACTATGAAAAGTAATCTGACAATCAATGGAATTGCATTTGCCCCCAGTTTACAAATTATTTTCAAGAACATGGTCTGAGTTTGTACTCTGGATTGAATACCTTAAGTAGGTATTGTTCCTAAGTTATGGCTATTAATATTGTAAAACAAAAAAAGTAACTTTAAGAAACCAAAGGGTATACATTTCTGAGAATTTCTTCTTTTCATAGTATTGATCTTTTAACTTCTTGACCTACTTACTTCCATACAATGCCACTATCCCACTATAAATAATATTCTTTATTGTATGTTTCAGAGAGCTCTTAATTGTAAGAATAAGAAAAAATATTTAAAAATATATATAGGTCATTAACTCCTTGGGAACTGAATTTTTCCCTGTATGCTAAAATGACTACTCTTGACTTCATTTATTTCATTTGGTTTAAGTTATGAGTCCTTTTTTTCTATTACATATTGTAATTAAATTATTATACTGGCAAATGAAAAAAAGAAAATAATTGCATACAACCTATAAACTGGTATAAGGAAAGAGGCATGAAGCAGACATTACTCAGTGTTAAAAGAACATTTGATGAACTATTAGACCTTTATAAAAAATGCTCATGTCTTCCGAATTATAATTAAAAACTCTGAAATATACAAATATTTATCCCGTACCTTTTATCACCTTATATTACATTACACAACTTTTTTTGTATGCCATTTCGTTTATCCCTCAAACTTTGAGGTTAATAAAATAATTTATTTTAAAAATTAGAAAATAACATCAGAGAAGCAAGGGTTCATTCATTCAAAGTTGTAAGATTCTAAAAAACTGTGAGGGGTCAAAAAATATATAAGATGCGAAGAATTAGGTAACCATTTCCATAGAAGTAACTCCCCTTTGCCTAGAAACACCTAGCCTAAGATCTCTGGTTAGGGATAAGGTTTAATAATATGACACTAAAATTTACCAGCATGAGTCTAACATAGGCCATGGGAATGGAGCCAGATTTGGTGCCTGGTCCAAGTTTACCTCTTTCTCCCAGTTTTTCTTGGAGCACTATGGGCGGAACTGAATTCCTGCCACACAATTTGTCCTGCGGGCCATCTGCAGCACAGCATGGTGGCTAAAGCTGGGAGGCAACTGCCTGAGTTAGGTTATTGGCTCTGGCACTTCCTGGCTGAGTGAACTTGGGCACATTCTGGTCCTAAATTTTATTATTTGTCAAATGGAAATATAAATATCACCTATCCTCAAATTCTATTGTGTGGATTAGATGACATATTACTTGGCAAACATTCATTGTGAGCTCTTAATCTTCAATTGTTGTTTCAAAATTATTAAGCATTTTGATTAACAGTTTAGTTTTTTACCAGATAGCTTAATTACGAATATATGAGATTTAATTGTCACAGGTTCCTCTAACATTTTTTTTGCTAGGATTTATAATAATTTTCTAAAAAGGTTATACATCTTTTAAAATATGTTTTGCTTAGCACTATAAAGGTACTTTGGGAAACAATGCATTAAATAGGCTTAATTGATTAACAAATGAATAGATGCAATGGATTCTGATTGTCTGCCAACATTGTTTAATGCCACTACAAATCAATTAATGATATAAAATTTGCAAATTTTATTGAAAAAATGTATTCGATGTATTTGCAGGCGCAGCTATAAATAGTCATTTTTAAAAGCAGATTACACAAATGCAAAATGCATAGTCATTTTTAAATGTGATTTGCATATGGTAATGTGCTCATCACTTCAATTGCTACATTGCAATTCTTTTTTTTTTTTTTTTGCATTTTGAAGAGTTGTAAGGAGCAAAGGTTGTAAACATGCACAAATTAGGACTGTATTCTGATTTGACACATTTATTTGACATGCCTCCATATACCAGAACTTACCTTTCAAATTGTGGAAGAGCAAGGTTGTGAAAGGTAGTGAGATGTCAGATTGCCCTGCCAACCAGCCCTTATCTCTAGACATGTCATGGTCGGCTATCATTAAATGTCCCTGATCTTTCCCTCAACTGTGTGGAAATCTAAACCTAGAGGTCTCACTGCCAATCATTATTTAGGGTTCACTGTTGCCGTTTGGAGCAGTCACCATAGCAATGGAAATGAATTTATTAAAAGTATTATAACTTCCTAATGCACCTAAAAACATTATGGGCTCCAGTCAGTACGAAACATCAAGTTTTTTATTTAATTTCACCTAGCTCAAATGAAGCCATAAAATATCTAATATAGGAGGGTAGAAGATGAATCTTTTCCCCCCATTAAAATTTTTAAAAATAAATTTGTTCCAAAGAGAAGTCTGACTGTTTTTTATTGTTAAAGGAAAGATGAGGCAGAATGTCAGTCAGGAGTGAATTAGATACTGACTGAATTTCAGGAGGAAATATGGGTAAACTTTATAAAAGAATTTTGTACATTAAAAAAAAGCAACTTGGAATTATTTGACTATCTATAGACTGAAGTCCTCATCTCTCCAGAGCCGTGGTCGGCAAACTGCAGCTCGCAAGCCACATGCGGCTCTTTGGCCCCTTGAGTGTGGCTCTTCCTAAGCCTTAGGAGTACCCTAATTAAGTTAATAACAATGTACCTACCTATATAGTTTAAGTTTAAAAAATTTGGCTCTCAAAAGAAATTTCAATCGTTGTGCTGTTGATATTTGGCTCTGTTGGCTAATGAGTTTGCCGACCACTGCTCCACAGTAATGTTAGTATAGAAGTTGTATGATTATATTTATTTACATTGAGTAACATGGTATAATTTTCTCTCGACTGGTCTCATATTTGTTTTTCTGTATCTTTCTTTTTACCCTTTACTTATCTGTAAATGGTCACAATATATATAAAAATTGCTATTCATTATTTTTATTGAATATAATTTCCCCCTTGTTATTAACAAGGACAAGTGGAAATCTCTTCTCCCTGATAATACCAACTACAATTCACAACATAATGTATAGTTCATAAAGTATATTTTAATTAATGATGATGATGATATTTTATTTAGTTAATTAGTTGGTTAGATAGTTAAAATATATTTTTGCTAATTTCAGAGAGGAATGAAGAGGAGAGAGAGCCAGAAACATCAATGATGACAGAGAGAGTCATTGATTGGCTGCCTCCTGCATGCCCCACACAGGGGATTGAGCCTGTAACCCAGGCATGAGCCCTGATCAGGAATCGAACCCCCACCTCCTGGTTCATAGGTCCACGCTCAACCACTGAGCCATGCTGGCTGGGCATGACGATATTTTTAAAGAGTTCTCTTTTTGTTAGAACACTTGACTCTTATTTTTCTTCCTATTGATTAAATGACACTCAATTGGTCCAAATAAGTGATGTCATATACTCCTGGTTTGCAATGAGCATCTCCTGATCTGTGAGCAGCTACCTAAGTGAGGAGACTTCTTCTTGTGAATATCTGTGTACAAGATACTGTGCAGTATCTGCAACCCTTGTAACACCTGCTAAGCTAGGCATTTGTTACCCATTATTGACAAAGGAGCAGCTGAGACTCAGAGAAGACGGGTGATGTGCCCGTGGTCACAGATCCACACTGCAAACTCGGGTTTCTCCTTCAAAGATGTGACACAGCATTTATGAGGATTGAGCCTTGTTTTCAGAGTCAAACAATGTAGACGTGGCCACTTTACTAACTGTGCAAAGTTGGACAAGTTGTTTTGCTTTTTGAAACTGAATTTCCTCCTCTGCATAAATAAACTAGTAATAACTCTTGCCAAAGTTCCAGAAGTGGTAGATGGAGATCAGCATAGTTGCTGCCCAGCAATTAACACTAAAAGATGCAATTTTCTCTATTCCTCTTATAATAAGGTAACTCTCCCTTACTCATTTCTACTTTTCTTCTTCCTATCTTCCCTCTCTCACATAGTAGAGTAAAATAAATGTCCAAAGTTAATCACTGGTTCATTTTGTTACAGCCTATATGATTTTGGGGACATTACTCTGCCATCTGAACCAGTTTTCTTATATCACAAAGAAGGCCTGGAACGCCAGGTAGAATATGTATAATGTGTAGTATACAGTGGTACTCAATAAATGTTTGCTCATCCCTCTCCTCTTTGCTTTTTTTAAATAGGAAGCTCTCTGCAAATGTCAGGTATTACTATTATGACAAACTAAATGGGTATCATCAAATTTACATTTAATTTTATATCCAGAGGCACCCAGAAAATGACTTCTTGTGTCCTAACTTTTCAAGTGCTGTTCACCAATATGACGTCATGGCTGCTTTCTGTTTTAAGAAACAGTACTTGTCTCTGCTCTAGACAGGAAAAAAGAAAATATTCATAATCCACCCTTGAGATGAGTATTAGAACCAATCCCTATCTGTAATTTGAGCATTGGTTCTTTCCAAACTCTCTTCCAGTGCTGAAATTCTATTATTCTAAGATTGAAATCTGACACCTTTATATATTAACTAGAGGCCTGGTGCACGGATTCGTGCAAATTGAAAGGAAATGAATTAGAAGGTGCTGATGGGGCGGGGCTGGGTGAGATGGGCCAGATCGCCCTGGAGCCAACCTCCCGTGGTCCCTCCCCAGCTGGCCACACCTGGGGCGGTGCCAGGACTCGAAGGGCTTCTGTGGAGTGAGCGGGGTCCCTTCAGCAGGTAGGGTCCCTCAGCCTGGCCTGCGGGGATTGGGCTGAAACTGGCAGTCTGACACCCCCTGAGGGGTCCCGGAGTGCGAGAGGCACTCTGTAGAGTTGCTGTTACTCGGCAGCTCCTGAGTTGAGCGTCTGCCCCCTGGTGGTCAGTGCACGTCATACCTACCAGCTGGTCGGCCAGTCACTGGTCATCCAGTTGCTTAGCCTTTTATATATATTGACTAGAGGCCCGGTGCACAAAAATTTGTGCACTCGGGTGGGTCCCTCAGCCCACCCTGTGCCCTCTCGCAATCTGGGGCCCCTTGGGGGCCCCTTCCCCTGGCTGCTGGCACCAGTTTTCCTCCGGTGCCCAGAACCCAGGCCTTCGCTCTTTGCTGGGAGGGGCCCACACGGTGGGCGAGGGGCTTAGCTCTTTTAAAAATACTTCTGAATGTTTGGTAAATAACCCTGTAGGAATCTACTTTCTGAAACATGCTGGTCGTTAAGGGCTGATTTGGGTAATCAACAAAATGTATGTTAAAATCCTAATCCCCAGAACCTCAGAATGTACCTGTATATGGAGATAAGATCTTTAAAGAGGGGATTACATTAAATTGTGGCAGTTCCAGTGGGACCCTTAGCCCATCTCACTGAAGTCCTTATAAGAAGAGGAATGTTGGGGTCCAGCCCCAGCAGGTCCAGGGGTTCCCAAAGAAGGAATGACACAGAGGCAGCATTCAGGTTATCATCATAGCCAGGTTCTCTTTTTATTGTCCTGTTACATCTATATTTATACTATTTGATCTTATAAACATGCCTCTATAAGCTTTTTTTTTTTTTTGCATCGGGTCCATTTATTGGGGGGTCAGTCAAAGGGGGAGCTGGCTAGGGTGGGGTAGGGCAGCAGCTTGTCTGGCCCCCGAGAAACCCAACTTAAGTCAGAGCCTCGAGGGCTTAGAAGCCAAAGTCTTCCTCCACCTTTATCTGCATGGGGGCCAGCTCCGGAGTCAGCGGGACTCCTGCCCAGTGCCCTTCCTATGGCACTCACCGCCTCTTCCAACTGCTGGGCCCCTTGCCAGGGGCCGGGCTGCTGGCTTCTGTGGGCGCTGGCATCCTCCTGGGCGGGGACAGCCCCTCTTTCTCTGGGGGCTCGTTCGCAGCGTTGCCTGGGTTGGGGGCATCTCTGCCCTGGCTGCCCTCGTCCTCCAGTAAGATGGTGAACTGGCTGGCCCGGTAGTTGTCACCGTAGGAGTCCAGCACCTTCATGAGGAACCTCCGCTCCTGCTGGAGTCTCCATGTTATCCTCTATATCTGATGGAGCCTGTTCAGGACCTGCTCCTTCGCCTGCTCAATCTCCCTGCAGCGCCTATCCAGCGCCTGGTACTTCCTGCGATTGAGTTCCTATTGGCGCCGCCCTTGCTGGCCTCAGGCTGCCTCCTCCTCTTCGTCTTGCTCCTGGAGGCTGGAGCTGCCCAGACCCCCAGACACGAACTCCACTTCGGTCTCAAGCTCGCTCTCCAGGATGTGACCACCTTCAGCGGAGGCAGCGCCAGCTCCCAGCCGGGAGGTGCTGAGAACTCCTCAAAGCCCACAGCTGCCATGGACCCCTCTCTCTGCTCCAGCTCCATTTCTCCCTGGCTCCCGACGCAGAACTTCCAACCTTGCAAGCCTCTAGTTTAAAGTGGCTTGCGAAACTACAGCCCATCCGATTTCACAGCCAGGCACCCAGGCCCTGGCCGCTAAGCCTCCTGGGAGTTGTAGTTCTCTATTTCCGGCTTGCCTCCCTCGCCCCACCCCCACCCCAGTCCCAACTGAAAGGCCCTGCTGGCTGGTCTAACCCTGTGGCCAGGCATCTGAGTCACCTCGGGTCTTTATTCCTGTCCTGACACCTCGCCATCTGACCATGGAGACTCTCCTCTTGCGAGGCCCCTGGGTCTCCTTCTGGGTCTCCTCAGCCCAGGTACTGGATTGCGTGCCCCAGCAGCGATACAGCCCTGGTGCCTGGGTCTCCTTCTGGGGCCTGGCTGTATCGCCCCCGGACCGGATGGCGTGCCCCAGCTGCGACGCAGCCCCGGGCCCTGGGTCTCCTCAGCCTGGGCACCGGATTGCATGCCCCAGCGGCAAAAACAGCCCGGGCGCCTGGGTCTCCTTCTGGGTCTCCTCAGCCCAGGCACTGGATTGCGTACCACAGCTGCAACTCAGCCCCGGGCCCTGGGTCTCCTTCTGGGGCCTGGCTGCATCGCCCCCGGGGGACCGGATCACTTGCCCCAGCGGCAACGCAGCCCCAGCGCCTGGGTCACCTTCTGGGTCCTCTTCTGGGACCTGGCTGCGTCGCCCCTGGGGTCCAGATGGTGTCCCCAGGCAGCTATGCAGCCTGGCCTCTGGCCCCGCCTCTGGGTGTTCTCCCATCACTGGTGATCAGTGATCTGAGAAGCCAGGCAGACATCCGCCTCTTCCCTGCCCCACCCAGCTTGTCCCATTACTGGCCCAGGGCCGGCAAAGGCGGCCAGGTTCTCTTATCACAGAAGCCGGCAAAGGAGGCCTGGCTTCTCCAAGCAAAGGCAGCTCGGTTCTCTGGCTCTTGGCTGCCGCCTGGGTTTCCGATTGCAGTCAGCGGCAGGCAGCTTCTTCCCTCCTTCCCCTTTCGCCTCCCAGCATTGCGCCTATGTTGGCAGTTAACTGCCAATCTTAGTTGGCAGTTAATTTGCATATAGCCCTGATTAGCCAATGAAAAAGGTATCGTCGTACGCCAATTACCATTTTTCTCTTTTATTAGATAGGATTCCTTTGATCTTACCTATGAAATCTGGAGATCTGGTTCTCCTTGTTAAGTGAGCTAATTTAATATTTCCTTAGCTGCCTTGCCTGACCCCTACTCCAGTGCCCTTTGATCACCCCACATTGGCCCCAAAATCATTGCTTATCTATTGTTTTTCTTATGTCCACTCTCCTTCAGCTCTGCCATGTGTCTCTAGGCATTTTCCTTCTTCATTGGGCCTATTTCCTCACTCTCACTTCCCCTTCTCCCTTGTCTCTCTTATTTTCTATTTCCTGTGTTCCCTGCCTTTAGTCCCTCTAATATCCACTCTTTTGTTTCCTTCTTTACCACTTCTTTCTGACCGTCATCCAATCCCCCCTCTTCCAAATAAAAAATGACTATATTTTACAAGATATATAGAAGGTGGAGTGAAGGAGGTAGGTGGTATATTTGTAAATAACATAGTGTTTATACAACATAGAATGCATGGCAAAGAAAATTCCAGGCTTAGAAGTGATCCGTGTGGGTGGTTAGAATTTTCAGGGGCGGGTATATTTGGAGCTTCCCATTTCCCATGCTAACAAGTAGAGGTTCGATGTGTCCAGTAAAGGAAAGCATGTCTGAGGAGACCTTGGGAAAATCCTAACCTTGCCAGAAGGTAGTGAAAAATTAATGCTGCATTTTTCGCACCTTCCATTTCTCCCATGTGATCCCATTGTTATGTCACTCCTGTCATTTGATGACAGTGCACGGTGGCTTAGGGATGTTGTCTTTCTGTGTTTCATTGTTAGTCTCATGGAATGCATTTAGCTGGCCATGCTGCTGTCTGTCTTCTGGTGTTCCTATTGCCTTTAAGTCTTTATTTTTCCTGCTCTTTGTTCAAGATGAGTTTGCAATATCTCTTCAGGTTTGAATTACAGCTTGTGAGGTTGAAACACAGGATGAAGACATCTCTTTTTTATTTTATTTTTTGTCAATTGTCAAGTATCTGAGAATTTTTTTCTTAGATATTTTTCAAAGCAAAATTTATGTTTGAATGTGTAAATAGGTAACTGAGCCAAGACAATGCTTTAATAAATTCCCTGCTAAATTCTCACAAAAGACTTGTTTGATTTCACAACATAAAAATACGTACTTTGGGGAAATAATTCCAATGTCTTGTATTTGTAGAGATTGCGATAAAGTTTCCCATTTGTCATCTTGTTTTTGAGATTCACATAAATCCTGTGAAGTAGGTAAAGCGGATATTATGCCTCCTGTTTAGATGTAAGGGCTTCTAGAAGTTTTATGCCATTCTTCAGGTCACATGGCTAGCAACGACTTGGGATTAGAATACTTAGGCCCACTATGTTTATTCACAACATCACTTTTCCATCAAAATTTAAAACCATTGATATAAATATGTATAGACTATGTATGTACCTTAATGACTTTGAATAAAAAAATAATTCATAGTTTCTACCATCATTATCATAATGGCTACAACTTGTCAGCTCCATACTTGTAGTATTTCTCATCCTTACAACAGACTTATAAGCCAAATCAAATTAGTTCTGACTTATATTTGAAAAAGGTGGTGCCAGAGAATTTTAAGAACATGCCCAAAGTTATAATTTCAGGAACTAAAAGGAGCAGTTTTGGATTTTACCTTATTCTCCCCATGTCTGAGCATGCATTATTTTTCTCTCTCTCATGCAACATACAACATAATCTCTAAATAAATTCTTAGTACCAGTTAGGAAACGTATTTTATTGCTTCTATTTTGTTAAAAGGAAAAAGAATAGTTTAGCAGCAGCACAACTTCCAGGTAATGCGCTCTCTAAATCCACTTGTCTAATAGTTATTTTGCAACAGGGATTCTGTGATCCAATCAGTGACTCAGACACCTGTGCAGTGGTCTGCCTCCAAGTGACTACTGAGGCCAGCTGCAGACTGATGTGCACACGAACTGATCAGAATACCCTACGCTCACCCGGGCATGCACACACACTTCTCAAAACCCAGTCAGTCACATTTCCATGATTTCAGCTGTATCTGTTTTGCATTGCTGTGAAACAAAACACCACAAACTTAGAAGTATGAAATCTGAATTTATTTTCTCACAGTTTCTGTACATCAGGGGCCTGAGTGAACTAACCCTGACCCTCTGCTGAAGAGCCTCATCGCTGCAATCAGTGTGTCCCTGAGTTGTTGTTCTTTCTGGGCCTGAGGCTGTCTTGCACGTTCATGTAGTTGTTGGCAAAAATCAGTTCCTTTTAGTTTGCCTTCCTTTTGTTCTTGCTGGCTGTCAGCAGAGGGTCACTCTCAGTCCCTGGAGGCCACCTACGTTGCTTTGCATTGTGGCATTCTCTCACAACATGGCACCTCACTTCTTTAAGCCCATCAAAAGAATTTCTCGCTCTTGTCGCTAAGACAGCGTCATATACCATGTAACACAGTCAAAGTGATTATCCTGCCCTGCCATGTGGCTCGGGGTAGTCCTCCTAGACGGAAACGTCTCGAGTTTGATTCCTGGTCAGTGCACATATCTAAGTCGCAGGTTTGATCTCTAGTCTGGGCATGTGTGGGAGGCAGCTGGTCAATGTTTCTCTCTTACATCACCAAGAGTGTACCTATCTGGCCAATTTTCTATATTCTGTTGCCTACAGGTAAGTCACAATTCTACCCACACTCAAGGAGAGGTGATTATAAAGGAGATGATTCACTGGGAGTCATCTTAGAATCATGTCTACCATACCAACTCACAAAGCAAAAGAACCATGTGCTTTCACTCACTCTTTTCTGTTGACAATTGCATCTTGCCCTTGCCTTTTGCTACTTCTCTTTTACTTGCAACCTAATGTATTTCAGAATGATGTGAACATATTGAAAAAAGAATAACTATTGCCCATTAAGTTGCATATATATTTTTTTAAGATGAGAACAAAAGTTCAACTGTAAATTATTGAAAATCATATCTACCAATAATTTTTTAAAAATATATTTTTTACAGAGAGGAAGGGAGAGGGATAGAGAGTTAGAATCATCGATGAGAGAGAAACACTGATCAGCTGCCTCCTGCACACCTCCTATTGGGGATGTGCCCGCAACCAAGGTACATGCCCTTGACTGGAATTGAACCTGGGACACTTTAGTCCACAGGCTGATGCTCTCTCCACTGAGCCAAACCGGTCAGGGCAATAATTTTTAATTTGTATGTATAAAATAAGAGTCCAGGTGGGTTTTAAAATATCTTATTGTATTTTGTTATTTATATTTTTTTTGGGGGGGGGGGTAGAATAACAAATCTTTTTTAAATAATTTTTTTATTGATTTCAGAGAGGAAGGGAGAGGGAGAAATAAAACATCAATGATGAGAGAGTCACCAATTGGCTACCTCCTGCACTCCCTCCACTGGGGATTGAGCTTGAAACCCAGGCATGTGCCCTGACTGGGAATTGAATTATGATCTCTTGGCTCATAGGTCAATGCTCAACCACTGAGCCACACAGGCAGGCAAAAAAAATTCTTGAACACAGTATTTTCACTGCGTGTCCTCAGGCTAAAGACCAAAAAAAAGTTGTTATTTTTTTAAATAACTACTTAATATGCTAATGATACTATTGTGGATAATAAACTCCACTAATTAAAATGTTTCAAAACATTACCTTATATGTTCTTTTGTCCTGAAAAAATGATTTTAGCTTTAACCAAAACTATAATAGCATAATTTCTGACAATAATAGCATTTCTTAGGAAAAACAATTTTCCAAGTGGTGGTATATTCAACTGTAGACATTTCTCCTCCCTGAGAATTCAAGTCAGAGGCTGAGATTTACAGGAAGCCTTACTTGTAGCTCAGTACCGTCTCTTGACTGAAAGTATGAGTGACTGTAATTCTGATGATAATTTATTGCACCACAGTAAGATTTTACTATTGTAGCATTTAAATTAATTATGTATCAGGGAGGGTCGTTTTTGTTCTTATTCATTCAAAGGCATTTGTTGGAGTTGTATCTTTGCTTCCTCATGTCAGAGGAAACATCAGACATGATTAGCTGCAGGTATCTGTGTTCATGATATCCACGTAAAGTCCTTTTTATATTTCTTCTTATAATTGTATTTGCAACCTCATGTTTGAAGTGTCAGCCTCTGTGAAATTAGCTCATCTTGTTATGATTTAGAGCTTTGATGTGAGTGAAGGGCTTCCATTGCAATGCAGAGTCACATCTGAGAGTAAACTGCAGAGACAAAGGGACTTACAAGAGAGTAAATCAAATACTCTTAGCTGTCTATGTGGATTATGAGATAGTATTTGCATAACTTTGAAGTATTTATACTGATGAAATTACAATAATTAAAATCATTGCTGTGTCAATTGCTAGATGCCACAAGGCAGAGCAATTACTAGCATGCAAATCAGACTTTGTGTAAGCATTTTAAAGAATAATTACCTTATTTGATTCAGATGTGCCTGAAAGGCATTAAGAATCATTTGAGCTATTTTGCTTTCAACAATTTTCAGGCTCATGGATAATGTTGTTATCATTAATTATTGACTTTTGTATATCGCTTTTTCTTATTTTGGTTGAAACTAAACACCACAGATAAAATAAAAACACACAACTTTGCTGTAACTAGGAACAATTTACACTATCAGTTAAATCTTCATCTCTCTTCAGTAAACATTTTTTCTTTCTAATGGGCTTGAGCCTGCTGTGTCATCAGTTTCATGCTAAATAGCTGATCTATACCCAATGTCTACATTCACACAATTTAAAATCAGGATTGTGAATTGCAGGAGAATGCCAGAATAAGAAACACAAACATAAAAGGTTGCAAAATATCCTGTCAAATATGTTTGTCGCAGGATATGTACAGGCGGTCACTTAGCCAGCTGAGAATTTTAGTCTTTAAATTGCAGGTGTTTTATTTCCTAAATTTCACAGGGAACTTTAGATAACACATTGAAATCAGAGCTGACATCATGTTGGAGTGTGTAATCATTTAAAAATCACAAAGTACTCCTGCAGGACTTCAAATAAAGTGATGGTTAATCCTATATGATTGTTTCTTTAACAGAATACTAAGTCCTGATCCAATTTGAAACTATGGGATGAGTAATTTGAATACAAAGATTTTTAAAACACGTATCATGCAGAAAAATTATGTTATAAGTCAAAGATCGAAGACAGTAATTTTGTGTGTTCTTTTTTAAAATTTTATTTTTCAATTATAGTTCCTTCCAATTCTATCTAATAAAGACAGGTAAAAAAAATTTCCACTGATGACTCTTAATTACATTGGTTTATAGCAACATTTTATGTGACTTAGTTATAGGGCCTATTACAGCCTACAGTAAAGTAAGAAAAATGTTCATTTTTTTCCTGTGGCAAAATGAATTGATCATTAATATATTCACTTTGGGCAGAAAGTTGGGTAACATGAGTACTTTTAGATTTACAACTCATTTGAATAATTGTGTAGTTACTGTCAGTTCTCTCTTTAATAAAACATGTGTGTGCTCAACCACAATGGATTGTTTTCTAGAACACATCAAGTCATGATATATAAGACAATCTAAATTCTTTTCTTTTCTTTTTTAAAAGTAATTTTCCAACACTTCTGCAGAGACCCTGGTCAAAACTTAGCACTGACCAAATTATACATCAGTTTTATGTTTATATGCCTGGAATTCAATTAAAAATTACCAGTGATGCAAAGAACCAGACTTACAATCCACCATAAAGGAAAAGAAAGCCTTAATAAGAACACAGTGGAAAATGATAAAGATTATATACTTAGTAGAAAAGAAGACAGAACAATTATAACTACATTCCATATGTTGAAGAAAGTAGAGAAGAAATTGAGCATGTTATTTGAAAACATAGATGATATAGAAAGATACCCTAGTGATCTAAGCAAAGGAAAAAAGAGGACTAGAATGTTAAACATGTGGGTAAATATAAAATATTTATTTTCTTCTTTTTAAAAATTTTATAAGAAATTTGACCATTTTAAACCAATAATGATAATAATAATGATGAAGGTTTATATTTTCAACATAATAAGAAGTAAAATGTATGATAACAATAACACAAAGGCCAAGAAGGGGCTAGTGGAACATTGCTCTTACCAGAGAGGAATCTGAAGAGATTGCTCCTATTTCCACTCTGAGTTATACCTTTTTAAGCTTGAAAAGCATGACTGCTTGTTTCACTGATTTCCTAAAATCCCTTCTTGAATTCTGCCTGCAGTCTCTCTTGATGAGTCTCAGACATTAGTTCCCCCAGCAGAGAACAGAGGAACCTGAATTTTCATCATTGGTTGATCTCACAATGTCACAGGTTACCCATGCCCACCTGCTCCCCCTTCATTCATCTAAACCTCCTCAGTGAATCAATCCTGAGAAACATATCTGACGACCAGTTCAACACACCTTTGTACGTGAATTCCAGCCAAGTGTTAGATGGGTCTCCAGTTACAAAAAACTAACAGAAGAGCTAAGTCAATTAGGGAAGTGATTTTTCTTTTATAAATTACTGTAGAAGCAACAAGGTTTGTTTATATAGTCTTCTTAGCTCTTTTTAATTTTTATTTATATATGTTTTTATTGATTTCAAAGAGGAAAGGAGAGGGAGAAACATCAATGATGAGAATCATTGATTGGCTGCCTCCTGCATGCCCCCTACTGGGGATGGAGCCCACAACCAAGAATTGAACCTGGGACCCTTCAGTTCACAGGCCAATGCTCTATCTACTGAGCCAAATGAGCTAGGGTGGGATGTGATTTTTGATTGTAGACGAGAGAGATCCTGACTCTGTAGCAAATTATGGTGTCTTTATACGGACTTGCCTTTTACCCTGGCATATGAAGTTTTGAGAAACTCACCAACAGTGAAAATCAGTCTTATGTCCTCTCCCTGTTCTGTTTTCTTGCTATGTTTACCATGGCCTTAGAGTAGGAAATACTCCTTCTGATTGGACTAAATGCACCTGTTTCAAAAACCTGGAAGACGGAAATGAAATTACATATCATGAAAGACTTTGAAATAGTTGATGTAAGTTGTACATTTGATAAGCTTTGTGCAGATCAGCTTTTTCTCTATAAACTTCTCAACCTGTCTTCCAGTTTCACATTTCAGAGACAGATCCTGACACACCTTAAGCAGAGTGTGATATACCTGTAAACTATCTGAGATAAATCCTCAGTTCCTGTGTGTTCTCCAACATTATACCTTAAGAGCTTTCCTTTCATGCATGGATAAATGGAAAGGGAAAGAATATTATCAGGACTCAATGGAGAGTCTCTCTTAATACAAATTTAGTCATGAAATATGACATTTAAATAGGATATGTGGTATTTTTTAAATAAATCAAATGGAAAAATGGATGTATTAAGTCTGAGAGGACTATTTAAGAGAATAGAATAGAATGTGAAAGAAAGTACAATTAAATAAATAATAAGCAATATATGGAAGGTTTAACAATACAGCACTGACTCATTTGTGGAAGAGACAAATAATAGTATTCACACAACACAGAAAATTATAAAGAAGAAAATTAATGGAAAGAAAATTGCATAAATAGAGGATAATCATGGAAATGTAATCTCAAATAATGCCTCTTCTCAAAGAAGGAAACAGGAGAAATATAAGAAATAATAGAAAGTGTATTAATTTTTTTAAAGTACTAAGATCATTTGCTCAAAGATTCATTATGATCTGGGAAAAATTACTGAAAGGAACTTCATACTTAAATATTCTTGAAAATAATTGCTAGGATTCCAAAAATAAAGGAAAAAAATACTATTGTAAACGTCCATGTAGAAAACAGTAACTTTTAAAGGAAACATTTCAGAGACATGAAGAAAATAAAAATTTCATGAGTCAAAACTTTACTCAAAAGAGCAAAAATAGCCCAGCCTGTGTGGCTCAGTGGTTGAGTGTCCCATGACCCATGAACCAAGAGGTCACCAGTTTGATTCCAGGTCAGGGCGCATGCCTGGGTTGCGGGCTTGATTCCCCAGTGGAGGGTGTGCAGAGGCAGCCGATGGGTGTTTCTCTCTCATTGAGGTTTCTATCTCTCTATCCCTCTCCCTTCTCTCTCTCAAATAATCAATAAAAAACATATTTAAAAAGAGCAATATTAATTGCCTCAAATGCTTTTCATAGCAAGGTGGTTGAAAGCAAATAAATTATTAGATAATGTAGAAATGATAATTTAAAGTATAAGGCATTGAATGAGGAGAATTTTTTAAAATATATCTTTATTGATTTCAGAGAGGAAGGGAGAGGGAAAGAGAGATAGAAACATCAATGATGAAAGAGAATCATTGATTGGCTGCTTCCTGCACATCCCCTAGTGGGGATTAAGCCCACAACCTAGGCATGTGCCCTTGACCAGAATCGAACCTGGGACCCTTTTAGTCCACAGGCTGATGCTCTATCTACTGACCCAAACCAGCTATGGCTAGGGAGGAGAATTTTTTATCTTGGTGAAATACTTTATCACAGTGGGAAAAGAAGTGCCCTGCATTATTCATGATGTCACCTGTTAAAACAAGCCATTTCAATGACATAACACATTAAATCTCTTTAATGTTGCATTTCAGTGCAGGTACTGGGAGTTGTTGTTGTTGTTGTTTTTTACTTCATTCTGGGAAATAGTTTTCTACAATTTAGTTACTCTCTTATCTTCTAGAGCCTTGCCATTGTCCATTAAAGTCTCAGAATATGGGTAATACACAAGTGAAGAAAAAGTGTGAAGAATTATGACAGGGAGTTCAAAGATCAATCCTAAACTCATACATCATTTCCCTGCATATTCCATTGGCCAGAGACCCAGCGTGTAGTCTCACCCAAAACAAGAGAGGATGGGAAAGAAAGCTAAGAATGGTCTTAGGAAGAAAAGGAGGAAACTGATATTAGTGATATTACTGAGCACTAGCCTTCTTTGGTACAAGCACTAGACATGTATGTGGCAAAAATAATAATAAAAACTAAAGATTAAAATAGAGAAAACATTGATAGGAAACTGGAAGTATTATATTTTAATATGTAGTTATGTTGGCAGTTAAAAATAAAGAAGGTTATAATCAATTAATTTAAAATTCTAGATATAGCAGATACAGACTATGCTGCCATCCAAAGTGTGTATGGAATATCACAATTTTGCACTTGGGCAATGATCATCAGTCAGAAAGAAAAGCCAGAGAGGACTATTTCCTATAAACTTGAGTATTACATCTGTATTACATATTGTCTGATTGTCTTTCTTTTTGGTGATTCTAAAAAGTATTGTTTCCTTTTTATTCTTTCTTGTTTGCTCCTCCAAATCTCTCTATATTGTAATGGACTTTTCTAGGGCTCTGTATTTGGATATTTCCTATATGAACTTATAGCTTATGGCTTTAGGTACCTTTTCTACAATGATGATGTCCAAATGTATATCCTCAAATCAGCTATCTACAAGGTATATACCCAACCGTTTATTCAACACCTATATTTAAACGTTTTATTTTAAATGTAGCATACATGCTACATTTGTTACCCCCTCAAAGGAAATGTGTTCAGGTGTTCATACCTAAAAATGCCATATAGGGTGCTATATGGAATTAGGGTTGTTATTATAGGTTGAACTTTGTCACCCCCTCAAAGAAAATATGTTCAGGTCTTCATGCCTAAAAACGTCACCCTATATGGAATTAGTGGAGTAGAGTGGGCCCCTAGTCCAATATGGCTGGTTTCCTTCTAAGAAGATGATTATGTGAAGTCACTGAGATGTAAACACAGTCCAAGTGACCAGGAGACAGAGATCGGGGTTGCGGTGCCACAAACCATGAAATGCCTGAAAGCAGAAGTGGGAGGAGGCAAAACTGGGTCCCACAGAGACTTTGGAGAGAGCATGGATGAGCTGAAGGCTTCGTTTTTTACATTTACCCTCCAGAGCTATGAGAGAATGCATTGCTGCCATTTTTAAGCCACCTTATCTGTGCTACTTTGTCACAGCAATCCTAGAAAACACTACAACCATCAAATTTCTGGTTTTTCCACCTCGCTCAAACCAGCCCCTCCCTCAGTCTTCTTCAACTTTGTAAATGGTGACTCCAACTCCATCTACCCAGCTGGTTAGGATTGAAAGCTAGAACTCATCTTTGAACTCTGTCTTACACTCTTCATATTTACTTTTTAAGTATATATATATATATTTAAAAATATAAATATATATATATTATTTAAGAGAGGAAGTGAGATATAGAAACACTGATGAGAGAAAAATCATTGATCAGCTGCCTCCTGCACGCCCCACACTGGGGTTCGAACTCGGGCATCTACACTGACCGGAAATCGAACTGTGACCTCCTGGTTTATAGGTCAACACTCAACCACTAAGCCATGCTGGCCCATTCTTCATATTTAAACCATCAATAATTCCTTTTGATTTAATCTTGAAAATATACCAAGAATCTGATCCCTTTGTGTCACCTGTTTGTTTCTCCACCATTCATTCCAACTCACTCATTTGGATTACTGAGATCATTTTCTACTACATCTACCTCCTTTATTGTGCACTGTCTGCTGTGGGTTCTAAGTGTGTCAGTTTGAACAAAGTCAAGGCATGTCCTTCATTGCTCAAGACCTGCCAGTGGCTTTCCCCATGAAACAGAATTAAAGCCAACGTCCTTATCCGGATGGAGATGGATCTCTATGATCTGCTTTTCATTCTTCCCCACTCCCCCCACTTCTCATACCTCAGAGACTTTATCTCCTACCAACTTTGCCCCCACGCCAGCTACATATGTCACAGAGCCTATTTGTTGGCTACCTATGTCTAAAATGTTCTTTCTACTAATATCCCATGATCCACTTAGTCACCATCTGTTTAAATATGATTTTATCATAAGACCTTCCCTGACCTCCCTCTTCACTGTTGTGAAGACTTCAATCCTTATCTTCCTTCTAGTTTTATGTATCTTCAAAATACTTGTTTCTAAGTGGTGTAATATAAAATGTACTTGTTTGTTTATTATTTGTCTTCTCCCACTAAAATGTACACCCCCATTAAAGCACATTTTAATCCTTTATTTAGTGCTTTATTGCAGGTCCTGGAATATAGTAAGTATTTCGAGATATGTGTGTAAATTAATAGTTACAGGAAAGGGTTGCAATTAGTTACTTTCACCAAAAAGCTACTTTAAAAAACTGCCTATATTTGCTATATGCATGTGAAATATTCTAACTATAAATGACACATTTCTTCATTAAAGTGTGTCTATTAAGATTAGTTTTTGGAATTAAACACAGTGGTTTACTTTCTTATTTAAAGTTATAAAACTCCATTTTTATGTAATCAAGATTCAACTATTTCACTAATTATAACTTTCTTTCAAATTGTGCATTTAATTTAGTAATGATGCCAGAGTATATGTCAAAGAATGGTCTCTAAAGTGTTCAACTTCCTTTTGCCTGAAATAATCCATTAGAAATATGATCTATGACTATTATCAGTGATAAACACTTTTTCTCATACATTTTCTTTGTATAAATTACATTGCAAAATAAAAACATGCGCAACTATGAACCATCAACTCATGAATAATCCAATTTAAAATTTGATATTTCTATTCAGTGACCTTGATCTTCCTGACCATATAAGTATATTAAATAATAATATTATCTGATTGCCAAAAACTTCGCATTCTTATCAAATGTCTTTGAAATGTTGAATTTTCATGCAGAGTAGATGTCTGTTGTATTTTATTGCCAAAATAACATGTTTCAAATAGTGAAATGGCAGGGGAATACTGACTGAGCTCTTAATAAAACACACCAGCTTTTAGCTGGCAACGCAGCCTTCTTCCTATCAAACATGTCGCAGCCTTTAATAAAGAAACTCAAGTGATGTAGGTGAAAAATTACTTTTCTCACCCGGTCATCTGTCTGTCATGTATTATTCAGGTCACCAATGTTTGTCCTGAACTGTATCATTCTGCGGTTGTGTCAGGTATGAGCTATGTTCAGTGTAATTCCATCAGACTTCGTGAGGTTGATTAGAACAGATCACCTTTCGCATGGACACAAGTTATCTCAGCAGACTGAGTGAAAGGGACTTATTTATCTTTGCCTTCTAATAAAGAAAGAGATGAGCAAATTTACCCATTAACTTGAAAAGAGTCACACATTTGGTGTGAAAACGAACTATAGTCAGTAATTCTAGCAAAAATACTGTAGTACACGGGTTTCTTCAGGGGAATAAAACTAATACTGGGGTATGCATTTGATGGAATGGACTACTTAACCAAAGTGCATGCATTTTAGTATAGTCTTTGAAATGGTAAAGATTTGTTTACAAAAATGATAAAATGCAATAAAATATGCCCAATTTTATGGTTTTTATTGGCTTTTCTTCTGGTATTATTTTTGCAAAATAATTTTTACTTTGGTTTCATAGACTGTAGTCTTAAAATCTATCTAATCATTATGTTATTATGCCTTACTTAAATCAAAGGATCTTGCTACAAGCATTCTAAAGTAGATAGCAACTCAAAGTAGTTATGGAGAGATTTGGATTAATAAAAAGACACTTGGGGTCCCCCGGTTCTTCATCCACAAGTGAATGAGTTGGACTCATGGACACCCAAGGCAGGAAGGGAGAAGGGTAATACATACCATATAGTAGAACCTTGTCTGCATTCAAATTCAGACTCTGCTTCTTATTAATTTCATAATTTTAGACATGTTTCCAAAAATTAAAATTAAAGGCCATGAGTAGCATAATGTTTAAGCATTACCTTACTTTCAAATGATTTAAAATAGCACAAAGTAAAAGTCAATATATGTTCTTTATTCTCATATCTTCCAATTATTGATTTTACAAACTTTTGAAATAATTTTTAAAAAATATAGAACATTGTAAGTAAAGGCCAACTGGAAGATTTAGTAATTTTACAAAACCCTCATTTGAATAGCTATGTATAAAAAGCAAAAATAGATATTATATTTTGGGATAATTATTTGATTGACCTTTTTTCTCATATGCTTCTCTAGAGTAGCCAATAGACTCCCTGGAAATTTCTTCTAAGTTGAAGAAGTCAATTTCTTCTAAGTTGTTTTTTATCCACTGTGGTCTAGAATGTGTTTTGAAATAGAAAACTTTAGAAATTGCCTTAACTCTTCTTCAGCATCATTGTTGTCTGTTTTGCTATAATTTGTTTAGAATAAAAAAGAAAATAGGACCTTTCAAACCTTTCTCCTACTCTGTAAACTACTGCATTTCCTCTTGCTGAATGCCATTGCTGGAAACAAGTATTTATTAAGCTTCTGGGATGTGGCCAGCATGCTGGTGTAGGGCACACTTAACAGGTACAGTCTTTGCTCTTACAGAGCAAATTATGTTTTGAGCAGATGACCTGGAAGCCAAGAACCATACAGAACAAGTCTAACTCAAGTGTTAGTATCTCATAGAGCAAATTTAAGCTGTTAGAGACATTTTGAGAAAGGTAAATATAGAACAGGTTAATTATGTGTAAAATACTTAGATCCAAAGAGAAGAACAAACCTAAAAGACAAAACTTAATTTATACTCATCTTACTTTACATTCTAAAATCTTATATTTTAAAAAAAAATTGTTTGAGATTCACACATAGACATCTAATTCTCTGTGTGAGTTGTTCTCTGAAACCCCTTCTTCATGGGTAGTAACACTGATTTGAACAGGCATCCAACCACATCTCTCAACTCAGGGCATTACTGCGATTTTAGAGAGGTCTAATTATTTGCCCAAAGATACACAGTTAATAAATGCAGAAAGAAATACTTAAATCCAAATTAATCTGACTGTATTAACCATTAAATAGTACCAATCATCATCATCTTAATCATGCCTCCTATTTATTGAGAGCCTCTGGGATTTGACAGGTTCATTTAATGTATTGCCTTACAGACCTGAAAAATTAGGAGCTATTTTCTCCCCAAATCAATGTGTGCATTTAATCTCTCTCTCTCTCTCTCTCTCTCTCTCTCTCTCTCTCTCTCTCTCACACACACACACACACACACCTAAACAATTGGTATGGGGGGGTAGATAAACTTGGAAAAATATATAACATCTTCTTTTACATGAAAAATGAATGAGAATCCAAGAAAATATAAATATTAAAATATCTTCTGATTACCTCATTTTAATAAAAACATTATAGCAAGTGCATAGTCTGAGTCAAATTAATGGCGCTGGGGGACGGGGCGGGGGGCAGAAATTGATATGACAAACTTAATAAATTAACAAAAAATGATAGACAAAATTATTTTAAAAACTCATGTATAACAAAATCATTTCGTCAATAATTTAAAAGGCAAATAAGTTCCTTAATATACACTTTTTATAAATGAGCAAATAAAGAAATGAAAATAGGTAAAAGCATTCCACTTTCAGGAAATAAAACAGACATACATTTACACAAGGTATGAAAATCATTTTCCTCTAAAGATCCTAAGAATAAATATGTTAGGGTTTGGAAACCATCACATCTCTGTCCCAACCACTCAACTCTGCCATTGCAGCAGGAAAGCAGCTATGGGTAAGTCAAGTGGGTGTGTCTCCCTGTGCGGCAAAAATAGTCTCAGGCAGGATTTCAATCATGGTGTCAGACCCCTGATTTATGTCAATGAGAAGCCATTGTCCAATAGTAAATTGGTAAAAATAAACAAAACAAAGTGAAAAATTGTGTTGGTTGAAAGGCAGGAATAAAAGGAAAGGGTGCTGCTGGGGTGTGTGTAGATTATAATATTAGTAAAAGTCTCTAAATGTATTACCTTTTGACTCAGAAGTTCTCACTCCTAGATTTTATCCTAAAGAAATAGTTAACATTTTATTTATTTATTTACCATTTATTTGATTCTGCATTTGGAAAAATGAAAGAGAAAAAAGAATGAAAGGAAAACCTAATATTTGGGAAGAGCATTTTTTGAGACTTTTGGAGAAATTTTTATAAGTGCTTCTGTACATTTAGAAATTCTCTACTCTCATATACGAAGAGCTAAAACTGTGGTAAAGATTTATCTCTTTAGCTTAGAATAGTTAGTAGAAATCAATGGAGACAACTCTGATTTTTGTTTGTTGTTTCAAATACAGTCTCTCTATGACTTGACCATCCTGCATGAATAAAATGGTTGGCCAGCTTTTTTCTTGCTATGTTTGTGTAAATAAGACCATGGAAAACAATAGCATAATAGTTAACTGAAATGTGCTTATCTTGTAATTTTTAAGACATAATTTTCTAATTACTGTCTTGCTTAGTTGATATTTAGTTAACTCTGCAAGATGCATTCAACTTTTTAATGCTAAACAGTATCCCATGACCTATATGTGATAATAGTTGACCAAAAATCCACATAAAAAACACATAGAACCCTTGGTGAATCCATTTCATACATGTGGATTTAATTTACTGCTTCCTAATGGGCAAGGTTGTTCAAGCACAAAAAACCTGTTTCTTACTTCTTCGCAGGAAAATGAGAAGGATTGGACCTCGGTGTCCTTAAATTCAGAATCATGTTGGGTTAACAGGGTTACCATTTCCCGGCCAATTGTCAGTCTCAAGCATCTGAAACTTCAGGCACCCAAGGTCAGCGCTAGCTTGTTAAGCCATTCCTACTGTCTAGGAGGGTACTTGCTTTAGTTCAAGAGCCTTCAAATCTTTACAGTATTCTACTTTCATTTTAAAAATGTTTCTCTGTGTTTCTTCTTAATATCCCTGCCCTGACCACATGCATTGCTGTAACTGTGATTAGACATGACCCCGTCTTTCCTGATGCCAACCAATTGACCTCAAAATAATAAGGGGGATCTGGAAAATAACCCCTCTCAAGTTCTCACCGATTGTTGCCTTCAGTTCTTCACTAAGCTGAGGGTCACAACGAAACCTCAAAACTCGATATAAGGTACATCGATGAAATACAGCTCACATTCAACCACAGTTATATTACTTGAGGTACAAAGGGAGTGATATCTAATTAGTGGGTGGAGGAGGAGTTTTGAGATGAAATGGGGAATTGAAATATTTCTGGAGACTTGGATCACAATGGTTAAACATCAAGCAATATGTTCTAAAATGTATATTTTAATGAATATCTATAAATATATATGACAATTATACTTTTCCTTGTATAATAAGCAATACTGAAAGCTGGCATATGCCATGTTAAGAATCACTTCTATTTAAATTTTGACAGAAAATAATTGTACTTAATATATATCTGTGGCTTAAGATATGTCATCAGAAACACTTTTCTGGTAACAAATTGTTTCTTGCTAGTGCTTTCTGGGACTGATATGGTCACCTGTAAGACTTCTTATTCTGTGCGACACCATGAACACATAAGTAAATTGAAGAATGACAGAGCGGAGCCTTGACAAGCCTCTCAACAGCCCTGCTGACATGAGTTATGAGTGCCATTGTCGAGGAGCTCTGAGTTGAGAGTGAGAAACCTTAAGAGTTTGCTCTTTAGTGTAATGTTTAGAAGTTTGGATGCCAGTCTTTCCTTATTAGAGTTTTAAAAATTTTTAAATTTATATCTAGGACTAAAATTTCCAATAAAAATTATTTATGATAGTATCTTGGCCTTTATCTTTGCCCTTTCAATGTGAATCTAAAAATGAGTTTTTTTTATGAAAAAAAAAATTTTTAAGCTAAATTTGGTATTCATAGACTAGACAAATTAAACATCAAGAGTTTAACTGCAATTTTTCATAGTTTATTCTTCTTTAAGTAGTTAACATTTTAAGTTGATGTAATCAACAGCCTACTTATTTATATTTCACATAGTAATAAAAGCAAAAATTAATCCATACTAAAATCCATGGACTACATAAGTGATATTGATAATTAAAATTTAATCCTGTAAATATTTAGCTAAAACAAAATATTTAGCTAATGGTAAACATTAACTAGAGCAGACCAAAATTATGCAGTCTTAGCTTATCAATACTATTTCTAGTAATATTGAAAAGTTAATTCTAGTTAATTTCTAGTAATTGTCAATTAATTATTTCTCTTGAATTATTTAAGTATGTGTCTGGGATTAGTCTGTATATTTTATATTATTGTTTCTACCATTTCTCTTACAGAAGAAGTTACCTCAATTTGTGAATTGAAAAAATAAAATAAAATCTGAGCTGCTTCTGTCTACTCTTAGATTAGTTAAACATGACATGGACCTTTAGGGCACACAAACTTTAAGTAATTACAATAGTGACTTCTGACTTCAAGTTTAGGAGGGCAATTTATGGGTAGGAATAAGAAAGACACAATGAATTTCTAGACATTTACTCCCTGATAATTTTTTCTTTTGCATTCCTTAGAACTGATACAGGGCCTCTCCCTCGACCCATGTTCAGGCCACACTTTCAATAAGAATGAAAATAAATCCACTCCCACCCAAATGTATTTACCTGTGTGCTGCTGTGTGTACATCAGGCTGTGTGAGAGAGTGAGGTAGGGTGGGAAGAAGAATGGGTTTGGTGAAGAAGAATTCTGGTCGTAGGCCGGGGACCTTTGACAGGAAAATTCAACTTCAATTTTCTGATTTAGAAAATGGGAGGATTGGACTAGACTACTCTAAATTTCCTATAAAATTTTATATTCTGGGATTCTGTAGGAAAAAGGGAAATCATTTTATTTTATTTTATTTTATTTTATTTGTCTAGAAATATTCATATATACTTCTGAGTGGGTTGTCAATCATGTCTGAGTGGGTTGTCAATCATGTCCACAGGTGTCTGTTTCTTTTTTCTTTCTTTCTTTTTTTTTTTTTCATTAATCCTCACCCAAAGATATTTTTCCATTGATTTGTAGAGAGAGTGGAAGGGAGGAGGAAAGACACAGAGAGGAACATTTATGTGAGAGAGATGCATCAATTGGATGCCTCCCGACATAGTCAGACCAGGGCCCGGGGATGAGCCTGCAACCAAGACACATGCCCTTGACTGGAATAGAATCCACAACCCTTCCGTTTGCGGGCTGACACTCTATTCACTGAGTCAAACTGGCTAGGGCCAGGTGTCTGCTTCTTCATTTCTCAGATAATGGAGTGGGGATATGGAAAATGTGAAGAGACACCCGAGGGGTTAGGTAACTTCAATTGTTGCCTTTCGACGTAAAGACTTTGCTCCGATTATATCAACAATTTTCCCTCTCTCTATATATATATATTTTGTTAAATTCTTCTTAAAGCTTTTAGCCACCTCATCCTTTAGGCCATGTGGGTGCAATTTCCCAAACAATGTCCTGATAACCTTAAAGCACAATGCTACTTCTCTGAACCTCTCCCTGGAAAAAAATGCATGTGGTTATAGAAAGAATAAAAAGTTCCTTCAATGGCAAATATTGCCTTTGTGCCAACTGCCTTGATCTTTTAAAAATTAGCATTTAGGGTGAGGAAGTGTTGTTTTTTTTTAATATATTTTATTGATTTTTTACAGAGAGGAAGGGAGAGAGATAGACAGTTAGAAACATCGATGAGAGAGAAACATCGATCAGCCGCCTCCCGCACATCTCCCACTGGGGATATGCCCGCAACCCAGGCACATGCCCCCGACCGGAACCGAACCCGGGACCCTTCGGTCCGCAGGCTGACGCTCTATCCACTGAGCCAAACCGGTTTCAGCAAGGGTGAGGAAGTGTTTTAAGCGAGAACACTGAGGAGGTCTTATTTTATACACACACACACACACACACACACACACACACACACACACTCACACTCACACACTTATTTGCTAATTTCAGAGAGGCAGGGAGAGGGAGATAGAAACATCGAAGATGAGAGAGAATCATTGATCGGCTGCCTCCTGCACGCCCCCTACCGGGGATTGAGCCCACAACTTGGGCATGTGCCCTCGACTGGAATCAAACCCTGGACCCTTCAGTCTGCAGCCGGATGCTCTATCCACTGAGCCAAACCAGCTAGGGCTGAGCAGGTCTTATTGTAATTAATTTCTACATTCAGACTAATTCATGGATTCATTGTCAACTACAGAAATGCCCAGACTAGATAAGGTAATCCATCTCTCAGGGGGAAGAACTAATTCAAAGAGTCATGGATACAAACACCGAAAACACATGGAGAAAAATACTCAATGTGATGGGGGAAGGTGAGGGTGAGGAGGGGTCTGTCTTCATACTCTTTTATGTTAATCCTGGGATACCTTTATATTTTTACCTAGATGTTTGGGAGACTTTTTTTTTATTGCTTGTTTTTAAAATATCTATTCTTTAGCCGTTTGATCTAATGTTAATCACTTGGGAAAACAAGTTTATATGATGGAGGTGAGAGTTTACCTTACTCCTCTTTTAATATTGGAATATCTTTATATTTTTATCTATATATTTGAGAATATTTTTTTAATGTCTAGTCTTTAGCCATTTTGATCAAATGCAGGAAAGATGGGGAGGAGTCAGAGGGAGGAGGTGTGTTAATCTTTATACTGTTTTATTTATAATATTTTTATTTTATACTTATATTTTTGTCTATATGTCTTGGAGGCTGTTATTTTTAATTGCCTTTTTTTTAGCCATTTGATCCAATGAAAAACATTGCTTTTATGATTTGTGCTTCTTTTGAGCCAGAATTAATTAAAAAGCAATTCTATTCCTTGGAGAAATACAGTATAGTTTTCCAGCACATCCCTGTGGCCTAACACAGGCAAAATAATGTGCTGCTATAAGAGACAATCTCAGTGGTACTCAGAGAGAAGCTCATCTTCACAATCTGTTATTTCTTTTCAAGCACCTATCTTTTCGCCATACACATGCTGACAGCCTAATGAGTGTGATTTTTTTCCTCACCATTTTCTTCTTCCTGCTTAGTCTGAATAACCAAGGATTCCTTTGCTGAGACTGATATCTGATAGAAAAGTCGCTGCCCCTGCTCTTATTTGGATGAGAGTTTAAAAAATTGAGCTTGTTTGTTTCACTAGTTCAGCATCTTCCACGTGTGTTGACTTTGAAATTTGTGGCCTTTGTTTCCAGCAGGGCTCAGAGTCTTTAGCAGAGCTGTTCAGAGTTGTCCTGTACCATACAGAAACCACTGGCTCTTTATTTTTTTCCAGATATAATAATAACATATTTATTGGGAAAAGAGTGGTTTGGGATACAAATTCATTTGTCAAATCATGGTTGAATTATGACTATAAATCAATTGGCTATGGACACAAGAGTTCAGCCAAAGTCAACAAAAGCATCCTGTGAGAACTGATTGGCAAAATGGAATTTATTTATTTTTTTATTGATTAAGGTATTGCATATGTGTCCTTATTCCCCCATTGCCACCCTATGCCCCCTGCTCATGCCCTCACCCCCCTGGTGTCTGTGTCCATTGGTTATGCTTATATGCATGCATACAAGTCCTTTGGTTGATCTCTCCCTTTCCCCCCACCCTCCCCTGCCTTCCCACTGAGGTTTGACGGTCTGATCGATGATTCTCTGTCTCAGTCAGAGAAAGATAAATATCACATGATGTCACTCATTTGTGGAATATAATAAACAACATAAACTGATGAACAAAAACAGATCCAGAGACCACTAACTCTTTAGAACAAATCAGTTTCATCTCTAAGGGTAGAAATTGAGCTCACACTTTTTGACATAAACTTTAACTCTCTAAGTACCAGTAGAAGCAGTGGAAATATTACTTAGGACAGAACAAAATAACTGAAAATATCAGAAGGACATATTTCCCCCTTGTTGATAATATTTTTAAAATCATTATCGCCCCCCCCCAAAAAAATCGTTATTTTTGGTGTGTATTTGTAAGCAATATATGTCCCTTCAGAGATTTGCATATTTCAAAATATGGTCTTCTGAATCTTCCCTATAATCAAGTTTGCATATTTTGAATTTGACCACACTTGTTCCCTCTAGGTGTCCACATTTAGAGCTACTTAATTGCAGATAATCCATGAATGATGGCCTCTGGATTAGACACTTTGTCCAAAGTAAATGAAAACATGGCTTTTTCATTTGCACTTCAATTAAGCATATTTTTAATATTTAGAATGTCTGCATTTTTCAGCTCCTTCTCATCATTTTATTTATTTACTAGTGTCCTGGTGCACAGATTCGTGCACATTGTAAGGAAATTAATTAGAAGGAATATTTTAATATCACTATTCGCCCTTTCTCTATAATAGAAGTGTCAACCAAATTCACGATTGACAATGATAGATCGAAACACATGTGTGCGATTGGTGCCAGCGAGAGCTTTATATGTATCGTGCCATGTGCAAATCAATTTAGCCTTTTATATAGAGAGAATAAACTTGATTAATTAGACCTGCTTTCTGATTTAGCTAAACTTTTTCCAGCCCAGTGAAGCACCCCAACTTCTCTTTCAGGTATTGTCAGCAACACAGCAGTAAATATTAACACGAAGCAGATTATTATTGTAGATCACACAGGGAGAACAAAAGGTAAAATATTTAACTGTAACAGTGTTTGACTATATTCTGCACAGTGAGAAAACCTGAAGTCATTTTCAAGTTCCACCATTTCTTCTTTTCAGTCGGGTCAAGTTTCTAAACTTTCTAAATCTCCATTTTTTGGCTAATGAAAAGAAAATAGGATTCTACTGAGTCTCCTGTCTACCTACTCCAGGACTTCTGTGAGGATCAAATGAAATGAGGCACGTGAAAATGCTTTGGTTAAACTGTAAAATGTTTGCACCTGGCTACAAAGCAAGTTGTGTTCCTGAGCTGAAGAAACTGCAAGGAGGCTAGTTGTTGCTAGGGAGAGGAAGCTGGGCGTTGCTATGTGACATCATTACCCGGCGCCCACAGCCACTGTTTCCGGGCGGGGCTGGGCTATGGGCCACATTTTGTGCCATAAGGTCTTGGCAGCGTTGGCTGCGATTTGGTGGGGTGTTGTTCACAGGTGGTGGTGGGACCAGTGTCTCACTTGGGGGAAGCGGAGTGTTGGTTTGTCAGCACCAGGTCCACGGTGCCATTTATTTTTAAATGGCCAGTGCACGTCATGGCAGCTCCCGCATTGAGCATCTGCCCCTGGTGGTCAGTGTGTGTCAAAGTGACTGGTCGAATGGACGGACACTTAGTCTTTTAGCCTTTTATATATATATACTATAGGCCCGGTGCACAAAAATTTGTGCACTTGGAGGGGTCCCTCAGCCTGTCCTGTGCCCTCTCGAAGTCTGGGACCCCTTGGGGGATGACCACCTGTTGGCTTAGGCCCGCTCCCCGGGGAGATTGGGCCTAAGCTGGCAGTCAGACATCCCTTTGGCAGCCTGGGAGCCCACGGGGGATTTCCACTTGCTAGCGGGGAGCAGGTCTAAGCTGCAGTTTGACATCCTTAGCGCTGCTGAGGAGGCGGGAGAGGCTCCCACCACCACCACTGTACTGGCAGCCATCAGCCTGGCTTGTGGCTGAGCAGAGCTCCCCCTGTGGAAGTGCACTGACCACCAGGGGGCAGCTCCTGCATTGAGAGTCTGACCCCTGGTGGTCAGTGTGTGTCACAGTGACCAGTCATGCCCAGTCGTTCTGCTGTTAGGGTCAATTTGCATATTATCTTTTATTATGTAGGCTAGAGGCCTAGTGCATGGGTGGGGGCCGGCTGGTTTACCCTGAAGGGTGTCCCGGTTCAGGGTGGGGGTCCTGCTGGGGTGCCTGGCCAGCCTAGGTGAGGGGCTGATGGCTGTTTGCAGGCTGGTCAAGACCCCCCCCTCCCCGGTGGGGACCCTCACCCCATGGAGGTTTGGCCAGTCTGGGTGAGGGACTGAGGGCCATTTTCAGCTGGCCAAGCCCCCACTGCAATGGAAGTTCCCAGCCTCTCCTTTCTTTCTTTCTTTTATTTTAATTCTTGGATTTATTTACCTTCTATAATTGAAACTTTGTATCCTTGAGTGGAGCTCAGAGCTGGCCAGGGTGGGCGGGAGGGAAGCTTGGCTTCCTCCATCACCAGGGGCAACCCACGCCTCCTGCTCGCTCCAGCTCCTTGGCCACGGCCGGCTTAAAGCAGGTATCTGGGGTTATTTACCTTCTATAATTGAAACCTTGTTGCTTTGAGTGGAGCTCAGAGCCGCCGCGGCAGGCAAGAAGCTTGGCTTCTTCCATCACTGGGTCAACCAAGCCTCCTGCTTGCTCCAGCTCCGTGGCTGCCAGCCGCCATCTTGGTTGGGTTAATTTTCATGTAGTCTCTCTGATTGGCTTGTGGGCATGGCTTAAGGCATAGCGAAGGTATGGTCAATTTGCATGTTTATCTTTTATTAGTGTATATATATATATATATATATATATATATATATATATATATATATATAATGTTTTTGAAGAAACATAATAGAACCTGATAATTTGGGTGAAATTGTAGATGCTCAATAATAACCTGAAAGTGTTTAAATATAGGCGTTTTGTCCTTTCATAGTAGACTCAACACAAAAGAAGTAAATTTTTAGTATATGTAATATAATATATAACACCATGTTCTAAAAGCCTCACCACCAATAACCACATGGCTTTTAAATGTACTCCCTTAACAGAATTAAGATAACAAAAAATAATATTTGTGAAGGAAACAATTCAGATAATTTTTATAAAAGTGTACTATAAAATAGGCTTTCACTTAAATAGAGGTTAATTCCCTCCCTTTAAAAGTAAGACTTTATCTCACCTAATCTGCACCCATACGTGCACAAACATGTTTGGCTAAATCCCAGAGTAAATTCTCTGGATACCAGTACCCATGCTCATCCCATCAGAATATTCATGCTACTACACAATAGTCTTTTGTCAAAATTAGGTTGATGGCCCTATAAACAGATTAAGCCTCCTGATTGTCTTCTAACTAAATCATATTCATGGGGCTCTCCATAGTCTATGAAACCACATTTGGAGTTTAAACATAGGCATCAAAAATCCTTAATTTCAATCTTGGCAAATGTATTGTTGACTTCCCCCTGCAACCTCATTTCATTTAATTTACTTAAAATTAGCTTAATTACTTTGGTTTGCCTGTGGAAATGAAAGCACTTGCATACTTCATGGGGATGCCATGTAATTAATGTATTGAAATTGTGGATTAGATAATACTGAGTGTAGCAGTAACTGAAGTGTTTGTGTAATGGTTACCTTGTCCCATATGTATTCACAAATACAGTCTCAGGGGGTGCATCAGTACTCATTAGTGGCTGTTTAAAAGCTCTTTTGGTACCCAAAGAGAACTCAGGTGAGAACTGAGTGCACTGGGTTGACAGTCATAGCCAATGTGTACTGACTACGTATCACTGAATACAGTAGCTGGTAAAATTCAGGGGTGCCTCAATAGTATTTTACAGATGACATTAGGGGACTGTAATCAAATAATACACAGTGGACTTTCTACCACATAAAAATGCATGCTGTACAGAAACATGGTTTATTTTGCAATGTAATTTCAATTAGATAAGTACTAATACTGAGACAGCAGTCCAAAGATTGTAATGTAACACTCTACCAGCCTCAGAGTCTGCATAACACATCTGTAAGGAAGGAATTAATTGGTAGGTCAAGACTGTGTCAGGTTGTGGAGAACAAAAGAAGGCTCCACCCTGAGAAAGAAACCTCAGGAATGCTTTTAAGGTGCAGCTTGCTCTTTGGGAAAGAAAGAGAGAGATTAACACATTTCCTGCTAAATGCAGTTGGTTCCATTTAAAAATAATTAGAAAGGAAAACAAGAAACAATTATCACAGTTTTATTTGACACAACTGAGTAATTGCATGCACTAATAAAAATAAAAAAAACCTCTGTTGGCAGTGTAGGAAAACCATTGGCTTTGGAGTGAAATGCTTAAATTTAGGTTTCAGCTCGGGTTTTCATCCTCTGTGGCCAATAGACGTTTAACTTGTCAGCACTATTGTTTCCTTATCCATAAAATGGGGGTGATAACATTATAAGTACAGGGGCAGACTAGGAGCTGGGACAATGCTTGAAATATTCCTGCATGAGCTGTAATACATTTTAACACACGCTCGTTTTTGTTATCATTATCATTTCCACCCACATTGGAATCCTGCACTTGGACAATTCACATTTTTCTTGTGAGGCGTCAGTTATTATTTGAAACGGTGCTTCGAATAATATTTTCTTATGTTTGGAAGCATAAGATATTCCAGAGAAAAGCAGCAACTCGGGTCCTTCAGCATCTTTGCTTTGTAAATGAGGGTGTTAAATACCAGAAAAGGCTAACTGATGTGTGTCAGGTCACTTAGGTGTTTTGTGACAAAGCAACACTGGAATCTGCAGGTCTTGCCTTCCGGACCCATGTTCAGTTTCCGTCTGCTGTAGTGCAAGAAGTGATGGTGCCTTCAGTTCTCTGGGGGCGCCTTTACATCCGAGCTTGATAAGTTTTGACTGACTGAGTTATTTGCAAAACCAATAACAAAATTAACACCATAAAATATGATATTAAAGGATACCTTTCAGCATTTCATATAATACTGGTTTGGTGGTGATGAACTTCTTTAGCTTTTTCTTTAAGAAGAAAAAGGTAAAGATACAAATTATGAACAATAAATACACATCTATCAACAAGTGAATCTAAAAATCAAGTGAATAAATAATCTGATGAACAGAATAAACTGGTGAATATAATAGAATCAGGGGCATAGAAAGGGAGTGGACTGACTATTCCGGGGGGTGCGGGGGGGAAGAGGTGTGGGGGGTGCGGGAAGAGCCTGGACAAAAATCGTATACCTATGGATGAGGACAGTGGGAGAGGGGTAAGGGCAGAGGGTGGGGTGGGAACCGGGTGGAGAGGAGCCATGGGGGGAAAAAAGAGGAACAACTGTAATAATCTGAACAATAAAGATTTAATTTAAAAAAATATGATATTAAAATAGCAATATGTAAGTAGAAAACCAATATTAGTTATAGGGTAAACTAGTGAAAATAAGCTCTATGAAATTGTTATTTAAATTCTGACTTCTATATGTTTGTGATTTTTAGGTACTTTTATTGTATTTTGAGGGAAATTTTTTTTCTAATTTCACACTTAGAATGTCCTGACAATGATAATGCAGTTGCATCTTTTAGTCTGCAAATATTTTGAACTTAAATTGAAATTTCTAACTCCTGCCTTGAATTGAACCCCTTTTTCTTTTTTTTAAGACTTGCCCACTATGAATGCTGTTTTCCTTCCAAAGAGTGTGCATCCAATCCAGGTCCTGGGACAGGCTAAGAAACTGGGCCAAGCTCAGAGAAAAATCAGCATAGACTTTTCTAGTTTGGTGTTTTGCAAAGTCTTGTCACTAGGAGAACAGTTGAGCGGATGGATGGAGGGAAAAATACTCTAGTCTTAAATAAATTTGGGAGTTGCTTAACTAAACAAAGAAAATTCATTTCTTAACTGTATAACTTTTCAAAATCTTTGTGATGTGCTATATATTATGGATATAAAAGGGGAATATTTTCCAGTAAATTTGTCATTTGGCCATTGATGACTTGTTATCATAATGCTATTTCAGGACATGGGTTCCACAACAAATATTTTGAAAAAGGAGGTTGCAATGGAATAAAGACTGCATTATTGTTACCTTATCTCTCATTATCTATTATTTCTGGTCCCAGATGCTATATTCCCATTTTGCCATTATCTATCCTGGAAGTAACATTCTTAAAAGGTATACACTCCCTATACAAAGGAGTAAAGACAGGTACCTTCTGACATGTTGACCACTATGTTTTGCTTTCCTTAAATGCTGATTGTGTCAGCTGAATAGATAATTTCTACAAGTCCTCAAAGGATGGAGGCCAGGGACTTTGTTAAAATAGGATAAGGTACAAGTTTTAATGACATGAGTTTTTGGAGAAAAGCATATATTTGATCAGTTTGTGAAGCTTAGAGCTGAAATGTAAGTAAAACCTTATTAATTCCTCCAACTTCTCTGAGGAATTCAGTTCCAGATTCAAATAGCTATAGTTATGAAATTTTAAAAGTTTCACATGGACTGTTGATTTTTGTTCCCATAGATTGGCAAACATAAATCACCATTGTTATACTATATTTAAATTAATATTTGATATCGGGAGTAGGTTGTAAATAAAAAAAGAGGTTGAGATAAGTGAAAGAACAGTCAAGTCCAAATAATATATTAATGAGTCTTAGCACCTGCACTATGGGTTTGCCTGAAAAAGGTGGTGAGCTTTTTAAAGAATTTGATTTATCAGACTTTTTAAATAAATCTATTAACATTTTCTTTATTCTCCTCACCTCTGATTAAATAGCTCTTTTGATAAATAAGACAGGCCTATGCACAGGTAATTCATAATGGGACTATTATTTAGGACTTGTACCAATAAAATTACTAAATTTTCAAGAACATAAAGTAAAGTATATGCATTTGAATTCCGGTTGTATTCTCCCAAATGCTCACCTATTTCCACGATAAAATATAATTTTTAAATGTTATGGGAATCTTCAATACCTTTGTGGTAAAAAATCGACAGCATTTATTTATTTACTTATTTGTTTTGTGCGTGCTCAATGATATTAAACATGTAGCCTTTGTTTGCAATATTGATTTTTTGAAATAGTAGCAATCCAGTGGGTCACCTTTTAATATTTTTAGTAAATAATTATGAGAATATCCACCAACTATTGGTATGACCTATTTCTTATCATTATGGTCTCAGGTCAGATATCATCTCATATAGGTCACTCCACTCAAATTAATCCCACTCCTCATCACTCTTTAATGTTATTAGTTCCAAAATATTTTTTTTCATAGCAGTTATCATTAATTGCCATTATATAATTTATATTTATTAACGTCTTAATAGGGGCATTCTTTCTGCTCATCCTAGGTTGTGGAATGCATGAGGACAGTTTATCACTATACATAGTAGATGCTCCATAAATATTTGAGGATCAAGTCCATGCTCTGTTTTGGATCATTAAGAAAATGTACCTTTGAAGTGATGTAATAGATAGAAGGTAATTAACACCAAGAATTCAAAAAAACCTTTAGTAGTAGTATTGGAAGAATCAGTTAAATGCATATGTACATTCTGGAATATTTATTGAAACATCTATCTTGTTATTATGTGATTCTAACTTAAGCAGTTATGAAAATCACAATCACATAAGATCATCAAATGTACCATCTTAGAGCATGAAAATATATCTACAGATTAAAACATCTTGACCACACACTGCCTATACAGGGATTTTTTTTAATTGATTATTTTAGAGAAGGAGGGAGGGAAAGAGAGAAAAATTGATGTGAGAAAAACACATCGATTGGTTGCTTCCTCTACATGACCTAAAAACTACAACCTAGTTATGTGCCCTGACCAGGAATCAAACCCGAGACCTTCCAGTGTATAAGACAATGCTCCAACCAACTGACCCAACCAGCCAGGACTGTACAGTGAAAGTGTGGAGGTATACCAAGTTAAATATATAACTTTTATGGAACAATATCCAAAAATGAGTTTCACATTAATAGTCACATGTTCATTAATTCAGCAAAGAGGAGTTAGGGTCTTCATCCAGGTCTCATATTTCTTATTTCAAATGTTTCAGTGACTAACAGTCTTTGCCTTCAAGGGACTGAAAATTATGAACAATGTAGAAGATCGAGTTTGTTAATGCCTCTGAGTCTCTTGAATGTAACTGACTGAATTGCAGGGATAAACAGGTAACACAGCAATGCTCGCTGAAGAGTTTAACATATCCCTTACAGAATTTGATAGATGAAGTCAACAGATTACAGATTGAGAAACATCTGAATAGCACACTTATAAAACTCTACATCCTGAATACCAAGAAGACATATCCTTTTCAAGCATTCACAAAATTTTATCAAATACTAAGGCAAATATCATTCCTAATACTTATCAAAAAACCAACACTGTTGTTTTTCTTACTAGAACTCAGTAAAATTGGAAACAGAACTAAAAGAAATTTGAAACAAAAAAACAAAAAACCTCTGTCTGAAAATTAGATTGCACACTAAGTAACTATTCTATTAAAAAAAATCATAAGGAAAAATATGAAATACTTATAACCGATCTTTAAGTGGTATATGTCAAAAATTGTGAAATATAGGCGGAGCAGTATTTAAAGGGAAGTTTATGGCATAAATATATTTATCCAGAAAATAGAGAAATTGACCCACATTCTTTTCCATCTCAGTGAATGACACTTCTATGTTTCCATTTGCTTGGTCATTTTCATTTTCATTCTTCCATTGTCCAACATCCCTAGCATCTCTCTTTCTTTCATCCTATACTCAGTCACTCATCAGATCCTTATGGCTTTGCTCCCATTGTGGTCTGAGGCATTAATGCTCTCTCCTAAGCATTATTTCAGTAGCTGCCCCCTGGTATTCCTTCTTTGCCTTCTTTCATTTGCATCATATCATGCAAAGAATCCTATTCAGATCTACATCAGATCATGTCAGTCATGCTTAAAACCCTCTAGTGCCACAGTTCAAATGAAAGAAAAACTTTTAATGATAACCTTTAGCTTCTGCATGGCTTTCCAACTCCCAACTTCTAATGATACCATTGTAATTATCTCAGTTATTAATTAACAGGAAAGGAGCAAAGGGGAGGTCAGATAACATAGGCATACCATTTGTACAGCTTTGCCAGGAAGTGGCAGTTTAACACTGTCCAGGTCTGTTCCCCACAGATCATGGGGGAAGGGACTGGATAAATCAAGAATGACACATGCCCAGTAAGGTCTGAATGACATCGGAAAGGTGATTCCTTGTCAGTCACACCTGGGGACAGGTCATTAGCCAGAATAGGCATGGTCACTGCGAGGGCACGGAATCTGAGATGCATAAACTCCTGAAGAAAGAAGCCCACTTCTCTTGCTTTGGTTGCTCGTGCCTGACTCCTGGCTTGTGGGGCTCTCATGATCTGCACTCGCCTTCTTCTTTCCTTCCTTTCTTCCGTTCCATTTGCACCAGATCATGCAAAGAATCCTGATCAATTCTAAATCAGATCGTGCCAGTCCTGCTTAAAACCCTCTCGTGCCACATGCAGTAGACTAATGGAGTATGACCAGCCTGATGCTATGCTGACTTAACTCCACCATGGAACAGAAACTATGGACATAGGTTTGGCTTCTAGCTCTGCTGGATCCCCAGATGCACATTTTCCAGGACTGGTTTAAGGGAAATGGGACGTCTGAAGCAGAGGGATATAACTTTACACAAATAAAAATCATTCATTCGCCCATGCGAGTCTTAGAAAGTTCTTTTTCTGAAGATATTGTAAGAACCCGACCCCCAAGACCCAGTGGGGAAAAAATACCCACTCCCCCCTTTCTCCTCCTGGTCCCTTGATAAGCTAGGAATCATGAGGACAAAGGAAGTCAGAAATTGTTGAGCAGATTCAGCTGGAAAGCAGAGACCTGTTTGCTTCACCAGGAAGCTACAGCTTCACACCCCAGAAATCTCAGCATTGTCCCTCCAAGCAGATAACACCACTCCCTCCCCACTCCTATACTGGATTGTGTGTGTGTGTGTGTGTGTGTGTGTGTGTGTGTGTGTGTGTGTGTGTGTGTGTGGCGGGGGCGGGGGTGGGGGGAGAGGCGGGGAGACAGGAGGAGACTTCTCAATCAATTGACCAAGGAAAACACTTCAGCATCCACTCTGAGCCAGATTCTGTGCCTGGGTGAGGAGACAGCCATGGTTTACAGGACAATGGAATTTACAACTCAGCAGGGAGATCCCCTGCTTTTCTCTGTGTCATTCTTTCCTCTTCTTATAACATTGAATCTCTCATGTTAGGAAACCATTCTGGTTATGAAAAATAGAAAGTGATCCTCTTTAATAGGCAAAAGACATGAAATTTTTATGAAAAGGGATATACTCATTTCAACAATTCCATTCGTCAAATATATCTATGAGTTGGGCATTCACCTGGGTGCTGGGGAGAAAGAGATGAATAAAACAAGAGCCTTTCATTAGAAACGAATGGGAAACACAGAGATTAATTTGAGTGCTAAGAGGAAATGTAAGAACTTTCCTATGTGAAGGCAGAGGCTCACGAGTTCCTCATGTTTATATTCTTGGTTCTTAACAAAGTGCCACATAGAAATATCTTAAATAACAAGGAAATGCAGAATTAAGTAGCAATAATTTCTGTGTAAGGGGAATTAGGGGTGATCTTAAGGAAAAGATAGCATACAAACTGGTATCTAAAAGTTAAAGTGTTAAAATAGCATCATCTCATCTATATTCAGGATTAGTAAAGTGAAAGTCAACTCACCAGAGATAATTGGTTTATTTAATTTTCAAAGTAAAATGGTTAAGATTCATAAATTGCCCATAATCTAATAAGCAACACACAACTAATGTTATCTCTTGAAAGCAATAAGGAAATGTTCATAAACCTCAGAAAGCTGATTGACTTGGAATGTAAAGTTCATGCCATTATCCATCAGGTATGTAGTTACAGATTTTTTAAACTTCATAAATTCTCCTGGTTAAATTTAATGACCAAAGAGACTTTTAAAAGTGTATATATATGAGAACTCTATACATTAAGATATGTAATTTTGCTTGTGAGTTCAAGGGCACTATAATATTTTTAATTTCTTACATTCCCAGAATTTTTCATAACAAGCTAATCCCTAATTATAGAAGATCCCAGTTATGAATTTCAACATGCTAAAAAGTTGGTCAGAAGTAGGTCAGATTCAATTCTTCAAAAGGCTTTCTAAAAATAAAATAAAAATTACTTTGTTGGATTTCTGACAGGACATAACATTGAATACCATCAGCCTTAAAATGGTTTAGTTTTGTTCCATTTATGATTATAGCAAAAGCATATTTTTCTCCAAATTGTGCTTTGTCCATTTTTATTCATAATTATTTAATGGAATAGGGGGAGAAAACTGTACAATTTAACCAAGCTAATCTAGAAGTTTGAAAGGAAGAAGCTAAGAAATAATGGGCAAAAACATCTAGACATTTGTCATGAAATTGTGAGCATTTGGAATCTGAGATTCCAGAGGAGCCTTGGTATACATGGAATGAAGCACCCATGGACACAGACTATAGTGCAGGGAAGGCCTGAGGAAGGGGCAGCAGTTGGGTCCATGGGGGAAAAAAGAGGGACATCTATAATACTTTCAATAACAAAGATAAAGAAGAAAAGGAGAAACTACCCAAGCACAAGCTCGAATATCCTTAGATCAAGGAGTTGATGGCATTTTGCTGCCATCAGTAGTTTTCAAAATCTTTATCAATAAATTCTATCAGTCATCTGCTAATTCTCCCAAAGAACACATATTTCCTGAAAGCCTAATAAGTCATCATATTAAATCCCTTTTGCTTGGTTGCTAATTCCTTAGGCTGTGTGATCTGGCTGTGGCAAGTTATTCTACAATACAAATCTTAATCCCTCAGCAACTCCTCAAATAATCAACTAGCCAATTTGATCCTATCTTCTGCATAATTGAAGGATTTTTCTCAAATAATTCAAGTCCAACTTTCTTCTTGTATACTACTTTAAGAAAATACGCCTGTCTGATGGTGGTTTAACCTTACAGTGTGGAAGAGGTACTGTTTGTAGAAATTCAACCAAAGTTACCATGGCACCTATTATCAACATCTTTTTTAAAAATATGTTTTTATTAATTTGAGAGAGAGAGGAAGGGAGAAGTAGAGAAACATCTTATATGCCCCGTACTGGGGATCGAACCACAACCTCGGCATGTACTCTGACTGGGAATTGAACCAGAGACCTCTCAGTGCATGGTAGGACGCTCAGTCAACTGAGCTATACTGGCCAGTAACTTTTTAATCTATCATGTTGAAACATGTGAAATTACAATTTCCATAATTGCAGTTTCATATGGTTTAAGTTGATATAAAATTAGGTGTATTTTTGAAAGGCTAGGACATAATCATAAATCATCTACACTTATTTTTAAGTTCATATAATTATATAATTTGAGAACTATTCTCCAAAATTCAGTACTGAATTGTATATTTTAAGTTAAAAAAATAGCATTGATTTTATGACAATGGAACACTAATGGAAAGATTTCGGCACGTTCACACTTGGGCTTAGTTGTGTCTGCCCATTCTTATCTTCAAGTCAAACTGCTTGGTTCTCCCAAGCTTCTGTAAGGCTGGGGTGGATGTGGGGAAAGCAGAGTAAACAGGAACTCAGAGCACACAGCCCAGGTTTAACCAAAGTAATTCTATTTCTATAAAGATTTGAATTTTCAAGTGAAATTTTCTATGAAGAAAGTGTTCTGCAATTAAAAATAATAATGTATTGAATATTTCGGGTAATTGCTAGATGTGAGCTTTCTGAAAGCTGTCCACTCATCTTTTCCAAAACCATTGAATCTTGTAATGTTGTTAATTCTTAAGGAAAAAGAAATTGGAGAAACAAGGGCAGAGGGGGTTTCAGATTGGATGGACCTTATATTCCTGATATCATCATCTATCATTTTGTCATACTCTCTGTTATTGGTGGTTTAAGTAACTACAATCTCTTGGAGGATCTGAAAATTATTCTGTTGTGTTGATTAGATAATTCTGTTAAAAGAGGCGTAAAACTCTTATTCAGATCTCTTTTTTAGATCATTAGTGAGACCTACCAAAGAAGGCTGTTTAATGGAAATATAATGTGAGTTGCATATGTAATTTTAAATTTTCTACTAACTCTATTAAAATACAGAGGTAAAAAGAATTTTCATAATCAATTGTATTTAACTCAATAGACCCAAAATATTTAACATGTATATAATAACTTGAGCACATTCTCAGACTCTTCACAATTTTGATTTAACTGTGTTCTAATAAAACTTTAGAGACAGACATTGAAATTTGATATTAACCTAATTTTCATATGGCATAACATCTAATTCTTCTTTTGATTTCCCTCAACCACTTGAAGATATGAACACCATTCTTAGGTCACGAGTCATAGACAGGTAGATGGCAGGCTGAGTTTTGCTCTTAATCTCAGTTTGTTGATGTCTGAGCTGGCGCATCAATGGGTATGAATTCAAAATAGTTTTAAAAATCTATCTTGACTTAATAGAATACTAATCAATAAAAGCTGAGTTAGTACAAAAATCTAAGCTATATAAAAACTGGAAAATTTCTTGAATTATGACTTGATTTATGACAGAATAAATTCCTGTGAATAAATTCCACCAATATTTTGGCGTCATTTTAGAAAGTCACAAATTGCCCTTCCTTGTAATCTTTGGCTCATTTCCATGAAGGGGTCAGCTACATGATGCTAACATCAGGTATTTTTGAGCACAGATAGTTTGTGGTGTAAGTTCTTATTCCCTAGGGAAAATACACTATATCTAGGTCTACTCATTGCCATTGTTCATTTTGGAAAGCTGTAAGTATATACTTGGCCTTCAAATAGATTCATTTTGCATCAAATGACCTGATTCTAGAAAAATCCTTGTTCTTAATTTATATGGCTTAATATTGTCAATAATTATTAGGTGTAGGGAACATTAAAAATATTTCTAGGTAGCAATGTCAACACTCTATCACCCAGAAAAATGATAAAAATCCTTTACCTTTTTATGGCTCCCAAAATATAGAACAATTATGAATATAAAAATTGTGATACTTTATAAATAAATCTCTTTGCACCCACTTTTTTTAGCTGTCCCTATGAATTCTCTGTCCAAATAAATGAAAGAAGTTAAACATTAAATCATGCTTTAATTGTAATTTTGAACTTTTAGAGCCAGATTTCTTTTTAAAGACTAAACTGCTTTAAAATAGTCATTAAAACATCATTTTTCTTTTTACCAACTATTTCTAGGGATTAAAAGAGTCTAATAAAATTCCATAGATTAATTAGTTATGACCTGAAGTCATAATTTAAAATATTAGATTATTATGTTAATGTATTATTACATCAAAAACACATTTAACTGAAGTCCAAATGAAATGGATTATGCTCTATTATTAGAATTTTGGAATAATATATTCAAAGTCAATGCATAATGTGCCATTTAAAAATACTTTAAGTGTCATTTTATCTTATTCTTGGGATTGAACATATGGTTCATTTCTGCCTACCTTGTGCTATGTAACAATTCACCTTTGCTTCAGTCTTGTTTTGAGAAGAAATATTCAATCAGTTTTCTTCCTTGTTTATTTTCATTATCCTCTGGCTTTATGTTAGAGTTGATCTTGAATCTTCCAGTATACAGATTGTTGTACTACAGGGTATTTGTTGAGTACAGTTTAATTTTTCAAAACCCATCTCACACACTGCTTGCCTTCCCTGGGATCCTTTATGTCCACAATGATGGTGTACAAACATGAAACTTATTTTTTCTCCTCACTGTACTTGTCACTATTCAAAAGTCATCCCAAGAGTGAATGTAGTGATTAAACTGTCAGCAAATACCCAGATGTTGAGCAAGACAACAGTCCTTCTTGTAGTCAACTTTGTTTTCTATGAGTTATTCATTTGAAATCCTCTTTCGGTTGGCCTGGGATGGTGGGAAGTCCCTTCATCTATCCCAGGGGTCCTCAAACTACGGCCCGCGGGCCACATGCAAATACAAATATTGTATTGGTTCCCGTTTTGCTTTTTTACTTCAAAATAAGATATGTGCAGTGTGCTTAGGAATTTGTTCATAGTTTTTTTTTGAAACTATAGTCCGGCCCTCCAACGGTCTGAGGGACAGTGAACTGGCCCCTGTTTAAACAGTTTGAGGACCCCTGAATTCTATCCTCTACCCCTTCTGCCAAGAACACTGCCATTCCAACTTGTCATTTCCTTTCCCTGGTCTTTATAGGCCTCCATTTAGATCTAACACATAATCTTAATCTCTGTGTAGCTTATATCCAGAACAGGCAAAATTGTCAAGGGCCAGTTGTAGACCCTTAGTCTACTTTGAGGGTTTCTCTATGCCCTGCTCTCTGGAATGGTGTCCCCTTGGTCCTTAGTGCTCCATGGCCCTCTGTAGGAGTAGGGTGCCAGGAACAATTTATCTAAGTGGCCAACACAATAGTGGTTATTTGTTTCCTCTAGGCACTCATTACTCTTGCTTGCTCCAAAAGGGAGGACTTTCTTTCTGCACAATTCCACACATCTGTCAGTTACGTAGAACCATATGTTAAGTATTTCAGCATTTTTATTTTATTATCTATTATTTTCATTATTTATTGTTGTCACTATTACAGATGTACCCCAACACCCCCCTTGCCTACCTCCATCCAGCCCCCAGAATTTTAAACGTTGTACTTTTATCTATTTTTTTATTGGGAGGAAGTAATTTTTCCTCCTTCTCTTTCTCCTCCTTCTCCTTCATTTTAGTTTGTTTCTTTCCCTGGGTATCAATGAACATGTTCTCCTTAATGAACTGAATATAACCAATATTTTAATATTATCAAAGGTAGTTTTCCAGTTAGCTATTGTTGCCTAAGAAATCAACCCAAAATTTAGTGGCTTAAAACAACAGCAACCATTTTGATCTGCTTACAGTCTGTACACCCAGGACTTGCATAAGGCTAGGTGAGGAGAGCATTCTGTTCCATGTAGCACCAATTTGGCTCACCTGGTGGTGTCAGTGGTGACTGGACTCTCTGGGAGTCTAACATACAACATGGCTTCCCCCGTGTGTCTTGTGTCATAGCAAAGGCAGCTCCAAGGCTAAGTTCAGGTGGGCCCTTTTCCTTCTCTGTGGTCTCAGGGCTTCTCTACATGGTCTTTTACAGGCGTAAGTGAGTGAATGTTTTAAATGTATGAGCCTGAAAAGGCAAAGCAAATATTGCTAAGGAAACTTATTTCACATTTGATTCCATTCTTAAACATGATAGAAAAAAATCTATGATCTCTCTTATATATAGCAATACCCCAGTAAATAAATGTGGTAAAAACTAAATTTTCAGAATCATTTATGGCTGCAGGTAGAGATTTCAGAAATTATTAATAAGTAAAATTATAATTTTCTACCATAAAAAGGCTTTCTATTACATATTTTCACTTAAGAAAAGCATATAACAACTGACATCCCTGATTCATAATCCAGCTACTAAAATATAACATTTCAAGTGATTAATCTCAGGGCATAGTGTTTAAGGATAAAAGTGATAATAATTTCTTAAGTCCTTAACATAAATCTGAGACATTACAAAACAGCATACTTTTATTTTAAAATGCATATAATTAAAATATTCCTGACAGATAAGTAAAATATTCAATTAAAAACTTAGTAAATCATAGGCATATAAAACTCTGAAAGTGGAGTGCTTAAGTCTATAAAAAGTCCATATATTAAAAATTTTGGATAATTATTTCAAACTTGAAAAAGATGTAAAGATATTCATATAGTCACAGTTTTATTGCCAGTTTTTATTCTTGTGATTTTTAATATGTTCTTTTCAAATTTGACTTTAAAGGGCACTGTAACATATTTATAAATTTGTCCCTATAGAGTGAATAAAATAACGTATTTTTTCTGAAATAGTTCTATCTTCATGTTCATAAAGTATTGTATCAATATATAGAGCAAATTGTGTTTGAGAATGAAGTTCAGAAGTGATGGTAACACACACACACACACACACACACACACACACACTCCACCTCACAATTGTGAAAGGAAGATTATAGAAAAAGAAAGGTAACATATATAGTTCCCCTGAGTTCTGTACTAGGGCCAATCTCATTTAGCTTTTGTATAAATGACCTTGAAATAGAAGCAAACCTGACCACCCCTGGCTTTGAAAATAGCAGATGGAGCAGAGTCAAGATAAAGCAACGGGGAAATCTTAATAGAATATCGCTGTGACTGGGAATGTTACAGATGAAACCTAATGTGGTAAAGTCTCATTTTCACCTCACACAGGAAAATGCAAGCATGAGCTGATGTTGGTGGGATTAATAGCATATATCATTTAAAACCAGAAATATAGGTGTTTTTTTAGTCCAAATCATTCTTTAAATGCTACATGTCCTGTGAGTGTGTACATTTTGGCAATATGCATATAAATTCTAAAAAAATAAAGTAATTGTATAGATGCTAACTGTTAAAACACATCACCCTGTGCATACATTAAAAAATTAGAATCATAATAATCATGTATTAATACATTTAAGTCTTGGGAATGGTTTCTGCTGCCCTCATTTTTATGTATAAGACAGTGAATAAAAGCTCATACAGCAGAGTGACAATGGAAAATGTGGGATATTCAAATCTTACTTATAATGAAATTAGATATTGGATAGAGTAATCTGAAGATCAGCCAATGCCTTTTAACATGCTGTTGCCTTTGCTCCTCTGGTAGTGTGAAAAGCTCTCTTTGATAGTGACGCAATCCCATCTCTCTGTGGAGCCGTCTCTGTTAAGAAACTGTTCAGAAGTTAGATGATCTTTAAGTTCTTGCTCTTACATTCTGGTGCTATTAATAATTTTCATAAGTAAGTTCATAGTAAAACAACTCGCATTCATTATCCATTCCAAGATTAAATTCATTAATCAAAAAGCGCCCCCTTTCTTCATGTATATAAATATTTTTGTTAATATATAATTTTGGTGTTGGAAAGGAACCAATTTACAAATCAGTTGTTGTCCATTTTAAGGTAAGAGCAGAGAACACAGAAATAGTTTTAAAAAATCAGAAAATCTAGGTTTATTTTCTCCACCCAGCTTCCAGATGTGGCTAAGAAATTAAGGTGGCTGAGAGATAGACATCACCATAGGGATGTGGTAGAAATCTAGATGTAAATATTTAACCTTCAAAAGCAAATAGGCACATTTTCTCGTAAGGACTCAAGTCTTACATTGGCATAAAACAGTCAAGTAAGAGCCCTGAGAATGACTTTTTGTACCAATCAATTAAGAGCTTGGGTAACAAATTCATTCTGCAGTTGTACAGCTTTATAAGTGCACGTGTGAAAATTAGGTAGACAGAGAAACCTTTATTCTTTTCTTGACTCTTTCTCAGCTTAAGAGCTTTAGCTCTAGAGTCAAAAGCTCTGAGGTCAAAACTTGACCCTGATGCATGATCTTGAGGAAATTATTTAACATCCCTCTGCCATGGTTTCTGTACCTTACCCACTAGCTCAGAGAATGGTTCTGATGGTTACTTGGCTGGCATCATTCATGTAAGAAAGGTAGCTCAGCGGCTGGAAATTAGCGAGTGCTCATTAAATGTTAGACATAGATGAAGCTATTGTTGATGCTGATAATTATGTCTTCCTGCCTGCATATGTTTATAAAAAAATTAGAAATGCTAGGGCTAAAGAATACTGACAGACTCATTGTTCTACATCATGATGAAGAAGGTGATGATGATGATGGCAGTGATGAAGAAGAGCCATTTTTCACCAGTCAATTTTGCTCTGAGGCAATGGCTACTTATTAAAATTTCTGTATGAATCTTTGTGTGGTGCCATTTATAGAGAAACATAGATGATGGTGATGATAATATGATGGTGGTGATGATGGTGATGGAGATAATGATGATGATATTAAAATCATCACTTCCCTTAAGTGCAGCATATCTTCTTTGTGATCCAGTTACGTCTCTTTATGTTATATGGTGCTGAATAGCCCTTCCAAATATAAAAACAACAGCTGTTCACCAGTTCCTGAGTCTTTGGGGACTTAATTGACTTTAGCTCAAAGTAATTCACATGCCAAAAAGGCCTGTTTGGGGGGAGAGTTGTTCTGAACCCCTTCAGGGTGAATCAGAATATAATGCTGTCATGAACACTTAGGAAGGAGAATTGTGGGATTAGTTTAAAGAGGGTTTTGCATTTATTAAGCAAAGACAGATTTTCAGGCTAGTGACTGCAGAGAACTGAAGAACATTAACAAAGATTGTTGCACATTCTCATTATTGTCACTAGAAGAAAATACACTCTGAAAAAAAATGAAAGATTTTTTTTAGTTTAGAGATTTAAATGACATAAAATTTAATATTTATCACAAAAGCCACCTATCTCCATGGGAAGTCTTGATTTTAAAAGCGGGGGGGGGGGGACCTAAATTATGCACATACTTAAGATTGAAATATAGCTACTGAGTACATACAATGGATATTTTTTCACATGCTTATCACAGTTTTATTCTGAGTCATTTGAATGCAATTTACCATCTTCATAACGTTCTGAGGGAGAGCCCGTAGAGATTGTGTTGTGATGTCAAATTGCTATATGAAAACAATTTTGATAAGCGCATGGACACCACATTATAATGACAAATTATAATGACAAAATGGTTTCGGTGTTTCCATGGGGACCAAATTACAATGTCAAATTGATGGCAAAATGAGGTCAATACAAATCTCCACAGACCAGATTGTGATGTTGTGATGTTAAGACAATGCAAAGCAATATCACCTTAGGTCTGGGAAGTCTACGCTATGATGTCAAGATGATGGGAAAGCAATATCCAGGATGATGTCAAAGCAGTAACAGAAAAGATGTCAGCGGAAGTCTCGGCAGCATCCTTCATGATGACAGTACAATAGGACACTGTTATTAACGCAGATTTCACCAATGGTGAAATAAATCAAGTGAAACTAAGAAAATGGGAAGCTTACATACTTAAGCATTCTGGTTCTAAATATTGTTTCATTTGAAGAGCTTAGACTTGGAAGTTAGAGTGGGAAAACTAAGCTATGTTACTCAGGGGTGGGAGTTATTCATTGAAGAAGATGTTTAGACGTAAATTACTTTTCCTCATTCACAGTAGGACTGCGAAAAAACCCAGGGGAGACAGTCTTGACTAATTCGGTCCTCTCTGGAAGGCTTCACTGGCAGGCTTTTCTGTTGAGATGTCTTTGGGGCACGTACCCTGACTCCCTTGAGGTGGTTGTCACACCTTTTAATTCTTCTTTCCTAAAGATGTTAAAATATTTACAGTTACATTTTTGTATTTTATAAATTATAAACGAAGTCGTTTAACACATCCTTAAACCCGCCATTGTCAAAAATAATACGAGGCACAATGTTATCTTCCCTGATGCAGATTATTCCCATTTGTACTTAAATAATAAATTATATTGATGCAATTTATCTTGAATAAGTGCAATAAATATTTTAACCTAATGCTAATGCCAATCAGTTGGGATGGTAAATGCAGATGGAATAGAATACATTTATCATGGTTTCTCAACCCAAATCATTTTTCTTCCCTTCAACGGAAACCTGACTTCTTGTAGAAACAAAAGAGCCAACATGTTATAAAAACATTCTGATTAGTTAAAAATAATACTTACATCAAATTAGAAAAAAAATGGATACTTTGTTATCCTGTTTGAGTTTGTGTTATTTTTATAAGTTTGAGCTATTCTGGGTTTGAGAATTTACCATTCTATGTGATGATTAAGCCCATGCCTCCATGTACAATGAACTCATTTAACTATGTTGACTAAATTAACTGGGTGATCCCATCACATTCAAGAAATATATTTTAGTTGAATACTATGTGCCAGATAGTGGGCCAAGGCAATTAAAGCAAATGGTTTTAGACATTTGTTTTCTAAGAATTATCAAATGGTTTAAAATGCTTATCATTTTATTTTATTGATCTATCTGATGTAAACTCAAGTTTTAGCTTCTTTTTCTTATATTTTTGCCTTCTCTTCCTTTTTGAAGGGAAAGTGGATAAAATGGTATGAAAAAAGAGTTCCTTGAGACTCCTTGTTCAAAGAGCTAATGTGGTTATAAGACTCTCTCAGGGTGGACAGCAGCAGTGCCACTTCAGGAAATAGTGTTGGGTCATTCTTGAGGGGACGCAGAGCTAGGGACAAAACATGCCCAGACTAGTATATTTATTTAACTGAAACCAGTTCAAATTAAACACATGATGGGAATAATGATGATGATGATGATGATGATGATGATGATGATGATGATGATGATGATGATGGTGATGATGAAGGAGGAGGAGGAGGAGAAGGAGAAGAAGGAGGAAGAGGAGGAGGAGAAGGAGGAGAAGGAGAAGGAGAAGAAAGAAGGAAGAAGAAGGAAGAAGAAGAAAGAAGGAAGAAGGAGAAGAGTAGTCTTCCTGGTACAGAGGCTATAGGTCTTCAGTAGAATTCCAGTTCTGCAAACTGTGTGAAGTTTCATTTTCTTCTCCTACTCTCAGTTTTTTCACTGTAAGATAATGAGAAGCGGGAAGCCCTGTCTCTACAAGGTGGGGTGAATGAGAACACCACCTGTCTTCCTGCAGCGGTGTGCTTTTATAGCCTCAGAGGAGAATACGGGAGCTGTTTGGCTTTGGGACACCTGCGGACACCTAATTAGCCTCATGAAGACCTGTTAGGAGACCATGACAGTGGGTTACATTCCATGTTGAGCTCCACTCAAAGAAATAGATTTTCACAAAGATTTGTGATATCAACACGACAGTATTTTCTCCAATCCCAAGGACAAATGGAATATCCCTCATGACATTTTTGAATGTCATTAAACACAACTTATTAAGCATCATGGTCTACAGCCTTTCCAGCCTTTTTTGTAAGGTCAAATATTACCCAAATTTTATAAGGCAGAACTATAGATAGAAAAAAAATAGATGCAGCAGATGTATTATACAACACTGTAACGGAACCATAGCAATAAAACTACATGGGACCAGTGTGGATGAAATCCAGAAAGGAGGCTCTATTTATACACTCTTAGTTATCCTTTCCTTCTATCTCATATCCCCTACCATATATTTTTTTTTTTAGTGTGGCTCACTATTAAATTTTCTCTCTACCTCATGTTTTTATTCCCTGTACAATAGAACGGTCTGGCCTTCGTCCCCAGCTCGGGGGAGGTAACCTTAAAGCCCTTGGAATGCTTTGTCTGATAAGGGTGTCTGTTTACCTGGAGAACTGGGCTGTATCAGATAGTCTATGCCAACACTCTGACTTATGTTGGGTCTTTGAGTCCCACAGTAGCAGCCTGACCTCTGAAAGGACTATAGACTAAGGTAGGTCATGTGAGTGGTCAGCTATGACTATGGGGCCACCCCCCAGTAAAATCCCTGTGTAGTAAGGCTCATGGTTGGTCATACTCCCTGCATGTTTCTGGGGTAAGTAAGTGAGGAATCTGGCTCCAGTTTAAAAACCTAAGTATGATCTTCAGGCCTGACCATGGCAACTTAAAAGGCTTTACCCGGCAGGCCTCACAGGGCAAAGCTGCCTTCTCCACACCAAACGTGGTACATAGCCCAGGCGTGCCAGTCTCTAAAGGGGATTGGGACCAAGGATTCAGGCCCCGCTGGCCCATGATGCTTTTTCATTTATTTACATCCCTTGACCTCATGTGTTAATCCCTAGGTCTTCATCAGAGGCCTTCAACCAAAGTCTTCTTAGGTGCCTCTGCCAAGGACTCTTAACTACGGGAAGGGTTAGCGTTGAACATGCTTTTCCCCACCGCCACTAGGTAACCAGTAATTTTGCGCTCCAGTCCTTCTCTTCCCCCTCCCTCCAATCACAGGATCATAAAACTACTGGAGAGTTTTGTACAGGGCTCCCTCCAAAACTTCCCTTTAGCTTTTTGCTTAATGGTTTTAGTGGCAATCATTACCCAGGTTCAATACCTCATTAGGGGTTGCAAATTGATAATGTTCTAATGTTATCATCCCTTGTTTGCTTATTAGCTAGAACACATTCTATAAAGATAGACTGCCCTTCTCCAACTGTCTGGTTACTCAGACACTTGTCACACTGGAGAGGTAGGATGTATCCGAGGTTTGTTTCAGAATAGTTGGTGCTCTAAGAGCGCTCCAAAGGTGAAGCTGTGTGCCCATGTCTTTAGTATCACTAAGAACCCACAGATTACAGCAGCTTCTATGGATAGAACAGTGTTCCTGAAGATCACACATAACAAAAAGTAAAAATAATCCTTATTCTTCTTGAATGTCTGCATAGGACCCTCTTACATTGTAGTTTATGGTAGTTTATTTACAGAACATGGGATTTGAGGAAGCTTTGGATTATTCCCATCTTTAGCTATTACAGACTTAATAAATAATTCCTAATACTTTTTAGAAATTAGATTATTCACTGCCTTTAGGATGATTTCTCTCCCAAGAGGACATCTGGGGCTTCTTTTGAATACATATACACTTAATCTGGATATTCTGTTAAAATCACAGTATTTCATAATTTTGATTTTTGATACAGCATTTTAAAATATGTAGATTATAAGCCAAGGTACTTTGTAAAGAAAAGCTATGCCTAAGACTTTTTGGAATATATTTAAAAGCTGATTCATTTTGACAAAATATTTTGGATGATTAATGTCGTGTGGAATTCAACTGAAAATAAATCAGCTCCCTTTAAAACATGGTTTTAAAATAATTTATATCTTTGTGGAAATCAAAATAGGAAAAAGCTGGTCGATAAATTATTTGTAGTAGAATAATATATGATTGTAATGTTTGAAAGTAACCAACCACTCCGTGTTTCTGCATTTTTAAACACTGTATTTTATTTATAGTTGGAATTATAAACATACATAATTAGGAATCAGAAGGAAAACTAAAATTATGTTTAGATACTCATCCTTGTGAGTTGGTGGCTATCTGGATGTTAAAGAAACAATATTTTAAAAAAAAGTAACAATATCAAATGGTACCTTAATCTTAAAATAATTTTCATATTCCTCTTTTTTTCTTAGTGTTGAACAGAATGAACATGTTTTCTTTTAATACCTACTTATTTGTAATATAATATAAATTTTGGCCATTTTCCTTCTTTAGTTGTATTTCTCTTTGGCATGAAGCTAAATTGCATTTCTCATAAAACCATGATACACCAATTTCATATAAAAAGTGATGGCTTTTAGGAATCTTCTTCCATTACAGAACAATACACAAATAAAACATTATTTATTAAAAATTGTTTATTAAGTTACAAATTATCTTCGGGTTTAGTTTTCCCTTTTTTGCCATTAGTAATAGAAAAACAAATATAAATTAGGGAGGAAGAAGGATGGGGTGGATGCAGTAATTCTTTAGCCCACAATGGAATGATTGAGGCATAGATCTAGCACCAGGGATGGGATAAACAAATTAGGACTGAGAGTCCCTCCAACTGCCGGGTCGGCTTCATCTGCATTAGCTTCTTTCTCGAAAAGGCTCATTCACCGCTGGTCTCGGGAGGGCTGACAGCAGCCCCAGGGCTGGGTAGGACATGGTCCTTGAAGGCTTCCCGAATACATCCTGAGATCCACTCCACTGAGAGTCAATATGGCTTCATCAGGAGAATTCAATGTGCCGATTTTCTTTGGCCTGAGAGTCTCACTACATACCTGTGAGAAGCGGTAATTGGTGCTTCTTACAACAAAGGTCCATCTGCTGGTTGCAAGAGGAGGAGAGGATGGAGGACAACATCTGTAAACCTTTCCAGAGGTTCTTAGACTTGCAAGAGCATTTTAAAAAACTTTTCTAATCAGTCAAACTGATGTTTTTAAAAATGGTTTTGTCTATGCTTACATACTCTTCATTGTTTAGAAGACTTCTTCATCTTTGGAACCGACACAGAATACTGCATTTTGACTATTGGTTTATTTAAGAGTTTGAATGGGAATGGGAGAAAGACTGGGCTTTATTGCTGTGGAAGTTTCTGCTGTCCTTCCCTTCTTCCCTCCTTTCTTTCGTTCCTCTCCCTTTCACTTTTACTTTTTATGCACTGTTTATCTTCATGTCTTACTCCTCATTTCCCCCTTCTCTTCCTCTCTTTCCCTGACTTCGCTGTCTTTCATTTTCCTTGCCTTTTATCTTGGCTCTGTCTTCTTCGCATTCTTTAATCTGCTTCAAGCTCCTCACCTTCCATCTTTGAAATCTTTTTTCCATCTTTCTAACCCAAAGGTTACAGTCAGCATGACTTAAATAAATTCTTAATGGATACACTTCTCTTTGTGTCAGGGAAATGAGTGATGGAGAGAAGAGACTCCCCGTGTGCTCTGGGTCCAATTCTATCAAGGTTCTTGCACATCAGTGATCCCTGTCACTCCTATATCTTCCAGTAACTTGAAACATTTCTTTCCACTGGCATACAATGGGAATTACCATTGCCAAGGGCACTAACAAAATCCACTTGGTCAATTTGATCTCAGCTTATATGAACTACTTTGTGGCACTTAGTACTGTTTAATTTCTCCAAATTGAGGCATGTTCTTAGTTTTCAGGACCACCATATTTCATTATAGCCTAAATAGATTTCTCCATTTATATGAAACCAGATAGTAGTAACTGTCAGTGACATTCAATTGACATATATATGACATGTATATACACACACATACTCATATGTGATGTCAATTTTCTTTTTGTGTTTAGGATCTTCTCTCTACCTCCTTAAGAGGCTATCCTATAAATATCTGTATCCCCAGATCTTGGCATAGTATTTTACATAGATTTTGTGTAAATAAGTGTCAGACAGACTGACTAATCTCCTTCTACCATCAAAGTTTTATAGATGATTAAGTAGAAGGCGAATGAAATATATGGAAGTAAGAAAAAAACTAAAATGACAGTATATACATTTCTCTTTAGCAACAAAGAGCAAGATACATTTTGTGTCAATTCCTTATATTGGAATAAATTGAGATTTAAAATGTGATGACTCTTTCACTAATTTATACTCAAGGTGCATTTCCTAAGCATCCACTCTGTGGCTCTTGAGTCTGGTGCTAACAGTTGAGTCTTTGTTTAGTTGGTGCCTGAGAGCTGAGCACCTACATCTACAGCAGCCTTGAGTCCTTCATCTATCGCGTTCTCCATGGGACCTTCTGGAAGTTGCTTCACATCTCTTTGCGTTAATTTTCTCATTTGGAAAATGGAGGTAATGAGAGGTATGTTGGAGAATGTTTGTGAGGATTAAGGATAGTAGAATTCATAACAGGTATAGTGCTTTTGAAAGAGCTTCCTGATTCAGACATCCTTGTCTGGGAGCTGGTCAGGCTTCTCCTGCATCTTGTCACTGTGAGGGAGGAGCTATGAGGCCGGAGTTGGGAGGAGTGAGGCCAGGTATACAAGAAGTCGAAAGCAAAACACTCCTTCCGGTACCTGAAAAATAGAAGAATGGTTTGTGTAGGGAAAAATCAACATTTTGTGATTTTTGAGGATTATGGGACAAGGACAGAGAATGAGCAGAGGGTGATAAAGGTGAGCCTACTGCCCAAAGATAAATTGAGGGATAGAGTGAGGGTAGCGTAGAATTATTTGCCAGCTCATGTTTTGGATTCAAGGAAATTATCCTACAGGATAACTACACACAAATCTGTTTATTTATTTTTCAACATGTATGTACAGAGAAAGTACTTATATGTACTTTCATCTTAGTGCCAAGTGGCATAAATTGAACCAAAAAAATATTTACCTACTCAGAAGGTAACTGAGCATGTATAGCAGGTCCCTGTGGGATCCAGATAAAAAGTGACCTGGAGAACTTCAGTTCACACTTCCAGGTCTGGGCTGGTGTGGGGTGTCCTGGCCAGATCTTGTTTTTTTTTTAATATATATTTTATTGATTTTTTACAGAGAGGAAGGGAGAGGGATAGAGAGTTAGAAACATCGATGAGAGAGAAACATTGATCAGCTGTCTCCTGCATACCTCCTACTGGGGATGTGCCCGCAACCCAGGTACATGCCCTTGACCGGAATCAAACCTGGGACCCTTCAGTCCCCAGGCCGACGCTCTATCCACTGAGCCAAACCGGTTAGGGCCTGGCCAGACCTTGTTGATCTGAGTTAGCAGTGATAGGCCACTAGGTCCCAGTTCAGCTGAAGCTTCCAGTCCAGCTCTCCCAAAAGCCAAATCATGTAAGCAAACAACACAAAGGGATGTAATACCCAACTTGCAGGAGCATTATTCTGCACCCAGAGGGACCCAATGAACAGTGACCATGTCCAGAGATCTCTTACCTGCTCCATGAAGTCACAGCCACCCCATTTTGCACTGAGGTGAAGAGGAGAAAATTGTAGAGATTGATCTATCCCATCTCTTTAGATAACCCAGATAGGGAGTAGAGCTTTGAAAAGACTGAATATTTTAATTGAAAGGAGATTGTGTACTCCAGCAGGAAATAGAATATTAATAACTGAAAAATCTCAACGTTTTCTTTTGAGGAAGACCGTAGTAGTTTTATAAAGTAACCTCATTTTTCAGACATATGAGGGTAAGTATTAATTCTGACCCTTTTTTTTCTGAATTACCCCCAGGAAGCAGTTTAATTTTTTTGTGGGTGTGATAGGGAAGGCTTTAGGGAGAGTGATTACAGAAAAAAGTAAAATCAGGAAGTCAAGTCAATATGTGTAATTGAGCCAGTCTCCACTCTGGGCAGGTGGGGTGTAAGTCTGCTGTGACCTTCTGAGGAGCTGTGTCCAGTGCATCTCAGCACTGACCACAGAAGGAAGGGAAGATGTGAGCGTCTATCCACCCATCAACTTTCACCCCACCTTGATCAAGGGTCAAGGTCCTCAGATTCTCAGATTCGCACAGGCATGATGGCCTCCTGAGTTTCTGCACGCCCTCCTCAGTGCAGAGAAGCCTCAGGACAGAAATGAGTTGAGAAATATGAGGCACACCTGAGGCCAGGAGCTGCCATGTCACCCCTGTGCAAAGCTGGTAGCTACCAAGTGATTGAAGTAAAGGGCGGCCTGACAGAATATGACATGAAGCCGAGAGGTACAGGACCCAGCCCCACTACCCATGTGAATGACCTCACAGAGTTCCTGGAACAGAGTAAGTGCTTAATAAATGAGAGCTATTTTTATTCCCAGACACAGTTCTTATGAATCATGCACACTCTTCGATCTCATTACACGAAATGGTGCCAGGTATAACAGGAAACAGGATCCAAATAAAAGACTTTAGATGAATGTATAAATACAGACCAGATACAAATGAATGCCTTCAATAAACTCAAAGTCTTATAGAAAAATATATGTTAAAAATAAGTATAATGGTTCCATTGGTATAATCATAAGAACTTTTGTGTTCTTGGTTTAGGCCTTCATGCTGCACCTTGTCCTAAATATTGTCATTAGACAATGAAACTATATGCAATATAGAGGAGCAGTAACAAGAATATGGGGAGAGGCAAGGTCAGGAAATATCTCCCAGATGAGGAAATCTCTCACTAGGATTTTACTGGGGAGCCAACACAAGAAAACATGCCATATGCAAAGGCGAGCCCTGGGCGTGCGGCCGCACAGAGCTACTTTAGTGGTTGGTAAGCAGGATAATGTAGTGGTTACATGTGTCGGTTCTGGAGCCAGACTGCCCAGCTCAGATTCCATCTCTGCCACTTAATAGCTTTGGACCTCTTAGAAAGTTACTTAATCTCTCCGTGCCTTAGTTTCTTCATTGGGAAAGAGCACATTAAGAACGGTAGCTCTTGTGAGAATTAAGTCGTTCAATTCTGCTAAAACACTTAAAATAATACGTAATGCACAAAATTACTATATAAGCATTTGCTGGTTTTAAAATATTTTTATTATTTAAATATTTCTGGCTAACGAAGAAAGTATATAGACCTAAGGAAGCAATACTTTCATTTCAGATTATGAGAGAAGAAAGAAGAGATCTTTGAAAAAGAAAGGCAGGAAGTCAGAAATATAAACTCAACAGGCATTAAAAGAAATTTTTTAAAAATTGGGCAAGTGAGAGCACATAATATGAAAGAAGATAGGAAATAGGGTTGAATTTTACCAAACATATGTGGTTCTTCTAATTAGTGTCTGATTATAGAAAATTTCAAAAAATATGTTATTCTAAACCACCTCCAGGAAAGAGCAAAGATTAGTAATTCTTAGTATAAAACATATTTATAAATAATAAAATAAGCAAACAAAAATGTTTAGGAAAAAATGAATTTAGTGCTTGATACCTTTTTTTTATTAAGGGGCCCAGAATGTATTAGTTCATAACTAAGTTAGAATAAGTGTTATAATGAATTAACCCCAACATTTCTGTAACACAGTAGAAGTTTAATTTGCTCAATGACTGTCCAATGTGAGTGTTCCTCTTTTGATGGGGGAGGTGGGGTGAACCCACATAGTCATACCTGGGTCCAGGCTGTTGGAGGCTCTGCCATCTCAATACATGAATTTCCAATTGACCATGGTAGTTGCCAGCCACAAGACAGGGGAGTAGAGGGGATAGAGAAGGTATAATCTGTTTCTGTAATTTTATTTTTTCTAATCCAAAGTCACAACAACTTTTTTCATGTGTTTTATTTTAGTTCTTATCATTAGGTCTATAATATGTTAATAAAATTATAAAAACTTGAAATTCTCTTAATCATAGCTCAAAGAAAAGAAACACATCAATCCATAGGAAGAATCAATTTGATAGAACTGTTATTTCCCAAATTATTTATAGATGGAGTTTAATGCCACTGAAAAGTTCATTAGTGTTTCTATAATGAGCTTAACAACCTAATGCTAACATTTATTAGGAACAATTAAGGTCTAATATATACTCTTAAGAAGTGTGAGAGACTTGACTTTCAAAATATGAAACTTATTTTTGATGCCGTAATAATTCAGACAGTAGTACTGGCCAGTAATAGTAATTTCACCAAGAAATAAAATAGAAAATCTAGACTCAGACCCTCATGCATATGTGAACTTAGTATTCAGTGGAAATTGTTTTTTAAGGGAAATGGTAGGCTCTCTAATAAATGGTGTAAAACAACTGCTATGAGAAGGGACTTGGAAAATAAAATGAAGATTACGGAGTTTCAAAATAGAAGATTATTATGGATTATCCAGGTGGGCACATAGTAATGACCTGTGTTCTTTAAAGCAGAGAGATTTCTCTGGCAGAAGTCACAGAGATGTGGTGGAAGGAAGCCGGGATAAGATGAGGCGGAAGGGAAGGTCAAAGAGACTTAAAACATGGGAAGAAATAGACCCACCACTTACTGTCTTGGAAGACAGGGGAAAGGAGCCATGGGAAGGGAATGTGGATGGCCCCTGGAACCCAACGGCCATCAAGGAAGCAGGGACCTCAGTCCTACAATCACAGAAAACTGAACTTGGTCAACATTCTGACTTCCTAGTTGGTTCAGGTGAGAAAACATTTTTCACTCCACCCTTTAAGCTCACCTGCAAATAGGAAATCTGCAATGAGTGAGAAGGAGAAACAACAGATCACTTCACTTCTTACAATAACTGCATTCAGCATTTTGCCCATGACTCACTGTAAATTACCAAATATGACTTTGGTGAGCAGTACATTTTCAAGGAAACATGTGACCTTGTCTACTGAATTCCTAAGAAACAGCTATTGTGAACAGTCAGGAAAACTAAAGTAAGTCTTTCGTCCAGGTACTTTCTATAGCAAATATTCTATTAAATGTCATCAGATTGCTCTGGCCAGGTGGGTCAGTGGTTGGAGCATTGTCTTATACACCAAAAGGTGGTGGGTTTGATTCTGAGTCTGGGCACATCCTAGGATCCCCTGTTAGTGTGCATTCAGGAGGCAACCAATTGATGTTTCTCTCTCACATGGATACTTCTCTCCCTCTCTGTCTCCCTTCCTCTCTCTCTAAAATCAATAAAAACTATATCCTCAGGAGAGGATTTTTAGAAAAATAGTCATCAGATTATATTGGCAACCATATCATCCTTCCTTGGAGATTTTCAACTTTTTTTCCGTTTTTGGCTTGTACTTTATTTTTTTTTTCAAAATAACCTTTTACATTTAGGCATCTGACTCCTACATGTGTTAGTGGACAATGGGAACCTGTGCAGCCATATGTGGCTTCAGTGGCCCTTTGTAAGGTACATATGTGGGTGATAAGAACATAAAGATAAACACAGAAATACTGAACATGAATTTGAACATGACAGTTGCACTTAGCAGAGAAGGGAAATAATTGGGAAGGGACTCACAGTGGGCTTCAAAGTACACAATATTTTTTCTTATTTTGGTTTTGGGATAAATGGGTACTCAATGTGTGGCGACACTTTGAACTTGATTTATTTATTTTAAAGACTCTTCTAAGTATCAAGTATATTCTACACACACACATACACACACACACACACACACACACACACACAACTGTCACAGCAGCAATAATTTGAGGAAGTATAGGGGAATCTATCGTTATTTTTTCATGACATACCTTTTCTACACTGGCCAAACCGACGAGCTAAATGGGAATGTTATGGGAACATTAATTTTCTGGGTCTTTCTAGTCTTTGAGAATAGAGCTAATCTATGCTATTCCCTCCGAGATGTGGTTTTGCATTTAGTTTGCTAGTTTGGAGGGATCTTTATTTAGTCCTTCCATTCCTGATAAGCTTCAACCCATAGGACAGGGAGCCATTGGGATTGCACTAACCCTTGAATAGAACTCTAGTTATTCATTCAGGAGTTGCATAAATTAATCCAGAAATATTTCAGGGACTCATTTAAAATACCTTGGGAGATATCTGGAACAATTTTCTCTTTCCTCCTCCTCATTCCTATAAGCCTTCACTTGAACTAGTTGTCCACATGGCTATTTGGGTCCCAGGGGTTAATGTGAGCTCAAAAGCAGTGTCAATGATTCCCCAAATGTCCAAAGCTGTTTTTATTGCCCCAGGTCATTAGTTATCCTTACAAATGGCCCTTGGTCCCTTCGAACACGTTTCTGAGGAATATTTGCAGAAAGGAGTTGTGAGGGGTCTTGTGCAGGAGTACCTATTTTCCCCTTTACTCTGGAGGAGGCCGGTCTCTTGATAGGTTCAGGATGTCAGTAAATAGTTGTGGTTCTTCGTTATTGTGATTCAAAATAAGCCTCAATTTAACCGATTTCTATTTTTCCAGATTTTTACTAAAATAAAAATTGAAACATGCCACCTGTTTTGTAGTTCTAGGGATTACAAGCTCAGCCAGTCACCTTGAATGATGCCATTCTGGTTCTGATCTCTGTTTTGGTAGCCACACTCACGTGGCCTGAGGTACCACGTGGCTTCTGCCATTCCCAGCTCCCATTACCACGATGAAATCTGGAAGCTCCTTTCAATAACAATCCTAGTCTCTCTGACCTGCATCCACGAACCTGCAGAAGACAGACACCACAGCAATTTGGGGGAAATTGAAGCTCTTCCTAGCCATGTGCTTCCCCGTGTTTCAGTGTCCTTTATGCTCTTGGGGACATAATTAGAGAGTAGGTGAGTGTATTGTACGTCATAAATCATTTTCAACAATCCCATGTCCAATGTCTTATCTCCTTTCACTATATTATAACAAGGAATTTCCAACAGTTCAGTCTCATTCTGTGGAGGCCAGTCAGCTTGCAAACCTAAAGTTAGAACCTTTTCCAGCCACTTGGTTTAATAATAAATTATGAGTCTTGCATAAAATCATCCATACTGAGAAATCCAACCTGATCTAAAATCTTGTTTCTTTCTACCTAATCTAACACTCTCAGAATTCATGCACAACTCTCTAGTTTTACCAACACAAATGATCAAGTTATTGAAATGCTTTTGGTATAGAAGCTTTATTTTTCTCAGCTTAGCTTCATTTTTGCCTGCTGGGCCATGCAGGAACCAGGCTCCAGTCAAATTTCTAGAAACTATGAGGGTGGTATAAGGAGTAAGCAATAGAATTTGCATATATTTCAAAAGAGCTAGTTTTGGTTACTTTGCCCCAGGTAAAGTCATAGGCTTAGTCAATAAAGGCAGGGAAATCCCATCAGATAGAGAATGAGAGGTTGTTTCTATAGGCAAGTAGAATTTATGTATTTGGAGGACTCAGAACCACCTAATTCTTTCACATGACCTCTTCCTAATTCTCAGGCTTCTACTATTCCTGAATGAGAGGCCTAACTCTTAAATAACAGATCCAATCTATGTTGTAATTTAGGAACTCACAGGATTAGATCCTATATCTGATTTTCAGTTATGTTAGCTCTGCAACTAAAAGAAGGAAGACATTTTACTAAAAAAGTGATAGAAAGCAGTAACGGAAAATCATATAATAAATACAACCTAAATACAGCAATATTTGCTACTTTTTTAGAACTCTGAAACATACCTTATTATATTTGGTTTAATTAAGGTATATTTTATGTGATCTAACAAGCTTACTCATCCAAATAGGTTTGTTAATCTGAGTTAAAATTTCAATTTGTAGAATGGCTAGTTTTCAAATAGATGGCACCAGATCCCCAGACTTGGACCAAAGAAAAGAGGTTTTCCAAAGCCATCCCCAAGCCAGTGAAGATTGATAGCTTACCTAAAATTAGATTGGTGTGTTGGATATTTAGGTAGGAACCGTCTTGAGAAGAGGCTATCAGTCAAAATGCTGATGACATAAACAATATTGAAATAAATAGCTGATGAGGCACACTCTGTTGAAATAAACATTAATTTCACTGCAATATACCTTAACGGCCATTTATTTCAAAACTATAGATGTATGTATTATAAATAATAGGGTTTATAATAGGTTGTTATTAACCAACCTTATAAAAATATAAATTATATATTTATACATGATAGATCTTATAAATAAGTAAATATATGTATGTACCATGGGAGCTAGAAATTTGCTATATGAAAGAATTTTAAGCTCTGAATTGAGCAAGATGTTACAGCCTAGAATGAAGAGGTTATTTATAATTAAATCTAATTAGTTTGCTCATCGCTGGTTCTGGTGATGCAGACCACACTTTATCTTCATAGCTGTAGTTCGCCCAAAGCATCTTATCAGTTGGTAATTGGAATGTGGATGGAATAACTAGCCTAGCACCACTAGATCCTTGGTTTTACTCACCCAGCAACAACAAAAAAACTTTAACCGTGATCTTTTCAATGTCCTTCTGTTTTGTGGCCATTCAAATCTCTTTCCTCTTCTGACTTAAAAACATTATGTTTGGGTGACATAAACTCTGAATCCAGAGACAGAGATGCAAGCCCTGGATCTCCGACTTGTTGACATAAAGAGAAAGTCATTTAACTTTTCTGGGCCCCAATTTCTTCATATGCAAAATGAATGGGCCTATTAGATACTTCTCAGTTTTGTGTTAAAGCTAATGTACTATAATTCTACAGATTGCTTTCAAAAAAATATCCTTTCACAAATTTGCCTTAAATGTCATTGTAATGTTACATTAAAAATCTAAGAAAGAACTACAAAAAATTTTATTTTCATACATGTCTATAGGAGGATAAATATTATCTTTCACTTAAAAGCTATGTGACATTGAAGTATTAAAAATGCACATAATTAAACAATAATGTCAGACAATTGAAAGCCTCTCTAAGTAATGCATAATTCCTATAATGTAACATAGAATATTACTCAGCCATAAAAAGAAGGAAAACTTACCATTTGCAACAGTATGGCTGGACCTGGGGGTATTATGCTACATGAAATATCAGACAGAGAAAGACAAATACCATATGATTCCACTTACATGTGGAATATAAAGAACAAAATAAATTAACAAACAAATCAGGAAGAGACTCATAGATGCAGGGAACAAACCGGTGGTAGCCAGAGGGGAGGAGGGTTGGGTGGCTAGGTGTAAAAGGTAAAAATACTAAGTGGTAGAAATTGGTAGTTACAAAATAGTCATGGGGATATGAAGTACAGCATAGGGAATATAGTTATTGATAGTGCAGTAGCTATGTATAGTGTCAGGTGGGTACTTGAATTATCAGGGGGATTACTGTGTAAATTATGTAATTGTCTAACCATTATGCTGCACACCTGAAACTAATATTAAATAATTTGAATATCAACTATAATTTAAAAAGAAAAATTAAAAAGAAAATATAATAAATTTTACTCAGAATTGCAGAATTAGACAATTCCAAGGGACATTATTCATTATTTGCATATAATGCCTTTTAGATTTTCAAAATTTAAAAATGAAAATGCATAATATTTGTGTGACTATAAGGAACAAGGCACTCTAATGTACCAAACGTTCATTCTTGAGGAAGATAATTTATTTAAGAACTATTTCATAATTTAAATATAGATATCCTTTGATTTTTTATTTTCACTCCTAGGCGTTTATTCACTAAATAGACACACACTTGTATGCAAAGTTGTAGAAAATATGCATGTTCTTTCCATCATTGTCAAGGCATATCAACCAAAAAGATGAAAGAGAAGAAAGAAAACAAAGAGAGACTAAAGAATTGAGGCAAAGCAAAAACCTAGCAGTAGGAATTTGGTTACATAAATTTAACTACTTATGCAAATACTCTCTTATGCCACCATTGAGAAAGTAAAGTCAAATATGCATGCTGAAATGGGAAAATCTCCAAGATGTACCATGCTTCTTGGATTTTCAGATGCATTCTTGCACATATTAGCATACCTGAAATCTAGACCATCTCAAAATCCTCTATTTCAGGAGGTAGCTTTATTGCCAGTACAACAAGACACCAGACTCAGATCTGTGGAATGCTTGTCCGCTGCTGGAATGAAGTCCCCTGAGACAACAGTTTGATTTCCAGGGATGAAAAGAATATTCCCTTAGTCTCTCAGGCTGGTTTGGTGAATTTGACATGTTTTGGAATAGTCGGGAAGGTGGTTTGTTTTAGTTGGTTCCAGATTCTATAACAAAATACCACAGACTAGGTGACTTATTAAAAAAACAGAAATTTATTTCTCCCATTTCTTGAGGTTGGAAGCCTGAGAGCAAAGTGCCCGCATGGTGAGACTCTGAGTCTGGTGAGGGCCTGCTTCATGGTTCAGAGATGGCTGTCTTCTGGATGAAGCTTTGCTTGGCCGAAAGGGCACAGTGGCCCTCTGAGGTCTCTTTTAGAAAGGCACTAATTCCAATCATGAAAGCTCTGCTATCATGGCCCAATCACTCCCCACCCCTCAAAGGCTCCATCTCCTAATAACTTTCAGATTAGAATTTTCTCATATGAATTTTGGAGGGACACAGACATTCAGACCATAGCATAGACAGTGGCTTTTATATTTTTATGACTTCCTTTTTTTAAAAAAAAAAATATGTTTTTTATTTTTAGAGAGAGAGGAAGAGAGAAGGACCAAGAGAAAGAAACATCTATAAGAGAGAAACATCATCAATTGATTGGCTGCCTCCTGCACACCCCCACACTGAGAATTGAGCCTGAAACCTAGGCATATGCCCCCTAACCAGGAATCAAACCAGAGACCTCTTGGTTCATGGGTCAGTGCTCAACCACTGAGCCATACCAGCAGGGATTTATTATGACTTTTTATAAGAACTGCTAAATCAAGTGCTTGATAGAATACACGTTAATATTATGAGAAAAAATACTAATTTTGTTTACTATAATTTCCAAGTTTTTTCAACTAGTTGGTTTTTTAATATGAAATTTTAAGATAAGTCCATCTATTTTACTTGAATTTTCCTTTTCAATGCATGCATTAAACAATCTATAAAAGCATATGTCTAATTAAAACTAAAAGAACACATAATTGTTTTTAAAACAGAAAATTTAAATGACAAAAATATTGTTATAGTTTAACTGGTAGCATTTTTCTTTCTTGTTGGAACATAAACTAATGATGCATCTTTCAATAGCTGGTGTCTTAGATGGATGAAATATGGTATTGTTAAGTGAAACAAAAGGATAATGCAAAACAGGGAAATCATATAGTCTTCTTATTTCTGTGGGGAAAATTAAAAGAGAATTGATTTGTGTGTCTATGTATGGAAAGTGTCTGTAAAAATACAAAAGAAATTGGGACAAGGAGCCAGAATTGGAAGTAGCAGTTTTTCATTGAATTTCCTTTTATGCTTTTTCTTATACCACGTGCAATTTTCATAACAATAAAATCAGATTATCTTCACATTGCGACAGAAATTGTTGAGTAAGACCCAACCATTACAAGAAGTATTGATAAGATTGCCTAAATGATTATTATTATAAAAATTTACATGACATATCTTACTGCCTCAACACCTTTATATGTTCAGCTTATATTTTGGAGAAGTTAGAAAATGAGGCATTGGTACTTATGTAAAATGGCATGAATTACAGTATTCCTGTCCATTCTGTCTCCTTCTTATCTTGGAGTTTCCCCTCATTTATGCTCCATTATCTTTTCACTGTTTCAGTATCTCACATAGAAGTAGAATGGTAGCTGTGACTCATTGTTCACTCACTAGTCACTCAGGAAAAAGAATGATGAATTTTTCCCAGCACTCTTTTGCTCAAACTCACAATTACACACACCTTATATAAAAAAATTACTTATACCACGCCATGCATACAAGACAATTGTTTATGCAAAAGTTATTTAACTGAGAATGTTAATTTAAACAAAAACAAGAATTTTTATAAACCATATTTGTAAACAGCATCACATAGCCAAGATATGCTCTATATTGTTCTTTAACTAATAAAAATATGTGACTATGTATAGTATTTTATAATGTATCAACTTACTAATGTAGACTACATTTTTAATGTAAAATGATTTTATAAGACCCAATTGCCACACTCACAATAGTATTTGTTTTGTTGCTTTTTCTTGATTAGCTAGGCAAAAAAATCATATTCCTATTTGCCTTAAGTATTTAAGAATGTCAACCTCAAAATGTATGCATTATTTTACTTAATATGGTCAAGGGTCTGATTAATTAAAATAAAAACACAATTTTTCAGGACAAGTAGGATTAGATAAATCACTACAGTCATTAGGTAAATGACTACTACCAGGCAACATTTAACCACCTCACACAAAATAAAACCTTATTTCTAAAGACTTTTCATATTTACTTTAAGCTTTACTAGAGTAAGTTTAAAATTAAGTTGACATAATTGGCTTTTAGCTACTTTAAATAGAATATTCAAATTACCAAATATTTATTGAGTACCTAATAAGTGAAAAGAACTGAATGTGGCACAATGGAAGAGATAAAGAAAAGGTTTAAAAAGTAAAGCCAAATTTAGAGATATATTCCTGAACACCATCTGTTATTTGTATTGTTTTATAGTAATAGAAATGCACAGTAAATCATTACAAGGTTTGTTTTTTTACTCTATTATCAAAACGCCAAGATAGTGTGATGATAGTTAACAGGTGATTCATTTGTGAAATTAAGTTGATTTTGCTCCATATGTAGTAACTAGTTCACATAATGATAGAAATCCATTACCATAATGTTCAAATATTTTCAGTACAAACTATATTAATAGTAGCAATCTGATCAAATTATAATAAATAAGTTTGTTGATTTAGGGACAACTCAAGAGAAAAACATGATTCATATCAGATGTGATGAATCCAAAATATGAAAATTACATAATTGGAGTCTTAAACAATTTGCTATTGAATTAAAATAATGAGCAAAGATAATGCCCTTCTTCTTATAACAAGTAGGGCAATTTCTGTGAATCTTAACATCTGGTTATCAGCGTTTTAAAGGAGATGCCTATCTGCCTGCGGACTGTAATGTAATTAGGCACATTAGCACTCTCTCCATAATTTGGGAGTCATTTTCATGAGAAAATATGACTTCACAAAAGCTGTATTATGCCAGTAAGTTTGAGTCGGTTGGTTAGCATACATACATTTTGAATTGTAATTCCTATGAGAAGGATTTGACTGAATGGTTTCTCTCAGTAGAATTTGTGATAAGTATGTCTTCCTGAAAGATATGAAGCTGCCCTCTTCACTGCAGTGAGTAGCCTTCACTAACGTTGTAATTCAAAGCCTCCATTTGTCAAAAAAATGAACTTTTCAGATACTAGAGGAAGAAATGGCTTTGGGATTAATGGCATTGAGAGTACTGAGCAACATATGTCAGCAATTAAAATGAACAAAAATTTAAATAAAATACTAAAACAAATAATTTATCTATGATAGAATTTAAAATGCTTCAAAGGCCAATAAAGAAGGAAACATGTTATTTCTAAGTTTATTTCATCATTAAAGATAATTGTTTAATCATTCTCAGTGTTAATCAGATTTTTTAAATGCATATATTTAATTTTCATGATTAAATTGTTATAAAATGGCCAAACATTTTGTTTGCTAAGTATAATGTCATTATACTCTTAAAATAATGCTTAGATTCATATCATAAAAATATGCTGTTTGTCAAAAATAATAGATTAAATCTTCACAATTCTTTATATGAGTGATAGCTTAAAAATGTGTCATGTGATTGGTCTGCTTACGAGTTAACTTTAAACTTAGTGCTCATTTGAAAGGGAGACTTAATTAACGTTGAGAAACCCGATCTTCCTCAACCTGGTTGTAAATGCAGTACCCACTAACTTTGTTTCGCGGGAAATAGGCCATTTCAATAAATGGCTAATAAATTAGGTTCATTTGAATGTCATTTGGCATATGAAATGGTAAATATTGAAAAGAGACTGTCTACTCTCAATAAAAGTTTGCGTTATGATGGTTGAATTTTACTCTTCTCAGTTCTTCTTCATAGCACCCTAAGATAAGCTTCCTTATGCCCAACAACTATGCGGGGAATTTGATTTCAAGCACTTTCATCAGCATAGTTTTCTAAGGTGCTAGTATTGTCTCTAATTGAAGCAGTGAACTTCCTGCACTTCATGATGCCAAGGATATACAATTTCTGCTGATTTAGGTGTCTTATGTCAGGGCAGTAAGTATGCAATTAGCTTTAGTTTAAGTGATAGCAGCATGCTATAAATAAGATTCTTAATTGTGTTTGCAAGATTAAAATTCAGCCTCATTGTTTGTTCCCTTTATTTCGTTGGTGGCATTGCGGTATATTCACACTGCTACCTCTAAATGAATGTCAACTTGTTTTACCTCAACTGCTGCTGGTCGATACTTCATTAGGCGGAATTGTCTTGTGCCCATGCAACCTTGAAGCTGTGGCTTAATTACCATCCGTATTATGCAGTGGCTCAGAGAGCTGTGTTCAGCTGTGTCAGTTTTGAAAAAAAAAATTTTTTTTTAAACCATGATGTTACCTATATCTTGGGGAAAAAAATGACCACTTGGTTTTAAAAATAGTAATATTTGATAAATTAAGTATTACTGATTCTTTTAAAAAAAATCATTGAAAATACACAAATATACTGAGTTCAATTTTGAAACGCTTGGTATTTTCTAAAACTCTTTGAAAGGAAGTATAATTTCCATGATGAAGCCATTGTGCAGTTAAGATAATTGAAAACTAATGGCCAAATTGCATTCACATGAAAGAGAGGAGAGGGGCGAGTGCAGTGAAATGGCAATCATGACAAATGACATCTCTCGTCCAAGAGTCATTTTTCCTCACTAGACTGATTTGTCATCCTCACTTTTGACATTTTTCATCCTGCTATGAAATCACACTGACAGAGTCAGAGATTTCTAGACTTAGCAGCAGTCGCAGAAGGTGGTTCCGGGCCGCCATTTATTTTTTGGTTGGCTCTTTCTGTTTTTATTTTCAAGCATCTAAAATCTGGATGTGCAAAACTTTGTTCTCACAAAAAAATATTATCCATTAAACAACTTCATGGAAGAAAAGAGTTTTCAAATTAAATGTGAAATGATATGTAATGTTGCTTAATTGACACTACAACTCTCTACTGGTCACATTGAAAATGTACCAAAATACCAAAAGTTTTGTTTGATCTGGTGTCTAATGAATTATGTAGCAGGCCCAGCAGTTTATGCCCAAATCCTGGAATTGGAAGGGATCCATGGAAGAATAATCAAAACTAGAAGATTGTTTATCATGTCATCGAGCCACTACATTGAGATGAGAAATTGGCCTTAGAATTTGTCTTAGTTTCCTAGGGCTGCCATAACTACCACAGACTTAGAGCTTAAAACAATGGAGATTTATATTCTCACAGCTCTGGAGGCTAGATATCTGCAATGAATATATTGACAGGGCTTTTCTCTCTCTTGTAGGGAAATCTTCCCTTGCTTCCTCCTAGCTTCTGGTGGGAAGCCAGCAACCTTTGGCATGCATTGGCTCCCAGCTGTAAACCTCTGATCCTTCCAAAGCCTACAATACATTTTTAGGCTCCAGAGGGCCCCCTGAGCTTGCGTTTAAAACTAAGATGACACCCCTTTTCTTTCCCCCTCCTTTGATCCATCTCTCCCTCCCTCCTTCCCTGCCTTCCTTCCGCCTTTCCTTCCTTCTTTTGAGAAACTTTTACTAAAAAGCTACTACATGCCAGGAAGCTAAGCTAATATTTATGGACATTTGCATCCATAAGAATTTTCCTTGAAATATATCACAGTTTAGTTTATAGGTGGAGAACTGGGAGCAAACATGTATGTGACCTGGAAAAGTTTTCTGAAACATGTTTTCAATGTCTAATGGGCACATAAATCACTTGAGAATCTTCACATTCTTAGACAGTAAGTCTGTGTTAGAGCCCAGGATTCTGCATGTGAAACAAATATCCAGGTGATGCCAATGTTAGTGTTTTGTGGCACACACTTGGAGTGACCAAGTTAAAAGGCATGAATAGAAGAATAGAAGATAAAGATTTCACTCTAGCTAAAGATCTGGAAAACTCTTGAAGAAGTAGGCTTCGTGCGATTTACCTATTAAAGAACCAGCAGTAGGTTGCTACCTACAGGACAGGGATGAAAGGTAAAGACAGGAACTGGAAGAATGACCTTGCAGTGTGAGGAAGTGAGGAGTCCAAAGTGAATGGGAAGAGGGTGCTATATTGATAGATGAGTTACAGCCTTGCAGGTCAGGTTAAAGAGTGCAAACAGACTGACCAGTGTTGCTCAGTGCTTGAGCATCGACCTGTGAACCAGGAGGTCATGGTTCAATTCCAGGTCAGTGCACATGCCCAGATTGTGGGCTTGATCCCCAGTGGGGGGCATGCAGGAGGCAACTGATCAATGATTCTCATCACTGATGTTTCTATCTCTCTCTCCCTCTCCTTCCTTTCTAAAATCAATATATATTTTTAAAGGAGTGCAAACATAAACCTAGTCAGTGGAGAACCAGGGCAGGCAGAGTAGCCATGTGTCAAGGAACGATGTAGTAGCACGAATCTCAGAGTTGGTTTAACAAATATTCATTGAGTGGCTGTGAGGTGCCAAGAACTGTTCAATGCATTCATGAAGCAATAGTGAGCAAGACAAAGTCTCTACTCCATAGGACTTCCATTCCCGTGGGAAGATATAGTCTTAAGAAAGCAAATCATGTCTCCAGGAAGAGGGGCATGAAGAAATACTATGAATTCAAAATGCTGATTAGATGGAAGAAGAGTAAGACACAAGAGTGATGTCTCCACAGAAAAATAAAACAGGTAGGTCCATCTATACACATCAAAAAGACATGTCAACTTCGATGAAGTCTTTGGAGGAATCGGTAATAGATTCTTAGAATATTAAGCAAATGAAAAGATGAAGCAGTGAATTGTAGGATAAAGAAAAAGAATTATAAAAATTAAATGTCATTGTACACTATATGACTCAACTATGCATACTATATTCACAATCTATATATATAAAAGCCTAAGTGACCGGCCAACTGGCTGGTAGCTATAATGCGCACTGACCATCAGGGGGCAGACAGTCAGCGCAGGAGTGGAAACCACAGACATGGAAACATGGAACATACTGATGAATCTCAGAAGAAAGGGGGTAGGGGAAAGGGCGGGAGGAGATTAACCAAAGATCTGAAATGCATACTAGAGGCCTGGTGCATGGATTCATGCACTGATGGGGTCCCTCAGCCTGGCCTGCGGGGATGGGGCTGAGACCAGCTCTCTGACATCCCCCAAGGGGTCCCGGTTTGCGAGAGGGCACAGGCCAGGCTGAGGGACCCCACCAATGCACAAATCCATGCACCGGGCCTCTAGTAATAATATAAACATGATTAATTTAAACTAAAACTGTGAGGATAAGAGTAAAAAGAGTAGCAAAAGAGAGGAGAGTGGTTCTAGTTAAGTTTATTGTTGCTCAAACTGAGGAATTTTATCAAGCGGAAGCCATGAGATGACTTTAAACTTGTGCCTGCATGTAAAAAGGGAACTCTGGAAGCAGTAGGGTGATTCAGGAAGTAGTTTCTGTGTCTTAGGACAGAGATGATGGTTCTTACCCAGGCCAGAGTTCATGCAGAGAATGTGTCAGATTTCAGCTCTGTTTTGGAGGTGGGAGTTTCTGATGGAACTTCAGAGTAAATGCAGATGAAAATTTGGGATTATAAAACGTAGTGTCTAATCCCAATATTGGCCATCACCATCATGCTGGTTTATGAAGAATCATAATGGAATAGATAGGTAAACTATTTTTTTCTCATTCTGCATTAATGAGACTTTGGTAGGATTATTTGAGATGTTGAATATAAAGTAATTCTTTATGGGTTTTTCTAGCAAATTGGCTCTTGCAAACTTTGCACTTGGATTTGGAAAGTTCACTCAGGCATTCATTAATGAATGTTTGATTCTCACAAATAGCTGATTTCTGTACACAAAAAAACCTCTGGATGTTCAATGAATGTCTAGAGTGTATTGTACATGTAATTATTCTATATGTAGAAAAAGAAACTTGTATGGTGATCTCAGATGGTGTTGCAATGTTTCTGTCTACTTTTTAAAATATTCCTTAAATTCAGTAATTTATAACAATAAATCTTACTTCCAAATAAAATCATTTTAAATGGGGTGGTGAACACACAACACAATATACAGATGACGTTTTAAAGAATTGTACACCTGAAACCTATATGATTTTTTAACTAATGTCACCCAAAGAAATTCAGTTAAAAAGTAAAATATATAAAATAAAATAAATTTATTTTTAATTTGTATATTGCTTAAATATGACCTGTTAGCTACAGCTAGCAATTTAATATTTTAGAAATTACCTTCATTGTTAAATTTAATTCTTTATTCATACAAAAAACTTTTAATTCTCCATTCTAAGCAGTGTTTGTGATCCAGGTTAGATAAATTCATTTGATATATGGTTACTTCCTTCCTATTATGTCAAAGGTATGCATAAAACATATTGCTAACTGGAAATGCTACATGATTTAAAAAAATAATTTTAGTATAATAAAAATTTTCAGAGCATTTTGTTACTCAGTTTAAAAGAAGAAACTATATTAATGGCATCTGTGAATATATCACTTGCTTTATATTCAAAACTAATTTATGGTTATGATTTAACATTAAAACATATACTGAAATATATTCGCATTGAAATCATCCCAAAGCAAAGCAGTCATGGGCTCTGTGAACAATTTTGAGATTTCAGGTATAAAAAGAATGTGAGATGTCACGGAGCATCTGAGTCCAACCTATTTTTGACTCATCTCCTCCAAAAGAAAGGCCATTTGCAGGAGACAGAAATCATTCTTTTATCTTTCTTTCTGGTCGTAATTTACCCTCTTGACACACTCATTTTTCCAGGTAGCAGTTTTCACATCTTGTGTTGTTTGTAACTTATTTCAGTTTTCTATACTGCATAGTTTTGTCAGACCAGTTTTGACAAAAATTTTATTTATTTGAGAAGAGACATTATTGGATTTACTCATATACAAATAGTGTTAATAATTTGTCCCTGAAAAAAATACTTTGATTTAGGCACAAAGTACAAATGTCATTATCCTTTAAAAAAATAAGACAAAATACAAGAGATGTTCTAATTCATGATTGCAATTAAATTAAACTTTGTTTATGGACAGGGACAGGAAAGATATGAAACATAAAAGCAGATGCCAGTTTGGTATGGACTTGGGTAAAGTTTGTGCTTCATTTGGATTAGAAATGATATTTAGGTAATGAAACACCTTGCTAATATTACAACAAACAAAAAACTGTGTTTTATTACTGCCAAACATATTAAGGTCTAAGGAACAACTAGTAGGGTTTGTCTTGTAAATTTGTCTTTACAACTTTATTGAGATACAATTCATATACCATAAAATTCACCTGTTTTAAGTGCACATACAGTTCAGTGGCTTTTATCCTATTCACAGAGTTTTGCCACCATCCCCACAATCTAACTTCAGAAGCTTTTCATTACCACAAAGGAACTCCATACACACCAGCAGCCATTCACCATTCCTGCTTTTCCCCGCCTCCCAGCCCCCTATCCTCCCTGCCACTCACACCCTAGGCAACCACTGATCTAATTTGTGTCTCTATGGATTTTCTATTTTGCATTTTTTACATAAATGGAATCATGCAGTGTATTTTTGTGTGTGACTCCCGTCACTTAGCACAGTGCCTTCAAGGCAGACCTATGTTGCAGTATGTTACCAGACCTTCTTCATTCTTTCTATTATTGAATAACTAGAGGCCCAGTGCATGAAAATCCATGTACTAGGGGTGGGGGGTGGTCCCTCAGCCTGGTCTGCACCCTCTCGCAGTCCAGGACACCTCGGGGGATGTCCATCTGCCGGCTTAGGCCCGCTCCCTCTGGCAGCCTGGAAGCCCTCGAGGGATGTCTCACTAATGGCTTAGGTCCGCTCCAAGCCGTTAATTGGACATCCTAGTGCTGCTGTGGAGGCAGGAGAGGCTCCCGCCACTGCCACTGCGCTGACCAGCCATGGGCCAGCTTCTGGCTGAGTAGCGCTACCCCTGTGGAAGTGCACTGACCATCAAGAGGCAGCTCCTGCGTTGAGCATCTGCCCCTGATGGTTAGTGCATGTCATAGCAACCGTCATTCTGCTGATAGGGTCAATTTGCGTTAAACCCTTTTATTATATAGGATATTCCCTTGTATCTTGTATCAGTATACCTCATCTTATTTATCCATTCACTAGTTAAGGGATATGTGAGTTATTTCCATTTCTTGGCTATTATAAATAATGATAGCATGGACATTCATGTACAAGTCTTTGCATAGAAAAATGTTTTTATAATGGAAAGCTCTATGTCCAAGAGGCCCAGAGAACACTAACCAGACAAACACAAATAAAGACACCCTTGAACACACCTTAGCCAAACTGTGGACAACCAAAAATAAAGAGACTATATTAAAAGCAGCGAGAAAAAAAAGACACATTACAGTATAAGCTAGGGAAAAATGACTAGAATCAAGGTTCCTCATTTATATATAAAAATATATTGCGGGTGTTTATTACATGTATACAGTAATGGGAAACTTTCTCAGATGACTCAAATGTCATATGCATTATTAGGGATAGTGGCTACACAGATACAAACATTTGTCAAAATTCATAGAACTACACATTAAGATCAGTATTGTAGGTAAATGTATTTCAAGTAATAAAACTATGAGAGGTTAAAAAGGAGGTGTGCAGAATGAGTGCAATAAAAGAATAGTAACATTCAAAAACAGTCCACAATATATTTACATGTTTCTGAAAGCTGAAATAGAAATACATGTGGCATTCATCAAAGGATATAAATTAAAGGAAACTAGACATAATTCAAAAGTCAGAAAAGTTTTTGCTATACCTTAATACTGTAAAGCAAATATAATTTAGATGATACTACAAGAAATTCATTCTAATGGAAATTTGTTAGGAAAAAATAAAAATGACAACCAACATGAATAAAATGTTTGTTATAAGTTATCTGAAAATATGATTCAATTGAATTAACAAATAAAGTACCTGAATACTAAGTATATATAAATGTACAAAAGTCTATAAAGCAAAGCCTATAATAGATAAGAAATTGATAAGAACTGTCTCTCAGTCTGAAAATTCTTTTAAAATAGTGTCCTGCCGGGGTCCAACCCCAGCGGGTCCAGGGGTCCCCAAAGGCGTGGACGGAGTCGGCGAAGAAGGAAGGACATGGAGACAGCGTTCAGTTGATCAGCAGCCTAGCCAGGATCTCTAGCCAGGATCTCCAGCCAAGTTCTGGTCTGGATCTCCAGAGAGGTTCTGCTTCGGATCTCCAGCGAGGTTCTGTAGCCATGTTCACTCGCTAGGTTCTCCAGCCAGGTTCTGTCCAGGCTCTCCAGTCAGGTTCAGTGTCCAGGTTCCAGTCAGGTTCTCCTGCCAATCTCTGTAGTCAGGTTCAGTCCAGGATCCCTTGCCATGTTCTCCCGCTAGGCTCTGTCTCTAGGCTCCGAGGCCAGTCCCTCTCCAGGATCCTCCGGCATGCTCTCTCCAGCAAAGTTCTTCTGTCTCTAGGCTCCGTGTAGGTTCTGTCTTCTTGATTCTGTTCTAAGTTCTGAGTGTTTCTGTCTTGTTACAACTGTATTTATACCAGTTGATTCAGTCCTATCAATCTCTATTACAAAGGTTAGGGCGTTTCTTATCTCCATTCCAGGGAGAAAAGATTATGTAGTTTAAGCATGATTGTTCGTAGTTAAAGGGATTAATTACCCGCCTGGCACTTAGTTGAGGGGTTTTATTCCCTCCCTAACTTCAGGGGAAAATCCCTACCTGGGGAAACAACCTTTCTCAGAGACCTTGGTTAAAACACATAGTGCCAAGAAGGTGAGCAAACATATTAAGAACAGTATGCCATATATGCCAGGTCCCTTGAAACAGCAAGGATGGACCGGCTCCCAGCAATGTCCATGCCCTGACTGGTTTGGCTCAGTGGATAGAGCATCGGCCTGCGGACTGAAAGGTCCCAGGTTTGATTCTGGCCAAGGACATGTACCTTGGTTGCGGGCACATCCCCAGTAGTGGGTGTGCAGGAGGCAGCTGATCGATGTTTCTCTCATCGATGTTTCTAACTTTCTATCCCTCTCCCTTTCTCTCTGTAAAAAATCAATAAAATATATTTAAAAATAAATAAATAAAATAATGTTCAAGGAAATTATTGTTTATTGGACATAGTCATTAATTATATATTTATACAATGATTATAAAATAAGAGGTAATATTTCACTGAATGTTAATTACTAAAGAGTAATATTTATTAATGCTTCTGGTAAATGGTTAAATTGCTATTTCTGTTTTTCCTTTTATTATTGAGGTATAATTGACACATTATATAAGTTTCAGTTCTATAACATAATGATTCATATTTGCATATGTTGCTATGGCTTTTATACCCTTATTTTAATAACTTCTCTTTCATGGTATAGAGAAAAATACATTTGTGGAATATAATTTTAAATATATGAGAAATTAATATATAATAAATTACCACAGCTCTCCAAAGTACTTTTTAAATTCTGTTTATTTTCTCAAATGTAAAAGAAAAAGGAATTAAAATATGTGCATATCATACAGAATTGGAGTCATACTTTTTGATCCCTATTCTCCTCTAACTGGAAACTTAATTTCTTTTTTTACAGAGCAGTGAATCTCTCTTTCTCTCCCCACATGACTGATAGAGAAAACCCACATCCTTGGCCTCAAGAGTGGGCAAAGGGTTAAAATAGCAAATTAAAATTTTCTCTGGAATATTCCCTACAGAATTCTTTAAACCTTCTTAGGATGGGATCCCAGGAAAGGAAATTCTTGCCATGATGTTTGCTAAGCCGGCTGGTATAAACGTGGAGTGTCCGTGGGCATCCCTGACCCCATGGGAAAATGCAGTCTGCCAACACTTTGAGCAAGGGCCAGAGAGAACAAAGGCCTGAAGCACTCATGGCAGAGACATGGCACCTATGTCTCAGCTCAGCACTGCTTCTCTGGGACTCTACTTGTGTGTTTATAATTAAAGCAGTCCTTAACGTCTTCAAAACATAATGTGGCAAGTTGTTTTAAGAGTATCCATTAAACGTCATTTTCAGCTACATATTAAAAATATGGGTGTGCTGTCCACTCCACTGACTTGTGTTACCCCTTTTAGCCTCATATTTCCAAGTGTACATACATTCATATCTTCAGTTTGCAGTGTCTTTATTCAATACATTTTTTCAAGCAATAATTAATAGTAAAGGAGTAATTATTTTACAAATGACTCAAGCCCGGATGCTTTGGCTCAGTAGTTGAGGGTTTACCCATACACCAAAAGGTCACTGGTTCCATCCTCATCAGGGCACATGCCCAGGTTGCAGGCTCAGTCCTCAGCAGGGGGCATACAAGAGGCAGCCGATCCAGTTGCTATTTCTCTCACTGATCTCTCTCTCTCTCTCTCTCTCTCTCTCTCTCTCTCTCTCTCTCTCTCTCAATAAAAACAAAGAACCATTTAAAAACAGTTCAAGTTGCCAAAGAATCTTTTCTTGATCAAACTTTAGTCAGGTTTCTGAGTCTTCTAGATTCATCTGTGCACTTCATTGTTAAATCCAGTTTTAGCAAAGACCCTGCTAAGTCACTTTAGCATGAACCCTCCACTCTCCATGTCTGGTTATCCTTGATCTGTCCTCAAGTTCCCTCTTCTCCACCATTCTCCAGGTGATATCTCACCTCCCTGGCCTGTCTTCATCAAGAATCCTGTGAGATTGCTTTAACCAGAATCTCTGCTTAGCCATGATATTTCCTCTTAGTAATTTTCCACCCACTGACCCCATACTGCCCACAGGCCATGAATTCCCACTTGTCCATCCTGTATGTAGCATTGAGCCCCACCTCTCTCCCCCACTGGAAACTCGATTGCGGTGGTGCTGCTACCCACTACAGTGGTCCTGGATAAAATTTGCCTTACCATCTTTAACATAGGTCATGAATAATTTTTCTTTCACCATGTATTAACATAGCTTCACTGTTGTTTGATTAGTAAACCTTTTCATGGAAAAGTTCAATTCTGCTTATTGTGGGAGAAGTTTCATAATTCTAAGAAGCACATTAATGAGCAATGTCTGGTAGAAGCCATATTAATAAGCTAGTGATGAACAGTATGAGTTTGGGAATCAGACAGACTGGGTATGACCTTGTTCACAGAGTAACCTTCTGTAAATTCCTTAATGTCTTTGATGCTCAGTTCTTTCACCTGTGAATGGCACAAAAATAAATTTTTGTGAGAACTAAATCAGATAGCATATGAGTGGCTGAACCAGCTTTTTGCTCAACAAATACTACATCCCATCCTTCCTCCTTTAGTAATGAGTGTCCAGATTGAACGAGCCATGTGGGCACCCTACAATGGTGTTACTACCGTGTTCTCTTTCCTGGAATATCAGCAGCGGGAATGTGTACAGCGTTAGGTCTCGTCATAGTAGAAAGTAGGTGCCCTCCCCATTTTCCTCCCCCTTCACATATAAATAAAATAAACATATATTTAAACATCATATATGTATGTATGTGTTTGTATATGTTACTTGCATGTTGGTATATGCAATAGTATCCTTAAAAGCTAGTACTGCCCAATATGTATAAGGCAGTCTGTAATTGCATTTATTTCTATGGTAAGTGATGTGTGAACCACAATCAGGAATTGAGAAATTCCTCAGAGGTCTGATCTGAAGCATGGCCATTATGAATTGCCCACATTGAAATTTAACCTCTCATCCCCATGGAAAACTCAAGGAATTAGTATTCAACATTATTGGATAAGAATTTAAATACATGATTCTAGCTATGACTTTAACACAATTTAGATTGTAAATTATACGATGTTATGTACCCCAATTACACTACATAAATAATGGATAGGACGAATAACGATAGAGAAAATTATTGTACCAGTAATTTTAAAAGGTCTAATTTGATATAATCAGGAAGAAAAAAGTTCTTTAAGGCAACCTTGTCTACACTGCTAAATGGATTGTGATTTTAACACAAAACAACATCTGAGTAAAATTACTCCCTGTAAGTCCATAAATGCTCCTTAATTTTTTAGCGAAATATATATTCTCTAAATAGATAATTAGCTATAATTATATTTCAGTGATTATTGCTAAGCCATTTGGAGATTTAAAAAATTTAGACATTATCTATCAGGTAAACAGGTTTTGGGGTATCTATTTCTAGTGATTAAAATAGTCATTTAAATTATTAAACTTAATTTATATTATCAGTGGACATAGGGTTACAAAACTGAGAAAAAATGTGTGTGGTTATTTAGTGAGTCATAATAAGTAAATGCTAATCTTTGGCAATGCTAAATGAAGGAAGAGTGAGCTCTAACATAAATATAATAATTATTTGCATAAGAGTAAATGGCCTTATAAGTAATATTTGCCAGTGTTAAATAACTAATGAAAAATATGTTATATGATGCTTTTAGCAATGTTAAAGTTTCATCTAAATCACATTAATTATGGTCTTCATTTTTTCTCTCTCTCTTCTCAAACCTACCTTTTATAACCTGACTTTTGGCCACACCATTGTAGAAACACTTTTCCTTCAGAGACAAAAGAAAATGACATTTTTGTGGCCAAACTGAATTTAAAAATTTTAGTTCCATGTTACTTTTCTGAAGCATCTTCTCAAAATTCCTTCCTCCATGAATGTGTGCACTTCCACTTTCTTTGTTCCCTGTAATTTCCCTTCCTATCCTCATCTATTTCTGTTTATTCTTCAAATATTACCTCTTTTCTTCCCCATCCTCCTGTCGCCTCACCTGGCTTCTGTACGTTCTCAAACTGGTTCTGTTCACCGCCATCTTTGAGACTCTCATGAGCTGTGGCCCTTCTCCCAGAGAAAAATAAACAAACCAAGTTTTAAGTGCAATTTTTCAGAGATTCATGACCTTCCCCTCCCCCCCCAAAAAAAAGCCATGTGTAGATGTCCCTGATTAAGACACTCTGTTCTGTTAGCTTTCTCATCAATTGTCATGGCTTTCATGACTATTAAGTGCTGACAAATTCCAGTTCTTTTGTAGTTCAGTCCAATAGCTCCAATGTTCAAATAGACAGCCCACTGGAAGGTTAGGCTGGTACCTCCAACCCAGCATACTAGGATACCCCGAAGTTAATTTGCCAGTCTCCCCACTACAACTCCCTGTCTTAGGTCACAGTCCAGATGGTCTCATCTTTGTCCCTCTTTTTACCCCCATAATATACTAAATTACAGTGTATTTTTGTTGCTCTAAAATATTGCTTGCTTTTGTTTGTCTCTGGCTGCAATCATCACTACATCCTCTGAGCAAGCTTTCCACACCTCCTGCATTATTACAGTAGCATCCCTTCTCTTGGTCTTCCCCCTCCTCAGAGCCATTGTGTTGGATCATTTTAACTTGTTTGACAAGCTTCAATGGTTCCCCATTGTCCACAGAACTAAGAAAGGAAAAAAGAAAATACATGCTAGCCACCGACTTAATGTGCTAAATACCGCATACAGTACTTCATGCATGTTTCTTTGATGCGAATAACCAGTACAGTAAGGATTTAACTGAACTTTCTAAGATTGTGCTCTTTCAACTGAATCTTGCAGCCGCGGTGAATTCCCATCCAAACATCATGTATACGTAACTTCAGAAGCAGGCCCAGCAGGGCAGACATGGGTATCTGCCTTCCAGCGGCCACCTCTAATTCTTTGATTTCTTGCCTCTTCCTCCTATGGAAAAGGTAGATATGTCCTTTCAGTCTCCCAGGTCTTCCATTGCAGATAGAAGTGATCATGTGATTCAGTTTTGAACAAAGAAACCTTGAGGGTCTTCTGGACCCAGTTCTCTCTGGTGATTAGGAGAGAACTAGAACTAAAGAGATCCGCTTTTGCTCCCCTCGCTGACCTTTCTGCTTCGGTCCTTATAAGAACACAATGTCTGCAACTGCAGGGGCCACCCTCTGACCACAAGGTGACAAACCCAAAGGTGAAAAATCAACACTTTTATGTTGGGGCGGAAGGACGGGAAGTGCCTAGATTCCTGAGGATGTCAGCCACCCCCAACCCTGAACTAAGTCTGGACTGCTGGTTGAGCAAATAATAAATGTTGTTTTTTGCATGGTTTAAGCTAGTGTTAGTGGTTTTTCTGTTATTTGTAGCACAAACCATAGCAAATGACAAACTGCTATTCCGGGCTCATCTATTTTAATTCCTGCCAGTGTGCCACATCTGCAAATAGAATTAAACACCCTTTCCCAAACATGATAAGCATTTTCACAGCTACATTTTTTTGGAGGGTAGCTTCCTGCCTGGTTTCTGAACCCATACTTATTTTTCTGAATGACTAACTTCTATCTCCTCCTTTGATATGCAGTAGAATCTCACCTCTTTTGAATGTGTCTTCTATATGATCTAATCCTTCTATTGGCATGGTTCATTGGAAAACAAAATTGGGAGGAGGGTTTATGAAATTGTATTTGGTTGCATAACTGTCAACCCTCTTAGATTCTGTTTCTTCGAGGTTGAGAGTTGTATTCATGTGTTTCTCCAGTGTAACAATTGTCCCTATTAAAAACAACAGAAGTGCTAGAGAAATACATAAATTCAGAAGTTTAGTCATTTGGGGGGCTTCATTTTAACTCTTCCCATTTTGGTGGGGGATGGTTCATTTTCAATAGATCAAAATTATTTCCAAGAAATGTTTAGGTCATTTTCTAGGATATCCCATTTCTAATGGAATTAAATATGAACCTGTCATAGTAAAATGAATATGTTTAAGAGGAAATTCATATTCTCTGAAATATAAGGGGTTCTCTGGGTTTTGACTTCACATCAAGATTATCAGCTACTTTGTCCTTAAAACTCTGAAACTGCAAGACAAAGATAGCTAGTCAAACTTCCTATTGTACTCCTATGTTTCCACTCTCCCAAGACCTTCAATTTATCCCTACATTTTAATAGCCATTTAGTTTGTCTTCCTCATTAGATTTTAAGCTCCTTGAGGTCAAGTACTTGGTCTTATTTACTTTTATTTCCCTCATATTTTGCACAAAGCCTGGCTCATATTTACTAACATAAGACTGTTTTTCTTTTAAATTTATTCATGTTACAATATCAAGATTTTATCTTCACTATATAAGTTTAAAGGCTTTTTTTTAACATTCACAGCCAAATTTGCCCAAACATTCCAAAATCGCATGCATTAAATAGCTTTCCAGAAAAGTCTACTTAACTTAATATCCCATAGTTTTGTTCCTAATTCAGAACATATGCTTTTTAGAGAAGCACAGGACTGAGTTGGCAATGTTGTCATTCACCCAGGACAGGGTGGCTCAGACAAGTCAGGGCTGAACCTACCCCTGGAGCCTGCACCCTAGCTCTCTGCAGGACAAGGAGCCCTTGCCAATTTCTATAATCTCTTCTCAGAGATTGCAAACCTCATCTCCTAGGGTTTACAATCTGTGACAGTCTGTAAAGCAGCAGGTATCAATTCTGCTTCTAATTTGTAATTACTGGGTCTACATCCTAACAAGAGAGATCAGACATTATTGAGGTTGCCTTTATTTAATTAGTGGACATGCTTCTCCTAAATATAAGACAATACAGTTCTACATATAAGTCACAAAGACTTTAGGTTGCTTTTTATCCCTCCCCCAGCAATTGTTCTATGATTCACTTCCTAGGTCTACATTCTACTACAGCCTATTATCACTAACATTAATAATGCTCGACTCTATGCATATTTTTAGAGAAAATTTGTTTTTGCTAGAAAAAAAGCATGGAGAGCAGATTATGGAATGGAAACTGTCAGATCTTGAATTCTTATCCCTTCTTTGAGAATAGTCCCTATTATTAATGTATATTATTACTTCACGGATGTCAGAATAGGAGACAGTCGGAGGCAGGGATTTCTCCCTAATTCACTCTGCCTAGCCAGCAAAATGTAACGCAAAATTATTCAGGGGAAAAATACAATTTTCTGTCATCTCTGCCATACACTGATAACAAAGCTACAGGCTAATATGTTTTGATATTTTTGTCACTTGTTTATCATGTGACCTTTCATGCTATCATTAATATAGCTGAGGGACAGCACAGATACAGGGAAATAAGGGTGTGGAGAAGTCAGATTGTTTCTCCAGCAACCAATGGTCAGTCACGGCAATTTATGCGTTCCTGCAGTAGAGCCGGGCTGAAGAAGAGGAATTGTTATTAAAATTTGATATTACTGTCTAGGTTCTGCCACCTAGAATTTGCAACTTTTAGCAATGATGGGAATACTGGAGGGTTAATAAATTTCCCTTTGAATTATGATATTAATACAATACAATGTGCCTGTTCATATATTCAGAGCATATATATGAAAAAATGTATCGTAGACATTTGAACATTGACTATTAGTCATGTTCTGATTTGGTAAATCCAGGGAGCGTATTAAAATATGATTGTTCAAATTGCTCTGCATGTGTTCAGCAAAAATTGTTGATATTTTTTAAGTATAGATTAACTGAAATAATCTGTGGTACTGTGGACTATGGTATGGACACCTGAAAGTTTAATACATCTTGCATTTGCTTTGATGATAAATGACACCTGGTTTAAATTTGCATGCAGCCTAACACCATTTCTGACAATGGTATAGTTTTTATGTTGTCCATGGAGGCCAGACTGTTAAAATTCCAATATAAAACTAATTTATACTTGACATTAATGAGTTAAGAAATGTTTTACATAGTACATCAGGGTAGAGAAAGAACTTTACAGGAATATACTAAAATCAAATTATGTCAGAAATCTACCATTATGTACAAAAATGAAAAAAATCTATTTCCAATTCTTAGCTAAGCCCTAGTGCAAAACTCTATATTTGTAATGTTTATATTAAGTCAACTATTTTGCTTCCTTTTGCACCAGATAGAAATATGATCATATAAAGGTAAAGTATTAACATTTCAAAAGCATGCACATCTGCTAAATGTTATGAAAGAAATTATAGGGTTTTATTTTAAAATTATTAGTATTAGTCTAAACTACCTTATTAAGCAAAATATTATTCATTGTCTTTGAAGAATATTTAAAAATACAAATAAATTTGAAAATGACCTTTTCGTAAGAAAGACAACAAGTAAGGGTGACAGCTTCCTATAGAAGGATTGTTAAGTAGGTCCCAGGGAGACTGTGAACATTTCAGTGAATTCTTAAATCTTATTTTAATATGTATTTTGTAAGTTACAGAGCATTTTTAGACTCAAAATCCTTACTTATTTACTAATTGGATAAAACTGCCAGCCTAATATTATTTTGAATTTTTCTTTGTTTTTATGTTTATCTTACTAGTATGGCAAAATAAGGTAAATTTAATACTTCTAACCAGCTTTTTAGGTACAAAAAATTTGTGTATGTATTTTGTTGGGAATGTATTCTACTTGTAATTTGATTGCATTCTATAAGAAATACTTTATTTCATGTTTATTTTATTGAATTATGATTTAAACTTACATGTATTTGTATAAATATGCTCATATCATAATCAAATGTAGGACATTTAATAAAATAGCATGTAGTGTATCCATGTTAATTAATAGAGAATTTAAGGAAAATGTTACTTTTATAAAGCATGGAATTTATGTCATTGAATGGTTCCTAACAAACTTTATTAACAGGCACTAATTGTATTATACACTATATAAAAATTAAGCATTTGATTTTTAGAAGATGACACATGAATATATTTTAATATAATGTTCAAGTCTCACTTCATATCTTTTCATTACACTGTACTCAAGCAAGGATTTTCTGAGGCCAATTTTCATATGAATTCTCTATCACGACACCGAACTTTGACATTGGAGAGGAAAGCCAGTTGGAGGGTTGCAGCGGATTCAATGTATGCCTGGTTCATCCCCCTGAATCCCATGAGCAGATGATTCACCAAAGTGAATTTTACAAAATTTCATTTTTCATTTATAGCACAGGAGGGCGAGAAGCTGGTTATGAGAAGAAAGTGGAACAGGTTGGGGAAAAGAAAATGAATAGAAGGTCTCTACTCTCCAAAGGCAAATAGCCTGCATATGAGGCAGTGACATCCCAAGAAGTTTTTCAGTTATTCCAGAAGGGAATTCTAAAAGGCTTAGCCTCTTGGGATGCAAACTTAATACACAAATGCTTGCCTAATTGCCATTTAAGGTAGTTTATGGAAATAGACTCTGTCATTAACATAATTGAAAGGAGTTTATTCTTTTTCCTAACAGATAAATCTCATCATCAAATAAAATATTATACTGATTTTGTGGGAATTTTTTAAGAAGTTACTTATTGCTATGTGGACATATTTTTTTTCTGCCGTTAGAGGATTTATGTGTAGTACAAAGCTAAACACAAGAACTAGATCCTAAGTTAAGCTTCCACGCACAGCTTCCTGCTTTCCTTGTAATTGTAACATTATCATAAAGCTATGAAATTAAAGTCTTTTTCCCCCCCTCCCAATTCGATGATAGTCTGCTTAGCAGAAAACAGTGATTTCCAGTCTGGTATTCCTGTTTGCATGTAAATAAAGCCAGCGTCACAAACAAAGCCAACAACCTCACATACTTGCCTTCAGTGGTTAAGGATGGAAAGCCTGCCTGCTACCCATCAGCAAGTGGTTGCTATGGTTACAAGGTCAGGAAATATGCCTTTTCCCCAGTTGTCCAAGGCTTGCACATGTCACTTTTGAAACTATGAATTTTATATACAGGTCAGGAGATGCATACCAAAGAAATAAACAGTGAACTGGACCATAATGACAGCTAACGTTCAAACGTCCTTGGGTTTTAAAAATATCTAGCCAAACACATTCTGTTATTCTGAATGCATCGGGTTTTGTTTGTTTATTTTTTATGTATGTTTCCTGAACAATTTTTTCTCTCTAATGAAATGTTATGTGGTAGCTTCAAATTATATCTCATTAATGTAAGCATCCATCAATAACTTGTTTGAGAAAAGCGTTATCTTTTTCTCTTGCTAAAACCATTTTAAATGCCAGATTTAGAATATCATAAAAATAT